>NC_133758.1:9107500-10380500 GCF_036562045.2 Rhinolophus sinicus | reverse complement strand
ACTTATATGTGGAATCTAAAGAACAAAATAAAAACAAAACTCAAATTTAAAACTCTGAATTCTTGAAAGACTTGGAAAGTTAGTTTTATAAAGAATTAATTTATTAGAAGTTTTTAAAAGTAAACTGGTTAATAAAGTGACTTAAAATTCTGTTTTTAATTTTAAAATTTTCTTGGCCAAGTGATGATTTTTTGGTGGTTTCTTGTACATTGCTTTGAGGGCACCTCCATCACATCAAGGAAAAGGTTACTAAACCTTCAGTTAGTGTGTGTGTGTGTGTGTGTGTGTAATATATAAGTCAGATTAAGAGTTTCCAGCGTGTCTTTCACATCCACTTGTTTATTTGGTGTGGAGCCCTGGAATCTGGCCTTGCCTGAGGCAGCACGTAGTAGTAACTATAAAGGCAGAGGCAACCCCTGTCGGATGACTGTTTGAGGATAAAAATACTGGCTCTGCTACGTGAAATGTTCCCTTTAACTAGAGAACCTTGGTGTAGGTGTTCACTGGAGTGTGGCGTGTGGGACTTCAGAGTGTGAGCTAAGTGCAGGCGTGGCCCAGAAGCACACTGAGCGCTGCCGGGCCCCCAGCACCTCTGGGGAGCCCTGAGGTTGCACAGAAGGCAGGCGACGCTGTCCTAGTGGAAACACGTATTCTGCCCCCGTGGGGCTCTGTGTTGTGAAGATTTAGAAAAGGAGCTGCTTTTGGATGATGACTGAGCAGGAGGCATTGAGCTTCCATTTATGCCTCTGGTTTGTAACCTATTTACCAGTAAGGGAGAAACTTAACACTGGCTGTGCTGTTTTCTTTTCTAGCTTCCAAAGGAATTGTCTTTAGAGACTTTTGACAAGACCATCCTAAGAGCCCTGAATCAGGGTTCGCTGAAAAGGGAGGAACGGCGGCATCACGACCTGGAGCCCATCCTCAGGTAACAGCTCACCTGACAACTGCCACAGCGGTGTCACACACAGACTGGGTCACGGGCTGTCGGGAGGACTTAGAAGGGAGCCCAAGGGACATCATAGAGATTCTTTCCCTGGGGTACTTTTTAAAGTAGACTTCTTGTCGTTGTGTTGGTTTAGGTCTAGGCTCACAGTAAGACACCAGGCTAATCTGTCATTGTACTCTTCACCTCCATGAAATCAAAAGTGATTGTTGCTAAAATAGGCAAATAGTCGGTGAAACCTTATTTTACTCCATTAAGTATTTATTGAAAGAGAACCTTGTACAAGAGCATAACGTTGGAGATTTTGTTTTGTTTTGTGTAAGTTGTCAGGAAAGAAGGTTAGGCAGGGGGCAGGAAAGTGAAAGGAAATAACACTTCCTGAACGCCTGCTGGTTGGCACAGCCGTGGTCCAGGCACAGCCGTGGTCCGGGCACAGCCGTGGTCTGGGCACAACCTGGTTGGGCACAGCTTGGTCGGGCACAGCCGTGGTCTGGGCACAACCTGGTTGGGCACAGCCCGATCGGGCACAGCCGTGGTCCGGGCACCGCTGTGGTGGAGACACAGCCCTGGCAGTTGAGGTTCAATGGAGGTTAAGATCTTTGCCCTTATGAGGTTGATGGGTTATTGGAAGAGGTGGGTATAGGGGTGATGAGTGTTACATATGCTGCCAGGGGGGCACAAACCGTGTCTTGTGTTAGCTCCCCAAGCGCCCATGTGCCCTAGAGAGAGGACGCGATGAAGACAGATGCGGGGGATCCTGGGTGGCGCAAGGATCCCGCACAGCTGTGGGTGTGGCTGTGGTAAACGCACCTGTTCCATGTGGGAAGTTGGGGGACCTCTTGCCCAATGGCTTGTATTGTTTCTACCGGTAGAGATTTGCTTAAGAAGGGCTGGATTGAGGGTGGGGTCAAATGTGTAAGAGTAGAACGGATTTAAAATAGCCCCCTGGGGATGTGGCCCACCTGACCGAGGCAGCCTAGTCAGCTGGACACGGTTCGGGGGCTAGATGAGACTGAAAGTCAGTAAATTACAGTGCTGTCCGTCTGTCCTGCTGGGGGGACTTTTTTTTCTTTTTTCTTTTTTTTTAATATTTCCAACACTTTAGGTTCAAATGTTAGGAAAGTGTATGGTCAGATTTGCCCTGCATAAGGACTTTATTGAATCTGACAGAATGATAATGGGGCAAGGAAATCTAGAAAACTGTGTTAAGTTTTTTAAAAATGATAGACAGTTAGAATCACAGTGAAAATAGGTGAGTGATCGAGTGAACTGCGCTTGGAGAACAGGCGTCATGGGAATAATCAAGTAATAAAAGAACCAAGTGGAGATGAGAGCATGAAATGTCTGTGTCAGTGAGTTTTGAGGTGAAACACGTGCTTATGATGTTAGAGGTTGGGAGTGCAGTTTAGGATGGTTGTCTCACCCCTCTCAGCTTGCCTTTAGGGGAAAGAAGCTAAGTAGCGGTGGCTGAGGAAACAAGGACTGTTTTACTGGAAACTTGCAGCTATTAATAAGTAAACGCCGTGTTGGAGCATATACGGCTTAGAGTCAGGGAGAAGTGAGGCTCTTCTCTGCCCTCTGGACAGACAGCCCATATTTGCAAAGCAGACTGGCAGGGGGAAGGAGAGAGCGCCGAGATGTGTATCATTTAATGTAGTGAGGGGCCTGTGCATGTTCTCAGGATGAGGAGGGGCTGGGAAGAAGCAAGGAACGCTTGGCTCTTGAGGAAGAGAAGCAGAAATCTGGGAGGAGAGTGTTTTCATTGTATGCCAAGGTCCAGGTTGTGACCATGGAAGTAAATGACTGAAGTAAGATAGGAGATGGAGGGAGTCACTGGGGAAAAGGCAGCCACGAAAGAGCCAAGAGTGTTCGGTGTTCCCCATTTGGCCTTTGAAGTCCCCCAGCACGATGGACAACTCGGGGTGAAGACAGGGAGGCAGGAGCCAGCACTGAACGTGAGTGTGGACGAGTGACCGGCAGGTCGGTGCATGACTAGACCAGCGTTAAGGAGCCTCCGCCCTGGCAGCCTGCACGTGATCAGAGGGGTGATAAGTGCTTCCCCAGCACAGGTGTGAACAGGGAGTTCTAATGTGGAAAAAGAAAAAACCAGAATGAACCCTGGAGTGTCTGATTGAAGATACTGGTGCAAACTCATGCTTTTCGGTATATGTTGGTCGATCTAGAAATAAATGTGTTTGTGTGTGTACACACGTTCCCTGGCTCTGTTCATTGAAAGGATCTAGAAGCAGCCACATCCCCGTAGCAGTAGGTCTAGAGCTGGACTTGTAACCCATTCCCCACTGAATGGAACTAAGGCTGTTCGGAGAAAAAGTTGATTGTGGGGCTGGCGCAGGAAAAGTACAAGATGAGCCTGTTGTACCCGAAAGCAAGGAAGAGCTCCAGGAATGATGTAGCTTCGTCAGAGGGCACGCACGGCAGCCAGCTGGAAGGGGGTCCTACTGGTCAAATGTGGGGCAAACCGAGCCTCAGAATCAATAATAGTAACATTGAATAAAAGAGGAAACCATGAGTCCCATGTTCAAATAAGTAATAAATGAATAGATTGAAAATGTGAGGAATAGGGTATTTACAGTATCAAAGTCCTCCTACGAAGCATGCTTTTTATTTATAAAGAGAGGAAGAGTAACTTGAAAGTGGAGAAGCCTGACAGATGCCACTTTAATCCCGGAAAGTGAACTTGAGGAGTGAGGGGCCAGTCACAGTCGCCACCACACAACAGGCTGCAGTGACAGAACACGGCCTCCGTCCTGTGACGTGCCTGCCATGAGCTCTGATCACCAGGAAATGTCAGACAAACCCGGATTGGGACCATCCAACCAAAGGCCTGGGCTGTCCTCATGAGGCCATGGGAGTCAGGGAGGGCCGGGGGGCTAGCCTGGATGGGTGCCTGTGGTGAAAAGACACTTCCGGGTCAGCCGGCAAAACTTCAGTGGGGTCTGAGGATAAGTTATCAGTATTAATGTCCTGATATTGATTATAGGAGAATGGCTTTCCATGTGTTGGGGCATCAGAGATAAGCTATTTATATGGTTCAGAAAAGAAAATCCTTGTTTCTGTATTTGCACCTTTTCTGTAAGTTTGAGGTTTTCCAGAGAAAATATTTCCACAAAGATCCACTTTTAGAATTTAGAATTTATGGCCAAGACCATAAATTAGAGGTAAGTGTGTCTGACTCTTTGTTGTAGCTTTTAGGGGTTTCCTCAGCGATGACCAGTGTGTGTGTGTGTGTGTGTGTGTGTGTGTGTGTGTGTGTGTGACAGTGTGACACTTGTTACTACAAAGGTGTTATTAAAGCTATTAGTGAAGAATGCCAAGGGAGGTGTAATGTGAAAGGTCCTTAATTTCTCTTTCTCCAAATCTGTTCACTAGAAGTAGCCTTTATTAGAAATCTTATGTAACTTTTTCATAAGTTTTCTGTGTATACACCCTTGAATTTATGTATTCATATATGTATTTCCTTTGTGCAAATTGGACTATACACTTTTCTGCCAGTTACTCTTTTCATTAAATATATTGGACATGGTAATATGTATTAATACATGTAAAAAGATTGCCACCCCTTTTTTTATTTTCTACATATTTCATTTTTAGTTCCATAATTAGTGTGTTTTACAGCCATTTTGGTTGTTCCTAAATATTTTCTTAGGTTGGTGCAAAAAGTAATTGTGGTTTTTGCATTTGTTTTTAACCTTTTAAACCGCAATTAATTTTGCACCAACCTAGTAAAACTACAACATTACATATATGCCTGTAACACATTTGGATATATTGATCTGTAAGAGAAATTTCTAGAATTGTAATTGGTCAAAAGTGATGCAGTTTTTAACATGCAAGGTTTCCAAATTACTTCTGAGGGGGTAGCAATGCTTTATGCCCTAGAAAGCCTTGTGTTTGTATCTCCATGCCTCAGCAGACATGAAATGCTCTGTTTCTCATCTTTGTCTGTCTGAAAAAGGAAGACTATTTCATATTCATCTGTGTGAGTGGCCATTTGCACTTGCCCATGAATGGCTTTTTCAGTCCTTTCCACTTTTTTTTATTAATGTTAGCGATTTATAAGAGTTATGTGTTATTTTAAAGAAAGGAGTCCTATTTGTCATTTCTTGACCATGCAGATAGTTTAAAATTTTATGTATGTATTGTGGTCGGATTTATCAGTCTTTTCTCTTATGGTTTCAGGGTTTTGTGTCCTCTTATGATTTCAGGGTTTTGTGTCCTGCTTGGAAAGGCTTTTTTCCCCTCAAAAATTATATATTTAAAATATTTTTTCTAATACTTCCCTTTCAAAAAAATCTTTGATTCGTTTGTATGGCTAGCCTCTGGTCTCAACACAGTTAATCAGATGTTAGAACACTTCATTCTCAGTTTGTGAATTTTAAATTAGTGTCATTATCATTTGTCACTTAAATGTAGCAATTATAAAGCAGGGGGTGAAGGAAATGCAAGTGAGAAAATAGGAAATGAGTTAATAAGTGAAGCAGTGATGGGCCGGTAAAGGACACACTGCATTGAGTTCCAAATACACTGTAAATTAGGAAAATGAACATGTGGCACTAAAATGTACATTTGGGGTTGGATGACTTGTCATATCAGAATGTAATCCTGGATTTAGTTTATCAAGTAGTTTATGGCCACTCTGACTTTTTAATACAGGTGCAATGACCGTGTTGTGGTCATGCGTCAATGAGCCTTGACTTCTGTCTGTACTGCGTCTCAGTGTGGTGCCCACAGTGGATTTGCAGTGGGTGTGGAGTTTGGGTGGGTTCTGGGCCGTCTCTTGGGACTCAAGCCTTGCCTTGAAGGTGTGCCTGCCTGTGACCGACTGGTTTGTAAACGTGACTGGGTAGTGAGCTCCCCCATTGCTTTGGATTTTAATACCCAGTTTTAGGTAATGTAGTCAGACCTGGAAATTTAGGTTAGCTCCTTACCGCCTATCAATTTTTCTTCCATCTCTTCATTTCCTCTCTTTGTCTTCCTATTGAATGTTTACCTCCACATTTGAGTACCAGGAAGCAGTTTTGCTTTACATTCAAGGCAACTTTGGCCCATGAGGGTCATCTCTTGGTAAAGTATTTAATGATTTTATAATTAACCTGAATGGTAGGTCAAAAACCTTAGGGAGACATTAAGAATTAAAATTTTAAATGAGCATTTAAAGTGTTCAAAAATAATGGAAGGGGATTTGTTTGTTGAACAGTAGGTGACAGTTTTAACTTACCTATCCTATTTGAGTGTCATAACCTGGAATTATTGGTGGTAGTTCCCCATGAGGAAATTGAAGCTGAAAGACTAGATTACTTGTGTAGGGTGATTGAGCTTTTTAAGTGGTTGAGCTGCTGTTCAGATCCATGAGTAAACTTTCCATTAGACTGTGCTGTAACTATGGCTCCTTTTGTAGGGAAGAACTCAACTTGGAATCTTTGAATTACATTAATAAAATAGGAAGAGGGCTGGTTTTCAAAGATAACAGCTTAGGATCATGGTCCAATGCACTTTGAAGTGGATCATCAGTTAGTCCTGCCTTAGGATGTATAGTAATACGTGTAACTTACCTGACCACTGCGTCCCACAGTTTCCAGGACTCTTAGGATCCCAAACTCCCAGCCTCCTGTGCTCAGACTGTAGGGCGATGTTTTCATGGTATAGCCAACTGATGACAAGTAACACCTATGAAGGAAGAGGAAAGAAATTAATGTATAGTTCTGTTTCTGAGCAGAAAGGCAGCTATTGACTACTTGGGCATAAGGCTGAAATAATACATTTTACCTTAATTAACCTGCCACTTAAATTTGCTTTACAGTCTAAACTGAGACTCTTGTGGATTTATAGTACATGGAATTAACATACCTCTTTTCTCTTTATATGCAGGCAGCTATTCTCAACTTCGTCACAAGCTTTTCTACAGAGTCAGAAAGTACACAGCTTTTTTCAGTCCATATCATCAGACCCTCTACACGGCCTCAGTAAGCGTCCTCCTGCTCCCTCGGTGGAAAGCGGACATTGCTCCTGCTTGGATTTCTAGCTTTGCATGCCGCCTAGTATGGGGTAGTCGTTGTAGTTTAGAGTCAAGAAATGATGACTTACAATTAAGAAACATTTGTCATTTTAAGTGAATTTTACACTGCAGTTTTAAAGACAAGAATGTGTGAAAGCTCATGTCACAAGACAGACTGATTCCAAGGCCAGGGCCACATCTCTCCAACTTGTGGACACACAGGGTCCTCAGGTCATTGAGAGACGTGCCATCCAGGCTGTGGGGAGGCCACAGTGCGGGTGGCACGATGTGTGACATACCTTACAATCTGCCGCTCCTCCTGTGCTCCTCTTCCCGTGATGAGCTCCACAGCCTCCCGGGCTGGAAACCTTGGCCTTAGTGTTTTTACTTTGCCTCTTTCTATGCAGTCATTCATTTAAAAGCCAAGCCACTGCAAAGGCCGTCTTCCTTTGTACCCCTCCTTACCACTCCTTCTGTTGTCAGTGAGGCTTTTCTTTGATGCAGATTATACAACGTCTCCCTCTTCTCAGATTCTCCTTTCTCCCCTCACTCTCACCTACCCCAGGATTATCTCAGGGATCATTTGGTAATTTCCTTTTCAAACCCTTAAAAGTTTGGTATGAAGCTCAAGCTATTCCTTCCTTCTCACAAACCTTCTCAACCCTCCTTCCTCATCTCTCAAGCTCTAGGGGCTCGAAGGCTGCGCGTTCACTCAGTACCCCTGCCATTTCCTGTCCCAGTGTCTTCCCTTATTCTGCACCTGAACTTAATATCCTTTCTTTTGTCACAGCCTGTTAAAATCACACCTGGTTTAAGACCCAACTGAAATATCACCTCATGAAGATTTCCTAGTTTTTTCTTGTGTTCCTGTACTTTGGTTTTGCATTTATGTTTTAGCATTCATCAGTCTGCCTTATGTTTAGTTTTATACACACTAAACTGCCTTTTTTAACAAGTATTTTATCAGTATATTGATATGTGCATTAGGAGAATTTCTGCTAACTTTAATCAAGTGCAACCATTATGGCAAGCAACTAAGTATTTTTATCTTCTTTCAAAAAAGTCATTTTCCAGTATTTTAAAGGGGAAAGAAAATGTATATTTTCTCAATTTGAGTTTGGAGAAAAAAAAGGTTAAGAAAATAACATGATTGGATATTATAACATATGGGTCAAAGTTTTCTAATTGTGTGTGTGTGTATATATATACAGGGGGTGCCAAAAAAATGTATACACATTTTAAGAGATGTCATCTATGTAGCAGTAGTTCGCTGTAATCAGAAGTGCCACTTTGAGCACCTCTTGTAATTGCAGAAGTCAAACATGACCATATACTGAGTATTACAATTTTAATACAGTTTTTTCCTTTGTTAAAATATGTATACATTTTTCTGTCACTGTCTGTATATGCCTTAAATATTTTAAACAGATGTGTAGCATTAGAATTAATGACCATTCACTGCTAGTTGACTCAGACAAAATGAACAACTCCATCGTTAAAATTACAGCTGAGTAGTGGCAATAGCTTTTTCAAAAGAATCCTGATCATTCTAGAGCTGTGTAGATTTAACAATCAGTGCTTTCTACTTAAACCAGTGTAAGTACTTTTTATTGAGTACGTATAAATAGCATCTATTTAGTTCTAAAAAGACATTGGAACAGAAAGTTAAACTTTTAATTCAGATGTTAATAGGCTGCCCAGGAAAACTCACTCAAGTGAGTGGTACATATATAAATGACAGAAAACTCATCTTGAGAGCTTGGCAGTATTTAAATTACATGAGCAATGAATGCTGAAGAGGCTGGTAGGTTTTAAGATATCAAATTGTTGTGAAATTAAAGTTATGTATTAAAAGTACATGTTTTGAGATGATGGGAAATCTGGTCAGGACGTCCATGCTATTTCACCAAAGAACACATTGTTGTTAATGTTCATTTGCACTTTTTTGAAAAATGAAAGCTCCACCTTCTCCACTGTGTTCCCCTCTCCTCCCCCACTTCGCCCCCCAGTCTGGGATAGAGAGCAACATTCCATATCCTGACAACTGAGAAAACAAATGTTCAACTCCTAAATGACAGAAAATGGGGCCCACTGGAATGCCACTGGGCTGAATTTTAAGGGAGAAATAAGCCAGTGCTGCAGTGTATTCCACGGTCAGTGCTGGCCCACAGCTTACTTGTCCCTGCCTGGTCTGTAACAGAAGAGCAGAAGCTGCATGGACACGGAGTCATTTGCAGCAGTTTGACATTACCACGACATTATTGTTCTAGTTTATCAAAGTAACAGTCCACAACAAATTAGACAATTTTAAAAGCCTTACAATACTACTGATGTTTGAGAAGCACTAATCCAATCCATCTCCATGATGGGGCCTGACAGATGTGAAGCAACTTGCTCCAGTTCTGTGTGTTTTTTGGCAGGAGAGCTGGCTGCATGAACCAGGGTCCCCACTCCCAGCCCAGTGTTTTGTGCTATGTCTTCTTGCTTTCTTAAGGTCCTATCTAGTAAAAGTGTTCTCTTTGCCACTAACTCTCCACTCTCATCTTCCTTGGAAGAAAAATAATCATTATATTTGTTTTCTTTGTCTCTATTATAATTTTCCTGAAAAGTTAATAGTATTCAATACTTCCTTCAGATAACTTGCAATCCTCTCTGAAGACTTCCAAGATACTAGAACACTTAAAAGAAGACAGCTCAGAAGCTTCAAGTCAAGAAGAAGGTAAATGTTGGTTCCCTGGAATAAGTCATTTTGTCAGGTATGGGCGCAGAGTTAGGCAAACAGACCATTAGAACAGATTAAGGAGACGAGAAACAGACGTGTTGGAACTTGGACTATGACAGGTGGCATCATTACAAGTAAGTGGGGAAAGAATGGACTACTCAATAAGTGGAGTTGGCTGGCTTTCCAACTGAAAAAAGAATTATATAATTAATCCCTACTTACATCATGCACAAAAATTTCGAGTGACAAATTATATGTAACATATAAACAATGTATGTGTAAAATACAAAACTTCAGCTTTTAAATGTTAATAATCTGGGACAGGAAGGCTTTCTTGGCAAGGCAGAGCATGACCACAGTAGAGCTCTTTCTAATCTAAATCACAGCTTAACATGTGACAACAAACCAGAAAGCTAGAAGACATTTGCAGGATATTTACAAATAAAGACTACATCCAGGTTATGGAGAAAGATTCTTCTAAAACTCAATGAGAAAATCAGTCCAATTGGCAATATTTGCAAAAGATAGGCAATTCATAGAAGAAGAAACTTGAATAGACATTAAACAGTGTTCAACCTCACCAGTAGTCTGGAAAATACAAATTAAAAACATCATTTCACACTCATCAGATAGGCAAAACATTTTCAGTCTGACATTATCAAAGATATGAAGTAACGGGAACTCTCATCTACTGCCGATGGGAATATAAATACACTACTTTGGACAGAAAGTTGACACTGTGTAGTGAAGTTGGAGGTAATTAATTTTATGCTACTGCTCAGCAATTCTACTTCTATGAAAATTGTTGTCATGTGCTCCGGGGACCATTGTGTATAATAGCAAATACATGGACATTACCCCAATGCTTTAAATGTTAATGAAGTTATAAATAAATTGTAACATATTCATACTAGGTGGCAATTAAAATAAAATTTGTAGTATATTCAAACATGCAATATCACTGTGTATGTTTGTGAATACAAATATGGGTAGTTAAAATAAAAACGTGCACTGGAATATTTCAACTAGTTAATCTCTGTAGAGGAGGGAGTTGAATGGAAGGCCTTCACTTGCCTTTGTGATAGTTTGTTAATAAAAAGACAGACAGATATCTGGGAGGTGGGTATATGGGTGTTAGTTATATTACTAGATACTTTTTTTTTTTTAAATATTTGAGACACTTTATTTTTTTAATGGTTAAAAAAAGAGCCTGAAACTGAATGTTTTAGCATTGCACTGGCATACTTGTAGTAAACTTTCATAGTTTTGGACAAAATTGATTTGCTGTTAGGTAGAACACATTTGAGAGGCTGTTTAAGAAAATTCGATCATTTGTGTCCTTTGAAAAATTGTTTCTTGAAGGAGTTTTCTGTGAAAAATGCTCCACACAGTCTATGGACACTGTTATGATCACATAAATGAGTTGCATCATCCTTTTGGATTTTTGCAGCAGCATTTAGTGTTATAAATTGTTTTTTTTCCCTGTATTGTAGATGTGTTACAGCACACCATAATCCACAAGAAACATACCGGGAAAAGTCCCATTGTGAAGTAAGTATCTAATTCCTAAAACATAAATGTCTTTGTGCATTTTTAAATCAGTGTCACATTTACCTTAATTACTGAAATATACTTGGCTATATTTCTACCATTTTACTATTTGGTTGCTATTTGTCCTATATTTTCTGTTTCCTTTTCTTCCTTTTGGGTGGCTTTTTTATTCTGTTTTTCTCTTCTGTTAGCCTTGATAGTTAGGCATTGTTCTTTGATTTTTCTGGTGGTTACCCTAGAGATTATATTGTACACCTTTAACTTATTAAGGTGTGATCTTAACTGTGCTTGTATCACTTCCCAAGTGAGAACCTTCACTGTAATTTTACTTATCGCCTCCCAACTTACAAGTTACAGCTGTTATTATTTTAATTCTCTCTGTATTTTAAACCTCATGAAACTTTTTTTTATTAATTTACAACTGATTGTTCTGTTGTTCTTCCTTCCTTCCTGTGTGTCTGGGCATCCACCTATGATCATTTTTCCATCCAACTGAAGAACACTCGAGTATTTCCTGTAGTCACATCTGCCAGTGATGAGTTCACTTTGTTTTTATCTGAATAAAATATTTGTTTTGCCTGCGTTTTTGAAAGACATTTTTGCTGGATATAGGATTCCAGGTTGGCAGTTATTTTCTGTTCTTTGAAACTATACAGGCATACTTTGTTTTGTTGCTCTTCCCTTTATTGCACTTTGTAGATGTTGTGTTTTTGTTTTGTTTATTTTTTTAACAAATTAAAGGTAAAACCCTCCACCAGCAAAAAGATTATGACGTGCTAAAGGCTCAGATCGTGGTTATCATTTTTTAGCAAGAAAGTATGTTTAAATTAAGGCATGTTCATTGTTTTTTAATACATAATGCTATTATTACACACTTCATAGCCTATGGTAACCCTAACTTTTAGATGCACTGGGAAACCAAGAAAATTGTGTGACTCACTTTATTGCATTATTCGCTCTATTGCTGTGGTCTGGAACCGAACACGAAATATCTCCGAGGTCTGCCCGTAGTGTCACTGTCTTCTAGTCTAATGCCTTTGGTCCCTTGCATCATATCCTCTCAGCCCAGCTCTGTATGTGACTTGATGTGATTTGCAGCAGAAATGTGACGACTTGTGGCAAGCCCATGCCACAAGACTTTCCACCTTCTGCCCCAGGGCCCTTGCTGATTTTATGAGGCCTGCTTGTACAAGTTAATTTGCCCAGAGTCACTCCTCAACTGATGGGGGACTCCAGCTTCCTGTCCTTGGGGTAGATAATTCTGGGAGATCCCAACCAGTTTGAGCATCTGTTACCCTCAGTGATGGACCCTCACATGGGTGTTTTTTCCCCTCTCCTATTTCATTCTCCCCACTTCTTGCTTCTGCTTCCTGGGTTCACCTCCCAAATCAAATGTCATCCCAGGTTCTGCTTTTAAGGGGAACTCAGTCTTGAGACAGCTGGCATCCATTGTTTTAATCTTACAGTTCTTTGGAAGTTAATGTGACTTTTTTTCTAACTCCAATTTCTTTTTAAGATTTTCTCATTGTCTGGTTTTTAGCAGTTTTCCTACAGTATATTTGTAGCTTTTTTTGAATGAATTCTGCTTCACGAGTCTGCTTTGCATTTTTCATATTTTTCCTCAGTTCTCATCTGTTTTCTTCTGACCAAATTTCTTTTTCCCTGATTTTTTTCATCAGTTTCTATTCATTGAGTTCTTAATTTCAGTTTATTTTACAGTTCTAGAACTTAAATTGGTGTTGGTTTTTAAATATTTTTTCAAAATTCTCAATCTTCTTGTAGTCATTGACCATATTAAGCACTATTATTTTAAAATTATGTACAATAACTTCATTCTCTGGATTCCCTTTGAATCTGCTTCTGTTGTCTGTTTCTTTTTCAGTCACATTATCCTGTCTGTATCTTCGTATGCCTTAGATGTACAGTGCTTAGTCAGCCGTTCTCTCAAGATTGGGGTTATAATTATAACCCAGCTGTAAGTGGTGCAGGATGATCATTGCATGGCATATAAAGACAGAATGTGCATTGATTATCGATCTTTTTAGAGAAAGGTACTAATTGTTAACTAGACAAGATAGCTGTATACTGATTTAGTCTCGTGGTATACTTGTGTTTTCCTTAGAGCTATCACTGGGCAGTCTGTAAAAATACACTGAAGAAAGGATTACTGTAGCTTCTTCATGGCATGGTATATAGTAGGTTAGATTATTGAGAACAGATTTTTACACTTGTGTAAACTTGGCTTTTGACAGCACTGTTGGTACGAGTTGCCCTCCGTTGGATGGGCTCACCATGCAGTATTCTGAACAGAATGGAATCGTGGATTGGAGGAAGCCGAGCTGCCCCACCGTACAGTACCCGGAGCACTATGGGGCCTTAGCGGACCAGGTATTTTGGGGTTTTGTCTTGTCTTCATGTCACATTGTAAAGCATTGCTACTCGGTGAGCGATGAGTTCTGTAAGCATATTATGTCAGATAGTGTATCTGGTAAGAAGAACTGAAGGAATGTTTAAGTGTGAGACTTTAAACTTAATGGGTTTATATGACCTAAGCTCTTAAACCTGAAAAAGTATATTTAGATTTGCTTTTATTGCTCAAAACATTAGTACGTTTTGATGTGACGCCTAATGTATTTATTCTAACTAGGGATACATCAAATTGTTATGCCAGATTTTTGCTTTGGAAAGAATTATTCATATTTCACTCACTACATTGTTACGGGTGATGTGAATTTTGGAACTGACCTTCCCTCATGAATAATTGGGCCAATTTACTGACACTTCTGAATATAATTAGGACATACTTGCTGTCTTAGGCGTTGGTGTAATCAGAAAACAGAGTGTTCTCACATGTGTTTAGGTAATTTGGCACCACTAGTACAGGGCGAATGCTTACTGGTACGGCTATGAGAGAACCGCCTTCTCCCTAGGAAATGTATTTCTCAACTTGATTTTTATTTCTGGCCAACACTCAGATCCAAACATTAACCTTTACTGGAATGTATTTTTATGGACTCTAAAGCATTGAAGCATATTTTGAGAAATTGAATGTTATCTTAGCAATACTTACTTAGTGGCTTATTTTCAGAGTCCATTGTTTATACTTTTTCTCCCTCCACTTCAGTGACTGCACCTTTTCTTCTTAGAGTTGACAAAATTGTGTATTGCAGTTTTACCAACCTGAACTTTGAAAGAATACTGGTAAAACTGCAGTAAATACCAGTTACTTGATTGTGTTTTATTTTGTGGTCAGAAGAAAGGTCCATTTTATAATAAAAGCAAATTGCAGGCCTTTGCGCCTTTGAGCCGCAGCCTCTCAAGCCGCTTGCCTTTGTGCTCCACCCGCTCCCGACTCTCTGGAGTGTACTCTCTTTTAATAAACTTCTCTTTCACCATTTCAAAAAAAAAAAAAAGAAAAGGCAAATTACAAAGTAGATGAATTTTTCATGATTTATATTGTCGGAATATAAAAATTTTAGTGGTTCAGGTAGGTAACTTCAAAAATAGGTTCAAAATCAAAATGTATTAGAATATACAACTGAGCCTGTTATTCTGATATCAGAATAATAGGACACTTCCATGAGTATGGTTTAGCGTTAGTCTGTTTAATTTATTTTTTATTTTCACTAGCATTCAACTGAAAAACGAAGCTTATCTTCAATAAATAAGAAGAAGGGAAAGCCACAAATAGAAAAGTAGGTTCAATTTAATGCCTCCAGTAATACAAATTGGGGTGGGGGAGGGAAAGGCAACATCTGCATTTGATTATGGGCTTGTTTAGTTTATGTAGTATAAGTAATATTTTTCCATTAGTTTTCTTTATATTTTTATTTCTGTGCTTTACTTTTTTAGTTCAAAATAATCAATAAATGCAGGTGATAAAAATAAAGCTATTGTCAAATATTATATTCAGTTTAGAGAGGCACAACTCTCAGAACTGTACACTAAATCTTGCTTTTAGATTATACCTAAAATTTTTTTTAATTATAAATTTTTGAGGGGAACTTTAGTAATACTAGTGTACTTAATGTATTCCCTAGAGAACCTTATAAAAAATGTTGGTAACTTGTGTACTTTTGGTTTAGGGAGAAAATTAAGAAAACTGACAACAGATTGAATAGTAGAATAAATGGTATTAGACTCTCCACTCCTCAGCGTGCCCAGGGTGTTTCTGTGAAAGGTAAGAACTTTTGTTTTTCTTTCACATACCCATCACCTAAATATATTTAGCATGATATCTATTATAGTAGGTATTGAACTATTGTGTCAGATCCTGATATTATCGTTTTATCCTGCATGGATGTGAACAACAACTTCTGAATTAAACAATTCTAGGAAATATGAGTCAATGATGGAGGTAAGCATTCCGTTTGCTACAGTTATACTGACCCACATTTGCCTTCCTCTGGTACCAGCAGTCTCCTCACTTGTTTCCTTCTCGAGCCAATGCCTCCTCCAAAGGGGAGGTCTAGAGGACCTGGGAGATCTTCTCCAGCCTCATGGAAGCCTGGACCAATTCTTACGGAAAGTTGTTGACTTTTTCATGTTTTAATGACTGTCTTCTGTGGAGTTTTATGGGACGTTAGGGGAATTCAGACTCTCAGATTTTTGTGGTACTAGATTTGTATGGTTTCCTTTTCTTCACCATTTTTTTAAGGTCCCTTTATTTTTCGGTGAAAGGTTTTGTATTCATTTAACTGAGAGATGTCCCTTTTGTGGGTTCATTGATAGCTTTTCTGTGTTATGTTGACCTTTACTATTAATGGTAAAGATTAAAAAAGTATAAAAGCCCACAGACCTCTAGGGAATGCTTTGTTCATTTGGGCACCCAACACGTGTTGATCCCACAAATAAGGATTTTTAAAATTTAGATTTTATTCAAATGTTAGTACATTCAGTTCTGATGCAACATAAATAACGAGGATATGTTTTTAAGGGTATATTTTTACACTCGATATTTGTATAGAGAGATTGAATATTTATAAAGGAAACATGGTTAATTTAGACTCGAAAGTCATCAGGCCAACTCAGAATTAAAATAACTGAGCTGTCTTTGGGGGGAAAATGACACAGGGAAAAAAAGGCCATGTTGTTTATGAGTGTATTGTAACACTTAGCTCTCTTTGAGGTTCCCAGTGGTGATGGCAGCTAAAAGGAGGAAAAAGCTAAAGTAAGGCAAAAAGGTCTTTGTCAATGGATGATTGGAAATAGCTTCTGCCGGGTCTCCCTGGTTCTTACCTCCTTCTAGTTCATTTTCTGCCACCATATTTGTCTTCTGAAGCATGTACTAAATCTGGTCACTTTCCAGTTGACATTGTCTGTCAAATACATATATACCCCCCTCACATGATCACTCTGTCTCCGGTCTCTCACATAATTTGGGAATTACTGCTCACCAAAGAAGTTTGTTCTTTCCTTTTTAGCTTCAGATTTTCAGAGAAGTCTGCGGACTTTGATGTCAGACAGATATCAGTTTGAATCTTATACTCCACCAGTTGCTTAAATGTGTGGCCTCCCTGAGGCCTTAGTTTTCTCGTTTGTGAAACAAGAATAATACCTAACTCAACCAGATGGTAAGAATTAAATGTGATTAACATATGAAAGTATTTACCTACTACTGAGCATATAGGTGTTCAATAATGTAGTTCCTTTTCACCATTCTAAGTAGCAGAAAACATGCGCTGTGCACTATAAAGGTTAATTAAGAGCTTTTTAATAACATCTCAAGCTCTAAATCCTTTCTCTTTGTTTTCAAATATTATGAAAGTACAACCTCAGTATTTTTGATTAGGTAAATCTTATTCTGTTTTGTCCTCTACATATGTCACTGATTCATATATATTTATACATATAGGGCATGATTATAAATGAAATATACTTTGTACAACTGGTGTCACCGATATCAAATATAGCTCAGGTGTTTGCTGACTCCAACGTTTTTGTTTTGTTTTGTTTTTAAACTTTTATTTATTTAAGTGTGTTTTTCCAGAACCCATCAGCTCCAAGTCAAGTAGTTGTTTCAATCTAGCTGTGGAGGGCGCAGCTCACAGTGGCCCATGAGGGGATTGAACCGGTAACCTTGTTGTTAAGAGCATCGCGCTCTAACCAACTGAGCTAACCGATCGCCCCATGCCAACTCCAAATTAAGAAAAATCCCTTATTTAGTAATTTCTCTTTAAAATATTAAGGTGTCAAGAAGGAATCACCGTTAGCATTCAGTAAACTCAAGAGATATTTAAGATTTCTATGAAAAAAATCATGCATATCATAAAATGTACATACTATATTGAAGCTGAAAACATTGGGTCCTTCTGATTCGTAGGTTGTCCAGATCTTTAAATAAATCTAGTTTAAGATAAGTATTATTTATTTTTAATTTAAAAATTTAACTTGCATTTTGAGTAATAACATATTCAGTAGTTCAAAATTCTAAATGACCAAAAGGGAACAAAATCACTCCCTCACGGCCTCCCTCCATTCCATGTCGTGTTCTCCCAAAAAGCAGTCGGTGTAGTTTGTCCTCCGTATTCTTTGCAATGTATTTGCTTTAAATTCTCAGGCTTTAACTCTCTCTGCTAAAGAGATGTAAGCTTTACCTCGTCTACATTTTTAAGAACTCTGTTCCAGTACATCACTCAGTCTTCAGTCGTTGCTTGTGGCATCTCTCAATTTCTTTTAAAAGATTACAGTGATTTAAAGTCTCTAACTGCCTTTCATTATGGTTCTGATGTGTCTAAACAGTTACGTCTAAATAACTTCTATTTGTTCATAAATACTAATAACCAGGACTTTTATTGTTAGAAGAGTGGCTAATGTAAGTTTTTGCTTTTTGTTGTCTTGCACGGTCTTTTACCCTTTGAGACATGATAACAGATAAAAAAGTTTGTATCTCTGTTTAAAATGGAGATTTGTGGGCAATTTGTGGAATATCCTTTGGCATATCCTCACCTTCACACCTTCTAACTCTAGATTATCACGTAATTTCTTTTTATTTATTTATTTATTTATTTATTTATTTATTTATTTATTTATTTAATTTTATTAGTTTCAGGTGCACAAGATAAAGCAAAACTTAGACGTTTATCATTTATATCCCTCACACTGTGTGAACTCCCCTCCCCCATCCACTATCCCTCTGACATCGCACACAGCCATTACATTTCCACTGTCTCTATTCCTAATGCTGTACTCCGCTTCCTGTAACAATATACATACAAGTATATAAATATACATACATATATATATTTATATAAAATTATAGTTGGCATTCAGTATTGTTCAGCTTCAGGTGTACTGTGCAGAGATCAGGCATCTACATCATCCCTGAGGTGGTCTCCCAAATGGGACACATGTCCATCGGATACCCTACAAAATCTTTACATTATTGATTACATTCCCCAAATAATTTTCAAAACCCCATGGCCATCTTGTGGTTACCGACTATTTTCTAAACCTCTCACCTTCCCCCTTATCCCCAACCCCCCACCCCTCTAGCAACCCTCAGTTTTTCCTCTATGTCTCCAAAACTGTTTCTGATTAGTTCATTCACTTATTCTTTTCTTTAGATTCCGCATATAAGTGAGATCATATGGTATTTGTCTTTCTCTGTCTGACTTATTTCACTTAGCATAATGTTCTCTAGCTCCATCCATATCATTGCAAATGGTAAGATTTCTTTCTTCTTTATGGCTGCGTAATACTCCATTGTATAAATGTACTGCAATTTCTTAATCCAGTCATTTATCAATGGGCATTTCAGTTGTTTCCATGTCTTGGCTATTGTGTATAGTGCTGCAGTAAACATAGGCGTGCATAAAGATTTTTGAATTGGAGTTTTGGATTTCTCCGGATAGATACCTAGGAGTGGGATTGCTGGGTCATAAGGTAGTTCCATTTTCAGATTTTTGAGCTACCTCCATACTGTTTTCCATAGTATCATGTAATTTCTGATTATAAAAATTTCAAAGTACACAATTCTGAAGGACCTTCTGGATCACCAAAAAGAGAAATTTGTGTTTAGTATAGATTTCTATTTATGTATTCAGTTCTTTGAAAACTGCAAATTAATATATGATAATGTGATTAGAATATTTACTAGCTGTATAATCTAAAGAAAGTAATTTTTTAAATTGTGTCATTTTGAGAAATAGCTGCTTTTTTTTGGTTGTTAGCATATTCTGTAATTTACTCTTTGAAGTTTCAAAGACTCCACCGTAGTTTAACTGAGTGAACAAATCTCGGCTCACCAACCCCGTGGTTCCCTTTTAGCTCATCATTTCTGGTTTGAGACTATCATGTTGAATCTTTGATTCTCTTAATCTGTAAATTTTTCATTTTGTTATATGCTAAATGAAATATTTATGTGCAGAATTTCCATATGTGCCACAGTTTTATAGTTTTCATTAGTCCAATTAAAGTCCAGGCTGTTTGGTCATTATGGCACATTAGGTTGTCTTCAGATAGCCATTGGTGTTGGCTGGCATCCCTTTCCTTAGTCACATTGTGAGTGGTAATTCAGCACCTATTGTGTATAAGTATATTCCAGGTTACTGTTCAGTACATTTATTACCTACCCAGGTAACTCCTCAGCTACTTAGAGCTTCTTGAGATTTTGTTCAGGTTTCCCTTGGAAGTTTGGTATTTTATTACTCAATAGGAATTAGCAAGATTTAATAACTTTATTCTTATTTAATATTCATTCACTATTTGAATGGCTGGGCTTGGCTAGGTCATCTTTAACAATCTAACAGTTACAAATTTATTCCCTTTAAATGACACAGATTAGTCAACTAACTTGCACATCGCAAATTACATCTTTTCTCTAACTCATACTTGTCCAAGTGATTAATAGTTACTAACTTTTTATTGGTTCCACCAGGTTGCCATGGAAATGATTCATTCATCTACAGTTCTTAAGATTCCTCTGGAATCCTTTATGGGGGCATTTTTATACGCTAAACTATATACACAAAGGACGTTGAATGCTTGCTGCAAGGGAGAAACTATGTTAGCTACTGGGTTTGCAGAAGTACATAGGATGATACCCTAAGGGCCAGTGTAGGAATGTCTGACACTAGACCTACCAGTGATCTCGCCTCTGTGCTCGGAACACATGTGGCCAGTGATCATAACAGGTTCCCACTTTGCCCCAACCCCACCTCGGTGTCACCTGGCTTCCTGCAGAACTGAAGGAGCCACGCAGCCCACTAGATGGGATTTCACTCTTCTCGAGTACTCAGGCGTAGTCGTTTTAAATGAATAGGCATTTTTGGCAGTCACTTCTATTCTTTAGGTCTTTGAAAGAATGAATTTCCAACAAGTTCTGAGTTGTTAAAATAGCTAGACTTAGAAAGTGCCTCAACATGCTGTTACTGGACTGATTGTACAAAGAACCTTAACTCAGATTTTTAAAAGTCAATGAGATTGACTTACTCCTCTGCCTTTGTTTTAAGAATGTATTTATCAAATATTTTCAATAAAATTGTGATTTAATAATGAATTTTTACCTAGGTCAAGGACCAGCTTTTTAGGTGATTATAGGAAAATGGGGAAAAAAGTAAATTATAGCTGTCACTAATTTGTAATGGCTCAATTCACAAATTAACTACTTAACATCATTTTTTAAAAATAGAATTGTTATTTTTAGATGCGAATTTGGACATTGGATCTGGACACGACACATATGGAGAAACATCTTCAGAGAGCTACAGTTCTCCGTCTAGCCCACGGCATGATGGAAGAGAGAGTTTTGAAAGTGAAGAAGAAAAAGACAGAGGTGTGTTCTTTGGAAGGGACATGGGGTGGTGGAGGGAAATGTGTGCTGTCTCTTAAAATCAGTCAAACATAAGTAATTTTATGTTCTTATGTCATTATTGATTTTAAATTTAATTGGTATAAAAGGTATCATGTAGACTATTGACTTAGCAGGTCCAGCATTATTGATTTTTTAAAAACTTATTTCACTGTATATGAAATTAAGTAGAAGGCAGCCATAAGAAAAAGTAGAGTTAGTGTAGAAAGATTGAAAATTTGTATGTTGTTAGAGGCACATATAGTTATAATTTTTATGTCTTACTGATGGATTGACCCTTTTATTTATATAAAATATCCTTTGCCTCCAATAACAATTTTTGTCTTAAAGAAATTTTACAGTAATAAAATAGTAATTAAAGAATTACTCTTTTATCTGATAGTAATTTAGCCACTCTAGCTCTCTTTTGGGTATTGTTTGTAAAGTACCTCTTTTTCCATCCTTTTACTTTAATCCTATTTGTGTTTTTGAATCTGAAGTATGTCTCTTAATGACAGCATATAGTTAGATTATGTTTTTAGCCATTCTGCCCATCTCTGTCATTTGATTGGAGTGTTTAATCTATTTACTGTGGTTTTTGATAAGGTAGTATTTACATCTGCCATTTTGCTATTTGTTTTTGTATGTATTTTGTCTTTAATTACTCCTTAAACAGAGGCTCAGGGTCAGCTAGAAGTGAGAGTTTGGGACCTCCTCAGGTCTTTCCTGGGCATGCGTACAGCCCTACACATGAGGGTAGCCTTCTAGATTTTCAGGAATGTATGGAAGCTTTTCAAAGCTTCCTGTGGACAATTCATTCTCCAGTTTTTCCTTGTAAGTTTTTTGATCAGCCTCTTGTTAGCCCCAACAGGTAATGCTGCCTCAGGCAGCCAAGGTGTTAAACAGTTGCTGCTGACTCATTGTAACAAATGCCCTGTGGATAAAGACCTGTTAACCCAGAGTGGGCTCAAGCTGCCACACAGGCAAATCGTGACAGTGCTCTGGGGTGGGGGCTTTAGAGAGGCGGACCCAAGCTGCTTCCAGGCTGCTGGGCTGCTGATTTTCATAGCTACTGGAGGTGCTGCGCTGTTAGTTTACAAAGCTGCTTCAGAGCTGGAGAAGGTGAGAATTAGGCAAAGTGAAATGCCCAGTGCTCACTATTCATAAGATACTTAGCTGTTTTTCTTGAATCAATACTCCTCAGACTACTACAAGCCTGTAGTTAATTACCAGAGTTCTGAAAATTTTGATTTTGACAGTTTTTGCCTGGATTCTTGTTGCTTTTAAGGAGGAATGGAGTAGTATCGGAGGTTCTTACTCTGCTATTCCACAGGTGAGATCTCAAAAATGTATGTTGAATGAGGATGTCATTCTTTACACAGGACGACAACATCTGATTGGTAACATGTTGGTTGTAAGGTGCACCCGTGCTGGAGGGCAGTAGTAAATGATTTCTCTTGGGCCACCTAAAGACCTGTAGAGATCCTTAGACCACGGCGTTTCAGCCACGTGTGGCCTCTTCCTGGGCAGTCCACAGCTGAGACCCTAGCTTCTGTGTTACAGTATCAGGTCATGTCTTAGGAACTTACATGCAATTAAAGCCACTCTTTACTTTGCAGTTATTTTCAAGGCATAGCACATGTAGTGTGCAGTGACACTACACCCATTCTTCCAGTCAGCAGCAGCACCGCACTTCCGACAGGCAGTTTCCTCCTGAAAGAAAACAGTGAGAGTGACCTGTGAGAGCTCTTCCGAAGGCTCAGTGAGAGAGTCTTGATGCCTTATCCAGAGCTGAGAAGCTGTCAGTATGTTTCCTTTCACAGGGTGTGCTTCCTTCCGTAGGACGCACAGATGATCCTGTGGCTCTGAAGCTGACAGTGCAGGTTGAGCCTCTGGCAGGATTGTTACCAGCACATCCATATGCTGGGGTTACTTTGTGGAGGGTGCGTCTGGGGTTTTGTTTTGAGATTTAATACTTTTCAAAGTCAACACAAACAAGAACAAAACTTATTTTTAAGTAGCTAGATGAGTCCTTACAATGCTGAGAAATCATTTGGGAAAATATTGAGGCCGTTTGCTGTGACTTAAGATTTAAAGAAAGCCCAGTTCGTATAGAAATTTAATTGAAATGCTATACTTTTTTTTGGACTTAAATGTTTATCTTGAACTCTACTCATAGTGATGGTACAGATAATAGAAATAATGCCTTAAATAAGTTGTTCATTTTCGGATACCTTTTTTTTTTTTTTTGCAAAGGTTAGCAGTAAACACCTCAGTTATTAAGGGGTGTTTCTGCGGGAACCATTTACTGATAAATTGAATTTTTTGTATCTAATGTAAATTATAATAGTTGAATTAATGATACTATTGACATTCTCTGTCACTGAGTAGGGTTCTAACCTTCCTCCAGAAGGACTTGTATGATTTTTTTTTAATGTTCTGTTTAAAAAGTTTTCATTATCTTAGCTGCGTATAACTAGCTATTACCTTAACAGATATAAACATTTTAAGTATATAAAGCAATTCTGCTTATATTTATGAGCACAAAACTGTTCAAATAAGCACTACATTTAATTGCATGGTCTCTACATATTATTGCAGTACCTGGTTTATGCTATTTAAAAATCATGATTTAGATTTTATCTTTTGCCTCCTTTATGCCAAAAGTCAGGAAATCCAGGGGAAGTCTGAATTGAAGTTATTTCTATATACAAACGTGAAAGTGAAGCAGTAGTAAGAACAAGTGCAGTATAATTTTGTATCTGCCGCTCTGGACTGTTTTGCCCTTGGAGAAGCGGCAGTGCTCTCGTGTCTGCCATTCTTGTGTTCTAGCACATTTGTGATATGACTGTAATAGTAGCTTTAAATTTTCTTTCCCCCACTGAAATATTTAAAAGGATGAATATTTATTCCATTCTAAAAAAAGAAAAAAATCTCTTCCATTCCCTACCACTAGATATTTGCGTTAAATACTGTCTTGATTGAGCTCCTTTAAATTGTATCATTTATATGAGACAAATAGGAAGACCTTGGGTTTGGCAGTACAGAATATAAATCAAGCGAATCACCCGAGTAAGGTTAAAAATACCTGATCCTTTTCTCAGTAATAACATGATATTAAATATATCTATATTTTATAATGTGCTTCATTCAGTCTCCAATCAATCTTTTGTTGCTTCTCTCCGTAGATTTTCTTTTTTATTAAAACTTTATTTTTTAGAGCAGTTTTAGGTTTACAGTAAAATTGAGAGGAGAGTGCAGCGGTTTCCCCTGTACCCCCTGCTCCTCCTGCACAGGGCCCCACATTCTCAGCATCGTCACTGGGATGGTACATGTTTTACCAAGGGCGAACCTACACTGATACCTCGTGACTGCCCACAGTGCAGAGCTTACCTGCGAGCTCACTCGGGGGATGGACTTCCAGTGGCTTTGGACAGCTGTGTAAATGACAGGTGTCCCTCGCTGACGCCACACACAGCATTTTCACTGCCTGAAACTCCCTGTGCTTCACCCATTCATCTCTCCCCCACTCTCCACCGCTGGCAACTCTGATTTCTTTTTATTGTCTCATAGTTTTGCCTTTTCCAGCATCTTTATATATCTTAAATAAAGTCCATAGAAAGCCAAAAGTTACAAGAAGGTCAGCTTGGCAGTTAGGAAGTTGAAGGGACACATTTACTGCAGTTCCAGACTTCATAGTTTATGTTAGATGTACTTAAACTTTATTTCTGAGAAGCAAGAGAGATGGGAGTTAACATTTGTGTTAATAGCATCTCTTTGTGTTTGTTTCCCTTAGACACAGACAGCAATTCTGAGGATTCTGGAAATCCATCAGCCACCAGGTTTACAAATTATGGTTCTGTCAGCCAGACTGTCACTGTCAAGCCAGCCGTTGAACTCGCTTCATTAGGAAACGACAACGGAAGCCTTTTAGAGGATCCCTTAAACTCACCCCAGTATCAGCGTATTTCCTTTATGCCGACTTTACACTGTTTCATGCACAGCGGTGCTCAGAAGGCTGACGTCATCGTACCCCCGCGCAAATCTGCCGACGGCAAGACGCTAGGCATGCTCGTTCCGAGCCCTGTCGCGCTTTCTGCGATCAGGGAGTCCGCCAATTCAGCCCCTGCTGGGGTGCTAGGGCCAGCAGCCTCTACTGCAGAAGCAGAAAAACACCTGGAGCTCCTGGCATCCCCTTTACCTCTCCCGTCCACGTTCCTGCCGCACAGCGGGACGTCTGCTTTGCACCTAACAATTCAGAGGCTGAAGTTGCCGCCGCCGCAGGGATCTTCTGAGAGCTGCACCGTTAACGTCTCGCAGCAGCCAGTGGGGAGCCCGAGCCTCGGCTCACCAAGCACTGCCTTTCTGCCAGTTCATAACCCAGGTAGTTTTCCGGGACCTCCTGCTGCTGCCACGGAGCCCATCACCAAAGCTGCATCCCAAGTGGTAGGACTCAGTCCATTGGTGCCTCAGATGGAGGGGAGCGCAGGGACAGCCCCCCAGCCTCCCAGTGTGAAGGTCGTTCTCCCAGCAGCTGGCCTCTCCGCTGCACAGCCACCAGCGTCCTACAGCTTACCAGGCTCTCCCCTGGCTGCCAGTGTGCTGCCCAGCCAGAATTCCAGTGTGCTGAGCACGGCAGCCACGTCCACGCAGACCGCGGGCACAGGCAGCAGTCAGGCCCAGTCGGGCCCCGCGGTTCCCACGCACACGCCAGGTCCCGCCCCCAGCCCGAGCCCCGCGCTGACGCACAGTACTGCGCAGAGCGACAGCACGTCCTACATCAGCGCCGTGGGGAACATGAACGCCAATGGGACGCTCCTGCCGCCGCAGCAGCTGGGCTCAGGGCCCTGTGGTTCTTGTGGGCGAAGGTGCAGCTGTGGAACCAGTGGGAGCCTCCAGCTCAGTAGTTACTATTATCCCAACCCGATGCCCGGCCCAGTGTACCGCGTCCCCATCTTCCCTCTGCAATCCATCTGCAATGGCAGCTACCTCAACCAAGCACATCAGAGCAACGGAAACCAACTTCCTTTCTTTCTGCCTCAGACCCCATATGCAAATGGACTGGTGCATGACCCCGTCATCGGGACCCAGGCCAGCTATGGCATGCAGCAGGTAGCAGGATTTGGGAGATACTACCCCACGTATCCAGCACCCAGTGTAGTTGCCAACACGAGCGGTTCAGGGCCCAAGAAGAACGGGAATGTCTCGTGTTACAACTGTGGAGTCAGCGGGCACTACGCACAGGAGTGTAAGCAGTCGTCCCTGGAGGCCGGCCAGCCAGGTAATGCCGACAGCTCCCCGAGGACTTGTTTCTGAGTGTGCCCGTGGGGCACGGGGATCGCGTGGTAGCGGAAGGAGCTGGTGTGTGTGTGTTTACAGGTGTTGTGCTTTCAGTGGCAAATCATAACATGCCGACCATCAACCTAGTGTAGACCCAGGTCACACCGCACAAGCCAGGTGCAAAGGAATTCAGTTTCCACGTAGGAACTAAACCATAAAGGCACTTTTTAAGGAATATAATGGGAATTTGCATTATAGAATGTCAGATCTCTTGCTTGTAGCACTTTTGTTTTTTTAAGCTACAATCCTGTTTCATAAAGTAAGCAAAATTTTTAAATATTGAAAAAGTAGGAAGTTACTGTAGTCATCTGCCATGTAAGGTTTTCAGTTGCTGTTTAGTACATCTGTGCATCGCCAGCTGCCCCCAGCTTTTCCCTGTGCTACTCTTCCTTCCCGGCAGATGTTTTTTTAAAAAATGCTACTGCATTTGAAGGAATGAAATACTTTAAGCACTGATTTGGGAGTAAGGGAATTTGAACCAAGTTTAATATTACCACTAGAAACAAGAAAATGTTCTTACATAAGTATGAGTAAGATACCAAATTCCAAGGTAGAGCTCAAACCTTTATCCTTCACTTGTCTTTGGCTTTTGTCACTTTGCCAGATCTCACCCAGGAAAAAAAAAGGCTTGAATTGGGAGTATATACTTGGCATTTTTAAAGGAAGCTGAGTTTGACGGCTTTAGGTTGAACTTAAAGCACAAACTTCATATTACTTCTGAAAAGGGATTTTCTTGATCAGTTCGGAATGGTGGTAGTGCAGACAATGCCTTCTGCCCCGCATGCGCCTGTGATGTGTTGCAGTGGTGTGTGATGCATTGCCTTGTAAGCAGTGACTTAGCAGTTCTGTCTTTCCCGTTTTAGGCACTTACAGACTGAGATACGCACCTCCCCTCCCCCCTCCTAATGACACGTTGGACTCTGCAGACTGAAACAAGTAAAGCTTGCCTACCTAACACTGAAGTGTGGGGAGTCATGGTGGGGTGTGGAGGGGAGGAAAGGAAAGGTATTTTGTTTGTTTCTTCGTCTGTACATTTCCTAGATTTCTATGCACTTGGGGTTTTTCATTTGTCTTGTACCAATGTCCAAAACAAAAACAGAATACATTGCTTTTGAGCCTCTGGTCTCCTGGTTCAACAACAGGCTTATCTGTATGATATGTGTAATTTAAACATCCAAACAAAACTGTCAAAAGGAAAATGTGGATACGTGCTTTTTTTTTTTTTACACTGAATACTTGCTGTGTGCAATGTTTACTGAATCTTTAAAACTGTGTATTTGACCTTTTTTACAACACTGGTGACAGTCATGTGGTTTTGAAAAACAGATACTTTGCTTCTTCCCCAGCTTTTCTCACTTTCACCCTAAACTACACTTTTTTCCCCACCACCTGCCTCTTTCTAGTCACCAACTCAGGAGTCTTGGGTGGTGCATTGGCCCACACTTGTCAACTGCTCTGTGTATAAACGGAGGGTAAAATGTTCCCCTTCATGTTAAGGGAGAAGTGAGATTCCCCAAATGGTGTGTATATATGTAATAAACAGCATCACGTCAACACATATATGCAGTGCTTATTGTGCAAATAAAAATGAAAATAAGTGGGAGAGAGAGGAAGAAGTAAAACCATATGAAACTGAAAAAATGTGGACAGAGCTTTTTCTTACAAAAAGTAACACCTTTTTTACTTCATCATACTGTTTTAGCCTGTTGCTTCAGAGAGACACATAAAGTGAACAAAGTAGTGTGAATGTTGCTCTCCTGTGTGTTTGTAATGACCGCTGACAGCCAGCTGTTGTCTACCTGTGTCCTGCTAAGGGACACGACTTAAGTAACGCTTTCTTCTTTCCCTGCGCCAACTGTTACAGTGTTACCTTGTGTTTCAAATGTGTGTGGTTTATTGCAATCGGAACAGAAGCTCTGCATTTCTACACGTCAGGTATTTGTTCCCTAACCTGTCTCTCATGGCAGCGTCCCTTTCCTCACAGTTCACCACTGTGCTTGGTTATAATGTGAAAGACTGGACTCTGAGTGTGGGGGACCGGGGTTAATTGTGTCAGTGTCACAGCACTAAGGTGAATAATGCTGCTGTTTTTTTAAACAAAGGTTTTTTGAAAGCCAATCTATGTACTAAATTGCTTCCAGGTAATTTTTGATTTCCTAAAGTGCACTGAGGTTACCTGGAAGACGGGGTGACTTTTTTGGACTGCTGCGTTCCACAGCCGCGAGCAGCGCCCGCTGAGCAGTCCTCGTGTGAGGACCGGGCTCGGGTCCCTTCCCGTTCAGAGCAGAGCCGAGACGACAGACTTCCGTGGGTGCCGTGGCGTTGGTTTGCAGCAGGGAACTTCAATATTTGGTCTTGGTTCAGAAGCCTCACAGATCACTAGAAAGAGGAAAAACTTGAAAAAAAAAAAGAAGCTTCATTTAATGCTTCATAGGTAGCATTTATATTTATAGCACCAATGTACATTTTGAAACTTTCAGGGGTGGGGGTTAAAGGGGCAGGGAGAGGGGTGGGTGTAAAGGGGTAGAGGAAAGCTTTAATTTAAAAAGAAAAAAGTTCGAGTAAAGGAAATTATTTTGATTAAATATATTTTATTTGATCGGGGTATTTTTGGACCACACTATTAAATTAATTGTTAAACTGCAGTTGAGTTCCAGTGAGTTTTGATAAGCCACATACGGACTGCATTGTGAGTCACTTGCCAGTTGTACTTTATGGAGCTTATTTTATGATTTAAAATACTGTACTGTACATAGGAGGTATGTTACCTTCTCCTTATTTGTATGTTTACCATATACTTTGATATTTGAAATGTTATGTACTGGAAAGGCCACTTATATTTCTAGAACAGATTGGATTTTATGCAACCTTTTTTTCTTGAATTAACAGCAATAAAAAAAATGAAAAACAGCTTAAGAATTGTGCTTTATTGCAAATTTTGTAAACGTGAAAGGAGGACATCCTGCATCGTAATTTTTTTTTTCTTTTTGAAGACTCAGCCCACTGTTTCCCTGTAACATGGGCCGTGAATCCCAAAGTCTTTACCATCTGACGTCCTTCAGGCCCCCCCCACCCCCCCAGCCTGACTGCAGGTTGCCTGTGTGACTGAAAGGAGACCGCTTTCTGTGCTCACTGACCACATGCTGTGCCAGAGGCTCCCACAGTGGCCCAGCCACAGCCCTTGTCACCCTAGGGCTGTGCTTCTGGTTTAGGCCCCTTCTCACCAAAAGTGTAGAGGACCGAATCCACTTCCTCAAGTTTATTGACATGGTTTTGTTTGCCAGGCAACCCTCTCCGTACGGTATTGAGTATCTTTATTTCATTGGTTCTGTCTTCTCTAATCCAAGCTCAAGTCACCTTTTACGCAATCAGTCGTTGGTAAGAGCCGAGGGGCAGGCGATTTCCAAGTATCCATAGATAAGTTATGTCCTCTGGTGATGAGTGACGTCTTGTCGCTCAGCCCAGGCCCTCGGGTTGTCGCCCCATGTCCCACACAACAACTCAGAAGAGCTCCAGCTCTCAGGGCACTGAACGATTGTCTGGAGCCATCAAACGAGTGTCCCTGCTGGACCCAGTGGGCACAGAATCCCTGATGGTTTAGGGTGCACTGGCGTCCCCCTTAGCCAGCAAATGTGCACGTGTCACTGCCCGTGTTCCTACCCGTCCCTTCTCCCTCCTTTCCCCACTACCCCACGGTAACTGCTACTATAAATTTGTTCTCACACTTTCCATCCTCTTCCCCCACGTGTCCTGGAGTTTTATAGACTCGGTGTCCTGGACCTGTCTTCTGTGATTGTCTCAATGCAGCTGGTTTTCTGGTCCAGATATTGCTTTCCTGCAGTTTAGTCATTTTCACTAACTTTACAATATTCCATTGCATGGGGGAGGGAACATGTAAATATAAATACATATTTATCCATTTTGTCAGCAGGCATTTGGGTGTGTTTTTTGCTATGATAAACAGGAGCATCTTGTACCAGCCCGCTGGTTCGTGTGTGTGAGTTCTCTAGGATATAAATCCAGCAAGTGCTGGGTTGTAGAACATGTTAGTTTTCCAAGATGTGCCACTTTGCTCTCTGAGAGGTTAACACCCACACCAGCAGCGTACAAGGTCTTCAGGCCATATCCTGACTCCCTCCAGAAATGAAACAGTAGTAGTGCCTTGGAGGGTTGGCAAGGGAGAGCGAAGTGTAGGCTGGTGGTGTTTGTGGAAGGCTGCAAGGAGGAGGTGGCTGTGGAGAAGAGCCTCAGGGTACGGGCAGGTTTGGGAGGTCCCAGTGCTGGAAGGGAATGCACTGTCACTACAGGTAGACAATGCGTGTAAAGAAAGGCACAGACTGGAAGGGACAGTCGTGTAGTTGGAAGGTGGGAGATGGACACACAGGCACTTGTAGTCGAGGGAACATTTTGAAAGTTACAAGATTTGTGGTTCAATAGACTAGAGTCAGGCTGGAGATTTTGGAGTTGGCTGAATGAAAAATTGGAAGTTACCAAGTTTGAAATCGAGGCAACACATGTTGACAGTTTTTAAGGAAACCATTGGACGGTTGAGCCTAAAGAAAGCCTGGAAGTTCAGAGACTGGTCAGAGAGAGGCAGGGGGAAAGGAAGCAGGGAAAGAAGAGACCAGTACAAGGAACTTGGGCCTCTGAACTTTATTTTCCCTAGGTATGAGACTATTTATTTTAAATTATGGCTATGAGCATTAAATGAAATAATATGGGAAAGGTCCAACATAATGAGTGAGAAAGCACCAGGAAGGCACTCAAACGTGGGTTGAATTCAGTTTTGATGGACAGGAGAATTGTGACACTTTTAAGAGACAAGGAACTTGGGGAAGGGAAAGTGTGGTTCTCTGGGTGGGAAGGAACCTGCCAGACGTTCTCCATGATATTAAGGTTAGTTCTTTCAGCTCTATCCATTGATAAAAGACCCAAGTATCCCTGGTCCTCAAAAGTTAAATCTAGTTGGAGAGCTTCCCAGTTAATGGTAACGGAGGGCGGTATGTCCATGGGCTGAGGCCCACACTCGATTATTCAGTACCAAGTAAAATACAGATTACAAGGCAAGCCCACATTCAATTTTTTATTCAAGTGCTGAAAATCAACTTTTTCTGAGACAGTTCCAAAAAAGACGACATTGCTATGTAAAATAATCTTTTTTTTCTTTCTGTTTTTAACAGGAGGCGTCTAGTCCTCAGCATCATCCATATGAGTTTGGAAGACACCTTTTTTTTCCAATTCTACATACTAATTACAAAAGCATGCTAAGGTTGAGGCAGTGCAGCCAAATGGAGGCGAGCTGTGACAATAGGTCGGCCCCCTAACCCTGCCGGCATTTCATCTCAAATAAGAACAAATGCTGACTTCCCTCACCCTGCCCACCCGACAGAAAGGGCCCATTTATTTATTTTCAGAGAAACAGCTGAGGTGCGGGTGATGAAGTGAGGGAGGAGAGGGGGTGCTCTACCTTCAAACATGGGCATTGCATCTCTGAACCTTCCTTCTCTTGGGGGAGGGGGTACCAGCTATTATGAGAATGAAGGGCTCTGGGGTCCCAGGGTTGAGAGGCAGATGGACTCAGACAGGGGGCCCTGGACCCTTCACATGAACTTGTGCAGAGGGCAGCACTGTCCTCTCCCAGATATGCCCTTTCACACATTGGCTACACGATTTGGATTCTTTTAAGGTCAGTGTCACATCAGCCCTCTGAAAAATGTGAGCCATCTGGGCTGGAGCCTGAGGACACATTGCCTGAACCTAGTGTATGCAAGTGGATGCCCATCTTGGAAGCACTGGGGCTTTAGGCTTCCTCTGTCCTGCTCTGGAAAGGGGCACATAGAGTGGGGGCATCAAAGACCCTTTCTTCCTGCAACCACACCTTCTGCAGTGACCGCAGGCCTTAGTCACTAGCGCTCTTAATCCCAAGATCTTGTTTTGCTACTTGAAATTTGGAGGCACGGGTGGGGCGAGGTGGGGGGCCCGGTGCTTCATTGTTTTTCTTTTCCTCTTGCAGCTCCAACTTGATCCGCTGTAAAAGGTCTCAACCGGCTTCTCGCCAAAAGACATTGCTAATTAGGAGCAGCGCCACCTCGTGGGAGACGAGGACAATGCATGCAAGCAGATGTTATTGACCTCTGACCTAATTTAGAGAAAATTGAACGTAAGACAGTAAACATTTGAGATTGTAAGCCTGTGCCCAGAATATTCCAGAATGCAGGCAGCTGGCCATAAAAGTAATTTGAACAGTCTCCTCTTTGAGCCATGGCAATCCAAGTCTGTTATAAACATCTTACACGCATTATGGTACCTGACAGTTCCCTTTGCACTTCCCGCTGTGCTCATTGGTCAGCACACATGGGATCTTCCTCCTCCTTATTTTACAGATTAGGAATTCAGGCATCAGCGGGTTAAGTGCCACAGACACGCCAGTGATGGAGGCCAGGCCCCAACTTCAGACTGGTGCTTACCTCCTGCACTGCGTCCTGCCCCTCCAGTGCTTCTCTGTGGAACCCAGGGCAGTGACCTTGAAACCCATGTGCAACGATAGGGACCCACGGTCTGAACAACCATGCGGCCTCTGATTCCTGAGACAGGACTGGCCTGGGTCCTAGTGGGTCAGAAAGTCCCTCTGTGTCTGTGTTAAAGGAAGTAAAGACATGGGATGAAGGGAAGTTTCCAGATGAGAGCCTCAGGGCTTGTAGAACTCAGCTTTAAGCACTTGCCTGTCTCAGATACATTCAGGGAGCAGCAGCTCTCACCTCCATCCAAGGTTGAAACGTGCACAGGTCCCTCTGCTGGAACACTGACCTTTGCCCTGCAGAGGGATCTTGATAAACTGAGCTGTAAGTGAATATTCCATTCATTTTAAGACTTAAGAAATAAAAGTAGCGGCACAAGCACAAAAAACCTAACTGCTTACATTTTTAAAGCTCTGACCTTTGATTGTCCCAACCTCACCCTCTACCAGCCACCACCACTCAAAGCCACTCCAGAGGCCAAGAATGACGGCAGCAAAGTCACCTTCAGGCAGGAGTAGTGATCGCCACCCCCACACCAGAAGCCCTTCTGGATGCTAAGAATGCCAGCAGGTTGCATAGTCGTTAAGTAGTGCTCTTCCTGGCTAGCATGTCAGGCTGGGCTTCTGTTTGGAACATGGCGACTCGGTTGTGCATTGAGCACGTGAACTAGTACAAGAGGTGACACCGAACAGGGCTCTTCCCAGCACCCACCCGTAGGACACATGACTTTTCTCAGGCTTATTTACAAATGGGGCTCACGTGCATTTTGTAACATGGTTACAGGAGTTAAATTTGGCAACATACATCAAGCACTCAACATCTGACACATAGTAGGTGCTCAGTGAATTCATAATGGTAGCTGACACCTTTGATGCCCGTGAGAGGCCAGGCACTATTAGCTCACTTCAGCCTCACAACTGCCCTGTGAGGTAGGTACTCTGCCCCCATTTTACAGGGAAATTGAGGCACAAAGGCTAAGTAAGTGTCCCAAGGATGCAGAGCAATTCAGTGATGGCTGGGATTGGAATCCACTGCTCTGAACCACTGCTCTGGGCTACCCTGCTTCTCTTACCTGTCACAGGACTTAACAGGCATGTCAGTGTGGGGGTTCAGGGTGCCCTACACCGGCGTCAGGCTCTACCTTGAGCTGGGCCATGGTGAACAGCTGACCCTGCAGCCTTTGTCTTTCTTACCCAAAAGCTGAGTGCTGGGTCGGAAAAGGGTGGTAGAAATCCATCTCAGTGATCTCAGAATTCTGGGACTCGAAGCTTTTCCCTTTTAATGATTTCTCAAGGCTTTCCCGTTCTTTACCTTTCCACTTGTTTTTGGTTTAACTGATTTGAAGTCCTTATGCGGTGTAGTCTGGGGGAACACAGACCCCCAACTGTCACCATATGTTGATGAGAGGCGAAAGTGTTTTCTAGGCCCTTGCAGACGAGCCCAAAGGAAAGACCTCAGGCGGGGCTGACGCGTCACTAGGTGGCAGCATGCAGCGTGCCGGCCGTCCTTAGTCTGGCTCAAGAGCAGTGTCCTTCCGCGTCCGTATCATAAAGTTTCTGCGCTCTTCTCTACTTGCATTGGGGGCGTTTTCCTTTGTGGGCCGTTCAGTCAAAACATACAGCTCATCCTTAGAGTTTTGTGCTGAGGGGCAGGGTGAGGCAGAGCCCCCAATGTGGCGCGACGTAAGGATCGGCAAACGGTGGCCCAGAGCCGAGAACGGTATGTACATCTTTCTTTTAATGGTTGAAAAAGAAATGATGATTTTTCATGACACATGAAAATTCTATGGAATTCGAATTTCAGTGTCTACCAGTAAAGTGCATTGGAAGCCAGACATTGGTCCCCGGGTATGTATATAGTACCGGCTGCCTCGGTCCTACACGGGCGAGATGGGGCAGTTGGAACGGACGCCACGCGGCCCTCGAAGCCTGAAATCCTCACTGCCCTGCTGTGGGCACAGCTTGCCTACCCCTGACCTATATCAACCTCATCTAAATAGAGATGCACTTTCCACGGTCCTCAAGGTCCCCATTGTGAGTGTAGGAATTTGCACTTTGTCCTTTTCGGTGCGTTGTTTTCGTAGCACCGTAAGATGGCACCTGCTGCTTGAGGAGGACGAGACTGCATCCAGTCAGCTCTTTCGCAGACATTTCTTGGTTGGGAGCCCAGGGTGTAGCCAGGGGCGTAACTACAACGCCGTGACAAGCGGTGATGTCACAGTGAGTGGAGACGCGAGCTCTGCCTGCCGAGAACTGGGGAAGGATTTTCAAAGGACGCATTTCAGTTGTTCCAAGAAGGAAGAAGTGAGATATTCCTCAGTGAAGAGGGGAGAGGCGTATTTCAGAAAAAGCACGACTGGAATGCACTGGGTTGGGAGCAACGGCTGGGGTGGCAGGGCGTGTGGACAGGCCGGTGCAGGTTGTTCCTTAACCCGGGACGGGGCCAGGAGAAGCCGGTTTGAAAGAGGCAAACGTGAGCTCTTTAGCTCATGCTGAGTGTGTGGTCCAGTGTTTGCCTCAAGTGTGGCCTTGGAGCATCTGTAGCAGAATCACCCAAAGGGCTTAAATAAAAAGTTTCTTGCCTCTCCTTCCCTCCACCCAAACACAGACCTACAGAATGGAAATTCCCCAATTCTTTTTTTTTGTGGGGGGAGGGCATAGCAGAGCCATCAAAGAAGGCTGCGTTTGAGAAATCGGAGATGCTACAGAAGAGGGGGAATATGCCCTGAAGACCCCCAAAAGATTTCAAGACTGAAGTGGTCATCATTTCCACCTGCAGTAGAGATAAGGAATCAGAGCCAGTGAGTTGGACAATGGAGAGGTGACTGGTGACTCTAAGATGCCAAGTTACTAGAGGAATGGTAGAGAGGGGGGCAGGGGACTGAGAGCAGAGAGAGGAAGACGCACAGACGGACAGAAGGATGTAAAGATGGAGCTGGCACCACCAGCCATTGTAAGTGGCAGGAGGAGAAAAGTGACCGATGGCCCTTCTTCTCGGTACTTGAGAAACTGCTGCTTGGCACGGAGCCACGGGCACCAAGTAAAACGCCCAGCATCCCTGAGGCCCCACAGAGGTGGGGACCATTCATTTGAGGTGCAGCCAATCGCACAGCACAGTTGAGGGATTTTTTTTTCTAATGAAGCAGGACCATAGATTCAGGGGTGGGATTTGAGGAGTCCCGTGAAGATACTGTGTTGATTTCACCACCGCAGCTGATTCAGCTGCCTCTGGGATTCCTTTCTCCTCCATCACTCTCCCAAGCAGCTCTGTTCCGTTTCTTCCATGAGCCTGACTGCTGTGTCCACTGCCTAAAGTCAGGCTCTGGGCTGGTCCCCAGGATCCCGCTGCCTGCCATCTCCTCAGCTTTGACTTTCCTGGATCTCAGGTCTGTCCCCAGTTCCAGGGCACGGTGCCCAGGTTAAGTCCCAAACCTTATCCGCAACTCACTATGAAATCTGGTAGCCTGGAGCAGTCAAGCAGGGGACAGGATGGGCCCGGCCACCTGACAAGCCATTTTTACACAGAGTGTGCGTTGGGCAGCGGCCTGAACTCCATACAGGAGCAGCCGTGCCCTACGGGAACCTGCATCTAATTGGGGCTTTATGGAAATGTGCAAAGGTGAGTGGCTGATTTTGCCTTGCACTGTGTCAGTCAGGGTGAGGGGAGGGAGAGCGGTTTGCTAAACATAGGGGCACTGGTGGATTTCTGCTAGGACAAGCATTGGGACGACCTTTTAACCTCAGTCGAGTTGCTAACTTTTTAAAGGCTGTATAATGTAGTATTTATGGGCATAGACTCGTTTGACTTGGGGCCTCTAAGCACCATCCTTCACCTGTAAGTAAAGATGCCGAGTGTCCTCCTCTGAGGGTTAACACGTTGCGTACGGCGGGGTTTAAATCCCTCATGAAGATTCTCGTGATCCGTACGCAACGTGTTAACACACTCAAACGCACCCAGCACATGGGGAGAGCTGACACCTTCACAAATGTCTTCAAAACCTGCCTTCTTATTTTAGGACCTGTCAAAATGAGGAACACCTTTGGATTAGACTGCACTTGGTGCTTTTGTTTGTGTTAGCTGTGTTCATTTCACATGATTATCCTATAGATACATTTTACGTGTTTCTTTTTTATAATTGATACTTGATTGGTACTAACTAAAGTCCATAATTTACGTTAAGATTCACTGTTTGTGTTGTACATTCCATGGGTTTGGACAAATGCGTAATGAATGACGTGTATTCATCATGAGTAGCGTGCGGAGTAGTTTCACTGCTAAAAATCCCCTGGGCTCCACCGGTTCATGCTCCTCCCACATCCCAGCCATTGAGCATTTATTGTCTCCATACGTAGTTTTGCCTTTTCCAGAGTTTCATACAGTTGGAATAATACAGTATGTCGCCTTTTCAGTTTGGCTTCTTTCACTTAGTAATATGCATTTAAGTTTCCTCCATATCTTTTCACGGCTTGATAGCTCATTAGTTTCCTTTCTTTCTTTTTGCTGAATAATATTTTATTGTCTGGATGGACCACAGTTTATCCATCACGTACGGAAGGATATCTTGGTTGCTTCTAAGTTTTGGCAATTATGAACAAAGTTGCTATAACACCCATGTGCAGGTTTTGTGTGGACATAAGTTTTCAGCTCTTTTGGGTAAATACCATAGAGCACGAATGCTGGGTCATATGGTAAAAATATATTTAGTTTTGTAAGAAACCACCAAACTGCCTTCCCAAGTGGCTGCACCCTTTTGCGTTCCCACCAGCACTGAACAGGAGTTCCTGCTGCTCCACGTCCTCTCCAGCAGGGGGTGCACGTCTCCAGCAGGGGGAGTTTAGTCTTTCCAATGAGTCCACAGTAGTTTCGTGTGCGAATTTGCAAGTCCTTGGACATGATGTGGCGCGTCGTCTCATATGCTTATTTGTCATCTTTGTTGGTGAAGTGTTTGTTCAGATCTTCCGCTGATTTTTTTAATTGGGTTGTTTTCTTATTGTTGAGTTTTAAGAGTTCTTTGTATATTTTGGATACCAATTCTTTGTCAGATGTGTTGCTTGCAAATATTTTCTCCTTGTCTTTTCATTCTTTTAACGCTTTGTTCTTTTATATTGCAACTTAATAGAAATGTGGGGACACCAAGGACGGAAAGCAGTCGAGGGTTTTAACTCTGTCTTTATTCTTTTTTTTTTTTTTTTCCTGAGTCTTTATTCTTATCAGGTTAAACACCCAGCAGTCTCCAGTGGCACTTCCTTGCGTGTTCAGAATGTGCCAGAAATGGATTCCCCAGTGGTTGCCACGTCCTCATCCCAGAGCTGATGCTTCTCACCTGGCTGTCAGGGTGGACCCTGGGGGTTTCCAAGTCCCTCCCTTGTGGGGACAGTCAGGCACTATCGGGGGGCCAGGCCACTGCTGACCCCTTATAGTACTTGCCAGGAGGACAGAAACTGGGGGCTGACAGTGACATCCCCTCATACTTTCTTAAACCTTATTTGGAATATAAACACTGAGTTCCTGCGCAGTGGATTTATAGAGACACGCACAGTCAAAGGAGAAGTAAGCGGTTTCTGGATTGAGGCTTCCAGCAGGGGTGCAGGGGTTGCCTGTTGCTGCTCAGTGCAGAGGTGCCCCCTTTCTGGAGCACACACTGACCTTGGCAGGGCCGTGGCGGAACAAAAGACAATAGCTCAGACCAGTAATCCTGCCCACTTCCCACAGGATGGAAACTCAGTACATGGCTGTGGGAGGGACATTTGGCTCCATGGAGGGGCCTTTCCTGCAGGTCTCAGAACACGCCTCTCACCCCACCCACCTATGACAAACCGATGCAATGTCCTAAGGCTTCAGAATAGCTACGTATGTTCTCTGGAGTTCAGTAATAAAATGTACATATTTCTGGCTATCTTGGAAAACACGGCAAGGAGGAAGTGAGCTGCTCTAGAGTGAGCTGCCTACAATCCCAGTGAAAATAAACCATTGTGCCAAGCTGGTTCCGAATCCCAGTTTCCTCCTGGGTCAGACTTTCCACCTAATACAAAAGGGAGGTGTATTTATTCTGGCAAAGATGGTAATAATTCTCGGTTGAGAACGGTTGGAAAAGGCCCTTCAAGTCCAGTGAAAGTGGGTCACAGCGCTTCCTCCAGTGCCATCCAAGGGCCACCGGGGAGCCCAGGAAATGCAGGCTCCAGAGCCCAGCCCTGCTGCACACAATGCCAGGGGGTGAGGGGCGGCTGAGAATGTGCATTTCACAAGCCCAGCGCATTAAGGTACACATCGATAGTGAAAAACATTAAAAGCACAAACTTTAGAAGCCTAGAAACCTGGATTTAGATCTTGACTCTGTCACCCAGTACCTGTGTAACTGTGGATGAGTATTGAAATGCCTTAATTCTTATCTGCAAAATGGGACTAATAACAGTGGGGTGTGGAGATACCACCCCAGTGCCTGCACACCCCACAACAAAGCAAAAGTGTTTGAAACATGCACCAAAACACGTGAGAGCTTCTCTGAAGCCAAGAGACAGGGTTTCAGAAAGTGTAGCATGTCTCCCTCCTCGGCTGCTTCCGTTTTATTTTATATGAACTAATACTAATGACTAGTTTTTATGGAGTCCCTATCATGTTCCAGGCATTATCCTAAGAAACGCCATGTATTTAATGCTCAAACAATCCTATGAAATAGGTATCATATGACACCCATTTTATAGATGCAGAAACTGAGCCAAGGTTAAGCAGCTTGCATGTGGTCACATCGCTGGAAAGTTCCTGAGTCAGAATTTGAATGCAAGGAGCCTGTGGCTCTTCTGTCTCCTTGGGCCTCTATCCCTTTAGGACCTGACAGTAAACTGAGAGAGAAAAACTGAAGCCCAGTTACTGGGAAAGAGAAACAGTGGAAGTTGAACTCCTTATGAGCAGCCACAGGATAAGAATGTTCAAATAATGATTATTCTGGAGCCTGAGGCAGAGCAGAAAGTTTTCTCTGAGGAGCTTTGGAAACAGTTTCCCTTCTGAGATGTTCACAGTCTAAATCTGAGGTGTCCAATTTGGTAGCCAATTGCCACAGGTAGTTATTATTTAATTCTGAAATTAATGGATCAGTGGAATAGGATGGGGAGTCCAGATATAGACCCACACATATACTCAAAACTGATTTTCAGCAAACATACAACCGTGATCTATGGAGAAAGGATAGTCTTTTCAACAAACGGAACTGAAACAGCATTTGGATATCCCTATGTACAAACGTGAACACCAATCCCTACCTTAAATTAACGCAAAATGGACCATAGATCTAAATGTAAGAGCAAAATCTATAAAATGTATGAAAACATAGAAAGAAAAAAAAACACCTTTGACTTTGGGTTAGGCAAAGATTTTTTAGATGCAATGCTGAAAACACAATCTATAAGAGAATAAATTAATAAGTTGGACTTCGTCAGAGTGAAAACTATGCTCTTTGACAAACAGGGTTAAGAAAATAAAAAGACAAGCCATTGACAGGGAGGAAATATTTGCATATCATGTATTTGATCAGGGACTTGTATGTAGAATATGTAAAGAACCTTCAAAACTCAATCATAAGAAAACAACATAATAAAAAATGGGTCGAAGGCATGAACACTTCACCAAAGAAGATAGACTAATGTCAAGTAAGCACATGCAACGATGCTCGATGTCCTTAGATATCGGGACATCCTTAAATGCAAATTAAACCCACAAAGAGATGTACTACACACCCATTCGAAAGGCTACCGTTAAAAAGTCTGACCACACCGGGGTGTGGAGGAACAGGCAGAAATGTCACAGGGAGCAGCCATTGTGGACACGTTTGCCAGTTTCTCAACAAGTTCAACATCGAGCCATCCTACCGTTAGGAATTTACCCAAGAGAAATGAAAACGTATGTCTCTACAAAGATTTGTGCCAAAATGTTCATAGAAACTTTATTTGTGCATAGCCAAAAATGGAAACAACCCAAATTTCCATCAACAGGTGAGACTCTGGTATCTCCAAACAATGAAATATTGTTCAGCAATTAAAAGAAAAACTGAGACACACAGCATGGGTGAACCTCAAAATAATGTTGCTGAGTGAAAGAAGCCAGACCCAAACAAGAGTTCAAACTGCACGATTCCGTTTAGGCTTGCAGGACAAGCAGACCAATCTCTAACAACAGGAAGCACAGCAGTGGCCGCCTGAGTGGGGGACAAGTGCGACGACATCCAGAGGGGCCTGAGGACACTTGGACGTGCCATATTGTCTAAGACCGTTTCCATCATAGCAGAAAGTTCTGTTAAGTACTGCTGGGCCAGACAGTATCTCCTGGTCCAGGCCGGCAGGAAGTTGTAGTAAAAAAAAAAAGAAAAAAAGGCCACGTGCCTACTGTCCCTTCTGTGTACAGTGCAAAATGGATGATAGAGGGAGGGACATTTGTCAAGCAATCACCTGCCGTCTGGACAGGCCATTAGAAAGGGACCAGGTGGCAGGTGCAGCAGAAGCCTGGGGAAAGAAGGAGGTCCCAGGGCTCTGAGCTCTGAGGCTGGGGAAACCTCCAGGGGGATACTGGGTGGGTCCTGCTCACTGAATTGGGAGGAAGAGAGGGAGGGAAGAAAAGAGAGGAATGAGTTGTGAGGGGCGCAGAAGTCAAAGGGATCAGTGGTGGAATCGTAGGGTGTTCAGGCTCCTCCAGCAATCTTTTGGTTCAAACTGAATGAGGGAGACGAGACCCAAGATGGGAAAGGATGGGCCCCCGTCCCACCCGGACTGAAGGAAAAAAGCCAGAGACGGGAGAACCCAGGGCTGGTGCCCGGCATTGAGGCTTTGATGATTAGGACGATTTGTAGAAATGGTCACGGAACAACTGACGTCTGGCACGCCTGTTTCTTCAGCTGCTCCGGTGGAGAGCACTGGTGTTTTGTTTTCTGGTCACACTCCTGATCAGTGCACCCCTAAGTCACCTGTCTACTCAGTGAGGACACTCAACCCCTCTGTGGCCCCGGGAAGAAGCCACAGTCCCAGCTCAGAAGGCTGTCAAGTGCACCAACTCACATACATAGAATTACAAAGAAAACCAGTGGTGTGAAAATACAGTTTTCTGCCCAGAACCTCGCTGTATGGGACCGCTCCTGGAAACACAAAGGGGAGGGAGGCCACTCACTGAATCTCTCTGGACAATTTGGCAGTTCTCACTCCGGATTCTAGAATACAACCCAGCAAAGAGTTTGGCTTCCCTACAAGTCGGGCCTGTTGTGGGTGAACGGAAGTCGAGACAACAAGAGGGCTGTGAAGAAGGGCTGGGCCTCGCGCTCCCCAATTCTGGCTGCAGGTCCTCCCAGCCTGGCCTGTGACCAAGCTGACCTCCAACACCGCACTCCCAACTGCCTGCACAGGTGGCCTGAGCACGGGGCCTGAAGAGCAGGCCAGAGAGATGGGTCAATACCGCGCCAGCTGCCCTTGAGTGGGTCAGTATATGGTGCTGGCAGGTGAGAAAGGGTCTTTTCCTAGAGGCTCAAGACAGAGCTTCCCCAGGGTTGGTCGTCTAGAAATTGCCGCTCGGCTCCCTTCCGCTGGTTCCCCACATTCACCTGCATTGGGCCCTTGAGCTCAGCCTGCAGGAAAAGGCCTTTTCCTTCGACTGTCTTCTCCTCGCTTTCTGCACCCTGCAGGCGCCTAATTCCACCTGCCTCATGTGGGGATTCTCCAGCATTAGGTCCACCCTGAATTGGGAGGAGAGAGATTTGGACTTGGGAATACCTGCAAAGCCAGCGCTGGGTGAATGTTAAATGAATGAATGAAGGGAGGGCACTCCCCACCCAAATTTCCTGTTGTTCTTCCTGGAATCAAGAAGTGATGTATTCTCTGGGTGGCCATTCTGGGACTGCAGCTCTGACGAGAAGGAATTATGAGGACTTTACAGCCTGTGGGTTTTTTTTTCCCCCTTGAGACAAGAAAAGGACCTCCCAAGCCATTAACTCCCTCAGAACAAGCAGCTAGGAAAGGCTGGAAGCAACACTCTGAAAGCAGAAGCAAATGGCCTCGTTTATTTATTTCTAAAATGACACATGTAAAACATGAAGACAAGTTCGAAGACGCTATTTTTTGTAAAAGGGTAAACAGTTACAATCCCTGGTCCCAGCGCCCCAATCTTCGTTCTATCCCCGGGGTCACCTCTGTGAATTTGATGTGTGGCCGACCTCGTCCACGGCCCCGTCTTCCACCTGTGGGTCCCCGCTCTTCTTCACCAGGGAGAGTGTTCTGGCTGCAGGAGGCCTCTGGGTTGACTATTCTGTCCACCTGGAGCCTCCCCACCTGCCCTTTCTTTTTATTTGTGGGGGGGGGAAGGAAGGAGTATTTTATTTTTATTAAGGTATAGCGTTCATGGGGTGATGTGTGCAAACCTTAAAGTTGCAGCTCAGTGAACTTTCACATACTATTTCACATAGGTATTCACCCAGATCAAGATTTTCACCAGTCAAAAAGCTCCCTCATGCCTCCCGCCCCCCGCACCCCCCACCCCGTCAACCCCGTCTCCAACGGTAACTGCTCTTCTGACTCTGTCACCCGGATTCCTTTTCTCTGCTCCTAGAAATGAACTCACGCTCTTGTGTATCTCCAGCCCTTTTGGTGGGAGCTTCTTCCCCTCCTCCAGGTCGCATTCCTTTCATCGCACGTTCCCTTCCTTCAGAGCACTTCACACTGTGTGATTTCTGTTTGTAGGCCTGTTTGCTGTTTGTCTCCCCAACTAGAAGAGAAGTGTCCTCTCCTGTCCCCTGCTGTCACCTGAACCCCAAGCACAGTGCCTGGTGTATGTACACGGTCAACAGATGCTTATTCAATGAATGAATGAATACGTGTATGAGTGAAAGGGGAAGTGTCCCAGGTATCCATTTGTACGGCCCTGAAATCAAAAACTAATTATAGGCCTCCAAACACTGGCCTGTGCAGGAGGCCACTGCTCTTCTTGATACAAAGATAATATTCACTGGAGTCAAGTGTGAGGACTTGAAAATACTGGAGTTGATCCAGTCTGCCTGGAAGCAAAAGTGGGCTAATTTTCACCCTCTGTGAAAGGACTGCTTTCTCCACCCAGACCGGCCTTTCACTTTATCCTAGAGAATCAATGTTTCATAGAAGAATTCCACTGTGGCTACATAGAGGCCCTCAGCAGTGGTAATCCCTATTGGACTAATAGATGGTGGTTTTTTAAACTTCCTTTATATTTTGTCATGTTTTTAAAAATGAGCACACAACTTTTCGAAAATTTTAAAAGATTTTAACTATGGTAAAATGCACATAACATGAAATTTATCATCTTAACTATTGTTTTTTTCAACTGTTTTTTCTTTTTAATTTAAATGTGGTTTTACAGGACCCATCAGCTCCAAATCAAGTAGTTGTTTCAATCTAGTTATGAAGGGTGCAGCTCACTGGCCCATGCAGGGATCGAACTGGCAACCTTGTTGTTAAGAGCACCGCTCTAACCAACTGAGCTAACCGGCGGCCCTTAACGATTTTTTTAAGTGTACATACAGTTCAGTAGTGTTAAGTACATTTACATTGTTATACAACCGATCTCCAGAACTCTTTTCATCTTGGCAGAGTTGAAACTCTATAGGCATTAAACAACTACTCTCCATTCCTCCCCCACCCCTCCCACCCCCACAACCATCATTCTACTTTCTGTCTCTATGAACTTGATTACATTAGAAACCTCATGTAAGTGGGATCCGTAGCACAGATTTATTTCACTTAGCACAATATCTTCAAGGCTTAGACATGTCGTAGCACATGTCCGAGTTTCCTTCCTTTTTCAGACCAAATAATATTCCATTGTATCTACCACAGTTTGTTTATCCCTTCACCCATCCATGGACACTTGGGTGGCTTCCACCTTTTGGCTGTTGTGAGTAATGCTGCTGTGAACATGGGTGTACAGATATCTCTTCAAGATGCTGCTTTCAATTCTTTGGGGTCTATAGCCAGAAGTAGAATTGCTGGGTTATATTTCTATTCTTAATTTGTTGCAGAACCGCCATGCTGCTTTCCATGGCAACTGCACCATTTCACATCGCCAGCAGCAGGGCACAAGCATTTCCCTACATCCTCGCCAGTACTTGTTATTTTGGGTGTTCTGCTAGTAGCCGTCCTAATGGGTATGAAGTGGAGTTTCAGTGTGGTTTTGGTTTGTCTTTCCCTAATGACTAGTGGTGGTGAGAGTATCTGTTCATTGCTTGTTGGCCATGTGTACACCTTCTTTGCAGAAATGTCTGTCCAAGTCCTGTGCCCATTTTTTAATCAGCTTGTTTGTTTTTGTTGTTAAGTTCTAAGCACAAATTACTTTTTAAATCAGAAGAGAACTTTATTTTATGAAGAGAAGGGGAAAGAACATACAGAAAGCCAATGGACAGGTGTAGTGGTTAAAAGCTTGGGCTCTGAAGTTAGCACATTCGGTCCTCATAATTAATGAGTACCTGCTGAATAAGGCAGGGGAGACTGACTAACACGTAGCCCCCAAAGCTCAGTGACCTAATACAGTAGAAGTGTTGCCCGCTTACCTCAAGCCCAATGTGGTCTGAAACAGAGGTGGGGGGGGCAGGAGTTACGGAGGAACAGTGGGCTCTATGTCACGTAGTTGTTCAGGGACCCAGGCTGCGTCCATCCTGTGACATTGACATCCTCAACATGTGGCCTGGGAGATTAAAAGGAGGATTACACAAGGGTAACTTTTTGTGGACCAAGCTTTGCCTCTATTACATCAACCTAAACTTGTAATACATACAGCCCCACTGCAAAGGAGCCTGGGAAACCTCCTCTTCCTATGTGCCCAGAAGGAAAGGAAATTGCATTGTCTCTGCCGCAGTGTTTCCCTTTGGTCACCATCTCATTCTTCTTCCCACACACAGACACACTCATCCCCTTCTTTTGGGAGACAACCCACGCCTGTACCCAGGTCGTGCACACCCTTCTCCCCCAGGACTAGCTGTCTGTCCTATGCTCTGCTGACCAGTGCACTAAGGGGGATACGTTGTCTGCCCCCACACCCAGCACCCAACATACACTGGTGAAGTCGAAATAAAATCCTCATTGAGAAAAGGGAGGGTGCAGTAGTCCGTGGTCCATAGAAGTGACAAGCTCCTTCCTGTGACACACGCTTTGTGCAGGTTCCCTGCCCTGGCAAGGGGGTAGTTCCCTGCTTAGGTGCCGCCCTGACCTCTGAAGGGCATCCCTGTCCATTTGTCTCTATGGCTCCAGGCTTCTTCCCAGAGGAGTTTCTCCTCTTTCATGATCGCCCCTGACTACGCCTGAAATGTGCCTTGGGGAGTAAGCTCTTCTCCGTGACACTGTCCAGTTCTTGGAGCTTTCTTCCTGCTCATAGAACCCAAAGGGTTGTTTTAAGTCCGCCATTGTCAAAGATATCTTAAGGTTACTTCTTGACTTCCCTGGCAATAGTTGTCTCCGAAAGTTAGTAAGCGTAGTGAAAGAGAGAAAACTCTGGGCGGGGTAGGTTTGAGATGCCTACTAGAAATCTGGTTGGATATAGGAACCTGGCACTCAGGGCATAACCCAGGCTGGAGAGATTCACTGGAGAATCATCACCATACAGCTGACACTTACTGGGAGGCTGACATGTGTAGACAGGGAGGAGAAGGGGTCCAAAGACAGAACCCTAGGTCACTCCGCGGCCAGAGAGGTGGGGCGGCGCCTGCCAGGACATGAAAAGGAAGGGCTGGCAGGTGGGTAAAAGTCCAAACGAGTGTGCTGTCTAGGAAGATAGATGAAGATCGCGTCCAGGAAGGAGGGTGTGCTCCACTAACTCAATGGTGCTGACAGGTCAGTGAGGTGGGGTCTAAGCACCGACGACCAAGCTCATTGCTGAATTTGGCAGGAACAGTTTCCAAGTGTATGGAGGGGAACTCCAGCTGAAGTGGGTTCAGTCAACAAGGGGAGGAGGAAGGTGAGTGAACATGACTGGGGACAGAATAGTCTTGCTGTGAAGGGGAGCAGATGTGGGATGGGGTCTGGAGCACCAGTGGAGCAGGGACAGCTCACCCAGAGTCCCCAGAGACAGAACCGGGGATGTGGCAGGAGATGGGAGGGCCAGAGCTGATGGAGTGAAAAGTGTGGAGTGAAATGCAAGCCAGCTCAGCAGCTGAGAATGAGGCTGAAGAAGCATTTTGCAGGTTTGAGGAGAGAGGAAAACGTACGCAGGAGTGGTCTGGGAGGGTGAGTGGACTAGGGGAATGTATGGTCACTGAGCAGTGGGGAGGACCCCTTGGTGTCCGTGGCCATGCATTTAACGAGAGGCCACCGCCCCATCGTGGCTGTGTGTCTTTCTTCAGCCAAGCACAACGTGTGAGTACAGCATGGAGCAGGCGGAGGGCTGGATTTCGCCAAGGTGGGGTTTTCGCCACCATTGGCTCCCCTGCTGCTTCAGGGTTGGACTGGAGCTCCACCACCAACTCTAACTGGGTGGAGCTTGGCGGTGGCAGATTCTGGAACTTCTCAGCCTCCATAATGGTGTGTGCCAATTCCTCATAATACATTTCTCTATATCTACACATATCCTATTGCTTCTCTTTCTCTGGAGAACCCTGACTAATTCAAGGCATACTGGGAACAGGAATAGGGAGGGGAAGGGTGGGGGTGTGGCAGGCTTAGGAAGGAGAGGGGGGAAAGTTCCGGAAGCGCAAGGAGGAAACCTGGCTCATGCTGGCCTGGAGGCGAGAGTGCAGGCATCACTTGAGAGGCTCAGGAGCCAGCCTCTCCTGAGCATGGGTTGGAGCATGAAACTGAAGAGAACATTCAGAGAAGAGGCTGCAAATACAGGAAACCACGGGAACTGGGTGGGGTAGGAGATGTGTCACCGAAGTCTTCGGGCGCCGGAGGAGGGGTTTGGACCTTAGGCATGTAGTGAATGCACGTGTCCCTCAGAGATGATGAGAAATTCACCCAGAGTCACAGGACTGCTCAGTGACAGGGACGTGATGCTGACACCACAGCCTGGACCCTCTCCTCTGTGTTCCAGGACAGTGGGAAACACAGGACTCACGTCCACTTCCAGTTCCAGAAAACCCTGGGTCTCCAGTCAGCTCTCCTTTTCTATAAAGGAGACCCCTGTATCAGTGGTTTTAACCCTTCTGGACTCAAAGATCTCTTCAAGACACTGGACAAAATCTATGGATTTTCCCCAGAAAAATGCACATGTCCGCAGCATGTGGCTTGCTGCTTCGGGGGATCCGGGACTCTGAAACCCATCCAAAGCCCTCAGGTTGACACCCTTGCCTGATGACCTCCGCCCTTGATGAAGGTGGAGCTGAGGTGAGCTGGACGTTGGGCCTGACATAGGAAATGGTACAGTGGCCCTGACATGACCTCCGCCAGGAGCACCCAGTTATTAAGGGCCAAGTGACTAAACCACCACTTCCGGACTTCACTGCCCTGTCAGCAGTCTCCCTTGGCTGTTGCCTGGACACCGGGACAAAGGCGCAGGCATTCGGATGGAAACGTGAGGAGCCCGTGGTGTGGCATTTCCACGTGCAGCCCAGTCCCCACTCAGGGCTCATAAAGGTCCCTCCCGCTGCCCCCACTCAGAGCTAAGTAGGTCATCTGGCCTGCTCAGGAGCCCTTCAGAAGTGTGTCATCAATCAGCTGCTCAGCCCTGCCCGGGAAGCCAACAGGGGCTCCTCTCTTGTGAGAATAAAACACAGCTCCAAAAAGTCATGCCTGGCTGGGGTGCAGCTAGGACCCCTGCCCTCCCCCCACCCACAGGAGAGTCCCTCGAAGGGGATGCCCCACGATCTTTACCGGTCTCCAAATTAAGAATCACCTCTAGCAGGTTTCTCATGCCCGCCCAGCAGACCGGGGCTCCGAAGTGAGTAACGCCTCCTAGGCAGCAGGGTTTGGCCGCAGGGAACCTGCCATGTTCTAGAAGGTTCTGGCAGCCCCTGAAAAGGTCTGCCGCAGACCCCACCCCACCCCCACCTGGGGAATTAGCAGAGCCTTGAATCAGCTTGCTGGCCCAAAGCACCTCATTCTCGAGTTCCCCAGGAGTACCTGGCTTTTCTGGCTTTTCCTTTGATGCTGGAGAGGCCCAGCCATTGTTCTTCTTTCCCTGCAAAGGAAACAATCCATTGGCTTTCTTCCTCTCCTCTCCTTTCACCCCTTTTTCACTTTAGAAATATGGAAACGCTCCAAAGAGTAACCACAATAAAAGCAGCCGTTAATGTTATTAATGATAACAAGAAGACAGAACATCAAAGTGAAGCCGTTCACTTAGACGTAAGGCTGTTAAAACGTACTGGGCTGGACGTCCTGAGAAAGCAGGACTCCTTTGTGTTGTGATGACAATACGGAAGGCCAGGTTTCTAGGTACTCACTGTGCTGTGACACCAGATTCCTATCACCCACATAGAAAAGGGTCGTTTCCAGACCAGTGGGGCCCATACTATCTGCTCCAGTTGGGCTCTTTTCATAGTAGGAGTCTTACATTACTCAGAAGGAAAAAGAGGGTTTATTTTAAGGACACTCGTGCTGAGTGAGAACTGGCTACTGTCAGGTAGGGAGGGACCTGCATGCCGGCCAGCCGGCAGGCCCCCGTCTTCTGTGAGTCCCCGCTTCCCGGACACCCTCCTGGGTTTTCCTCTCTCCTCCACTCAGCTCAGTGTCCTGGCTGCTCACAGGTCCTGCTTGCACAGGAGGGAGCCCATCACACCCTCTCCAGGCCTCTCTGCACATGTGTCTCAGATTCCTCCTCCATTGCAGACTGCCTCATTCGCATGGCTTCTTAGCTCCAATGAGAGAGAGAGAGAGAGAGAGAGAGAGAGAGAGAGAGAGAGAGAGAGAGAGACTTGTATTTGCTGGGATTGCCGTAATGAAGTTCCACAAACGGGGGGCTTCCAACAACAGAAACGTATTATCTCCCAGTTCTGGAGGTGGGACAGCCAAGACCAAGGCATCACAGGGGTGGTTCCTGCAGGCGTTGTCCCTGGCTTCTGCTGCTTTCCTGTCAATCTTTGGCATCCTGTACCTGTAAATGCACCATCCAGGCTTGCACTTCTCCATGTCTTGTGTCTATGTCCAAATTTCCACCTTTTCTAAGGACACCTACTCCAATATGACCTCATCTTAACCAATGACATCTGCAATGACCCTATATCCAAATCAGGTTACATTCTGGGCCACTGGTGGGGTTAGGGATTCAACATATGAATTTGAGGGCACATGATTCAACCTACAGAGCCCTGCTTGCCTTTTGAGGTCAGGCCACATCACAGCTGGGAGGCTATGTAGATTCCTAGGGCTGCTGGAACAAAGCAACACACACTTATTGTCTCACAGTTCTAGAGCCTGGAGTCTAAAATGAAGATGGCAGCGGCTGCTCCCTCTGGAGCCCATAGCAGAATCCGCCTCGTCCCTTCCAGCTTCTGGTGGTCGCGGCAGTCTGGCGGTCACAGGCTGCTGCTGTATCACTTTAGTATCTGCCTCTGTGGTCGCATGGTTTTCTTCCCTCATATGTCCGTCCGTGTGTGTCTCTGGCTCCATATTTCCCTCGTTTAACAATCACACGGGATTAAGGGGCCATCCTAAACATCTCATGTTAGTTACCTTGACTGCATTTGCAATGCCTCTATTTCCAAATAGGCATGTTGACAGATATCAGAGGTTAGGACTCCAACATACCTTTTTAGGAAACACAGTTCAGCCCCTAACAGGGATCACCTTGTGATGAGCAACTCCTTGGATCCGGTCACTTCTGTTCCGGTCAGCTGTGGGGAGGGTATCCTCATGCGATACCAAATAGCTAAAAGTGAAGACAATTTGCTTCTCCTAGGAAAAGTGTGGATCTAAGAGACCCCACCCATGTCTTCCCGGACACCAGTTCAAATATGCTCTCACCTAATATGAGCCAACTATCAAAACACAAGGCCTGAAACCCTTTCCCCTCATCCAAAGCCACATCGAGTCATGACCCCAGAGACAATATGGCAAGGCCATTTCAGAAACCACTCATCAGAGTCAGTTTCATCTCTGGTTAGGATGCGATCCCTTCTAGATATTTCTCTCCATTCAGCAATCTGTGTATTAAATGGTTATTGTAGCCACAGTCTATATAGATTCCATATGACTGGGGAACAGAAGTGGAATTCTGGTGGCAGAAGAGAGCCACCTCCTCCACTTAGCTCCTGGGCCCACAAGTTTCAATGATGGCAAGGATAGCATCATCATTGAGACTTGTCCCCAATCTGTCCTGAGCCCTGCAGACACCCCCAGCCTCACTGTGTTGAATCTCCACTATTAGATTGACTGCCTGTGAATGGTGGGAGAGTTTTGGGGTCCCCATGTGATCCTACTTCTCTGCACTGCAGTGAGTTCTGGTGGCTGAATCTGACTTCCAGAGCTTCTGCCTACTGGGAGGGTTATTGCCACATTTCAGCTGGTGACCCCGTCACAGGAAGAGCTGCCTGCCTTTCCAGCTCTGTTCTAAGGTCTCAGGATTAACTGAGGGACCAAAACTCCCTGCAACCTTTGAGTGACACATGCCCCTTTTTGTTAGGCTGGGGATTTTTATGATGCTACAGCTCCTGCAGAACCTCCGGGGGCTGCCCGTCAGTTCCCACTTTGGGGGCTCTTGGCTTATAGATGGATGCTTTTGGATCTCCGTGCGCTTGGAACACGACCCCCTTTGGAGTGACCAGCTCTTAATAGCTACAATTGGGCCCCAAAGAACAAAATCCCAAGGCCTTTGTTGCTTAGCAGTAATTTGGGTTGGCCTCCTCATTCTCTTGCAGGGAGGGGCCACGTAAGAGCCTCACAGCTGAGCGCTGTTCCTCCCAGATCTGATTTTGACATTGTTGCATGATTGTGAGCTGGACAGCTTTGTCATAGAAGTTGTGGGTGGGTCAGGCACTGAGAACCCACACTGCAGACTATCATTATGTCGTATGAAATTCAACAACATTTAAAAATAATCGCAGTCACTTCGGCAAGCTGCCAACGGGTGGCATTTCCCTACAGGGTACCAGTCACCCCCACTGAGGGCCCCTGGAAGAAAACACGCTGCTTCCCCAACCATGATATCATTTCAGCCTCAAGTCTGGTTTTAGGATTCCCCATCTTGTAACTGGAGAACCTCAAGTAGAGGACATGTAAGTGATTTGTTCAGAGCAACCGGGTAAGAATAAGAATCTTTATTTCCTAACTTCTAACCCTATTCTGGGCCTTTAGTGGGATGTGAGCAGCTCTTTATAATTTTAGCAGGATGATGTGTCCACGAGGGGTGTTTCTCAAGGAATGGAGGATGACGTCAGTGAACGCAGAAGAAGGTCACCCCACTTATGCCTCCAATCTCCCTGGTTTCCTAGCTTGGCTTCCTCATTACCTTTGTTAGAAATTCACTTTGCTTTCTTTGGTGCTCATTACACATTGCTGTGTTGGGAAGGGGGTGGGGAATGAATAATTAACTCCCAGCCTAGGCTGTCCCTTTGTCCCAAGCCCTTTGCATCCTCCCTGCCTTTCTCCTCCAGAGATCAAACTCTTTTATCCTGTTTCTAGTTTCCTTTGATGCAAGCCTTTATGGCTGGGAGGACGTGTTTGTCAATTCTGTTCTAAAGACTTGGAGGTCATGTTAGTCCCTGCTTCTGTAAAAAGGATGCATTTGGAGGCAGGCAGCCCCCAGCAACCTCCCCTTCCGCCCCTTCATTTGTTTACGAGTTTGCATCATCTGTGTTCAGCGGTCATTGTATATGAAAATATGAACGCTTATTTTGACAGCTGGCTGTGTCTTTGATACTGGAAGCTGTCATTTGGAAAAGAGGGGGAATGACAGCAGCTGGGCAGCAGCTGGGCTGCACTGCCCTTGCCCCTGAGTGCAGCTGGGGATGCTAGAGTGGGATTTGGGGTGGGGGCTGCGTTTGTGTCAGTTTTGTGCTTTGCTCGATTCCCTGGGCTAGACAGCATTAGGCAACAAGCACCACGCTCTGCTTTGTTAGAACCAGGAGTCCCCGGAAACAGGGAAGAAGGAAGGAGAGAAAGAGACGAGAAGGAAAAGAAAGGACAGCAGCAGAGAGCACCCCAAAGGTGGGTCAGAGTGACGTGGGGGCCGTGACCGGGGGAGAGAAATGCCAGAAGAGAACAGGGGAGGTAAGGAGTTGGCAGTGGGGTGCACGGTGCACGATGGGCCGATTGCCAGAGCCGAGTTCTGTCCTGTCCATTCAGGCTGTTAGAACAAAATGCCACAGCCTGGGCGGCTTATACACAACAGAAATCTATTTCTTACACGTCTGGAGGCTGGAAGTCCGAGATCAGGGAGCCAGTGCGGTCTGGCTCTGGTGAGAGCTGGCTTCTGGGTGGCAGACAGCCGGCTTTTTGCTCTGTCCTCACATGGTGGAAGAAAGGGGCGAGGGAGCTCTCTTAGGAGGACACTAACCCCATTCATGAGGGCTTTACACTCATGACTGAGGCACCTTCCAAAGCACCCCCCCCCCAAGACCATCACCCTGGGGGCTAGGATCTCAATGTCAGATTCTGTGACACAGAAATCTCTATTGAGCACACTGGCCGTAAGTATGGCTCACTCATTCAGTACACTGAGCTCCTTGCACCGCTGGACAGTGGCCTGGGGGCTAGCGACACAGCAGGGAGGAAGAAAGGCACAGCTCCTGCTCTGGTGGAAAAACCATTCTTTGAAGGGGGGTTTCAGTAGGAAGAGTTGGGATTGATTGCAGCACTTAGCGTTCATAACTAGGCCTCAGACCCCACCCCTGAGCGAGGACTTTATTCTAAACCCTGCCACATCACCGATCAGTTTTTTGCCTTCACTGTGTTTGGCTCGAGAACAAGATGGGACTGTGTGGGCAAAAGAGTATCCCTTGGACTCAGCTGAGCAAACTGGAAAGAAGACTTGAACGGCTGTCTGCACACCATGTTCATAGCAGCATTATTCCCACACATGTCATGGACTATTATTCAGCCTTAAAACGGAAGGAAATTCTGACACATACTACCACACGGATGAACCTTGAGCACATTATGCTCAGTGAACAAGCCTAAAATAAACATAAAGCTTCACCGGCTGAGCCTGACGCAGTAGGTCCCCATTCCAGGGATAATCAGTGTGTCCCTAACCACATTTAATTAGCCAGTGTTCCCAGCGTGTGGTCTGTGGACCAGCAACAGCGTCACCTGGGTACCAATTAGAGAATCAGCTTCCCAGGCCCCACCCCAGACCTACTACAGCAGATTCTCTGGGGGTGGGGCCCAGCAATGGCGTTGACAAGCCCTTTGGGTGGTTCTGATTCATACTAAAGTCTGGGAACCATTGAGCTAGATCTCTTGACAACTCCTAGTTTGCTGATGTGCTGATGACCGCAGCAGAGCTTTTGGACTATTGGCTGTGTGGTTATCCCATGCATGTCACCAATTACTGGAGAAACAGACGATTTATTCCCTTTTTTTCAGGTTGGCCTGGAAATGAGATCTGTGTATATCTGGCGTTGGAAAAGTTAACACGTTGCGTACGGCGGGGTTTAAATCCCTCGTGAAGATTCTCGTGATCCGTACGCAACGTGTTAATGAAGAGAATTAGCAATACTCTGACTCCAGAGGCCACACCTAACGTAATTCGTAGAAACTTCACAGAAACAAATTTTGACTTAGGAAAAGGAAAAAACTTTCTTCTGGTTGGAGGGCTCTGGCCTTGGGAAGGGTTTTCTTGGGGGGTAGTGATTGCATTCTCATTGGAGGGGTCCCATCTGGGCGCCATGGAAATCTAAAAATGACTTCACCGGGGCCAAGGGTTCCCAGATGCCTGTCTAAACAATGTCAGTATCAGAGACACCTGGGGTTATTAAAAACAAATTCTGGAGTCCCACTCGCAAAGCTTCTGATTTGTCACAGCAGGGCTGGGCCCTTCGGCATTACATTGACTCGCAGGTGATTTTGAAATGCTAGGTGTGAGGATTACGAAACCAGGTACATTTGATGTCCCTTTCCAATTCTAAAGGTTGGAAAAGGAGAAAAAGAGAACAGGATTTTCTCCTTCAGATAAGAAGTTTATATTTAAAAAGTAATATGAATGGTGGTGTTTTCAGCTCTACTGAGGGGACCCATGAGAAAGGAGTTTAAACTGTAGCAGAAAGGATTTGGGTTAAAGGAAAAAAACATTTCTTAGCAATGAGGACTATTAAATATTGGGATGGGCTCAAAGAGTCAACTGCGAGCGATTCTTCTCTAGAAATTTCTAAAACTAGGAGAGGACCTCTCATCTGTCTGGAACAATGCTGGGATGGATGTTAAACTCTCTTCCAGGTCAGATGCCCACGGTCCAATTTACACAGCAATAGTAAACTACTACGGGCTGTTTCCCTCAGGCTTACGGAAGGGCCATTATGAAAGCGTCCCTCATTAATAGGCTGCTAATAAAACAGAATCAGCCAGTGGTGAACAGATAAACATTCATACACAAATAAGACCTGGGATTGCCTAGGAGGACAACACAGCTTCTTGTCGACCAAGCAGGCACCAAATCCCCTGTGGGTTATATCAGTGGCATCAGCTTTTGTCTGAGCATCCATCCATGGGTACCACATCCCCAACACAGAGAAATAGGAAGCTTCTACCTGACAATATCTTTCTGTGATTCTGATTTTGAGGTATAGTTGGATTCAGACACCAAGGCCAAGCGCTGGAAAGGGAAGACCTTAAAGTGCAAAGGGTGGCAGGAGAAAGCCTCTGAACAAATCCAGATGTGAACACACCTGGACAGCCCAGGCTCCTTCCTGGATGTAAGTGAGCAGCTGACCTGGACCACAACAGAGACGTGGGACTCGGAGGTGATCCCAGCTGGGACCATTGCTCCATCACTGCCCTGGAATCTCTCTTGTGTTTCTGCCTTAGGAAAGAGAGTCCCAGAGAGTCCCTTGTATTTTTTCAGTTGGAGGCATAACCAGAAGTGATGTAGAGCTTATGAAAACCCTTTCTAGTTGTCCAGAAAGCCAGAAGACTCCCTCTGTCAAGGAGCATGTTTACAAAATGCAGCTCAGTGGTTTAAAACGCTGGCCCTGGAGCTAGGTGACTCGGACTAAAACCTTCCTCTCCCACTAGACTGTGGACAAGTTTCTTCACACTCTGGGCCTCAGTTTCCTTAGTCACACACAGAATGTGAAGGCAGTAAATAGAACTGGTGACTGATGCGATTTCACGAGATAAAGATTGAGGTCAGGGGCTGGCGCATGGTAAGTGCTCGATAAATGTCAGCTTTTACCATCTTCCTAAAGAAATGCGTGGCTAAAGTCTTAGATTCCCCGAAGCAGGCTGACACCTGGTACCCATCGGTGACAAAGTTTTCAGCATTCCTTGGCAAAATGGGAGACATAAGGACAATGTCATCCCTCGGCTAATTTCTCTTGCAGTATGTTTCTAACCTTGTTCTCTCTCTTGCCTTTGCCCCAGCCCTTGAAGGGTAATAGAATAGGCCACCCCATAACATGCCCCTTTGGCACAAGGATTATTTTGAGCTGAAGGCAGTTGAGAAGAAACAGCTATGGGAAAAGCCCTCTGGGGGTGGCCGGTTAGCTCAGTTGGTTAGAACATGGTGCTAATCACACCAACGTTGCCGGTTCGAGCCCCACCTGGGCCACTGTGAGATGTGCCCTCCTTAAAAAAGAAAAAGAAAAAAAGCCCTCTCCCCTCCCCTATCACCTAATAGCAGGACATAAATTAGTAAAGGTGTCCCCCCCTTCCCTCTCCACCAGGAAGGACAGAAGTCCATCGCTAAAGACAGTACTAGGCCCTTACCTAGGTTATACCAGAGGAACCCACACAGCAAACTTTACTAACTAGCTCTTACCTTCCATCACTTCCACATATACCATGTTTCCCTGAAAATAAGACCTAGCCGGACCATCAGCTCTAATGCATCTTTTGGAGCAAAAATTAATATAAGACGCGATATTATATTATATTATATTATATTATATTATATTATATTATATTATATTATATTACATTACATTACATTATAGACCCGGTCTTATATTAAAATAAGACCAAATAAGACCGGGTCTTATATTAATTTTTGCTCCAAAAGATGCATTAGAGCTGGTGGTCCGGCTAGGTCTTATTTTCAGGGAAATACGGTATTAACCCTCTCACAATTTGCCACCCTAAAAACTCAAAGACCTTTTCCTTTGTCTTGTCACTTCTGTCATCATTTATTTTTCTTTTGTTAAGGTGCTGTACGCGCCAAACGTCTCACCACCCTCTAAACTACTCATCAATGGGTGCCGCCATGTGCATGCACAGCGTACCTGTTAATAAGCTTCTTTGTGTTCCTCTTGTCAGTCTAACGACAGGGCCCCAGCCGATGAACCAAGGAGGGCAGAGGGGAAAAAGTTAAGTTTTTCCTCTCCTCCACCCTTTAGGCTATTTTCTTTCCCCTTCCCCCTTTTTCGGGGGGTATCCTCCCTGATTCATATCTTCTCCCCCTCACACATTTCATGTTGGTTTCTGTTTTGGTGCCTGACTGTTTCTAACCACAGTTGCTGCATCCCACTGTGTACCTGCTCAGCCGGGTGACTGCGGTAGAGGCCACGCAGCTGCTGTGCATCTGGAGGCAGACACTGCCACGTCCCCTCCAGGTGGAGGTCTGTGCTGGGGACAACGAGCACGGCACTCAAGGGCAATCTCCCCATCTCCAGACAGTGACATGTCATTAACTGAGAGGCTCCCTTTTAGTACCAGAGTTTGAATCACTGCCCATATCCCTTCCAACAACAGGGGCATATTTGGGGCAATGAATGTGAGGGAGAGAGGTCGGGCTCTGTACAGACTCTGAGGATCAGAGCCAAGGGACAGAATCCGTGACTATAACAGTCTCCTTGAAATCTGGGGGTGAGACCTTTCTCCTCTTTAGAGAGCCAGCTTGACCCACGGTTCCTGGTTTGCCTGGGAATTTCCTGGTTTCAGCACTGAACACCCCATGTTCTGGGAAGCCCCTGGCACACTGGGACAGCTGGTCACCTTAGAGCCAGCAGTGACCAACCTTTTACTGAGCTATTTGTCAAACGAGGCACAGGTGGGTCTTGTTCAGAGAATGAAACCAATGAGAAGAAATTTAAGGATCGTTTAACCCAGAGAAATGAGCACTGGTGGTGGGGGTGAGCAGGGCTATTTGGGTGACAACCTTCACATGTGCTCACTGGGTGGGTTAGGATGTCCAGCTGCTGTCCATGTCCACCCGAGCTCAGAGCCAGAGGAAATGGGTGTGGGCAAAGCCCGAACTCACAACACCAAATTTCCTGACAGTAAGTATTCTTAGCCACTGGAATGAGTTTCTAAGACAGATGAGGCATTGTGCTTGGAGGTCTTCAGTGTGGTAAATTCCTAAGGGCTTTGAGAGTTGAGGTGTGGCCCAAGAGTGGAGGGGATGCACGACACATTTCCAAGACTCCTTCCAGCCCTAGGATTCTGTTTCCATCTCCCCATCTATTATAGCTCTGATTATTTTCTGTGTCCTCTTTTGCTTGTAGTTAAATGTTACACCAAGCAGGAGAAGTGCTTTGATTATAGCCTCCTAGGGAGTCAGCCCAGCTTCCCCAAAGCTCGATGGAGAGGAAAGATTAGCATGTTTGTTTTCCCTAAGGATGCTTAAATTTAGAAAAGGTTATTTATTGGTCAAACAGCTTCGTGACAATTCTAGAAATTTAAAACAGAGATAAAAATTCCCTGTGATCCTATTACTCTAACAAGCTGAGTGACCCAGCTTCTCTTCCCACTCACTGTCCTGAGATTTCCCTGGGGTTTCACCAATGTTTAACCTGGCGTCCAACCTTACCCACTTAGGGTTCTCACATCATGGCAACTGGGCCTCAGAGAGTGATTAAAGTAAGAAAGCAAAGCAAAACAAACTAAAAACAACAACAACAACAACTCAAATCTATGTAATTTGAGTTATTTCCAATTTTTAAAATCAGCTTATTTTCCTTCATGGAATTGTCTCGTTCTGGGAAATCAAACTGAGCCATCTGGTGAATCGTTGTGGTTAAAAGTGCTAGGGCTTTGGGGTTGGTGGTGGGTTCTTGTTGTTTTAGGGATGTTTTCTGCTTTATATAAACAGCTCTGTGAGAAATTGAGCACCGTCTGCATGAAATCTGAGCATCTTTGCCGCTATGTTATTCTGAATTGTTGTTACTTGTCACTGATCGCTATCCGCCAACCCTGAAGTCAGAAGCTGATGGCATAAACTCTTCAGCTGATGTCCTTCCATCAGCCCCTTATAGGAGTTTCTTGATAAATTAGAGTTCTCCAGAAAAATAGAACCAAGAGCATGTGTGTAATATGAAGAGAGATCTTTATTTTAAGGACGTGGCTGGCAAGTCCACAATCTGCAGGGAGGGCTGTTAGGCTGAATAGCCGATGTGGTTTAAGGGCAAAGGCCGTCAGGCTGGAGAATTCCTTCGTGCTTGGGGAAGTCAGTCCTTGTTCTGTTCAGACCTTCAACTGATTGGATGAGGCCCACCCACATCATGGAGGGCAATCTGCTGTATTTGAAGCCCGCCATTTAAAACGTTAATCTCATCTAAAAGCACTCTCACAAAACATCTGGCATAATGTTTGACTAAAGATCTGGGCACCATGGCCTAACCACACTGACACACACAATGAACCATCACATTGGATTCTGTCTGCCCATTGGGTTCTGACTCTCAGCACAGCCCCCCATCCTGATCCTAACACTGCTCCCACCCAACCCACCACACTCACACCTATAATCTTGTCGCAGGCTACTCTATGGGGGAATAGATAGAAGGGGATCTATTCTCCACAGACTCAAATGGCAATGAAAACCTCAACCAGATGTAGTCAAAGTAATAAGACAAAGGCCAGGATAAATCCTTAACTCAAGGAAGAACACCTTGATTCTTGCATAAGTAGCTGTTTTCAGGTAAGGATATAAAACGGTTTTGGTTTCACCTTTGGATGTACACTAGGTGAAATAAACTATGCTGAAGAATGGTGTAAAGTAGGAGGCCCTGCATGGAGATTGATTTCACCCTTAACGAAATGGTTGTTAGAACAGAGCATGGCCAAGGAGAAGATTGCACTGTACGGGTCAGTCCATGGGAGCGGACCACTAGCCTTTTAACAGAGGATCTCAGCAAAAGCTTGGGGTTTCCCCACGTGGGGTCTTCCTTTGAGAAGAGGACAGATGCCTTTTGTCTTGTTTTGTCTTCCAGTGGACATTCATTTACAATTGCAGGTTAATAGTGATGCTAGTGGTACCAGCAAAATGTTGCTGAAGTTGGGGGAATCACTCTGCATTTTGTGTTCTATTTACATAAAAGAGGCTCTTCCTTTTTTTGTTTATTTTTTTAACATGAGTTTCCAAATCACAACTTATTAGTAAGACTCATGCAGTCATAAGTAGTAGGTTCATGTATAAAGCTAATTTTCTGTCTTATGTTATTCTTCTCTCATAAACACCCATTCTGGCTTTAATGTGTGTTATTCTAACTCACCTTCCGTGTGTGTGTGTGTGTGTGTGTGTGTGTCTATATATATATATATATATATTAGGTTTTAGTTTATATAACTGGTATTACGTCATACAGCCCATTCTTATTTTATCATACTTATATATTCTCATACTTGTTTTGTCACTCAACATGATGTTTTTGAGTGTAGCCATGTTGATATAAGTAAATTTTATTTACTGCTTCTGACTGCTGTCGTTTTCCCATCCTACGCATGTACCACGATTACTGACCCATTCTCCCACTGAAGGACAGTCAGATTGTGCACAGCTGTTTACACTGACAATGCTAGTATAAACATCCTGACATAAGTCTCTGGGCACCTGTCAGTTTCTCTGGGGTATCACCCAGAAACAGTATTTCTGGGTCACACAAAGAATATACATATACATGTTTTTATTGGCTACTGCCCATCTGACTTCCAAAAATGGGGGTAGCAAGTGCCTTTCCTCACATCCTTGCCAGCACTTGCTATTACACAACTTTTTATTTCTTGCCAATCTAATAGTTGTAAAGTAGTATCTCATTTTTAACACAATCTGCGTTTCTCTGATTACTTATGAGTTTGAGAGTCTCCTCTTATATTTATTGGCCATTCTGGTTTTACTGCTGTGAATTTCTTTTTTGTATTTTTCTCATTCTTCTATTTGTTTCTTGCTGATTTACAAGAGTTCCTTAGCTATTCTAGATTTTAATGTTCTGTCCTGGTTTTGCAAAATTTCTTCTTCCAGCATGTCTCCTGTCTGTTACCTTTGTCTAGGGTGCCTTGTTTGAAAACAAAGCTTTACTTCTGACGTCATTAAATCCATTATTAAATCCATTTTATCCTTTGAAGTTTGTACTTGTTGAGACCCCTACTCAAATCAGCTAGCTTTGGCTGTGTAACAAACCACTCCGAAGCACAGTGACTTGAGCCAACAGTGATGAATTGCTGTGGGTTGGCGGGTGGTTCTTCTGGACTGGGCCTGCTTCCTGGGACTGGATGGTGGAGGGTGGCCTCACATCATGGGGACCACAGCTGGGATGGCTGAGCCTCTCACTCCACGTGGCCTCCCGTACTCCAGGAGGCTAGCCCGGGCTGCTTCGCATGGTGGTCTCAGGGCCTCCAGCAGCAGGGAAGGGCAAGCCCCAGTGTATACCTGCTTTTCTAACCTCTGCTTCTCCATATTGCTAATGCCCAGTGGGCCAAAGCCCACCGCGTGGCCAAGCCCAGATTCAAGGAATGGGAAAAAGATTCCATCTACCTCCTGATGGGAGGAGCTGCAAAATGTGCGTGTTTATCTGTTTAATATGCTTTCATTTCTAGAGCAGTTTTAGGCTTATAGCAAAATTGAGTGGAAGGTACAGAGATTTCCCATCTACCCCCTGCCCCCAACAAGCAGAGCCCCCCCCCACTATCAACATCCCCACCAGATGGTACATTTGTTACAATTGATGAACCTCCATTGACACATCATATCACCTGAGTCCGTAGTTTACACTAGGACTTATTCCTGGTAATGTACAGTCAATGGGTTTGGACAAATATATCATGACATGTATCCATCATTATGGTATCATACAGAGTAATTTCACTGCCCTAAAAATCCTCTGTTCTCCACTTATTGTTTTATTTTCCCAATCTACCTCACTACTCCAAGCTTATAAAGCTATTCTCTGGTGTTTCCTATTAGTAGTTTTATAGTCTTAAAACTATTTGGCATTTCTTTTTTTATATTGTGACTTTTAACATATTTGAATAAATTATTTAAATTTTTAAACAATTTCATGTATAATTATATTTGTTATTATATAATATATTAACATACTTGTATATTATACAATTATTTTGAGTAAATTTACATTTTTTTAATTTAAATTTGTTTTTTCCAGAGTAAACCTTATTTCCTAAGATCTATTATTACATTATCTGTCTTTTCCTCTCTGATCCATGATGCCAGCTCTATCATACACCAATTCCCCATATATACGTAGTTCTGTCTCCAGACTTTCTAGTGTTCTGTTCGTCTCTCCTGTTTATGCTTTGTAATATGTGTTATTATATGATAAAGCTAGTCTGTTTTTGCTTTTCTTTCTCAGAATTTCCTTGGCTATTTGTGAACATTTACTCTTCCTCGTAAATCTCAGAGTTAATTTTTCTAATTAAAATACCATCTTGAATTCATCAAGTTTCAGGGCTCTGAGGTACAGCACGGCGACAATAGGTTGCAACACGGTGTTGTGTGCTCGAAAGCTGCTATGGGAGTAGAGCTTTAATGTGTGAACCACAACGACCACCGCAAAACGGTAATTGTGTGAGGTGACGGATGTGTTAGCTACCCTTAGTGTGGTAGTCATTTCACAATATGTACATATGTGCATCAAATCGTCATGTTATATACCTTAAGCTTCCATCATGTTATGTGTCAATTATATCTCAGGAAACTGGGAAAAAATCATCTTGAGATTTTGATTAAAATTGCATTAATTTAGAAGTTAATTTAGGGAAAATTAACATCTATTCTGGGCTAAGTTAGCCCTTTCATAAATAGGAAACATATCGCTCTGTTTATTTAGGTGGGCTTTTATATCCTTTATTAGAGTCTTAATTTTTTCCTATAACTTCATGTGATTTTTTTTTTGTTAGGTTAATTCATAGATTCTTTACCGTCTGTGACACTTTTTCAACAATATCAAACAATGTTGTTGTTTTTCCCAGTATTTTACCAGACTTCAAATGTGATAGGTGTGGTCTAATGGAATTGTTGAAATGTAGTGAAGCTCTGAATCTGAGGAAAAAACATGCTATCCAGGGTTATAACAATATTAATATTTGAGGTGGCATCATTCATCATGCCTTCCAAAATGCACCAAATGATTAGTTGCAAAATGAAATCAGCCTATTGAAGTATTCACCAAAGAGATTTTAGTAGATTTTTCTCTCCCCGTAATGCAAGAGGTCAGTTCTCAGCACCACTCACAAAGGTTCAAGGTCATGAAGCACGCTCTCTGAAATCTCCTTTATTTCAACAGCTCCTGAGTGCTGGAGAGAATTAATTGCTCAACTGTAAAAACTGGGTCCCAGAGAAGTTTCAAGAGCCAGCCAGATGGGAGAGAGTTTTATACCCTAGCAACAAAAAACCAAAGAGGAAAAAAAAGCTTACATTTCCACTGTCAGCACAATGCCTGTAACTTTCCTTTGTGCTAGGGGATAAAAACCGAGAGAGATGAGGGACAAAACTTATATACCTGAATTTTCATAATACTAGTGCTAAGAATTGTCATCACTTGCTCAGAAAAAGATTATAACTGCTTGTCGTTTTTTATAGAGAATGGGGGGGAAGGAATATAATGAACATTCTGAGAAACATGTTTAGACTGCTTGGGAGCGCTTTGTCTTGTGGATGCGTAAATGCATTTAGCAGCGTGATTACCTGGTCTAAGGAGAAAATGCCACATGCATTTTTAAAGACTTTTCCCCTTATTTTTGCATTTTTTTGTTTTGTTGCTTTTTACTATATTTTTAATCTTTTCACACATTCATTTTTTAAAAATCTCTGGATCCAGTGCAAGTATTTCTGTCAATGAAGAGGCGTGATACAGTAGAACATGGAAAGCTCATTTCCAAGTGCCAACATTCCACTTAGTGGACCTTAAGCAAAAGTCACTTCTCTGAGCCTCAGTTTACCCATCTGAGACAGGAGGGGTTTAGGTGACCCCACATATCCGTTCAAACTAAGATTCTGGATGTCTTCTTAGACTCCTGGCCTTTAGAGACAATTCTTGAAGTTTCTATAAATAAAAGTGGAAATCAGCCATTTCTTGAAAACCAGTGAGAAGGTTGAGAAGCACAGTCATTACCATGTGTCTGTAATCCCCAAGGAACCGAATCGGAAATGGCCAGGAGAGCGAGGCATTCACGCGGTGGGCGGGAGCAAAGTGTCAACTTCATGCATCTTTCTCAAGTCTACATTTTTTCTTCTAGCAAGACCTTGAATTGCCATGAAAATTGTAATGGATGAGAATTGTGGTTTGCCAACAAGATGAAAGGCTCCCAGACAGTGAGTTATCTGCCTTTTGTTCCGACCCAAAGGTGACTTTACCAGAAATTATGCTGAACATCTGAGGAATTAAATCTGAATGAGTGAGCTCAGGCTGACGTGAAGATGCTCCGATGCCCTTCTTGGCAATGGTGCTGCAATAGCAACAGCTTTAGTTTGCTGAGGCGACAACAGCTGTCAGGAAAAAGAGAGAGAAATGAAAACTAGAAAATCAAAACTGTTCCAAAGGTATAAGTTATCAATTTAGTGGCTATCCTCGTGAAAGGCTTATTTAAGCAGTCAGTCTACCAATGTTTGACAACAGCACGTTGGCATTCTCTGCCTTCCAGGAGCCTATGATTGAGTTCTTAGCTGCCTTGTCTTCTTCGGGCCAAGAAACCCAGTGTCTACCAAGCTTTCTCAGATTGCACCACACCGCTTAGAACCAGGGGTAGCCTCTAGCTCATATATTTTTGTGTCAATGGATGTTTGGTTTTTCAATCCCTTTCAGTTCTCAGGCTGCCACATCAGGGATCTATACCCACTGTTGTTTTTAGCTGCCTGGGTCCTGACGTATTTCTGGCTGGCCTTTCTTCATTCTTGGAATCCACTGCAGTTGCTGTTGTGTTGGCCTTTCCAATGTTATGCTCTTTAGCCCCTGGTTCTGCTGAATTTTGCAGCCCAAGACTTTGTCCCCATCCTTCCAGGCTGATATGGAAATAGTGTGGTCCTAGACTTACACTTCTGCATCCTAACTGCCCCAGCCAAACCTTGTCTGTCGACTGGAGCCATCCTATAGCCTGTCCACTCCTGGAACTTGACTTTGCCTTGGACCCACAAACATGCCTACTCACAGCTGATGTGGGTTGGGTCCCTTCCTTACTCTGCCAGGTTGTATACCACTGGACACGCCCACTGTAGTGTCCAAATATGGCTTGTTAGAGTTTGAGCAAAGCAGACCAGAGCATCATGTCCTTGCTCTAGGAAGCCTGCCTCTGCAGAGCTCCCACTGAGGATTTAAATCAAGACTTTCCTTGAGTTAGAGCTGTAGAGACAAAGTCATTAGAGATCAGAGTTTCCAGATGGTAGAGGCATTGGCTTCCCCCAGAAGTGAAGTGTTTTCTCTTGAAGATGAGGCATGATGACAAGAGAAAACATCCATTCTTTGGTGCCTAGCCAGCAATAGACACAATTCTCAAAAGTCAGCATCTGTGCAGGCTTGGGGGTTACTCATGGCAGACACAGTAGTTCAAAATTAATGCCATCTTTCATACCCTATCATCTCCTTTCTCCTCTTATGGGTGACATCATTACACAAGTACAGCCAGTCTCTAGGTCTGAAAACCACCTCCTCACCCTAACATAATGGCTTCCTTTTGCCTTAAGAAAGGAAGTTCGCATGTCTTAAGATGGCAGTCAAAGTTCTCCACAAATTGGCCATCTCCCATCATCCATCACCTCATGCCCTATGAATAAGGTGAAGAAAGTCCAGATGTCATCCTCGACCCAATCTGATGTCGTGACTCTCATATTAACTTCTGCCCTGGCCCAACAGATGACTCATTATGTAAACCTGCCCTGTATCTCTGGCCTAAACTCACGCTATGCCTTTGCCTGGAATGGCTTCATGGCACCGCCCATCTTCTCTCAAGCTGATCTCAAATACCCTGCCTTCCCAAAGATCAAAATGATTCTTCTCTTATTTGTGCTATTATGGCATTTAGTGTCTTTGATCACATGCATATGGTTGCTTATGTGTCCATCTTTCCTATCAGCTTGTAAGATTTTGGGGTCTAGAGAAATGTGATATTCTCCGTTGCCAGTCATTGGTCATTGTAGGCTCTCATGGAATGCTCGTTGAAATGAATCTGTCCAAATATGTACCCAGATGCCAGGCTCCAGATCTAGATGCAGACACGCGTGCACACTCGCAGAGTCACACCTATGTGCACTCATGTTCAGGCACACACATGTACACCCACATATGCACACATACGAGGTAAAACAATTAAGTTCGTGAACTCATCCTAGAAAAAGGGCTGCATACCTCATTGCTGAATATCACTATGGTCACCTTTGAAGTACTCCCCTGGGAAGCTGTGCACCAACGCCAGCCCCTAGTCCACCCTTTAAAGCAATTTTCGAACTCTTTTTCTGGAATGGCCATCAGAGCTGTCATTGTGTTACCCTTGATGTCCTGAATGTCATCAAAATGTCTTCCTTTCAATATTTCCTTTACCTTTGGGTAAAGAAAGAAGTCATTGGGGGCCAGATCAGGTGAGTAGGGAGGGTGTTCCAATACAGTTATTTGTTTACTGCTAAAAACTCCCTCACAGACAGTGCTGTGTGAGCTGGTGCATTGTCGTGATGCAAGAATCATGAATTGTCAGTGGTAAGTTCAGGTCATCTAACTTTTTCATGCAGCCTTTTCAGAACTTCCAAATAGTAAACTTGGTTAACTGTTTGTCCAGTTGGTGCAAATTCATAATGAATAATCCCTCTGATATCTGAAAAAGGTTAGTAACATTATTGCAACAAGTTTGTGAACTTAATTGTCAGACCATGTGTGCACACACCCACATGCCTACATTTGCACACATATTCATTCATGGTTGCACATTCACACAGATGCTAACATGCATACTCACACATGTACACACATGAATGAACACACATGCACATTCACACTTCATCATACCTGAGAAAGAGGAGTTTTGTCAAGAGCATCTGGGTGTAGAATAGTGAGGGACCACAGAGTGTGGTCCATAAGGAAGGTGAGGCATCAGAGTTGTATTTTGGGGGTACACTTATTCCCCACACCTGATGGTTCTTTCAGGAGGGGACTCTAATTCTGTAACACCTGCCCTATCTCTGCCTCTGCTCAGAGAAGATGGCGTGATTTGGCTGAGAGGAAATTTGAGGAGAACAAACTGTGATGGGCTCTGCACCTCCCTGTTTTCCTCTTTGGGAGCTACTCTGCTATCAGAGCTGGGGGATGGGCTGCAGAAGGCCAGGGTGGGAGGCTGCCATGGTCCAGATTACTGTGAAAGGAGCTCAGTATTGGAAAGTTTATTTACTCACAGACAAAAGCTGCATCTTCAGTATAGCCTCTCCACTCGCCATCTTTCTTGCTTTGTTTCTCAGTTGGCTCATAAATCAGGCAGGAAAAAAGTGTCATCTTTTGGGACCCCTCCAAGACCCTAACAGAAGTTGGAAACCAAGGCAGAACTTGAATAATTACCTCCTCTCTGCTTTGACCTTGTGTCTTCACGTTCACACAAGGAAAGGAGGCTGGAGAAATTGCCTCTTGTTATCAGCTGCTGTATTGATTTCTTGCTTGTGAAATATACGACACCACTGCAGGTATTTGTCATATATGTCTTGATATATGATACTCCTATGACATAGGATGCATGTGTGATGCTTCTCAGCTTTCCCAGGGCTTAGAATCCCATTGAATAGAAGGACTCATTCATATTTATTTCAATTTGTTTACACCTGGGTTTGCTGGCAAGGGCCCTCCTGTTTGGTTGGCTCATCACCCTGGGGAGTTGGTCTCAAAGCCTGGGATGTTCATTTTCCTCCCCTGAGGATGACATCATTGTGTTGGCTGCACCTTGTCAGGCATCTCGTCCAGTAGGAGCTGTGTTTTCTTCATTGTAAGAAGACACTTCTGAAGATACAGCAGAGTAGCCCTGTTGGTCACAGTGTACGTAATCCTGGGGTGAGACGGTCCCTTTCTCTGTCTAACCATTACATGCAGCGCTGATTTCATTTCTATCTTGTTTGGGGTGAGACACATTCAGAAAAGCTTATAAGATGAGGATTAAGGTTAGAGTTCAGTTTTCAACTTATGACCAGTGAGGAAGGAACAAGGGCTATTGGAGGGAGAAAGCTAAGGAGCAGGTCCATAACTGGTGTCCAGCCCTTGGGGAGTCATTTTACAGCCTTAGTGACCAGCTAGTGTCCATCTCTACTAAGGAAAGGAGAGGACATACCCGTGGGTTGCAGCAGAGGGACTGAGTCTTGGAATGGGTGGTGACAAAGGGCTCAGTGGAATGTCTTCTCTTGACAGGCTTGAAATTCAAATAGATTTTAGTCTGCCTGGAATGGTTGATATTACTCTTCAAATACATCTCACAAAGAATAATAAACCTGTCACACTAAAAACATTTCACTCACTCCACTCTCACCGACGAAAGGGATTTTTTTGTTGTTATTTGGTTGGTTGGTTTGTTGGTTTTGGTCTAGGAGTTCCAGCAATGACTGCAGGCTGCCTTCTCCGCAGGATGTAGGCAGTACTGTGGACCCATTGGTAGCAGTATTACAGTGATTTATGTCTCTAGATAAGAGTGCTACCCATCTTAGAGGGAGGCCTGCAGTGGGTAGCTTTGGAGGAGGGCTGCAGGGCGTATATTTATTTTTTTATATAATTATGCCAAACACATGTTTCTAGATTGTGTGCAGTTTTTGAGATTTTGAAACTGGAATGAGAATCTCAAAATGTAAAGGACTGTGCAGGTCATACAGTATAATCCTACTGGGCATATAAATCCTTTAACATCCTGGACAAGTCACTACAATCTTCCATCCAAGGAAGGTGAAGCCCGGGCTTCCCACAGCAGCTCAGAGTTTCTAACCGTGTGACATGTGCCGCTGCTGGTGTTCGAGGCAATTTCAGTGACATGAAGGTGACCCTTTTTCCCCCCACTGTAATACTTATGTGTTTTCTTATACATTAGATAAAAATAACCAGAGGGCAGACATTTTAAAAAAGAGTCAGTCGAGGCTCACACAGTTCATCATGCATTTGGCATTTGCAAACAAGAGAATAATATTGAAAAAGTATGGCGAGGGGACCAAGTTAAAATATAGGATAAATGAGATGAGACAGAAAACGTGGAATCTGTCAGGGAGAACCTTGAAAGCAGTAATAAATGTAATCAAAGGCATGTTAGAAATAGTGAGAACATGGGCTTTGGAGAAAATGAGATGAAATTCTGAGATTGAGTTGCTTAACTCTCTGACCTTGGATGCCGTGATGCCTTTTTCTTTTTTTGCTGAGATACTGGTGTTTTGTGGGTTGTGGTGGCATTACAATGAATGAAATTATTACTGGTGGTTGTCATGTTTCTGGCAATAGCGGAATAGGTTATTTTGTGTCAAACTTGTTTCTGAAAACAACTAGAAAAGCTGGACTACATATAAAAACACTTTTTTAAGGCATTGGAGAGTAACTTAGGTACTGAGGCTTTGCAGTACCAATATTAGGGTATTTTCTCTGACCATAATGAAATCAAGCTAACAATAAATAACAAAAAGTTAAGAGACAATCCCATCTGTTTGGAAATTAAGCAATACATGTATATTGCCCATTGGTCAAAGAAGAAATCACAATAGAAATTAGAAAATATTTTGAGCCATAATTAAAATTCTACATTTCAAAAGTTGGGGAGTGGGGTGCAGCTAAAGCCAAGCTTAGAAGAACATTTATAGCTTTAATATGCATATACTGGGAAAATTTTTAAAGTCTAAAAAACCAACGTTCTATGACTTTATCTAAAGAATTTAGGAAACAACCGGAAAATCAAATCTAACAGTAGAAAGAAGGAAATCTAAAAAAATACAAATTAGTAAGATAGAAAAGCCTACATTAATAAAATCAATAATGCCAAAAGTTAGTACAATAAAATTTCCTCTAAGCACTGCATTAGCCTCACTCCATAAATTTTGATATGATGTATTTTTATTTTCATTCAGTTCAAAATATTTTAAGACTTTTCTTGAGATTTCCTTGTAGATATTGGACTACATTAAAATCAGGAATTTCTATGCATCAAAGGGTGCCATTAAAAGGGTAAAAAGACAAACTACAGAGGGAGAGAAGTTATCTATCACACGTATAAGTGACAAAGGTCTTGGATCCAGAATATATAGAGTTCCTACGAATCAATAAAAAAGACAACCCACTAGAAAAACGAGAAAAGACTCAAAACAAAACAAAACAAAAAAACCAGACACGTCACAAGAGAGGATAGCCAAATGACCAATAAATATAGGAAAATCTGTTCAACCTCAGTGGTCATCACAGAGGTACAAATTAAAACCCCAATGATCTACCTCTATGTACTCACAATGGCTAGCTATCAATACTACGTGTTGGAGAGAATGTAGGTCAGCTGGAACTCCTGTATGCTGCTGGTAGAAATGTAACTTAGTACCATGTTGGAAAGTCATTTTTGCAGCTAAAAAGATTCATATCTTGTAACTCAGTGATTCCATTCTTAGGTATACACCCGAAAGAAATGTAGAACGTGCACCCCAAAAGACATGTAGATGAATGTGCGTAGCAGGTGTATTCACAATGCTCTGTGGTGGGTGAAATAATGACCCCCAATTCCACAACCTAATCCTTGTTACCTTCCATGGCAAAAGGGACTTTGCACATGTGATCAAATGCAGGGTGGTGAGATGGGGAGATTATTCTGGATTACGCAGCTGGTCCCCACGTAATCACACAGCTCTTTATAAGAAGGACACAGAAGGGTCAAAATCAGAAGGATGTAAGGACAGAAGCAGAGGTCAGCGAGGAGAAAAGACGCTACATGACAGGCTTTAAAGATGGAGAAAGGGACCTTGAGCTAAAGAATATATGTGGCCATTAGAAGCCGTAAAAGACAAGGAAATGGATTCTCACATAAAGGCTCCAAAAGTAACACAACCCACTGGACTCATTTTGGACTTCTGACCTCCAGAACGACAAGATAACACTTTTGTCTTATTTTAAGCCACGAAGTTTGTGGTAATTTGTTACTCTAATGCTAAGAAACTAGCTCCAAACAGGAGACAGCCCAAATGTCCACCATGAGCAGAATGGATAAACAAAGATGTCATATGCCTACAATGGAAAACGATATAGAAACTAAAACAATCAGTTGCAGCTTCCTACAGCAACATGATGGATTCCCAGGAACATGAGCTTGAGCAAAGATGCCAGACACAAGCGAATGCACATGCTGTGACTCCATGTATGTGATGCTTAAAGCTCCTGCCCCCAGCACCTATTTGCATATCCTGCAGTGGAGTTTCTTAAAGTGAATTAAACCACACGGAGGCCCCAGTCGTGAGGGCTCCACTGTCCTTCAGGAACTTGGCAGCACTAGCCATGGGAATAAGACGATTTGAATAAGGACTACGTGCACGTTCTTGTTTACATTAGGTCCTTGGCTTCTGGGACAACATCTGTATTCAGAGGCACTCCTCCATGGAATTGAACAATAGGGTAATAGGAGGAAAGGCATTCCCTTTGATTACCTTTCAGAGGTGAATAATGGGCTAGGAAAGCTCCCTGCTCTGCTCTCTTTCTCTATTGCCAAGCAGGAAGCAGGCCGAGGGTGGAGTTGGCACTTCCCCCACATAATAGGGGCCCTCTCAAGAAAGAATTTAAGGGAGTTTTGGCTGTTTTACAAGACTTAAGTCCTAAGAATAATTCCTTAGGCTGCTGTAACAGAAGGCTTTGCCAATTAAGGGTCTTGCAGCAGATTCTCCCAGGAAGAACGCCGGGCACTGCTTCTCTCTGGGGGCAGGTGGAAACCCAACTTACCTGTTGGGGGACAAAGTGATTAAGAATCTGCATGTTCAGTCCCAAACCATTTTATAGAAACGTTTGGAGCATGAAAGTCGCTTGGGCAATCTATGCTTTCTCATCTCTTCCATGCACATGAAGTGGCACTTTGGTAAAACCCACACACTCCAATGAGGAAGGGGCTGGGTTCCCACCAATCAGTCTCACCCATTTCATCCTGCCTTTGGGCAGCTAGGTTCGCACTTCAGTACACTTCTCGGGGGCTCCCTCTTCTGCTGCCCATCTCTCTCCCAGGCCTGATGGATTCTAGATGGTTAAAGTTCCTTCTTCGTGCAATGTCCTCTGAGGAGTTTTCCAGATATTTCTCCTAGAAATTCACTCTCTTCCCTATTTATGCCGTCATCCTGGGGAATGTCAGGTGGTTTTCCATTTTTACAGAAACACTTCAGATTGACCTGTTGTTTAAGGTTTGTGGTTGGCGTTTTCTACAATGCTGATCCTAGATCAAATTGTGATGTGACCCACAGTTTTCTCTGGAGGTCCCCAAACCGTCACTGGAGTCTCTCTCCCATATTTTGAGTCTTAAGCTCTTTCCCAAGCAAAATCCCTCTCAACATCAAATCTGAAACCAAGTCATACCAAACGTCAGTGACTGTCACCAACTATCAGCTCAACTAGTCACCTCTATCATTTTGAAAGAGGTCAGGGTCTGAAAGCAAAGAAATCATGCGCTTCCATGTTTTAGGGAATAGCAAACATGTGAGAGTTTGTTACTCAAAGCAGCTCTCCTGGTGCCCGCCGACGCCACATATAAAATAAACAAATGACAGTCTGGAATGTTCCCTGCATCCCTATTTTGATATCTCAGAATTGGCAAATGGGGATTTAAAACAATAATGACCATTAATTCATTTGCTGACTCAATTCCAGGTTCTAGACATAGGCAGGCCTCCCTCAGCCCTCAGTATACCAACAAGCGATTTATACACCATTTCACCTAAATGTCAAATCCTTCCTTACAAGAAAACATTATATTTAAAAATAGAAATGATAGTTTTATTCTTATTTGATCCTCCAAAGTGCCAAACACAGCAAGCTGAGCTTTGCAAGCATTGAAGAGCTGTTTATAGGGTGAATATCAGAATATGACCCACTAATGGGCTCGCTGTGATTGGCCTGAGGTCTGCCTCAGCCATATGTTGACAGGTATCAGCTGAAATTTCATACATATTTATCTGAAAGGAGAAAAGAATGTTTCAGAAAAAGATTTTCACCATTTTTTACTAAAATTTGGAATTTTCTCCAGTGTAATTGGACCAATCTAAAATGTAGCACTTTTAATACCAACTTGATATATTTACGACCAGCCGTCCAAAATCGGGTTTCACTTTATTCTTATTTTTTTTATTAGTTTCAGGTGCACAAGACAAAGTAATACTTAGACATTTATCATTTATATCCCTCACACAGTCATAACCGCGTCCCCCCATCCACTACCCCTCTGACATCGCACACAGCCATTACATTTCCACTGTCTCTATTCCTAATGCTGTACTCCGCTTCTTGTAAGTACTTACATATACATATACATATATATATATATTTATATATATACACAAATTTGTAACAGTCATTATTGTTCAGCTTCAGCTTCAGGTGTACAGTGCAGTGATCAGGCATCTACACTTTATTCTTAAATTGAACCCTGCATCAGCATTGTTTTCTAATTTCTTGTTTTTTAGCAATATTATCTCTCTTTTTCTTACTGTTTTGGACATGTTATTGATAATTAATACTAATAGATATTTATACCTTGAGCGCAAGTGCATTATTTCTAGTTTTAAAAAGTTTTCGTGTACATTATCGATTTCACTTTCACATATGTCCATAACAAGACGGATAAAGAGCTGAATGTTTATCACAAATAATGTGGCAAAATGTATAATAAGCTGCTTTTTCAAGAGACCTAGTCTGGGATGTTGGGGGTGGGTTTGGGGTGGAGGTGGGGGTGCTAAGTGTACAGATAGGGAGGACGAATGTGGGAGGGCGCAGTGTTGTTCTTTACCCCCACTGGAGACAGTCGAAAAAAATTAGATTGTTCCTTGTCAGTTAAATACCCATTTGACTTTTGAACCAAATCTGATTTTCAAAGAAAATATTTAAGAGATGGCGCAACCACAGGACAAAGATCAGCTCTTTGTTTCGTACTGAGCCTCCCTAATTCTTGACAATCTTGGAAAATCCAGTGGTTTTGACTTTCTGTGGACTCTCAATATCCATCCCCTCCTTTCTTTAACGTGGCTCCCTTGACAATGTTTTGGACCTGGGTTAGTTAGAGTGGAGATACGTACATATGCATACCCAGAAACGTCAATCTTCAAGGGAAAAAAATAACCAGACAGTATCTTAGAAGTTGCCTAGGAACAGATGACACATTGTCATAGGTTTGCATGCATTGTGCCTGTATTTTGGCAGGGCGTAAGTGGATACGAATGTAACACTCCTCAGTTCATAGATGGGGTGTGGTCCTCAGAAAGTCCTGTCAGAGAACACTTTATGCACCGTTTCCTGTGTTGTTATGGGGCATCCTGACAATGTGTTGTACAAACTCACCACTTAAACTGGTCATATCCCTTAGGACAGCTCTTTAGCTGTGGTGTCAAGACCCACAAAAATGTTCCTTTTCACACAATAATCCCATTCACTCCTGGAAATCAGTCTCAAGAAATATTTTGTTAACTTTGAAATATTTTTGCTTAAAGATTTTTTTTGGGGGTGGGGGCAGTGAGATCTATAAGGAAGGATGGGTATGAAAAAAGGACCGATCATAAATTATCCAATATTTGTAGAACAGCTATATAAATTATAGCATATTGTCCAGTAGAATTTTATGCTGCAATTGAAAGTTGTAATTATGTAACACCATAGGAGAATGTTGATAATACAATGTTCATTGAAAACAATAGAATACAATTGTCCATGCCCTAAGATTAAGAATATATTAAAAAGAAAAAAGAAAAAAAAACACCCACTAATATCTAAAGAACAGAGCCTGGAAGGGAATATAGAAAATCAGAACAGATATATTCAGGTACTGGAATTGAGGTAAGTTCTTTTTTACTTTTAAAATATCATTTTATCTTGTTTTAATAGAGGTTTTATAATAAGTATAAAATAAAGAGATAAAAAATGCAACATTGGAACTACTATAGGGAGAGTCAAAATAGGAATACAACAGATGTCAGTCTCAGAATGTTTTGGCTTGAGTCAATTTTGTGACATGATTAACTATAACTGCTGTTTAAGTGCCATTTGTCATACTGGATTCCCCAAAGTGAGGGGGTAGAGGACATATTTAGTTGCTTAGTGGACGTGGGGGAGGAGTGATCAGCATTCCATGCACCTTAATAAAGATGTAGCCACCATACTTTTTTCTCTCCAGACACACCTTGCATGCTAACAACCTCTGTAGTACCATGGAATGGATTATAGGACCAAAGAGTCCTTTTTTAATCCTTTAACTATGAAGGAGTTCAGGGCATGCCACCCCAAAATATGCTGCTTTGGCATGTTGATTATTTTGAGTCACAGGCACTTGAGAAACAGCAGGTGTAAAAAGGACACTTTCTTCCTGACAGCAGGAGATAAAACTCCCAGGTGAAAGGTGCCTTCTCTACCCCAGGAGGGAGGTTCCATGCTTATCATCAAAGACGGAGAATTGGGCGAGAATCTGTACAAACAAACCTAGTTAAAGCAACTCTTATCGTCCTACTTACTGCCCACCCAAACCTCTTGGTCCTGTCGTATCCCTGTACATTCATCATTCTTTGTTAAGATGCTTTTAGTATATAAGCTGGCATTCTAAGCTACCATTTTGAGTTACGTTTCCTTTAGGTTTCTGTGGTGTGGTGTGTGCTGCATGTGTTGATAAGATGTTTGTTTTTTTTCTTGTTAATCTTGTTTCTTTTTTTGAAGCATTCCAGCTGAAAATGTAAGAAGGGTAGAGGTAAGGTTTTGCCTCCCCTGCAACCACGAACGAATCCTGAAGGATCTATGTCTCGCAGAACTGCCTGATGATAAATACTGTGGGAAGCCAAGGAACAGATCCCACCCACGTCACAGTATCCTCAGCATAAATGACTTTGATGCGTTTTACGCCAAAGAGGACAGCCCTGTGCGATGGAGATGAGGGAGAGGAGAGGGTATGGGGAGGTGACTTCAAGCCCAAACCTTGAGGTTGGAACAGGATGTTAACACAGCGGGATGCAGAGAACCTCCCAGGACAAAGCTCAGGTAAGACCCAATTCGAGGGGAGTTCGGGGCATGCACCAATCGTGGTCGGTTCTTAGGGATGAGACAAGCACATCACCACTGTGAAAAGAAGGGCGAGACAGCATCTTGTGCCCCATTTGTTCACTGGTTTCAGCACAACCTGGTATGTAGTCAGCATTCAATGATTGATATTGAATGAATGAATGAACAAAAACATGCACACCGGGTGGACTAGCAAAGAGTAAAAGCAGGAAACCCAAGGGGGACTGTCAAGGATCCGAACCAGGGCCTGGGGGTGGCAGTGAACGAGAAGGAAAGAATGTCAAGGGTCTGCAGTAACAGAACTGGTAGAAATGGCTTCCAGGCTGAAAATCTGGGAAACTGGGGAAATAGCAGGGAGAGGGGCACCTGGTGCTGGGCTGAAAATCACCTCAGAAACAGCTGTGGTTGTTTCCATCCCTGAAGCATAGGTATTCCTCTTGCTTCTGTCCCTTAACTCATAAAATAAAACTAAAGAAGTGTAAGCACATAAAAATTTATTACTAGGCATTATTATGGCCATGGGACCAAGAGCAAATGAGAAGTTGGGAAAAAAATATCTCCGAGGTAAATAGCTCAAGTTGCTCAGGAATAAGGGTGAGGAACCATTTTATGGAAATGAACGGGTCCCTGGAGTCCCTGAACGTCCATAAATCGTATTGAGACACAATTCATGCTGCCACTGGGTAGGACTGTGCCTTTGTCCTCTTTGTTGTCATGGGCTACCAATCCTGGAGAGAAAACTAGCTCTGAAACAACTGATTAAATAAATTTAATTAACTTGGAAAACATAAATGGGGTCTCATGGGACATCTTTCTGTTTGGCTTTTAAGACACTGTCACGTAAACCTTGTGCTTTCTGTCCTGAGAGGAGCTCTGAGTGTTGTATGAGTTTCCTCTCAAGGTGTGTAACTGGTCCTAAAATACATTCTTGCGTGTCTAGCGATTTCTTACTCACCCTAGGGGTTGTTCTTGTTTTAAAAACATTGATTCAGCTGTACGAAGTTCCAGGCCAGGCATGGTGCAGAAGGTAATCCTGCTTTACAAAGTGAGAATCAATCCATTTTTTGCTTCTGGGCTTCTGGGTGAATAGAATCACGCACCCCAGTACTGTGGTACCTCGGTTTTCGAACGTAATCCGTTCCGGAAGACCGTTCGAGTTCTGAAACGTTGGAAAACCGAGGTACCGCTGTATTCTTTTCAATTTGAATTCAAGTGAAGGTTGGCTGTTGAATAAGCAAGGCAGAGACCTCAGATATGAGCTAGATCAGTGGTTCCCAAAGTGTGGTCCTGGACCAGCAGCCTGAGCCTCCTGCGAGAATGGGATAGAAATGCTTATTCCCAGGCCCCATCCCATAGCCCCTGAATCGGGATCTCTGCAGCCTGGGCTCCGCAATCTGTGTTTTAACAAACCTCCAGGTGATTCTGACACAGGCTGAAGTTTGAGAACCACTGGGTTACAGTCTGGATAGCTACATTAGTGAGTGTTTTCCAGAGACACAGAACCAATTGGCTATATTTAGATATACACAAGAGGAGATATATATATATTTTTTAAAGGAATTGGCTCAGCAGTTGTGGGGCTGAGAAGCCCCACGATCTGCCATCTACAAGCTGGAGAATGAAGAAAGCTGGCAGTTTAATTCAGTCAGAATCCGGAGGCCTGAGAATCAGGGCGCTAATGGTTTAAGTCCTGATCTGAGTCCAAAACCAAAGAAGCAGGAACAGCAATGTCCAATGACAGGAGAGGATGGATGTCTCAGCGCAAGCAGAGAAAACAGACTCACCCTTCCTCCACACTTTTGTTCTATTTGGGCTCTCAGTGGATAGGATGATGCCCACCCATATTGGGGAGAGCAATCGATTATACTTTACTCAGTTAACCAACTCAAATGCTAATCTCTTCCAGAAACACCCTCGAAGACACACCCACAAATAATGTTTTACCAACTATCTGGGCATCCCTTAGTCCACTGAAGTTGACACATAAAATTAACCATCACAGTGACTATAACTAGTTTTTAAATTGAGCATCATACAAATTTAGACCTTTAGCTTCTTTCATTCATTCACTGTTTCATTTCGTCAATATTTTGTGGGGCGCTTGTCATACGTCAGACATCACTGTACAAGTATATATGTGTTGGGATGATGAAACAGCCAAGGTTTCAGCTCTTGGACAGGGTTGAAGATATAATACAGGATGCTCAGTTAAATTTGAATTTCAGATAGGTAAGGAAAACAATTTTTTAGTGTAAGTATATCCTAAATACTCCATGAGACACACTTATACTAGAAACTATTCTTTGTGTACCTGAAATTTGCATGTACCTGGGTGCCCTGTATTTTTATTTGCTAAATCCGGCAATTTTACTCTTATGGTACTTGTGTTTTAGTGGGGAACACAGACCAAAAAAAAGTAAACTTATTTAAAGAGGCAATGCTTTTCAGTGGTGATATAGGCATTTAAGAAAATAAAATGGAGAAATATGGCAGAGTGGCATTGGATAGGCTGATTAGAGAAACCCTCTCTAAGGAGCAGGGAGCCAGCTCCATGTAGATCTGAGGGAATAATATCCCAGACAAAAGGAACAAGTCAGTGCAAATTCCCTAAGGTGAGTAAGATCTTAATATGTTTTAGGAACTGCTCAAAAGTCAGCATAGATGAGCATAGTGAGTGAGAGGGAGAGAGGCAGAAGATGGGGCTAGAAAGGCAGATAGGCGCTCGCTCAGTCCTGTAGGCCTTAGCAGGCCAGAGGAGAAAGGGAAATTTGTTCTTTCACTGGAGAATTTTTAAGCACAGAGGAGCCCAAGATCAGATGATGTCCTAGCTTCTGTGAGGAGAATAGTTTGTAGAGGGGCAAGAGTGGGAAGCAGGGAGGCAGGTGAGGAAGGGCTTGTTGAGGTCCAGGTAGGAGATGCGTTTCCCTAATGGTTAGTGATGCTGAGCACCTTTTCATGTACCTCTTGGTCATTTGTATGTCGTCTTGGAAAAATGTGCTTTGCCCACAAAAAAAAAACACATTTTTTTTTGTTTTTTTTTGCTATTGAATTGTAGGAGTTCCTTATATCTTTTAGATATTAATCCATTATCAGATTTATAGTTTGAAAATATTTTCTCCCATTCTGTAGTTTCCTTTTAATTCTTTGAATAGTTTCCTTTGCTGCACAGAAGCTCTTTAGTTTGATGTAACCCCACTCATCTATTTTTTGCTTTCATTGCCTGTGCTGTTGGTGTCATATCCAAGAAATCATGCCAAGACCATTTGGTTTCTTAACAATATTAAGAGTAAGTGTGTTTCCCCCCCTGGTGCAGTGCTTCTCCAAAAATTGTATTTACATTTTCCCTGCAAAATCAAATCATTTTATTTTTAACGGTGACCTTTTAAGCTGAGTTTATATTAGAATCAGAAATAAGGTCAGACATTTCACCTTCCGTAGAGTGAACCTCCAAAACTTCACCTTGATCTCATGAATTGTATGAAACTACAGCAACAAAAAAGAGCCATTATCAGGCTGAACTGCTTTTCTTTTTGCAACATCTGATGACATCTATCAAACCACCATCTTTAACCATTTGCAAAGTTCTGCTGCCGCTAATGGAGTCAACACAAAACAATGATCATGTCGTTTCTCATATCCACAAGAAAATTTCAAATAAAAAAGAGCAAAACTAACTTAGGAGAACAGTTATTTGATATAAACAAAAAGTCATGCTCCACAGAGTGATAGGTAAATGACAGCTGCACATGGGAAATTGTTGCCTTTGGGAATAGCTACCTAAAATAACTTTTTAAAATAAATACTGACTTGAAAGAGATGCTGACACTTCTTCAGCAGGCTTGTGCCTTCTGGTTTTTGTGGTCAGCTCCCATGGTGGATGGTAAATGTCAACAAACATTTGGACCAAACTATTTTTAAAGGACCCACTTTCAGGGTTGCTATTGAAACCAGTGCTGCTTCTTCTGGTCCCGGCGTGTTACCTGTTTGTTCTCTCTGAAAGCTTTTAGGGTTTTTAAAAAATTTCTGGTGTCTTAAATTTTATGATGTTATGGTTCATTATGAGGTTTCTTTCATTCAAGGTGCTCAGTGGACCCTTTAAAGCTGGGAAGCCATGTCTCTTAGTTCTAGAGAAAATGTTTATTTCTGTAGTTGAGATTGATAACTACCTACCTAATACATCTTTCTGTCTTTCTTATTAATAGACTATCTGTACACAGTATGTCAATGTGCCTAACTAGAAGTTTCCCAGCCACCTTTGTTGGTAGACAGTCATGTGACACAGTTCTGTCCAATGAAATGCAAGTTGGAATCACAGTTGGCATGAATGAAAGAAGATCTGGGGCTCTACCTCCTTCTAATTCATACTTATGTGTGCACCCTCTTGTTTTCAGCCCCCCCCCCCAACCCGACTCCCACATTCAGAGTTATCTGGTGCTTCCAGATCCTCAGCCTTTTGAGGATTCATGGTGGTCAATTTATGTTTTGTTGGCTTCTGCCATTATAGACACATAACAGGATGGAAAAAGCTGAAACTAAATTAGACGCCCTTTGTCCAAACACTTCACATCTTCCAAGATTTTGTTGACTGTTTTTGCATTGCCTTTCTTTTTTCTTCCTCCTGTTTTATTCCTTTATGGCTGTGTTAGCAGGTTGGGAGAGGGAGTGGAGATAACGGTATGCATTCAATTTGCAGAGTTAAACAGAAATTGACAGCTGCAGGTGAGAGGGCAAGCCTAGGTGAGTCCTTATCAGCATCTATGCTAAGAAGCCTCAGGCTTTTAGTCCACATCCACAGGCATGTGGACTAAAGAAAAAGAATCAAAGTTAGGAAGACAAACACTAATCTACTTCACATTTTTTTTTTAAATTTAGAAATGCCTAAGCCTAAATAAACATCTAAGAAGCAACCAGGTTTCCTTTTGAATGGCCAACAAAGCCACTGGTTATAGTTAGAACAGTAACACCATTCACTTCACTCAGCACTGTCAGCCTCCCAGCCCACATCTCTCCCTTGGACCACATTGCCTCTCCCAGCTGCTGCTGCTGCTGAAGATGAAGGTGATGAGGACGACAGTGGACACTTAGCAATGGTATGTGCCAAGCACAATAATCCTCGCAACCATTATTTCCTGCAGTTACTGCTATTATCCCCACCAGGATAGTAAGGCACAGAGCAGTTATGGAACTTGCCACACGTTCACATAACTAGAATAGTTCAAAGAGAATGAATGGTCACTACTTCAAATACAGCAGGTCCTTGAGTAACGTTCAACTTCGCTTTGTTATAACATTGATGAGATGTCCTAGGAACTTAACTTGTCTCTATCAATCAGCCAGCCTATGGGAAAATTGGTTTCATTATACGTTGTTTCACTTAAAATAGTAGAACCTACCAAGGATGTTAAGTGAGGACTTACTGTAGAATAGATGGTTCAAAGCCAGTGTGTGAACCACGGAAGTCCTACTCTCGAGTCTTTGCTTGTACTAATGCACCACAGATAAAAATATTTGAATATATATATATCACCCTATAACTTCAAAAGCAATTTCATATGATCCGCCCAGTCCCATTGTACAGATGAGAAAACTGAAGCCCATCTGACTTCAGAGAGTAAGGTAACTTACTATTTTACCTAGTGATCCACTGATGTACTTTGTTCGTAAGATTTACAGAGTTTTGTAGCCCTACGCTGGGCTCTTTCACTGGTTCATTTGGATGATTATGAGCATTCATTTATTCCAAGAAGAGGCATTATAAAGGCAATATAAATACTCGAGTGCAAGTTATAAATTGTTGGTTTAAACCTCAGAAAGTATTTTTCCCATAGAAATAATGTGAATCATGGTGAGTAGGAGTGTAGGCAAACCCACAAATGCTAGAAATTTCCTGTTACCACAGTAACCACAGCACTCCAGGGCCTGGGGTGGAGGCAGGAAGAGAAGGACCTGGGCCCCCTACTGGAGGGAAGAGTGATGGAGGTGGGGAGATGTCTTCCAGGGGCTAATGCAAAGGCCAGTTATAGGCTGAGTGTTCGTAAAGTGGGACATACTTTATATGTATGGCTCCCCACAAACCCATGCCCCCTAAGTGCAAGGGAATAAAATAAAATCAGGGAGCTTTCCTGGAACAACACACACTCCCCAGCTAAGGGACCTGGGAGTTGGAGTTTCTGTTCTTAAAGAACCAAGAGGGGAGAGAGATCAAATGATGGGCGCAAGGCCAGCTGAGAGCCATTTGTAGAAAGAACAACTAAGTCCAAGTATGGCAGATTTCCAGAAAGAAGTCTGCTTCTTTCCCCTCTAGTTTTGGTCCTCTGGTTTTACTATCAACCTACAGACCATATATAGTTAGAGGCTCTGTTCATTCCAGGGTGACATTAGGAGAATCTCATATTCTGAGCTAACATAATCATTTTTAATGAAGCCTTCTGAGATTTGCAGCCTTTTAAATTAGAGATCTTTGGGGGACAAAGCTCTTGCCAACTTGACCCAGGACAAGAGCTGGGCATTATCATGTTTTAATTGATTAATTATAGTAATTAGAACCATAGTAATCATTCACTCAGTTATTCTTTTATCTCCTTCATTGATTTTAAACATGTGAGGTGACCAATTGTGATGACGATGATGGTGGTGATGATGACAATTCAAGTCCATGAATTCCTTGGACCTCCTGCAATTGTAGGAGAGTAAACATTTCTATGCAGAGGACTGGTTTTTCCTGTCACCAGTGCTCAGAGATTGTCTAATTTGACTTTGCATTTTTTTCCCTGAGAAAAATTAAACAGATCTTACAACCCAACCTGACTCCTGGCCACAAAGTATCTCTGCGCTTTATTAGCAGAAGGGATCTTAAATTCTAGAAGCTTCATGATGGCTTGCACAGAAGTTAGGCCAGGGCTCAGACTGCAATGTTGTAGTACCTTCTAAAGCCTTAGGATAAGTAAAATCCACTTGACAGATGTTTCTCATTGTGAGCTCAGAATAAACCACAGAAACAGTCGCTATTTGAATCATCTTCTCCTTGCTCCACCCCCTTCTCTCCAAGATAAGTGACCTTTTGTGTTTGGCTTCTTTCACTTGGCATAATGTTGGTGAGATTCATCCATGTTGTAGCATGTACCAGTACTTCATTCTTTTTCATGGCTAAATAATATTCCATTGTGTGTATATACCACCATTTTTATCCATTTGTCCATTGATGGATGTTTGTGTTGTTCCTACCTTTTGGCTATTTTGAACAGTGCTGCTATGAACATTCCTGTACAGTATTTGTATAAGCATTTGTTTTAAATTTTTTTGGATATATACCTCACGTTGGTGGCTTGAAATAGGCTGCAGTGGCAGTATTTACACCATGGAAATTGGCAAATACTACCAAGCAGGGCCTTGTACCTCCCAGGGTCCCCAGGCTGGAAAGCTGGTTTTACACATTTACCACTACCACCACACCACTGCTTGAGAGTAATTCTCTCTCTCTCTGTCTCTCTCTGTCTCTCTCTGTCTCTCTCTGTCTCTCTGTCTCTCTCTCTCTCTCTCTCTCTCTGCCTTTCCCTCTCCCTCCTCCTTTTTTCTCCCTCCTGCCTCTACCTCCCTTCCCCCTTTTTCCTCTTCCCTTCTCCCTCCTTCCTCCCCCTCCCTCTCTCTGTTTTTAAAGGGCGTTACCCTTAAACACACAAGTGAAAAGCATTAAGCCCTTAATCCTTCTGCTTCCAGCCCCGGGTTCTCAAATGACAGCATGTGTCAGTATCACCACAGACTGCTGGGCCCACCCCCAGAGTTTCTGATTCAGTAAGTCAGTGGGGCCCAAGGCTGCACTTCTCTCCCATGCCCCAGGGGATGCTGGTGCTGCCAGCGTGGGGACTGCGTTCTGAGGACCCCAGAGAGAGCAACATGCTGTCTCTGACAATGGCCTTGATGACTCACATGACTTTGTCGTCAGGGAGCAACTCAGTGGGATTTAACACGATGCTTTCCCTCTCTCAAGTACTCACATAAATGGACGTTGCAAGATGTGAACCATCACCTTGTCAGGGCTGCTTATGTTTCAGTAGTTTCATTTCTCTGGCCTCGGCTCCTCTGAAGATGGATCACAGGATAACTGTGTGTGACTGTTACTGAAATAATCTCAAGTGTGGAGTGTTAAGTAATAGGGTGCGTTTTCAAGCTTCAGCCAGGGCCTCTCTGTGCATTGGGACCAGTGGTCTAGGAGCATAGGAAATTTTTAACAAGAAGTTTTTATTAAAAATGTTTGAAAGTGAAATCATTTAAAAAAAAAAGTTAAAAAATGTTTTTAAGATAAAAAAGACCATAAAGAAGACGAGTTTTCAAAGTGCTGACGGGAAGCAGTACGGCTTCCAGTGTTACAAGAATCCAGGTGCCACAGGCTCCAGATACGGCCGTCTTTCCAGCGCTCTGTTCATGCTCCAGGTCTCTGCTCTTCCTTCTGTTTCCTGGAGAGAAGGGGCCAACCTGAGGTGGGAGTGAACGATGTAGGGTTTACGGACTGTGAGAGGCTTGCGTTGCACACCACTCAGCGTGTGCTCCTCAAATTCCCTATTAGTCATCTGCTCCCAAGTTTCTCTGCTTGGCATCCAGCGACAGTCTTACTCTCTCTGTATTCACTCTCCATGTCTGCAGCCAAGTGGAGACCATGGCTGCCCTTTCCTTTGCGATGCTAAACAGTTTAGCTCAGACTCAGCTCCCTCCAGCCCAGCCACCAGCTGGCCTTGGCTCAGAGAAGAGCCCATTACCAAAGTAGGCCACTTGCAGAGGGATTTTTATCATAAGGGTCCTGGCAGGAACAGATGGAACACTCCGACAGGGGTAATTTGAGAAGAATTTAATTGAGGGCCCATTTAACAAAGGCATAGGCAGGATTTCGAGACAACAACTCCAGGCTAGGAAGAGCGGGCTGACTTACTACCCTGTGGTAGGCAGAATGCGAAGGTGACCTCCCATGAGTCACTGCCCTGAAGAGTCTCCCACTCTTGAATGTGCGTGGACCCTATGGCTTGCTTCGAAGCCAACAGAATAGAGCAGAGGTGGTGGGTGTCACCTCTGTGGTTGAGTTACATTGTGTGAGACTGTTGTAGCAGACTAGAGATGAGATTCTCCTGCTGTTCTTGAGGAAGAGAGCTGCCATGTTCTGTAAGGGCCACAAAGCAGGGACATGTGGGCGACCTCTAAGAACTGAGAGTGGCCCTTGACTGACAGCCAGCAGGAAAGCCAGGCCTCAGTCCCACTACCACAAGAAACTGGATTCTGCCAATACCACATGAACTTAGAAAAGAACCCCAAGTTTCAGAAAGGAACACAGTCTGACCCGCCCTGAAATTGTAGCCTTAAGTGACCCTGAGCAGAGGACGTGGTGATGCCACGCCCAGTCTCCTGACTCACAGGAACTCTCTCTGATGCATGGAAGGTGTCTCCTCCAAAATTCGTATGTTGACACCTAATCTCCAATATGATGATGGTATTTGAGGTGGGGCCTTTGGGAGATGATGAGGTCATGAGAGTGGAGCCCTCCTGCGTGAGGTTAGTGCCCTTCAAAAAGACACTGTCCTCCTCTCCTTCGGCCACGTGAGGACACAATGAGAGGATCCTCATTCAGAACCCTACCCCGATCTCAGACTTCCAGCCTCCAGAACTGTGAGAACTAAGTTTCTGTAGTTTATAAGCCACCCAGTCCATGGTACTTTGTTTCAGCTGCCTAATGGACTAAGATCATGTCTGATAGTAAGGGTGTGTTGTTTTAAGCCAGTGAGTTTGTGGTAATTTGTTACGCAGTCGTAGTAGCTGTTACATACCCTTAAACCCCTTGAGACAAGGGGGAGGAGCTGTTACCAGAACCCAAAGAGAGGGCCGCCTGACCAGAGCAGGTAGACACAGCCAACCTGTGATGGCGTGAGAGGGGGGAGCTGGAGAATGAGCGCTCTGACCCTACATTCTGTCCTCTGGGCCCCCTGCCAGTGCTTCTATTAGTGAGCCCAGCCCGAGGGCTGCAAGGAAGGGGACAATTGATACAGTCCCATTAGTCAGCTTCTCGGGGCACAGAGCAGGGCGGAGAAGGGTGGATAGCAGATTTTGAGGGGCAAACAAAATACATGTCTAACCCCAGGGCATTCTCTGGCCAGCTATAGGGACTTTTCCTTCATATTGTTACCTATATAAATAGACAGCAAAAGGAAAAACAAATGCGAGCTAAGGTTTTGGTTTCCAAGGTAGCATTAGTAAATAAAAGTATTCTAAAAACGAAAATGACTTAAATCTTGACTTTTTCCCTGGTTAAGTGGGCTAATCAAAAGCATATCTTTCCATAACTTACGTTATTCAAGAGGCCCCTGTACTATAATTACACTGTAGACCCTAGCATTGTTCAAGGTGTAGGAAGAGACAATTCCATGGTCAGGCTGGCCATAAATCAGACAGCTCTGCAGTCACTGGGTAAATGAGATGGTCTCTAGAGAACAGTTTTGCTGTTATTTTTTTCCTATTTTTTCCTTAGCAGATACAATTTATTCACTGCTCTTATAAGAATGGATTTGCTTAAATACACTGTATCTTACTTTACAGCTGTAGAGTTGAGGACCTATATTAATTTGCTAGGGCTGCCATCACAAAGTACCACCAACTGAGTGGCTTAAACAACAAAAACTTATCAGCTCGTAGTTCTGGAGACTAGAAGTCCACGATGACGCTATCAGAAGGGTTGGTTCCTCCTGAGGGCTGAGAGGGAATTTCCTAGCTTCTGCTGGTCCCAGGCCTTTCTGGCTCGTAGGATATTCTCACCTGTCTTCACATTGTCATCCCTCTGAGAGGGTCTGTCTCTGTGTCTCAATTTTTTTTTTTTTTTTAATAAGGGCACAGTTATATTGGATTAGAGCCCACTCTAATGACTTCCTCTTCTGAAGTTGACTCCATCATCTGAAAAGACCCTATTTCCAAATAAGGTCACACTCTCAGGTGTTGGAGGTTAGGACTTGAACATGTTTTGGGGATGGACATAATTCAACCCCATAAGAGGATCTAACACCAACCTACACTTTAAAGGCAGCCCACTTGTCAACCCCAGTGAATCCTCATTTGCTGCTGGTGAGAATGTCACATGGTTCAGCCACCTTGGAAAACAGTTTGGCAGTTACTCAACAAGGTAAACATACACCTACCACATGACGCAGCCATTGCACTCCTAGGTATCTACTCAGGAGAAATAAAAACAGATGTCCACACAAGAACTCGCACGTACATGATCATAGCATCACTCGTGATAGCCCCTAACTGGAAACACTCAAAATGTCTGTCACCTGTGAATGGATAAACACTGTGTGGTCTATCCATACCGTGGAATGTTATTCAGCCATAAAACAGAGCAGACTGCTCCTAGCTGTCACAACATGGATGAACCGCAAAGATGTCATGTTAAGTGGAGGAAGACAGTTGCAAAGATCACACACTGTGTGATTTCTTGTACATGAAATGTCCAGAAAAGGGAAACCTATAGACCATTGGCGTCCTAGGCCGGGGAGTAGGAATGGGGTTGACTGTAAATGGGGTGGGGAAATCTTATTTGGGAGACAGAAATGTTCAGAAACTGGATTGTGGTAATGGTCACACAAGTCAGTCATTTTTATTAAAAATCATTTAATTATACTCTTTAAAGAGGTGAATTTATGGTATGTAAATTATATCTTAATAAAGTTGTTTAAAAAAAAAACTCCCAGTGTCCTTAAGGTGAAAATCAAACACTCTTACCATTTGTAGGCTACTCTTCAACTTGTTAAATATACCAAAGGCTGTTTTATGGACCGATGTGGAACCATCCCCAAGCTAAAGGAAAGAAAAAAGCAAAAACAAACAATGTTCAGGACAGCGTGTATTTGGTTGTATATGCATAGAAATTTTTCTGGGAGGTAACACAAGAAATTGGTAATAATGGTTTGCCCTGGGGAAGTGGAAAATAGGATGGAGATTTTTCCCTCTAAATTATTTTGTACCTTTTGAACTTGTTACCATGCGTATGTTTTCGAAAACACAGGTAATTAAACATTTTGAAAAGTATCAGCCTACCACAAACCAAAATATACACTCAACGTTTGAGGTGACCTTCTGGAAAATAAAAATTGTGGATTTTTTTCCCCCATGGACAAGACCATCACTAAATAAGTGATCCTTCCAAACCTGATATTTGCCCTTTTGTGCTAAGAATAGTTTCTTCACCTCTACCAACAAGCCATTTTCCACAGGGACACAGAGTTTTCAATCATGTGCTCATGTTCAAGATCAGAAATTTCATGTATTTCTGGTCTGTCTTACTCATTTGACACGGAAAAATTGGAAAATATCCTTTCATGCAAACTATTCCAGGGAAAGGTACTACATAAACATTAAATCATTGAGATAATAAGTGTAATTGGGAGATGGGTGGGGAGACCCTATGTATATATTTGCATTCTTTTTGGAGTACTTGCTGGGCCATAGTTAGAAGGGGAAATAATACACCGCAGTATTTGCTTTTCCTTTTAGCAATGCTGGCTGCTGTGTAGCATGCTTATGTTACTATTTATTGATCTCTTTTTATCTCCTCTTTGTTGTTGTACTAATAACGTCATGCCAGCTGAGAATAAGGTTAAGTTTCTTTTTCCAAGTGCAATAAAATGGCATCATAGAAGAGATTTTGATTATGAAGCTATTGCTTCATAAAGAAAACAAGGGGGATTTAATCGACTGTCCTTGGAATAGTTGAGAGACCTAAAACCTGTCAGTCACTAATTCTCCCATCCTTTCTATGGAGCTGTGTGGTCCTGGTTACCATAGGTTCTTGTATAGGGTGAGCTCTTTGCTGTCAAGCTCCCCTACCAAAATGATGCTCTGAGTCGCTTAGCCCTCTATGGCCTGAGACAAATCGCAAGTGTCACATTTGGGAAACTGTCTCTCCACGTCTAGCTCTTCATCACATCTGATCAACCAAGCAGACAATCAAAAGGCATGCAGGCCTTTGCACAGAGCTGCTTTAGTGTGCTAATAAAGGTGCTTTCTTTTTAATTGGCTTGAGAGTGGGGGTAGGGAGAGGGGATTACTATTTCCTCAAAAATGTGTTTCTTTAATCCACTGCTTTAAAAATGAGGTTTTTTATTCACATTAGTTGTAGCCAAAGGAAAGAAAGTAAAGGGAAGTGTTCATTAATGACAAGATCTCCTGCTGGTCTCAAGCAGGTCTATTTTCAAAGCAGGCTGCCTCCAAATTGATCCAGGCCCAGTGTGCCCCAGTTACATTACATTGCCCCAGGAATTCTTAATTTGCTTCATGATGAGCTGTCACACAATTCTTATAAGCAGCCCCCGAAAAGCAAAGATGCTACAACTTCTAGTTTGCAACTGTGGTTTCTACTTCCTTTCAGAGAACATGGAAAAACGGAAGATGGTAGATAAGGACATCTAATTAAGGTGGCTCCTCATAATTCCTATTCAAGCAGCTTTCAACCCCTTTGCATTTATGCTAAAAATCAAATCTTCCTCTGAAAATGGCATCCTCTTCCTCCTTGCTTACCTTACTTACCCAGCTCTAAGACATTACGTTAAGAAACATCCTTTTCTAGGTTGGTGACTGATTTCTTCGACTGAGAAGTTCTTTTCTGCTTCACTAGTCACTGAATAAAGGATCTGACATTTTCCATTGCTGCAAGGACTGTGTTTCAGGGCTTGTATCAGATGAACTCCAGCAAGTAACCTTTAATAAGGAGAATACTTGCTGAACCAGGACACCCACAGAGCAAGGATATACCTGCAGGGCAAGGCTGGCTATTTGGGTTGGAAATAACGCGCTTGTCCAACACTGCCTACACCCCTAGTCATCCCTGCAGACCCTCCATCGACTCTGGAGAAGAGCATGACTAGTTTCTAGAAAAGTCTGTCATATCTTTTCATTCCAAAGGGGCCCTATGATTGATCTCAGTCAGTGAGCTTCAAATGTTCACGTCTCATTTAAAACCAATCTCATCATTGTAATTACTTTTTGTTTGGAAAACTTTTAATGAGGGAAAGAAGGGTCAGCTGATGTTATGTATGACTACATTGCCCACTGATGAATCCTCATTCTATCTCCAGGACTGTCTATCAAGCACCATCAATTTTTGCCAATTTCTAATTAATCTGTGTCAATTTCATCAACCCCCCTCATTAATGTTCAAAATATGCCTTTTGGAATGACTTTTCAGCTATTCACAGCTTTGTAGAAGCACGTTCCTATGATGTGTTCGGGGAAATAGGCATGCCGCAGTGGTATTGTGGGGCATTCTAATGCTGCACTCCAGAAGCTCTGACCCTGGGGATTAGGGACAGACTGCTGCGTCCCCATCACTATTCATTTGGTTGACACATCAGGGGGAAAATGCTAAATGTACTGGCACAAAACAACGTTTGCTAACCAGGCTGTTTAGGGTGTTGTGAATAGCCTTCTGTGAGCTTTTTGAATTTGAAATTAATACCAGTCTTTTAACCATTTGTCCCTCTGGTTATGTCTGAGATGGAAACGTCTGGGAGGCAGCAATAACTGACACAATGAAATGGGAAAATACAGCAGTACAGTATCATGGTGGATTTTGGGCAATGCAAAACTAGACTTTTCTGTTCATCTTGCATCTGTTTTGGGGTGTGGACGTGTGTAGTACAATCTCTAGGAGAAAGAGAAACGTCACTTGTGGAGAGATTAGGTAACATTTTCTACCAATTATGCTGCTGGTCCTGAAGCCAAGTCCTGAATGGGTCTCTGCAAGATACACTAGTGAAATTTTTCACCAAGATAGCTTTCCTCTTAAGATGAGATTTAATGGAAGTTTTGGTATTTTGAACGTAGCCTCTGACACCCCAGCAAGGAAAAGCAGCCTCGTTTTGTTTGTTTTCTTGTGCTCCCATCTTGTTGGGGTGTCGATAACACCACAGCCTACGACAGGCATCTGATCACCGGGGAAATGCAGCCAAAAGAAAGATCCCAGCCAAGCCATGAACTTTAGTTCAAATGCTCATCTCTGACACAAACAATGTCATCCCTTGTGTGGAGAAACAAAAAACAAAAAACAGGGACAGAGCTTTGTATGGGAATGGTAATGACAATGTGCCCTAAGAGTCACCTTCTCATTAATGCAGGGCTTGTGTGACTGCACCATGAAAGGCAACTGTGTACTTACTGAAAACAGGGTCACAGTCACTATGTGGTGTCCTGGAAAAATACAAGACCATCCCCAAACCCAAAGCCTTTTTTTCAATTTAAGGCTCATTAAAGGGTGTGAGGTTAATCCTTAGATTAGAATACCTTCTTTAGAAATTTTTTGTTGTTTATTCGAATGACCTGGGCCTGTTTGACTCCTGTGCACTTGACACTGATCAGCTCTAACCCTTCCCCCTCTGATTGAAACTCCTATTTTCTTTGGTTTTTTTGGCTGCTCCCTCAATGGCGTCCCTTTCTCCCCTGACACTCTAAATGGCACTTACAAAATGTTTGTTTTCAAGCCCTCTTCTCTTATTTCTCAACACCCTTTTTCCTATAGAGCTAATTCTCTTCCAATCTAAATAATTACAAAATCTCTCTTCCAAACCTCATCTTGCCTCCTGAGCTCTGGTCTCTTATTTCAGATCCCCTGAATATCTTGCTTCTGCGGCAACTGACACTTGGTGTTTAAACCCAACTTATTTCCCCTCGCCCCTCCTTCCAACAAAAAGTATGGTCCTTCTGATTTTTAAATTTTAGTTTTTTGTTTTCATCAACATGATACATAGTGAGTCAAATAGTTTTGCTCCCCCCTTTCCTTCTCCCTAAAGGCAAATGCTTCCCATCCGTTTAGTGATTTCTTTCAGCACGTCCTCCTTATCACAAAATAAGCTGCTGCCTGTCTCCATTTTAGGCATTCTCTCTCTTACCAACACCACTTCACACTGCTGAGTAGTGTAGTATTTTTAAAACTATTTTCCTTTCTCCTAAAAACTTTGTTTTCCCTGAAGTTAATCATTGCCTTGGTTTTTCATTCACTTGGTTGTCTATTTAATTATCATTAATTATCACCGATGAGCAAACATCTTCTCACTGTGGTGGAACCACCCAGCATTTTATCAATTTTCTCCTGTAGAAGCATCTCCCAGGGAGCCTTCTGAACTGCCCTACTGCAGGCAGGCTGTCCCCCAGGACTGTTCTACTTCCAGGTGTCTCCTTTCACCATCAACCTGGGGATTCTCTTCCCCTCTCTTGAATTGGGGTCCCTTTCCTGGATCCCCTAACTTCCTATTTCTTGGTAATTCCTTTATTTCTCTGGAGCATATTCACCAGTAGCTTCCTGAGAAGAGAAAGTGATAGGTAAGGTTTGCGGGACTTTGCTTACCTGAGAAACTATCTTTATTCTACCCTAACTTGTTTTTGTTCTCATTCATTCATTTCTTGAGAGATCAGAGTTAAATGAGTATTTCAGTCCGCTTTGTTTACCCAGAAATTGGTCTAGTTTTCAGTAGAAGTTGTATTAAGATAATTTTAGGACAATTTTTTTTCTCAATAGTTTCTTCCTTATATTTGTCCTTATCTATTTCTCCTTGGTCTTTTCATGGTCTTTCCCACGTTTAGCATGGTGACAGCTTCTGGGGAGAATGTGCATGTGGGGAGCTGTGCTCTCAGACAGTGGCACTGTACCATTGAGCCACGCTGCACACTTTCAGTGTGGACGACATATTTTTCTTGCACGTCTGGACTACCTGGCTGGTTTGCTGACTTTTGTACTGTTCTCCAATGATTTGGGAAAGAGAAACCCTAATTTTTTGAGAAAGAGAAACCCTAATTTTCCTACTATGGGTAAAGACGCACTTTATGTTTTTTGCTGGATTAGAAGCCACAAAGGGACTGACCTTTATGTTGGCCAGAAGCAGGATGATTTCTGATTTTTTACTGGTACACTTGGTCACCCAGCATGAAAAGCAGAGTCAAAGGACCATAGACTTTTCTAGATGAGAGAGTGAAACCCAAAGAGATAAATACCACAGTAATTTAGCCACATGTTCTGCTGGGACCCTTTCACTTTGAGATGACTAACTTGTCCCCCAGGATCCAGTTCAGCATCTTCTCTTTATGAAACTTTCCTTCACTACCAGCTGCCACCCACCCCCTTCTGGGTTGATTCAGGGAGCTTACCAGATGCTCCCCAAACAACTTGTGCTTCCTCCATTATTGAGGAGAATCTTTTCCCTAGACAATGTGGGTTAGTTCTTCCTGCTTTGCTCCTTTCAGGTCATAACAGTCCTTCTCCTAAAGCATCCTTCTTTCAGACAGTAAGATTATGACACAGTTGTCAAGGTTGCAATACATCCTAGTCCTAAGTGTGCACTGTAATCACTTTGATTGAACGTGGGCAGTTTTCAGGCCTCCATAGCAGTGTATTTACATCTTAGTATGTATTTATATCTTAGCTATTTCTAAAAATGTCTGCTTTCAATAGTACTTTATTATCGTACTTTCGTATCGGACAAATAGTACTTTATTTGTCCTCAAATTCTGTGAGTGGGAGCACCTAATCAGAGCAGCCTGTATCCTGGTGATGGGTGTCATTCATCTACCTCTCAGACTTGTTGGGAGAATCAGGTGAGAATTCAGAGAGCGCGTGAAGATGCTTTGTCAATACGAATGTGCTATAAAGATACAAGGTATTCTTTTTGCAATGCCTCCTACTCTTTGTTTATAGTCCAACTTGAAAACCAGTTTGATGGATTAGAAAATAACCTTTAAGGAAAAAAATCTATAATTTAATAGACCTTTAGATAAAAATGTAATACAAGCTGCCTTGTTAGACATATTAAAGAACAACAGCTCAAATTTTGTTAGTGTTCTTCTTCCATGTTTTCTAGTGGGCTTACGATTTTTCATTTGAAAGTACCTGTTTTTCTCCTAATATTATTAATAAATCAGGCTTGTTTGTGCTCAGTCCTATGTAAAAATTATGTTGATTTTGCAACTATAATTAATTTAAGGTAAAAACTGATGTGGACTGCAGATGCCGTAAAATACTATACATTAATTTTTATTCTAGAAATTCTGTGTGGTTCCCTGAGTCTTTTCATCTTGGATTATGAGTTTCCAACCTTTAAAAATTTTTTAAATACATTAGCTAAAGCTTATATAACCTCTTGTATTGTTAGATTTTGAGTTTTTCCTGCTTTTAATTTTAAAAACTGTACATATAATATTCCAATCCAGTTCTTTCCCCCTTTCCTTCTGCCTTCACTAGCTCTGTCCTTCTCTCTGCTCCCAGATTATATGATGCTAAGGGACAAAACTGAAATCCAGTTTGAGAAGTTTCCTGATGGAGAGTTGAGTGCATCTATTTTTATAAGAGCAATGCTGGTCGGCAGATGGGCATTTCCCCTTCCAAAGCTATTAATCTAAGAGGGGAGGGTCTGTGGATGACGTGGTCATCACTGTATTCTTTGTTCTTAGCCAAGTGCTTGGCACATAGTAGATGCTCAATCAAACTTTTTTGAATGAGCTAATCTGCATAAGTGGACCATCAAAATTTGGATCATGATACTGTATTGCCCAAAGTCAATAAATAAAACTCATTTTAAATCAAGATCTGTAGGTTCACAGGGAGTTCAAACAAGGGGAGAGAGATCCCAGTCCACATGCTTTTGCACAGAACATTTATCTTACAGGAAAAATGTAGAAGTTGGGCCGGCCCGGTGGCTCAGGCGGTTAGAGCTCCATGCTCCTAACTCCAAAGGCTGCCAGTTCGATTCCCACATGGGCCAGTGGGCTCTCAGCCACAAGGTTGCCAGTTCAATTCCTCGAGTCTTGCAAGGGATGGTGGGCTCCATCCATCGCAACTAAGATTGAACACAGCACCTTCAGCTGAGCTCCTGGATGGCTCAGTTAGTTGGTTGGAACGCGTCCTCTCAACCACAAAGTTGCCGGTTTGACTCCTGCAAGGGATGGTGGGCTGTGCCCCCTGCAACTAGCAATGGCAACTGGACCTGGAGCTGAGCTGCGCCCTCCACAACTAAGACTGAAAGAACAACAACTTTAAGATGAACAGCACCCTCCACAACTAAGATTGAAAAGACAATAACTTGACTTGGGAAAAAAGTCCTGGAAGTACACACTGTTCCCCCATAAAGTCCTGTTCCCCTTCCCCAATAAAATCTAAAAAAATAAAAAATAAAAAAATTTAAAAAAAATGTAGAAGTTAAGACTCATCACAAAGTTGCAAGGTGAATGCCATTCTACTCCCTCTTCCAGATTTTGTTGCCTATTTTGGCATTGTTTTTATATATTCACCCCAGCTTTGTCCTTCCCTAGGCCTGCCTACCCTACCCAACACTCGACCTGTTTCCTGTCTCACAAGCCCAGAGTTTTATGTAATGAATGTGTTAAATAAATCCAATGTTCTTGTGTCTTAAACAAACAAAACAAAACCTTTTAGTAATGGACTATGTATGAAGTATTCATATCACACAGATCTATAAACATTCACACCTATAAGCCACAATCCAAATGAAGAAATAGAATAGTAACCAGAAAGCCAGAAACCCCCTCCAGTTACTGCCCCAGACCAAGGTTAACTGCCATTCTGACTTCCATCAGATTGATTAATTTTGTCCATTCTTTTTTTCAATTGTGTTAAAATATATAAAAAGAAATGTATCATCTTAACCATTTTGAAGTGTTAAGTACATTCACTTTGTCCTGTAACCAATCTTTAGGACTCTTTTCATCTTGCAAAACTCAAAACGCTGTACTCATTAAACAACTCCCCATACCTCTTCCCCCAGCTCTTGGCAACCACTATTCTACTTTCTGTCTCTATAAATTTGACTACCCTAAGTGCCTCACATAAGTGGAATTATACAGTATTTGTCTTTTTGTGACTGGCTTATTTTGCAATTTTGCCTATTCTTAAACTTGACTCATATACACGGAGTCATACAATTGGTGCTCAATGTAATGTCTTTAAGATTCATCCATGTTCCTGCATGCTTCAGTAGTGTGCTCTTGTTTTTTTTAAATATTGCTATTTAGTATTCCATTGTATAATTAATTATATGCCACACTTAATGTATCCATTTTCCCATTGATGAATATTCGGGTTGTTTTCCATTGTGGGCTACTTATGAGTGAAGATGCTGTGCATATTTGTATTTTTGTGCTTACCTTGTACAAATAAACTGGCATATCCATTCATTTCTCTTGGCGAGCATACTGGGAGGGGAATGTGGCATAGTCAATATTGTCAGTTTTCGAGAGGGGATGAGGGAGGGTTCCAATTGCTCTATAATCTTGATATCACTTGGTATTGTCACTCTTAATCGGAGCCTTTCTAAGGTATGTAGTGGTTTTAATTTGCGTTTTCCTGCTGAGTAATGGTGGTGAGCCTTTTTACATGCTGGCTGACTTTTTGATATCTTCTTTTGTGAAGTGCCTGTTCAATAGTTTTCCCTGTTATTGTTGAAAGGATTGTATTTTTCTTATTGATTGTAGGAGTTCTTTATACATTCTAAATATAAATCCTTTGTGTCTCTGTGGTCTATGGATTGCATTTTCACTCTCTTAATGGTCTTGGACGAGCAGTTCTCAGTGTGATAAAAGTCTGACTTACCATTTTTTTTTTTTATGTTAGAGCTTTTGTGTCTTAAGACCTTCGCCCATCCCCAGGTCATTTTCAGAAGTTTTATAATTTTATCTTCCACATTTCACATTAGATCTAAGATTCATCTGAAGTTAATTTTTTCGGTCTGGTATCCCACAGCATTTTAACTGTAGCCTAGGAGTGAATTAGCCCTGTCTGTTTCCTTCAAAGACCTTGGTCTTCAATCTATTACTTTAACTGAGTGTGGTCATTTCAAGTCAAGCTAGGCTAGTGGAGAAGTTCTGGGGGAAGGAAAGCCTTCCTTCTCAAGTCACATCTCCTGAGGTTCCACTTTTTGCTGCTTTGAATCTATGTACAGTTCTATTCTAGGACAATTCTCATTTACAAGCATGATGCCACTATGCAAAAATTGTAACTTATTTAGAAGTTAGGGAAAAATCAGAAGCTAGGTTCTCCCTTCCAAAGCAAAAAGGCATCAAAGTTAAACAGGCAAGGAAGACTTCACTCAAGGATATAGCAATAAGGGAGACAGACCAGAACTCAGTCTGAGCTTAATTACACTGAAGCGAGGGGCAGTGGGGTTTTTAAAGGCTGGGGTGGCGGGGGCGGGGGTCAAGTGGAAAAGAACTGGAGGATGTTAGGCCATCTGTGTTAGCTAACTGACTTTATCCAAAGGAAAAATAAACTCATATTTTTATGATAGGAGGTAGTATTACGACTTGTAAAACAGCCATGGAAGTTAGGCTCCTGCTCTCCCATGGCAACTAGGAGATCATGCCCCATCTCCTTTGATGATGACATTTCAAAGAGGTGGCTCCCAGGTCCTTGAGAAAGACATTTCTGGGTTATAAAACTGGCAAGAGGCTTTTTGAAAAGATTTGCATACATCTCAGAGGGGAAGAGAATAGACAGTTATGAGTTTTCTAAAGAAAATGCTCTAAGGGAAGGGTGTCAGGGTCTGCAGTGAGGAAGTAGCCTGTCTGAAGTTTAGTCCAGCTGGGGATACCTAAGGTTGTCTGGGTCACCTTCTCTGGGACATAGTGAAGATACAAGTAATAAGCTCACACTGGAGTTTCCACCTGCTCCCTGGCAGACTACCTTATCTGCCTGCAAGTTGGTTGAACTTTTCAAGAGTGCCAGCTTGGCCAGGCCAGAGCTCTGGGCTGCTTTGGGGGCTGATGGGACACAAGCCCGAGGCTGTCATGACTTCAGAAGGGGAAGTATAGCTGCTAGTTGCTGGCAGGTGCAGGCTTATGAGTTTGACACCTGCTTCCCTCTCTGCAGAAGAGAAAACCTCTGGTCCTCTTTGGTTCAGAGCTAGATGCTACTGGTCAGAGATGTTTTCCTTGAGTGAGGGCTGGGGGCCTCCATGGGCAGTACTGTGGAGGACCCCATAGCTCACCTAGGTTTGTCAAGAGCCACCTCCATGGGGATCTCAGGAGCACAGCCAGACCTTGGGACTTCGTCACTTCCCTGTGTCAGCTCCACTCCATCGTGTGCACTCACTCCCCTCCAACTCTGCTCCCTCTCACACCTCCTTATTTTAGGGTCTAGGGAGGTTTCACCTTTTGCTCAGGAGAGTTAGTGAATCTCTGGGGTTTGCCAAAGGGTTGGTCTGGAAAGAATCTGTATGTGGGGAAAGGAAGAGTAAGTAAAAAGGGTCAATGAAGAGAAGCAAGAGAGACAATTCTAGTTGTTCCAGGAGCCTGTTTAGTGCCACACTGTGCGCTGGGATGTGCCTGGATGGGTGAAGATGAAGAAAACTTACACTGTGGTCCTGTTTCTTTCCAGACTCCAGAGGAGCCAGTTCTGGAAGGTTCACCCTTTGCATTATTTATTTATTTTAATCCGAAATATGAAAAAAAAGAAATCAAAAAATAAATACCCAGCCACTCTTAGGGTTTCTAGGAGCCACTGAGACAAAACTGTCTCATTGGACTGTCGTCAGAATATATGATGATGAGTGAAGGGGGAGGGAAAGGAGGGGATTGTCCGAGCTCCCTCCTCTGCTCTGTGTCAACGAGAAGTCTCTTTTCTTGGGCCTCATTTTCAAATCACGTTCAATAGGTTGGCCCTGTCACTGGGGTCCAGTACTCGTGTTTTTTTTTATTAGTATTTGTTTTTAACATAACAATACAAAGGAGTGGTGAGTGATTTTTAAAAAGAAACAATGGCAACAAGGAAAACCAACAGCACCCTCTCTCACTGAGGGACAGTTGGGTCCCTGTTAATTACCTGAGCTCTAGGGGGAGGCCACCAAATTTGGAGCTTTCATCTTGGTGTCAGAAAGCTTGGGTTTCTACCCTTGCTCTGCCCCTTTCTAGTTGTGTGACCTTAGAAGAGATGCTGAACCTTTCTGAGCTCTTCTTTACAATGGGAATCATCATATATAATTCTCGAAGGGGTCAAAAGGATTAAATTAGAAAATATGTGACAGGCCTGGCAGGCCTGGGGCTGCCAGGTAAAATACAGGATATCTGGTTAAATTCAAGTCTCAGATAAACAACGAATAATTTTTTTCGTATATGTCCAAATATTGCAATTACTGGGTGTCCTGTATGTTTTATTTGCTAAGTCTGGCCACCTTACCACACATAATCTGGCATGTTATAGGCACTTGGTATGTATGCTTCCTCATTTTCACTTCCTCCTAAGCTCATCTAAAAAGGACTTCAAACACTGCCTGATTTAAATGTTGCTAAATTGTGGTTGAAGGATGGGGAGATAAGAAAAGATGACTGTAGCAAAATTGGCTGTAACCATATTCTTATTTCCACAAATGGAATAATACAAAAACTAGCATAAAAACACTAAGGGCCAGCAGAACGTCCTGTCTGATGATTAATTCACTCTTTATGGAGATATTAAATTAATTATGGCTCTCCAATATGATGCTTTTTTATCTAGAAGTTTAAATTTACGTTTATGTTGGTTTTTTTTTTGTAATAACATGGAAAAGTGTTTATGGCAGAGTTTTGAATGAGAAAGCAGGATAGGAAATTGTAGCTACATTATGATCTCTGCTACATTAAAATGCATAGAAAAAATCTGGTAGGAGATATGTGAAAATAACTCTGGGTCATTGGATTTTTTTGTTCATCCTTGCATCTTTAGAGTTTTCAACATTGTCTAAACTTTCTATAATGAACTTATTACTCAGCATTAAGGTAATGTTAAAGTTCTCTCTTAAATTATATTAGATTTATAATTTATCAATTGTTTTAAATTGTAAGTAAAATTCTAAAGCAATTAAACAAGTGGTGGGAAACTTAACATAACTTTAAACTCTTAATTAGGGACAAAACATACAATTTGTTCAGATTGTAACAAAACCATACAGTTGCGCTTTTTAAAAAAACAACTTTGTTATGAAGTATAACACAAACAGGAAAGTGTATAAAACACAAATGTACAGCTGAACACATTATTTTAAAAACAGAGACTCAGGTAACCACCTAGGTCAAGACACAGAAGCCCCTCATACTTCCCTTCCAGGTCACAACAAATTCGCTTCCACCTACTTGGTTTGTGTTATTTACTTCCTTTCCCTTTCATTTCAGATTTACCACCTACATCGCAGGCCTAAAAAATATAGATTAGTTTGGCATGTCCTTGAACTTGATATAAATGGAATCATATGGTAAGTATTCAGTTGTGTCTGGCTTCTTTTATTCAATACGCGTATGCTTTTAGATTCATTCATATTGCTTAGCACTGTAATCATGTATTCATTTTTGGTGCCATGTTGGTATTTCAACCTAGGACTATACTACCACTTATTTATCCATTCTATCGATAGACATTCGGGGTGATTCCAGGTTTTGGCATGTGAACTGTGGTTGCTGTCAACACTCTTGCCTGTCTCCTGATGCACACCTGCTCACGGGGCTGACATTCTTGTTTCTGTGACCTAACGTTATGCTAATGAGGTTTCTACCCATCTGTGACCATAAAAGGGAAAACTGATAAAGACCCTGGACTGTGGGAATCTGAAGCTGTGGAGCTAGTTGTCGTGGATTGGTTCCTGTTCATGACAAATTCCTATTTCAAAGGACTGAAAACCCAGCAGTCTTCTTAAATGTAAGAATAAATCTGTTGTTATTGTAAATGCATTAAATATTCTTTTAAACGGCAAGGAACAGTCTTAAAGGTTTTATTTCAAATGAATAGCATCTAAATGTGAAGGTCTCGTCTGTGTGACTAGGAACATTTGCCAATATTCCAAATTAAACAATTTTAATTTTAGCCAGAATCAGAAATTTTTTTTGAGCTGGAGGATGTATACACACACACACACACACACACACACACACACACACACACATATATTTTAGATTTTTATTGGAGAAGGGGAACAAGACTTTGTTGAGGAACAGTGTGTACTTCACTTCCAGGACTTTTTTCCAAGTTAAATTGTTGTCCTTTCAATCTTAGTTGTAGAGGGTGTTGTTCAGCTTCAAGTTGTTGTTCTTTCAGTCTTAGTTGTGGAGGGTGCAGCTCAGCTCCAGGTCCAGTTGCCGTTGCTAGTTGCAGGGGGCGCAGCCCACCATCCCTTGTGGGAGTCGAACCGGCAACCTTGTGGTTGAGGACGCATTCCAACCAACTGAGCCATCTGAGAGGCAGCTCAGCTCAAGGTGCCGTGTTCAATCTTAATTGCAGGGGGCAGAGCCCACCATCCCTTGCAGGACTCGAGGAATTGAACTGGCAACCTTGTGGTTGAGAGCCCACTGGCCCATGTGGGAATCTAACTGGCAGCCTTCGGAGTTAGGAGCATGGAGCTCTAACTGCCTGAGCCACCGGGCCGGCCCTGCGCTGGAGGATATTTTACTTATTTTTTTAAATAATCTTTTTATTTTTCAATTACAGTTGACATACAATATTATATTAGTTTCAGGTGTACAACCCAGTGATTAGACATTTATATAACTTACGAAGCATCACCCTAATAAACCTACTACCTATCTGACGCCATACACGGTTATTACAATATTACTGACTGTATTCCCTATGCTGTACTTTACATCCCCATGACTATTTTGTAACTACCAATTTGCACTTCTTAATACCTTCCCCTTTTTCACCCATTCCCTCAATCCCCCTCCCATCTGGCAACCATCAAAATGTTCTCTGTATCCATGAGTTTGTTTCCGTTTTGTTTGTTTGTTTGCTTTTAGATTCCACATATAAGTGAAATCATATGGCATTTGTCTCTTTCTGTCTGACTTAATTCACTCAGCATGATACCCTTAGGTCCATCCATGTTGTTGCAGATGGCAAGATTTCGTTCTTTTTTATGGCTGAGAAATATTCCATTGTATATATGTACCACCGCTTTTTTATCCATTCATCCATTGACGGACATGTAGAATGCTTCCGTATCTTGGCTATTGTAAATAATGCTGCAATGAACATATGGACATGTCTTTTCAGATTAGAGTTTTGGATTTCTTTGGGAAAATATACAGAAATGGAATTACTTGGTCCTTCATTGTCTCTTGTTATAGCCTTTGTTTTAAAGTCTATTTTGTCTGGTATGAGTATTGCTACCCCAGTTTTTTCTTGTTGTTTCCATTTTCATGAAATAGCTTCTGAGCTGGAAGAGATTTTAGGGATACTATCTAGTTCAACCCCTTCATTTCATAAATCAGTAACTGAAGCCTCCTGGAGGTCAAATGTCTTCCCAAGGTCATACTTCACTAGTTAGTACAGCACCAGGACTATTATACAGCGAGGACTTCTGGCTTCCAACCTTGTGTAGGATTAACCCCCCCCACCACCACCACCAATAGTACAAAGAGCCACCTTTCAAACTAGGGAATGTGCAGAAGACTGAGAATGTTATTCTGCCATTGTCATCATCTCTGTATCAACTTATTAATATACCCCCCTAAGCCTGAGCCCCTTTGCTTGATTTCATCCCATTTTTATCACAGAGGTAAGGTAAGATTACACATATTCTATGGCATTGGTGCAGTGGTCATTTTTGGTAATATTTTGATCCATATGCCAATAGGTGGTTGTAACTTGTTAAATTCTTGAAAGGCACAGCTCTGTATTTACCATAACCATTGATTGCTGGCTATAGAATGGAAGAGCACTAGAGACAGCAAAACTCTTTGCAAACTCTAGTCCTGTAATTCCCAAATGTCAGTCTGAGACCTGGTACTGGTTTGGTATTTTTCTTGATCTGTGGTAACATGAGAAAAGAAAAAGGACAAGCAAAGGAGTTTTTCATAAAGTTATAAAGTTAACTTTGTTCAATTTAAAGGGACTACCATTTATGCTAAGATCTGTCTTTCCTACTTTTTTTGTGCTAAAATGTACTTTCTTTAATAGTATTTTTATGGTATTTATAGTTTAAAAATGTTTTTGAGGGCAGTGCTTACAACTGTTTTATTCACTCTCATATACTCAGTTCCTAGCGTAGTGACTGACATAGAACAGAATAAATATTGAAATGGATGAGTAAAATGTTAATAAACCTAGTTTAGTCACCAATTTTTTTGGGGGGGAGGAATGGGGAGAGAATTTTGCTAATCCCTGAAATGTAGAAATCTGATAAATTTCAGATTGTCACTCCTGAGGAGCGATACAAAATACCTATTATACTAGAGTGTCCTCCCAAAATTCACATCTACCTGGAACCTCAGAATGTGACCTTGTTTGGAAATAAGGTCTTTGCAGATGCAATCAAGTTAAGATGAGGTCATACTGGATTAGAGTGGGCCCTCTTCCAATGACTGGTATCCTTATAAGAGGGGTAGTTGGACACAGAGACACAGGGAGAAGGCCATGTGAGGACAGATACCAGAAGATAGAGAGTGGAGTGATAAAGCTCCAAGGCAAGGAATGCTACCAGAAGCTGGAAGAGGCCAGAAAGTGGCCACCTCCACTCACCCCTTGCCACGCCTGCCTCCACGCCCGCCCCCCTCCCCAGCCTTCAGAGGGAGCATGGCCCAGCCAACACCTTGATTTTGTATTTCTAGCCTCCAGAACTGTGAGAGAATACACTTCTGTTGTTTTGAGCCACCCAGTTCACGGTACTTTGTTACAGAAGCCCTAAGAAATACAGTGTATCTAAGAGTTCAGACCAGTGGGTGTAGTGGGAGTAAAAGGGGAAAGGGCAAAACTTCTAGGGATTGGCTGTGTCTCCTGTAATCTCTCCATTTGGGGAAAAAAAAAAAAAAAAAAAGGAAAAAAAAAGACACCTACACTGCTTCTTCAGGGTATAAATTAATGACTATAAATATAGGGGGTCATTATCTGGAGGCTATATTTCTATTTTTAGTCATGGAAGATTTAGGGGAAATGCTTTGAGATGACGTAGGAAAGATTTTTGTTAGATATGAATCTCAATAGAAAGAGGTCTTAGGCACTTGTTAGAACCAAAAATGGGTTTCTGAAAAGCGAGGTATAATTTTTTAAATTAATGTATTATAAATGTATTAATATTATAGGAGCCCAGTATTTAAAGCAATTGTATAATGAACTCATATGTAAGAGAAAGAATAGTTTGGGAAGAAATATTAATACTCTAATACATTATATATCTAAATTTTCATATATCCCATTTGTCTAAGGTGAGAAGTCTATACAAAATAAGAGAGAAGGTCAATTTTAACTGAAGATATTTAAAAAATGACAATGCCTATACATAAGTTTCCTCAGGACAGGTATTTTTGTCTATTCTATTTTCTAGGGGTAAATGGTTCCTCACATAACAGTTCAATAAATACTTGTTGAATGAAAGTCTCAAGTAATTTACATTGTTACCAGAAGTGGTGGAATTACACGGTCTTTATTTGTTGGTCTAATACTACACTGTGACATATAACACTATTTCTACGAGGCAGGATGTGAGAAACAAGAGAAAGACAAAGGATTATGGGATTAAAAAGGGTACACTAAAATCTGAAAAGCTGTCAAGCTATATTTATAAAGTGGGCTACCTAAAGTGACAGTGGCAATCTAAATTCTTGATAGAATTCTTGTGAGGGAGGGGGAAGGCTTTAGAGAACCCAGAAAATCTCATCCTGCCAGTGAGCAGGGAACATATGAATTGTGTGGCCACCTGGGGCTCATTTAGTTCACTAGAGCAGTAATTTGCTAAATGGGTTCTTCCTAGTAAAAAAGAATGAGTAAATAGTGAGCAATTTAGGCATGGTAAACCACTAGTAGCTCAAGGGATATAAAAATGTGAAACTATAATTAGATTCCTTGTTCATAATGTACTAACTAAATGTATTACATTGTATATTGCATCTTTCTGCATTTATTTCTGGACACAGCTGAGACCTTAATAATTCAGACTGAAAGCATCCCAGCTATCAAGTCTTGCCTCCATTAAAATTCCAACTGCTCATATAGGAAAAAAATTCCAAAGATAGTTTCTTTTATCTTGGATCTAAGGATGCAAACAGGATTAACCTAGATGCACAACACAGCAAGTCAGTTATAAATCACACAGCGTAAAATAAACTGTGGCAGTAAATTGAAAATTATGTTCTCTTTTTCTCCACTTAGCTGTGAAAATATTTTAACAAGTTGGCATCAGGGTTTGCAACTTTTACATCTGTTGTTTCTTGTCAGGATTATCTTTTAGCATTTTAAGATGTGTTTCTTTGAAAAGTGTGGCTAGTCAGAAAAATGTGGTATTGTACATTTGAAACACTTTAAAGGGTGTGTGTGGGGGAAGCATCTAGGAGTCACGTGATTTCAGGATACTCACTCTAGTAGGAGAAGCTATTTCACGGGTGTCTGGAAAACATTTGGCCTGTCCTGAAATCCTTTTCTTATTCAGAAAGATTGTGTAGTGTAGGTTGGCTCAGATGGTCTGGATGATGTTTCATGATACTAGTAAGCTCTAAGCACAAGTTTCATTCCCCTTATCAATGTCTGTTACTTCAACTACGAGGTTCCAGTTGATGTGGTGTTAAGGGCACTGCCTATTCTTTACGAACTCTCATTTTCTCTCTTCCCTCTCATCCCTACATTGAGTAACTTTATGAAAGGTTTGGAGGTGGAACAAGGAATGGATCATATTGTAGATTTTTGCTTTTCTGCTGTCTTCTCAACTCCGATTTTCATTATTCTGAGTACAATGGAATATGGTGTCTTTAAGGTTATGAACACTATGTATGAAATAGTTTCTTTATGTAGAAATTATATTCTACATTCTTTCCCCTGCCCCACACCCCCAACTCACTCTTTTTTTGAGGCTGGAATGTATTTCCTTTTTCTTCATGTTGAAATACTTTAACATTATTCATTATTCCCCTCCTCCTCCCAATTTAATAATCCCTCATACCAAGTCTGGCAGGTATGTATGATGAAGTCCCATCCCCTCTTTCTCTCCCCAGTACTTTGGGCACTAAATTTTCTGAGCAATGCTTTTTCTTTAAAAAATTTTCCTCTTGGAGGAGGTGTTTTGATTATAAATACCTTCAAAGAGTAAACAAAATTCCTAGAGGATAAAAAGGCAGAGTCCTGGCGATTGTGTGTAAAGCTAAATGACAAGAACCAGAGCTAGATTAAGTACAGCACTATAATTTCTTAGAGTATGCAAATGGATATTGGGCTAATGGTGACAGTATTTATGATTAAAACAAACTTGCCTTCAGTTATATTAGCTAAAGAAATATAACTCTAGAAAGCAGGTATATGGTAGGTAATACGGATTTTTTTAAATTTGTATGAGGGAATACTGGGGAACAGTGTGTTTTTCCAGGACCCACCAGCTCCAGGTCAAGTCATTGTTTTCACTCTAGTTGTGGAGGGCGCAGCTCACTGGCCCATGTGGGAATCGAACTAGCGACCTTGGTATTATGAGCACTGTGCTCTAACCAACTGAGCCAACCGGCTGCCCAATACACATTTCTTAATAGATCGAAAATTAAAGGGGTATGTAGGAAATTAACTAAGGAACTAACGAATGTTAAGAGTTTTTGTACTGAAATTTAACATGCTCTTTATTTTTTGATCTTATTAAAGGGAGGCTAAATTAAAATACCATTTGTTTCATTTCTGGAACTAATAGTTTGTGTTAGGGACTACTCAAGACAACATATAGATTAGTGTAGTTGAAATTTAACTTCAACATCATTACCTCTTTCTCTGCCTCTTTGCTTTCTTTTGGAGACTGATCCTTCAGTAAGTATTCAGTTTCAGTTGTTCCAGATGATTTCATCCAAAGGTAGGTCTCTATTGTCTGACTTCCTAGACTAGGTCAGTTCCCCTTGCTTTATTTTTGTCTCTTCCCATGGCACCTGGTATTTCCCCTTCCCTACATCCCTCTCACTTGTTGAATCTTTCTTTCTAATCTGTAAGCTGTATACGAAGGCAAGGACACAGTACATATTTTTCAATCATTTTATTTTCAGCTTTTGTTAAGTCCTTCTGTTTTAGGTGCTCTTGTAAACATATAGTTCGTTTTTGTTTGTTTCTTTTTTAACAAAAATTTGACCATTTTTGTCTTTTAATTCTAACTGGCAAGTTTAGTCCACTTATGTTTGTGGTGATTATTGACAGCTGGCCTCATCCAGTTTCCATTGCTACTGTTTTTTTCTATGCTTTTTTCCCTCTCTTTGTGCCCTTTTTTGGGGGGTTGAGTATGTGCTTGTTCTTTTTTTCCCCAATATTATTTTACATTAGTTTCAGGAGTACCGTGTTTCCCCGAAAACAAGATCTACCCCGAAAATAAGCCTCAGTTAAGACTGTCAACTAGATGGATGCATTTAGTACGTTATGACGATGTTCCAGAAGAAGATGACATGACTGTATTTGAATAAATGTAGATTGCTGTACATGAAAAAACTAAGACATCCCCTGAAAATACACCCTAATGCATCTTTTGGAGCAAAAATTAATATGACCCAGTCTTATTTTGGGGGAAATACGGTAGTATTTGTTTCTTCTTATTTTGTTTTATCTCCTTTATTAGTTTGGAAGTTGACTCTCTCGTTCTTTTCTTTTAGTGGTTACTCTCGAAATTTTACTTGTGTACTTAACAAAATGTAACATTAATATCTTAACCTCCCAGTGGTAAGAGGGCCCTAGAACACTTTAACTTCAGTTACTTCCTCCTTATGTTTAAGCAGTTATTGTCCAGCATTTTATTTCTGTCTTTTTTTTTTCAACTCTACAAACTGAGCATTAAAAATTTTTATACAGATAATATTTAGATTTATCGACATGTTTACCAGTTTATTTGCTCACTATTTCTTGTATCTAGGTTGATTACTTATCCTTTTAGTTTTTCTGTTTATTCTCTCCTAGGGGACTATCTCATATTTCCTCCTATCTCTTCAAACCTTCAGTACTTCCTCCACAATCCTTGCTCACAGCTGTTGACCATGCTTCCGATAGAATCGGAAGAGACCTTTCAAAAATTGTCTCCACTACACTTACCTATGTTCTAGCACCAGTGTTCATATATTCTTCCTTTCCTGTCTTTGTTGGATAACCTATCTGTGCTCCTAGCATTCTAATCCCTCTACTTAAGCACTAAATCCCATCTCCTTTCACTTATTGAAGATATTTTTTACTCTCCTTTCTCATCCTGTATCATGTTTTTCTACCTAATTCTATCATTTTTATCAGCTTTCAACATAGTATACTTTCCTCCATATTGAATTAAAACCCTTCCTCAACTCACAGCTTCCTCTTGTACAGCAAAATTCTTTGAAAGAGTTGTATGGTATGTACGGTTCCCTGATTCTTCCCCTGGGCTACCTTGATCTTGAGCTCGTGCTTTCATCCTCAAAAGAAAAAAGAAAAATCCAAAAAACGGCAAGGACAGTGTCTGGTTTATTCAATTGCTATAACACAGTGGTGACTGGTATACAATATGTTTATAATTATTTGTTAAGTTAATTGACTTAACTGTCTTATCTCTCTTAGGAGAATTTGCATTCTTCCTAATTTAAAAAATAAAACCGTTCATTGAATTGAAATGGAATAAAATTAGTTTCATGAGGCCAAGAGGTAAGACTTCAAAAAAAAGAAAAAAAAATACAGAAAATCATTCTCAGGAATTTCAAGAATCAAGCGAGATATGTATTTATTTTTGTCCTGGTAGCTTCCTTAATCCCTCTTCAGCGAAACTGTGTAGATAACCTAAGTACAACTTTCCTTGCCCTTAATTTTTGTTATGTCAGCTGCAAGTTCCAGTTGATTTCTCTTTCTCCTCCCCCCACCAAAGTTTAGGAATTTCACTGAAGTTAAGGCAGGCCCTGGATAGTATACAGTTGAAAAAGTCTCACATGTGAAAATCCAGATTTATAAAACAATATGGGGGAACGGTAACTCAATTAAAAAGGTTTACTAAATTCTTTTAAATAGTAAGCTACCCTACTCTAGTCTACAGTATTGTTTTAACTGACGAGAGAGTGCAACTTTTCAAAACACAACTAAACATTGTAACAGTAGAACTTGTTTTCTGAATGTTGAAAGAAAAAACAAGGGACGACATAGGAGGGAACACACAGGAACAGCCCATCTCGTATCCCACTAATGTCTCCTTTCCAAGGTTGCTATTACTTTCCAGTGTTTTCTGTGTCATTAAGTTACTCCAAACTTTAAGATCAATGGGAAAAAAATGAGAGCCCTGCCCTTTGCCCTTTTCCTTCTTAGATAGAGGCATGGAAGATCAGCTCCGGGGTGCACGATTGCCACCAAGCACATTCAGCAATTGTCCAAGTTAGTATTTCCAGACACTTCCAGTCTCCCTTGACCTTGAAAAAGTAGGGAAAAAGTGAAATTGGCTTACTTTGATTGCCAGTTATCCAGTGGTGCTGTGGGTGTGTATTTGTATCCCATACAACGGGTGGAGGTGAGGGCCAAGAACCGTGGATTTTTGTGCCATTTTGAGTCCCTCAAAGTCCTTAATTTCAATTAGTGGGGAAAACGAAACTCTTCTGGGGAGCGGGTGTGGGAGAGTTGGGTACAAGTTAATCAACAAGAACATTCCCGGCACAGAGTTCAACAGTAGAGGGCACAATATGCACTGTCCACTGCCAGGTGCTGGCTGCTAGGAGGGGCATAACGTAAGGATCTCTGGGGCTTGTAGTTCGCCCTGTTTCCCTTGCGTATGACCGTCTCCGCACTAGCACTACAACTCCCAGGGTGCACCGAAAGCCTCTTTGGTCGGCCTCCCCTTCTGAGGCCCGCGCTGGAACCTCGGGGGAAACGGCTCCCCCGCCCCGCCCTCGTACGCACGCGTCAGTTTGTTTACTCTGAAGCCCCGCCTCCCCTTCGTCCTCCAGCTCTCCCCACTCCTCCCAGGAATGCCGTCATGCTAGCGATGCATATTCATAAGGCTCACGTGGAGCTCCCGCCCTGTCCGCCTCCCGCCTTCCCGCTCCAGGCGCGTGATTAATATTCAATGAGCCCAGCCTCGCGGCTGGTTCGCTGGCGTGAGGTGTGGGAGCGGGCGGGGCCTGTGCGCGGGAGCCCGCGACCCGGGCGGGGAGGGCGTGTAGAGGGGGGGGGGCGGTGGCGGCGAGGCGGGCGCGCGGGATGGAACACCGAGACACCGACGGAATGCTCCGAATTGCCACATAATCCCCTGGAACGGCCGCGCCGAACGCCATTGGCTTCTCCCTTCTCCCCGCGCCACCGCCGCCGTCTCCCACCTTCGCCTCACCGCCTCCCTCTCTGCCCGCTGCCTCCGGAGCTGGGGGGGAAGCGCGAAGCCCCACTGCAATGGAGCCCGCCGCCGCGTCTACGGCGCAGCGACTCCCAGAAACCAGCAGGGAGGACCGAGCTCCGGCTCCGGCGGCGGCCGCAGCGGCAGCGGCGGCGGCAGCGGCGGCGGCAGCAGCGGCGGCCGCGGCAGCTCTGGCGGCGGCGGCGGCCGGGGACGGCCGGAGCCCAGAGCCCGCGCTGACCCCGGCGGCCCCGAGCACCGGGGCGCGGGAAGAGGCCCCCCGCGAGGCGCAGCCGGGGCCGCTGCCGGGCAGAGTGGGAGGCACCGGTCGCAGGAGGAGGCGCGGCGCGCCCCAGTCCACCGCCGGCGGGGCTGCCCCGGTGTCCGGGGCCGGCAGCGGCGCCAACTCCCTCCTGCTGAGGAGAGGGCGGCTGAAGAGGAATCTGTCCTCAACTGCCGCCGCCTCGTCGTCCTCGTCCTCGTCGTCGTCGTCGTCCTCGGCCGCTGCCGCCTCGCACTCCCCCGGCAGCGCCGGCCTCTCCGCCTCCTGCTCGGCCTCGGCGTCGCTGTGCACCCGGAGCCTGGACAGGAAGACGCTGCTCCTGAAGCACCGGCAGATGCTGCAGCTGCAGCCGTCGGACCGGGACTGGGTGAGGCACCAGCTCCAGCGCGGCTGCGTGCACGTCTTCGACCGCCACATGGCCTCGACCTACCTGCGCCCGGTGCTCTGCACACTGGACACCACGGCCGGCGAGGTGGCCGCCCGCCTGCTGCAGGTGGGCCACAAAGGCGGCGGCGTGGTGAAGGTGCTGGGCAAGGGGCCCCCCGATGCCGGCCCCCGGCTCGCACCCGGCGAGCCGCGGGACCTCGGGCCGCCCCCCGAGAACAGCGGGCTGGCCGCCGTCGGGGCCCCGCCGCGCGCGCCTCCTGCCGACCTGCCGCTGCCCAGTGACCCCGGCGGGTGGGCGCTCGGCTCCTCCCGCGCCAGCCCCGCGCCCTCGGACTCCAGCCCGGGTGAGCCAGGCGCCGCGCGGCCCCTGGACAACGCGGCCGCGGGCCGGGCTTCGGATACTGAGAGCTTCAGCCTGAGCCCCAGCGTCGAGAGTGTGTCGGACCGGCTGGACCCCTATAGCAGCGGCGGTGGCTCTTCGTCGTCGTCCGAGGAGCTCGAGGCCGATCCGGCCACGCCGGGAGTTCCGGGCCAGCCCCGCCTGCCCGGCCGCTCAGTCCAGCCCCGGCCCGGAGCAGGCGCCCGGCCGCCTTCCCCGACGGCCTCCCCGCCTCTGCCACAGCCAAAAGCCCAGAGGCTCGTCGACGGCCCGGACGGGGCTGCCCGCGATTGGCCCCGGGAGGAAAAGGAGGCAGCAGCCGCGGTCCCTGGCCGCCCCCAGCCGCCTCCGGGTGGGAACCGGGCGACGGCGGAGAAGGCGCCTCCGCCGCCCACCTTGTACGTGCAGCTCCACGGAGAGACCACCCGGCGCCTGGAGGCAGACGAGAAGCCTTTGCAGATCCAAAATGACTACCTCTTCCAGCTGGGCTTTGGGGAGTTATGGAGGGTGCAGGAGGAAGGCATGGACTCAGAGATTGGCTGCCTTATCCGCTTCTATGCAGGTAAGGAAACCACCTGGGCTTGGCCGTGTGGGGTGAAGAATGTCAACACATCATGTTCTGAGGTGGGAGTCAGGTCTGCGGTCTGTTAGCCCGACCCCAGAGTTGTCGCAGGTCCTAGGCAGTGTTTGTTACTTTACGGTTTTCACGGGTGAAATGTGTAATACTCAGCTGAGCAATTATTCATGCCGATCGTTTGGTCAATCTTGAGGCACTCAGGGTGGGAAGCAACTCAGAGGTTGGGAGGGGTTGGTAGAACCACCAGGAAGTACAGGAAGCAGGTACTCCTGAAAGAGGCAGTAGTACCTTCAGCAATGAACCTGCTGCCCTCAGGCCTCCCTCAGGGCAGTTGGGGATTTCAGGTAAACTATCACGTGTACTGAATACCGATAGAGGAAAATGGCTAACAAAAATGCTCTAGAACACTTTCCCTACACTTGACTGCCCTCCTAACCCTAATACTGCACCCCCCCCCCCAGCTCCTTACTTGTCAAATGGTGCACATTCAGTTCTCTTTGTCATGCTTATTTGCCCACTTAGCCCTCGTTAGAGACCTAACAGATAGGATCCTTTTTAGATAACTTTTTCCCAGCGCTTTTTTGCTTTATTACAATTTCCTCTCCAAGTTTGATTCTTGCATCACAAGTGATTTTGTCTATTTCTTTTGTTTCTCACGTTCAGTCTTTATGGCCAGAACTGACTATTGTAGTGTGATTTACAATGGGGAATCACAGTAAGACTTTAAGTGCTGTCTCTTGAAATGTGATCTAAAATCCTCGTGTTTTTTTTCAGTTCTAGATTAAAATTTTAAACAAAATTCTATTCTTTATTCCAGATTTTTTGAGATACAATTGACATATCAAATTCTTGACTGGGGTGAATAATGTTCTCTTGGATTAAAGATTTGGCTGGTACTGAATTAGGGAGCTATAGATCCTGGTTGTTATATTTGAGCTTTGTAAGTTGTTTACATCCTTTCTTCCTCTGGTTTCAAGAATTATGTTATTAGTTACAAGGAATTTTATAAAGGTAGCATAACAAAATAAATCAGAGTTGTATCTTCCCCAACTTTACTGTTCTAGGTTGTAGGTGATAGTGGAAAAATAATCACACTTGTAATTTATCTGTACCCATTCTTTCTATTTAATATGTTCTTGGTCCATCTTATGTTCTAGTGGCAGTGTAGTCAATTTGAATGAAGAAATCTCTACTCCCACATTAAAATATGCAAGACAAATAAATAGCATTCCTGGTGAGATGTTCCTCTGAATTTCACTGAAGTTTTTCTGTAATTCAAGTGGATTTCTGATGGAGTTTTTCCTTATAAAGAAAACCATATCATAATACAATAGCATTTGCAGTTTCATTTGAAGATGGTATCCCAACTGGATGACATGCCTTTAAAAGTTTATGGTCTAGAAAGTAGGTGATTTTGTTTTTTATGTAGGAACAACAATTCTGTCCTTTTCTCCTATAGCTCATCTAATTTGTAAAATTACAAAAGCATTAAATGATAATCACACATGGGATGAGAATATTTTGTTATATATATATATATATATATATATATATATATATATGAATACATATTTAACAGTATTGGACATATTTTATATGGAAAGAGCTCTGTATCCCCTGTTTTCCTCATGACTAGATATGTTGATCATGATAAATGCTCATAAAGTTTTGGGTGTCATGGTCATGAAATTTAAATCTCTGATTCCCCTTGATTGTCTCTTCAAGTGTATCTGAAATATTCTAAGTGAATGATATACAGTTGTTTTTAACATCTCAATATAAAAGTGGCAAAGTATCTTTCTGGTTAAATTTTAAATTTCTGGTGTGGTCATTTTAATCTTTTTTTGTGTTTTTTTTTATGAAGAGCAGTAATTGTTACTTCATTCTGAACTTATTTGCTTTATTTCTGTGTACACAACATAAATATATATATGCCTCTGTGTATATGCTCATAAAAGGACTTAATGTGAAGCCACACACGGTATCCAACTTGTTCTCGAAGATGAAGGCAGTGTACAGGTGTCCTAGAAGGAAGATGCCTGATTATTATAAAGATGTCTCATTGCTTATTTTGTTTTTTTTATACAAAGTTGAGCTTGTTTTAAGCCTATATGAATGTTAGTACCAAACGTCTGTGTTGATATTCATTTGCTATAGAACAAAATTGAGCGAAAATGAACTTTCCCAGGAAGTTTAGTTATTGACGAACAAAAGGGCCTTGCTTGTAAGGTCATGTCACTTACTATGGAACCATTGTCAGGACTTCACATGTAGTGGAAGTTTGCACCAAGCTGGAGTAGATTTCCTAGAAATTATCCCTGTACTGCAATGGAATGTAGGACACCCAACTGGAAAGTGTTACATTTTGGTAGCAATGATTTTCCTGAGGCAGAAGAGAATTAATGTTTGTTTTAGATGACACCCTTTTGTATACCACATTTGTTTTTATCATTTTACATGTAACTTACTCTTGAATTTATTGCTGCATATCTTTTTGTTTATACATGTGCTTGGAATTAAGGATAGATTAGGAAGCTGCCTTTTGAATACCTTCCTGTATTTAAATTGAACTTGTTATCGGATGTCTATGTAGTTTGTCTAGTCAGTTGTGTTTTTTTGAGAAGTTGGTGTTTAGCGGAGAACTTTCGTTCTCTTGAGGGTCACCTTTCAATTAAAGTTTACTGTTTATTACCTGACTCAAGTTATTCTTAAAAGGCTTTGAAAGCCATTTGTGGTTGCTTTGAATATTTAAATGTATTTATTTGGGTAAAGTGAAATGAAAGTCCTTAATGAACTAGGTGTTGGACAAAAAGTACTAATTACAACGATGTGAATCAAAATTTAGTTTAAAAATTGTTATTGCACCTATCAAACAATAATTCTTTTAGGTGATTTAAAATATGAAAAAATTTAAATGGTTTTATCTGACGTTCCTTAAGTATAGTATGTACATTAACATTGGATTTCCTTTTAAAATCAGCCATCTTAAATTTTACCTTAGAGTAATTTTAGGTTAAAAAAATTCAAGAATTTAGGTTACTTGACATAAGTTATGGACTTCAAAACATTAATGAGCTTGTGTTTTGTCATTGATCAAGTGCAGTATTAAACTCTATTTTTTTATATTGTTGACTTCCTGCCACCTTTTAGATTTAGTAGTCTAGGTATTTCAGTTAAAATTTTAATAGTGTGGAAAGCACGATGACAGAATGGAGAGCACACCCGTTGTGCCTAGTGAATCTTGGACAAGATATTTTTATGTGTGACTTACTGGGATTGCTCAGAATGATCTCCTTACCCCTCTCATATTTCTTCTCTTTTTCCCTTCTGGGAATGATCAAACCTTACATGGTTTCCTACATGGAAACCAAGAAGGGGTGGTTCAGCATTAAGCTGTAATATTGACGAGCCGGCTCTTATTACTATAATTACAGCAGTATTGAATAACGTGGTATGAACATGTGACACCAGTGTGTGCCTGAACAGTCCTTCTGATTTTAAGAACAAAGGGTTTAACTTTATTTTTGTTGCTTTTTATATTTAAATTTTACATTTGTTGTTTTTTTTAATGTAAAATGCATGCTGTCTTTTCCTTCATAACTGTGGTTTGATAACATCTGTTAATATATTGGGTTTTATTTTCTTCAAAAATCTTAAAGGGTTTTCACATAAATTATCTCATTTGTCCTTTCAAAAACATGGTTAGGGAGGAGTCTGTCATTCCTTTTTTCAGAAGGAGAAACTGATGCATAGAAAGGTTTGACTCTTGCTTGTGATTTTTCAGTCCTTGACAGAGCTGAGAATAGAGAATTTGGATATTCATATTTTCAATTCTTATCACTTTCCATGAATTGGTGCTGAATTTCATTTACACTTGAATTTTCACTTGGTTAAAAGCATTCAACAAATCTGCTATTTTTGTTGGTAATGAGGTGATATTATCCTCTAGTCCAAAGTGGTATTCATTGTGAAATATGGATGTTTCTATTTTTATCATGCTGCCTTTAAAAACGTAAAAAAACCAAGACTGGCAAATAAATAGTACAGAAGGAGTACTAAAGTGTTCTAAATATCCTGGTTGCAAATAGTCATACTTGTTAAGTTGATATGGAATAAAGTTTACCTAGTGATTCTTTATTTTCTTATTCAAGCACGCCTCATTTGTTAAACTATAAATCTTTATTGGGTATAGAGAATTAACACTTCATCTAAAAAGTGGATAACTTTTGAGGGTGGTGGTGTGACGATTCAGTTTCTTTAAGACATAGCTATACTTGTAAAGTATTGAAAGTTTTGCTTAAACCTTTTATTTTAAAATAGAATTATTTGTACGTTAGTGATCAATACTGCTTTATTGGTGTTACTCTACAGTTGTATAGTTTTTGTAATTCATATGTTATGTAGAACTAGAGTCAGCTATTCTCCCTGAATTTCATAGTTATTCCTAAAATGGTGTGTCTTTTGTGCTCATTGAAATAATTGTGAAGAGAGGAGATGTGTATAAATGAGTTTGTAAAGGTTCTGTGTTGAAAGTTTTATCTTTTTGTTGCTATAAGAAAGTTAAACCAATGATTGGTTATCCAAAGATTATTATTTTTAAAGTGTACAGTGTTTTTGATGTTTCTTACTCTCTTTTTGGAACCCTGAATTTGATTTATTGGTAACATTCATTGACGTTGTGTATGATCCAAGCCTAGCATAATACTTGGCATTTTAGTTTAAACATTTGTTGAATTGAATTTGTGGAATTTTGTTAAGCAGCTGGTGGTGTGTGCCCTGATTCTTCAGCCTCCCATGCTGTTTGGGTCCCCAGAGAAGTATTAAACACACATGCACAGAGGCATTTCTCTCAGGGCAGCAGATTTCAGATGTGCCGCATAGTACTATTAATAACTTCATTTCACGTGAGTGAAGCTGCATGTAGATTTTGAGAGCAGTTCTCAAAGTTTTCTTAGAGTTAACATGTGTACCCCGCTCCCTTTTCAAAGGCATCTCTTACCTCAACTTTGAGATGAATTTAATGAGGCATCTGTCAAATGAGGCATCTTGGATTCAATGATTTTATGTGCCAGGGTTGAACACAGTTTCGTCTATCTGGACAGGAGAAGGGTTTAATTGTTGTGCTGTGAAAATCGAGAGATCCTGAAGCCACTCAATAGAAAAGCTTTTCCTTTAAAGACTCCTGACATTTTGAAAAAGAGAGAAATTGTTGTCAAAATGTCCAAAACAGTCTGGGAAAATGAAGCCTTTTTTAAAACTCCCACCTTCTAAAACCTCCACCCGTTTAATCCCAGACATCTGGTACAACCGTGGTAATGAGGGGTTTGAATCTGGCCTCATGTTCCTGTGCTTCTAGGGCAAACCCTTTTTATACTTACCTTTGGTTTTCTAAAGATAGTATAATTAAAACAAACCCCAAAATCGACCCTGTGGATTCTTTAGACAAATAAGATACTTACAACCTAAGTCTGTGTGACTGGTTGTGTTTGGATTTGTATGAAACTTCAACTGTATGCTTTGGAAAATTTTAATAAATTGAAACTCAAGGATCTGGAAAGAACAGACTTTAATGATACTTTTATTAAAGAACATTTAGGATTTGGGTTAACTATGAAATAACAGCTCTTTCAAGTTGTGTGATGTACTTTAGAATCAAGCATAACAATTACTGGATTACTGAAGTGTTATTACACTTTGATTTAGAGGTGGAATGGTTTGTTTACATATTATATAAGTATAAAATATATATCCTGCTATACCTTTTAGTATGTTAAATGAAACAAGGCATAATCATCCCATACGTAATACCACATTCATGCTGACATAATTGTTTCCCTGTTGCATTTTTACATTTGAGATTGCTTCAATACATTGTCAAATGTATTTAATGGTGAAGTGTGCTGTTGAGGTACAAGTCCAGTGGCCTCTGAGTTTGGAACCTAGAAGTTCTTTTGGAAACAAGGGAAATTATTTGTAGGTTGTACATATTTTATGAGTTTGTACATGTCAGTCAATAGTTTAGCAAAAAACAAACAGATCCAAAATTTTTGTCATATACTTTTCCAATGAAGCTTGTAAAAGTAAATTAGCCTCGTTTCCAGTTATGTGAAAGCATTTAGTTGAAGACTAAATAAAATTTGAAATATGTACTGTATTTTTATTAAAAAAAATCTGTGTAAGTGGACCCACACAGTTCAAACTTGTGTTGTTAAAAGAAGGGTCAACTGTAATTTGGTTTTGCACCATTTCAATAATGAGTGAACAGTCTAATTACAGAAATTTGAAATAATTTGAATTGGTTGATTTTTCTTTTTAGTTTTTTTTTCTGCATTCTTTTCAAACAGGAAGAATTTTGCATTTGTTGCTATTTCTAATGACTCATACATCTGATGAAGAACATTTAGAGAATGAATCTTTTCCTATACCTGCCGCCATTAATAATATGTTAGAGTGTTTGGGCTTTCTTTTCAAATATGAGGCACGTTTTTAAATATAGCAAAAGACATTTTACAATCAGTTCACTCCTGATACATGGTCCAAAGAGCAAAATTTTGTACACAGACCTGTTTTTTTTACCTTTATTGTCAATTATAAGAAATATATTCCTGAGGAATTCTTTCTTTGTTCGCACCTGTATATTGTGAGAGCTTGTCTGGCTGTACCTTTGTGCTTGAATGGATGCTACATAATGGTTCTTGAGTTTGGCTGCTGTGTCCCAGAGTCGGGTGAAAATAACCTTGTTCTTTTAAAAAACAACTTTGGGAAAGAATTTGTACGTTTTATCTCACACTGTGAGAGAAAATGGTCTGTCGTTTAAAGAAACTAGTCAGAGAGTTGGGAAACTTGGTATGACTTTGGGCATTTATTTTCATCTATCCTGGGCTTTGCTTTCCTCATCAGTAAAACGATGAACTTGAAGTAGAAGAAATCTAGATCTCTTCCCACTCTTAACATTCTGAGGCTATTAGAGAGCCCACCCTTCAAATTAGAAGGACTAAAAGTCGTAGTTGTTTTAAGTTCTGTAAGACCTGTCCATGGCTGGGACCTAATATACACAAGACAGCCTGAGCTTGCCCGCCGAAGCAGCCCACCTTTCTGGTGTAGATGAGGACTAATAACGATAGGTAATATGTGATGCACCTTCTCCTTGCCAGCCCTTATTCCTCACAGTAGACTTCTGCATGCTAGAGATGAATTTAAAGAAGTACAATCTTTTTTTAAAGTAGATTCTTTTTCTGAAGTTGTCTTATAAAGCAAGATACTTCCATAATCCAATTTATAAAGTTTGCTGTAATGATAACTCTGTTGAGGTGTCCAAATGTGCAAAATGTACAGGTTTGTTAACTTCAGTTCACAGTGAGCTGTGTGCCTGGAGTCAGTAGGAGAAAAAGCACTTAAAGAAAATCGCATTTTGTTTGTTATTTTAATTGTATAATTTAAGGAGCCTGTAGGGATACTAACCTCTGTATTTTCATCGATGAGGAAAGCAAGCCCATAGATAGAAATAGCACCCAGGTTTGGATTATCTGTCATTGTCCCCCCCCTCCCCACCACGCACACTATGAACCTATATTCTTACTATTTTTGGATCCTCCTTTTACTTAGTATTCAAAATGAAAGTTTAAAAAATATATTTTGTTTCACACATTTGGTGGGTTTTTTTGTACTTCACGGTGTTTCTAGTTTTTTCTTTTCTTTTCATTCTAATCAGTACATTTGAGAGATTGCATATCACTTTGACAGATTTTAAAGGAACAGTGGATATTTTTAAAGAATGGACATGTTGGAAAAAGAAATTGAATTTTAAAAAATGGGAGGAAAATTTAAGAATAGTTTTTGAAACAAATACCCATTCAGACGTATGTTCATTAAAAAGACTCAATATTCATTATATTCTTTATTTGAGTTTTTTTTAAGAAAGAAAATTGTCTTCTCACAGTTAAATGCATGTAGTTTATTCAGATACACATGCACAGCCCTACTTTTGTGTGATATAAAAAATCAAAACAATTCAGTTCAGTAATCTTTTTTTTCTTCTTCTGGTTTTGGAAGTCTTGATGGTGAAATCTACTGCCTTGAATATCTCTTCTTTCTCTCTCTCTCTCTCCCTCTCTCTCTCTCTCTCTCTCTCCCTCTCTCCCTCTCTCCCTCTCTCCCTCTCCCCTCCCCCTCCCCCACTCTCCCATAATGACCCTGTTAGCAAAAAGTCAGTATGTGAATAATTTTAGTGGTAAGAGTTTCCTTTTAATATTAAATTCCATTTTAATTTGATCATTTACCATAAGCAGAAGTTTTAGCCTCCCTTATCTACTGAGTCAATTAATTCCTCCAAGATGACTGTTCATTTTTTTAAGTATAGTTGGCATACAATATTAGTTTCAGATGTACAATATTATTTGACATTTATATGCCTGTCAATGTGATCACCCCACTAAGTCTAGGAATCATTTGTCACTGCAAATTTATCACATTATTGACTATATTCCCCTTCACCTTTTTCACTCATTCCCCCACTCCCAGCCCCTCTGGCAACCATCAGTTTGATCTTTATTTCTGAGTCTGTTTTTGTTTTATTCTTTTGTTTTGTTTTTAGATCCCACATGTAAGGGAAATCATTTGGTGGTTGTCTTTCTAACTTATTTCACTTAGTAGAAGAATACCCTCTGGATCCATCCATGTTGTCGCAGATGTTAAGATTTCATTCTTTTTCATTGCCGAGTAATATTCCACTGTGTGTGTGTGTGTGTGTGTGTGTGTGTGTGTGTGTATACATACATGTGTGTGTGTGTGTGTGTGTATACATACATGTATATATATATATATATATATATATCATATATCTCACATCTTTATCCGTTCATCTATTGATGGGCACCTAAGTTGTTTCTGTATCTTGGCTATTGTAAATAATGGTGCAATGAACACAGGGGTGCATCCCCAGAAGTGGAATTACTGGGTCATGCTGTAGATGTATTTTTAGTTTTTTTGAGGAATCTCATCTTGTCTTCCATAGCGGCTGCACCAATTTACATTCCTACCAGCAGTGCACACGGGTTCCTTTTTCTCCACATTCTTGCCAACACATGTTATTTGCTGACTTTTTGATAGCAGCCATTCTCACTAGTGTGAGGTGATATCTTGTGGCTTTGATTTGCATTTCCCTTATGATTAGTGGTGTTGAGCATCTTTTCATACAGATGGCGGTTCATTTTTAATATGAGGAAGGGAACGTTTTAAAGTGCAAAAGTACAAAGGGTAAAAATATTTTGCATCTGGCATAGAATATGTACTCCAGATGCTGAAGCAGAGGAGAAACTTCTCTTGATGCTCTGTAAGAGAGGGGGAGTAGCTGGGGCAGCTGACATTCAGTTTTGTGCAATAACGGTCTCTCCTTATGGGAAGAAGTAAACCCTGCTGTAATTGGAGGAGACTCGGTCTCTTCCTTACACGCCCCCACTCGCTCTATTGCTTTATTGTGGTGGTCTAGACAATCCCACACCTCCGAGGTGCCTGTTCTTGATGTGAGTCCTTAACCTCCATAAGCCTCATTTCTCAGAGAGAAAGGGGGTGGGGAGAGAGAGAGAGAGAGAGAAAGAAAGTTTTAAAAAGGTCTCAAAGCACTTTGTGAGGTTCATGATCCCTGTATGTGGACGTGTTCAGTAAGCTGTGAGATGTTCTACAAATGTAGGGTGGTTTTGTTATTTTTCGCAAGAGTAAATTGCCATAAATGTTCATTAGGACTCATTAGGGAAGATGGGATATACTGTTGCTCAGTGACCTTGGCAGACTGTATACTTTCATTCATTCATTCATTCGTTCCTATATCTAGTAATTACTATGCGTGTCTACTACGTCAAAGGAACTTTTGATTCAGAGATGACTAATTTGAATTTTCTAGGATTCCTTGCAATACTTATAGATTTGAGGACATGTTTGTGGAAACAAATAAGCAAGCCAAAATTTATAATGCAAAGGTGAAAAGTGTTCCAATGGAGGCACCATGTTCACCTCCGACTGTAGTATCAGCAAAGGAGAGCGGCTCCTGGCTCCACTGTCCCCAGAAGGCCCGTGAGTGCGCCTCCTGAAGAACCAGAAGGAGTTGGCTGTTGCCATAATTCTGGCAACGGAATTGTTTGAGGAGCACCCTTGAATTCCTGGTTCAAAATCCAGTCAGACTGAGTTTGGGATTACTAATTCTAGTTAGTGCTTTAAGATTTACCAAGTACCTTTCTATGTAGGCATCTAGGCCTTTTCATCCCTTGAATCATTTGGGCTCCATTTGTTATAGTCTGTGAGGATCTAAGTTCTGGGTTAAGCAAATTCTAATTTTGCTTTTTTAAAAAGAAAATGCAAATGTGCACATGCCCAGGTTGTTCTGGACCGGGCAGGGGGCCTACTACACTTGAAAGATATTCCTTTATATCATTTTTTAAGGCCTGTGAGAGTTTTGCTTTCCTTGGATTTATGAGATTTATGGGATATGCTCTGTTTACCTTCTGGAGACAGCCACTTTCTTTTAGTTTAGTGTCGTATGTGGCACACATAGTGTAAAACTTGGAAGTTGATGAATTGGTGATAATTTGAGGGTATATTTTTAACTTTGCTAATCTACTGTCTGGCTCTTTGTTGATGAAGGAATTTTTTTTTTTTTAATCTCTTGTGTGGACCAGGAGGAAACACAACTCTTAAGTGTTTCAATAAGCAGAAATAAAACTCTTTTATCTATGGCTGCAAAACCTGTACTGTACCATGTACATATGGCACGTTAAGTCTTTACTAATGGCCTGTATATACATATACATATACATATGTTTTAAGTGGAAAGCAAATGTCCCTGCAGTGTTGTCTCATGTAGTAACGTGAATGACAACACTGGAAAAAAGATCTTCATTTTGCTTTTTATGTTAGTTTTAATATTATGACAAGCACCATGGTAAAAAAAGAAGTTATTCAAATCCTGTCCGACTGAAATAAGTCATGCTTCTAATTCAAGTGAAAGTACTTCTAATTTAAACTAACCAACATTCAGGTTAATTACCTGCCAATGTGTATTTCCCACTGTCAGCATCTTTTTTGCCCTCTTGTCTATTATTTGTTAGAGCAATATCAACACTGGACAAGCTGATTTTCATGGGGGATATCAACAGAGTTAACATCAATGTAGTAAGGAGAATAGTTACCTGGTCCCTGTGGTTATGAAGTAGAAACTTAGAATCCGTTGCTCTGTAACCTAGTCATAAGAGGGACTTGGTGTTTTTAACCAAAATCTGACTAGTATTGTTTCATTGATAGATACATGATGATGCAAGTTCTATAAACAGGTATTGGAACTGCTTAGAAGATAATGTCATTCTGAAGATACGATACAAAAGTCCGTTTCTGAGAGTGGGAATCACCTAGCAGCTAGTGCATTTGCAATGTGTGTTTTATATCCCCAGTTGGCTTGCAGCTTCTAATAGGGTTGTCCTTGCTTCCTGCTTCTGTTGATGTACATAAGATTCCCACCCCACCCCCCAATCAAACAACAAAACAAAACTGGTTAACAGCCTTCTTGCTTCTGAGAAACTAACTGATAAATTAATCCGAGTGGCATCGACCTCCAGATAATACAGTTGGATGCAGGGAAGTAGTGTTCATTTATCTTTAAAGTACTATCGTAAGCACAACTCTGCTTACCCCCTTGCTCAGTACTCATTCAGAACCTGCTGAATGTAATAATTGAAGTAATATCTGGTAGGGTGTAGCTTTGCCAGGCTTTGCGGGTGAAAAATGGGTGAGAACGTTATCGATATCTTAGTGAGGGCATAGAATCTGAGCTCTGGAAGGGACGAGGGGGCATCTGGCCCAGTTTATGACCCAGCAGAGAAATGTGTCTTACACATGCCTGTCTCATGGTCATCTGGCTTGTGCTTGTTGAGTGCTTACTAGGCACAATATTCCAGGACAGCCCTGAGTGGAGTCTTGCTTCTCGAAAATGTGATTGGTCTGAGGGCATCTCCTGGGAGCCTGTTAGAAATGCACAGTCTCAGGTCCCAGTTCAGACTTATCGATTGGCCTTTTAACGAGATTCCCAGGTGATTCATCTACACACAGTTTAAGAAGTGCTAGCATTGGCTGAATTGGGAGTGGGGGAGTTAGAATCGGAGGAGGGAAACTAAGTTTGGACCTTGTGTGGTTCAGTGAGCTCCTGAGGACCTGAACACCAGAGTGAAGGAGACAGATGAGACCTTATCCTAGGACTCAGGAGCTAATTGGCTGTTTTGGCTATAGAAGCTCAGAGATGACAAGTTTGCAGTTTGAGTGATGAGAGACTTGTAGGTTGGTTCATGAAAGTAGGAAGCAAGAGGTTGTGTAGGGGATATCACTGATTCATTCAATAAAGCTTCAGGACCAGGCACTGTACTTAGGAGTTGGTGATACGAGAATGAATGGAGGTGTGTTTCCTGTTCTTGATATGTACAGATATTTAGCAGTTGAGGACAGATTTTGCGGCGGATGAGTTTGAAATGGTAATGCGTGTTAAGCTGACTGTAGACGTTCATTTAACGGTAAATAGACCTGGCTCACCACCCGCCTTCCAGATCTCAGTGGGCCTTTTTGCTTTCTACTGCTTACTGCATGTGTGGTTACTCTCAGGAAGGTGACATACACATTATTTATTTACTTGGTTTTCTTATAAGAGCTTTTTTTTCACACTCAGTATAAATGCTCATGCTGGCTATGGCCATGGATAGAAGTGAAGAGGTCTAAAAAGAGTGTTTATGTTAAATGTATGAAGCTCTCAGGATGAAGGCCTTTTGAATGTCCAGACTTTCCTATCTAGTATGTGTGTGTGGGAAATTTACATAAACAGTTATAATAAAACTTGAAGTCTTAATGAAGGCATTTACAGAGTGCCAAGGGAACCCAGAAGCCCAACAAACCAACTCTCCCTGGAAGTGGAATGCTTTGGAAAGGCTTCCTGGGAAGGATAGCCTGTATGAACGGGGGACTAGCATTGCATGAACCAGGCATGTCAGGAAGCGAAAGCGTGAATGAAAGGGCACAATGTGTGTAGGGGATGGGGAGTAGCTTGAGTGGTGACATGTAAGGTGATGAGATTAAACATGGTAGGAGATGAGACTGAAAAGGAGGTTGGGTCCAGATGATGAAAATCTGACATGGTAAGGACTTGATTTCATAAGCAGTGGGACCTACTGAGCATTTCCTAATGGGGCGTGGGGAATGATTAGCGTTGTAGTAGGGCATGAAGTGGCGCCCGCTGGAGGATAGATTGGAGAGGGAGCTGCTGTGTTTCCCTGAAAATAAGACCTAGCTGGACCGTCAGCTCTAATGCGTCTTTTGGAGCAAAAATTAGTGTAAGATCCGGCATTATATTATATTACATTATATTGTATTATATAAGACTCGGTGTTAAGTAAAATAAGACCGGGTCTTATATTAATTTTTGCTCCAAAACATGCATAAGAACTGATGGTCTGGTTAGGTCTTATTTTCGGGGAAACGCGGTAGCTGCTGGAGACTTGAAGACTGCCCTAGTGGGGCCTTTAGTAAATATTTAAAGTACTCTGTTAGGAGCTGGAGTTCCAAAGAAAGAATGGCCTTGCCTCAAGTTCAGCCTAAAAGCGGAAAAAGAAATATTGCAATACAGAGTGTGCTGCTTTTGAGATTTGCACACTGTGGTTGTTGTACCAAACAGGAATTGATCAGCTGTGCTCTAGTTGGGGTAGGTGGGAGGAGGCCAGGAGTAGGAGAGCAGGGGACAGGGCCTTCCTGGCAGGGAGGCCGATAGGGACAAGATGAGGAAGCTCTAGACCAGGTCAGGGCAGATGAAGATCTGGGGACACACAGGAGTTCTTTAGAATGCAGAAGTCTTGGGTCTTATCGAATGATTGCATGTTGGGACAGAAGGAGTTGTTCAGGATTTATTTTTTATTCCTGAGCTAATTTGAGTATATCTTCCATGTCCGGAAAGTGTGTTGCTAGTAGTCCATGTCAGGGATGTAGTGTGAAGAAGACCGAGGGGGTTTTGTGTGTCAGGATGACGTGGAGGTTTCTGGGATATTGGAATGGATGCAATCCCATCAACAACAGCCAGAAGGGAGGGGTGGGATTTTGGCTTCAGGCTGAGGAGGAGAGGTGCTGCGTATATTTTGGCTGTGTCGCAGTGAAGGTGCCTGAAGGACGTTCAGGTGTGTCTGAAGAGCCCGGGGACCATCTGTTAGGTAGTAGTTGAAGGCCTTGAATTGAATAATAGCTGGGTAGAGTGAGGGAGAGGGCGGAGGAAGCAACGCGGAGGAAAGCCTATATTTAAAATGTGGCGATGGATTATGAGTTGGAAGAATTCAGATGTAAAAGACATACTGTGTGACTGTATTTATACGAAGGCAAAACTACATTTAGGGGATGACCATAGTAGTTATTACCTTTGGGGGATATTGATGGGAAGGGGCTTGAGCCATCTTCTCTTGATAACATTCTTTGTATTTTTCTGGGTCCAGTTTCTTGGGTATGTACATACATGAAAACTTATTGAGTGTGTGGTTTGTGTGCTTTACCAGATGTAAGTTATACATCTGGTAGAAAGAAAAGTGGTCCTGAAGGAAGACACTTGAACACTGTTTCTACCCTGAAAGGTAAGAGAGAGGCTAAGGGACGCTGAGGAATGGAGAAGGAAAAATAAACAGGGAAGTCTTGGAAGAACTAAGAGGGAGTGGAAGCATGATCGCCCATGCAGGAGTGAACTGGGGGTGGGAAGAAGGCAGCCTATTTCTTTGAGGCTGTTAGGAAGGATGAGTGAAGATAAAGATTCATTTAAGTGACAATTCAGGAAGTTGAGCCTCAGTTTTCTTAGTGAATTAGAAGGTAAAGAAAAGCCAAGCCTCAATACTTCTGTAATATGCTTTTTCTTGAGTGAACCAACTAACTAATCATAGTCTATACCCTCTTTTCCTCTTTGGGGAATTTATGACTGTGATTTCAACCTATGTTGAATTTTTTGTAGGTTGATCCTTTCTTGGCCTCTTCTAAAGCACCTTATTGCACCGGAGGGGGTGGGTGGATGGTAAACTAGAAGTGGAGAAATGATTGCCAGACTGTATTTTACAGGGTTGGCAGTGCTTGCAGTGGCAGGTTTGTTTTGCGTGGTTTCGATAGCACGGTTTTGGTTCCCTCCTGCCAATCTCTAAATGTTTGTGTGTGTGTGGAGGGTGGGATGGGAAGGTGAGAGCAGTAGGTGCAGAGACATAGTCAAAAAAGCTTTTAAAAATTTGCAGCTAGTAAATGACAAAGCTGGGATTGTATTAATATCTCCTTCCATTATATCCCGTTTCTTTTCTGTTTATAAAATCACTTATGGAGTAATGAAACTTCTGAGATAGTTCGATTTTTTTTTCCTTATGACCTATTGATTATACTTGCAGAGATAAGAGCTGGTTCTGAAGAACGGGTTTCCGTTCCTAGATTGTCAAAGTGACTTGTGGCTTGAATCTGTTTATAAAGTGTGTGAAGACATGATAAATGATAAGTTTAGATAGCTGTAAGCAAGATTGTATAGGGGAAAATTTATTGTAAAATAGTAAATACTGTTAAGAAACCATGTTAAACCTGTCGTTCTTCCTCTTATTAATTGTAGTGAGCATTGAATTTCTGTTTTGTGCTCAATGCTAGGCTAATGCTGAGATTCCACATTGTGGTTATCGAAACAAATGAAAAACTAGCAGTTGTTCTTAATACAATTACCCAAAATTGTATTGAAGTATCTAGATCATCTGGTTGGTTTCTGCGATTTTTTTAAATAAAGATGTTTTGGGTAATAGGATAGAAACTATTGAGAAAGAACCATAATTGTTAACTCTTCATATCAAACATGGTGAATTGCCAAACAGCAGCAATATTCTGGGGGAAAAGAATGAGCATTGTCATTGCTTTTGATTTGGAGAGCCGGGTGGCATGGCAGGAGAGTTGTTCTGTGTTTTGGTTGCTCAGGAACTTCATATTTATTGGGCTGGCAGTTGTTGGAACAAAATTTTGTTTATGTTCAAAGGTCACTGATCAGTGTAACAGAAACTGTTTTTATATGGGATACTATCTTTTTTTCTCATCTACTTAGTCAATTCAAACAGTTATGGAGTGCTTGCTTCCCAAGCTATTCGATGCTTTGAATGTTGGGGAGAGAGGTGAGTCAGACAGATCCTCTGGCTTTTCAGCAGCTTAAGCCAAATAGCATCGGACACACAGATGATCCTGGAACAGAACAGAGTAAGACGGCACTGGGAAAAGGGGCTCCCTGCTTCCTTCCTAACAAATAGCTCCTGAACCTTGTGCCTCCTGTAGCATACGCGCCGGCCTGTCATACGCGCCGGCCTGTCATACGCGCCGGCCTGTCATACGCGCCGGCCTGTCATACGCGCCGGCCTGTCATGCGCGCCGGCCAGTCATACGCGCCGGCCTGTCATGCGCGCCGGCCTGTCATACGCGCCGGCCTGTCATACGCGCCGGCCAGTCATACGCGCCGGCCTGTCATACGCGCCGGCCTGTCATACGCGCCGGCCTGTCATGCGCGCCGGCCTGTCATGCGCGCCGGCCTGTCATACGCGCCGGCCTGTCATACGCGCCGGCCTGTCATGCGCGCTGGCCTGTCATGCGCGCCGGCCTGTCATACGCGCCGGACTGTCATACGCACCAGTCTATCAAACATGCCAGTCTTGAACAAGGCAGACAGGGTTCCGTGTGACTTCACAGTGGGGAAGAGACTTGTCAAACACATTCCCTTTAACTGTAATTGTGTTGTGTGCCACTGAGGAAAAAGACAGTACTTTTTATAGTGCGTGTGGTCTGGGGCCCCGTTCTAGGTTCCGAGTGCTTTGGTCATCAGTAAATACAAAAGAGGTAGATAAACACGTTAGGTTGTGTCTGGTTGCAAGGGCCTTATAGGCCACAGTTTGTGTTTTGGAAATGATTTTTAAGAATAATAGGAGACCATTCCATTGAGTTATCAAATGTCATTAGATTTGTTTCTTTCAAGGCCAGGTATCATGACTCATAACTTCAAAAGGAGGAGAGGTAACTTGTCTTTCCTGTATTCGCTAAGCCTCTGTTCTAGACACACTGAAAACAGCGTTTTCTATCCTTCCTACGCTCACTCCCTACATGTGCTTTCCTCGTCTTTTTCCCAGCCGTCCCTGTCCACCCTGCTCCAGACCCAGCTGCAGCGACTGCACTGGGAATCCAGGAGGCTCCCAAGTTACACGGGGCCACGGTCTGGTAATAAAGGCAGAGCCTCTTAAATGGCCTCACATTAATTTTTGCAGGAAGCTTTATTTTACCCTCTTTTTGCCTCACCCCAGCCCACTCATTTTCCCTTCCTTAGAAAAGAAGAATTAGTACCTCTCCTTGAGTGAGTATAGAAGCATTCCCCATTGTACTCTTCAACGTTCCCTAACTTATCCCCAGCAATAAGCTGTGCTGAACATCAAGCTTGTTTAATTGAGGAAATTAAAAAATGCCAATTTGATGTATTCTCTTGGTACTTTAGCAACTGACATCCATTTTAATGAAGTTGGAATACAGTAATTTTTATGTCCTGTTAGAGAGATACTCAGTGAGATTGCACCTGCTTAGGATTCCTTCTTTTGTATACTTTTTATCTGTAAACAAGAGAGGTCCCAGGGTCATTTGTGCGCTAAGTCAATTTTTTTTCAATTAAGGGCAGGTTAATTAGTTTATAGTTATTAATGAAGCAGTTACTCTCTGTTCTCCCTTTACCCTCTTTTGGTCTTCTTTATGTTTTGAATCATTTTCCTACTTTCAATAAGGTCAAGTGATAGTAAACAGGAAAGAGATACAAACAGTTTTTATTTTAGGACTTTTAAAAATGATAAATTTAAAAACATTTTAAAGTGTAGACAAAATAGTGTGATGAACTCCCATGTCCTCACTGCTCATGGCCAGTCTTGTCTTATCTTGAGCTGCTTCTTCTGCCTAGATTATTTTGAAGCAAATCCTAGACATCATATTTCATCTGTAAATTTTTCTAAGTATCTCTAAAATACAGGCACCCTTTTTTTCTTTTTTTGTAGTTGTTTCTTTATGATTAAACTTTCTCAGCATTGTGGCATGTGATGAAAAGTGGGACTACTTTCCTAATACAAACAAAAATACTGTGCATCCTGCAAAACAGAAGTTGTTCCTTTTAAGTTGCATTGCTTGTAAACATGACATGTTTTAAATTTGTGTAAGCTCTTTTATTTTATTTTATTATTTATTTTATTTTTTTCTGCCAATGATCCTGGGCCTTCTAAAGCCACAGATCTCAGCAGATTTATTGACATGGTACCATACTTCACACCAGGCAACAATGAGGGGCCGCGCCTTTTTTAACTACTAAGTAGGTATAATAAACCAGTGGCCACTTGTCCAGTGGCCTTCATTTTCCTACTTTCAATAAGGTCAAGTGATAGTAAACAGGAAAGAGATACAAACAGTTTTTATTTTAGGATTTTAAAAAATGATAAATTTAAAAACATTTTAAAATGTAGACAAAATAGTGTGATGAACTCCCATGTTCTCACTGCTCTTGGCCAGTCTTGTTTTATCTTGAGCCGCTTCTTCTGCCTAGATTATTTTGAAGCAAATCCTAGACATCATATCCACAGATCACATTTTGCGCCCCCTGTGGTATTTAATTTTTTAATTAACATTTTTTTATTAGTTTCAGGTGCACAAAACAATGTAATAGTTAGACATTTGTCATTTATACCCCTCACACAGTGACAACCCCTGCCCCCCCATCCACTACCCCTCTGACATCGCGCACAGCATAGGCACTCTTTTTAAAAAACAACCATGGCGTCATTTTGTTTAAAAATTTAACACTAATTCCTGTTTTTCAATAATACCTAGTCAGTGTTCACATTTCCAGTTGTCTTAAGTTTTTAGTTTGAATTATGATGCAAATGTGGTCCATACCTTGTGATTGGTTTCCTTTTTTTGTTTTGTTTTTTTAATTTATTTTTTTATTTTAGGTTCCCTTTTTTCTTCCCCTCCCTTCCTTCTCTTTACTTTTCCACTCTCACCCTGTCCCTCTCTTAATTACCCTTGCAATCATTGGGGGGGAAAAAAACAGGTTATTTGTCCTGGATTTTTGTGACTATGTCTGTGGTGTTAACAGAAGTACATTGAAAGTTACGGTACGTACTTTTAGAATTTCTTTTTCTTTTGAGTTTTGTTTAACTTTTACTATCTTGATCAAGATAGTTAAGTTGGACCATCTTTTGGAGGACTTATAAGATGTCTAAAACTAGTGTCCCTGTGCCATACACACGTGGCTTACATTTTGATTTGTGACATGGTTTGAAATATTTTTAAATTGCCATCAATTAAACATAGTAAAATTCCCTATAAAAATCAAGATCTCTGTTCTTTTTTCTTTTTTTTGAAATCAGAAGATCTGGGCATCCCGGGCTTCTGTGGTGAGCCCACAGGTGATGTGTGGTGGCAGCTGCCTTCAGAGGGTGCCGTCTCTGCGATTTGCTCCCATGCTTCTTCATTCATGTAGGTTTTCTGCCTGGTCCCAAAGGTTTGATGGGTTTGTGAACACTGATTTAGAGCAACAGAAATTACTTTTATCTGTGTGATAAAATTTATCACTTACATTTTATGCATGATAGTTCACTTCTAATTTTTGCTACATATTTACTCTAAGCTGTTCGCGCTATTTTACTGTCTAACAGTTGGTGTTTATTTATATTTAGGTCGGAGGTCCACTGATGTCCCATTGTGCTTTCTTTGTATGTCTATCATGAGACTTACTCAGTGCATTGCATGGGCATCTACAAAAGAGTGAAACTTGAAGGTATCTCAGAATTTGACCTCTTGGTAGAGATAATTTGTACTTCTTAAGGGTGGATTAAATTATTATATCAGGCCAACTTCCTCCTGAAATGTTTGTCTAAGAATAAGAACAACACCAGCTCAAGCAGAGAAGTGGGGAGCATGTAGGGGAGAGTCCGCTGGCCTTGTTCGTGCAGTCCAGCTCCTTAGGAAAGGCTTTCATTTGTATGCTGCCTGATTATACTGTAAAATAAAAGACTGAATATATTAAATAGCCAGGCCCTTTGTGTAGCTCCTGAATTCCTTTAATTTAGTGGCTGCATAGAAGCTTTATTCAGAGCATTCATAGTCCTGTACTATCTTTCCTGTCTAGATGCCAGGTCCTATTCATGGTGTTCTCACTGCAGGAAGTTCTCACATTCATTTGGTGGTGGATGAAGGGGGGAGGGGAAAGATGGGGGGGGGCAAAGGACTGTGTGGACCTTTTTACCCCCCTCCATTTCCTGCTCTGCTCCTTAAAAACAAAACAAAACAAAACCCCAAACAAAAAGCAAACTCAAGAAGATAACTATAAAGGAAATTCTCAAGTGGCTCAATGGATTGATAATTCCTGGAATATCACAGAAAAGTTATATCAGCCTCTGGTATCTTATTTCAAATAGTACTAAAACACCCAGAAAAAGCATTTCAGGTCAGATGAGGGTAGGAGGCCCTGGAAGAATAGATGGAAACGTATGCCAAAGGGTTTATTTCTTTTAACAGAATGTATTTTAAAGGACTCCCTTTGTGTGTGGGGGGGGTAAAGAATAGTTCTTAAGGTTGTATTAGCCGTCAAGTTGGGAGTAGACACAGAGAAGCAGGACAGGAGTTCAAGCGAACATCTTAAAATCGAAACAGAAGAGTATAAAGAGGGCAAGGAATGCCTTTTATCCCCTCCAGAGTTTTTATTATTTTAGGTCTGATTTCGAATATGTGACCTTTTCTTTTAAACTAATAGGTGCTGAATTGTTGCTTATGTATGTAAATTTTTTCACAGGTATGCTCATAAGGAGGGAAGAGAACCAGAATGAGCTGAGCTTTGTTCTGAGAGGCTGGTGGCGATGAAAATAGAGGAATGACCAGTATAGAGGGAAAGTGAATAGTGCACCAGTTCTGCATTGCCGGGAAGTTACCATGGCTAATGGTAGTTCTGCTACTCAGGGGAATTTTGATCTTATTGAGTTTTCTTTGCCCAGAAATCTTGGTACGTGAAATGGATAAGTTATCTGGGGGTGATCAAGGTTAGATTCTATTCTTGTTACATATTTTAGTGTCTTTTTGAGCACTTGTGGGTATGTTGTATCCTTTCAAGTTTTGATCTCCTTTTGACTCAGTCAGTCCTTTTGGAAGGGGCCATGCAATTAAAAAGCAAAATAAAATCAAGCATCTGTTCATCTCTGTAAAATCTTCAGTAGAAAACAGGAGTGAATGATTGGATGAGAACTAAAGGAAAGTGAAGAATGTAGTTGTACAGTGAAATACATTTTCAAAAGTTATAATCACAGAAAAAATAGCTGTTTAAGGAATATGATAAGAATTCCTGACAATCTGGAGTCCTTGACTGGATGCATAGGAAACCAAGTAATAGAATGGGATAAAGACAAAGTACTGAATACTCAATAGCTTTCACTGAGAGAAATAATGCAGAGTTTTTGTTTTTGTTTTTGGTGAGGTGGGAATGGTAATGTGTTGTAACTTTTTATTACATTTAAGCATATAATTAGGTAAAGTTGTCTATCCCACTATGGAAAACTGATAACAAACAATGTTTTCTAGCTAAATTTGAAATAAATGTTACACCAGAGATTAATGAATAGGTATTAAAATAATTTATGAAAGAAAAACAGGCCATGTTTTCATATTCCCAAGTATTTTTGTTTCCATGCCTTGGGAAAATAGTTTCTGAGATACAACCATAATGCTTAGTTTCCCCCTTTTTTTGCATTACCTTTTTCATTATCATTAGTTATATTTGCTAATAAATGTTATGATTAATGAGAAACTAGATGGCAGCTAATATGTATGTTCTTTATAGCTGGCTATTCATGGTGTGATGTTTTTCTTCTAGGATATGTGCTTGTGGGAAGGACAGTGCTTAAGTCTCATAGAGTGTGTTCTCCTGGCACCAATCTAGAGTGGGCACCATCCTACCAACACTTTCTGTTGACTTCCCAGTCTGATAATGGGCATGGAAACCACAGGGCCACAAGCTCTGCCTGCTTCCTCCACTGTCGTATCCCCCGTGTCTAGAGTAGGTTCTCCATACCTAGAAGTGATGGTTTTATTCTTATATATACTCCTTTTCACTCACCCTTTGTTTTAAAGTGAGTGAAATTAAACTGAGACTTAATGGTAATAATTTAAGAAAAATGTTTTTCTCTTTAATCCAAATTTGTCTTGCTAAAAGGTTTTTGGTGGGACAATTACTTTTAAAGATGTCTATCATTCCGTTCAAATTACTAAAGCACCTGTGAGCCAGGCACTTGGGAAATAGACATGAAAAAGAAAGTGGTTTCTGCCATTTTGAGTGGAATGTTTTTATATTCATGCCAGGATTATTTTAAATTTTGTTTCCCTGAAGTGGTAATTTTCATCCCAATGAATTAAAATTGTTCAATTTCAAATGTAAAATGGGAATATTTTGGTCATTTTCATGAATAACTGTCTAGGATAGTGGTTCTCGACCAGATTCTAGTTTGTTTCCCAGGGAGCATTTGGCAGTGTCTGGAGACGTACTGGTGCCACTCCTTGGGGCTGGGGAGTGGTGGTAACTGCAGGCTTCTCGTGAGGAGGCCAGAGCTGCTCCTAAACATCCTGTGATGGAGGCACAGGATACCCCCATGGCAGAGGATTCTCTGGTTCTAACCGTCAGTGGTGCTGGAATCCAAAAGCCCTGACCTAGGCGAGTAGAGAAAATGAAGGTCTTGAGTGTGATCCCCTGGCATGTACCGCCTTCCAGGAACTTGGAAGGAAGAGACTAGTGGGGAGAGCACTGAGGTTCCCAAGACTGAAAAACAAAAATCGGCAAAGCAGTGCCACGCAAGGTACTTACAGGAAACGGAAACGGCCTGCAGAGTTGGAGCCGGTTCTCCTTTGTTTATCTCGTGCGTTGAGGTGGCTTCTGTTCTGCTCCAGGCAGTGTCAGGCCCTGGGGGGAGGATGCAGGGAGAACTGTGCTGCTCAGAAACTCCCACTGCCAGTGCCCTGCGCGGAGCCCTAACAGACGCGTTACTGGGCTCTGGGAGTACAGAGAAGAACGAACAGCCCCGTCCGGGAGGCGCGACGCGGCTGCACAGGAGGCCTGACATGAAACTGAATGAAAGATGTGCAGTGAAACTCATAGAGGCGTCTAGAAGGCAGGGGGGTGTTGCCAGATGAAGGAAGTGGGGTTATCAGCATCATTTTAGGTGGAGGGGAAAACTTGTCAAACGCCCTGAGGCATTAAAAGAGCGTGCAGATTTGGGGGGAAAGGGTTAGCTTTGTATGACTGGAACGAAAACTGCGAGGGAGGGGATGAAGGAGCCGAGGTTGGAGTGCGTCTGGGAGAAGCAGTATGTGAAGGGCCCTGTCTGCCATGTTACGTACAGGGTGGACTTTATTTTGCAGACACGGGGAAAGTTGTAGGTGGAGGATGTGGGGTCTTGATTCCAGAAAGGTGACTTTCGGGCAGTGTGAGAGGGACAGAAGCAAGGAGACCAGCACGCAGAAGCTTGGCTGTGTACGTTCACTCGAGAGAGAAGGAGGCAATGGGAAAGGAAAAGGGGATAAACATGATCAAATTCACAGCCACTTAGGAAAGGAACCGACAGGTTTTGGGGAAGGTAGGGTGAGGACTTAAGAGAAAAGAGAACAAATGAGATTAAATTCTAGTTCCTGTGGAAATGAGTGTAAAACAAGCAAGTTTGAGGAGGGGGGGTGGATGAGGGGAGTGCCTGGTGCTTAGTTACTCTGCTCCCTGTTTCTGGCCTCGGCCCAGAAAGCTCAAGAATCTTGTTGAACTTCCTGCAGGTAGGTTTGTGGAAGGTTAGGGCTGAAACTCGGGGCTTTTCCCGGAACGTACTGCTGTCTGTCCTTACAGGCTGTGCCCTGCGCACCTGCCGGGTGCTGGTCACACCGGCGAGCCTGTGAATTCTCCGCTTGGGCTGTGCTTGAAACAGAAGAGGCCTAGATGCTGTCCGTAAAGTGTCAACGAAATGTCCTGTAATCCTTTACAATATCATGTTTAGACGGGCATCATTATTTTAAAGCAGCAGATCTTAGGAAGTCAGAGGCCCGTTTTGGATGTGTTGAGCTTGTTGACCACAATCGCATAATTGGAGTTGCTCTCTTACCGAAGAAGAGAAAATACATTGTTAGGGACTAGACTGCATATTTCATCATTTTAACTGGTCTCTATAGATATGTTTAAGATTAAGGAGGAAACATTTAGCAAATCCTCTGCTCATGCAAGGTTTGTTCTATGGTAGAATCTCTCTTAATTGATCTCACTGTCCACTCTCTGTAACACTGACTGTTTCTTGAGAGTGTTTGAGGCTGGGAGGCCGTTTGCTGGTATGTCTGTCTGTGCAGTTCTCCCTTTCTTCTTGAGTTGATATTATATTGGCTCCATCTTCAAAATATGTCCAGGGTTTGGCTTATCTCCACTGTCGCTTCCTTAGTTCAAGTCCCATCATCTCTCTCTTGGGTTTATTATAAGAGCCGCTAACATCCTATCTCCCCGATTCCACACCCCCCCCCCCCCCCGCCCCTCTACCAAAATAATCCTGATAAACTTAAAATCAGGTCATGTTACTCTTCTCAAAACTATCCAGTGGTTTCTGTCTCTGAGTAAGAGCCAGAGTCCCTACTTGTTCCTAGAACAGTGCTTGGCTTGTACTGGGCACTCAACATTTGTTGAACAAATGAATGGCTCCCACTTTAAAGAAACAGAAACTGAATGTTTTAGAGAATGCATTATAAATGTGGTTTATGCAAGAACCATGAGTTCATACTTGGCTCTGCATCAAAAGATTGATAAATGAATACATTTATGTTTTATGTTAAAATGGAATTGTTTAAGGTATTTATGTTCGCATTACTCTAAATGTTTTATCATTTTAATACGCTCTTTTTCGACTATTCGTCAGCTGAGTCTATGTGTCATATAAGACTTTTACAATATGGTATCTATGGCACGTTTGATTAGAGAAAAATAACCGAGTGCCTGTTCTAATACTAGTAATTACAATAACTATCATTTATTGAACCCATGCAGGGCCCTGTAGGCTGCGTAGGCACTTTGCGTGCATTGCTGGCGTCTGGTCCTGTTTCCTGACAGATGTCTGAGTACTCTCTTAACCGCCACGAAGAATTTGATCAGTTCTACATCAGGAAATGTGTGCAGCTGCGTCAGGTGCCCAGCTAGGTAGGGGGGCTTTCAGAGTTCATTAGTTACTGATTGCAGCAGACCTGCCATACCCATGGTACAGACTCACTGGATGACCTTTATCTTACTCAGAATATGACATGGTGTGACGGTTGTTTATATACCTTCCAAATAATTAGATTTTTTTTTTTTTTTTTAAAGAGTTTCCTTAAGATAGTGACTTTAAAAGTTTGGCCTATTTTTTTTTTTTTCCGTGCAACTTTGCTTAGAGAAATGGACTGTTTTGTAAAAATTTTTGTCATGGGCCAAAGGAAAAGACACCACAGTGAGTTCTGATCCTGTGGGATTGAGGCTTTTTCTTTTTCTTGAAGTCAGCTCTTTGGGAGTTGGGTTAATTTCCTCCAGCGTCACCTCTTCCAGATTCCCAGTGAAGGCTGTGTGGTAAAGCTTTTTGTTAGTCGTGGAAGTAGCCCTTCAGCCTGTGGGTCCTCCCCCTCGTGTCTTGACCACTGAAGCTGTTCATTTTACCTTCTCCAGGGAGCGCATGCCCATTGTGCTCTGTCTTCATTACAGCCTCTCCCTTGTGTGCACGTCGCTCGCGCAGCTGTTCCTGTGCTGCTGTGGAATCCCTTTCATCCTTGCTCAGCAGGCATTCCCCCTCACCTGCCATGTCACTCTGGCAGAGCGTGCTTGGGGCCGATGCCAGGTGCTTGTCATTGGGTGTCAATGTTGGGATAGTAATAGGGTGTGTCTGTGTGTCCCCAGGAACGTGTCCACGGGTCCTGTCTGCAAGGTTGACCACTCCTCGCGGTGTGGAGGCTACCGCCTCCATGCTTTTCTGAACGGTTTTTCTACCAGGGTGTCGGTATAATAAAACATGTTTGGTTGTCAAAGAAGGCTTTCTGGTAAGAGGAATGAGTGGACTGAGTTTTGCAGTTACGCTGTGAGAGTGGTATGGTGCTTTGGCGAGAGGGGAGGGAATGGTGGAGACACCTTCGCCTACCTGGGAGGGGCGGTGTCAAAAGCAAGGTGCCTGGACAAATGGCAGAAGGTAGGACGCTCAGCTATTGTATCAAAGGGTAATGCAAGCTGCCATTTCCCTTCTAATTTGTTATAAGGGTAACTTAATGACTTACGCGAGGTACCGTGACAGCATTTTCAAATAACTGATGTGTCAAATGAGTTAATAATTATTTTTTGTAAGCTATGAAGGGTTAGACATTTTATATTCCGTTTTTGTTGTTGTCCTGTAGATAGATGATCATATTGTAACCCTTAAATTCTGTGTGGATATGGAAAAGTTGAAAAACATTTTAGTTCTGTAATTAGCCAGAACATCCAAAATCTAATCCAGTCATGCTCTGTCTGCCCATTGGCTCTTTCTTTTCCTTTCTTCAGGTTCTGACAATAAATAACTCCCCTGCCCCCATGACTCCCATGGGGAATGAATAAGTTTAAATACAAAATTGCTTCATGTTGTGCTGGTAACATAGTTTGTAACTACTTTGGTTTGATTGAACTGGGTGGGCATTTATAAATGCTGGGGGTTTCTTAGAAGGTATTCTTTTAGGTGCGATTTTCTCTTATTTTTCCTTAGCAAATTTGTTTTTTTGCCATTTCTTTACATCTGGGTAGGACAAACAGAAACATAATTTGTGAGAATTTCTTTCCCCTTCTATTTGTGCTAACTGGAAACTCAGATTAGTGTTTCTTTCATTTATTTTTATTCATTTTTTAATAATCTGTGGGGGTGATGGGGGATCTGCACACTTATTACTCAGGGATCCACGCTGATGGTGTGTACGCTTTCTGGAATGTGCTAGTCGCCATGCCAAAAGGAAAAGAGCGGGTTCTAGAAGACCAGCTCACGGGCTGAAGTAACATGGCCCCACCTGACCACAGGGGGTCCTTTCTATCGCTCATCCCTGCCCTTTGGCCTGGGTGGAGCTTTGCTCTCAGGTAGGCTTCCAAAGCCTCTTGGTCAGAAGGTACTTCACCAGTTCGAGGTAGCACTTCCAGAAATGATAATGTCTAGAGAAGAAAAGGACACAGGAAGAGACTGAAAATACTTTTTCTTAGGAAATCTTTCCCAGAAGCCCCCATTGGCTTTCTCAGGTTTTGCTGGGAAGAATTGTCTCATGTCTGTTCCTAAACCAGTTACAATTGGTTTAGAAATCGCAGTCTATTTGTTGGAGCTAGAAGTAGGGTTGCCTTTCCCCTGAAGCTCATGGTCGTAGCCAGGAGAGGTGGATGCTTAACAAAAGTGGGGTTCAGTTAAGACGGGGAACGTCGAGTGAGCCACCACCAGTGTCTGCCACACTCTTTGCAGCGTGTCCACATATGGTTGACGACGCTTTTGTTTCTAGAGGTGATGAGAGAGATTCATTTCTTATGGGTATAAGATGGTACATAACAAGCAGACTTGAGTGGACAAGGGGTAAGCCCAACTTAAAAACCTTTTTTTCCAGATAGTTCAGCAGATACAGAATATGATTGTTTTTACAAAAGTCCGCACCATACACATAGCACTGCAGTAGGTGCCAAGTAGCGCGTTCGGAAACAAGGCCTGAAATGTATCATCTGTCGTCAGTTTATAGAACTGCTACCTGAACAAACAGAAACCGAAATGAAGCAAACCAGAAATGGGCCATTGGTATCTTTGAAACGGTTCAGTTTTTTCTTGTTTAAGATAAAGCTAGTGTGGATTTCATTAGTTTGTATTTCATTTCTTGCTCTCTGTTAGAGACACATTAGTAATGTGGTGGTGGTTTGTCCTGCAGTGTTTCACGTCAGGCGTGGTGTGTGTTTGAGGTTTTGAAAAGGTGTGTTCTACTTTCTCCTTATCTCTGGAGCAGGCCAGACTGGTGATGCTTCTCCCCATCAGTGGGGTGGTTTGATTTTAACTTCTGAAGCCCTCGTTTGTTTCTGTTCTCCTAGAGTTGGGCTTCACTCTTCTGTCCAGTGTCAGAGGTGCCTGGACGGGTGCGGATCCCCAAAACTGCCATGTGTGGGTGGGGGTGTGCTCACTCTCTGTATGGCTTTCTGTCTGCTGTTTTTCTCTCTGATCCTTCAGCAGGGCTCCTGGGCCCGCCTCTCAGGCCTGCGGGGCCCAGAACCCCTGGTCACCGGTCACCATGCCCAGCTTTGCCTGGTAGCTCTCAGCTCTCCTTCCTGGCTTGCTCTTTCACCTGCTTACAGACTTGTATGAGCACATCAGCTCTGAGTACTTCCTGCAAAAACCTTTTCATCTTGCCTGTTTGGCTCTGGACCCTTAAGGTATTTGTTTTTATGAGCAAAGCTTTTTTCATTTGTGTGTTTAGGGTTTGAAAGAAATGTGTTCAATTAGTTTTCATCTGTAAAAGTTCCAGATTATGGACACTTCTAAATAAAACCTCATAGATTATAGAATGGTGGAGACAGCTCACATTTTGACCCCAGGAGCTGGTTTCCACATGTGTAAAATGCCCTTTTCTCCAAGTACTTGAAAAATATCCTACATATGTAAAGTCCATTATTATTAGAAAGTAGAAATCTTTTTCCCTTATTTTAAGAAAATTTGTTCGTTTTCAATGATAAAATTACTGATTGTGCTGGTGAACTTTTTTTTTTTAACCTTTGTAGGATATGTTTACCAAAGCAAATCATACCCTTGGCATCCAGTAATTAATCACATAGCTTTTTTCTTTTTTTAAGACAAAATGGAACATCTCCTTCAGGGCTAGTAAACTGACATTTCGAAGTTGAGGAAACGGGCACAGGGAAGTAAAGTTACTTGACCAATATTGTGCGGCCAGTAAATGGGCACCTTCTGTGCTCAGTTCTGCTTATGACACTGGCTTCGCCATCTTTTTCTTCAGCTTTTCTTCTTTTGTTCTTTTGATATAGTTTATATTTTGTTTTTTGGAAAGTGAGAGGAAGATCAGACTGTATATTTCTTCCACATTTTTATTATTTTAGGCTGTTGACCATTAGAGCTTTTCTTTTTCTTTTTCTTTTTTAAGACAAAAGCAAAACCTTTCTTCCACAGTGCATTTTGGGATATTTACAGAAATCTATAATTGCTGAACAAAGAAAAAATAGTGGTTTTGTTTGTTTGTTTTTGCTGAGGTAAAGAGTCTCTGGTATCTTAACTTTCTAGGTATTATTTAGTGAATTGGTCTAAAGCCAGACGTGAAACATCTTGTTATTTTCCTCAGTGAACCCATTGCAGAAAAGAAAGTTTCCGTTAAAGACCACACTTGGATTCTGCATGTAAAAACCCTTGCTTCTGGAATGATCTATTTTCTTTAGTGTTTTTTAAAAATAAGATCTCTCCATCTCTGAAAATTCTTGGCTTTTAAGGATAATGAAACCCTCTTAGTTTTACATAAAACCAAATGCAAATTAACTTCTTTTCACGTGATTTCAGTGATGAGAAGGTTGTAAGGTTAAACCCCTGTGCAGAATGAAGGCTATTGTTGAATCCAAATCTTTCTACACCAAGGAAAAAAATGACAATTTTGTGTCTAATACCTATGTAATGTTTATGGAACCGACTGATGTTTATGAGTCAAAAACAGTATTTCTATGGAAATGTTTACTGATTGAATCTGTGAGTCTGCTCTGTGGAAAATAGAGAATTGAGAGAATAGTCCTTGAAATAACTTGTAGCTGCTTTTTTAAAGTCACATAACTGTGGTAGAAAGTGATTTAGTAGATGCGGTAGTGTCCGTCCACACCAAGGGTTTGAGTGCTTGTAATGGTGTGCAGTGTAGCCGATGGCCGGGCCATTTCGCAAGAAGTTTGCTGTAGCTCACGTGGAGGTGAAAAAATTGTATGGAGGCTTCAACTAAAATTTGGGGAAATAGTTTCTTAGAAAGCTTAAAAAATCTCCATTAAGCTGTCAGATTAAAACACTTTTCACTCTTAGACCACTTTCTACTTTCTGAAATTCTGTTGTGTTTGCAGCTAAAAGTTTTGAATTTATGCACAAACATAAAGTCTTTGACAATGCAACAGATTGAGAACGCATGGAGGGATGGAAGGAGTTAGCTCTCTTGGATATGTTCCTATTGGTGTCTTTGGCTTAAATAATATTTGTTAAAATCTCTTGAACATGTGAAATATTGCTGTTTTACTTTCAAGATCTTGCATGAAATATAACACAATGATATGCTTACTTTCCCTTGGCTGTTCTTTGTTGGCTAAGATCAAGGGCTCATTAAAAATGACTAAGTGTACAGTTTGTTAGCAAACCCACTGTGTAGTGTACTGGTTTTGGAGATCAGTATTTTTTTCATCCTTATATATGGACCCCATTGATAACCTGTTGGTTACTGGGTCTTTTATGGCTTTATCCCATTTATTTGTTTACAAACCCCAGACTACTTTCCTTTTGGGACTACAGGAGTGATGGGTTGAACTAGTGATTTTCCCATTTTGGTTTTAAAAAATGAACCACTTCAGGTACGTGTGTTCGAAGTGAACAACCTTCAAAATAGTGAAATAATGGGGAAACACATAAATTTAGTTGTTCAAAATTTTTTCCACCCTTTCTGATGTTTTTCACCCTGCTTGGTACTAGGTTTTCAGGCTGTCAACATTGTAGCCTCCCAAATGTTTAAATGTAAGTTATAAAATAAAGTTATTTTTCCCTATTCAAAATTTAATCTTTATCTTCCTGTTTAATTATATTTTTTTATGTTGTTTCAGATCTATTGTGTATATACTTTTATGTCTCTTTTCAGGAATGCCAGTGTAATTCTGAAACATTAGAAATGTATAGAGAAGGAATATGAGCCTATGATTGCCCACCAGTACTGAAATTAATCTTAACTGAGTCAGAATTGGTGATGTTACAAAGTTTCTGTAACTTGCGGCTTGACTGACTCATTTAAGAGTAGGTTTTGCCTGGGCCTGAAAATCATTAACTATCTAGTTCGTGTGCCCTCCCTAACGTCCTTCCCTCTTTCTCTTTCGCTCTTTTTCTTTGGAAAATTGAAAACCAGAGAAATTGAGAATGAACTATGTTGCTGATAACAAGTTTCGGCTTAGATTAGATGCAGTGATTCATCTCACTTTATAGTCTTCCAGCTGTTCTCAGACCTGTGCCTCTTTGCCCCTTGCGTTCCACACTTACTCTTTTTCTACTTCTATTAGAAACGAGAGTTGTGCTGCCATATATATAGTAGTTGCAATTGGGCAGTTCCAGGGGCAGGATGGATGCTAGTGGTCCAGAGATTTATATTGTTTGAGCAGTACAGTGATTAATTTTTAAAAATTAGCTGTCAGTATTATTTTTTTTTAATGAAATTATTTTCAGTCTGTCTCAAAAAGAAGCAGAAAGTCTGGCAACAGCAGTGCATGAAGTGACTTAATTTAGATGATACACTAGTCTCCTGTTCCCTAATTCCATTGAGTTCCCTTCATTTTCTATTACTTACCTGATTCCGTAGATCTTTTCAACTTGCAGTCCCACTCAAGAAGAATTTTTGCTACAGGTGTTTCCCCATTTTTATGGCAGATTTTCTACCTTAATTGCTGCTGATTCTGTGCTTACTATGGCTTGTGAACTGGTGAAAAAAATGGATGGCTTTGGGAGCCAGATAAAATTGGTTTTGAATCCATTTATTTAGCTAGGCGTCTTTGGCCCACTTTTCCGTCACCTCCCTGTGCTTCAGATTCGTCTTGAACTCATGGGTATAATTCCCACCTCGTGGAGTCATCGTCACCCTCCGAGTAATGTTCTGTCACCCTCTCTGTTTTTCTTCCTCCACCTCCATTCTCCCCCAGCTGTATGTTGTGTATGGTTTTAATTTTTTACATTGTCAACTAGGTAACAGTTTAATTTTAAGGGAAAGGAAGGATGAATTTAAAATGAGATTTACACATAGGTGGGGTTTTTGTTTGTTATTATTAGTGGCCTGCTGAGCGAAACTCTGAGATGTGCACAGTGATATCCATTGGAATAGGTGTCCCCCTGGTGCTTTTAATGAGGCCATGGGTGCATGTGTGCAGATTCCCTAGAGGTGAATATTAAGTTAAAACTTAAAAGCAAGAGAGAATCTCTTTTAATACTCTAAGACGTATGGTGATTGTTAAATAGCACAATTTTGTAAGCAAGGTGCTAAAAGAATATGGCTTATTGGAAATATGAAGGTATCAGCAACATATAAAATACAGGCATGCTACAAATTTGAAATAGGGATACTGAATATGTTTCTGTAAGCATTTAGCAGAAAAATGTCCTAGATTCTGTTCTCATTTATAATCAGACAATTTAAGACCTAATAAAGATCTAATAGTTTTTTACTTAGTGTGTGATTACTTAAATGATAGCATTTCATATCCTTAATAACAATTAATGTTGATTTTTAATTAATAAATTATAGGTGCTATGGGAGTATTCCTGACTGTCCAGCTAAATAGAAACCTTTTTTTTGTTCCAGAAAATTAATTATCTGTGTTTGTAAAGCCGTGGTTTTGATGTCCTTTGAATGTAGTCCAGCTCCCTCATTAACAGTTGAAGAGAGAGGGCTTCCAGAGAGGGCCTGGATTGTTTAGGGTCCCATAGGAGTATTGGCTGTGCCTGAGCTGTCGGCGTTAGGTCTTCTCTTTGTAACTCTTCACTAACTTAAAAACTGTTTTTCTAGAGCTCATTTCTGTTCTCTTGATATTACATGATTTTCATGTAGATTTATGCTTTGAAATTAAATTTTACACATTAAAATAGTTCTTGAACTTTATAACTGGGTTTTCTGATTGATCCAAGTAGGATATAAATTGTTCAGGTGAAGTATCTATGGTGCACATCTGTAGTCCGTTTTAAAATGTGAGCTCTTTTTCTAATTTTGACATAATGGTTGTGGTAGAGGTGCCTGTGGGAAAGATTTCTAAGTGTTTTCACCCTGGAAATATAAATTGTAAAGTAAGATCATCTAAAACACAGTTGTTACTTTTTAACACCCTTTAATACCACTTTGCAGCTAAACCCACAAAACCTCACCAGCCAAGGTTCCACCTAGCCAGTTACAATTTCCATTCAGATATTTTCCCAGTGTGACTCAGTTACTCCCTTTTTGTTCTCTAACCACTGGGCTCTGCCTCCAGGATACGCAAGAGCACAGCTGCTTGGGGAAGCGCTAACCCAGTGAAGCCGACCTGTTGCACTCAATGGTTGCAGTAACTTGCCTGCCCCCCTCCTCCACTGCCCTGGGAGCATTCTTTCCTCTCTCTAGCCCTGTGTGCTTCTTCAGTAATGATAGTGTATGGCCTGTCACCGTGCTCGCTGACCTTCTTTGGAATTCAGGAGGAAGCAAGGTGCTGCCAAAGAAAGGAGGACGATCACGAGTGATTCCCACACAGGTTGTGAGAGGGCCCTGGACACCCGCTGGCCTCAGCCGTCCTGCGTGACCTGTGATTGGATACACACGTCTCACCTGCTAGAAACCCTGGGCACGCTTCCCTCAGCCTTTAGGCGTCACTACTGAGCCAGTGCCGTCCAGCCCATCCAAGGGCGGGGCAGAAGGAAGATGAGGCTGCTGCGCATCTGCCAGTTCTGTGCCGCCCTCGCTCGCACCTCGCCTTTGCCCTTCCCTTCTGTTTAATTTCTGTTCGCAGAGCCAGCCGGTCCATGGCACCGAGACACTGTTGTTTGGTCGTGCCGGGCTCTTCTCTCCCGTGTGTCCTTCCTGCTGCTCCCTGGACTCTTGATAGCGTGCCCATGTCCTCTCTAAATGTGACTTCCCCGTGGCACTAAGTTGTTTTTCCTATTGGGCAGATCTAAATTCTCTCACTTCAGTGGATAAAACACTTAAAGGTTCAAAGAGCCTCCATCTTAAACAATTAAAAAAAAAGCCCCAAACAAAAACACTTTCACCCCCAGCAACTGTCTGTCTTCTATCTCAACTCTCTTTTGTTCTCAACCCCATTTAATTTGGGTTCTGTCTCTACCTTGTTATGGAAGTAACATCACCAAAATGGGGATGCTAAGAATACTTACCTCCTAGGATTCTTGGAAGGATTAAATGAGTTCATACTTGTAAAACTCTTGGAACGAAGTACCAGGTGCGATGTAAGCACACAATAGATGTTAGCTTTCATCATTATTAGTTATTTGCCACACCCCTAATGTCTTTCTCCCTCATCTCCTTTAATTATTAACAGTATTTGACACAGACCCTCTCATCCTTTTAAAATGCTTTCCCTGTTCCTTGGCTGCTGTGACATTTTATTGTCCTTGTTCTTTTCCAGTGGCACTGACCATTTTCAACTCTTTCATTAGTTTTTGTTTCACTTGTCCTTTAAATGTAAATATTTCTCAAAGATCTCTTCATCTAAGTGTCCTTCACTCAAATTGCTGCTTTTGCTTTTTTTTTTTTTTTTTTTAATGCTATTACATTCTCTGAGTCATTCAGGATTGTTACCTTGAAACCATCTAGAATTCTGGCTTTCCTTCACTTCTCTTCTCCAAACCACCCCCAAATCTAACCTTTGTGCCACATCCTATCGATTGCATGTCTGTCGTTGCATGCATAGCCTTCTCATGGTCATTGCCACTATCCCTTTTTAGGTCGTGGGTCTTTCAACTTTTCCCTCTCCACATTGCCACCAGAGTTCATTTCTGTTTTAGAAAGAAATTATCCAGAGAAGTGTAAAGGTAAAAGTTTGGTAACTGCATTGTAGTAGTCAAAGAAGCCACAGCCTATATGAAAAATTTCAGCTGCTATGATTGAAGAAAAGCAAAACCGAAAAGAGATTATGAAACAACATTCTCTCCCATTCATCAAGCCCAAATCAGTTGAGTAGGCCCCTTGGGAACCAAAGAGATGGAGCACAATGGAGAATATCCCCAAAATGGAACCAGGCATGACCTGTGAGGCAGGAGGTGCCCGTGAGCCTCTGTTGAAAATTCAACAATGGTCCCATTGACGGGATGGAGGGGGCTATTTTATGACTGTTTGGAATATAACTTTAATAATCACTCTGTAAACAACAGAAATCAGCGCAACAATGGAAGGCTCTGTAATACCCTCACCCATATAGGCAAAAACAGGAAAGCAGGCAGACAATTTCTCTGATTATCCCAAATTGATGTCACTAAACTTTACCTGGCTCAGATTTCATTGTACTTAAATATGATTCTGCTAAGCTTGGTTATGTGGTTGTATTAGAAACATGTAATTGGGAAGGAGGCTTCTATAGGCACTTGCAGTGGCAATATTAGGCACAAGTATGTGGGTAGAAATGAAAAATTATATGATTACTTACCAACGAAAAAGGAAATTGAAAAAATCTATAGAAAGCAAATACAAGACTTTAAAATCTCAGACGCGGTGTTCTAATTAGGATAAAAGCAAACAATTTATATCTTAGCAAGCCTTTAGGTATCAGAATTACAATTAAGTTATTTTATGGACATCAAGACAATAGTTTATACGCTGTGTTCTCTGGCAGGTGGTGGTGGGGATGGCAATCTATTAGTGATGTCTGCTACCCTTATCATCAGGGCTGAATAGAAGATAAACTTTGGCAGTTTAAAACATCACGTATAAAATGATTGCTAATAATTTTAAGGATAATGATAAAGATTGAGTCCTTAAAAGGACAACTGATGTATAGAAAACTGTTAAGAACTGCTCATTAGCATTCTATATACAAAATCTCGGAGATGATGGTTTAGTTGAAAAAAAAAAGTAGTCATGTGATTTTAAGTTATAGGTTAGAAATACATTTTAATGTTCAATGTAAATGTTGACTAAAATTTTCAGTATTGTAGCATCAGAAGTCTAGACTAGGAAGGGCTTAAACAGGATTTCTGTCAAGCTGCTTTATTTTACGGTTTTGAAGCCTATTGTGTTAGAGGCAAAAAATATTGACCAGTTGAAAAAAATGATTTCTGATTTTGAAATGAGTAGTATAATTATCTGTGGTTGCTGTGGGGAGAGAAGATAAACAACCAGAATTTTAAACAAACTGTTTAATCATGCTAGAATTCAAAAATATACGAGTATATTCTGTTTTCCCAAAAATCATCTTCTAAAATTTTCATAGAAATGTCTCAAAGCTGATTTATCTTCCATATACTAGGAAAAATAGTCCATTATCACTTACTATCTGGATTCAGTGGCTCCTTAAACATTGTGTGTGTGTGTGTGTGTGTGTGTGTGTGTGTGTGTGTTTAACTCAGTTTACAAATAATTTACCGGACAATAAAGGTTTAGTGATAAAAACTTTATTAGAATGTTTTATAAAGAATTTAAAATAGCAAATCCAAATTCTTATTCCATGTTTTCTAGGTTTAAAGGTATGTACATCCAAAAGTGATAGCATTCTGAATACAACTACTCATCAAGTGTTTTGCATGAATCTAGAAGTATCCATCTTGTAAATATTGATACCAGGTTTTAAATACATCCTCTATAGCTTATCATTAATTCTTGTTCTTGTGCTTGCATCATCAATTGCCATGCTTGAAGGATGTTTTGAAATCTTGGACAGGTCATAGTTTGGTTGAAGAGAATAAGACCATCATCTTGGATCCATAATTGCAAAACAGTTTTATTCATGGTTTGGAAATGCCAGTTAGCATGGTCAATCTAATAATTTTCATTTCCATGTCATGTATTTCCTTTCATTACCCTGCCTTCAGCATGTCAGTTTGCAATCACTAACAAACCATATGAAGTAAAATTTGACATGCAGACATCATAATAGATGAATGAATGCTGTCACAGGCCCTTTTAGCAACATGGGATGGTGTGTGTTCTTGTTGGAAAATGTTGTGTGATATCGGCCTTTCTGTTGAATGACTTATTGGACGAGATTACCATACTCTCTTTTTGTACTTAGAAATATTGTTCATGTATCAATTCTTGAATTTGAGAAAAATCTATCTAAACTATCTTCATTTGAAGACTCAATCTGAGATTTTGCTGAAGGTACTGATACGATAGTAACATCTTCATTTCATTATATCATCCTTCTCTAGGTGATTCCACCATTCTCCTGTTTTCTTTGTTTTTTTTCTTTAAAGCAACGTTGAGAATAATTGATTAGTATTAATAAAATAACCTTAGGGTGATTTATAAGGGTAAAACACCTTGCAGATAGCAGTGTTTCAAGATGCAGGAAAAATAAGATCCCACAACGTATCTTAGATTTACAAAATGGTTCACTGGGACCCATCTGGTAATTGCAAGATACCATGAATTTTATTGTTTTAAAAAAATAATAAGTAGATTTTTTTCTTTGTTCTTTGGAAGAAAGCTAAGAAACTTAGAAACTCAAAACTTCATTTTGAGCCTTACTCTGCTGCCAACTGGATTTTTGACTTGGGGAAAATCAGTTGACTTCTCTGAGCCTCTCATTCATCATCTACAAATGGATTGCAAAGCTGCGATATTTACATTCGGATAAATCTAAGATCCTTTGACATAGAGGTCACTTAGTAAATGGTCTCTTCCCTTATGCTTGACCCAGCCAATATCATCATGATCACTACCCCTTCTTTTAAAACAGGACTCTCCCCCCGCCCTCCGCCCCAGTTGCAGTAAATTTGAAAGTTGTCTTGATATTCTGCAGTACCCACTGAGATAATTGCTTAAGGTACCAGTTCCCCTGTGGTCTCCATCTCCCATTTAGAAACCTGACTTTCTCTTTTCTATCACCAATCTACTTAAAATCGTGGGCTAATTCTGACTATATAAGCGGTCAAGTTACTTTTCTATGTACAAGCAAAACAAAATAATATGTCAACTCAAATGAATAGCAATAGCAAAATTCAAGCAAACAAAACTACCACCTCAAAAAAACAAAATCCCTTTTGGTTCTCATTCCTATTTATCAACCACTTTTTATCTTCCTGTTTAGAGGTAGATTCTTGAAAAAATAACCCATAGCACTATTGTCATTTAAAATCCTCCCCTCCCCTCCTACCTTCTCTTCTGGATTTCAGTGCAACTTCCAGCCCTGCTAGTCTACTGAAACTGCTTTCCCTAAGGTTACAAAGGACCAGGTAGCATAACCCATGGGGCACCGTAAGGCATTCTTTTTCTTGCTGTCTTGTTCTCATTCAGTCTGTCCCTACTCATTCTTACCACGTGTGTGCAGACAACTTCCAAAGCTGCATTCAGCTCAGATTTATCTTTGGAAGCCTAGACTCAAATTCGTTGGCTTTCTTAGCATCACCACAGGACATCCCAGCAGAACCAGAGCTTAACATGATTCAAGCTAAATCCACTTCATCACATACCTCCTCTTAGATTCTTGATCTCAGCTAATGGCACTTTTACCCACTTGCCCAGTTGAAGTTTAATTTATTGAGGTATGATTTATGTACAGCAAACTATAAAGTATATATAATTTAATGAATTTTGACATATAAACACCTGTGGAACCACCACCATAGTCAAGATACAAAACACTTCCATCCCCCTGAGAAGTTTTTTCGTCTCAGTCTATTCGTAGTTCTTCTGCCCTCGGCCCTCGGGAACCAGTGCTCTACTTTCAGTCACTGCAGACTGGTTTGCGTTTGCTATATTTTATGTAAATGGACTCATGAGATGTATCAGTCAGGGTTTTCAGAGAAAGAGAACTAATGCTATATATAGGCGTATGCTATATCTATACCTATAGATATAGAAAGAGATTTATTTGAAGGAATTGGTTCGCATGCTTGTAGGTACTGGCGAGTCCACAATGGAAGGGCATCCTGGCCGGCGGGAAACTCACGGAAGGGCGGATGCTGCATGTGGGGTTTGAAGTCTGGAGGACAGACCCATAGGCTGGGAACTCAGGCTGGAGTCGATGTTACAGCCTTGAATCTAAAATCTATAGGCAGGCTGGGAATTCAGGCAGCATTTCTGTATTAGAGTCTTGAGGCCCATTTCCTTCTCTGGGACAACTCAGTTTTTCTTCTGGTGGCTTCATTGCCCCAAAATTGGACATCACGTGCTGTAAATTTCCTCTTCAGAAAGTCCTAGCGTAAGGACTCTTTCTGTTAAACTCTCTGGTCTGTGTGGAAGCCTCTGTTGTCATTGACCTTCCCATTAACTTACCCTTGTCATTGGTGGCCTGTGTGTGGTATCGTCCTTCTCCCATCAGACGTGCCATGTTGTTATTGTCAACCTGTCTGTTCACGTTCCTCCCTGCTGGGAAATCCTCCATAACTGTCCTTTGCCCCCAAATTGCCTAAGTCTAAGGAATGTCACCTGATGGCATTTCCATGTGGGAGGACTTAGTCATGACTTGTGCTGCTAAGTTGGTGCAAAAGTAATCGTGCATTTGCAGTTATTTTTAACCTTTTAAACCGCAGTTACTTTTGCACCGACCCAATATATTTACCACAGTCTGTTAATCATTATTTCTTTCATTAGCCTAAACTTTTGAATGCATTGCCTTTAATGTTCTCACTAATACTTACCACAGACTATGGTGACGGGAGACTTTCCTACCTGTGGTGTTTTGTGGTGTGTTTTTTTTTTTTAGGGTATAATTAGAAAAACGTTAGGAATTTAAAAAAACAAAAACAACATTGGTGGAAATCATTGACTTGAAGAGAAGTCTAGGCTGCCAATATTTTTTGGATGCTATATCATTTTTAAAAAGCCTTGTAGTTTTACACTTAGAGGTGCTAATTTAAAGAGAATAATCTGGAAGACTAAATATAGCCTTCACTTGAATTGAGAAGTAACTTTTGTTGAAGTGGCGGTGAAGATATGCTGAAGAGACTGATGAGTATCATTGATTCATTATTCTGAGTTTTCTTTGACGTGTTGTATACCATGCCTGTTCTATTAGGGCCATGCTGCTGTTTTGGTCTTAGACATAGATTTCTAAGCAGCAAGATTATATATTTTTAGAACAGTAGAAGCATGTGTTCACATTGAGTTTGTTCTTTGAAGGATTTTTTTTTTTTTATGGAGGTGGCATTAGAGTTTTAAAAGACATCTCATAAAACGATTTTATGACTGCTGTTCCAGACACTACACAGGTTATATGTATCCAGGAGATAGGATGATTTATCTACGGGATAGCTGTGTGTTCGTCTGTTGATTGTAATGTTTAGAACTTGATGCTATGGTAGAGTTTGAGTCATTTCTTAGCACACTTGCTCAAACAGTGCTTTGGAAATATTCTAAATTAAACCTTCTGATTTGTGTAGTCCCATGAGGTTAGCTGTGGGTCGGTACGTTTTTAGTTCAGGGAGTGAGAGTTGCTGGGGGTGATAAACTCCACGGCGTGTTCAGAATTTGTAATGATTCTGTTGAATTCATAAGTAATCAGATCCCGTTGTGCTCCTATTAAAAACCTTCCAGGGGTTTCCCATTGCACTTAGAATGAAATCCAGACACCCTACCCGGCCTGCAAACTCCTGCTGGCCTCTCATCCTTATCTCCTTCCCCTCTCCCCCTCATTAGCCTGGCTTCAGTTCTGTGCCCTCTCAGCAGGCAAGGTCATTCCCTCCTTCGGCCTTTGTACTTGGAGTCACCTCTGCCTGTAATGCTCTTCCTCCAGACCTTCCAGTGCCTTTTTCAGGTCTCAGATCAAGTGTCACCTCCTCCGAGAAGTCTTTAGCGGTGTCTCCGCCTCCTCCCCTGTCAGCCTACTCAGTTACACTACTTTATTGTCTTCCTAGCACCGCTCACCCTCCCCTTTCAGGAGAGCCTGGCCTTGGGGTTTGCTTCTCTCCTTGCTGTAACCCTGTGTGCCTGGTACGAGTTCAGAGGGACGAATGTCGTCCTCACAATCATCCTCACTGAAATAAAGCCATGCGTTACAAACAGCATGTGACTAAACAGGTACTACTAATTCATACGATTCTCTGTTTAAGTTACTCAATAATTGATCTTTTCATTACATAGTACAGAATTCAATTATACTAGAAACAGATACCGTCTCTTGAGGCTGGAGCTGGTATACAGAAACAAGATCATATCTTTTATTCAATTTGTCAGGTCATGATTTTTAAAAATTCTTTGAGATAGCCGAATAATACTTTCCTGTTTGTAAAGTTTTAAGTTTACATTAATTCCAGAGGCTTTTTGGAAATTGCTGATTGTCGCTAGATTGTGTGTGCTGTGTTTTTTTATTACGTGGCTTCGGCAGGGTGGTAGATTGAGAACGTTCTGGACTGGAGGTCAGGAGGCCCTGGCTCTGGTTTTAGTTTCTACTGTAGCCCAATCTCCACATGAGTCTTCTGGCCGTTGGTTCCCTAATTTATAAAATAATAGGGTTGAATGAAATGATCTTAAGTGGCTGTCCTCTTTTTACAGTGTATAATTATGTAATCCCAGGCATGAACCAGTTATTTTTTCACTTGTGGAAGTTTTGTAGGTTGTATGGAGATGTGATATATAGGATAGTTGTCTAGGCATCATTAAGCTTTTGCAAGAATGGAAAATCAAATGGAACGTTAAAAATCTGAAAGATTCAGAAGGGGTCTGGTTTATTTCACCTTAGGGTTTATTAAAACGCAAACTGCTGCCCCATCCTGGGTTTCTGACTCAGCAGGTCCGGAATGGGGCCTGAGAGCTCGCGTTTCTAACAAGTTCCTGGGTGACGCGATGCTGCAGGCCTGAGGCCCGCGCCTGCAGAACCGCTGTGTCGCTGCTCGGGTTCCTCATGTGTACTTGTGGTCTGGATCCCATCCCTCCATATTGTGTAGTGATGCATCTCAACAGTACGACCCCTCCATCACTTTACCTGGTGGTCATGGGTTCCCTACCATTCTATGGGATCTTAAGTCTTTTCCAGCCCTCTGGAAAGTGTCATCTAGAACAACTGGTTAAATGCAGCTGGAACCCTTGACAACGGCATGCTGCCAATAACTTAACCTTTTGGATTGTGTGTTTAAATGGGGAAAACATGCATTTAGAGGTGATGGACAATTTATTCTTGTCAGTTTGACAACACTGGTTTTAGAATCAGTAAGACTTTGGCTCAGAGGTTTTCTCTACCACTTATTGGCTATTTGAGTTTGGGAAAGTTGTATAACTTTTCTGAATCTTAGTTTCCTTATTTCTAAAATCGGGTTGATATCTGCCTTCTAGGATTTTTGTGAGGACCTAATCAAATTGGATTAGGTATATAAAGTGCTTCATAGGTATTCTAATTGGTGATTTTCTAAAAGATTCTATGTCAGTTGAAATGGTCCCACCTTCCATGGACTTTTGGATCGTGTTTGTTGCTCTCAGAGCACCTCTTGCCTTAATGTGTTGCTCACCTGATCTGATTGCAGGAGCCCAGCCATGGCCGGTAGACTGCTGTCTCCTGTGGATGCACAGACCCCACTTCCCTTGTTTGGAAATGCTCGTCTTGTCCCTGTCTAGCCTGGCTTTGTCCCTGGGCACGTAGCTCTGGCTGTCGGAGCCTGGATCAGGCCCTTCCTGCTCCCAGGACCTGGTGCAGCCGGCTTCTCCCACTCGGACCCTCACTGTGTTCTGGGGTGATTCTATGCCGCTCTTTCTGGCTCCACATGAAAACCAGTGTGTTTAGAGGTGCATAGTTCTGTCCCCCACCTGGGATGGGATGATTTTTTGTCACAAAATTAGCCATTCTGATATTTAAATATCTTTCAAATGTGTGTGATTTTAATTTTATTAGATTTAAACAGCAAACTTTTCTGGTGCATTTTAAGCTCCAGTTTTCATACTAGATGTTTTGTTCATTGGACACATAGCCCAATGAAAAGAATGTTGATTTACTTTGTATCCTCTTGAAAAGTACCTATATTGACCTGATTTTAGTGAGCTTGGAATACACTGGAGGAATTCTCAGCTCTGAAGTCTGTTGATTGGGATGGAGGTCCCCGAAGAAACTGTTGTGGCCACCAACAAGTGTTTCGTGAGCAAGTGCCAATTGCTGCCATCACAGGTTATACTTGATGGCAGAGGTGGGGGGGTGGGGGCAGTCCAATGACTTTGCATTGTTGTTTCACATTCTTTTTTTGGATGTGACCATGAATTCTGTTGTCCTAAGGCCTATTGCAATGATGTATTTTCAGCCATATTTATGATTTCATACTTGTCATAAACAGAAGAGGCTTGTCTTTGTTACATATTTATAAACACTTTGCTTCCTATTTCCTTTTCAATGTGCGGATGGTCATCTGGCTCCGTTGTGTGTGCGGTGGTGGTGGTGTCTCAGCAAGTGTTTGAGTCTGAGCAGTTGTCTCCTAAGCATGGTTTTTGTTTGCATTTGCAAGCATGTGGCAAGCCTCGTGCACTGGACCAAGTGAGACTCGCGGAGAGAGAACAGAAGCACCACAAAAAGACGACCATTTATTCACAGAGTTATGAAAACTATATGATAGTTGTAAGGAACAAGGTGTAGCGGTTTTACTTGGTTGAGTTAGGATATTTGAATACTGTAGAATAATTCAGGATTGGCACACAATATTATTGCCTAACAGATAGGACTTAGTATGAAGGATTGAATAATACATAATGGAGCTCTCCCTGCCATTTCTATATTCTTGCGTGAAACTGTTTATTACAGTGCAGACATATTGTACATGAATTTAATTTACATGGATTCAGCTATATGCCCTCCATCTTTTGTATAAACTATAATGTTGCATATGTCAAAGAATTTACAGATGAAAGAATTTATAAGGATAATTTCCATAATATGTGATAGCCCATCCTTCACTGACTTTAGTATCAGTCCCTAAATAAGGTGTAACTGAGCGTAGAAGGAATGAGGATAATGACGTAGTGTTAACGATGGGCTAGCAGAGAGCAAGGTCATGGTCGTTTTTGACAGATTAAGATCAGATGTTTGGGGAGCAGGGTACTATTTGTTTTTTGACTTGCAGTGGTCTGCTTTTTGGCATCTGTTTGTGCTGGAGTAAAATGAGTGTATTTGCCTTTATAACATTTTTAACACTTATCATGGTTTGGGTTGATTTCAGCTCCCATAAGTAAATAGCTTTGGTGAAAGTTTATGAGAATCTCTTAAATAGTTTAGGGACCAATAAAACATTATTCTTGCCAGACGATGGTAATGGTACCCATAAATGGTACTCGTGTTAAAACTTAATGAGTTAGAATATTTGTTTTAAGAGTTAAAAAAAAAAGTAAGGTGAGTCACCTGTAGTTACTATATTTTGATACTACTCCCTACTTGCTGTTAGATGCGTGCTGTGTTGTAATGGTTATTGCAACAAGAAGTGAGTGAGCTGCCTCATGAAATGAATGTCTTTTCTGATCCATGAATACTACCATTATCAAGGGGATACTTGAAGCCTTGAAAAAGCTTTTCTTTTGTTCTTTCTTCTTGATGCATTTTTTTCCCCTTAGAGCAGCTACCAGTTTATGTTTTAGAATACAGCCTAATAACTTGTGTCTTAACTTAAATTGTCTTTCATACAGGGTGAAATGAGTGACTATAGACATGACAGTCCCCATAATGGAAATAAAAAGGGAATATTTATACTTGTCTTTTAGGAAACTCATACTTCTCAAAATTTAGGTCTGATCTCTCATGTAAGGGCCTGAGAATAAGAAGAAAGATGGCCACAGCGAGGAGGGGCCTTCTATCTGCCTGCCAGCAAGTCAGAGCGTAAGCGGCTGGTACATCGGTAATTCCAGGGCCAAGTTCATGGTCTTGAAGGTTTTTAATCTTTAAAATGAAGGACAGTATGAAGAATCTTAAAGTTATTCCCATTCTTTGATTACACGTTCTTATCCTAGACTTTATTTAGAAGCAGAGACAGTGGGATATCTCTAAAGCAGTGGTTCTCATTTGGGGCAGTTTAGCCTCCCAGGGAACATTTGGCAACACCTGGAGACATTTTTGATTGTCACCCTAGGGGGATGGCTCCTGGCATCTATTGTCAGTGGACAGCTAAACATCCTACAATGCACAGTATAACCTCTTCAGAAAGAATTCTGTAGCCCAAAATGTCAATACTGCCGTGGTTTAGAAACCTACCGCTAAAGCATTATCTCACAGAGAGAAAAGTTTCTAGAGGAGTCTTCTCGCCCCGAAAGGTAGTTCTAGAATAGAAAGTAGGAACAGAATTCTAATTTTAGCTCCTGCCTTAGAATGAGTGTGATAGAAATTGGTCTAATATGATAAGTCACGACATCGGTTTTGTGGCTCCCCCACAAGCCCTCCTCTGGAGAAGGAAGAGAAGTTTGTGGTGTCAGTTAGTTGTTCCGGTGCAGGTCATCTTGCATTTCAGTGCGTGGTGCATATTCGCAGCCTGCTCAGGTCACACATTTGTCTGTGTGCTAAAGGAAGGAGGGAATCCTCACCAGACCTCCTCATTTGGTTTACGAAACGGTCTCCAGCCTGATTGAGTATGTAGTACATACTGGACCTACACTTTTCTGTCGTTTCATTCAGTCTTCATTTGGCTTTTTCAGAGTGAATTGGAACAGAGCACAAATCTACTTTGCTGACACTTAAACCAACAGAAGATTATAGGGATCTTTTTTTGGAATTTAGTAATTGTGGTTTCCTTTTTTGACGTAGTTGCCATAATCGAGAAATTGAAGCATGGCCTGTTCAGGGCAAAATGAGTCATGAAGTCAGAAAATATATAGATATTTGTGGGAAAAAAGATTAATATAACATAAGTGCTAGAGGAGGGGAGAATAATTTGAAAACTCATTATTTATAACTTGAGGCAAATTAATCATAGTTGCAAGATTCTGTTGTTATAAAACATGGAAAACCAGATAATTGGTATGTTTTTCCGTTTGGCTCTCAGTTTTAAAGGACTCTAATTGATGTATTGTTTATATTGTTGACTAAACACAGTGTTGGGATGCTGAGGAGGGAGGAGAGAATGCTGTGATAGCAGCTCAGACAGGTGCAGCTTCTCCCCCAAAGCAATTACAGTGCAGCGGCTGCCAATGGTGATGTCACAGTCCGTAGAAAAGAGCCATTGAAGACTCAGTAGCTATCATTACAGGGACCGAGAGAATTTGTGCAAACTCTGAAGAAGTGTTAAGATTCCTACTGTGTTCCTCTGCTTTGTTGCCTTAAGTGATAATGTTCTCAACATTTAATTATATAATTAAAAAATTATATTTAGCATCGTGTAAGAGAGGATACTGCTTACGGGGTGAGAAGCAGTCGCTCCGTGAAAACTCAAAGCGGTACTTTCGACTGAGATAAAGAAAATAATGCTGGTCTCTAACCACGTAATGCGGCCGTTAGGGTGCTATTGGGCAGGGCTGACCTACCCAGGTTGCAAATTTTAATACTGTGTATAGATAAGTAACTTCCCTTTGGGGAAAGGAAAATGGCATTGATATAGACAAGTCATGTGTGAAAAAGGAAAAAGACACAGGCCGGAAGGAAGACCTTAACTTACAACTAATTTTCTGAGTGGCATAGGCCTTTGTCATCAGCTGTACTCTGTTGTTTTGCCAAGATGATGGCATGTTTTTTTTCCTGGATTGTTACCCTTCATGCTAGATTTGGAGTTTACAGTAGAAAGGAGTGTGCTGTCTAACGTTTATGTTTTAGAGATGAGGAGACCATGCCATCGTTTGGCATCGCAGGAGCAGGCAGTGGAGGGGAAGGGTGTGAGTGATGGGTCTGGAGAACTAGGTAAGTTAGTTCTTGAATTTTATCTCTATATTTTCAGTCCATAGCTTAGTGCCTGACCCATAAGTGTTTAATCGGTAACTATAACTATCTATAGGTAGTAATGGGTAAGTATTTATAGGGAGATTTCTACTTCCTAGATATGACTTTTACCATCCTCTTTTCTCTGACTTTCTGGCCCCTGTCTTAGCTCAGACCATCGGGTTTGAGGGAGGAAAAGGCAGAGACAAAGAGAAACGGAGGCAGAAAGAGAAAGACAGAAGAGGAAAAGAAAATGAATACCAATATAGCAGAAAGGAAACTAAAGCACAGTGGGCTAGGCATTGTATGCTGTATTGCACTGTCCTCACAATCACCTTGTGATTTAAATAGTACTATTCACATTTTATGGATGAAAAAACTAAGGTTCACAGATGTTACTCAATTTATAGTAAATAAGAGAGTTGGGATTTGATCCCAAGTCTGGAGGATTCCAAAGCAAGCCTGTCTTTTTTACGATATTCTGTATCTTGTGGCGCTTAGGAATTCTACTCAAGACCAGGACTGTTACTCATCTCTGTAACTCTGTAACTTAGCAGGTTGAGTTATAGAGAAATGCAAAAAAGAAAATAAAAGAAAAGAAAAGAAAAGAAAAGAAAGAAAGAAAGAAAGAAAGAAAGAAAGAAAGAAAGAAAGAAAGAAAGAAGTGTGAAAGGAGTTGTTTCAATCTAGAAACTTGAATTATCTTTGGAGGAACAGATGAATAAAAGGAGTTAGGGATACACGTGGAGAGAAGACGAAAGAGAGGAGAGTTAACATTGTGGGCATACAATGATGCCTGGTGGTGGGGAGCCCCAGCTAGGAGGGAGCCATGAATTGAAGATTTAGGCCATGAGTAGTGAAAGCAAGGCCATCCCTCCCGGTGCTGTGCGCTGGGTAGAAGAGGACGACCTTCCCGGAGAGAGGGGAGGACCGTTCTTCGGTCAAGGGTACACGAGTAGCTGCGCTCCCCTTCTAGAACCTCCAAACAAGCTCTCAAAGCCAGGGTGTCAAAGAGAGAGTTGTGCACCCCTGTTCCCAGCAGCCAAAACGTGGAAGCAGTCTGTCTATAGATGAATGAATGGATAAACAAAATGTGATACGTGCATACAATAGTGTATTATTCAGCCTTAAAAAAAGGAAATTCTGGCACATGCTACAACCGGGGGGAACCTTGAGGACATTATGTTCTGTGAAATAAGCCAGTCACAAAAGGACTAATACTATATGATTCCATTCATATGACTTAGTCAACTTCATAGAGACAAAGTAGAATGGTGATTCCTGGGGACCAGGGGAGGAGATAATGGGGAGATAGTGTTTAATGGGTACAGGGTTTTGGGAATGTGGGGAAGAAAAACCTTCCATGAATGAATGGTGGTGATGGTTGCACACTGGTGTGAATGTATTAGTGCCACAGAGCTGTGCACGTGAAAATGGTTATGACGGCACATTGTATGTTCTTTTTCTGCAGTTAAAAAGAGTAACTGTTACCATAGCTTTACTCTCCTCTTTTTGCCACACACTTTTCATTTAAACATATTATTTTCTTGGTCAATATTAAGGGAAAAAAAACAGTCATCTGTAATTCAAGAATACTATTTACAAGGCAGAGAAATAAAGAATTGACTTTGCCCACATCCATGCTTCAAGAATGGCTAAAGCTCTTGCCCATAGCAGTAGCTGCATTTGGTAGAATAATTTGGAAAAATGGTGTCGGTGGCCTTTCCATTCAGTCTACTCTGACTTTTCCCTACTGCACAGCTGTTTCTGAAAGTTGCACAGCTGCCAGCTGTGTCAAACTAGTAATCACATTTGTCTTCATGCCACTGGATGGTTTGTATTTACTTAGTATAAAACCTCTCATTTTACAAAATTGGAACTAATATTTGGTCAGTTAATTGAAAAAGTTGGTTAAAGCAGAGCATAAAATGTTTTAAGGTAATTTTGAATACTTACCTCATCCTGGACTTTGTATAGAAGCAGGGAGGTAGGATACCGCTAAAGCATCATTTCAAAGAAAGCATCTGAGGAGCAAAGAGCGGCAGTTTCTAGTGTAATATTCCTGCGCTAATTAATTCACACGCAGAACAGTTATCTTAGTTCCTGACTCAGAAGCAGGCTACTAGATTTTTATCAGTGTCCTCCTTCCCCATTTATAGTTTTTCCACAAACCTATTTCAATAGAATTTTTTTAATTGATTTACTTTATTGACTTTCTCGAAAGTATTCAATTTAGTTTTCATAGAGATAACTTTTCCTTCGGCATCCATATGTTCCTGGTCTATATAAAAGTTAGTAGAATTTCAACGAGTATAATTGGCGTTACAGTTACAACGTTTAACTGTGGTTTGAACCCCCACGCGGCAGGCGGGAGGAGACACCAGTGGGACCTCAGTGTGCTCTGGGCTTCCCTGGTGTATTTTACTGAAGGGAGGGCGATGTGTGGTTAATTTGGTGGGTTAGTTAAGTTGAGGTTGGTTAAGAGCATTTTCTCTGTTCAGAGTCTTTATCAAATCTCCTGCCTTTGGGAGAATATTTCTGTTTTATCAAAACTCAGTGGCACAGTATTCATTCAGTACCCTCCTGTCATAAAGATTTGTGTCCATTTTATGTTATTTGATATTTTTTAATAATTCGTCAATAAAAAAGTTATGCCAGTAGCATTTTCCGTTTGAGGCTGTGGTCTCCTGAGGTTAGCCGAGAGGCCCTTTTATGTTTGTTTTCTTTAAATTCCTTGCTTTGACTGGGTTCTTCACAGAGAACCCGGGGCAATATCTCTTGGAGATGGACCGTCTTTCACTGCCCAGGTGTTGTGTCATTTGGCACAGTTGTGTTTCTCTGTGTGAGCCGGCTGCTGGGAGTACAGGAAGCAGAGGTGCTAAAGCAGGAACAGGGATGGTGGGAAGGGGGAGAGAGGGAGGGATGACATGTCAGAGACCCGCCAGGACTAGACAGGACCCGCAGTGGGTGTGTAATCCTCCTGTAATTACCACGGGGAGCCGACCATGACATCAGCTTCTCACTTTATATTGGAATTGTGCTTTCTGGCAAAAGGAAAAAGCTTTTTTCTTTTGTGTGCTATTTATAACAGAGCATCATTTTATATGATTCAATGTGATTCAAATGGATAGTAAGAGGTGTTTTTTGTTTTTTAACTAAGGGGCTGGTCTTGCTCAGTGTACAGTGGTGTGTCTCCATATATTGTAATTAAAACTTGTTGTGTCTTGTTTTTAAAACATCCATCTTGAGTTTAAAATGACCATACCAAGCCTTTGATAAGGCACAGCTTCTGTTACTGATACTAGATGGATAAGCCTGAAACAGATTTCTGTGAAAAGAGTATTCTGAATTCCGGAGAAAAGATGGTTCATTTAGCCCCTCCCCTCCCTCCCTCCCCCTCCCTCCCCCTCCCTCCCTCCCTCCCCTCCCTCCCTCCTCCCTCTCTCTCCCTCCCTCCTTCCCTCTCTCCCTCCATTCTTCTCCTTCTCCTTCTCCCTCCCTTCCTCCCTTTCTTCCTTTCTTTTTGCTTTTATTTGGCAAATTGCTTTCAATTTTTGAAATATGGTTAACCCCAATTACCTTTATATGGAATTTATGCAAGTAGAAACTTCCAGAATGTTTTGGCCATTTCCTCCCCACCACACACTCTTTCCTTGCTGTCTTTCCTCTTACTGTAATTAGATGTTATATATGTTCATGGAGTACAAACTAATATTAATTGACTTAAGCTTCAGAAAAATCACAATGCATTGAAAAGTGAGTTTTTTGGAGTGTCCAAAATTTTACGTATCATTCTTTCCTTCTGTTAGCATGTTTGATTGATGATATGCAGAAACTTGTTATATTTTATATTATTCTTTTTCTATTTGTATTCTTGTTTTTGTATTGTATAGAGGGAACCAGTTCTTCTAGGCCTTTCCATCTTGTTGTTAGCAAATAAGGAGAGAGTACAAAACTAGCTTTAACCTGCCATTGAGGAGGCTGGCTTGGTTTCCCATCACTGCAGATGTTGATGTGGCGGGGAAGCCCATAAAGCTAAATTAAATCCACATCACGGCTTGTGTCCCGGCAGTAAACCAGGCAGGGAGGGCTGCTCTGATAGCACGTGAGGTGGACACGTGTGGGCACGTGGGAGAGGAAGGGTCACTAGGAATACTTCAGGAGTCTGAACCACGCTCTGTAACTTTCCTTAAGCATTAGTGAATATATGCAAGACTTTGTGTTGTTTGTTTTCCCAGAAACAAGCATCAGCAATGAACGTTTCCGTATTAGTAGGTGGCAGTGCTGTCCCGAGCGAATCATTGCTTGAGAAGTCTGAGATGTGTGTGTGTGTGTGTGTGTGTGTGTGTATGTGTAATGTGTGTAGCTACCTATTGATCAAGTCATGAATTTAGTTGTTTTTGTGTGAAAGGAAGCACAGCACTTTTGTTTTTGAAGAAGCTAACACAAGTACATTTCAGATTTTATAAAATACTGAATTTTTACCAGAATTTTCCAGGCTGTTTTTAAGAAGATTGATGCAGAGGGGAAAGTGGTCTTGCTGTCCGCCGTGATGGTGCAGGTGACGGAGGAAAGCTAGCAGCATGGGGTCCAGGCCTCCGCTCTTCAGCAGTGTCTCCTCAGCAGCCGACCTTTTGCACCTTTTGTCCCGTCTCTGGTCCCCCGGTCCCGCTGTCTGGCTTCTGTTTCTTTATGCCGCACATCCCTCGTGCCCATTTGGAGCTTCGCTTTCTTCTGTGGCTGCAGAAATTCTGACTGACAGAGGTAAATAGTTGTAGGCTGCACTTGAGGCCAATTAGATATATGAAAATTAAACATACAGACCTTTGATGTTTCCAATAGCAACAACTTACATTCTCTGGCTGGTTCTCTTCTTTCACACAGTGGTTGTAGTCCTGTGTATAAGTACACATATTTTCCAGCTAATTTTTAAATTCTGCGTGAGAGTAGGGATTTCATGAGCTGTAGGATAAGACAGTAGCGAGGTATAAAAGCAAACATGGATTGCACAATATGCAATCACTGCCATCATGATTCTTAAAAGAATTGGGACAGGCAAGCCTTTATGAGTAAGAGCGGGAGCTACAGGTGCACCTCACCTGTCTGCTGTGTGGTTAGGGAGCAGTGTTATCAGTTGCAAACACAACTTTAAGCCAGGAGGCTATGAAGAAGGCCTCAAAGCGGCCCCCATGGACCCTGCAGCATTTAAGTGTAAGCACTTGGGGTGTGTCAGCAGTCAGGAAGTGGGAGCCAGCCAGCCTGGGACCGCAGTGGTCCTGGAGGACATTTTTATAAATATCATTTATTATACTCTTACGCGTCGTTTAATGATGATGATTCAAGGCCATCAAGCAAAAGTGTTCACTGTCTATTAGATTTTTGACAAGGCAGGACAGTTACGGTGTATTCAGAAGTACTGAAGGAAAACCTAACTGCCGGAAGAATAAATTCTCAGACATCTATAAAGCTCAGTAATCTGGAATAGCACGTGATCCTCAGGTTTAAGAGAGCCGAGGTAGTACTGTTAAGAACGATGGGCTTTAAAATGTTCCAGACAACATTTCAGGCTATAAGTGGGACGGGAGGAGTCCCCACAGTAACTCCTGGCGGCGTGTGCTTGGGAGAAAGTGGGGGCAGGAAAAGCAGTCCGGTGGCAGTTGCTGTAGGTGAGGGGCAATAGGGACTTAAGGCCAAGACCCTGAACCTGGGTAGTGACATGAAGGACAGAGAGGAAAGGATGGATGCAGGAGAGATACGCCTGCAGGGAGAAGCGATTCACTGGGTGTGGGGGAAGAGGGAGAAAGGAAGGATTTAAAAGTGACCCCAGTGTTTGCAGTTCTTGAGCTGGGAGAGTTATTGTTTCCTACCACAGAAACTGGCCAGGCCGCTGATTTTGCAGGGTGGGCGATAGGCTTTGTCTCCGGGGTGCTTGGTGGATGAGCTGACGGGAGACCTGGCAGCCTTCGGGCTTGAGGTGCTGGAGCTCTAGGAGGCTCTAGCGCTCAGCTGTTCCCAAGACAAGCAAACACAGGCTGCTTTCATTGTGGCCCTGGGAAGCGCTTAATAATTAACGGGAGGGTTGTAGTGTTTTCTGTTTTGTGGGATGACTGGGTTTGCTCAAAAACAAACTTTGTTCAGATACATAGTTTTTAATTGCAAGTAAAAGGTCAGTAATTACCATGTTTCCCCAAAAATAAGACCTAGCTGGACAGTCTGCTCTAGTGTGGCTTTTGGAGCAAAAATTAATATAAGACCTGGTCTTATTTTACTATAATGTAAGACCCGGTATAATAATATAATATAGTGTAATATAATATAGTATAATATAATATAATACAATATAATATAATGTAATTATATAATACCGGGTCCTACATTACTTTTTTGCTCCAAAAAATGCATTAGAGCTGATGGTCTGGCTAGGTCTTATTTTCGGGGAAATAGGGTCGACCTGCTTATGCACTTGGAGAGTGGGAACAGAAGCTGAGGCAGGCGTGCTAGCCTGACATTGCCATAAAGTCTCAGGTTTTCTCTTGAAATGTTACATAAAATCTCCATTCTTCCACGTGATGTTTATTTTAATATAATTTTTAAAGTGTGAAAGTATTAATAATTGCCATCAATCCAAAATGAGGACTTCCCTACCACGTTTGTCTTGTGGTTTTGCTTGGGTCTATTAGGCTGGTGCAAAAGTAATTGCAGTTTTTGCAATTCTTTTTATTTAACCTTTTCAACCGCAATTACTGTCGCACCAACCTAATACGTGGGCCTGCCTTGCTCCTGACTTTGACCTGCAAAGGGAAATCCAGTTTCCTGCCAGCGATATGACAGCTCTTTTGATGCATCATTGAATCTTCTTGCTGTTATTTCCATGATCTTGAGACAAATATTCTAAATTATCTATCAGAGCATTATGAAATGCTTTTAGGAAGCAAGATACATAGTACAGCTCATATTTATTACTGGAACATTTTTGTGGCTGGATTTGTAATAGCGTCATAGGGAACGCCTGAAGTGACTAGTTAAGACTTCTGTCTTGATAGAAAACGGTGCTTTTTATTGAAATGGCCAAGGAATAGTTGCAGATGCTGTCATTTAAGGGTTAAGAATCCAAATGGTTACATTTGTGGACGTGAGGGAAGTCAAGCCTTAAATGACTTGGATTAATATCCTTTTTAAAAAATTAGTACCTTCCTAATTAATGAGTGCACTACTTTTTCCTGGAGTGAGATATTTTTTTTTTCTGAATAAAGAAATTATTAAAATAACTTTTTTTCCAGTCTGGATATAATAAGCTTGGATTCCTATAGCCAAGGGGAAGATGTTATTACAAACTTAAGCATACGTTTTTCTAATCAGAGTGATTAAATCAAACCCGTCTTTCTAAATGCTGCAACCTTATTTCCAGTGAATGCCACAGAAACAGGAAACTAAACTCAAGGGGCGTATACAATACTGGCTAAGCTTTATTTTTAGACTTGGCGAGTTTCCCACAAAGTGCTGGAACCTGAAGACTGTTAGAGAAGAAGTATTTTCTCAGGCATAACTTATTGAATCTCTAATAATTATTTTTCATAGTAAAACTATAATTTACTATCACATTTGTGCTTCATGGGCACTGATGTGAAACAGCTGATTTTTATTGCTGGTGTCGTTTTAGTATGAATGCTTTTTCTTAGTTTTTTCAGATTGTACCACTTTTTTCCTTGGGAAGATAAATTCCGATCTGCTACCCTTTTGTGACTGCTTTGGCTCTTTCCTCCCTTTCCTCTAAGCTACTCCCCACCTTTTTATCATTGTATTCTGATGACTTCTCTAAACATTGGCTTTCCCAGACCTAATACAAATGAGCAACCATTGATAAACAAGGTTTTTAAAATCTTTTCTTTTACTATCAAGCTCAGTTTTAATTGTGTTTTTAATAATTCAGCAACCCCAATAAGGGATTTCTTTTTAAATTTCCCCCCATTTTAACCTCTCTTTTGAAAGTGTGGTTTTTTCTCTATAGTTGATGCTTTGTAAGTATCCCACAAAGAAATTCCCTGCCATTCAGAATAAAATTCACCCATTGGAATAGAGACTAGAGCATAGTTCCATGAGAAAATGTGTCTAAGGCTGATCTAGCCACTTACTAGGTTGAAAGGAGGTACTGTGGTGAACTGCAGGTCACCTCGATTTTTTGCATAGAAAGATCAGTTCTGAAAAGTTATTTAATAACAAATTAATTGGGTAGGAATTTAGTACTAAGAATTATGGCTTTCAGATACTTTGAAGGGACTACCACCAGTCATTAGTAATATAAGGAAGCAGATGCATTTTAACACTGTTCCTCTGTGCCACGGTGAGATTAGCATCTGCCTGCTAGGCGGTGTGGATAGGCTGTCACACTCATTCCCTAAGCCCTGCGGGTGCAGAGGTGAGGGGGACACCCATGTCCTGGAGAGCGTGCGTCCTGGGCAGGTGTCGCAGCTGCTGAGAAGGGTCGTTAACCTGGCGAAGGACGTAAGGAAGGAACATTCCACGCGCGGGGTGGGCGGGGCATCAGTGAGAGGTGAGAGCATACGGGGACTGCTTGTGGGTTCAGTGTGACGAGAGGACGGAAAGTGAAAACGGAACGTGCAGAAAGACGCGCAGAGGTCGCAGGCGTAGCGCCTGAAGCACTTGCTTGGCCACCCACGCTGGGCTGCAGGCGAGGCCGTGTTGTCGTGTTGTCCATTGGTGGAGGCCATGGCTCTGCCATGGACCCGGCTCTGCCTGCTCCCGACATGCTCTGTGCCTGGGATGACCGCCTGGTCGCTGCTGCGTCGTCAGTACATGGGAGCCAGTGGTTGTACCTGCCGCGCAGGAAGGTTGGGATGATTAAGTTAGCGTAACGCCTGAGCGTGAGAGCTCAATAAGTGTTAGTTCCTGTTCTTGTTGTTGATGGTGTAATTGTTCTTACTGTTCTAAAGGCTGTCAGGGAATCGTTAAAGGGCGTTAGACAGGAGGGTAATGGCTGACAGTAGCATTTTAGAAAACTTTCTGGCAAGCCGGGTAGGGGATGAGGCGTATTGGATTAAGTGAGATGGATAAGGCCATTATTGGAGAAGTCATCTAGGGAAGACAAAATGAGGGCCTGACTGAAGCAGTTGCAGGGAAAGTGGAGGCAGGAAAGGATGGTTTAGGGACTGAGAGATTTGGCAGGTGATTAATTTAATATGCAGTAATAAACCAGAGTGTCCAGATAACTATATAGTAGGCTTTACATTTGAGTAACAAATGGGGAAGCCAGAGAGAAAATACATGAGGAGGAGCAGCTCTTAGGAGGTGAGGAGACGGTGCGTCTAATTTGGGTTTGGAATTCATGTCTTGTGGGTCTTCCTAGTAGAGCGGTCCAGTGGCCTGTGGGCCCCGTGTACAGTTCAGGTGCCTGATCCAGGCTGATCCTGAGATGTGGATGTTAGCAGTGAATTCACGGAAGTGAGTAGCTGAGATAACAGAGGAGGCTGAGAACCAGCGCTGGAAACCACATTCATAGATAACTCCCCAGACTTGAAGAACTTGCTGATGAGGGCTTCCACAAGAAGGGGTCCCATAGAGAAGATTTTTTTAAAATCTGGAGAAGTAGAAGAAAACCAGGAAAGAGGGATATTACAGAAGTTGGAATGGGGTGGGCTGGGGTTGGGGAAACTGGTTCAAGAATGACTGTGTTATGGGTGGAATAGTGGGGCCGCCCCTGGGGGGTAAAGGGTCGAGTCAGGTGCTCCTGGAAGCAGCTTGGCTCTGACGGGAAAGAGAGACTCATTTATCAACTCGGTCGCCTGCCCCAGTACCCCACCCACAGTTTACAAAACAGGTTATATTTTGTGATTGCTTTTGTGACAAACCTAAAATTGTTGGTCTTAATGGATTGTGTTAAAAGTATATTGTTAAAAGAGAGCTCCAAGTTTGTAGAACTTAGAGGTAATATTCAGAGGCCCCAATAATAATGGTGAATGTGAAGTGTCAGTCACTGACTTTACAGGTATATTGGCCTCCTCGCCCTCATAACCACTAATGAGGAAGGTGCTATTGTCACCATTTCCCAGGGAGGACACGCTAAGACAGAGAGGCCCGTAGAGGAAGTGAGTGGCAGTTCAGATTCAAACATAGGCTGCCTGGCACCAGAATCCATGTTTTTGAACCACTGTGGTATATCGCTTCCACACTGAATTAATAGTTAAAAGAAAGACTTTGAACCTAGTAGAGAAAAGGAAGGAAACGTTCAAAACATAGCTTTAACCTTCATTCCTTTCCCTGCCAAGGTCCCCGGTCTCTTTGTATTTTGTTGTTTTGCCAGATAGTTTGTGAACTTGGCTGAACTTGATAGATGGAAGTATTTGAACATTTGAAATAGGGAAGAGGTGAAGGTTATCAGAACAGAAAAAGTACAGTTCTCTTCCCGGAACACAGTCAGGTGCTTTTAGATAGAATGTGCCAGGGCCTCTGTCCATAAGCAAGGAGGAGAGAATGCATTTGAACATGATTATTCATTGTGAAAATTTGTTGAAAACATCAACAAAGCACTGTTTTGGTCAGCCATCTGGTGGAAGGTAGAAATGAACTTGTTAAGAATTTGCAGAGAACTGTTGATTACAGTTTTGTTTATGGATTGCATATTGTCATCTGGATTGTTAAATGCTGAGGACGAGAAGAGAAATTTTGTTTTCTGCTTCTTTTGTAATCCAAGCCCAAGTTGCCATTTCTTAGAATCCTGTATATAGGTACCGTTTTGTTTCAGTTTAATCCTCCGATACTTAAGGTAAAGAAAGCTAATAAATAAAATTCTCATTTTCCAACCTGCTTGGTTAAGAATAGATTATTCTCTTGTAACTAAAACACTTTTATCATAGTGAAACATGTCTTAAAGATTACCCAGCCATTCATTGTAGGACTTTTTATTTAGGTCACTGTGTGTCAGGCATTGAATGACTTCTCTGCAGGTGCTCAGATACAGCCAAGAATAAAGCATAGGTCTGTGTCCCCATACATTTTATATTCTGGTGGATGGAAGAGGTAATAAGCATAATACAGAAGTAAATTATATACTATATTAAGTGATAGGTGCTACGGATAAAAGAAAAAGTAGGGCAGGGTCAGGGGTGGCAACACACAGGCTGTGGTATTATAAGTAGGATGGGCAGGCCTTGTTGCAATTTGAGCAAAGCCCTGAAGGAAATGAGGGAATAAGCCAAGTGGCTAATTAACTGTAATGCTTGTCACCTCCTCTTATTTTAATACCACTCTTCATCTTGTTGGACATAGACCATGATTAATTTTAGTCCCTGTTTGATTCCACCAGTTATAATCTGTGATGGCTTATTTAGCATCCATCGTGGAATTTTGAAATATCCTCCTCTACCCTTTGCCACCATAATCAGAGCAAATAAATTAAGGCTGTAGAGTTTGTGCTGCATAAATGTAATTTATTTGGGCCAACTCTAGTTTTCGTGGATTGATTATTTTTAGCAAGTGCAGTCTTCATGTTTTAAAACTTGCTTTAAAGTTATTAATATTAGATAACTGTACAGTGAGGGTTTCAACTGTTTTGCCCCTAGACTGAGCACATGTACAAACTCTCCCCTATAACGTTGTTCATTCTATGCAATTAAAATTATTCCCATGGGGAGTTGAAATGAGTGTGGCTGAAGAATGAGGCGTTCCTGCAGGGGAGCATGTAAAAAGGGAAGTGTCGCTATTTAAGAGTCTCTCAGTTTTGATGCTTGCCTTGCTTCCAGTTATTTCATTGTTTACACGCTTTGTTTTCTTTCCTTACGATGCTACTAATCACTTGTTGAGACATAGGGCCTTATGTCTCTAGAGTGCCTGGATGGTATTGGGTAGCAACTGGCTTCTCAATCTGCCTGCATTCTTTGTAAAAACTAATGACGGCAACCCTTAGGAGTGAGATGTGTGGTCACTGGTGGTAGTAGATATACCGACAGAGAGAAATTCAGCTGGCTTTTCTTTTGTGAAGTCTTTTTATTGTCTAGTTTCACTTAACCAAAACTTTCCATTCCTGGTATTTATGCATATTAAGTTGAATTAAAGAGAGTTGAATTAAAGCTAATTTCTAATATAATTATCCAGAGCAATTAATCTTAACTGTAGGTTTGCCAAGGTGACATGTTTTATATGGCAGGTTTGGTTTGGAGCCCAAGACATGCATCAAACAGAAACTGTTTTTATATAACATACAGTTTCACTACCAAAATTATTCATTTGGACAACTGAGACATATGTGTCAAAAAGTAATCATAAAGTGCTTGGATAACTTAGTATTTGAGATCAGCTACTTGGGTAAGTGTGCCAGTGTTTATTGTGAAAATGGGATCCCAGTTCTCTAGCGTTGGCCGACTTGTGCAGCTGTTGTGAAACTGCCAAATAAGCCTAGAGGATTATGTCGTAGTTCTTATTTTTCTAACACAATTAGTAAAATAAAGTACAACTGTTTGTTTCAATGCTGATCATATTCACTAAGCTTGCGAGCTTAGTACATTTCAAAATACTTATGTAAGTTTTGTATCTAGATTTTAAAAATCGCCAGCACTATACCTTGTAAAAGAAATGATTTAAAAATTCTGTTCTCACTCATTTTGCTTGTTCTGGGTGACTGATGGGGCGGCGTGCTTCTCTGTGGTGTGCTCACATTCGTCCAGTTACTACACCTTGCTGTCTGACAGAAAGTGCACTTTATTCATGCATTCTCTGATGCCGGACATTGTTCTGAATGTTTTACATGTGTCTTATTTCATCCTCACAATAATCTGGTTTGACATAATCTTCATTTTATAGCCGCAGAGAGGTTAAGTGTATTCATTCAGTTAATCATTAACTATTTGGAGTTTATACTATGTGTCAGGCGTTGTCCTAGGTGCTGTGAATACAGTATGGACAAAAACATTAAAACAAAGCAGAATACCTGCAGAAATTCTGCTGCGAGGGAGCTGTGAAGAAACCTGCCCAAAGTGGCACAGGTCCTGGGATGTGGACCCCGGTGTCTGGCCACAGCCACGCTCTTCGCCACAGTTATCGGACCTCCCCTTCGTTTCATGTCCATACTTTCCCTTCTTTCTTACCATTTACTTTCTTTCTCTTCAGCATTTTAATACATTTTTCCACCTATTTCTTGTCTTTTCCATATTCCATCTTTTTACGAGTATGTACCTTTCGTGTCATACTCATCCCTGCACAGAGATTATTCCTAGGTCTGCGGGAACACTTTCTTCGTGTTGTTTGCTTTATGTTTGTGCCCCTTATATTTTTACTTCCTCTATCTCCCTCCTCCCCTCCTTTTACCTCTTTTCCTTTTCACCCTCCTTTTCCCTCATTGCCCTGACTACCTTCCTCCCTTGCTAAAGTGGATGCTGGCATCCAGAGGCCAGGAAGGGCTGGGGGAGTGAGCGGGGGTTGGTGCGAAGCGAGGCCCAGGGGAAGGAACAGCAATCTCATTACTGGTTAAGGAAAGGACAGACCGTGTGCCCAGGAGAGAGGAAGAGCCGTGGGTCTCCTGGAACCCAGGAGCTGAACCAGAAAGAACAGCAGGAGAGCAGCGGAGCCAACCTAGGAAGCAAATGAGAGCAGACCCACATCTCAGTATAGGGGGCACATTGCCGCAGAGGGCAGGTTAAATTACATACAAGGAAAGCCCAGAGTGGAGTCTGAGCAAGTGGGAACTAACCCCTTCCCAGTAGAATATGACTCTGCTAATTTTGATGATTGAAACTGTTCTAAGCATTGCAGGTATAGGATTTGTGGCTCTAGAACTCATACAGCCAACGAAAATAGGTAAAGAGAAGTAGCAAGACACGGACTACAAAATGCAGCTGAATTAAAATGACGTTATTTCTAATCTCCTAATTAGGGCTAAATGTTTTAGATAAAATTAGCATTTAAATGGTGGTTGGATTGAAAGTAATTTGGTCACGTTCTATAACTTTAAAAAAAAATGCCCATGTGCATGTTTTCCTCCATTTTCCTACTGTGCCCCACGCACAGAGAATGTGTAAATGAATGAGACAATGCCCTGTCAGGCACTTGGAACTTAGTTGGGCAGACACATGACAACTTCTCTAGTTGTCTAAGGAGTGTAAAAGCTAAGTAGAAACCTACTAATTATGCCTTTTGGGTGGGAGACAAGTCCAGTCTTGTAGAATCCAAATGAGCAATTGGATTAGGTAGGACAGGAGTTCAGAAAAGCCATTTTAGGCAGGGTGGAGACTAGGATTGAAGGCAGGGCAAGTGTGGAAGGCGTTAAGTGTGGAGAAACCCCGGGAACGCTGGCTCTGTGGTGAATGGCAGGAGGTGGAGGTGCAGAGGAGGCGGGAGAATGGAGACTGCATACTGCCTGCCTGGTCACTTATAGTTTTGTTTTTATTTTATGCTTTAGAAGTCTCTCTTCAATGAAGTCAGATTTAAAAAAGAATTAATGTCAAAATGTTTAGTTCTGGAAGAGCGTCCTTTTGGGGTATATTAAGGATTCATGTTGGTGTTAACACTTTGCATACTAGAAATTTTAATGATAAAAATTTGTCTGCTCATTGTTAGTTTTCTAAATCAAGTCGTGTTTCCATTTTCTAATTACAGTTAATGCTGCTGTGAACATTCTTGTGCATCTTTTAGTGACCTTACATATGTATTTTTGTTGGGTAAATCTCTAGAAATGGAATGGATGAGTTCTTAGGGTATTCAGAATAGCTTTTTACTTGATTAGTCATTCTTTTTGTTTGTTTGGTTTTGGGTTATTTGTAGTGGTCCTAAGATTTTGGAAAAAAACAAACCCTTTTCTTCCAAAAGATAGATAATACTTCCAAGACAAATATTTTGTAGGGAATAAAAAGATGATAAATTAGAATTTTGCAGTGTGCACTATTCTGTCTGTAGTTGGATTATCTAAATGTTGTTTGCAGTCTTGCAATGATGTCTTTGAGGATTAGCTTAACATCTGTTTTAAAATTCACAATTTCCTATTTATCTAAACAGAGCTTTGCCCTATATCTTACAAGATTATATTCTTTAACTCTGAAGCTCTTAAGTATAGTTTTATTTTCCCTATAAATTTGTTTGGGATTATGTGAGCTGAAGTGTTGTCTAAAGGAGATAAGATAAAGAAAGCCAGAAGCAGTTTGAGGAAAATCCAAGAAATAAAAACCTTGAGGTGAACACTCAATTCATCAGGAATTAATTTAAATCAGTACGTTATTCACCCCCAAGTTGTCAGCTTTTACTTTAAAATCTTTTTTATGAGTAAAGTTGCCCTCATTCTCTATTATAATGAAATCTTCTGGTTTATTGTAAGATGGATCTATATTAGTTAGGTTTTGTTTTTTTTTTGAGTTAATAATCTTTAGGGATCATTGTATGAGTAGCATGCAACCAAAAAATAATTTTCTTTGTTACATGAAAAGGAAACTCACATCATTATAACATAGTAATTGGTAGAATACGAGTGTTGGTGAAGGAGAGTCCTCATGAATCATAATCTTAATTTGTCTAGGAATTTACAGTATCCATTGATTATGTTTACTCTAAAGTAAACTCAAGGAAGTAAAATTAAGGGACAAGGTTAAAATTTTAAGTAAATTTGAATTGTATGTATTGAGCGTTTGTTCAAAGGCTTGATGATTTCTGGGGTGGAAGCATAAACAAGATACCATTGTACTCACATAGTTTATAAACTCAAATAGAAATAAGACATTTGTACATGTGCATTATTGAGGTGAGCATTTAGAAACAATTGATTCAGTGATTTATTCTAGAATTCTGTTTATGCTGTGTGGGAGGAAAGGAGTGGGTGAGCTCAGTGTGGTGAAGGGAGTTCAGTTGTGTAAGATGACACAGTAGGATGGCTCCAGTGTGCGTTCACTCTCAGAGGTGAGCAACATTTTGTCCTCCTGTCAGCTGGAGAAGTTTCCTCTCCAGTTTAACCTGCAAGCTGAATGGCTCCGGTAAAACCGAAGATGTAGATAAAGCAGAGGCTGATAAACAGGAGCTGAGTGAATGAAAAACACCCATTCTTCTAAACCTGGGGTAAAGAAAAGCTAGTCATATGACTAAAAAGTTAATCATACTGCCCTAAAGGAGTTTGTCATCGCTACCAGTGATGAATGTGGAAAATGAAAGGGTTTTTTGTATTCATCATAAGAAATGGATGGATTTTGGCCTACTCATAGTTTCTTAGAGTTTTATGATTGCCTTTGATCACTGTAATATATAATTTTATATTCCTAACTAGTTTTTCTTTGCTCCTAAAAATACAAAAAGTTTTAAATTTAATATTTTGTGTGTATGAAGGACAAGTTATGTAATAGACTTGATTGATTGTACATCTGATTTACTTCTATCTGAATAGTCTCTTAGCCAAACTGTTCTTCCTCTTTTTCAGCTTATATTGATTGCCCTGATGGCTTAGGTAATTAGGCGGGGTTTTTTAATATCCAGTTTATTAGAAAATACCAACTGAATATATCAATTGAATTTTTCTCATCCCTAGAAATGTTTTTTTTTTCTTACTTGCAGTTATTTTAGTTAATTTTTTAGACTTTATTGCATGCCTAGTGTGTGCTTGGGCATGGGCCTAGTAGGTCCACTTGAGAATACAAATAGGTATGTTCTAGTAAATGTTTTATAACGTATCTGCAAATTGTACATGTACTGGCATTTTAGTTCGCCATCCACTTTGTTTATCTAGTTGATGGATGCTAGCTTTACTTGGCGTTGTGAATAGGTAGCAAAAATATGTAAAATTGTTGGAAAAAAAGGGTAAGACTGATAGTCTGCAGGGTTAATCGTGGTGGTTTTTAAGTCCTCTTCTAGTGTTAAGAGCTTCTCTTGAAGACTGTTAAGTAAACGAAAAAGTTTGTTTAACTTAGAGAGAAGTGAAGGGCTGACACTGTCATAGGCTGCTGATGTACTGCTTATTGGACCTCAGCCGGCTGTTGCCTGACGACAGACAAAAATCCCGGAATGCTTCATCCTTATTCGTTTGCATTTACAGATACGGTGCTTAGAGACGCGATACTTTTATCTGCTAGGGCATTTGCCTATAAATGTCAAAATGCCATATTGGACCTAGCAATCTTTTTAGGACTCTGCTAACAAGGATTGCTTGATCTTAGGTGATATTTCATGATTATGTTTTATTGTAAACTTAATATACTCACTGCGTTGTATTGAAAATACATCATGACAATGCTGAACAAAGGTGGCACTATAAACATTTAATTACCAAATTAAAAAAAACTATAAAACCAAAGAAAATTAGCCTTGTTTAGGTCAGAGATCAGCAGCATGGTAGGTAGGTGTCCTCCCAAACTTCTTGTCCACCTAGAACTTCAGAATGTGATCTTAGGGTCTTTGCAGATGTAAGGAGTTAAGATGAGGTGTAAAGTGAGCCCCAAATCCAATGACTAGTGTCCTTTTAGGGAGCTACACACAGAAGAGGGCAATGTGAAGACAGAGGCAAGATTTGAATTTTGCTACCATGAGCCAGGGAATGTCAAGGATTGCCTACAAGCCTCAGAAGCTGGGAGAGAGAGCAGCATGGGACAGCTTCTCCTCCAGCTTCCAGAAGGAACCAGCTCTACTGATACCTTGATTTCAGACTCCTAGACTGTGAGAAAATACATTTCTGTTGCTTTACGCTACTCAATTTTTGGTAGTTTGTTAGGGCAGGCCTTGTTAGCTAATACAGATAGTGGATGTGGGTTCATATTTTATTATATGCCTTATTGTGCTGTTTGTTTCTTTCACATGTTCTTAGATGTCTAGAAAGGTTACTCATTCCTCTGGGGAAAATATTCAGTGGTAGAAGCATGCTTATTTTTGCTCATTTTGATTTATAGCTGATTTAGAGCTCTGGCTAGAAAGAACTGGTGATATTAAAAGAGGTCAGGAGTTGTAAAAAAAAGTCATGCACTTTGATTTAATGATTTTTAGAATGGAAATTCAGAAACAATCGTCAGTATTGAGGAAATGGGTAAACAAATGATAGCTTATGGAGTATTTTACAAGTCTTTAAGCCATAAAGACTGACAACTTGCAAAAATGTGCATGATATAATTTGGAGGGGCTAAAGCAGGATAAAATCGTGTGCGTGTTATGATTACAAGTATGCCAATGATTTGGCAATTTAAAAAATTGAGAAATTCACCAAAATGTTTATAATAGTAACATAGAAAGTAGGATAACGATTATTTTGTTGTTGTTTTTTACTCCCTTTTCTTTTCATCTTTGGATAATGGGGCTGTATTTAAAATAATAATAGAAAATAATTTAAGTGGGATCTTTGTGGATTTTGTGTGTGCTTCTGAGAAGGTTTAAAATAAAGATCCTGAAGTTTCCAATAAGTAAATCTTAGGAGTGGGCTGATAATGGGAGGTTTTGTAATTTTTAAAGAGATTCTTAGTATGTGAGGGATAGTCATCCATTTGAAACGGATGAGTTTTAGACATTTCTGAGGTGATATTTGCACAAGAGAGTTTCTTAAGGTCAGTTTTAGAACCTTTGAATCTAGACTCAACCTCTTTAATCATCCTCATTAAGGAACAGGGTTATCAACTGAATGTTATCTAATGCAGTGAAGAGTGGGAAATAACGTTTTTAGGAAATTGTTTTGCTTTTGAAATCTTTGTTTTTGTTTTGTGAAAGTCAAATTTAAACATTATCAATATGTATTATAAAGAGGAAAGTAAACTCGAACCCCATTTCTGAGAGAAAACCACAGTGGAAAAGAATTTTGAATCATATTGTGTCATATGTGATTGTGTAGAAATTGTAACCTTCTCAAGTCTCTTGGCTGAAGCCTGTTCTTCCCAGCAAAGGAAAGGAAATGGAGTTGGTTGGTTTTTGTTTTGTTTTGTTTTGTTTTACTATGTTTTAGAAGAGAGAAGTAGTGATGTGGTTTATCCAAAAATCATTCATACCGGACTTTAGAATTTGTATTAGGATATTTACTTACGAATGCAACTGTGCCAGCTGGGCCATCTCACCACTCATAATAAAAGCATCTGACAGTGAAAACTTGACTCAGCTGGAGCTTGGAGCTGTCTGGCTTCATCATCGTGATTTCCACACCCACAGCGGTGTGCATCACCTCTGACAAAGTCACAGCTTTTATGTAAAGGAGGTAGTGAGTGTTTTGTTATTTGGGGGGCTGTTAGAGTATATAGGGGTCTACTGGGCAGTAGACATTCTGAGATGTAAGATTTAGTCATTGCTGAGGCCTCATCATTTCCGTGAACTTCAGCTGTTTCTCCTCCAGCCTGGTGTTTCACACTGTAAAGCTTGTGCCTGTGACGTTATTCTTTGTGGCGAAATACCACAAAATAAAGCCAGCGTGGAAAGCAGGTGATGAAAATCGTACCAAAGTGATGGTTTTTAGGCAGAAAATAGAAGTTGTAGGTCATTTAAGACTGTTGAATGTGGCCAAAGTTTAACAAACCTATGGACCTGAACAAGTCTACCATCCATTATAACTGAAACAACAACAAAAAGTTAGTGAAACTGTTTCGGTGATTTTTCTGGCCGAGGGAAACAATTGCTCATCAAATGAGAAAGAAAACTCAAGAGAATATTGAAAAGGCTCTTAACGTATGGTCTGAACTTATGCACAGGAAAAAATGAGACTGTCATTTCTGGGATGTAACAGATGGTGAAGACAGTGAACTGACAAGAGAAGGTTGATTTGGTGCGCTTTTTCAAATGTGTTTTCTTTGCCAAATAAGAAGTTAATAAGGGGAGGCCACACCAGCTAACCATATATTGCTCCTGGAACTGAGCTGAAGGAACTCATAAAGCAGGGAAGTTGTGGTGTCTATGAATGCAAGGTAATAATGAAACCCACATTTGAAAAAAGAAAAATACCTTCTCTAAATACACATCCCAAGAAGAAATGTGAGCATCAGATATTCAGACAACTAAGAAGCAATTTTGATGATGGAATGGAGGGAACTTTACAGATGCCTGAGAAATGAATCTCGTTCCTTGTGAGGACAGGAAATGAAGGAAGGAAGGAAAAATAAAAAAAAAGGCAGCATCTGCTCTCTAGTTCATTCCCAGTTGCCTCTCTCATCTTCTCCCCAACTTGATTCACTTGCTGCTTTGGTCAAGGTGAATGAATCAACCAAATGCTGATGGTCCATAGGGTCAAAAGACATTAATCTAATACTGCAATTCAGTTGGTCTCAAATGATGATCCTCAGACCTGAGCTTGAGCAAAGTCTCTGGCTCCACCCAGAATTACTGAATCCGAAATGCTGCGTGGTGGAGCCCGGCAGTCTGTATTTAGCAAGACTTCCAGGTGATTTTGGTGCATGCTTAAGTTTGAGACACTCTGCTGTAACTTATCTCTATTCAGTATCTCCTTTGAGCATTTTAATTTATTGTAGTTTGCTATATATTACGTACAATGTGCAGTCATACCAATCATCTGTATTACCTTGATTCTTCAGATTTGTCCAGTTCATGGCTAATTTGACTGTGGTTTCTATTAGTTATATTAGCAATAGTTTTATTGCTAAAACTATTAGCGATAGTATATTGCTTTGGATTTTTTTCCCCTTTTCGATTACTTTGCCCCCCTGTTTTTACAGAATCTGTAAGAGTATGAAGGAGTAGCGCACATTTTCCAAGTACTGTTTTAATGACTGTTATAAGGGAAATTATAAGCTCTAGTGGTATTCAAGAATTTAGAGATTAGAGAAAGGGCTGACATATCTCAGGGATAAGATCTACAGTAATTTGGGAGATATAAACAAACCTAATCAAGTTGAGTAGCCGTCAATAAGAAGCAAGATTTACTGGGCAGTTGATTTTATATATTTTGATCTGATGAATAAATTAACCCTCCACAAATCTGTTTAGCAGCTGGTTGTCATTTCCATTAGCTAAATGCAACTAGTCTTAAATCGGTTTCAAAGCCCCTGCCAGCACGCCTTGCTGAGTTTGCTCAGCCTTTCAGCGCTGAGACGAAACTCCCAGGTGCCCAGTTCAGTGCTCAGGTCTGTAGACCTTGTTATGGGGTCATTTAAATCCTTCTGCCAGCTCTTGAAATGACCCCAGGCAAGTAATTTAATTCAGTCTTTCTGTCACTGGAGGTAGTCAAGGGGATTTAAGGATTTATATGCAATAAGAAACATGCTTTAGAGTTTTATCAGCCTGAGCTCTAACAGTAGAGGAGGTGAGGTGAGAGTTGAGTATTTTCACTCATTCCTAACAAATTTCAGCTCCAAGGACTTGGTAAATGTTTTCATTAACTTCTGTGTAGTGATCGGACTTTCTTAGGTATTGGCACCATATCAACATGAATATTTTCATTCTCTACAGGTTTGGAAATCGTGGTTGTTTAATGTGCTGTTCTTATTCTTGCTTTGGACTTTTTCTGGTTACAGTAGACCTTATACAAAGCCCTGTAAATACTTTTATAGATTATTTTAGGGAAATGTAGATTATTAATGTTTTACTATGTTCGGGTAAATGGAAGCAAGGGAAACCAACGTAGTAGAGTTGTATTAGTTATTGCCCCCAAAACTTAGTGGCTCAATACACCACACACTTATTATCTTATAGTTTCTGTAAGTCGGGAATTCAGGAGTGGCTTAGCTGGGTGGTCGCGCCTGGAGACTGTCACGGTGGTTTGCAGTCAGGATGGCCCAGGGCCTGGAGGCCGTGCTCACATACGCCCTGCTCACATGGCTGCTGAGAAGAGGCCTCAGTTCCACGCTGGCTATTTGCAGAAACACTCAGTTCCTCACCTTGTGGGCCTTTTCGTAGGCTTTCCAGAGCGTCCTCGTCTCCTACAGCCAGATCCCCAGAGGGAGTGATTCTAGGTGGAGCAAGGAGAAGCTAACATGCTTTTCCCCACGTGGTTTCCGAAGTCCCACGCCCATCAGATCGGCCACATTCTGTTCGTTAGAAGCAAGGCACTAAGTACAGTCCACATGCGAGAGGAGTGGAATTAGGCTCCACCTTTTGAAGAGAAAATATTAAAGGAATTTGTGGACATGTTTTTTAAACTATTGCAGTGATAAGACACTAGGATATATTTAGCAAAGACATGGGCAGCAACCAAAATTGTACTTATTTCTATGTTTTTTCCCAATGGTCTTCTAGTTAAAACAGGTGTTTCTGTTACTATGTATATATTTCTGAACATTCTCATGATCTCAACATTGTAAATTAAAAGTAAAAGTGTTTATGAGAAGATGGAGTTGGGGAAGGGCAGGACTCTAGCTCCACGCATCTTTCTAACCAAAATACTAACAAAATACTAATGGGCCCCTCAGGAGACAACCTGAACAGCCTTGGCAAGTCCTGTTGTGTGGCTGGAAGTTGGTTTGCCTTAGGGAATACTAAAAATGCCCAGTAAAAGCGGAGTGGAAATGCTGGCTTACGAGCATCGAGACAGTGCCTTTGCTATGAGCTTTTTCCTTGTTTATGAAAGTTACTGTTCTACTCCCATTATTCTGGCTTCCCTTGCCTAGAGTCAATCCTAATGAACCAACACACTATGTAGTATATGATAACAGACTATAGTTTCCCTTAAATATATAAATACTTCTCCTCTAATCATGTTTATTCATTTATTTAATAACATTTTCTACTGATAAGACAGAAATAGACTTCAATATCAAAAGCTACTGGTCAAAATTCTAAGTTAGGACATTCAAATTAGTGATTTTTTTTTTCTTGCTATATTCTTTTCCTCCTCCAAAGTTAAAATTCTCTCATTTGGGGGAATGACATTTAAGTGTAGACTTTAAAATACAGAAGAGAAGAGAAGAAAAAAGAAATGAACAAAACCCAGACTCTTATTCTAAAAGATGGAGGGGTTTGTCTCAGCACCTCAGCAATCTCTGTTCTTTGATGCAGACCCGTGTTTGTGTCGGGCTTGTTAACACACAGATCGCTGGGCGGCACTGCCTGAGGTTCTGAATCGTAGCTTGTGGGCGAAGCCTAAGAATGGGCATTTCTAGTAAGTTTCCAGGTGACACTGCTCCTAGAGGCCCTGGGACCACAGAGAACCACCGTGTTCAAAGCAGTTGTTAGAATAATCCGCCCTATTCCCCCTTGTGTCAGCAAAGAAGGTGATTTTATTTAGAATTCTGTCAGGCTTTTTCCATCAGCGTATCTCTGTGCAGTTATCTTAGTTACATGTCTGTTAAGCATGAGGTGCCTGTGCGTGTGGTAGAGTTAGAGAGAGGAATGAACTGCATTCTTGTTCTATTTACATTTGTTTTTGAAAGGTAGCGACACCCAACTTAACCAGAAGCGAATTGTTCAGAAGCCTGAACTCCTTAGATTAATATTCACAAATATGTACATCAAGAAGAACCTCTGAGTGGAGGGAAAGACTTATACAGTTTAGTCCTTTACTTTGAGAAAGGGTAGAGAGCTAACTTTAGGACTGTTGTTTTAGGATTGAAAGTAAAGTAAGGCAGCAAATTAGAGGTTGCTTATGTACTCATTACAGTCAGTAATTGGAAAAAAGAAGAGCAGAAGAACTCTGTTAATACTGAAGTTTGCAGCTGTTTTTGGTCAAGGGCAGGTAGTTCTTCCAGGCCACTGGTCCGACAGGGCTTCTCTGAATTTCCGAATGTGGTGATACTTTGAAAGAAAAAAAAATAAGCGAACGGTAGGTATTAGAAAGAATTACATTTAAAAATATGGCACTTGGTTCCAGCCAAGATGGAGTTAACGGAGACTGCATTGACTCGCACCCCAAACAACTGAAAGTCAGATGAAATATGGAAAACATCTTTCAGACATTGAGCACCAGGAAGCACAGGACACGGAACCCCACAACAAACGCACTCCTGAAGAGAGGGGAGAACACATCAGAAGAACCCTACAGGTGTACCCGCTGACTGATGGGAGCGAGTTCCAGGCCTAAGCTGCAGAGAGGAAGAACCCAGACAGAGCCTGCCATTCACCCCAAGTTCAGGGGACAGAGCGGCCAGTCCCCTGAGGCGACGCAGCTGGAGTTTACAGAGCAAAGTGCTGGAGAGGAAAGAGCTGCTCAGAGAGACAGGGTTCTGGAGCCACCAAGGAGTCAGCAGTGAGCCTTCAGCTGAGTGCTAATCATGCGTGTGTGTGAGGAGACTGCCCACGGCCGGGGAAGAAACCCACAGACGAGCAAGAGGGAGCAAACCCTGAAGCTCACACAGGATCAGGAACGGTACATGTTCCTGCCAGCCAGAGCAGGAAATCTTGTAATTTATAGGGTATCAGAGTACTCAGCAGAGTATTGCTTGCTAATACTGCTAGTGTTAGCTCAAGGCTTAAGGCTGCTCTGGTTCTTATATGAAAAATCTTAGAAAACAAGCTTCATAAGAACTGAACTGTTTCCAACTGACTTAACTGTGTCCCAGAACAACTCCATAATATTTATAGAAATATAAACACATCCAGCACTCAACAACAGAAACTTCATAATGACTGGTATCCAAACAAAAATTACTAGGTATGCAAAGAAGGAGGAAAATAAGACCCACAATGAGGAAACTCAATGAAACGAAACTGACACAGAAATGATACCCAGGATAGAATTCGTTGACACGGACATTTAAGCAACTGTTACACTTATGTTTCATATATCCATGATAGTAAAAGAAAGCATGAACATATTAAGGAGAGATATGGAAGATATATACTTATTCATGTGTGTGTATTTATGTATATGAGTGTGTGTGTACGTGTGCTTCTAGAGATGAAAAGTATACTGGATGGAATTAACGATAGATTAAACTTGTCAAAATAAAAGATTTGTGAACCTAAAACAACAATATACCAGAATTTGTGGACTGCAACTAAAGCGGTGCTTAGAAGGAAGTTCATATAGCACTTAAATGCCTACATTAGGAAAATAGAAAAGCTTCAAATCAGTGACCTCAGTTTCCACCTTACAAAAGTAGAAAAAATAAACATAAATCTCAAAATTAGTAAAAGAAGCAATAATGATAAGAGCAGAAATAAATGAAACCATAAGCATAAAAACAATTTAATAGAGAATAAAACCAAAAGCTGGGTTTTTTTTGTTTTTGTTTTAAATATTTTATTGGGGAAGGGGAACAGGACTTTATTGGGGAACAGTGTGTACTTCCAGGACTTTTTTCCAAGTCAAGTTGTTGTCCTTTCAGTCTTACTTGTGGAGGGCACAGCTCAGCTCCAGGTCCAGTTGCCATTGCTAGTTGCTAGTTGCAGGGGGCGCAGCCCACCATCCCTTGCAGGAGTCAAACTGGCAACCTTGTGGTTGAGAGCCCGTGCTCCAACCAACTGAGCCATCCTGGAGGCAGCTCAGCCCAAGGTGCCGTGTTCAATCTTAGTTGCAGGGGGCGGAGCCCACCATCCCTTGTGGGACTTGAGGATTTGAACCGGCAACCTTGTGGTTGAGAGCCCACTGGCCCATGTGGGAATCGAACTGGCAGCCTTCGGAGTTAGGAGCACGAGCTCCAACCGCCTGAGCCACCAGGCTGGCCCCCAAAAGCTGTTTTTTTGAGGGCTTAATAAAGTTGGTAATTGTCTAACCAGACTGACCAAGAAAAGATGGCAGAATCAAGTTATGAATATCAGGAATGAGAGAGGTGACACCACTTTGCATTCTATAGCTATTAAAAGGACAATAGGGAAATACTGTGAACAACTTTATGCCAACCGTATGCCGGCTGTATGACAGCTTAAATGAAATGGGCAAACTTGAAAGTCAAACTACCACAGCTTACTCAAGAAGAAACAGATAATGGAGTGGCCCTAACTCTAAGAAATTGAAATTATAATTTAAAACTTCCTTCCCCACCACATGCACGTACACACACACACACACACACACACACACACACACACACCAACACACCAACACCACCACCAACAAACAGAAAAAAAGAAGACTTCAGGTCCAGATGACTTCAATGGTGAATTCTACCAATGTTTAAGGAAGAAATAATATCAATTTCAAACTCTTCCAGAAAAGTAAAGAGGAAAGAATACTTCAACTCAGTCTATGAGACCAGCTTTACCCTGACACCAACACCAGAAAAGGACAGGAAAAAAGAAAAGTGTAGTCTGAATTCCCTCATGAATATGAATGTAATAATTATTAACAAAATGTTAGCAAATTGAATCCAGCATATGTAAAAATGATACTATATCCTGACCAAGTGCAATTTATCCTGGGACTGCTAGACTAGTTTAACATTTAAGAAGCAATCGAATTTATTGTGATCATTTCAATAGACGACGGAAGCAGTGGTTTGAATAATTTCAGTGTCCCTTTCTGATTAAGAAAATAATTTAGCAAGTTAGGAATAGAAGGGAACTTCCTCAGCTTGATAAAAGGCATCTATGAAAAACATACAGTTAATAGTGTTTTTAATGGTGAAAAACTGAATGCTACCTCCCTAAGAGCAGCTAAAGGAAAGGATGTCTGCTTTTCTTACTTCTATTCAATATTGTATGGAAGGTTCTAGCTAGTGAAGTGAAGCAAGAAACAAAATGTACCCAGATTGCAATGGAAGAAGTAAAACAGTCATTCTTCACAGAGGAGGACTCATGCTACCTGATGTCAAGACTAATTATAGATTCAGTAATCAAGATAGTTTAGTATTATTTGAAGACAGACAAATAGATGAATGCAACAGGAATAATCAAGAAATTGACCCACCCAACTATGGTCAATATTGAGTTTTGGTATAGGTGCCAAAGCACTTCAGTGGGAATGGGTAATCTTTTCAATAAATGGGCCTGGAATAATTTAGATAGCCATTTGTCAAAAAATAAAAACAAAAAAACTCCTGAACCTCTACTTATTTTTTGCTATGTGTAAAAATTAAGTTGATATTCATCACAAACCCAAATGTAAGGATTAAAACTATAAAATTTCTAGAGGAAAACATAGAAAATCTTAGTGACGTTGAGTTTACCAAAGAGTTCTTAAACATAACACAAAAAGCATTGATTATAAAATATAAATAAAATCAAGTAATTGAACTTTATAAAATTGAAATTTTGCTTTCCCAAAGTACTGTCAATAAATTGAAAAAGCAAGTCCAACTGGGGGCAAATATTTGCAAGTCATATATCTGACAAAAGACTTGTATTCCAAAAAAAAAGACGTGTATTTAGAATATATGAGGAGCTCACTCCAACTAAAACTGGACAGAAGATTTGAATTAGTCACCTCAGCAAAGAAGGTATGAGGGTTGCAGATAAGCTCTTGAGAAGATTGCCAGCATCATTCGTCATTGAAGAAGGCAAATTAAATCTAAAATGAGATCCCACCACATGTGCTCTAGGACAACTAAAAGTGTAGACGAGGCGTTAGAGCAACTGGAACTCTCCTGCACGGGTGACGGGTGTGAAATGGCACAACTCAGCCATTCCAGTCCCGCGTGTTTTACCCAAGAGAAGTGAAAGCATACGTCCACCCGTGAACTTGTACACCAGTCAGCTGAAATAGGCCAAAAAATGGGAAGCAATCCAAATGCCCGTCAGCAGCTGAATGGTTAAACTGTGGTATATTCATACAAAGGAATACTGCTCAATGATTAAAAAAAAAAAAGAGAGAACGAACTCTTGGCACACTAAACAACATTGACAAAAAGTGACAAAAAGCAGATTAGCGGTTGCCTGTGTGGGAGGCTCAACGTGGGGGTGGAGGGAGAGGGATAGGTCACAGTGGGCACCAGGAAACTGGTGGCAGTGGTCAGTGTGGGTGTGGGTGTGTGTCAAATGAAATGACCATGTGCCAAGTGAGGAAGGGAGAGAAAGCGTGTTTTAAATCACCTCTGTTGTGGTCAGACCTCTGCCCCAGCTTGAATACTTGCTTTTGTTGTCTGTCTTTCTTCCTGGATCATGTAAGAAGCACCTTAAACTTAGGGGATTGGAGGAATATTTCTAAAATAAAAGTTACCACAACTGACCCAAATTGAAACTGGCAAGCATTAGTTACTTTGGTGTTGTCAATATTTATTAGAGCGTAGGATAACTGGGAGTCCTCTGAATAGAGAAGTTTGAGAATTGACAGGGGAGTTAAAATAATTCCTTACGTCGTAGAAGAAGGAAGTCGAACATAAAGGAGTGGGCAGCTCAGTGATTGGCCAGGTGTCCCAGAGTATTGCTCATCCATCTCCATGTTCCCCAGAGCCCAGTTGGTACCCAGCCTGAGCCCCCAGAGTGCTAAAGGTGTGTCTGATCTGGGCACCCGGGGAGGGGGCAACTGGGGTATTGAAATTCAGTCAGAACAAAACAAGAGGGATTTGATTCACCCTGGGATGTTTCGGGCTTTCCAAGGAGACGGATCTTACCAGTAGGTTCCAGGACTATTCGGGCCGCGGGAAGTTTTCTAACTAGGGAATAAAAAGCCTGTCTGTTGATGTCTCCCTCCTTTTATTTATCCCTTATGACCTCAGTCCACTGTTATCTAGTGATTTGCTCTGGGGCTTTCTCTAGGATTTTTGTGGATTTGGAAAATTGAAGGGCTGTTCCTTATGTATCCCGGTTGCCTCTTTCTTGAGTCTCTAATTACAATGTGACAGGTTAACAAGTATCCTTGAAGCTGATCTCTGCTGTGGCTGAATAAAATGCCTGGGTTTTTTTTGTGTGTGTACATATTAGTGTGTGTGTGTGTGTGTGTGTGTGTGTGAGTTTGTATGTGCACGTGCATATTTAGATTAAATCCCTTGTTTGAGAATGTTAGTTACTATAGTAATGGAAACTGGATATTGGAAATTCAATTGCCCATTGTCCATTGTTTAGTCTTGCACTCGCCTTTCATTTTTCCTCTGAATCTCTTCTCTCCCCCTTCTTCCCTATAGGAAGAGCATCTGTCATTTAGAAAGGAGCTCTTAGGCTGGCAGCGTGGGCATCTTCCTCTCTCGGTGTAAATAGATGTGTGCAGAATGGGACAAGGAGTGAGTGTGGTCCCATCCGTCCCTGACAGCCTTTGGCAGGTCACATCTATTGGGGCGTCTCCTCGGCTCCCTACCGCGTTGCGGGAGCATTAGCCTCTGGTGGACAGACACGCAGTGGAGCTCTCAGCGGAGAGTGCTGGCTGGGTGGTTACTCCCGTGTTTCCCAGAAAATAAGACCGGGTCTTATATTAAGTTTTGCTCCAAAAGACGCATTAGGCTTATGTTCAGGGGACGTCCTCCTGGAAAATCATGCTCGGGCTTGTTTTCGGGTAAACGCAGTGGCTGGGTGCCAGGTTCTACTAGTTGAACCACTGTGACACTTCATTGTGGCCCGTCCCCAGCAAAATTATGTTCTGTGTAGTATTCATTTTATAAAACACTGATACACTGGGAGAAAGAGGAAGTGATGACATTCTAACCTGCTGGTTTTGTTGTTTGCTGACATCTCTGCCCAGAGGTATGTGTTAGGAGGATTCATTCTTTGGATCTTCCAGAGATCTATTGGTGCTGCTGCTCTTCCTGTTTCCTTCTCTAGTAGGTATTAGACATCTACCAAAAGTGCTTGATATTTATGTTAATTTTATTATTCATAAGAATGTAATTTCTCTTCAATCTCTCTCTTCTGCCCTTGGCAACTAGGCAAACTTCTAAATAAATACAATATTTCTGGCTTGAGCCCTGTTTGAGGACAGGTGTCCTTCAGCAACCTTTTTCTGAGCATGGGCTTCAGTACTCTTTGATAATGTATATTCAGTGTCTAGAACTGGGAAGAATTTTACTCGTTGTTGATATAACTGTCACATGTTAATCACAGTAGTTCTTCCATCCAGTTGATAGGACTTGTCTGAATGTCATTCTGCCAAATTCATGTCTAGCTTGGAAATGGAGACTCTTCAGATCTTTCTCAGCTCTCTCTTTGTCACCGAGTCTCAATGTGTGTGTGTGTGTGTGTGTGTGTGTGTGTGTGTGCGTGTGTGTCTGTGTGTGCATCTGTGTGTGTGCATGTGTGTGTCTTAGTGTGTATGTGAGAGCCCTCCATGAGTCGTAAGCACCACAGCACAACATCCTTCATAGATTGGTATTAAGTTTATCTTTGAAGATTTACCTATGGTTACAGAGTAATATTTTCTTATTAGAAAAGTTATTCATCTGTTAATTGTCTCCTAATAGTAAATTACATTGAGTTATCTTTAGGGGAAGAAGAGCAGCTTTTAGTGCCGTGAAAACTGATTAGTTTCATTAAATGCTAGGTCTTGAATGTTATCCTATCTGTCTGTAGTATTTTCCTTTTAGTGTATTTAAATTTAGCCATTCATAAAAATCTTGTCATCTCTTTTATAAACGTAAAATTAAGCTGTGACGGATATAGAAGAAAATAAAACCTGCGTTACAACAGGGGAGTTAAAATGGTCTTTCCCTAGGTTTTTAAGGAAAAAGCTCTTTTTCACTTAATATTAAAATGTACATGTGGAATAGATATGGTAGTTCTTAACCATAATTGCATTACTACAGGTTTCAGATTCTCTGAATTATAAATTAGATTGTTTCCCTATGTCCAAGTAATGTATCTGGTATGCTAATGAGTAGTAAAAGGCTCATTTCTTTAAGTCTAAAATGTTTGCTTGCTTTTGTTTCAGGGAAACCTCACAGCACGGGTAGCTCTGAACGGATTCAGCTCTCAGGAATGTATAATGTCCGTAAAGGCAAAATGCAGTTGCCAGTGAACCGCTGGACCAGACGCCAAGTCATCCTGTGTGGCACCTGCCTAATAGTATCGTCTGTGAAAGACAGCTTGACTGGGAAGATGCATGTTCTGCCACTGATTGGTGGGAAAGTAAGTTTAAAAGAAACGAAATTCTAACAGATTTCCGAGCATCATGAAGGAGCTTACTTTGAGCCATTTCTGTAATGATGGGTAGATGGTTTCTGACTCATCTAAGGTCTTACTCAGTTCTGTTGCACTCCACCACTGGGCACTATTGGGTGGTGGAGTTGCAGAAAATAGCAATGCCATTGGCTCGCATGAGGCCCTGGGAATCCTCGCTTCATTTACCTCCAGGACTGAAAACAGAGCGACTAGACTATCAGTGTTACATTTTAGGCTATAGATGATGTTATTCCTTATGAGCAGATATTTTTTTGATATCTCAGGCATATGTTTTGTAGTATATTACAGTGATCCTTCCGTTCATGACCACTCAAGCCTGCTAATTGAAGGGTAGACTTCTCTAGCATGGACCTTGGATCCCACTTTGCCATGCGTTTCTGTTTATTTGTGTTCAGTGACCAGTGGGATTAGCATTTTTAGTTTATCACTATAGCTAGTGATGGATTTTGAACCTGCAGTGTCATTCATTTTGGAGAAAATCTGTGATACACGTGATAGATATAGCTGGCATTTACTGACTGCTTTTATTTGGGCATGTTAATTATTTTATTCCTATCGTATCAAATAGAACCAGATTGCTTGGGAAAATGTTACGTTCTTTTTTTTTTTGCCAGATTTATGTATAAACTCCAAGCGTTGGTAGGTGTATCATTATCATAATTCTATGTCAGTATTTCCTGAATTTTAAATGATATGATAATCTGTTAATAAACAAGGCAGATTTGGATGAAGAAACGGGTGTTTGGAAATTGGGGGCCTATTAAAGAAATATTTTCTTTACCATTTTGCCCCCTGAATGGGCATAGGAAAGAAGGCAGGATGTGGAAAAAGGATATAAAGAAAAATAATAAAACAACTTTTGTTGAAGTGAGCTTTCTTTCTCTTGGTAAATATTTGATCTGCTGGTTCCAGGAATTAGAAATGAAGCAGGTGACACCGGATGTGTGCAGTAATAGATTGTCATTGCTGCTTAACTTTTGTCTGAGCATTGAAGAATTAGTTATATTTTATTACTGAAGAGTTTGTCCTTTGGATGGATTACTGAAAATTTAGTCAATGTTCTTACTCCCATAGGTCATCATTAAAAATGCATACTTAATGTTTGATGCCCTGTTAGGGCAACACTCTGTTTCTTCTCTGATGTTAGGGATTTGCACAGGCAAATTTAATATAGCTATTTATTATCCTCTGTGGAGAAGCCACTTTGCTTGGCATCCCAGAAATACCAAGATGGCTAAGTCACTATCCCTGCTTTGGACTAGCTTACAATTTACTATCCAGAGATGAAAGATGGACACAGCAATATCTGCTCTAAGACAGGCGCCAAAAGTAGTGGGGAGGAGCAGTGGAAGGAGACACTAGTACATTTTGTGGGGGGAATCGGGGAATTTTGTGGTGAAGGAGGTAGCAGTTATGGTAGAACTGGCAGGTGAGAAATCTATTGACACGGGCAGGTCAGAAGGGTTATGGTGCTCAGAGCTGCTGAGGCGGGAAAGCAGTGGGCTGTTCAGATGAGCTCAGAAGATCCCGTTGTAATTAGTGTTTTCACTCAGAGCTGTACACTTGTCCTGACTCCCAGGCCTCTGTTATTGGAATGGCCTTCTACCAGGAGTGATTCGAAAGCTAATAGCTTTCTTCACTCACAGGCAAACCTTGTAAAACCTGTTTTGCACTATGCCTTTAAAAATAATTGAATATGTTGAGAAATTGTCTTTTAAAACCAAGTTAGGAAAAAATAATTCACTCTTCTCACTCTGAGTTTTCATTAAAGTTTATCTGTTCCTTTTTTCATTCTTTTCTATTGTTAAAGGAAAATGGAAGGGTTTTTGAATTTTATTCTAAAAATTTTTGTAAAGAAGAGCTAGAAATGAGGTGTTAGGTTGGTCATAACCTAGCTGTAAGTGCTATGATGATCAAATTTGACGCGCCACTAGAGCATAGTCATTAGTTTACACTCTCAAATGTAGAATTCCAAATATGAAGTTAAATAAAGCTGTCTTCAAATTTAATTGTTGAAAACGGTGTTTGTGTAATAGATAAGTTTTTTCATTGTGCAATTTTATATTTAGTTTGTCCTTTAGAATTTAACAGATTTTTAGATAACTTATTTTAATTAACATTTTATTTAATTAATATTTATTAAATTGTGATGCATGATAAATCGACTAACTGTTAACCGATTACTACCCAATGTAGCAACGATAGCAATGTCATACCAGTGTCTCTGCTTGTGTTCTCTGGGTCTGTCCCTCCCACAGCCTCCCCCACCGGCTGTCCACTGTCTTAGAATATGTGTCTGTCATTTTCTTTTCTTAACTAAGTGTTATCATGTAACTATGTTGTGCTTGGTTCGATCTGAATAAAAATGGTATCGTACTGTGTGTGGTCTTCAGTGAGTGAATATTTTCACACAATATTATGTTTCCTAATAAAATTCTGTGTCGCTTACTGTATGTGGTTTTCATTTCTGTATAATATTCCACTCTGTGAATGTTATAAATTCCCATAATTTATTAAGTAATTTTCCTGTTGATGGACATTTGGTTTGCTTCTAGTTTTTTGTTATTATAAATAATGCTGCTGAAATAGTCTTACGTTGATATGCCTGTAGTATGCAAGTAGTTTTTCTAGGGCAGTAATTCACAATTAGAGTTACTGTGCCCGAAGGAGACATTTGGTGGCATGTGGGAGTGTTTTAATTGTCAGATGATTCAACAGACAGCATATCAGTTAATGTAAGTAAAGTTAGGCTGTGGTAACACCCTTCCCCGCCCCCTACTGCACCCCCATCTCAGTGACGTATAACAGTTATTTCTCACTCAGGCTGCATGTCCATTGTGGATTGATGGAGATTTCTTTTTTCACCCGATTGTCCAGGGACGCAGCCTGATGGAGGCTCTGCTCTCTCGTAACATTTGGAACATGTGGCCTTCCTTTGTTGCTTAGGCAGGGGAAGAAGTAAACTGGAATATTATTAACTAGCTCCTGTATATTTGGACGCAGAAGCAGCACCCGCTCATTTGCTACAACTAGTCATATGACCCCACCTGAAAAAGACAAGGGGTCTGGGAAGTGGAGAAGTCGGTAGAGTGTATGGGTAACACCAATATATTTGCTGCCAGGGGATGCTGTTGGCATTGGACATCGTAGGGTAGGGGCTCAGAGAGTAAAAAGTGTTAGACAGTCCTTCAGACGGTACAGTGAAGAACTGTTCAAAATGCCTACTGTGACCTCCCTGAGAAATACTGCTCTTGGATACATACTCAGGAGTGAGGGCACTGACTGGGCTACAGGGCATAGGCACATCTACTTTTACAAAATGATAGTTTGTTTTCCAAGATTGTTTTCCGCTATTTTATGCTTACATCAGTGTACAAGTGTTCTGGTTTCTCTACATACTCACCAAACTTTATTGAGTTATAATTGACATGCAATAAACTGCACATTTTGATAAGACTTTGATAACTGCATACTCCCATGCATGCAGTTTGATAGCTGTATATACAGCCGTTAAACCATCACTACAATTAAGATAGTGATCGTATCACCACCCCAAATTTCCGTGTGTTCCTTTGTGCAACCCTTCCCTTCTACCCTTTTTGTTCTCACTTCTCCCCAGCCTCAGGAAACCACTGGCCTGATTTCTGTCCATATAGATTAGTTTAAATGGCATTTTAGAAAAAGAATTGTATATTCTCTGTAGTGTATAGAAATAGTTGATTTTTGAGTATTGATTTTATATCCAGCCACCTTGCTAAATTTTCTTAATTTATTCTAATGTAATGTTTGTAGATTCTTTGGAACTTACTGTCTCGCTAATTATGTCATATTCAAATAATGACAATATTATTTCTTCCTTAGTACATTTCTTTGTCTTATTGTAATGTCTGGGACTCTAGTAGGGTATTGAATAGAAACAGTAGATATTTGTCTTATCAATGATTTTAAAGTGATTGATATCAACATTGAAGTTTGCTTTAGATGTTTGATAAAGACCCTTTGTCAGTTTAAGGGAGTTATTTGTGTTCTGAGTTTGCTAAGTTTTTATCATGAATGAATAGGTGGTGAATGTTATCAAATGCTTTTTCTGCAGCTGTGGGGATGATCATAGGCTTTTTTCTTTAATCTGTTAATGTGATTAATGATTTTGTAGTTCTAATAATCTTAAACCATCTTGCCTTTCCTGAGGTAAATCCAACTGGTTCTTGAGACTTTTTGTTCTATCTTACTGAATTTTGATGCAACATTTTGTTCAAGATAAGTGTCCATGATTGAGATGGGTCTGTCATTTTCCGTTCTCTTACTTCTCTGATCTGCTTTTGGTTTTACTGGACTTATAGAATAGGTTGGGGTATTTTTCTTCATTTTTTGTTTGGTGGATGAGTTTGCACAAATTTGGAATGATCTGTTTCTTGTAACTTTGGTAAAACTCACCTATAAAACCATGTGGGCTTGATATTTTCTCGAAAGTTTTTTTAAAAAAATACTCAATTTCTTAAGTGGTTATAGTACAATTGAGGTCTTTTGTTTTTTTTCTTGATTTAGTGTTGGTAAAATACATTTTTCTAAAAATTTGCCACAAAACTAAACTATTTATAATATTCTCTTTTTGATCTCTGCTTATTCTGTAGTCATGGCTCCCTTTGTTTGTTAATATTATTTATATCTGTCTTCATTTGATATTGATCGATATCAGTTGATATCCAATTTTGTTAGCCTTTGCAAAGAACCAGTGTTTTGCTTTGTTAATTAACGTTAGTGTTTTCTGTTGTATATTTGGTTTTCATTTCATTGATTTCTGCTCATTATTCCCTTCATTCTGTTTTGAGTTTATTCAGTTTTTGGTTTTGGTATTTTTTTCCCTAAATTCTTGAGATAAATGTTGATCAAACTTTCTGCCTTCTTGTCTAATAGTATTTAAAATGGTAAATTTCCCTCAGTGTACTGCTTTTGTTACATTCCATAAATTTCTACATGTAGTATTTTTTAATGGTTTAGTTCTAAGAATATCTGAATTTCTAGTGTGATTTTCTTTATTCTTGAATTGTTTAGAAGTGTGTTATTAATTTTCTAAGTATACTTGAATTTTAAATTGAGGTTGCTTTTTTTTATTGTTGACTTCTAACTTAATTGCATTTTGGTTCAAAAAATAGTCTGTGTGATACTGATTTTTTTGAAAATTTTTTGCACTTTCTTTGTGACTTGGTTTGTAGTCATTTTTGTAAATGAAACAGGGGTTTATGTAATATGTTACTTTATTTACTTATGGAGAAATTACTGTGAGTAGAAATTTCATTTGACTATAGCACTACATTATTAGGACTTGAAAGTTCTCATGGTAGAATTTTATTTTAGGTTAATCTCAATTTCACATTAAGTTTTTTTAAAAATATTTTTTAACGTGCTTGAAGAGCTCTTTAAGAAAATGTTGTAATTCAGAGTAATATAAAAGTCCCTTAAGTAAAAAAATCCACCTGAAGTAAAACTTCTAAAGTGAAATCTTAAGGAAGAAGCCTCCCAACAAGAGGAAGTAGGAACCCCAGCACTCGTGAGGATATAGAAACGTAAGAAAGTGAGTCTGCCCAGTTTTAAACAGGAAGAAGAGATTTTCACTATTGTGGGGAAATCTAATGAAGATAAAACTCCCCTTTTTTGGTCTCCTTATAACTCAAATTGGTTGGTAAGACTCAGAAACTTAAACGTATTAAATAATAAGAAAAAATTAATATCGTGAGAGGTGCGAATCTGCAGGCGCACTGATCTAAGGTATAGTTAACGAACAATAAGTTATTCTGCTTTCTGACTCGTTTTTGTCTCTGTTTGTTTTCATAGGTAGAAGAAGTGAAAAAGCACCAGCACTGTTTAGCATTTAGCTCCTCTGGACCCCAAAGCCAGACTTACTACATTTGTTTTGATACATTCACAGAGTATTTAAGGTGGCTTCGACAAGTCTCTAAGGTAAGCACCCAGGAATTCTGTTGCGCTTCTGGTTGGCTAAAAAGTTGCTTTCTGCTTGAACAGTTCTGAAATATAGTTATACATTCAAAAGTTGTGCTTCTTTGTGTTTTTTTTCAGGTTCTGCCAATAGTTAGCAATTTACAGTTTTTTAAGAGCTGATTTTGGCTGAAAAGTAACTTAAAAATTTTTGTTTGCCAGATTCTGTTTATACTCAGAAAAAAAAAAAAAAAATTTCAGTGGGTAAACCGGTGTTGCTATCTTAATGTTATAGATACGGAACATGATCTTGAGACTGTGTAAGGGACTGGCCCAGGGTAGGACAACGCAAAACCACAAAATACCCAGAAAATTGTCACAAATTTCCCCTCTGTCACTATTTTTTCTTATGAGTCTGCTCTTATGCCATCTGCCTTTTGCTTTTTCAACTTCTGCCTTTTGAATATTTTAATTTCTTTTATCATCTTAATTTTGGCCATTTTATAATCCCCTAATTAAGATCACCATGACCCACGAAACAGTGTGCGTGTGTGTATTTGTGTGTCTAAAATGGAAACCAGAATTGTATGATAAATAAGATAAATAAATGCTGGTATTTCAGGTGCCGTGTTTGAGGATATTTTTATGTCACATTTATAGAATTATGTGTAAAATGGGTGGATTACAGTCCTTTGTGCCTTGGTTTGGGGTGTGTTTATGAAATGATGAAACCTCTAGGGTGCAAAAGCATTACCATGGAATTTGCTTTCATATTTTTGACTTTATAATCCAATTTCTTATCCAAGTTCAGTATGACTCAGACGGCTGCTGTATGATGTAATTATTTATCAAGTGAATGAATAGGGAATAACTTTCTAAAACAGTTAACAGAAAATTCGAGAATAATATCCAGAACGTCCCTTTGAAATCCCAGTTGCATTTGAATTATCAGGTAAAGACTGTGTTCTCTGATGATGCAACACACATAGGAACAGTAGTTTCAGCTCCTTTTAGAGCAAAAGCAGTGGGCAGAGTTTAGGTTGATAGGACTTAGACGATTCTCCCAACCTAGTGGGCAAATGGAGGTTCTAAATGTACAGGTAACACTCCTGCTAGAAAAAATGGAAAAGATGACACATCTCTCTCAGACTTTCATGTAGAATTAGTGTGGTATTAGAAACAATATGTACATCTGTCTCGTTTTAAAATTACTCTTGTGGTTGCAAATGTGAGGAGATAAGTATTAAATAATATTGTGCTTTTATATTTAAGTGGTTGTATAGGTTCAAAGCAATAAGTTAACGGCCTACACTCGGTTCTTATTCAGAATAAAATGCCAAACTATGGTCGAAGTGCAGTAAATATCTGTCTATACGGAGATGGTGCTTTTTTTAAAAACTTAATTTTGGAGCAGTTTTCTGTTTACAGAAAAGTTGCAAAGATGGTATAGATATATTTGTCAAAACTAAGAAACCGACATTAGTACACTGCTCTGAACTAAACTCCCCAATTTATTTGGCTTTAACTACTTTTTCCATTAATGGCTTTTTTTCTATCCCAGGATCTAATCCAGGTATCACATGGCACTGGGTTGTCACGTCTCCTTTGTCGGTCCTGGTCTGTGATGGTTTTTCAGTCTGTGTGTCTCATGACCGTGGCCGTTTTGAGGAATCCTGGTCAGGAACCTCATAGAATACTCTACATAGAGATGTTCTCATCTTTCAGACCAAATGCAGTGTATCAGGCAGCTACTGTCCATTCTTTTTTGAACAAGTCAGAGGTATAAACTCTTAAACATAGATAAAGATGTAAATAAAAGTATGTATAAATTAGCAAGTTTACCAATGATGGATTGTTTTGATTCAAACAATAACAACAAAAAGGTTAATAGATACTGAGTTTAATAGTCTTGTATGTTAAACAGCCCCCCCAAATGACAAAGTCACTGTTCTAAAGCCAGCAAACATTTATTAAGCACCTTCTGTATGTCAGAAGGGGCACTGGGGTACAGCAGAGAACAAGTCTGATTCCCCTCTTCCTGGGGCTTACACTGGGGAGACAGACAATAAATAAGTAAACAGGCAAGAAAGAAAATAGCACATAATCCTAGTGCTATACACCAAGGTGAAATGACAAGAGAATGATGGCAGAGGAATAACTTTCTGAGGAGGGGACACTTAAACGGAAACTTGAGTGAAAGAAGTACCCGAGGAAGATAGTGTGAAGCCCGAAGGAGGAACGTGCGTCAGGGAAGACAGGTCTTGTTACAGAACAGAGTAAAGAGTCTGAACTTTTTTTATTGGTATAACGGCGAGTCATTAAAGAGTTTTCTTCCGGGAAGTTACCGGACCTGCCGTTGGCTGTGTGTGGAGACCAGCTTGTGGCGCATGAGGAGAGAGGCAGGGAGGCCTGGGAGCAGGAGGCGTTTGTGTGTCCTGAGCAGGCAGGAGGTGAGGGCGGAGATGGACGGACGGGCACAGATGTGTTTGGGGGCATGTTTGGTGGATTGTGACAGGATCAGTCATAAATTGCATACAGAGCATGAAACAAAGGGAGAAGTAAAGAATGGCTTCTAAGATCGTACTTTGAATTACTGGGTGAATTGTATCCTAGGTCAGAAATGATAGCACTAATTAGACTCTTATATATTTGCACCTTTAAAGTGGCAAAATACAGTTCTTAACTTCAGAGAGCTTTCTGTTCCTAGGGAGGCCGCAGAGAAGTGCAGCACAGGAGGTAGATTATGAAATGCCTCTAAAATAGGGTGTGGCAAATATTAGCTTCTACTTTGTTGCTGGTGATGGTAAATGTCAAATGTTAGCTTCCTTAGTACTTTCCTGTTGCTGGTTGGCTCATGCGCCATCTCCGCGGTCTCATAGGATAGTGTATCTGTAGGCTCTCTGATTCTCCAAACCGTGACCAGGTTTAGACATCAGCCCTCTCAGTAGGAGAAGGTGGAGGATGAGGGCGTTGGGGGGCGGGGGGCACTGTGACACAGGAGAACACGATGGTGACAGGATCGGGAGAGGAGTATTGGTGCGTTTCCCATTCCACGGATGGTTCTGTTGCCATTAGAGAGTGTTTGGTACGTACGTACTCAAGAAGACTGCAGCTCACATTGCACACTTCTAAGTGTGGGTGCGCGCGTCCAGGAGGGAGGCGGGGCTTTGAGCTAGTGCCCTTAAGTTACTAGTAATAACGAGTAGTTAACTAGTAGTGAACTGGTACTAACTAATAATAGAATGAATTTGAATCAGAACCTTAGCTTCCTTTCCCTTCAGAATGCTTGGAGTAGCTGAATGGCGTGGTAGTAAAGAGTTTGAGCTTCAGAGTAAGGCGGACATGTGTTCTGCCATTCCCTGTTGTATGAGTGTATCCACGTTTCTACATTTTAAGCTTTTCCTTTCCATAAAGGGAATGGTAATAGTACTTACCTCTTAGGGCTTACATGAAATACGCATGTAATGGGCTTACACTGGCATGTTGTGTGGGCACGCGCACACACGTGTGTGAGCGCAGGTGGCTGGCCAAACACAGACACAAATAAATGAAATAATTTTGTGACCATCATTCCTGTCGTCATCACTGAGGGGCCAGACGATCGTTTTTGAAGTATTATCTGTTTTTATGTTTATTTTAAGCAGATAAAGACACACATAGGCTTTATTTATCAGAACACGGGACCTGCTGCTGCTCTTAACCACAGCAGCCTTTTGGGGTGCCAGGCGTTGGAGAGAGAGATTTCTTCCTGAAAAGTCGGGGGTCAGGAAACAAGGGCAAAACATTTTAGTAAAAGCAGATTTTCCATACAGTGTCTTCCCTTTTCCAATCTTGAAAACCAGATCCACAAAGTTTTTAGTTGTTATGGTTAGTGAATTAGAGGGGACATGCATTATAAGGGGCTGATTAAAGAGCTTAGCTTTTATAGAAGAAATAGTGAGAGAATTCCCCATTTGGCTGTGAAGCTTCTTTAAACTTTGTATATTGTGGGTAATCCTATGATAGTACCTTCCTTTAATCCAGCCTCCTAGGGAAGGAGGTTGGGGCCGCTGGAAAGAGGATGAGAACCTCACCCCAATGGGGAACATGGCCTTGTAGGAAAGGCAGTGGCAAAGGCTGACTAGGACCATTCCAGGCCACCTCTCCCGCCAGCTTCCCTTTTCCATTGTCATCTGTTCTTACTCGTGTAGGTACTAGGAAGTGACGTAGTTCAGTCATGCTCAGCGTTACTGTGGAAATCGTTCCTATTTCTTCTTACGAGAAGCAAAACGTTCACAGAAAGGATTGTCTTTACATCCTGATGTTTAATGAGGATTCATTTTTAGTTTGCTGAAAACTAGTTTAATTTTTAAGTGAGGATTCATTTTGATAAAGATCTGAAAGAAAACAAACCAGCCACAAAAAGAGATCTGAGTTTCTGCTTTTTAATGATGGTTCCCCACCCCAGTCAGGGTAGGAGGGCAAAAAGAACCAAATTCCAATGGTTTTTAAATTAAATTGAATTAGATAATTAATTTGAAGTGAAAATTTACTGTTTTCCGTTTATGCTCCTGGATCTTAGATATAAGAGAACAGTTCATCTTTTTTCTGTTTTGTTTCATTTGATTTTGGAAAAATTTATAAAGTGTTATTAATTAGATATTTTCTATCAAGATGAGTTTTTGTATACTTACTATTTTTTAAACTTAATCTAAGCGTTTAGTAATGCTTGCCCAGATAATATCCAAGGCAGTCCCTTTAGAGTTTTTATTTTGGGCGGGTGTTAGTGGTAGTAGATAGATACTGTGGAGGAAATAGCTCCTGTGGGAGGATTACAATGTTGATTGTAAAGTCATCCCTCAAATATTAGTGCACGGCATGCTTTAAAAATTCAGTAAACATCCTAACATATGCAGTGGAAAGAGGCTCTGTTTGCTCACCATGGGTACGAGTAGCCAGCATGTTTTCAGAGTGGCTGGAGGGGCAATGAGGTACAAAGGCTTGAGGGTAACTGAGGGAAGAAAGGAATTGTAACAGCCACATACATATGAGCCAGCTTCCACAGTTATCAACTCGCAGCCAGTTGAGTTTTATATGTATATAAAATGTTGGGCTATATATATATATCATATATATTTATATGATATAAGATATATGGCCCAGTGTTATAAATTCATGCCTCATAAGACCACTTAGTTTGTCCACGCGTCTCTCTCCTGGTTTATCAGTGGCTGATGTGCAGGCAGTTGCTGGTGACTGTGGCCATCGCAGTGGTTCTCTCTCCTACTGTTTCTTTCAGTTTTAACTATAGTGTTTTAATTCTAGCCCATCTTTTTTTTTTGAAAAAAAAAAAAGCCACTGAAATAAACTTTTGCTTGTCATGATCTATTGGGTTTACCCTTAAAATGCATAAGGTAGGTAACTCGGCCTATTTCATGCTGAATTACAGATCACGTGAAATGGTGAGTAAACATCACCCTTTAAGTAAGACTAAGATATACGATGAGTCACAACTGAACTTTTGTGTTCATGTGCTTTCAAAAGGTCTTTTGTTGTCCAGATTTTACTCAGCATACTTTACTAACCACTTGAGTCAAATCATTCTAGCGTAACAGGATTGAGGTTTTCAGCATGTAGGCTTGTGTCACTAGGAACCCTTTAAGATTACTTAGTCATGTTTTACACATATTTTGCTTCTGAATTTTTTTTTTTTTTAAAGATTTTACTGGGGAAAGGAACAGGACTTTATTGGGGAACAGTGTGTACTTCCAGGCCTTTTTTCCAAGTCAAGTTGTTGTCCTTTCAATCTCAGTTGTGGCGGGTGCTGTTCAGCTTCAAGTTGTTGTTCTTTCAGTCTTAGTAGTGGAGGGCGCAGCTCAGCTCCAGGTCCAGTTGCCGTTGCTAGTTGCAGGGGGCACAGCCCACCATCCCTTGCGGGAGTTGAACCAGCAACCTTGTGGTTGAGAGGACGCACTCCAACCAACTGAGCCATCCGGGAGGCAGCTCAGCTCAAGGTGCCGTGTTCAATCTTAGTTGCAGGGGGCAGAGCCCACCATCCCTTGCGGGACTCGAGGAATCGAACTGGCAACCTTGTGGTTGAGAGCCCACTGGCCCTTGGGAATTGAACTGGCAGCCTTCGGAGTTAGGAGCACGGAGCTTCAACCGCCTGAGCCACTGGGCCGGCCCCTGAGCTGAAGTCTTGATCTCAATAGTTTGACTCAGTGGTCCTAGTTTTGCTCTTTGGTACACCACAAGAGAATTCTCCTCCCTCTCCTATCTGATAACCTCTAAGGACTGAAGAGTTGCCATGGTTTCTGGGACCTCCCACTCCTGAGCAGTTTGTTTTCAGGAGAAACATCTCTGGGCCTTGTCACTTGGTTCCCATGTCCCTTCTCTAGTGTCCTTTCTGAGTGCTCTCTGGTTTCTTGATATATTTGCAGATACCATCTGCCGAGCACAGAGTATGTGACCATTGTTTTCGTTTCTTTAGACAATATTATGTCCGTAGTGAATTAGTTATTCGTCCATGAGGTCAACACCAAAATAAAAAGACTTTTTGTTTTGTTCTCCTCCCCACAACTTGTTAATAGGCATGCTAATAATAAAATTATTGAGCCTACTGAATTGATCCAGTAGTGACAGCAGTAATGCAAATAGTAATAACTAACATTTTGGTAACTTTTTCAACATGCCAAGCACTGTTGTAGGCGTTCTGTAGTAGCCTTGTTACCGTCTTTCCCGGAAAATACGACCTACCCGGACAATCAGCTCTAATGCGTCTTTTGGAGCAAAAATTAATATAAGACCCGGTCTTATTTTACTATAATATCAGACTGGGTCTTATATAATATAATATCAGACTGGGTCTTATATTGATTTTTGCCCCAGAAGACGCATTAGAGCTGATTGTCCAGCTAGGTATCATTTTCAGGGAAACACGGTAGGTCGGTGCTCATAAACTCTAGGAGCTGGGCTTTACGACATTATCATCCCATTGCACGTGAGGAAACTTAGGTATAAACTGAAGTATTAGGTTGGTGCAAAAGTAATTGTGGTTTTTGCAATTATTTTTAACCTTTTAAACTGTAATTACTTTTGCACCAAATTAATACAGTTTTATGCAGGAAGTTCTGCTGCCTTGCTTTTTTTTTTAATTTTTTTTTTTTTTTAATTGGGGAATATTGGGGAACAGTGTTTTTTTCCAGGACCCATCAGCTCCATGTCAGGTTGTTGTTTTCAATCTAGTTGTGGGGGGTGCAGCTCACTGGCCCATGTGGGAATCAAACCAATGACTTTGTTGTTATAAGCACTGCGCTCTAAACACTGAGCCAACCAGCCGCCCGCTCTTTTGCTTTAATTTTACTTCTAATGTTTTACAGTGGCCTGAAGGGACAAAACAAACCAATACTCAAATAACAACTGAGATTTACTGAAAATGACAAAGTCCTTCATGTACAAAGTTGTCAGCAGAATCCAGGTCTCATGAGTAGAATAAAATGTGGTTTTATTCAAGCAGTCTATTGAATGAGGTGTACTGCTAAATAGCCGCTGTACACTGACCACTGGTCTTCTTAAATGATGACCAGAGGTATTTAAGAAATCTGAGGTGCCTTCTGAGCCGTCCAAGGCAGATTAAACTGGTTTCAGTGTTGAGGGAACTACTGTGTCTAATTCTTGAAAAACTGGGCAAGTATTGGTATACGAGGAACTTAGCATACGTGATTAAACCAGATTTCTGTATCTGGTCATGTTCTATTTTGAAATTAAATCATTGTAATCTTCTGAGTTGTTTAGACCACCATAAATATATAAATATATATATATATATATATATATATATACACACACACACACACACACATACATATACATATACATATACATATATTAATATCTTAAGAGTTTCGTTTCCATGATATATTTATCTTGGAAAACCCCTATATTTGTAACCAAGAGTATTGTATTTCCTACAACTACTTTAAGGAGTTAAATTCTGCTACTCACTGGTCTGATTTATACTTTTACAGAGTAAAGAATAGTGGAATAATTGAAGAAATATCAGAAATATCTCTGTGTTAAACATACCAGGTCTTGTATACAGACTTGCAAGTTCAGTTATAGTATTTCTTTAAATAGAAAGTCAGAATATAAGTGTTTCGTGGTCAGCTGTCTTTTCCCTTCTCCTTTGTCAAGGAGATGCCACCTTTGGGGGAATTCGGTAGTGATGGACACATTCTCAGGTAGTGACATTCTAAAGAGGTTGTTTACATATGTTTTGCCAATAAGGAAATGAGGAAGGAACTCCGAGTTCAGATTTGATCTCCACCCAAGCCGAGCTCTATTTTTCTGTTGTTGCTGAGAAACACAATGGGGTTTATGTGTGTGGAGGGGAGATAACTGTTAGAGTGACATAGTTAATGATTCTGGAAGGCCGTTGGTGCCATCTCCTCTGAGCTTTTTATGCTTGCTTCAGACTCAGAGAGAGTGAGGTGGCAGGCCTGCGTTTCCAGTTGAGGCTGCAAAGTGAGCTCCCTGGACAAACACGGCCGCTCCGCCTGCGTGTTGTGGGGCTGTGCAGGTCTCCGCAGCAGAGGCTGGGAATACCACCCGTTTAGTCAAGTGAGGCGACTGTTGGCGCTGGTGACGTCACCGAGCTCGGAGGCTTGTGTACTCTGTTCTGTGTGCTCTCATCACTCCATTGCACATGGGCTCTTAAATTACGGTTGTTCAGGTGTCTGTGTCCTCAAGAGACCAAACTCTTGAAGACAAGGAATGCACCTTTCCAGGACCACGCACAGTGCCTGGTTCATGAGATAAAATGATAAATATGTTGAAAGATTTACTCATTCCGGTTCCTTTCACTCTCCTGGCAAAGAGAGCTGGGAAGCCTAGGAGGAGCTTATTCTAAAAGTCTCTGCATTGTTTTGGCTGTATTGTTGTCACCTGGAGCTGTGACAGTGAGCCCAGTGCCTTGTTTGTTTGTCTCCTTCTTCTCCAGCCTGTAGCTCTCTCCGCACTCTTTTTATTGGCGGGGAGGAAAGGGGGAAAGTGTTCCTTAACTACGTTTTAACTGTACCTTATAGTCTTACTAAGCCTAATCGTAAAATCCTAGTCTCCTCCCCTCCCTGAATGCTTTCCTCGGCATAGACTCCCTCTCCCATTTTTGCTAATGAATGAATGACAGCCTGTCCAGACCTTCCTGTTGTTTGTCTTCATTGATTTATCGTTTCATGACCTCTAGTGATTTAGAATGATATGTAAATTTGTATCTTTTATTTCTTGTGTTTTTCCCCCATATCATTTAATCATTTAAGGCAAAAAAAAAGTAAGATACTGGAATTTCAGGTAGAATTTACTAAGTCCAAAATTGGCAGCTTGATACGCTCCTATTAGGACATTACCATTGTAATTAATTTTATAGGAATTTTCTACATCTGTTAAACAGATTTTATAAAACAGTAATTAGTAAAGGATCAAGAAATGAGATGTCATTGTGAAGTGGTCTGGGGTCAGTTAAGGCATTTCTTAGATTGGTAGAATTTTTTAAAGAAATGATTGCGTGTCGTGGAGCAATGAGAATTTAAAATGTTTTAAATTGGAAATTTTTGTTTGATATAAAATACTGCAAAACTTTCTAAATGAGTTTGAAATTTAAAATAAGTTGTTAGAATGCTTAGCTAATAAAGATTAATAAACTCTGTTCTAAATTTATATTCTCCTACCCGATGCCTTCCCAAAGCATTTTTTGGGGAGTGAGAATGAAAACTAGGTTAGTTAAGGTTAAGAATTTTTTACAGAAGTCTTGTAAACTCCCCAGAGACTATCCCTGTAGCCAGGGCATAATTTCCCAAGCCACTAAGGCTAGGCCAGAGCAATTAATGACTCATAATGCCAGTTTACGGCAATCTTTTACTTCATCCAAGCAGAATTATTTGTGCTATTTCAGCTGCTTTGACCAAGCCTTGCAGAGTCATTTTGCTTAATTTGAACCTGCTATACACATAATAATGATAAATACCACTTTACTAAAGCACAGTGGGGACAGAAAAATCACATGACTCTCATTCTGAGCTTTCCCCTGCCTATGAAAGATGGCCGTCCACCACGTGGACATGGAGCATAATGGGAATGATGCAGACGACAGTCCTGCTGCAAGAGCAGATGATAATTTTGAAAGTGTGGTGGGGATACTTTTTAGGGATAAGACAGAAATATATATTGGTACAGAAATGCAAGTCAGAATCAGAGCAGAGCCTTTTTTTAAACATACATGTCCTAAAGGTTGGCAGTGAAAAAAACTAAGGAAAGTGCTGAGCTGAGTAGCACGTTAGAAACGCATGGGAGCCCAGCAGATAGTCTGCATAGGTCGTTGTTCATACTGTCATTGTATTTTTACCCCACGGTGTTCTTTGGGGGAAATAATGTAAGGGCCAAATGAACTTTCTTTTCATACATGTTTACAAATCATTTGGAAAGAAGCCAACCTGAACAGGTGGTTGGGGTTCATGTTCATTTTATTGTATCTCCCAGAGTATGTAGGTTCATGGTGGTGCCGGGGGGAATCCCATTTAATTTACTAACTAAATTATCAGCCTTAAAAAAAAATGTTGTTGATGACACAGACTAGCCCTAATTTCCAAGCCACAGTTACCTTGAGCTTTCCTTCATGGACAGTGAGTTCCTCGCTGGTCATGGGCTGCAGAACCAGTGCAGTGTTTCTGCCTCTGGGTGTCGGAGTGTTATCTGTGGACCTGCTTGATGAGCCGAGGCCCGGCCTGTATTGCGGTTCTCTTCTTGTCTTACAGATTTCCGGTGCTTGTAACTGTGTGCGTTGCTCTAGGGCTACCTGGTCTGCAGAGCCTCTCCTGAGGTTTTCAAATGAGAACATTTTGTGTATAGCAGCTTGTTTAGTTGACCAGGGCAGATATGACTTCTTCCCCTTTAGAGGTGAAGCACCCGAAGGACAGATAGGTGACGTGACTTCCCCAGGGCCGCATGGCGAGAAGTGGTCGAGGATAGCTCTGCCATGGGGCCCTTTCTGTGTGTTGAGCTGCTGGGGCCTCCATTCCGTCTCCCACTATCCTCATGTTTGTGGGTGTAATAGAAGTACAGTAGCTTTCGCCAGAAGATTTTATATTCTAACATGAGGTCCTTTCTATAACAAAGATTTGAGGTGATTTCTGTGCCTATTTCTTTGATTTTCTTTCCAAATTTCTGTCGCCTTTTAAACGTTTCCTATAATCTTTTAAAATTCAATTAGGTGCTCACCGGTAGCATCATGGCTGCCCAGGTGGACAAGCTGTGTGAGGTAGGAGGGGGCCGGGCCATGATGGCAGAAATGGTCTCTCTGGGGGCTGCTCCGTTCCCTGAAGTCTGTGTGTGGTCAGCAGGTATCTCCTCTGCTTCTGTCCGGGAGGACTCCCGTCTGTCACTGCCCTGTTTGCACTGCTAAGGCCCAAGCTTACCCTAGGATGGCAGCTAATGGTCTTTGCTCTGGTCTGAGGGGTTATGCTATGATTTTATCATGGGAGTTAGAGGAGCCTCTCTTGGCTGAGATCTGAGCTCTGCCCGGGCCCTGACTTGATGGCACGGCATTCGTAGTACAGGCTGGTACTGAGTCGGCTTCTGCTACTGCTTTTGTGTGACCTTGGGCACACTCTGACTCAGTTTAACCTTAACCTTTGAAATGAGGATAAGTCCTCACTGCACTGAGTTGCTGTGGAGATGAACCTCAATGTGATGTCGAAGGCGCGCCTCTCAGACGTGAAGCCCCCCCCACCCCGCGCTAGCTATTGTTATCGTTACTACTACTTGAAAACAACAAAAAGCTAGGATAATAGAAGGCTGCTTGCTCTGAGGTATACAGGTAGCTCTCTGATTTGTTTGTATTACTTATTTAGGTCTTTCTTATTTTGAGAAGGATCTTAGTTTTAATAGGTACTATATAGGTAGCCTAGCCGGTAGATTTTTTCGTTTGGAAGTCAAGCAAAACCTCTTGGTGGTGGGGTCCCTATGTGCCCAGGCTGGTCTGGCAGGCGCACTTCAACCTCGCTTTGTGGCAGGCAGAGGACTGGACAGAGGCGCAACGAGTGGTAGCGTTTGTGGTCACCTTGGCAGCTCACTGCCCCGCGGCCATCGTGACACATTTAATTTCTGTTCTTGCTGTAGACGTTCCCAGTTCTGCCACGACTCCCACAGCCTGCTCTGGCTTGTTGTAGCTTTGTTACTGTGGTTTCCTCTCCCCCGGTTTCCAGCAGGAACAGCTTGCGGTCCAGAATGAGGAAAGGAATCAAATACAACTTGACATTTAATCATTATCTTTTAGTTGTCCAAAGAGAGTATTTAGTGGGATGCTTCAGTTGAAATAGAATTTGTTCTCTTCAAAGTAATCTCCACATGAAAGAATATACTAGATGGATCAGATGCAAACTGCTGAGAAGGGAGGGCTTGTAAAGTAGTCCGGTGGCCATTCTTCCAGCAAATGCTTTGGAGGGTCATACCAAGGACTGAGGCTGGGGTGTATCAGTGAACAAAACAGGCAGAAATCCTGCCCTTTTGAGCTTCCAGTCTAGAGACAGAGACGCTTCTCAGAACCTTCCACACTTTTCATTTTGCTCCCATGAAAAACCAGCGACCTAAAAGGATCTGCTGCCCACCCCAGCCCTTACCTTTCTTACCTCCTTCCAGGTCACTCCCCTCACCTCACTGCTCTGCATTTGTTCCTCAAACACGCCAGGCACATTGCTTTTTAGGGCCTTTGCTCTGGCTACTTCCTCTGTCTGGAGTGTTTGTCTTCTGGATAATTCCGTTCAGCTAACTTCCTCAGATACTTCATGTCTAAATGTCACTTTTCAGTGAGGCCCCCCGACCGACTTATTTAAATTACAGCCCCCCACCTTCCCAACAATCCTGACCCCCTTTTCCTTTCTCTATCTTTTTTCCCATAGTACTTACCAACCTTTAACATATAATTTACTTCCTTGGGAAGTGCATTTCATGAGGGCGAGGATCTTTATTTTGTGTACTGAAGCATATTAAGTGCTTTCCCAGGTGAGGAATTGGCAAATAGAAGGTATCTGGTCAACATGTTGAATGAATGAAATGAAAATTACTATGGAACAAATTAGGAAGGGTATATCCATTTCCTATGGCTGTTGTTAAATTAGCACAACCTCCGTGGCTTACGACAACAGAAGTTTGTTCTCTCCCAGGTCTGGAGGGCAGAAGTCTGAAATCAGGGTGTCAGCAGGGCCGTGCCCCTTTGCGCTGCAGCGGAGAACCTCCAGCTTGCCTCTCCCGGCTGCTGGCGGCCCCGAGCGTTCCTTAGCTGTGGCCCCCTCCACTGCAGCCTCGGCCACCACGGTCATTGTCACTCAGAACCCTCTTGTCCTCATATCAGGATCTGTGTACATGTATTAGGTCCCACCAATAATCCAGGGTAAGCACCTCCTCTTTTGTTTATAAAGTAATATTCACAGATTCCGGATTAGATGCAGACGTACCTTTTGGGGGCCACCGTTCAGCCAGTGCAGTGGGTTAAGGGGATCCTTTGGTTACAGGAGGAAGACTCATCCCTTCATTACTGCCCAGTGTAACACCGAATGCGAGGAAATCCAGAAGACTGTTTTCATCTGTTTTCCCTGTTTTTACTGACATTTTTATTGAGGTGACATTATTTTTTCTAATCAGACACACATGCACACACACAAAAGAGCACAAAGGATAGTATTATAATTTCATGTACTGGCCTCCCCAGTTGTCAATATATTGGTATAGCTCCTTCATCGCTTCTGTTTTTCTTACAAGGAAATAAACATTACAGATAAACTCCAAATCTCCTATCTTCCCATTCCTCTTTCCATTTCCCTCCCTGCCTATCTAGAGGTAATCACTGTCATTAATTTATACATGACCAATGTATGATTTGTAGCTTTATTGCACATGTAACTATTCATACATAATATATGGAGTTGTGTATGAAAAATGTTTTTCATAAGTGGCATTATACTGTATGTAGCATTGTACAGCTTGCTTTCTACCAATCTGGGTTGATACGTATGAATCTAGTTGATTCATTTTAGCTGTAGCTTTAAGCAGGAGGTTCTCTCTCTTTCTCCCCCCCCCCCCGAATATATAAATCCCACAGAAGGCCTTTGATTAGCCTGGTTTGTTTGGATCACTTGTTTGTACGCATTGGATCGGTGTGTGGGTTCAGCAGATGGGGTCCTCTGATGGCTCAGCCTGGAGAACACGCCTCCCCCTGTGTGGCCAGAGGGTCAGCGTACTTCATTGGCTGCTCTCATCAGGATTACATGCATTTGAAGGATTGTTACAGGAAGAAGTGGGAAAAGGGTCGCGGGCAGATAAAAACACAGATTTTCACTCGAGTTGCAGCCTTGAGCTTGGACATCCTGGTCCCTGGGAAGCCTTTCCTGCCTCCTTAGATCACGCCCTGGGCCCTTAGAACCATCCGCATGTACTCTCGTGGCTGCGCTCTCCTTCTGTTAGGTGTCCTGACTCAGGGCACATATCTTGTTTTACTGCTGGGCCTCAGGAGATACGAGCTCTGGCACACCATTGCACGCTCAACACATATTTTTGAACAAATGGTTTGACTGAGTACAACTTTCAGCCTCACTTCGTGCCCGGGAATCCTGTGTGGCTGTGGCACGTTTGCACCTGCCTTTCAGGCCCATTAAATTCTGGCTCTTTTCACATCTTTTGATTTACATGGATGATTTGGCTCTGTTTGGGATTTTCTTTTTCTTATTTAATGGTGAAAATTCAAGGAAAGATGAAATTGCTAAAATGCAAACCAGACTTCCTTTGTAAAATCTTTTGAGTTGAGCCCTGCCAGGCCTTTTCTACCTCCCCCCGCCCCCCGCCCCCGTTACTCCCTTAGCTTTCATGTGTGCACAGTAATTTCATTCTAACCTAAAACATGCCATCAACACTCTATGTTTTAGCATCAGGAGAATTTGGATTCCAGTGGATGTAAGATGTGGACCATTCTATTTGGAAGTAGTAGTGGTAATGCGAGTACTAGCAGTCACCGTTTAGGGAATGCTTTTTCTGTGCCAGGCGTGTAGATATGTCTGTTATGCAGTTGAGAAAACTGGAGCTTGGGGAGCTCAGTGATCTGCTCCGGATTCTCTCAGCTCCTAAGTGGGGAGCTTGGGATGTGATCGCACACTGACACCAGAGCCACGCTCCCAAGGACCGTGTTCCGCTGCCTCCTGTAATTAGGAAAAAGACAGCTGGGCTTTGGTAACAAAAGAAGACATCAAACTGATCATAGAGCTTTGGGAAAGATGGTGCATGCTGGGGAGTCAGCCCCGAGCTTAGAACAATACTCCCAGGCCCTCTGTGGAAGAAGGTGCCATGGTGTGTGTAAGTGGGGCTGCAGCCATGCACGGGGGCATGAGCAGGCACCTTAGCCGGAATATTGGCGAGAGCATTTGAGAGATACCGGCTACCCAGTGCTTTCTCTGTATGCACCATGTTAGTTGGTCCGCAGGCCTGGGACTCTGGCCATGGTAGGTCATTTAATCAGGAAGGCTTTGAATATATGGATAAACATTTGGACATTAAATAAATATTACTTACCGTGTTTCCCCGAAAATAAGACCTAGCCAGACCATTAGCTCTAATGCGTCTTTTGGAGCAAAAATTAATATAAGACCCAGTCTTATTTTAATATAAGACTGGGTATAATATAATGTAATAGCGGGTATAATATGATATAATACCAGGTCTTATATTAATTTTTGCTCCAAAAGGCACATTAGAGCTGATGGTCCGGCTAGGTCTTATGATCGGGGAAACATGGTAAAATACCTACATGAAGCAAAACATGGTGCATTTATAATATCTCACTGAAACTTTGTGGGAGAAACAAACTTGAAGTTTACAGCAGGCAAACAATGGAATCCGATTATATACTACCTTTATTATTACACATACGTGCAAGACTTGTCTTTATTCTTGCTATTTTAAATCACAACATACAAGGACTTTCATAGGTTCAGTCTAGATCTTAGTGTCTGTCTCCCAACCCTGTATTTACTCTGACGTCTTGTATTATTTAGCTCTGAATTCTCTTACCATGGATGTTTTCAGGAACATAACCCCTATAGTTGGAGGTGATTGCTGATATCACTAAACGTGATAGGATAATCTGTGCTCTTTGTAACCTGTCTCCCATACTAGGTTACTGTAAATACTTGCCAGGCAAGGACACTGTTTTCTGCTTTTACAGTATGTACTTGACTCAGGTCTATACTAAGTAAACACTCTATTGGTTTATGTTTGGACTCATAGTGCTACTTGTATAGTGTGTGTGTTCCCATCAGGGTTATTTTATTTCTACCCACAGAAAGTCGTTAGAGTATAAATGGATGGAATTAGAATTGAATCGTGCTTCTGTCCCCCTCCCTCTAGGTTGCATCACAGCGCATCAGCTCAGTGGACCTCTCGTGTTGTAGCCTGGAGCATCTGCCTGCCAACCTCTTCTACAGCCAAGACCTCACTCATCTCAACTTAAAACAGAACTTCTTAAGACAAAATCCCAGTCTACCAACTGCCAAGGGGCTCAATGAACTGCAAAGGTGAGCATGCAGAAATGGGAAGGGCTGTCAGCTTCTGGTTGTTCCTGTAATATTCTGACTTAAAAAGCTAGTGTCTGACGTTTCTCGTTTAGAGGGCAGGATAGTAGGACTTTATTAGTGAAGACATTATCAATTCTCATCCTGAAATTGTTTTCAAGGTTCCTGCCTTTGAAATGAATGATTTATGGTATTTATTAACTGGATAGATTTACATAAGAACATTTTTCTTTAAATCACTGCTATTTCTTAACTGATCTACAAATGTGCCTGTGAAAAGTTAATGATGTTTGGTGTGTTACTTCTGAACTACAGAGATTTGGTCAGATTAAATTCTTTTGAAATGTACAAAAGGTAGAGTTTTTTTCCCCATGAAAAAGACATTTCCTTAGAAATTTAAGAACTGAGGTTTAAATCCATTAACACCGTGTGGGTCACCTAGGTGATTAGTGTGTAGCTTTCAAGAGTCACATATCAAATGAATAGGGGTCTGCTCCTTTGTAAATAGAGAGAAGGGACTTTATTTGCACGTATCCAAAACAGATTTAAGAGTTTCCCTTATTCGTTTCCTTTTCCTTTTTTAGAGCAACGCTCAATCTTGATTCTGTGGTAAATGAAGCCTCTAATACTTATGTATTTGTTGTAAATATATGAGACTATAACTTAAGAAGAATACAACTTTAAATAATCAATTGTTAATTTGTTCTTAAATGACCAGTGATGATCAGAGATTAAACTATGGTAATTAACCATTGTGATTATGTGTTTATGGTTTTTAACATCCAGAAAGAATAATTCAGTGTTTATTATAAACTTTTTGCAGATATGTAGGAAAAAAGGGAACATATTTTAATGGTCTTTTCAGATAATTGTGAATATCCTTTTGATACTATACCAAAACTTGACAAGTAATCGTTTCTTAAATGTTAGTTTTAATGTGGAATCTAAAACCCTGTTAGTGAACTTTTTAAATCCTTTTTACATTAGGATCCATTGGCTTTTCTTGCACTTTGAGTGGATCTCTGCCCATGCATCATTTTACTGCATTATGTATTTTGGAATACTGGTTTGTTGGGTAATACAGATATTCCACATGGTAACACATTTCATTATACAATTTGAAGAAGTTCCGTTTGTTATTATCACTACTGATCTCATCAGAAAAATCTTTATGTATTGGAATGTTGTCAAGCTCACTGTGAAAACGTTTTCCAAAATTTTAATTTTCAATTGAAAGCTTGAAGCCTATCCTTGGCAACAACAACTGTCAGTTGTTTTTCCCGAATTGACCTTCTCCCTTCATTGTAGAGAAAATGTCTGCCAAATACCCAAGTCTAAGTAACGAGTTTGTCAGTTGTTCTTTCAAGTAAAAGTGCTATTCCATAAACATAGCGAATAGTTTGGCTCACAGCTCAAATAATCGTACAAGTGACCTCCTTGAGATAACCATCACACTTTAGTATACAGAAGAAGTGCTTTATGTGTACTTCCCATTTTATCACCCAAAAAATAAAGGTCAAGATGTAACACAAAGAATTTTCATGCATCATCAAGGACATTTTTAAGGAAAACTGGCATTACAAATTTTTAAAAATAATTTTTACTGGATTGCATGGCAGAGAAGAACTGGGGCAGTTTGGTGCTGCATTGAATTAGTTACATAGGCAGTAAGAACGCCAGTAAGATATTATGCTTGAGCACTTCCTCATTGTTCCCTGGAGCTGAGAAGTACAATGAAAGGAAAGCACAGCGAAATTCTTGAGCTTAGGTTTTCATATGCCCTATGAATTGATAATAGTATTTTTATTGACACTAACTATAATAAAGTTACTACGATTTTTTGCCAAAGGGTTACATCATGGTTGAGTCTGTTTCTGAGTTTTGAAATTATTTGGAAATATTTTTGTGTATTTCATAGCAGTATAGGCTTCTGTACTTCTATTATAGAACATCAAGAACTTTACATCATATTATTGAATCTCCTAGTGTTTTCGAACCTAAAGGGGCATTAGTAGGGTTTCTGGGTGGCATTCCCACCCGTTCTCAGGAATGTTTTTCGCCTTCCTGTTCCCGAATCCTGAGATATAAACTGTTTTCTGTTCTCCAATATGAATCGTTTCCACAAAGTGACGGTCTATACTACCAACCACCTGGGTTCAAGGAGTCGATTTTCCCGATTTACCCACTAACTTTTCTTGGGATTTGGGAACAGAAAAGCGAAAAAAATTTCCAAGTACGGGTGGTAATTCCTGCCTGGAAACCCTAGCGAGAAATAGGAAAAATGTCTAAGAGATACATTGTGAGTAGTACGTTTATTTCCATTGTGGGTATTACTGGGTTCAAGGAGCCGATTTTTCCAATTTCCCGACCAACTTTCCTCAGGATTCAGGAATGGGAAAGCAAAAAAAAATTCACGAGAACGGGTGGGAATTCCCGCCTGGAAACCCTAGGCATTAGAATACATCCAAAGCAGCACTCTCATCTTAGAGATGATACATACAGATGGAGATGTTGAAAGCCAAATTCAGGTTAACAGTTACCTTCTGGGAGGCAGTTAGGGGGGTGGGATTAGGGAATGGTTTGAAGAGGGTTACAAATATATCCATAATATTTTTTTTTTTAAAGAAACTTTTTTGGGAAATATTGGGGAACAGTGTGTGTCTCCAGGGCCTATCAGCTCCAAGTCGTCCTTCAATGTAGTTGTGGAGGGCGCAGCTCAGCTCCAAGTCCAGTTGCCATGCGGGACTTGAACCGGCGACCTTGTTGTTGAGAGTTTGTCTCCAACCAACTAAGCCATCTGGCCACCCCTGTAATATTTCTTAAAAAAAAAGAAAGAAAGAAAGAAAGAAATTAGCCCCAAATATGACAAAAACATTAATCTTTGAAAAGGATAAATACTTGGTACTTGGATGCTCATTATTTTCTGTATTTTTCTATTTGTATCTTTCATAATAATCCAAAAAATAAAACCTAAACAAAAAGAAAATCAAAATGCTTCTATATTCAAGGGGAATGTAATGCTTCTAAAGAGCCAGCACTTGTGGACTAAATGAATAGATAAATGGATGGATATTTGTGGCAATGCCTCGATTATTAGTTCTTTCAGCGTCTCCTGATTGGTCCCCCATATCTATTGTTTCAACATCTGTAAATATCTTTTCAACCCATCACCCCCTTTCTGCTCCCTATCCCCCCCCACACACACACATATGCCCTCTACCTGCTGTCAGAGGAAGCACTTCCCAGCTCTCACCTGGAATATCGCAGGAGCTTGGAGAACTGGTTGTCTTACTGCCATTTTCTTACTGCAGTTCATTCTCGCTAGTTTTCTTGCCTACTGTTTTGTACATTTCTTGGTTTTGTTTTGTTCTGTATTTTTAAAAAAATTTAAACATTTTCCCCATCAAGCTAATAGCCTATATAGATAAAACAAATTAATTAGCAACAAGACTTAAAGCGAGGTGCCTAGAACTCCAGCCCCTCCCTACACCAAGTCCTGCTCCCCAGGCAGCCTCCTTGGAGGCTTTTGCAGTTTCCCCCCATCTTCCGAAATATTATGTATATACTACTGTTTAAAAATTTTTGGTTCTTGGACATGATATGTTGCCTTATTACTGTGAAGATGGGTATTTAATTCTTTCACATTGTGTCACACACACTCCCGTCCCACCCCCGCCCCACAGCACATGCGCTAACTGCTGCTTCCCGTCTTCTCAGCGCATAGGTATCAATGTTCCGTTGTGTTGAGAGGTGACACTATGTAGAGCAGGGAACCGTGATTTGCAGGTAAGGCACTTAAGTGCCGTGATTCATCTCCTTTATTGTGCTGGCTGGATAGCAGCCTCTCTTTGTCACTTGTGTCCTTTCCCGTTTCTCTGGTATCCCTGAGCTGCTGACACAACTCTATGCTGTCTTCACACCTTGTCTGGGGCCGGAGCCAGCGAGGTCCTTGCTCCCCTACGCCTGCTGCATAGATGTCGTCCTGGGCTTACCTTTTGTCGTTTTCCCGGTCGTAACCTTTTCCTTGCTCCTGTGCTGGACCCCGCCCCTGCTTTTCCTGTGTCTTGTGACTTCTTTCTTGGTTTACTCCCTCTTTTTAATGGAATGTCTTTTAGGATCTCCCTGAGAAAGGGGATAGGGAAGCAAGTTTATTAAACACTGGGTATCTGAAAATGTTTTTTCTTTCACATTTGATTGATACCTTGGCTGGCTTCTATAATAGTAAGGAAAACAGGTTCCCTCAGAATTTTGAAGCCGGTGTGCCATGGTTTTCTAGCTTCTACAGTTGCTTTGAAAAGCATTATCCTTTTCTGATTTTTCTCTGTAGGTGACCTTTTTTCCTCTCTCTCTCTCTCTCTCTCTCTCTCTCTCTCTTTTTAAACAAGCCCCAAAAGATTTTAGGATCTTCTTTTTATGACACACTTTTTATTTTAGCCACTATGACGAACACTTGATATGAAAAAATTTTGTACTTCAGTTTTGGAAAACTTTCTCATTATGTTTTTTTTTGATAATTTCCTCCCCCTTGCTTTTCTTTTTTCTTCCTCTGAATTTCTGTTAGGTGGGGGCTCCTTGTTTCTCCTCTAATTCTTCCTATCTCTTTGTCTTAATGTCCTACTTCTTAACAGGTTTTCTCTTGTTTATCTTAATCTTTCTGAATTTCTGCTGTCCTTCATTTTCAGAGCTCTGTTTGTTTGTTCTTTTGTTTGTTTTTTAATTTGTGTGCATTTTAATAGCATTCTGTTGTGTGTGTTCCCCCCCCCCATGGTGCATTTCTCTTTCTGAGCATATTTTATTTATTTATTTACTTTCTTCTTGCACTGTCTTTGTTTCTTTTTTTCCTGTTTGTATAGATATCTGATTTTTATGTTACTAATTTGACTTTACTATTTGGTGATCATTTGCTCTCTGTTCCTAGTTAATGGTGAGCCACTGAAAGCGATTTGGATTCCTTGGCCTGTGGTCAGGGCTTCTCCACCATACAGGTTCACTGCTACGGGTGGGCCTTGTGTTTTGGTTGGGGAACTTCCAAAGACAGTATCTGTGGATCTTTTCCCTGGGGCACCTCAGTTTTACGGGAGAGGAATCCTTTGGTCTTCTGCCTGGCTAGTGCATGCCAAGATTCAGAGAGCTGAGTGGGGAGGAGAGCTGGAGGCTCAAGGCTTAATGTGTGGATATGTATTCGATTCCCCTGTTTGCAGAACAGTGTTTTCTGCTATGCCTGGTGTCTTTGAGCCAGGAACTCTTTGGGTCATTTTTTTCCGGGGAATAAACTCTCCTGCCGGAATTGGGGAAAGGATGGGATCTAACACCTCTTTATATAACCTTTTGAAAGGCTTTTTGTAGAAGTATAACAAAAACATAGAAAAGGCACAAATATGAGTAAAATATGATGGGTTTACAAAGTGAACACATCCATTTAACAAGTAGCAGTACTGAGAAGTAGACGTTTACTGCAGTAGAGGTTTCTGTTTTGTATCTCCTGCTCTAAGCACGGGGGATAGGCGGAGGGGACTTGGTATGTGGGGCTCAGCGCCTGGCGACCGCTGTGTTCCTTTGGAAAAAACTGTGCTTTAAGCCAGTTTCCTTTTCACCATATACTACTATGAGATTTTAGTCTCCCACCCACATTATCCAAGAAAGATTTTATTGGGAAATCTTCAAAGTAATAAGCGTGTAAGTATACATGCACATGTGCACACATATTTAATGCTAGGAATTGGTATTCTGTATTTTGCAAATCAGGTTTATGCTTCAAACAGTATTAATGTAGTTCTTTTAGGTTTATACAGTTAGTATGTCGTTTTGAGAATATGCCATTTATGTTATTGCTTATTTTTATTTGTATGCTTAAGGAATGTGTGCTAATCTCAAGTGTGTGTTTCGCAGGGAACATGTTAGAAAGGTCCCAGAGCATAATTTATTTTTAAGTTTTTACCTAAGTCTCAAGGAATGAATGTTTAGATTACAGAGTTGGAGTAGATATCCAGGGGGAAATTTGTTAAGTACAGTGCAATTATAACACGTGGGAGTTGTGAGACTTTTTCTCTTAAGCACATATCCCCTTAATTTTTCTTCCTATTGCAAATTCTCTCTTTAAACAAATGAGTTACTTTCACAGGACATTTAAATTGGTATTTGCAGCGGCATTCTAAATCTGGAAAGATGGCATGCTGATGTACACACACACACACAGGTCAGCAATTTCAGAGGAAAAACATTGTTCTTGGAATGACCACTGTTTGTTTTTCCTTTATTGGAACTCTTCAAGTTAGTTTATAGAGGAGAGGCAAAAATCAGTAGTTTTGGGTAGTTTTAATGGGTTCTTTTCTGATTCTGTGTGTCACTAGTAATTATAATGCATTATTTACCTTTATCTATGTTATTAGTAGTTCAGTTATATTAACTATATCTTTATTTAGATGACCCAGATGGTATTAGTGCCAAGATTGTTATTATTTGCAATGGTGAATTGTTTTTAATAAAAGTCTCTTTGTAAAGTCAGTGAAGGTGACAACTTTTTGCCGATTTAAATTCAAGGAATATAACTTTCTTTCCCAGGTCTTAATTTTATTGTTTTTAATATTGTATCAAAGTAGTGTGAACTTATTTGTGCTAAATTATATTGGTGTTGAAACGTGTTGCTGTACTGACAAATTCAGCTCTTTTAAATTTATCATTTATTAAAAGTTCATGGGTGATAAAAAAGTTCATGGGTGGAATATTGCATTGACGGACCCAGAGTTTGTGAGGCATCATAGAGCAGAGTTCTGTCATGGTCAAGTCCAGCACACTGTTTACAAAGAGCAATGGAGAAAACGAACTCGAAAGCAGTGTTTGATAGTAATGCTTTGTATATCTGTGTTCCTGGTAGCTTTGTCCGTGGGATTTAGAAAGTTTGCCATTTAAGTTGAACTTAAATGTCTTCATTTTAGCTCACTTTAACTTAGCAATCACTTCTACCTACCACTTTTAGAGATAAGCCTGTATTTTAATAAGTATTAGACAAATTGATGATAATTAAAATACACACACTTAAATTGTTTAATTGTATGCAAATTGGAAATTACACAAATTATAAAATAATTACTATCAGAAATTGGTTATGTTTCAGTTGTGTTTGATGGCTGGTGGTTATTCATCATTTTCATTCATTAATACAGCAAGTGAATCTGCTTTCCAGCTCTTGATAGTTGTATGTGAGTTGGTCTAGAGCAGGGGTGTCCAAACTTTTTGCAATGTTTTTTTTACCAAGGGCCATCTGCAGTAAAATACACAAACAGCTGGGCCACTCACTCGAGGTGAAGTATGTATTGCCTCACCTGGTTTATTTAAGTAAACTAAATATATTTTTGGAATTTGCTGCGGGCCAATTAACAATGGATTGCAGACCGCAGTTGGCCCGTGGGCTGCAGTTTTGACACCCCTGCTCTAGAGAAACAAAGCTATCATGGTGGAGGGTCCCAGCAAGTTCTAGGAATCAAGCTACTCTTTTTATAGGCGGATTACTAGCTTCAATTTCAGTAGTAGTTGGTATTTCAAATTACTTGATAAATCATGTGTGTCTTTAGCTCTGTAGAATTATTAATGTGCTTTTACCATATGTAATTCTGAAATAGGCAATAAATAAATAAAATAAGTAAATAAATAAATGGAGATGTACCACCATCAACTTTTTTTTAACATTCTCCTTTGAATACTGAATTTTGTTGTTGTTTTGTTGCTATTGTCCCTTCACAGTTTCACAGTATTTTATGCACTATAGTTAAAGAGCCTATTTTTATAAAGATATAATACCTAGGAAGAGCACTATTGCCTTCACTTTTAAATATTTGAGTTTCCATTTAATTTTTGCCTGAGTGATTCACAGTGTAGATAAGGAAAGACTCGACTTCATCCTGTCACCTTTATTACTTACCGTGTTTCCCCGAAAATAAGACCGGGTCTTATATTAATTTTTGCTCCAAAAGATTCATTAGGGCCTATTTTCAGGGGATGTCTTATTTTTTCATGTACAACAATCTACATTTACTCAAATACAGTCATGTCATCTTCTGCTAGAACATTGTCATAACGTTCTAAATGTGTCCATCTGACTGATGATCTTAACTCGGGCTTATTTTCGGGGTAGGTCTTATTTTTGGGGAAACATGGTAACTGTTTTCTGTATTCATCGTGTTTACTCTGCCTGGCTTTGAATTCCTAGAGGGCAGGAGTCGGTTCTTCCTTAGAGGGCGGACCTATTGCCAGGTGTTGGCAAATGAATACATGTGTGAGTGAATGGTGATGGGAATTGTCTTTTTCACCTCTGTGTTAAGTATACCCCAGTTCTTTGCAAAAGGTATTTGTAGCAACTTGTAGGAGGAAATGAGACTGGTACTTTATCATTCATTATATTTCACTTTGGTTGAAAGCAAGATGAGAAAACAACCTGCATAGTGAGACGATTCAGAAAACATTACATAGAAGAAGATTTGCAACAAAGAATTTGAAGTTGGAAAAGGAGACATTAGCTTTAAAATGGATAGTATATGATATTGGACTTTATTAAAAAAAAAAAAATCTATGGGTCTATTCGTCATTCTGTAAACATACCTCACATTCACCTTACAAGGAATGTGCCGCTCCTAACTTTTCATCTGCCAAACCCAGACTCCACCTCCTGAATCCTCCCTACCCTTCAAAGCATATTTGTAATGACTTTTGTTTCTTGAAACTTTTGGTTATTTCAATTTCATGTGACCCTTTTCTCTTCTGAATTGTTAGCTTTCTTTGCACTTCATGCACTTATCAGTTATACCTTTGAGAGTAAAGATGAGGTTTCCTTATCCTTTGTATCCTTCCCCCCAATATTTAGCTAGGAGATACAGATATATATACAGAGAGAGAGAGAGAGAGAGAGAGAGCGAGAGAGAGAGCGCCTTACTGAATATTTGTTGGTTGTCCTACCACCAATGATAATCAGAAGAATATGATCCTAAAACTTTCAGAAGAGAGCATCCAAAAATGCTTTGAACAGTGGAACCACTTTGTCTATTTAGTACTCAAGGTGACTATTTTAAGGGGACAGTAGTCATTTAGAATGACCGTTGATCTGTTACATTATATTTTATGGTACCTAGAGATCAATTTCAAGAAATGTAGGAGTGAATATGTAGTGATGGAGCCTTAAGTACTATGGTATGAGTATAATGTTATGTAAAATAAGGTCAAGATTACCTTTGGGTCAAGGAGAAGAGTGAATTAAAGACTTAAAGGAAAGAAGTGATTTGGGCTCTGATTAGATGTGAAATTTGTTTTAGCCGAAAAGAGTAAAAGAGATGGGGGGGTGTGGATTTTTCAAATGGGAAAACAATGGGAGAAGGAACGAAGTTGAGCTGGGTGTGAAAGTATGTGGGTGTAATAGAATGGAAGTTATGAGAAAATGAGCATTGAGAAACTCATAATTATGCTTGGCATTTATTAAGTACCTTTCTTCTTAGAAAACTTGATTTTCCACCTTTTTAATCCCCATGGAGTGGAAAACAAATGACCTTATTTCCTACTCTGTTCTTTCAGGGATCTGGCATTGCAGAGCTGCAAAGTTACTCACGTTAATTACTTATCCGTACCAAAAGTTCACATTTCCAGGTTTTCATAGAGAACGATTTTAATTTTTGTTTTTTATCAGTAATTCCTGAAAACTCACTTTAAATGGAAATAGTGATGATTCCTTAACATAGTGGAATCAAGAGTAGCAAGCTGAAATATTTTGCAGTTCATCTGCCAGACTTAAACTGCAGTACTTAGAACAATTTCAGCTTCTTTGAAGATGCTCTACCATATAAAAAACATTACAAGCGAACAAGAACTTCCCATTGCCAAAGAACGCATATAGCCGATGTATTCGAGAAGAAACAGTGCAAGTGCTGCTCAGGGATAGAGATAACCTTGGGAAGGAATTTCCACTGCTGGGGCTGGAGGGGCTTGCCAGATGTGTAAGGAATTTCATGTTGTATGTATGGAATGCCCTTCTTTCAGTTAACTCTTCCCAACACTGGAAGTTCCTTTCTTATACAGCTTTGCTTTCAGATGGAATTTTGATCCTCTTGGGAAGCTTTCCATTTCACACAATGCCCATTTTCCTTCCCTGAGCCTTTGATCAAAGGAAAGCCTTTACTTGGTGCTTGGGGCGCCGAGATTGTGTAGCCTTTGGTCCTCTCCTTGGCATCCACTCCTAACCTCATTTCTGGCAATAATAGCCTATTTTATTCTTCCCTCATACAGCACATTTAAAAGGAGTGTGGGGAGGTGGGGGGGAAGCTTGGAAAGAAACAAAAGATTTATTTATCAGCCAGACTGTACTAAATTACAGTTTGCCCTATTGACTTCTTGGGGTCCTTTAAGCTGTTCTTTAACTTTTTCCCCCCACGTAAATAAAAAGCGGGGCAGGATCTTCAGGAGGCTTGGCTTGATTCCAGGGAGACTGTTGTATTCTGGCCAATTCCATTCTCCTGTTTGTTTTCGTTGAGCTCTTTGCTGTATTCTCTAAGCTTTGACTTAACTGTAAGAGTTTAATGTTCCACACAGTATTTGTAGATATTTGCCATTCTGAGTGGTAACACACTTTTCACTCTATGTAGCTCTTAAGGGACAGTGATAAGCATACAGTGAAAGGACCAACAGATGCTTATTTTGTGGTGGTGGATGACGAAGTGTCATCGTAACGTGGAACTTGGGAACATGGTTACCGTCATTACTGATGACTTCCGAAGTCACTGGTTGCCTGTGTGAAAACACTGATGGAAACCAGCAGTGTCCCTCCTTCTCCCTGTATTCTTTGCCTGTGTCAGACAGGCCCAGCCACCTCTGGAACTCCTTCTAACAACTCACATGTAACTTTTGAAAATTAAGGGCCCACCAGAGTTTCTGTGTTTCCTAAGAGAGTCTGTAATTTTGATGTCACTCACCATGCTCTCCAGAGTAACAGGGCCTTGAACAGGAGGAGCTCTAGTCATGCCTGTCATTTCCCCACGGGTGGGTTAGGATGATGCTGCTAGAACTGGCAGGATATTGACTGACCTCTCTGAAGTAGGGTCCACCCATCCCTCCCTGGTGAGGTCTTTGGGAAAGATAATTAACCAGATAACCTTAGGAAAAAGTCTGACTTACCAAACAGTTGTTTCTTTCCTACAGTTTAAAACTTGCTGACAGAATGCATGCTGCGTTCACCCCACATAGCAGTGTGTGTGTGTGTGTGTGTGTGTGTGTGTGTGTGTGTGTGTGGTGCAACAAGGGGAAGAGATGTTATCTGATTTATGTGATATACAAACATCCATCCTAGGAAAGATTATTTCACTCCCTTATTCAAAATTTTTCATAGGTAAAAAGCATTGTCTTCATGTGATACTCAAGGTGCTCTGATGAGTTTCTAAGCATCCTTTGGAACCACAGGAGTTCTTTGCCTAGTAATAGAGTTTACTGTTGCCTAATTACACCCTGGAGTGTTTGCCCTCCAAATCAGTGTTCCTGACAGTGTGATCCATTACATGCTTACATCAAATCACCTGGGGTGTTTAGGAAACAGACACGCCTGGTTTCCGTCCTAGACCTGCTGGTGATGGGGCTCAGGGATCTGCATTTTTAATGGTTCATGCTCAAGCATGAGAAGTGGTCATGTCACCCTGTTCTCTCTGAATGGTCTCTCTCCCAGTCCCCGGACCTGCCTGTTGTATTCTGTTCAGATCCTTTAGATAAAAGGGAATTTTCTCTCTTCTCTAAGGACTCATGGTATTATTTTTTTTCCAGTATGTTTTCATCTTCTACTTTGTATTATAGCGGCTTTGCTCCCAAACTGTTTCAAGTTCCTGGAGGGTGAGAACCATGCCTAATTCACTTTTGTATGCCTCACACACCTCTGTGCATAAGAACTCAGGAAATGTTTGGAGAATGTGTGGTTCAGTCCTAGGATTAGACCTTTTTTATATACCTAGTAAACTTTTTGGTGTTGGATTTTTCCTTTTTAACTACCAGATATGGTTGGTCTATTTGTGATGTGAACATAAGCTACTCACATCTAAGCACATTTTCATGACATAATTATTTTCTCTGGCTTTAGCTTATGCTCACTTTCTCCTTTGATAATCTAATATCCTTGATAGATTATCTGGTTTTCATTTTTATATATCCGTGTATGACTCAACTGGGATTTTATCCAAGAATACTATGTGGATCTTCTTCCTTTTGGTTTGAAAAGAGGGGTGGAAATAGCAATCTGTCTTTTTCCTTTTACAGAAATCTTCTTTTTACATATTTGTGAGATTATGTCACAGAAATGGCCGTGTGAGGAGTGCCTCTTGAAATCTCCCCTGAAAGTTATAACAAATTGAACAGCTATAATTTAACAAAGGATAACCTAAGCAACATACATTTTTGTTATTTATCCTCGTGTAGTGGTTAATATTAAACATGTCTTGAATAGTATTGTAATTAAATTGGCTACCTATGGCAGATATGTTGAAATGAAAAAAAATTGTAGTCATGGATAAATTGAATACAGAATCCATTTCGTAAGAGAGATAACTGTAACATGATAACATATTTCTTGTTTGTCTTTTTGATCATTGTATTGCCAATTTAGAAAAGAATCAGAAAATGGCAGATTTACGCTGCTTATGACTCACTGTTTTCATGGATTAGTGCAGGGTTACTGTAGATCTAATTACTTCTATTTCCACATAATTGGTGTCTTAGGATTTGGAGTTGCTTTCTATATAATATACTTATTTGATTCATGAAAGCCTGCTCCTGCATACCCCGTCCCCTTTCCTATATTGACTGTTGTGTCTATTTAATTTAGCCTAGGGTCTGGCACAAAGTAAGGAACCAATAAGTGCCCCCTGTTTGAATTATTTTAAAAGAGAGATTAAAATAAAATTTTCTGTCTTTAGGGAATGCTTTAATTTGCCTTTGCAGCAATATGTCCATTATAATTATTGCCAACATTGAGTGTTCTCTATTTCCTTGATTATTATTTTGGAAAAATTATGTCTGTCAGCTGTAGCTTTGGTATACTTATTCTGCTTTGTAACATCTGCAGCAGTTCTTAAGAAAATGTTACTCAAATCCTTTTGTGGCTATAAATTTTCATTGTTATCCAAGTAAAATATGCATGTGTTTATTTTTGTTTTCTAGTCATATGAGAAGACAATATGCTTATTTTGCTTATATGGAGAGTCATTTATGGTGATTAGGATTAAGACGGAATGGTTTCTGTTTATTTTTGGCTCAAGTGTTGAGAAGCTGGTCATGTGCCACATTAGCATTTGTGCAGGCTGAACCTCCCAGAAGACCCTGGCAGGTGCTAACGGGAAGGAGGCTGGTGGACTGCTCTTGGAACCGAACAGCATACATGAGTTCATGTGGACTCATTTCAGGAGTCGTAAAGGGACAACAGGAAAAAAGAACGCTATACCAAGAAATGGAGAAGTCACCCATGAGAGTTCAGTTCCAGGGCAGTGCAATTGGGGGTGTGGAGAGCAGTGTGAGAGCTAACAGGAGTTGAGTCATGCCTTCTGAAGCATAGGTGTTCCCAGCAGTTCTGTTGCAGGCCCAGCCATTTCTCATGCTGCCACAACCATAGACAAGTCCAGAGGAGCACAGGTGTTTCTTTCCTCTGCATCCAAGAGACAGAAGTCTTCTGCACGTTGTTTTGAGGAGTGCATAGAAGATAAATCAAGCAAGTTACTGACCAATGTCTCTTTTACTCATTGACTGAACTAAGGCTTCTTGAGAGTAAGTGCATTCAGTACACATTTGTAAAAATTTCTTTGATACCGTTCCCCAGATTTGCTCTTCTAAAGATAGAAAGCTACTCTGTCAAACAAATCACTTTATTAAAGCATTTTACCAGCTCAAAACCGTAAGGTGGGTTCCTAGGAAGAACAAAGGTGTAGGCGCTTGATTTTATAAATTGTCTTGGAAAAAAAGGAAGAAGAAACAAAAAATAAATGTGACTTGAGTACGTACCCAAGTTTTTCTCTTTGTCTGTTTTCTTTGAACAGCACCAACCTTTCTCTTTCTGTTCTCTCTTCCCCTAGTGTACTATGAAACTTATTTAAATGGAATGGATATTGAAAAGGATGATTTATTTAATAAGTGGTGTTGGCATAGTTAGTTACCAGCAGAAAAATAATTAGACCTCTACCCAACATTATATGTAAAAATAAATGTCAGGCGAAATAAAGATCTAGGTTTAAAAAATAAAATACATAAATAAATAGTAGGAGGAAATAGAGGAGAACATTTATACCACGTTGGGTGGAATTAGAGGATCTTCTCAAGCAAGGTGAAAAACATAGGCTCCATAAAGGAAAGTGTTGCCAAATTTGAGCAAATAAAAATTAATGTGTTGGAAAAATCACCATTAGCAGAGTGGGAAAAACAAAACACTAAGCTGGGAGTGTCATGTGACATAGATGCAACAGTGTGTGGCACATAGCGTTCAGGGAGGTCCCACAAGTTGGTAAGTAAAAGATGAGCAACCCAGTAGAAACATGGGCAAAGTATATGAATGTGTTTCAGAGAAGATGAACTTCACAAAAAGCTGAACTTCACTCATAAACATAAACTAAAACGACCTGATACCTATCACTTTTTGCCCACCAGATTAGCAGCCACGGAAAGGATGCTAACGTAAATCTAGTGAGGGTATCGTAGAAAGAAAGCCTCCTGCGTGGCTGATTGTGAGAGTGAATTTCTACAACTTCTTGGTAATTTTGCAGTACGTATTATAATTTAAATTGTATATGCTCTTGGACCAATCCATTATGTTTTTAGAAATACAGGTTCACAGTCCTTTATCTAAAACTCTTGAGGCCAATTGTATTTCAGATTTCAGAGGTTTATAGATTGTTGGAGACAATGCAGTACATATACTGTATATTATACTTCCAGCAAGGTTTGGGATGTAAGCAAACACATTCCATATTTCTAAAGCACTCCATAAGCAAACACATTCATATTTGTAAAGAGAACAAGTGACAATTCACATCAGTTTAGGTCAGCTTTTACCACCACATGAATCAATGAAAAATCTTTGAATTTTCAGAGCCTGTTGGATTCAGAATTATGGATAAGGCATCGGGCCCCCCTAAATATTGCAAAATAAAATCATTGATGTAGAAATGGATATGCTGAATTTTAATAGCATAAAAAAATTCCTAATGTCAGTGGAGGGATGGAATAAATTGTGGTACATTTGCACTCTGTATTATGCAGCTGTCAAAAGAGTGAGTTAGATTTTTATGTACTGACTCAGAAAGATGATTTACTTGTGTTAGATGAGAAAAGAAGTTGTAAAAGAAATGTGTGTGGTGTAATCCCTCTCAAAAAATAGGTAGGGAGGTTATTGCCTATTTATGCATGTATGTGTTTTGTAAGGAGGAAAAGTTTTGGAAGGTTTAGGAGGTGTGATCAAACAATACAGTGGATGTTTAAATAAAAAAAGAAATTTATTATAGTAAAAGACACATTGCCATTAATCCCCCTTGCTTTGAACACACTTACCCCATCATTCTTGCCACTTTTTGAAGCAGTTCTGGAAGTCCTCTTTCGTGAGTGTCTTTAGTTGTGCTTTCATGGCTGCCTTGATGTCCTGAATCATTTTGACTTTGGGGAAGAGCCAGAAGTCACACAGTGCCAGATTCATTGAATAAGGTGGATGAGGACACTCCGTAATGTTTTTATTTGACAGAAATTGCCGTACCAGAAGCGATGTGTGACACGGAGAGTTGTGATGTTGGAAGATGAAACCTTTTGCCCATTTCATGTTAATGCATTGTTTGTGACCCATGATTTATAGCACACTTTAAAGCACAGCTTCTCTCAACCATAGCTCACACCCGACTGACTGCACTGAACAAGTTGCAACTTGTTACACACTGTTACTAAGGTTTAATGCACTGCTTCCTGTATTGAAGATCCCTGTCTTTCCATTGGATGGCACTCGGCATCAACATTCACCATATTTTGTGATCCCAACAGAAAAACTCCATACATCGCTTCTGGTATACTGCGATTTCTGTCAATAAAAACACGGTGTGTCCTCATCCATCCTATTCACTGGATCTGGCACCATGCAACTTCTGGCTCTTCCCCAAAGTCAAAATGACCATGAAAGGTAAACATTTTGAATCGATTTAAGACATCAAGGCAGCCACGACAGCACAACCAAAGACACTCACAAAAGAGGACTTCCAGCACTGCTTCAGAAAGTGGCAAGAATGATGGGATGAGTGTTCAAAGAGAGGGGGAGTATTTTGAGGGGGATTAATGGCAATGTGTCTTTTACGGTTAATATATTTTTTTAAAATTTAAACATTTACCATATTTTCTGATCACACCTCATATACCACACTATTGACACTGGTTATCTCAGGAGGATGGAGTTTGGAAAGAAGCTGGAGAGAGAACTTTTTTTTATGTGCTCCTATAGTTTGACTTGTTAGAATGAGCGTGTATTATTTTGGTAATCAAATAAAATCAGTCTTTCCCTTAAAAGTTAATGTAGTGACAGCCTGGCACTACTCCACTAAGGTGCAACCACTCAGAACCATTATTAGGAGCCTGCTTTTCACAATGAATAGAAAGCACGGGACGAAGCCCAAAGCTAGGCTTACAACAGCAGCAGGTCCTTCATTACTTAATACGGAAGCCTAATAATTTCCAAAGTGCATTAGCATGTCCCCACACAAGGAAAAAACATGGACTGTTACTATGAAACGGAAACCCAGTCACCCAGGGAATCCTTTTCTAATTGACCCAGTTGTGGTGAATGATAACTCCAGAAAATAATTCTGATTTTACTCTGACTCACTGAGTAAAACAAGTATGGTTTCCTCTTCACGAATGTAATGTGTGGCACTCATTTTAAGCACATTTGGAATATGTTTTAAAATAGAACTACTTCCACCATACTGTTATTTTACTTTACAGTTACATTTTACTGGTATATCCTTAGTTCATGGAAGGAAAATGACTGAAGATTTAGATGGATCTAAAAGTTAATTAGTATTATGTCTCCAAATAGCATCATGCTATTTATTTGGTTTTGGATCATATATATATCCATATCCCCATTCATTCCCTTTAGCTCAGATGTAAAAAGAATTTTCTACATGAATTTTGGAGTGTGGGTAGATTCAGTGGAGAAACGCTAAGAAAGGAGAAAAGGTTAAGCACTCCTGTGCTTCTGACAAAACGAGCCCAGGATGGGGAGGCATATGGGCATTAGCAGCCTTTTTTTTGCTTAAGTTTGATATCGTAGAATCTTTGCTTTTTCTTTTCTGCCCTTGGAAAACATGGCTCCACCTTATTTTCTAAGGAGCACTTGCTCCCAAGTAGTTTTTTGGAAGCCAGAATGAAGTAAGATCATAGAGCTGTGGTTTTTTTTAAAAAAAACCCATGTATCTACCTAATAAAAGAAGGGAAATTGGATGCATGCATATGATACATTTTAACCTTTCAATTTAGTGTAAGAAGTTAAGCAGGCTTCCCTTTTGTAGAGTTGAATGATTTGCCCAAGGAAGTGGTTTGGAATAGTATACCTGAAAATGTAGTGACTGAGGGAAAAAATCCATTTAAAGCTAAGTATAGACTATAAATACATTAGCGTGGTATATACACTGCTGTCTAAAGGGTAGCTAGACAAGAGCAGGGATAAAACTGATTGCTGTATTTCCTCCGTAGCAGTTACAAGGTGTGTGCTGTTCCTCCTTTGCTGTTAATTAGTATGGCTGTGAAGTTGGAGAAAGAAAGGAAAGGTGAAGAACGTTAATAGATAAAACCCCTGGATAGTTTGGCGCATTTGTTACTATACTTTTATAATGTATATACAGTAGGAGATGCCAATGAAAGAAATGTCATGAATTTAACGAAGCGGTGATATTATCAACTCCATTTTACCATCTTTCCCTGTGCCCCGCTGTTGACCTCCCATCATCTCAAGGCCCCCACGTTGGTAAATAATCACAAATTTTGTTGTATGGTCCTTACAGGATACCTTGTTTGAAAGTGACTTCAGTGTGTCTTTGTGAACATATACTGTTAGAGTTTTTTATCTTTGTAGATTATCAAGTGTGTTTAGTTGATTGTAGTTTTTTATGATACTTGGTATTAAAAAACAGAAGTGTGCCTTGGAACTTTGGGTGCAGACAGACCTGAGTTCTCAAGGCCCGCAATGCTCATTACCACTTGCTAATGTGATACTGTAATACTGTACCCGGTGACTTCATTTTAGGAATTAACTAAGATTACTCTTTATTAGACTCTGGATAAAAATTAACTTGATTTCTTTTCCCTGCTCTGAGCTCTATTACAACAGAAACAGTATCTCTTTCCTTAAAGCGTATTGCTTCCTCGGGAAAGTGGAGTCAGTCTGTTCAGTTGTTGGGTATTTTGGGAGCACTGGGCTGTGCCTTAATTGGTTTGAACGTACATGTACATAGTGTTCAAAATAGTCATTGTCCTCGGTTGCCAATAATGCTCCTCTCTGTAGGGGGAAGTGAGGATGAAAAGGGAGTGCTTTCCAGACACTACTCTGAGGCCATTGTCTGACCTGTGACTTAGACTTACAGTAATTGATACCACTTATATGAAACTCTTCAATAAAATGGAATAAAAGAACAGCAGAAAAGATGAGAAGGAGTCTTGATGTTGAAAAGCATTAAATTCAAGTTGTATGCGACAGACACACAATTTCTTGGAGCCTGTTTTTCGTTGTTGTTGTTTTTGTTTTGTTTAAATCTATGAGCTTGGGATGTGAAAAAAAATGATTTCAAAAGTCCCTTCTCTCACTTTTGATAACCTTGAGAAATAAGGAAAATATATCCATTTCAAGTAACTGTGTGTGCATAGACACATATAACAGATGTTTTTCAAAACCACAGTTTCTTGTACTTTCAGTTTCTAAAACATCAAAAAGAATCATCCCTTGTTATTGCTAAACTGACCACTATAGTTATTATAATCATCATTAAAATAATTTTTATTAATCTTAAATTTTGTGATGCTCTGATTCTCCTCTGCTTACCTACATGGAACAGCTATGAAGAAATAAATATCTGTAGCCTGAATGAATATAATATAACTTCACTTTAAGGATTTAACTGTAAGGTTTAAGAACTGTAATATCAATTTAAAATAAAGTTGTATAAAATATTTCACCAGATATGTATTTTTCCAAAACCAGTTTTGGGTCTGTGCACATCTGATAACTTATCTGGCTCATCTGTTAGCATGACAAAGCTAAAAGTCTTATTTTTAGGGGACAGAACGATTTTCTAGTTTTTTTCCTCCCTCAGAGTGTGTTGTCACCTTGCTCTCTGCATTCTTTTTGAAGGAAGGAGTAAAGGGAGGAAAGGTCATCCACTCCCCATTTTGATCTCTTATCTCTCTTTTAACTTAAAATTGCCTCCAGGTATCTGTTTCGTACATTTTAAGACCTGAGGGAAGTAGATTCTAGGTGGACATTACTTCTTATCTTTCTCTGAAAGGGTTTTTGAATTGGCAGATACCTGTAATCTGACTGCTTTCCATATCTATTAAGAAAAAAATGGGACTCTTAGAAGGCTAAGGGTTAGAGTTTCCAAAACAGATGAGTTTTAATGTGTTCTGATCAAGAACTTGAGTTCTCAGAAACAATCCAGGCTTTGTTTGCTAAATAAGTCTGCTGAATGCTGTTCTTTTCTGGGAAGAGTTTGTGGGGTGGGCTGCACAGGGAGGAAGATGAGGGAGGTGGGGAATGTAGTGAGAAGGAGTGAGAGAAACTTAAGATACTTATAAATCAGAATCAGTCCTTAAAAAGTACAGGTCTAGCGCAAGAGTATAAATGGAGGCTCCATACTATACATCTCAATATTTAAGTTATAAATAAGCTAACAAACTGTCAAATAAAATACAATCTCTCCTCCTACCTTGACAAATATACTTTTATAATGACCTGTGTGGGGGAGGAAGAAACTTTCCTCTATCCTCAGGGTTCTTTCAGCTGGTCTGATAATCAAATGGACATGAGACAAGAGAAAACCAAATTTAATTATGAGACGGATTAACAAGAGAAAACCAAATTTCATTACATACATATGTACGGGAACTCCCCAAACAGGCGCGAGAGAGACCCCTATGGTTGGAGGTAGAAAGGGCAAATCAGTATATAAGACAGTCTGAGCTAGGGATGAGGTAAGGTGCCTCAGGGGCTTAAAAAGGTCATTGCAGGATGATGAGAAGAGCAGGTGTTTAGTAAATGTTACCCCTGCCCTACAGAGAGGTCACAAAAGGTTATCTCCAGTAACCTCTTACTGTGGGCAAGGCCTCTAAGTCAAGTTCTTCTAGGTATCTAGGTAGTTAAGGGAGGGGTAGAACAATCTGCATACCAGAGAGGCACATTTGGGTGACTTGTTCTGAACCCCCACGCCTGTAAGCATATTTTAAAATGTAAAATTCTCAGATCCTTTGGGATTCTGCGCTGGATATGGCACCATGGGGAGAGCTGGCCCAGTGGCCCAAATCTCTTCTCGTCCCATCTCTAGCTCCATCCTTCACACTGCGAGGGTGTGGACACACAGCCCATACTTCCAAGCTTTGTCTGAATCAGGGCCCGGTTGGCACCCCCAAAGTAGAGGCCGTGCCTTGTCCCCGGCTTCACCTTTCCTTGACCTTCCCATAGCTTAACAATAGATCATCCCCCTGCAGCTTGAGCTAGGAATGTCCCATGTCCCACCCAGTTCCCTGTTTTAGAAAATTATCCTGAAACTCATGATTAATACTCTTAGGCTTATTGATCACAATCTCAGTGGTTTACCAGGCTACTCCCATCATTGTCCCTGGATTGTTGACTCCACCAGAGAACCACGTAGCCAGAGGGAAGGCTCCATGCAGACCCCTGGCACCTTCACGTAGCTTCTGGAAGAACACCCAGATTTCCCCTTCAATGTCCCCAGCCAGTCTGAGAATGTGAAGGCAGTTTTTGGAGGTGTTAACCTGCTGCCTTCTCAGACCCCCTGTGCTCAGATAATCAACGCTTATTCTATGACCCAGCTCCTGTGTGGGTCTATCGGCTGAGGGCGCAGGCAGCATGAGCCTGGGCTCGTCTGGCCTCCGGTTTCATGTCCACCCCTAGAGCGTGCTATGGCAGGGTGGGCCCCGGGAGGAGGCCCGCACAAGCGCTGAGAACAGATTTGGTGTCATTTGGTTAGGGAATTCCGGGTCCTGCTACGGTTAGGATGAGGAGAGCGCGTCTCCAATGGAAATATAACGGGAGCCACATAAGTCATTTTAAATTCTCTGGTGGCCACATAAGAAAAGGTTAGAAAACAACAGCTGAAATTGATTTTAATAATATATCTCATTTAATTCAGTATGTCAAAATTATCAGTTCCAAAAAAGTTATTAGAGTTTGCATACTTTTTGTACTAAGTCTTCGAAATCCAGTGTGTATTTTATACTTAGAGAACATCTCAATTTAGGCAAGCCCCATTTCAGGTGCCCAGTAGCCCCCTGGTGCTGGTGGTATCTGACTGAACAGGGCAGATTTAGGGTAGGGGAGCTCAGACTCCTTGTTCTGGAGGGGCCGCTTCGCCCCTGGGACTGAGGGCAGCGTTCTTCTCCATAAGGTCGGGTAGTGCTTTTGTCCTTGAACTGATCCAAAGAACAATTGCACTTCTTTATATTTAGAGCTGGTTACCATTTTAAAAACTAAAGATTTTGTGTTTCTGTATGCATAAATCTAATGCAGGGTACTTGTTAAGAGTTTGTTTGCTTTTTTTCTCTTCCATTTAAGCTTGTCAGCTGTCTTTTAGTCATTCAACTCACTACTGCTTTCCTTTGTTCTCAGGAGTCCAGTGGTCCTAGTAAATTTGTTTGCATAGATGTATATCCCTCCCCCCATTGTTGATACATACTTTTCCAAAAGCCAATGCTCCCATTTTCCACTTAAATAATTACTAGAATTGTGATGCTTCTACTTTCTGAAAAGTCTTTGTACGTACTTGTAGATGTAAGAAACATCCAAACCTGTTGAGAAGTTTTATGAGTTTATTTGAACCAAACTGATGACAATGCCAGGAAGCAAAGACCTCAAGTGCTCTGGAGATTGAGTTTGCAGTTTGTTTTTATGCATTTGGAATTAAGGAGAGCATGGAAGGAGGGTGACATGAAGGTGGAAGAAAGCAAGGGGGCAAACGGGTTACAGGATAGTTAAGATTATGTGCTCTTTTGAGAGTAGTTATGCTTCCAAGGAGCCTGAAAAAGAGGCATTTCAAAGGTGTGTTAACCTAGATGTATAGCGAAATAATGGACAGGGCTGGCTTAAGGCAAAGCTAAGCCTTCGCTAAAGAGGTTGTATGCCTGGGGTGTGACCACCCATCATGACCTACCTGCCCAGTTAAGAATTGATGATCAGATCTGTGAGGTGAGATTATAAAATAACATTTGGCTATTTTATTATTATTTTATTATAATAGATTAATTTTTTCGCCCACATACTGCACTGTGTTGAATAATGTCTAGTGGGTCTTTCCTTCCTTAAGGAACTTTTTTTAAAAAAGTTGTGTAATTGCATTCGTATTTTAAAACTATGGCCAGTTCTACCAAATGAGGAAACATCTCTAGAAAGAAGCATCCTTTTTTGTTTGGACTAGGACAGCAGTTTCATCTATTTCAGGAGAGAGTTGCCACATTTAGAGGGGAATAAAAAAACACCCAGTTAAACTTGAATTTCAGAAAACCAACAGATACTTTTTTTTTTAGTATAATTATGTCCCATGCAATATTTGAAACATACTTATACTAAAAAAATTATTTGTTGTTTATCTGAAAATCAAATTTCACTGGATGTCCTGTATTTTATCTAGCAACCCTATTTCAAGACTCCTTTATTGTCTCAAAAATTGAGGACTGGACCCTAAGCAGCTTTTATTTAAGTAGAAAATCTAATTTAACTTCAGAAATAATTTATTAATTCATTTAGAAAAATAAACCCATTCTTGTTAACATACATATTTTTATTAAAAATTACTTCTAAAAAATAGGAAGAAAAGTACCATTGTTTTATATTTTTACAAATATTTTAATGTCTAGCTTATTAGAAGATAGTTGGATTTTCATGGCTGTTTCTGCATCCAATCAGATGTGTCATAAAGACATGTGCTGGCTAGAAATCTCCACTGGACACTTGGGAGAAAATGAGAGTGGCAAAAGGCAAATGACATCTTAGACAACTTAGTATGGAAATAATTTTGGCCTTGGGAGTCTCCTGAAAAAATGTCAGGGACCTCTTCTGGGCTTCCCCAACAATACTTTGAGAACCCCTCAACTAAAAATAATAAACCCTGTAATTCTAGCTCATGCTATGTGGGTCATAGAGAATCAGAATAGACGATAAGCATTGTTTGTTTTAAGAAGCCCTAATGAATCAAATTGTAAAATATAAAACAAATTTAAAAATGATCACTCAGGGTTAGCAGTAATTCTTAAGTTTTGTTTTGTTTTGTTTTTTAAATTTAGCATATAATTAGGTCTATATTCCACCATCCAATAAAACAACCAGATGAAAAAATCAAGGTTTCAACCTGTCAAATAGGCACTTGATCAGCCTTCTGTATAGAATAAATTTTATGTTGCTATTTAGAACAAAGCTTAACACCTTTTATTATAGAATTCAACAAATAGTTTATATGATAGTCTCTTTAAAATGCTGATTGGATGGATTGAATTGGATTTATTTTTAAGATATGTGTATCTGTTCCAGGCATAGTGCATACTGCCTGGTATTTAGGCTTGGGTAGTTTTTAAAATTAGTATAATGCAATAACTCACCTGATTCTCATCTCAAATAGAAAAAGTATAGAAGTTGGCAATAGGCCAAATATAGGAGTGCAGAGTGAAGTAAAACTTAAAGATGAGTTCTTCAGTTGCTTGGACAATCGAGAAAATGAAAGAGCCCTTAACAGAAATAGAACAGGAGAAAGTGCTGGGATGAAGATGGTAAGTTCAATTTTGGGCAGGAAATGTTGTAGTGTAGCTCAGGAGAGAAGAGATGGTGGGTGATGGGGCAGAGGCTTGTTCACAGAGCAATAAAAACTACTTCCAAGGAAGACAATATAGGGAGAAAAAAAAACCTGACAAAGAACAAGTCTCTGAGGAATACTTGCCTCTGGCATAGGGAAGAGGAGGTGAAGGAAAAAGGAGGCGACAGGAGAAAAGGTTTGGAGAGAGCGAGGAAGGGGCTGGGTGAGGAAAACAATCAAGTGAAGTGAGAAGACTTTTTCAAGGATGTATGGTTAGCAGTATCGAGTGTTGCATTGAGATTGAGGAATGATGATTGGTTCTTCAGTTTGGAACTACAAAACTTGGTTGCCTTCCAGAGAGTGTAGTTTGTTTATTATTTCAGGTTTGCAGTTGAGAGCGGTGAAACAAAAAAGTTCTTGACTTGTCTGGGACAACCCAGAAATTCAGAAGAGCTAGATCTGCGTGGTTTTTCCCTCCCTGTCCGTTATCGTTTACACGTGTGTGAATTCAGCTGGCTGAGGTACAGCTAAACACTTACTCCAGCAGATGTCACCTCCTCAAATAGTCAACCTTATTTTAGAGTGACGTGTTTGTTTTATAAATATAATGTTTGTATTTTAGGGAAAACATTGGCCTTTGGGTCTGAAGATGTGCGTTCCAGCTCTGCTGCTTGCTTAACCTTCGAGGGCTCCATTTCCTCCTCAGCTGAATTAGCGTTGGGCTGGATTATCTGTAAAGCTGTGCTGAAATGATATGAAGTTATGCATCTATGACATTTGTCTTTTCTTTGTTTTGTTCTGTTGTAATAGGTTCACCAAGTTGAAGAGTCTTAACCTTTCCAATAATCATTTAGGGGACTTCCCATTAGCAGTCTGCAACATCCCGACGCTGACGGAGCTGAATGTGTCGTGTAACGCCCTGCGAGCAGTCCCGGCAGCCGCTGGCGTTATGCACAAGTGAGTACTTTGACCTCACTGCAGAGTCCCCTCAGAAACCCCCTGGGAGCTGATCAGGCACATGCGATTAGTTAACTTGTTATGTTGGTCATGTAATTCTTGGCCCCAAATCAAGGCTCTAGTGTAGAGTTCATTTGTTAGCTTTTATACTCAGAATCTTGAAAAAAAAAAGTTAAAATATCCTTGTTTAGAACTGAATGTGACTACGGATGAGTGTGTCTAAGCATGGGAGGAGGGGTTACTTTCTCATTCCCTGAGTTATGTTGTTGAATTCTAAGACTTAGAGGTTGATTTTTTAAAATAACAATGAGAGATGGGTATGTGGGTATTTGATGTCTTCTATGGCTTTCACACTGCAGTTGGCTCCTGTTGTTCCCATTTATGCCTCTCCAACTTGGGGAAATTGGTCGTAACTTTCATTTTCAATAAAAGACTGAGGTGTTTCTCACTGATTTTGTTCTCTCTGATGTATTATTGCCTCAGACCCTGCCTATCCTTCATGCATTTTGTAAACGATAGTGCATTTTCTTTTTCTAATAATATCTGTACTTACGGAACTGGTATGTTGATAATAAAGATGTGAAATTGACATGCCCTCTTTATGATTCTTACGTTTTCTTTAATAGCTTACAGACATTTTTGTTGGATGGAAACTTTCTCCAGACCCTTCCTGCTGAGTTGGAGAACATGCATCAGCTTAGTTATCTCGGTCTTTCTTTCAATGAATTCACTGACATTCCAGAGGTATTGGAGAAATTGACGGCTGTGGATAAACTTTGTATGTCTGGAAACTGTATGGAGACCCTTAGACTACAGGCTTTACGAAAAATGCCTCACATTAAACATGTGGATCTAAGGTAACCATTTTTAAGAAATATATCTCATTTGAGTGGTTGGCTTATATTTGGGGGTTAGTTTATAGTCCTTTTGGTGACATTTTCCTGCCAAGGCAAGCAGCCTGGGTAGTTGCAACTCAGGCCGATTTTTATATTTTTGCCCAGAGGGAAGAATAATGATTAATAGTAGAGTTTGCTCATACCTGATACTTGCTTTACCATTTTTCTCGTTGATGAATGACCATGTCTTGAAGGTCTCATTTGGTTTTGTAAGTTTGAACCCAGTTTTAATTTGCATGAATAGACAGAGGCCATCGAGTCAGAGAGAGCTATTTATGGTGAATGAAAACTATCATTGAGAGCAAACTATGTGTTTTTCTCTCTTAGCCTTTTCTGTGGCTTGTGGCATTTGACATCATTGAACATCTCTCCTCTGTCAGTTTTTTTTTTTTTAATTTCCTTGGCTTCCCAAACTTAATGTATTCATTTAATTAAGTGTATTAATTTATGTAACTTATTTATTTTAATTTTCTGTCTCTCCTTCCAAGTGATTCTGCCTTTAGTTTATTGTTCTTCACAAAATTATAAAACTCATAATCTCTTGTTAGGCCCAAGTTTGTCTAGAACCTCCACTCGCACCCCTCGCAAGAGCAGGGGACCTGCAGTTTGAATCCCGATCACGCTAAACTCCAGCTGGAAACCACTAACACAGTCCTTGCTGCAAAGATGCTCAGTAATCATCCTTAGTAAGTCAGGTTCTCTTTTAGTTTCTAATGCAGAATGAGCCAGTACACAAGGAAGAAGCTATTCTAAATTTTGATTGATGACCACGTACTAGCCATGTTAAATCTTGGGTGAGATAGTTCATGTCTCTGTGCAAACTATGTTCTCATCTCTAAATTACAGTTAATAGTAGAACTGAATTCACTGAGTTTTAGAAGGAATTATCAACCTCACACTCCCAGCACGTGTGCTTGTATTGTTACTATTACCTGATTGAGGTGCTTTTCTACTCATGAAACCTGCTCAGCTGTCATTCTTGGCGTCCTCACACCTCTCTGTTTGTCAAAGGTGGTTGTTTTCCTTGCTTTACTACCCATTTTTTTCCTCTGTTGATAACCCAGACCCTCACTCAGACCTGTCAAGTTTTGTCAGTATAAAGTAACACCGTCTTTTGCTCCCCTCTCTTCTCCATTCATGTGGTCTGGCCTTGGAAACCCATTCATTCCTGTCCCACCAAGAGTTGCATGACTTAACCTTTCCTCAGACTAAAGGAATCAAGCCTGTCACACGTGGGAAAGTGATAGCAATTTTTCAGACCTAGAATTCTTAATTCAAGGAGTACAAATGGTTATAATTTATCTGACTTTGAGAACTTTCTGGAATGTGACAAGTGAGGGAACCGAACATTTTGTATTGTTAACTTTCTTTCTAAATTGTTAACGTTATTTGCCTCTAAGTCACTTCAATTTAGAAAACCTAAATATTTGAGAATTTAAGCCCTTTTTTGTTCAGCCTATTGACCTCAGGTAACAAGCATGAAAGAATTTCTGAGTTACCTGGTACATATAAGAAAACATCATTTCTCTTGATCTCAATTAACTTACAAATAAGATCAATCTAATATGTCTAAAAGTAACTATTCTTATTAAAAGCCTTATAAATTCTTCAGATTTCTAGGTCTAATTGGGTCTTTTTAGATGAGATCAGTTACAGGATATTTAAATACCAAAATAGACTTTGAACACTCTGTAAATGTTGATTGATCCTGAGTAGATAACTGCTTCCATCTAGGCCACTGAGCTGAGGAGGGAAAATCTGGGCAGATTCACTCCTAATTTTGCCTTAACATTTTAAATTGAAGCTAGTGGAATGATTTAAGAGGAGTTTCACTTAGTTTCTGTAAGCAAAGGGCTCATTTTATTGATTCGGTTTTTTATTCCTTCAGATGGAAATGTTACATCCGATGAAAAGTAGTCACTTTTCTTTGAATCTTACTCTTTTTCTTCTATTGGTGTTCTTTGAGTCCGATATTCTTTCTTCTGTGGCATCATTAATAATTCCTCCTTAGTCACTTCTCTTTCTGTTTCTGCCATGGTGGCTGCCTGTGCTCCCAGGGCTTCGTCGTTCACCTTTCATGTCCGTGTTCATTCTTCCCCAGTCTTTCTCTAACCCTTGTTTCTGTTCTTGGAAGCAGTTCTGCTTTAGCTGCCAGCTGGGTAATTTCACTTTGCTTTCCCCTATTGATACATTTAACCAGATACACGTGACGCAGAGTTCAATTTATTTTCTTTATTCAACCAGTTCTTCCCCCTGGATTCCTATTTTTGCTGCTAGCGACACCACTTCATTGGTTATCCAGACACAAAACTTTGACTCTATTTCTAGTTTACTACCAGATTCTATCAGTTCTTCTTTCACTCTAGTTTTTCTCTTTGTCCCTTCCTTTCCTTCTCACTGCTACTATTGTGTCCTGGCTGAGCCATCTGCTGCCATTGTGCAGCCTCACAAGCAAGCACCGTCTTGCTCAGAGCCTTCAGTTCTCTAGTTCAAGGTATTTAAGCACTCCTGTCTGGTTTCCGCTAGCCTGCGCGTCCCTTGAGGAGGAGGCTCTAGCTCAGAGCTGCTCAAAGTGTGGTCCTCTGACCTGTGCTGGCAAGCCGACTAGTTCATACTTTTCCATGATGAGGTATGTATAGAAATTGAGACTTACCATTTTGGAAACATATAGTGATTCGGCATTGCCACAATATCCAAGTCGGCTCATATAGTAGACACATCTCACTGTACAGGGAATAGACTTGTTTCGGTGTTGGTGAACTCACTGGTGGTGGGAGTTGTGTGCTGGTCGTGTGCTCTGTGACAGCACATCAGTCTGTGATGGATTAGAAGTTGAGAGAATAGGTCTACACCAAGGGTAACTTGAGAAGCACTGTTCTTACTGATCCTTGAGCCCCCAGTGTTAGCTTTTAGTAGGTACAGTACCCAGTAGGTATCTAGCCATAGCCCCACTCCTCTCCCGTACCCTGCACTGTGAGGGACCCCTGCTGTCATTCATGAAGCGCCCCCTGTGTTCTCTCCATCCGGAGGCCATCCTGCTGCTTCCTCTTGGATGGCTTTATCCCCCCATTTACATCTGTTCAGTTCTGCCTGCCCTTGGGATTTCTATGAGATGTTCCCTCTTCCATCACATCCTTTTTGACCATTCTTTTTATTTTGTACATCATTTATGGCACTTATCTCATATGTGTAGTCCTACTTGATATATTAAAGCATATGTGATTTCCTCACCAAATTGCAAGGTCTGTTGACAAATACCTTCTTTCTTTCATGTCTTAGCAACACAAAGCCATAGGTCATCATCATCACCGTGACCATAGCCTTTCACTGCTTGCAAAGTAATGCTCAGTAAATGTTTATGAAATAGATAAAAGGGCTGTGTTAACTGAGGAGATTATTGGGAGGAAACTTTAACCATATTTTACCTCTTTAAAGGTTCATCCTAAATGGTTGTACTATTGTGTGAGTATCAGAAACTTTTGATACTTGGATCCTGACCAAACTTGGCAACTTAAACTGAACAGTGGGAATGTTAACTTCCTTCTCATTATAGCTCTTCTTCTGTCTCCTCAATAAACCAACCCTTTAATTATTTTAGTGTCGATACAATGAAATTGTGGGGGGGAACTATTTCAAATGAAGATGATAATTCCGTATTATGAAGGTAATATAAAGTGTAGATTAGGGAGAACATGGGTCATTTTTTAAATTCCTGAAGTCTGTTATATGCAGAATGAGATTTGGTTTTCATTTTTATTCTGCACACATATTCTAGAATCTAGTGGGCATTTGGAAATAGGCAAATTGCCAGGTTGAGGCCAGTTTTTTTTTAAATCTTAGAACCTGGAATGAGAAAGAGAGGAGCCAAAAAAAATCCTCTTGAGGACCTTTGAAGAGGCCATATGCTGGGCTTGCGGGTTGACGAATCCTAGCTCTTTGCTGTCACTCATTCTTGTTTCAATGGCTTTATGATATTGCTATTAATTCAGTTAGCATCATTTTTTCAGTTTTCAAAGAGCAGAAATTCACTACCGAGAACCTTTGGCTTTTTTTCTAAGCTCCAGCCATCATATTAATTCTCTTTTAACCAGTTGCATGATCTCAGCATTTTGTTGGCTTTGTAATGAGAAGTAGAGGGTTCTTGTTGTTTGTCAAGAAGTTGGGCGTAGCCTAGCAAACTATGAATTGAGATTTTCATCTGCTTTTCTCCCCCTTTGAAGCTAAAAGTGTCTTTGTTTTATTGGTTTCTGGTCCCCTTGCTGCTTACTTATCTTCTTGGCAGCTCATCCACAGCAACTTCGGTCCCTTAGCTGACTAGTTCTCATGGCTGAGGTTTTGCCAGTTTTCCCCTGTGCCCTGCTCTATCCTAGATTTGCTGCTACCCATGTTTTTCCTTCATTTTATAATTTCCCAGTGAATTCTAGGTGCCAAATTCCAGTATTTTCTGCACTCTGCTCTCTTCAAACAATATTTTAAAGATGGAGATAGTTTTGGTAATCAGTGTTTGGTCCTGAGCCAGTTGAAAATCCAGATACTTACATTCCTATCTCTGGTGTCTATATGGCTCCCATTCATTTTTTTTTTTCCAAGTTCACCCTTTAATTCTATGTGTATCATATGGCTGCTCACCTACCTGCCCACTTATCCTCACTCCTTCCTTAAATATTCAGTGCAGTTGTAATGAGCTTAATGGGCCGTTCTGGGTTTTGTTTCTTGTGTTCTTTCAACCAAATTCTTTGGAAATAAGTGTGGATTTTTCCCCCTCTTGAAATGAATTAAGGTAAAATCAACATGCATGCTTCTCCTCCGGCCTTAGGAATCTAAATTGTGTTTCAGAATACATTACCAAGGTTAAGACCTCATGCAGTTGTAGCTGAAAATAGCCAGAGAATCGGGCCAGTTAAGGAAGGGCCAGATGCTGAGATTAAAGAAATCATGAAGGGCCATGATACAGTGAGACTTGAGTCCCTTCTCCGTCCCTCACCATATTAGGGTGTAGCCATTTATTTATAGCGTTGCAGTTAATTATAGTCTGTATGTGTGTCCTTTTCCTCTCAAGACTGAATGTAATTAGGAGGCTAATAGCAGATGAAGTGGACTTTCTCCAGCATGTCACTCAGCTTGATCTGCGCGACAATAAGCTTGGTGATCTAGATGCTATGGTTTTCAACAACATTGAAGTTTTACACTGTGAAAGGAATCAACTGGTGACACTAAACGTCTGTGGCTATTTCCTCAAAGCCCTCTATGCCTCTTCTAATGGTACGTAACATACACCACATCAAAGTTTCTCAGTTGGTTCCAATAATTTACTCAGTGCCACCATTTTGGCCTTGCTTTGATTTTTCTTGCCACGTTTAGTAAAATAAGCATCAGATTTTGCTAAGATAAAAGTCATAAAACAAGAATGCTGGGTTGGTGCTTAAAGGAGTCAAAAAGGGAGATTGTATAGTTCCCAGCTTGTTTTTCGCATATTGTGATGTTTAGATAAGTTAGTCCCACTTTTGATTTGGCTCCTCTGCTTGAAAGGGAGCAAGGGGAGGATGAACTATTTCTTGGGCCACCTTGTTAATAGCATAGTAAATCTGGAACCTTGATTTAATACTGGAGAGTGAAAGTGAAAGGAAGGTCCATTTTGGATTCCATTCAGGGTCTCAGATTTCATGCTCCACTAACGAAGGAACTCTCCTTAAGAGAAACCTAAATTGTACGCGTATACCCACAGGGATGCCACAAAGCAAGTATCTTACTCATTTAATAAGATCTCTTCCGTATAATTTGGAAATCATGGCAGTTCTGATAAAGAAAAGGTCATATGGGTGTATATGTTTGCTGATGTGAAGATTTCAGTTCCTACATCATGAATGAGAACAAATATTTACTACTACTAGTTGAACAAATGTTTATCAAGCACTTGTTTTATGCGTAGTGTAGTGCATGAGTTGTAAGCAATTCTTTTAAATGAGTTTACTGTCATCTGACTGGAGAAACAAGCCAAGCCTCAAACAGCTACAGGTCACTGAAGGGTTATGGGGTTTAGGTATCCAGGAGACACAAAGTCGGCGTTGAAGAGGAAAGAATCTGAATGTTGTTTGCTTGGCAGATGGGAGAAGACAGGAGATGCTGAACTCATAGGTGGCTCCTGGAGAGTGGTAAGAAGTAATTAGGGGAATGCGTGGCTGGGAGTCATGATGAAGCTTTGAAGCTTGTACAGTAAGCTATAAAGAACCAGTGGAAACTCTTAAGCGGAAGAGGCATGTGATGGAAGTGATATTATGAGATTGTTAACGTGAAAGTGGTGTGCAGAGTGTGTTTGTAGGCGAAGAGTGGAACAATCCACTCCTCCACTAATTTAGGTGATTGTCTTCATGTGAGTGGGTAGGAATTTGCAATCAGGACTCTAGATGTTGTTTGGAGACTCAGAGCTGGTACCTGAAACCAGGGAAGGCAGGTAACTGAGAAGAGCGCTGGTACCAAAAGTAGACTTACAAAACCCTCCCAGGAAGCTGGTGCCCAGTGGGCAGCCAGATAGGAGCTGACCCTGTGATTACTTGGTAAGTATTTAGAGAAACAGGACATTTAGAAGCTACTCTGTCCCAGAAACAAAGCCCCAGGTGGACAGTGATGTCGCATTTCATACAGTTTTGAGGAAGTTCTCAGATTTGAGGAGAGGAAGTCATTTGTGATCCTCAGGAGTGCTGTTTCCGTGGAGTGAAAAAGGCAACAGCCAGGATGCATTTGGTTTTATGAAAGGAACCCTGAATGTTAAAAACCAGTATTACATAGTTAATCTTCCAGATAAAATTTAGCATGCCTACCAAGAGCAGAGCCACAGTAAGTGGACGGGTAAGAGATAGGAAAGTAGAATGAGCGATTTATTTCAGTCTCAGAATAAGATCTTGTGATTAAATTAAAAGTTCTCAGTCCTTTCCTGTAGTTTCAGGGTAGAACAAGTGGATGTGTTGTACTTCCTAACCCAAATCAACAATGGAGAATAAAGCACAGTAATGATATTCTAAAGAGTCTCTGTGTCACTTGAATGGTAATGCTTTTGTGTGTTTTTTTCTGCCTCCTAGAACTTGTTCAACTTGATGTTTACCCAGTTCCGAATTATCTATCCTACATGGACGTTTCTAGGTAAGAAGCCAAGTTGTAGAGTACTCTAGAATCTGCTTGAAGATTACTTGGCTAATTCTGTCTGAGCATATGCATGAAAACTTTCCATATATTTTGAAAGTAAATAATACAAATTAAGTTCAATAGTTTTTACTTATCCTCTGAAAATGTACATAAACGTCTGTCAGTTAAAATACTGCATTTGTATACTGTAGTTCAAATCAGAAGAATCAAGGTGTGTTCGTGCGATCACCAATTTGAACACCAGGTTTGTGCTTAAAAGATTAGTGAGTTGAGGGTCATATGGCTGGAAGTTCCAGTAATTCTTTAATTATATTAACCACATCTTCATATCTTTACCTAAAATTATGTTGATTTCATTTAAAAATATTGTGCTACATTTCTTTGATTTTCCCCCCCTTCCTGTTATTTTGTACACAATCTCCTTGCTAAGAACCCTTAGAAAGTAGCCGCTAAGCCTCCCAGAGAAGGATTTCCATACAGCCTACTCACTTTTCTCAGCTCATTTGTGAATAGGCTGACCATCTCACCTTTTATACAAATTCAGTACTGTAGTGTGTCATAGCTACTCCAGTTCCCAAGGATATTATAGTAGACTTTTTCCTGAAGACATAAAGCATGTACAAATTAAACTTTAATAATCTTACACTAAAATTGAAACTCACAGGGTTAACCCCCCCAACCTACTACTCCACTGACGTCCTATTTATCTGTTACAATTCCATTTATCAAGGGAAGCAGAGATAACAGTGTCTAAAATTTTAAAAAAATTGAAAACTCACTTTTAATGTAATTCCAAAAGAAATACCCCAAATTTTCTGAACAACCACAGTACTTGGGAGTATGTGGCCCTCTAAGTGACACTGTTAACTCATTTCATTGTGTAAAATCAGATGTGTTAATAATATTCCCCATCATAATTATGAAACAATGTGTCAGAATTTAGCTTTTGTGAAAATTATTAAATGACAGTTTTATTAGAAATTTGTAATTATAAAATCCTTTATGAGTAGTGCTTCATGCATTTCCTAGTAAGTGCATGTTAGACAGACTGTTTTGTCTCATGTACTCAAAACCAGATATTACCTGATGTAGTTCGTTTAGTCCCCCTACCAGCCTTGAATGTTATCTTCACCCTTTTAATAAGAACAGTACTGGAGTGGGGTTTGCATATATTGGTTTATGTAAATATCTTGGAAAGATTTATTTGAGAGAGTTGGCCGTAGACTGAATCTACTTTCCCTGTACTTGTATGATGTCACTGGCAAATGGTTGCCTGTGAAACCCCTAAGAGAGGCTGAATTGAAAACTTGTCGTGCTTGTTCCTGAATTCTGCCACTTAAATGCCAGTCAGCTTTCTGGTGTAACTCTCGTGTCCAGAAACTTGACTGTAACATGCTCCTAAGCTGTAGGACTTTGTCTTAGGAAACCTCTGCTTCCCCTCACGTAGCTCTGAGCCTTTCGCCCCCTCCTTGTGTGTGAGTGTTTATGTTACATGAAGGAACCGCCTGTCACCCGGCAGATTGTTCCCTGGGTCCTTAGGGTTCCTCAGGTTCGAAGCTCCACGTTTACAAGTCTTATTGCTGTATGAGGTTGCTTATGCTGAGGGGTGCTTTCAGTCTCCTATCTCACTGAGATGTGTTAGGGCCTAACTACTATCAAATAAAATCACTAAGTGTATCAATCTTTAGAGCTTCAAAGCCAAGACCGTATGTGCCTGTATAGACACTAAGCAGAAAAGAATGCCTTCTTTTTTGTATTTCAATGGAAAAGATGACATAATAGCAACATTGAAGAACCTGACTTTTAAACCATGCATAATGCCACCGCCCTACTATCACGACTGTTTTCACTTTTGCTCTAATACAGTCCTTGTCACAAACACCACGTTTTTACAGAATTGTTCATCTGTTTCTAAGGAATTGTAGTCATAATATACATACCTTTTTAGAGTCTTTGTGCCTGGTTATTTCACATATTTAAAAAAGAAGGTGAAAGGCTAACCACCTATGATTAAGGGGACATTCAAATATAGTGGACTTGTCTAAAAAGTGGCCAATTCACTTAATAATTAAAATCACGATTAGTTTAGTTCACTTTTTATGGTGATTATAATAACCATGTAATGTCTAACTAAATGTTTTCAGATAATTAACTCTTGAGTCTTAAGGGTCAGTGTACTTTTTCATTGCTGCCATTTCTTTCTATTTATCTATGGCTGTGCTTTCATGATATCCACTGGAGTTGAGAAGTATTTTAGTGTTAAGGGTAAAAATGTAAATTGGAAAATAAAACTATTTTATGCCATTTGACTGTTTGAATTAACTGGAAGTGTATGTTTATTTGTTTGTTTCCAGTATAAGACCTCCTCTCCCTAGACTTGCATGAGTTTGTAGACTTTTTAGGATAGCAATTCTGGGAACCAGACCTACTTTTCCTTTATTTCTTATTTCTTATCACAATTTATCTTGCTTCTAGGTTAGAGGGAACACACATATCCTTTTGATTTATACTCGCTGTATTTTGGTATTTCAGTTGAAGTTTTATTTATTAAATGTAATTATTTTGAGTTTCAAACTATATTTTAGTTCAAATTCCAATCAGAGAAAAACATCTTACATTCTTGTATTTAGGAACCGTTTAGAAAACGTGCCTGAGTGGGTATGTGAAAGCCGAAAGTTAGAAGTTCTGGATATTGGCCATAATCAAATATGTGAACTTCCTGCACGGTGAGTATTAGAAATCAAGTTAGAGAATCTCAAATTCCATAAGCAATTTAAAAAATTGCTGATTCAGCGTTCCACTTGTTATTATGAATCCCTAAAAAAGAGTTTTTTAAAAACCTTATTTAGTATCTTTTACCTCATGTGGTGTCTTCAAGTTACAAACTTTGTTCATGCAGTGAAGAGTGCAGTGAGGCTTTGACTCCTCAGCCTTTGCACCCCTCAAAGTCATGCAGGGGTGCTGCTTGGTGGGAATGTTTAAAGAAGCAAAAGAAATGTTCAGAGACTCGGCAAACAGTATGATTGGTTCACCTCTGTAATCTTAATTTCTTTTAGAATCTTCCCTTTCTGTCCATTGACTTGACATGTCTACCTTACCCACAAATAATTTTTGGTTTTCCTTCAACATAATTTTTGGGGGATCAAAAAGATTATTAGGTCATTTAACCTAGAAGGAGCAAACTAGATTCTTTTTTTCTTGGTATAAAACTTGAAATAGAAGGTTCAAGGAGTTTTCTTTTCTCCTCTTCTCTCTTAACATATTATTATTTTTATTTCACAATTTTCACTTTAATGGCAAGATTTCTAAAACAGCCATGTGAAGATGTCTAATATCCACAGATGCAGACATCTTCGGGTTAACTAATTATGTCACAAAGTATCATTGGACTGTTAGTGACTAGCCATACAGTTAATAACCAGAAGGGTAGTCAGTCTGTCCTGCTGTCCTGTCGAACTTTGTGACGATTGAAATGCTCTGTGTCTGTGCTCTGTGTATCCCCAGCCACATGTGACTACTGAGCACTTGAAATGTGGCCAGTGTGAGTGAGGACTGAATTTTAAATTTAATTTTAATTTAAATAGCCGTTTGTGGCTAGTGGCTGCCACAATTCAGGTCTAGGTATTTGCACTATTCTTGGCCGGTCGGTCACTCAACAAAGGAAGTCAGTTGTTTCTAACTGTATAGTCAAAAATATCAATGAAAGTATTATAGAAATATGTCAATATTTTGGAGTAAAGTTTTACTTTAGGTGCATGATCTTTAAAGGTATATGATCAATGTTCCTGTATTTTCTTGTAAAACACAAGAGTCATGAAATATGCTTGCTTGGTAAGCCTAGTAAATGTACTCAAGTTCAGCTGTTCAATATGGTAGCCACTAATCATTAGCCAAGGGTCCGTTGAGCACGGGAAACCTGACTAGTCCTGAGAGGTGCTGAGGTATAAAATACACACTGGGTGCAAAATAGCACAATACTATTGTATCTTAATTACGTTAAAATAATATTTTGGATATATTGGGTCAAATAAAAAATACTGTAAGAATTAATTTACCTGTTTCTCTTCACTTTTAATTTTAAATCACACATATGGCTTGCATTGTATTTCTGTTGGATAACACTGGGTTAGACTATAGCTCTCATAAGGGAAATCTGAGTTACAGCTTCAACCCCTGGAAAGCTCAGTTAATTTTACTTTCTGAGCCATATGTCATACTCATAAATTCAGTCCCTTTGAAAATGCTTTCTGCTTTAGAGTTGTTTTGTTCACTGAGCATTTATGTGACCCAGTGCAGCGCATCACCATTACTAAGAGAAGGGTTGGTGATGTGCCCTGTAGACAGCACTGTGTGTGTGTGTGGGGGGGGGGCTGTTTTAGAAGACAAACAGCAAAAATGAAAGCAGGCTACTAGTAATAGAGAAAAAAACTAATTTGTTGAAAAAAATCTTTTATTACCTTCTTTTCTATTTTCTCTGTTCTCTTCCCCATTCCAACCTCCCCAATCCAACAGATATAGTGGAACCTAAGGCCTCTGTTCACTGTAGGCTATAACAACGATATTATGTACATAAACCAACAATTAAATTAATACAAGATAACTGACATTTTCTCGGCTTTTCCCCCAGAATTAATCTTTGATTTGCTCTGTGTTAGTACAGGCTTTTTTGGGGGATCTAAACAAATGCTTATTCAAAGCCAATCCCAAATGCTCTATTGTCAAGGAATTTAAACAGTGTTCGTTTTTGTGTGTTTGTGTTTTTAATCCTTGGGACATAAATAATATGTATTGTTTTCTTATTAATGGTGGTATTTAGTTGCAAACTTTGTATCAGCCCTGTCATTGATCTAATATTTCAGACAAGACAGTGATTCATTGGAAGTTGATTTACTATTCAAGCTTTATTTATCTAAGTGACGTGTGTAAAGGGTTTGACAAAATAGAAATTAGTATTTAGAAGTGGAAATGTACTCAAAAGAAAAGACTGTATTTTAGTGCTTAGTATCCAAAGAATTGAACTAAATCCAATAATTAGTATTTAATACTCATCCTATAGTTATATCTGCTTTTTTATTTGGAAAAATCAAGATAAAGATTTTTGTCACCTATCTTTCAGTTATCTATCTGTTTAAGGGTGTGTGTGTGTGTGTGTGTGTGTGTGTGTGTAAATAATAAATGACCCCATCCTAAATTGTACTCCACGGCCAGCAAGGCAGTAAAATTGGTGAGGCAAATCGTAAATCATTGGGTTGACGTGACCATTACGGAGACTGCCCTGTGTCACCTGTGCCTGAAGGGTAGTCCTGGGCAGCCTGTCTTGTCACGGTGATACCTCACCCTGCCAAGTCAGACGTGTTAGGTATCATTCCATGTGACAGCACGGAAACAGGTTGTGAGCAAAGAAACTACTTTTGGTATTTAAAGTGAATAAAGATACGGCTGGAATGGAGAGTGATGCTGACCACTTTGGAGGTTAGTGAGTGAAGTCAGAATGGTGAGGAACAGCAGGTGGGCCAGGCGGCTTCGTTCTGGGGCCGCGGTGCACATGCGTTCTCATTCCGAGTTATGACCTCACTGCCCACAGTCCCCGGATTTCTGTATTTAAACCCAGGTTGTTTTATTCTCTATAACTGTTGAAGTCCTAAGTGATCGTAACGCAGATTTACATTAGATTAACGAGTATTCATCTTTTGTTGCCGTTTTGATAACCCATAGAAGAAACACAGCCACGCTTCCAAAGGGCTCTTTAAGGTGCAAAAGAAAATAGTGGATTAAGTGAGTTCTTGTCGCTTTAGGAGGGAATCTCTGCGTTGGTTTAGGATTAAACCAAAGAGAAAACAAAAATATACAGACTTAGGGAAGTTAGAAAAGGGAGGAATAATTATGATGGTGCAATACAATTGAGGGAAAATTTAACATTTTCTCAGTTGGCATTTGTGAAAGACTAGTTGGATCAAAGAATCCTTTGTTTAATGTTGATCCTGTAGGTGAAAATTGGCTTGACTGTATTTATTCAGAATCTGTTGTGGGTAAAACACCCCGTGTTCGTGGGCGATACAAGACAGAAGCCCTCCTTTGGGAAGCCGACCACCTTTTAAAGCTTGCCCTGGGAACCTAAGGCGATTAGACTGCTCTCTTCAGTATCTTCAGTGAAACTTGTTTCTCTTTCACTGAGTAGAGCTTCTTCATTAAATATTCCTTTTCATAGTGTTTCCCACCCTCTCTGGTTTTTCAAAGTATGGAAACTGTTGAAATACGAACAGCTCCAAGTTTGAGCTTATGTTCAAATGAATTTGCAATTGCTCTGAATGAAGTGATGGTTTTTGGAGAGAGAATATTAAATATTCTCCTGCTCCTATTCATTTTTCAGTCTTTATCCGACATTAGCTCTAAGTAAGTCTCCTTCTGACCTTGTTCCTTTCTGCACAGCTTGTTTTGCAACAGTAGCCTCCGGAAGCTGCTGGCCGGACACAACCAGCTGAGCAGGCTGCCTGAGAGGCTGGGAAGAACCTCCGTGGAGGTCTTGGATGTGCAGCACAACCAGCTCCCAGAGCTGCCCCCGGCCCTCCTGATGAAGGCGGACAGGTAAGGGGCACGCTCCTTCTGCTGGGTCATCGGAGATGTCAGATGCCCCTTGCTAGCCCTCTGAGACCTTCCTGTGGACTGTCTGATTACCTGTCTGTCTGAAATTTGTGAAGAAAATGGTTTGCCAGCAGCTTCTCTGACACTTTGAAGAGGACGGAGACAGGGATACCCTAGAAATTGTTTTGATGTGAAGGGGTAGTGGATTTAGATATTAAGTGAAATCTACTTTCTGTGAAGAGGTGCCACATGCCGATGTTTCTTGACAGAAAGCTTTCGGTGACGGAGTGTTAACTTTGGAATATCTTGTTTGCTTCAGAGCCCTTGTGAATTAAACTAAAATGCTTCAGAGCCTGGTGGCCTGAATCATTTTGATCTCGGCTAATGTTTATTTGTAGTGAGTGCCCATAGCTTTAGAGACAGTATGAGAGAGCTCACTTTTAGTGTACCTCATCATGGTAAAGACAAAAGTTAAGTTTAACGTTGTGCTTTTCTAAAAGAAGGAAATAATGATGGATCTTTTTGCCTTAAAAAGTAAAGTGTAGGTACGTTTCAGCATCTGTAATTCAGGTGAGACAGCAGTGACTGTGGGTAAAATATCAATAGCAGTCTGGCATCTCTGGCTCTCCTGGACTGAGTTAGCTGCCCGGCCACGTGTCCCACACCCCCTGCCTCCTCCCGTCACAATACCCCTCACACCCTGTGTGCTGACTTCTTACCTACTTGTCTGTCACCCTGCTCCGATTTTACACTCAATGAGTCCAGTGACTGTGTCTTAATTGCAGTTACATCCTCAGCGTCTTGAAACGTGTCTGGTACTCAACTAATATTTGTTTAATGAACGGTAGAAAGTTTAAGGAATTTTAAATGGTACCCTCAGTCTTGGATTTGTATTTTTGCTTCTTCTCCTTTACCTTTTTTTATAAGCAATCTTTTAAATGAAGAGATAACTTACGGTAAAACCAAAAAAGTGTACAGCTCTTAAGCATACTGCTCAATGAATCTGTACATAGGCATGTGCCCCTGTCACCATCACCCAGCTCAGGATAGAGAACAAGCACTCCTTTTCCTTTTAATTCTGATTTCCTTATTTTTAAAAACGTTTATTCTGTGTTCTTAATGTAAATTACAATGAATTCCTACTGGAATAATTATAGAGAAATATGGAATTGTGAGAAAATGGGATTTTTATATTGTAATTAACTGGTGCTATATTCTTCCTCAGACAAAAAGAGCAATGTTTTAAGATTATATAAAGAACTGTTTTTGCTTTTGCTTTCATATCAAAGTACAGTGTGCGGCATATAGGTAGCTCATACGCTGTGCAGCATTTATGAATACTGTAGGATTTTATTTCTTCCCCTGTGGAGAATTTTAAGTTATGGTGTAACCTTGTATTTTTGTATTTTCTTTGGTAAGGCTAACTAGGCAAAATTTGAGTGCAGCTTCATAATGAAAATCCACTTTTTTCTCCTGGGGGTCTGCACTGAATCTGTAGAAACAAATAGGTAGATGGATTCAGGTTTTAGGAGTCTTTGAGATAAAACCATTTCTGAATCTGGCCAAGTCCGATACGTTCGTGGCTCACAGAGTAGGCAGGTAGCGCTGAAATTCTCTAGTAGATAATAATCATTCTTTATTCATTTCTGAGGATTCGATTTTAAAGGGACAGTTCTATGTATTTGACCCTCTGCAGTCCAGCAGTAAGCAGTCATCGAGTCTCCTCGTTGCTAGGGCGGGTCTGCAAGCATGTCCGTGAGGGCACTCAGCCTGTAGTCGGAGACACATTGTTCGTGTCTAGATGTGTTTAGACGAGGGGTTGAGTGGGGCAACTGTAGTTCAGATTGTTCCACAAGTGATTCTGCTGACTCCCAAGGTCAAGAACCACTGCCTGAGCAGGCTCTGACCCTGTGCAGGTCACTCTGAACCTCGGTTTTCCCATTTTGTACAGTCCCCACACGGGATTTGTAAGTTCGAAAAGGGAGGGTTGTGTGAACTGGACGGTCTCTAGGAATGCAACATGGAAAATTCAGGACCTGAATGGAGGCCCTGAAAGAGGACAGGTGCTGTCGGGGAGCAGAACAGCTGAGCCACAGTGTAAGCTGCAGGGGTGTAGGCGCAAATTCCCACAGTCTAACTAGTCAGGCGACCCAGAGCCAACTGCATTTCATCATGGGGGGAGTTAGCCAGCCTCTGTAGGTCTCGGGAGGAGGGCAGGCCATGCTAAATTTCATTTCTGGCACAGGAAAGTTCTGGAGGAAGGGGTTGGGTGAATTAGAAAGAGCAAGCATTGTCCTGCTTTTATTTTACGAGAGAAGAGCAAATGACCAAAACAGGCTGAAATAAAGAACTTTTTCAAGCCAGCATATTCTGGTGCCTTTGTTTTCCAACCAATATAATAGCCACATCTCCAGCATAGTGTAGCAGCTGATCTTATTAATCATGACTCAGAGTCAGAAAGAATAGTTAGGAGGTTTGGTGCTCTCAGGCGGATAGAGTTACACAGGCGGTGAGGTAAAGCAAATCAGTTCTTTTCTGGAAAACATTCTTGCGTTATTTTACTTGGAAGATAAAAACAACTTTGTGATTCTCACCAAACTGTTTACGGCTTCTTAAAGGGTTAATACTTATTCTACTTATCCCTTTTCTAAAACCTAAATAATTGAGGTTTTATCTACTTAAATTTAAAAAAATATATAATTTTTTATTGAGGTTTATCTACCTAAATTTCAAAATATATATAAATATTACATATGGTGCAAAAATGTATACACATTTTAAGAAAGGAAAAAACTGTATTAAAATATACCAATAACAAAAAATGAATACAAGTCATGTGTATACATTTTTTTGGCACTCCTGGTGTGTGTGTGTGTGTGTGTGTGTGTGTGTATTTAGGCATAATTTACATTCAGGTAAATGTAGAGATATTGTGTATTTGCTTTGAATTTTGGGGAAGGAATAAACTAGTGTTGACAGTTGTGGGAGAAGATCAACCCAGAAAACATGAAGTTTAAAATATTAAAGAGGCCTTTTTAGGAAAGAATCTTTGTGGCAAGCTTCTTGTAGGTGTTTTCAGTTATAATTTGTTTTCATTCATGGTTCAGGCCAGTGTCCAAAGTCATTATGCTGAGTGTGGCAGGGGGTTGAAGAATGACTAACCACAGGTATTACCCTCAAGGAGCTTACAATCTAATGCAGTGTTTAAAGTAACTACACAATAAACTAATAAAAGGTGTATTTCAGAGGGTGAAAGAGAAGGAATGATATGGTTGGTTTTAGTTTAGCTCCTGGCATGAAGAATAGCACTTTGTGATATAATACATAGCTGTGTGTTTGCAAGTAGCTTCAGGCAGAAATAAAACTTTGCTTCACTTCTCCTTCCATTCAGTTTGCTCCGTAATACAAATCTGAATTTACTCGTATAGATGCTTCTTTTTTCATATTTTTATGATAATAAATTATCATTACCAGTTCTGTGTTTGGTTATATAACTGAGAGAAGGGCCTGAATACAAGTCTTCGTAGAAGTTATACATGGTTTAGTTTCGTTCTAAAGTGGAGCTTGTGCTTGGAAACTTCAAGAGAACTGTCAGAAAAACATGCATTATTGGACACAGAGCAAAAGACTCTCTTTCTTGGGAGTTTTTTCTTTACTCTTAATCTTGGCTGCTAAAACCAATATCATGGTTTTAGTTACATGGTGTCTGTTAAATATTACAGTTTTAGAATGGTGTGTGTTAATGTGCTTTATCTGGTTGCGGGAAGGTATTTGGTAACCAAATAGGAAAGGGTAATCTACTTTAAATGAAGATGACTTTTAGTAATATCTTTATCTTCCTCTGAAAACTTTAGGTCAATTTTATTAAAATTCTTAACACTTGAATCAAGGATTTCAGTTTATGAGTTTACTCTCCATGGTCATCTTTGAGTTTTGTTTATTTTGACTTGCTTTTCACTGGCAGCTTAAAAACTATGGGTAGATGTGAAATGTGATGAGCCATGTGTTTTGGTGGCATGAACTCGCAGATATTCTAATATGGATCTTACTGGCCTAAAATCTCTCATTTTACCTCTTTTTGCTTAGAGTTGAGGCTTGTTTTTGATGGAAACCCCCAAAAGAGTTTCAGATAATCAGTTTTCATCAACAGATGGGCAAGGGTGGGGGTAGATATTCCGCATGGGTCACCAGAGTGGATAGATGAGGTGTTGCCATCCTTCTGTTCTTCCTGAAATCTGGGCAAAGCCTGACACCCATGTGATGGCCAGAGCTGCTCCTGAGGAGGTCACTCAAATTAACAAAGCCACAACAGACCCTTCAGAAGGAGAGTTACAGATTCCTGTTGTGGGTGGACATTAGGGTCTGTTGTTATCCTTGGTTGGAACAGTACAAGATATTCTCAGGGGTGGGAATGGGGATATTATTGAATATCCCCAGAGTATTAGTCACATTACAGACCATAAGTTTTAGTGACTCAGATAGAATGTGTGTAAATATCAAGGGGCCTGAAAGGGAACAGGAAATTGGGGAGAGCGTAATCGATTGACCACGACAACTGGTTCCTTTTGGCAAAGACAGATATTTCTGACATTTGAAAAAGCTGAGCTGCCTACACCACTTTTTTTTTTTTTAAGTGAAGAGAGCTATCTTGTGAAGTTGTAATGTTTTGAGAGCCATAGTGGAATAAAGCAATGTTTCTCAAAGCCTGTCTTCAGAATCCCCTAGATTACTTATTAAACATGCAGATTCCTGGCCCTTATCTCAATTCTACTGACTCAACTTGGCCAATCATCAGGATTTTTAATTCTGTCGGTTTTAAGGCCTTACTCTGACCTCCTAAGTAAGAATGTCTGGGGGGTTGGAGTTTAGAATCATGTACCTTCTGATAGGAGGCCACAATAGCACGGCTGTGTATTTTTGCCAAAAATATATCACCTACTCTAGTGTAATAAAACCTAATTGAAAGATGTTCTACAACATATTGTCCGGTACTTTTTAAGTGTTAAGGTCATTTGAGACAAATAAGACTGATCAGAGGAGACTAAGGGGGCGTAATAATGAAATGCAACATGGGAGCCTGGATTAGGTCCTGGACCAGATAGAGGATATCAGTGGCATAACTGCTGAAATTAGAATAAGATTAATTTATAGTATTGCATCAGTGTTCATTCTTAATCAACTATACTGAAATTTTTAAATTCTTTTCAAGTTCTTATGCAACAATTCTTCAATCTGTATACACTTTGTTCCTTTACTCTAGACTTGTGATCTTCATTGCCCAAGCCAGGCAGATTTTTCAGACCTTCCAAAATAACAGTGTGTGAATTCTGTTGTGCTGTGTGCACTTTTTCCTCACTTGGAATCCCCACTATTAGATGGTGTTGCTAGACATATAAAAGTTGTAGTTCTTTTTCAAATTGATTAGTGGGGTATAACATTAATGTAGTGGGTTTCTACTGGCACTTAAAAATAATTACATGTGATACAAAATAACCAGTGTAAGATAGAGTGAAGTTACATATGTTTTTATGAAACTTTTGTTTCAGTCATACATGGATATTTTTCATCTGTACTGTACTGCGTGGTCATGTAAAATGTATTATGCACTCTTGGTTACTACCATATAAAATTTGAAAGCCCATGGTTTAAGAGCTATCAGCCTTATGAAGATAGATGAAATTGTCAAAAGTGCTGTGTTCTAAAGACAAATGATAAGTAATTTTGAATGTTTTGACACTTCTGGAACATTGGGGGCAAAAAATCAGGGGGTTGTCTAATAAAAGTGGGAGAGTTTTGCTCGGCTTAGAGTCTTAACCTTTTGCATTTTTAATAGATTTCAAATCCCAGTACTGATCTCCAGGAAAAATCTGTAAATACAGAATGCCTGGTACGCCTACAAGGAGGTAAATCTACCAAATCTTGTGCTTTATTTCAAGGACAGTTTGGCTGTAAAATTTAAGGGTGTGCTGAAAATTACTAAAAAAACAAATAAAAACAAAACAAAACCAGAAAAACATAGATAAACCAGAGAGATGGACAGAACGTGCCAAGGAAGAACAAAGCCATCGCTCAAGAAGCAGGAAGCAGATTTATCCCACTGCTGTGGTGGGCAGTTCTCCACATGCTTTAGGGTAGGAGCCATGTATGAGTTTCTTTTCTCTACGACTTGAGCACTTTCTGCTAAAGAACGTGTTTTGAGTATTATGCTGTTTATGAAGTTGTCGTAAGAATTGAGTTGGAAGTGCTGTGCACACGTTGTCTTCACACTACCCAGCAGGTGCCCTGCTTGACAACTCCGGCTTTTTTGGAGAGAAGGGCCTCTGAAAATGTCCCCAGGAAAATGTTTTATTCTTACTGTTTTTTACCATTTGAATTTTGGAGAGATGCATTTAGGAATAGTGGACTCTTAAGATAGACGAGATCTGTTTTATTTCTATCTCTGCTAGTAATTACTGTTTAACCATTGTTGAGTAATTTGACTTTTCTCAGCTTTGGTTTCTGTCTTCTGTGAGCTATGGGGCGGGGGGGTAGGGGGCGTGCATCTCTGGGATGATGGGAGAATCAGATGAAATAGAAAATAGGAAGGAGCTATGGTCTCTACAAAGCACCTTCCAAATGAAAAGAAAGCAGTGATACGTTACTGCTTGTTTTCTGATTAGTGGAAGAGGGTTGCCTAGTAAGGAGGGTTGTATGGATGAAGCATCTCTTGGCCCATTAAACAGTATCTTATGCAGTTATTACAAAAATTTATAAGGAAGAAGCTCGATGAGGTTATTACATCCCTATTGAGTTGAGACCAAACTCAGTGCTTTAGAAATTTCTGAAAGGGGATAGGGTTATATCCCACCTATTTATTGAGTAAAACTATTAAATTTTGCAAAATTAATTGTTCATTCTCATGGAAGTACAACACATTAAACCAATTTAATTTGTGTCCTGAAGCATTGTGAGGTTGTGGGACAAGTGTTTTATATTTCAGAGGTTGGGTATTGAATTTAATTTTCCTGAGACCATTATAATAAAATATCTTTTTAGTCCAGTTGTTTGCTCCGCCCATTGACTAACAAGATGACAGAGTCAAGCTTTATTCAGTGCAAATGAAATCCTTTGGAACCAGCAGTGTAGTTTCAACTTATTTTCATTTCCTAGAGGGAAAAGATGTGGGATTTGTTTTTCCTCCTTAATTTCCCATAAAGAGTGTATAGCGCCTTCAGTACAGGCAAATTTCAACATGATGGGCGAATAAGTCTTTTTGGAAATCACTGTCTTCCCTTCATCCAGAGGTCGTGAGAGGTTTTTAAAATCTCTTCTGCAGCTTTATAAATGGGCATTCATTTGTCAAGCTTTTTTTCCTTTGAAAACAATGTTCTGGCCTAAAAGTATGCAAACATTTATGAATTAATTCCTCTGTTTCCTTTTCCTGTGTCTATAACTACATACTTCCTTGAGAATTGTATTTTAATGAGTTTGTCAGATAGTTTCCCAGTAACCCCAATCCGTGATATTTTAGGGCAATACATTTTAACTTTTTCTAATTCTACACTGAAGAAATTCTTAACAGGGTATTTAAGTCAGGTGTTATAAATGGGACCTAAAGAAACAGTATTTCAAAGAACTATGGTGCTGAAACTGGTTTCCTTCCTAGTTCAAAACCAATTCAGAAACTGCATGAATGACCTTTATTTTCTTCTCTGCAGCACACACGACTATAATTTCCCATGACTATTTATGGTCTGTACAACCCTTTTCTAACTTCCTTTTTTTTTTAAATGTCAACGGAATATGTGTTTCTTTAATGGAAAATGTTCTATTTTGGGGAAGTTGCTTTTCCTTAGCTAAGTAGTGGAGCTGGGTGGTTGCGTGTGTCAGCTTGTGGGGGTTGCAAGATTGGGGAGTATTAAGTTAGTGGATTGAGAACTTGGAATGACAGTCCCGATGATGACTCCTAAATACAAAGACTTCTTTTTATCCACGATTAAAAATAACTGTACCTGGTATTCCATAGTCTGCCTTTTTAAGGAAGACTTTGTTCTTTTTTCCAAACACATGGCAGAATAGTCCTGAATTGAATGCTGAAAGTTTCAAACCCCGGTGATTTTGAAATGAGAGAATGGTGGTTCATTAACAGGGTCCTTCTAGGTGGGGAGGCGCGGTGGCTTTGCCTTTGCCCACGGTAGCCCATGAGCCTTCGGGTGAACACTCTCCACGTTCTGGTCACCACAGCTTCGCAATGGAGCACACACAATGGAGATGCACAGTGAAGCGGGAGGGTCGTTTGTCTGACTCGTGAGCCACACACGACCTGCTCTGTCCTGCCCTGCCCTTCCGAACGCTTTGGAGCCTGAGCACAGCAAGGATTCGGCTTCGGCTCTCCAGCTTTGCGTTTCCGTGTATCTGTGGCTCACAGTAGCAGGAGAAGGATTACACTGTTTTTGATCATTTTAGTATCTTAAGTGAAAAAACAGGCTTCATATTTTAGCCATTGTTCACTCTAGCTTTTGGATAACTGGTTATATATATATATATATATATACATATATATATATATATATATATATATATATATATATATATATATATATATATGTATATATATATATATATACACACACACACACACACACACACACACAGGGGGTGCCAAAAAATGTATGCACATTTTAAGAAAGGAAAAAACCATTAAAATTGTAATACTCAATATATACCGATAACAAAAGATGAATACAAGTCACGTTTGACTTCTGCAATGACAAGATATGCTCAAAGTGGTTCCCATCAGCCTCCAGACACTTCTGATTACAGCGAAGTACTGCTTGGGCAACGTTGACCAAAGTGTCCATTTATATACATTCTTTTGGCGCCCCCGGTATAGATATATGTATCTTGTTTATTTGTTTTAATGTAAAATTTTTCAAGTATAATACAAATACAGAGCCAAGTCCTAAGGGTAGCACATGATGCATTTTCTCAAAGTGAGTGCACTCATGTAACCAGCACCCAGATCAAGAACCAGAATGTTATCGTGTTAGAAAAATTAGCAGCCTTCTCTCTTCGAGACTGCCTCTTTCCCTTACTTCTACTACCAAAGATGAGTTTTGCCTGGTTTTGAGCTCGTAGTTATGGAATCATGCACTGTATCCACTCATGTCTGGCTGGTTTCACTCTACATTATATTTGTGAGATTCACCCTACTGATGCGTGGTCGTCGCTCTTCCTTTTCCCTGCTTTATAGTGTTCCGTTATCAGTGCAGATTGTCTCCTGCAGTTGTGAATCTGTGGCAGTAAAATGTGGTTTTCACATCGTACTGAAAAGGACTTAGTCACTGTGATTTAGTCGTACTGTGATCTGCTGTGTAATTGTTTTATTACTATAAGAGCTCTTTTTAAAAAAATAAGAAATTGTTTTTCTCATCCTTAAAACAGAATATTTATTTGATCACTCTCTCTTCCACTCCCCATCAGCTATAAAATTAGTCACTTCCTTTCAGCTTTTTGCCTTCATAAAAATGTATTTCTCTCTGTATTCAACACACGTGGATAGCTATTGTGTTCGTCATAGATGGTGGGGTCAGGTAGCCATCTGCCTCCTAAAGCGAGGTCCTATCTTTAAATTCCCATTTCTACACCCAGTTTCTAATATGCTAGGTACCCATCAGAAAACGGGGTATTTTGAGGATTCTGGACTAGAACTCTGGCTTCTCAGTGGGATTTTGTCGCATTTTGTCGTTGTAGCCTGAGATTCCTGAACGCATCTGCGAACAAACTGGAAACCCTTCCTCCAGCCACACTTTCTGAAGAGACGAGCAGCATCTTACAGGAGTTGTATTTGACAAACAACAACCTCACAGACAAGTGTGTACCCTTGTTAACAGGACACCCCCATCTAAAGATCCTTCACATGGCCTATAACCGGCTTCAAAGCTTCCCAGCAAGGTAAAGATCACAAAGTGATGTTTTTCATTGCATTTCTGAGAACGGATTCACAAGCGGAAAGGCGAAGGCTAAACTGTTCATTTCCCACATAACGTAAAGCTGATTGTTGTTCACTGTTGTCTTTTATATAAGCTGTGATGGGCATTCCCCTACAGAGAAATGTGTTGGTTTTTCTAATAAGAAAGTAGCCTAAGACCCAATCACTGGGACAGTCTTATGATTTTAAAATAAGGTGTGTTATTTAGCAGATGTGTTTTTTCTTTTGCTCTTTTTAACCAGTCAAATTATTTTTTTTTTAATTAATGTGGTGTGTTAATTAGAACATAAACTAGAAACCTGAAGGTTCTTAATTAGCTGCCAGCTTTTATGTTTGTACTTATGGTCTAAAAAGCAGTGGTGGCCTGTGCAACATAGAAACTCTGTGACATGACAAATGATGTATGGCTGTCAGAAGATTCCATTTTTAATAATGTTTTGATGTTAAGTTCTACTTTTTGCGAGCAGTGGCACTGCCTCTCACTTTGAATGAATCTACACACTGAGCCTGCCACGAAGATTTACGCACTTCCGTGTTATTGGCATTTATCCATCTCACAAGTTAGGACTCGGAACACACACCCACACATCAAAGAAGCAAACATTAACCCCTCTGGTGTTCTCCTGCTAACTGCGATTCAGCACTGGGCCGGGGCGCAGTACTGACACAGCCTCCCTCTGCTGCTGTCAAGACTCCCAGGCTGTTTAAACCTTTCTAAGGAGGGAGGCCCAAATGCGCATCTACTCAAAGCATCGCTCTGTTTTTTGTAGTGTGTTTATTTTTCCTCTTCATTTGATGTTAACGATTCAACTTTTTTGTTTTAACTTCTATGTACTTTTACTTCACTATGGGATGAGGAGATGATATTTTTGGAAGAAAACATGGTAGTCACATACCGATAAATCATCTGAAAGGGTTCCTTGTCTTATTTCAGATGGTGAATGTCTGAGGCTTGCAGGAGAAATGATCATCAGACTCAAATTCTCTGGGTGTCCCCAAGTGTCCCATGCCAGTTGTAATGACCCGAAGTACAGAGAATTTTGTCATGCACCCCATTAAAACCCCTCTTGCTATAATTTCTAGTTCCCTGGGGATTGTGGTGTGGCCCGGTAGCTCCCCTACAGGACAGGACTAGGCTTTACTTATCCCCGTTAGCCTCTTGTCTCACACGTGGTGGCCTGGGGTAGACTCAACAGATGGTTTCTGAGTTAGAGAACATGCCCCGCGATCAAGGCCACCTTATTCCCATGGTGAAGGATAAAAACGTCTTTAGTTTCTCCTTTCTTGGGCCTGATTTCTATCTTTCTGTCATTTTTCATGCTCTATTACCCATTGATTTCTCTACACTTTTTTTCAAAATATGGTGACATATTCAAATAATAGTGTTAAAATTCAGGCTCTCATAGATGGATTATTTCAGTGTTGTTTGTAGCATATCCTAATACCGTGTTAGATGTTTATGAGATTCGAAGACCTGATTTCATAAGACAAAGACTTAGTTCTTACTGTATGTTAGGCATATATTTATTTTCAAGATAAGCAAATAATATAACCTTTATATGTGAGAGATGACAGAAAGAAAAGTCATAAGGGCTTCTTGCTAAATGTTGTGAAGGTTTACTATGACAAGTAAAACCACAGCAAGCAGAGAAGATACTGATAACTGTAGGCTAAATGCTTCAGATTACAAGTTTGAGTTACGCTCACTGGGAATCCTATGCTCCTTGGAGTCTGGCATCACCAGTGGCAGAAAAAGTGAGGAAATGCTAAGTGTCAGACGGGGTGTCATGTATTATAGGATTATCGAGGTGGAGGGTTTTTCCTTCCAAATTTACAGAAAATACAAGAAACCGTAACTCAGGAATTTTTCTTGATTTTGTTACTGTAATTATTAATCTTAAGATTAATTAAAGATTAAGACTGAACAATAAATGACATTCATAAGCAAAAGTATTAGATTACATTAGGACATGTTATTAAGGTAAGGTCAGAGGGGTTCCTTCTTTGTTGATGCCTAGGAGGAGCTGAGGAGTTTTTCTGGGACCCGGTTTAACTTTGGGCACCAGGAAGTCGAGAGGTGCTACAGGTGGTCTTTCCATGTGCCCTCTGCTCCTCACCAGCTTGTCACCGTGGATGATGCCAGAGGGACTTGGGGAGCAGGGTTTTAGGAGAAAACTTATCTTCTTACGAGCTCTAACCCTGTTCTTCTCTGCATCCCCTTGAGTTTTCAGTCCCGTACAAAGAAATCATACTCTCAAACTAAGCTCTTTTAAAGCACTGATACTGGATTGATGCTAACTTTTGAGCCTTTGGAGTAGGATTTTCATTGGCGTTCAGACTAAGCTGTATAGCAAGGTGATTGTTGCCTTCACACACAGTTTAGAGGAAAAGGATATGCATTTTTCTTCGTGTTGCCAATTCGAAGCGTTAAAGTTAATAGTTTTTGTTTCGTAGTAGGAAAGGAGGTGTTAAAGTACTTAGATACTCAAAAGCAATAGTGGAAAGATCATCTTATTTATTAAAATGGCTATTATAAGTGAATCTTTAAAGAATCTTTAAAATCATAGTCAATTCCCCTTTGATTCTCATTGTGTATTCTTTTTAATTGTCTTGAATTACCTTATGACCCCCTCCCCCCTGGATTTTCTCTTTTTTAGTAAAATGGCAAAACTGGAGGAACTGGAGGAAATCGATATCAGTGGGAACAAACTGAAAGCCATCCCCACCACGGTCCTGAACTGCAGGCGCATGCACACTGTGGTCGCCCACTCCAACTGCATCGAGGTCTTTCCGGAAGTTATGCAGCTCCCAGAAATCAAGGTATGTGGTTTGATCCATAAACGCCACCCTTCAGGTCAGCAAAGAGAATTGTTGTCTCTACTTCATTCATTCAGGATGTTTGCACCTTTGTTGGATTTCCTCAGCCTGAAGACTCTCAGTTGTCTTGGCGCCATCCTTCCTAGTCACTGGACCACACTGTCGAGTCAGAAGAAAAAAACCGAAAACCAAAAAAGACTGGACTGGGAGTTGGGAAAATTGTGTTCTAGGCTGTCCCTTACTGGCTGCACGACCTGTGGCTAGCCACATAGCCACCTAACTCTCTCCCATCTGTCTAACTACACTTGTCCTGCTTATTTCCAGGGTGGTTATTAGGCTCGAAGACTGAGTCAGGCATGACAGCAGTTTGAAAAAGTTACCATGTTTCCCCGAAAGTAAGACCTAGCCGGACAATCAGCTCTAGTTTGTCTGCTGGAGCAAAAATTAACCGGGTCTTATATTAATTTTTGCTCCAGAAGACACACTAGAACTGATTATCCAGCTAGGTCTTATTTCCGGGGAAACACGGTAATGGTACCACTTTACACCCCTCCCTTCCAACTCCCCTAATTAAATAGCATCCACCACCGCAGCACCCAGTTAGTAACGTTCCCTGTATAGATGTAGCATCATTACTGTCCCCAAACATTCATTTCCACTTAATGAAATTGGCAGGACAGGTATTCCCATATGATAGGTGAGGAAAGTGAGGTGGTGAAAAATGAAGTGATTTGTGTAAATGAAGACAGCAAATTGGTGGCAGACAGTCTGCAGTTCCTCACTCCTGAGTCAGGGCAGGCTTATGGGATGACACCAGTTCACTAGAATGAAAGGCATCGAACAACTTTTTATTTATGTTTTGGAGGGTGTGTGTGTTGATGCAAAAGTACGAATTCTTTATATATATAAAATGCAGCTTTTCGTTTGCATATTAGCATTTCTGGTTATCATCAGTTTTGTGCTTATAAAACAACTCTGTGGTTATAGACTTTGGAGCATATTCTGGTCTCCTAAAAAGGAACAGAAGCTGTCCTACTTAGCCAGTCCTCACTTCTCAGGTACTTTCTGGTAGAAACTTTATCAGGTTAAGAAACTTATTATAGACATTTGAAGGTGCTTTAAATAGCATGCATAATTTTTTACGACAGCAGTTTTTATACATTTACATGGTTGAGGTGTGCCTTTCTTGACATACTGAGGAGTTCGGTGGCAGATTGAAGGGCAATAGAGAGCAACTGAAAGACTGAAGCTGGAGTGTGGTCGGATGGCATAAACCACAGCAGGAATCACCCTGACAGCACATGGGGAGTGGATCAGAGCGGAGGGAGTGTGAGAGCCGAGTTAGGATGCAGCCACGTCCTCCGGGGGGAGCGTGACGCGGGTTAGAACAGGGTAACGGAACCAGTTGGAGGAACTGGCTGCAGCGAATGAAAACCTCGGTGACCAGACGGGCCCAGGAAGGGTTAGTGCCTCAGCACCATCTCTAACAAGGTCTGCTTTACCATTGCCAGCATTTTATCTTAATGAATAAATACCCGACTGGACTCATTTTACAATTTGGTAATTTAAAGAATGAACAGTTTTATATTTGCAGAACTCTGAAAGTTTAAATCTTTAGTTAAAACATTTAAAAAGTGTTGCTAACCAGTTTGATAAAATTCAGTTATGTTCTGAAATGTCTTTAATCTTTCCCCATAATGTGTGATCTGATCTCTGAATTTATTTCTGTCAACTACTTAGGTTCAAAGTTACCCACGCCTGACAGGCCCTGAGCTCATGTCTCATCGCTGCCCAGTACATAGTATTTGTACCATGTATTGTCCTATCTGTGCTGATGTAGGCTGACTATACTGACAGAATAACCCATTATTAACCAATATGATCATTTTTTATTAAAGTCCAGTTGAATCTTTATGCAACCATAATTTATAATTGAAAAAATAAAACAAAAAGATGACCATTTCCCTATTATGAATGTTTAGGTTAAATGAATTATTGTACTTCTACTCAGATTGTTAAGGCTTTTAAGGGTGATGGGAGTGAAGACATGGAATAAGTGAAAGGTAATGAAATTGTACCTACATTTATGATTTGTTTAAGTGTTTTTATGTTACTAAGGCTACTAGAAAAAATAGAAGGCTAACACTGGTTGTGTTAGGGTGCTAAATTTAAGGGTAAATTTTCTAAGCTTTTCTGTTTGTCTAGCTTTTTGTAGTGTGTTTATAATGCTTTCATAATAAAAAGTAATCTTTAAAATTGCAATATAATTTTACACCATTGCTACTGTTTGGGAGCAAGAGTATGAAACAATTTGTGTGAAACATTGTATTGTTTGAAGTCAGTTAAGAATATATTTCTCCAAAATTACAGGTTTTTATTTTACCCAGTCTCTAGCCCTCCCCAATCCGTAATAAGTTCTTTAGGAATCTTTCCAAATAAAGATGATATTGGCCACTTTTAAGATTCTGAAATCCTTAGATACAATTTACTTTCAAACTGTACTAAGATTTTAAATAGGCTTTTTTAGGCATTTTAAAAAAGTATAGCAAGGTGCCAATTCAAGATAGATACTTGAATGTTTTCCATTCTCTCCGTTCTGCCGGATTGGGGGTCCACGTTCTCTTATCCAGAAAAATTGCTAGTTACTCTTGTTCTTGCTTGTGTATAGTGAGCCTTCTGCCCTGGTTCCCACCTCCCAAGGCAGATGTTCAGCACCTCATTTAAACCTTACATTGGTTTTGTGAGAAAGGAGGCATTTATGCCTGTGTGCTGATAACACAGAATTTCTGTTCTAATCAATTTGCTGACCCGTTTCGTGGTTGTTTCCTAAGTGCGATTAGGCAGGAGCTGCTGGAGAGCTCAGATAACTTGGGGCCTGGAAGGCGTGATCCATGTTTGCCTCATGCCTTTTTCTCTTGCATATAGTCGACAGGCCCACCTGCCCATCTGTCTTTTACCAATTTCTTATTTAGTGTCTTTTGAAGTAACTTCTCATTTTGAGTGTTTGTTCCCTGCATTTCCCTCACTTTGCATGTTTTTTGTTTATTTAAACTCCATTTTGATGTAACTACAACCGTCATGGCCACAACAGGTGGGGAGATTTTGTCAGCAGTAAGAAAAAAAACTATCCTTAGGGTTTTTCAGTTAACGCTTAATTTTTAAATGGAGAGGTTAACTGAAAAGGATAAAGATGGGGAGAATAAAGAGCATGGATTTTCTGTGTTATTAAAAGAGTAAAAATTTAAATTGCATTTAGCAAAATCTGTTTTCAACTTCAGTGGCAGAGTAGCAGACGTTTGGCCGTGATGAGTAGTCAGACTGATTGGCCTGCAGAGAGCAGCAGCATAGAACCACCTGAGCTTCTCTCCTTGTTTCCACTTGTTCCTTCAGTGCGTGGACCTGAGCTGTAATGAGCTAAGCGAAGTCACTTTACCAGAAAACCTGCCTCCAAAATTGCAAGAACTAGACCTGACTGGAAACCCCCGACTTACTCTCGATCACAAAACGCTGGAACTGCTGAAGTAAGTGTTTTGTGACACACTGTAGCCCCATTAGTGTTCACCAGCAGCAGGATTTATGACTGAGTAAAAACATTAAACAGTAGGAAGCATCCAGTGACTTACTAGCTGTGTCTACACATGTTTGAAATGAATTTACAAGTCTGTAATTCACCAAAATGGAGAACCAAAATAATTTCTAATAGTTGGATACTCAAGTGTCCTTTCAGATATTAAAAAAAAAAAATCTAAACAAAAAGAGAACAAGAATAATGAGTACAAAGAGGATAAGGGGATATAAAAACACAGGGGAGAGCCGCAAACACCAACACGTAAACTTACTTACGTCTCAGTTACTGATAACATGGGTCGTGTGTAATACAAATGCTCCAATAGGATTTTGAAAGGGATACGTAATGTGGGGGAAATGAACAATTTGGAAGTAAAATCCAGATTATTTAAACAAAACAGAGTGTGGGGTAGTTGGATCCTGTGAAGTTCTCTTCGTGTTTTGGAAAGGAGTTCGTTGATACTGTCTCATTCTTGATGTTGATGGAGAATTACAGGTTCAAGCTCACGGTGTAAACATTAGAGGTAACCTCGTAGAAAAGATGTCTTTATAGAAGTTCATCAGAGAACTCTAAATGCCTGGCAGTTGAATTAAATAAATTATGCTTCACAGTAGACTATTATACAGCCATTAAAAATTATGATGTACAGTGATACTACTAACTCGAAAGACCTCCACAGTTTAAGTGAAAAGAGAGTTTAAGTGAAAAGAGAGATGGTATAATTCCACTTCTTGCAAAATAAATTTCTGTGCATTGGGTACATGTGCATGTGACCTCCTAGAAAAATGCCTGAAAGGAAATAAAACAAAATCTTAAAATAGTGTTGTTCTCTGGATAATAGGATTATGGATGGCTTTTATTTTCTTCTTTAAACTCTCTGAAAGTTCAGAATTTTTTCAGTATGTCTTAAAGTAACAGTCTTGGACATTGACACACGTTAGTCATTACGTGTGCCTTATGTGCTTAAACCCTGTTGTGATATCCGTTGCTGAAAGTCACCTTCTGTTGTCTTAGGAAAAATTGAAAAAGAGTAGAATTTTGAAAAGTAGTATTAATGATCCATTAATGCTATCCTAAGCTTTAGTGCAAACCAAAATTTGAAAGGCAATTAAGGTGATTCCTGGATGGAATTGACCTAATTAGTGCTTGTTTGTTGAATTTTAAGTACTGAATGAGAACATTGATTTCAATATATAATTGAAGAATGCTGTCTAAGTAGAGTGTCCTAGGGAAGCCCCAGGGGACCGAGGCGTTCTCTGCTGTTCACCCTTCAGTATGTGAAGCCTTGGCCCAAATCCCTCAGTCTGTCCAGAGCTTAGTTTTCTTATTTATAAGGTGAGGATGGCCTGCATACTCGCTAAGAACTAAGAGTACCTGGATTATCAAAATATATTTCATCTTTATATAGGTGACTTTTGAGTATTTTTATAAATGTGATGTGAAATTTTGTGCTAAAAATAATTATATCAAAATTTGTTAATAAATGGAGCTAGCTGTTTGGAGAAAAATGAACATTGAATTCTTATCTCATACCAAAATAAATCCTAGCTAAATTAAAAAGTCTATAAAATGAAATAATCTTTAAAAGTAAGAAGAAATCATATCAATATATTTACAAGCCAGAAAAGGACTTGTTAGGCCAAAAAGCGGGGGTGGGGGGGGAGAGATCACAAGAAGAAGAGAAATCAACATGTGTAGATTACTTTTGATATTTGTGCTATGTATATTTATACATAAAATGCTTTTATGCATAGAAGGTTTAAATGTCTACTCCAGAAGCTACCAAGAGTAAATCTAAAAGGAATGACAAACTAAGAAGATACATTGGTAAAAAATATGAAAATCATTAATATTTAATAGAAAGTGTTCTCATAAGTCAGTAAGAAAAATACTCAAACAAAATAAGTGAAGTACAGTAATGTTTAACAAAAGAAGTACAGATAGTTATATGAAAAGATCATGTTCAACTTTATTTGTATATCAAGGAAATATTAAATAAAATGATTACTCCCTCAAATTGGTGCTGCTGGAGAACTATAAATTGATATAACTTTTCTTGAAAGCCATTGGTCCTGTGTATCAAGCTTCTAAAAATATTCACATGCTGCGACCATGGTTTTCTATGGCAAAAATTCATTTGAAAAAGTAATCAGCAATATGGTGTTTATTTTAGGTACAGAAATAGTTGTCAGATATTCCCAATTATATTAGGATAAATATAAAATGATATGGGAAAATGTTCATGATGTAATTAGAAAAATGATGCAAAACCGTACATATAGAATGACCCCACTGTTTTATATGCATAAGAGAAAATCTATTTGTTCAATTCTCCACAATGAGCATGTCACTGCAGTGGCCTGAGCGACCACAGTGAAACACATGCGTGCTCTCAGATTTAAGGGAAAATTAGTAACAGACCATGAAATCATAATACTCTTATGTAAAAATGCTACCTCTGTTTCACCACTAGAAGATCGTGGTTCTTTAGTAACTCGGGAGAGTTTCCGTATCTAATGTACAACTGATGGCGTTTAGGGGGTTGGCCTGTTTGTTCTACATGAGCCAGGGTGAGTGAATTTGGTGACCCTTCTGTGTGGCTGTGCTCCAGCTCCCAGACTCATTTCAAGATGCACGAGAGTCAACCAAGATGCAGGTCACTTCAGACAGCGGCTCACTGCGCTGTGTTCAGCTAGGCAGAGAATGAGAAATGGCTGCTTCACTGGCGAGGATTACCGGGGAGATGGAGGATTATTCTTTTCTTTAATAATCAGGCTAGGAAGTGGCATTATGTCTTTGAAGGCTCTGTGTTCTGTGAGAAGTGTAAATAAATGTCTTTAGGAATGAGCTTTCAGTTTTTCTCTAGAATTCAGAGGTAGCAGAGATGTCATGGGAGCCTTAAGGCCTGCCTTAAGAAATCATTGCATTGCTTGCAATTGTACATGGACAAAGTTCAGCACTAGGTCATCTAGACACAAATAATGGCAGCATATCTTTTCTAAAGCTCCTTTTTAATTGGTAGGGTTGAAAACTTTGAAAAGAGGATACAGAGCCCTGCTATATAGAAGGAGGCATTGATTTGATTTGCTATTGGCACCATCTATGATTTTTATGTTTTTCAGCTTTTTAGGAGAAAGGGAAAAGTAAATATTTGCTGGTAATTGAGAGTAGAAACTGTGCTTTAATGACATATTTTTAAATTTCAAAGAAATTACCACCAGTCATTTCTAGAATCAAAATGAATACTATTAGATATTCACTTACTCCGTAGAGTCGAATGGTTCTTAGGAAGGGTATTCAATATTTGTTGTATTTTGGAGTTAATGAATGCTAACAGAAAATTTAAATTTTTGGGTGTTTAGATGTTGTTTAAGTTAAGAAATTATATATGTGCTTTTTCTCTTGTTTAAGAAATGGGGTGGGGGGGGACTAGTGGCAGTTTGCAAGTAAGCAGAATGTATTTAATCATATGGCAGCCAGCCTTTTTAAAAACCTACTTCACATCTGTATGACATCCTATTTGGGGCCACTGAAAGCTTTCTGGTGTGCTGGTATTTAATAAATCTCGTTTGAGAGTTTACCCTGTTAGTATTTCTGTTTTGGGTACTGTTGGACCAATTATGGCATATGGGAGCAGAGGTGAGATAAGAACTTGTCTCCCGGTCAAAATGTATGTAGTTAACGTGCAATTTATTGAAACAAACCTCATTTATTTTGTAATTTTATATTAATCTTAGTAGGGATGGCTGCACAAATGAGGAAAGAATTGGAAGCGTCAGGGGGTGGCAAGTCCTCGGTAATATTTGTGAAATATTTGAAGGGGTGATATGGGCAGAAATTAGATTTGAGGATAAATGTTGCAGAATTCTCTCACATCATCCAAACACAATGTAATTGTGGCCTTGGTTTCATCCTTTTCAAATCTGGGTATTTGTTTTGTAAGAATACACCCAACTTAATAGTTAATTTTTTTTTTCTCATGCCAAGGTTGGTAGCTGTGCTTTTCATTCTCAGGAGAGAGCAGCCATCTAGTACGGTGCGGATGAAGGTCTCACCACCGCCATAGAATGCTGATAAAATCTAATTTTCATGCTCTGGATATCTGCCCCTTTGTTTTCATTATGAGTAGTAGCTAGTTCTTGTTGCTGATAGATATTTCAGATACATTAAACACAGTAAGAAATGGTAACTATAGCGTGCTTAGCAGGTGTTTTTCATTATTGGATAAAGGCAGCAATTTGTACATACTGGGTTTCAGTGATTCCTGTCCTCTGTTTCTCTTGTTAGTAATATCCGCTGTTTCAAGATTGATCAGCCTTCCGCAGGAGATGCATCTGGACCCCCAGCTGTATGGAGCCACGGCTATACCGAAGCTTCAGGGGTGAAAAACAAGTAAGTGGGTGAAGCTTTGGAGTGAGAACTGCCTCCTGCCCACCTGCCTTCTTTTGAGGGGTGAAAGAAACCCAGTGCTGGCACATACTTCCCTCATGTACCATTTATTGGAGCGTGTTTCCCCAAAGTGAGGCCCCTCGTGACTTAGGTTTGAACATTAAGCTAAGCCCTGCTTGGCATCACATACCCTCTGTGAGAGATGTTGCTAGGATACAGTGTAACTGACACATTATATCTATGTGAGACGCCAGTGTTTGGAGAAGGCATAAGTATTGAAATGCATCCCTGCTCTTTTGAAAAGCTCCTTTCTCTTTTTCTGAAGCCTGTTTACCAAGCAAAACAGGATCATGTTAAAGAAGTGCCCTTGATTGTCCATATGCGAGATCCCTTACATTATTGACCAGTCAGTGGTTCTGTGGAGCTGCTTCTACCATCTAAATTAGCTTGGCAGCAGTTTGAGGTCTATTTTCTGTCATGTCAACTGCTTCTCGCCACCAGGACTTGTCCAGCACATTTTCTATTATATTTCTTCCTTATTTTCACCAACTTTCCCTGCCGTAGATGCAGTTGTTGATTTTCCTGAGAATTGTAATCAACCTCTTCACGCTTGCTTGCTTTTTGTCAAGAGGTACTATAATTAGTACTAGAATAGTAAAGAATCCTATATATTAGAATAGTCATAATTTAATTAGCTGAGGTATAACAACACAAAATATTGAGAGTAGGGGAAAAACAGAAAGTGGAGGATGATCCAATAATAGCTAATATTAGTATTCAACCCTAGGTGCACATCAGAATCAGATGAGAAACTTTTAAAACAATTCTCCAGCCTAGGACCATTGAATCAGAACGTTTTAGAATCTCCCCCAGGTGATTCTAACGTGCATCCAGGGTTGAGAACCACTGACTAGCTGAATACCCTTCATGGAAAATAAAAAGTGGACTGTGGTTACCGTGCTGACTAGTTTTCTTTGGGACAGAAAACAGAATCAACTTAAGTTCTGGGTCTAACACGTTGGTCCTTCCCTCTTTAAGAGCATGATTTGCTGTTGTGCTGACGAGAGAAGAGGTAGCCCCCATTTCAACACCTCTGTTCCATTTGCCCCAAAAGGCAGAATGACCAATTGTGCTTGGGCTTTGGTTGTTATACTTATTAGGGGGTGGGGGTGGGGAAGTAATTGCACATTCTTTGGAGCATGCAAATTTCCTTCCTAGAGAGCTTTCTTTTCAGATTAAAAGACCTTCTGTCTTGTTTGCAAACACCATGGTGTGAAACTGCTTTCTAATTCATGAACACTGATGTGAAATCCAACACTGGTTTTTAAACATCTGGATATTAAAACTTATTTTCTAGTCATATATATTAATGAAGCAGCGGCCAATTAGATCTGCCTTTTCTGCATAATTCCCCCTTCCACAATTACTTTTTAAATTGTTTTTGTTAATCGAAGTACGGCATTGGTACAGAGAAGTACATAATGATAAGCACACAGCTCTGTGACGCATCTAAAGTGAACACGCCTGCAGACCACCACCTAGATCAAACTCGGGACACTTCCAGCACCGCCGGAGTCCCAGGCCATCCTGCCCCTCGCTTTATGTCCCCTCACTTTTTACCCCTTGGTTGTGCCCGCAGAAGCTTCTTAAGTGTTTTCTTTTTGAATTGTAGATAAGGTGTTATGTAAACCAGGAGTTTGCTGCTTGCCTCCTGAGGGGAGGAGAGCGCTGTGGCTGCCCCTTCTCCACATCTCAACAGATGTCTGTGCTGGCTGTGCCCCCTCCTTCCCCTCCAGGTGCTGTGTTGACTCCTTGACAGGTCATTTCAGATTCTTTGGGGAAACTCAAGCCAAGAACTATAATTGGATAATTTAGGTTCTTTCTCAGGCTAAAAACAAACAGGAAGCTTCAGTGGAAAAGAAGAATCACTACTGTACTTTTTATAAAACACATTATTTCCTTTTTTTGTTGTTTACACCCCCCCCCCCATTTTGATTAGCAAGGGGAGCTTACAGAAAGAAGACAGAATTATAAGAGAATGTAATATTATTAAATTGTACCTTGCCACTAATTGCCATATAGCTTGGGATGGTTTGTTTTTCTTAATAAACGGAAGCCAAAATTTCAAAGTATTGAGCTAAGAGCCAGGTTGCCCAGCTTTGAATCTGGGCTCTATGCTTATTTGCTGTATGACCTTGGGCAGTTACTCACCCTCTCTTTGGCTTAATATCTTCATCTGTAAAACGACACTAAAAATATTAGCTGCCCTCATGTTGTTGTCAGATCCCTTGAGTTACATATGTGAGGTACTTAGAACAACGTGTGCTCTATAGTAAACCCTATTTAAATGTTAGCTACTATTTTTATTAATGATAATGGTTAGTACTATTATTATTTATCCCCAGACTCCTTAAGGGCCAGGATTATATTTTCAAGTTCATATCTCTGTTATCTAACCATGATGTATATCAGGTGCTTATAATTTTTTTCTTTTCATTAATTTATATACAGTAAGGAGGGAAAATTTATATTAACTAAAATTCACCTTTTTTGGTATACAGTTCTACAAGTTTTGATGAAAGACTATTATTTTGTAACCACCACGACAATCAAGTTATAGAGCTGTTCCATCATCCTGCAAAATTCCCCCATGCTCCTCTGTTGTCAGTTCTTCTCCCCACCCCCAGCCCCTGGCAACTGCTGCTCTGTTTTTTGTTCCATTAGTTTTGCCTTTTTGAGAACGTCATATAAGTGGAATTATATAATATATAACCTTCTCAGCCTAGCTTCTTTCACTTAGCATAATACAGTTTAGCTTCATTTGTGATGTTTCATGTGTTAGTGATTTGTTCCTTTTTATTGCTGAGTGTTATTTCATTGCATGAATTTATAATATGGTTTGTTTATTCATGTACCATTTGAAAGAAATTGGATTGTTCCAAGTTTTTAGCAAATATGAAGAAAAATGCTGTAAACAGTTGCATACAGGTTTTTATGTGAACATGTTTTCATTTCTCTTGGGTAAATACCTATGAGTAGGATTGATGAGTTATATGATAAGTATATATTTAATTTTATAAGAAACTGCCAAAGTGGCTGTCCCATTTTCATTCCCAGCAGCAATGTATGAGAGCTCTAGTTGCACCACATCTTCACCAGTACTTATTATCAGGTGGTGGTGGTGGTGGTTTTGGCCATTCTAATAGTAATATCTCATTATGGTTTTAGTTTGCATTTCCCTAATGACTAATAATTGTTGATCATCTTTTCACATGCTTATTTATCATCCATATGTCTTCTTTGTTGCGAATGTATTCTTTCACAATTAAATTAAGTCTGATGTTAACTGAAGGTATTTTTGTAGACACCCTTTATCAAATTGAGAAAAATTCCCTTCTATATGTAGTTTTCTAAGAGTTGTTATAATGGGTATCAAATTTGGTCATAGGCTTTTTCTGCATCAATTGAGATGATCATATTTTTTCTTCCTGAGTCTGTTGATATGGTGAATTGCATTGATTTTAAAATGTTGAGTCAGCTTTGCATTCCCGGGATAATGCTACTTAGTATTATGTATTATCCTTTTTATATGCTGCTGGACTCTTATTTGCTGATAGTTTATTGAGTATGCCTATATTCATGGTGGATATTAGCCTGTATTCTTTTCTTGTGCTTCTTTGTCTCATTTTGATATCAGAGTAATGCTGGCCTCACAGAATGAGTTGAGGACTATTTCCTCTTCCTCAGTTTCCTGGAAGAGTTTTTACAGAATTGATATTATTTCTTCCTCAAATTAGTAGAATTTACCAATAAGCCATCTGAGCCTGGAATTTTCTTTGGTTTTTAACTAAACATACAATTTCTTTATTGTAGGATTATCTCTGTCTTCTTGAATGACCTTTGTAATTTGTGCCTTTCAAAGAATTTATTTATTTCATCAACTTTCAAATTTATTGACATAAACTTGTTCATAATATTCCATTATTATCCTTCTAATATCTGTAGGATCTGTAGTGATGTCTCTCCTCTCATTCCTGGTATTGGCAGTTTGTGTCTTTTTACCCTGATCAATTTGGTTTGAGGTTTATTAATTTTATTGATATTCTCAAAGAGCCAGCTTTTTGTTTCATTGATTTTTCTCTATTGTTTTTCTGTTTTCTGTTTCATTGACTTCTGATCTATTTATATTATTTCCTTTCTGCTTGCTTTGGGTTTGTTTCTCTTACTTTCCTAGTTTCTACAGTGGAAGCTTAGGTCATTGATTTGCGCTTAGGACATCAGTGTTCTAAGCATTTACAGCTATAAATTTCTTTCTGAGCAATTTCTTCAATGTAGTTAGAGAACATACTTTGACTTGAATCCTTTAAATTTATTGAGACATTTGGGTCCCAGAATATGGTCTATCTTGGTAAAATTCTGTGTGCATTTGAAAATAAAACGTGTATTCTGCTGTTGTTGAGGTAGGTTGTCAGTAGATCAAGTTGGTTGATAATGTTGTTCAAGTCTTAAATATTCTTACTGATTTTTTGGCCACTTATTCTGTCGATGATTGAGAGACTATGGTTATGAATTTGTTTCTCCTTGTAGTTCTATCTGTTTTTGCTTCATGTATTTCAAAGCTCTGTTATTAAGTGCATAGACATTTAGAATGTTATAGCTGGGTGATGAACTGACCCCTTTATCTTATGAAATGACTCTTTTTCTGTAATAAGCTTTGTTTTCAAATATACTTTACCTAATATTAATGTAGCTACTACAGCTTTCTTTTGATTATACTAGCATAGTATTTAATTTTTTGTCCGTTCACTTTTAACCTATTTATCTTTTTATATTTAAACTGGATTTCTTATAGGCAGTGGATAGTTAAGTCTTGCTCTTTTATCCCATCTGACTTTCTTTTTGGGTGGTGTTTAGGCCATTTTTATGTTTAATGAAATCATTGATGTGGTTAGATTTAAATCTACCAACTTACAATTTGTTTTCTATTTGTCTCGTCTGTCCTTTATTCCCTCTTTTCTCTTTTTCTTCATTGAGTATTTTTACTCAATTCAATTTTTTTCCTCTATTTGTTCTTATTAGTTCTACCTTTTGGGTGTGTGTGGTTCATTTAGGGTTTATAGCATAATCTTTAACTTATTAATTACAGTTTATCTTCAAGTAATATCACTTCATATATAAGAACCTTCCAGTTCCCCTCTCCTAGTCTTTGTGCTGTTATCATATTGTTACAAACCCCAAAATTCATTGCTACAATTTTTTTTTTAAAGATTTTATTGGGGAAGGGGAACAGGACTTTATTGGAGAACCGCGTGTACTTCCAGGACTTTTTTCCAAGTCAAGTTGTTGTCCTTTCAGTCTTAGTTGTGGCGGGCGCAGCTCAGCTCCAGGTCCAGTTGCTGTTACTAGTTGCAGGGGGCGCAGCCCACCATCCCTTGCGGGAGTCGAACCGGCAACCTTGTGGTTGAGAGGGCATGCTCCAACCAACTGAGCCATCCAGGAGCTCAGCGGCAGCTCAGCTCAAGGTGCTGTGTTCAATTTTAGTTGCAGGGGGCGCTGCCCACCATCCCTTGCGGGACTCGAGGAATTGAACTGACAACCTTGTGGGTGAGAGCCCACTGGCCCATGTGGGAATCGGACCGGCAGCTTTCAGAGTTAGGAGCATGGAGCCGGCCCCCATTGTTACAATTTTTTAACAGTTATTTTCCAAAGCATTGTTTCTCAACTTTAGTACTTTGACATTTTCAGCCAGATAATTCTTTGTTGTTAGGGAACAGGGTAGGGAAGGGGGCATCCTGTGCATCGTAGGATGTTTAGCAGCAGCCCTGACCTCTACGCCCTAGATGCCAAGAGTACCACCCCAATTGTGGCAATCAAAAATGTCTCCTGGGGGCAAAAATTGCCCCCAATGAGAATCACTGTTTTAAAATGATTTTTAAAATAAAATTTTTATATTTACTCACCTATTTATCATTTCCGGTATATACTTCATTTTTTTATGTAGATCCAGATTTCCATCTGGTATCATTTTCTTCTACTTCATGTATTGCCTTTTGCATTTCTTACAGTGCTGGTCTTTTAGTGGTAAATTCATTTATTTGTGCATCTGGAAATGTCTTGATTGCGCCTTGATTTTTGAGAGCTAGTTTCACTGGTTTAGAAACCCAGGTTGACGATTTTTTCTATCCCTTTGTTAAAGATATTGGGTCCACTGTCTTCTGCATTGTTGCTGATGAGAAGTCTGCTATCATTTGTGTCTTTGTTCCTCTGCAGGGTATGGTGTTCCTCTGTCCTCTTCCACCTTTATTCTTGGTTTTCATCAATTTGATTTTGATGTGCTTCAATTAAGTTTTTTCCTTTTATTTATTATTTATTTATTTATTTATTTATATGGCTGTTTGTTGAGCTTCTTATATCTGTAGGTTTATAGTTTTCATCAGATTTGAAATATTTTCAGCCATTAATTCTTCAAAGTTTTTTCTATCTCTCTTTTCTTTTGAAAGCTCCAATTCCTTGTGTATTAGGCTGCCTGAAGTTATCCCACCACACACTAATGCTCTGACTTTTTACTTTCGCCCCCAGTCTTCTTTTCTCTATGTTTCATTTTGGATAGTTTCTGGGACACAGTTAAGTTACGTGGAAATCTTTTGAGGCTTGGAGTGGAGATTCTGCAGGTCTCCAGTAGCTGCCTGGGAACTCTAACGACCATGTCCTCCTGCAGCTTACAGAGACCTCCAGGCCCCACATGGGTTTCTTTTCCCTGTGCTTCAGCCCAGAAATTTTTTCCAGGCAGTAAACTGAGCAGGCATCAGGCTCACTCTCTAACCTGTGCTTGTTTTACATTTTTCTTCCTGCCTTTTTTAAGGTTGAGACATTTTATATGTTTTTCTATATTTTTTCATATTTTTCCCAGTGTGTTAGTTGTTACTCTATTTTTGCCCAATGTGGAATTTCTTCTTAATTGTGAATTAACATGGATATACGGATTCGAAATTGTGTTATTTCCCATGTCTCTATTCTCTTTCACTGTCATTTAAAAATAATATCAGAAGATAAGGGTCTAAGAAGCCATGTGTGAAGCGTAAATATGTGTTATCATTCTTCTTTGCTTACAGAAATTAGTTGGTGTAAATTAGCTGGGGTTAGTTTATCTATTCTTAATCTGTCTGGAGTCATGAAGAAAAAGACAAGACTGGAATAGGCAAATCAGAGGGGAAAAAAAGAGTTGGGTTGCGCGTGGAGAAGGAAAGATTAGACTTAGCACAAAAGCATTCTTGTTTTGCAGGTTGTGTGTTGCAGCCCTGTCAGTAAACAACTTCTGTGACAACCGGGAGGCCCTATATGGTGTGTTTGATGGAGATCGTAACGTGGAGGTGCCCTACCTTCTCCAGTGTACTATGAGTGACATTTTGGCGGAAGAACTGCAGAAAACAAAAAATGAAGAGGAATACATGGTCAATACATTCATTGTCATGCAAAGGTAAAACTTAGAGTCTCTGCTGTGTGTTTTCTTGCTCTTCTTTGAGTGTTTGCCCCCTGGTTAGAAAAAGAGGTGCCCGATAATCTCAGAGCACTATTGTTAATGTGGGTATTCAAGGTACTTTCAGGCGATTTCATTTTGCCCCCGCATCAGGGATGGACTGTGTTCCATCTGAAACGTACTGATGTTTTGACAGCTTTGGAGGAGGCCGTGTCAATGACAGGAATTTCCTTTCTCTTAGAACTGGACCTCTCAGGCCTGTCAGGATTCCAGCTTTTCACCAGATTGTTTATAACACACTTCCCCCTCCCCCCAGATCACGTGAGCTCCAGAGGCTCTTTAGACCTTCTGGTGTGTGGACTTCTCTTTGAAATGGACTGTTCCTATCTCAGTTTGTTCACCCTTATGAAATACTGTCACTGATTCAAGATAGTGCAGTCCTTTGTGAACTTGAGATAGTCAGATTTTAGGCCAGAGTTAAATAAGCCTTCATATCGTTGTTTTCCCCCCTTATTAAATGTTCAAGTCAATGTTCTAGCAGAATCCTAGGCCATTGCCTATATCTGCGGTCACCATCGGAATTTTGGAGTGTTGTTTGTGAGTCTTAGGGCTGAATGTTATAAGCATCCTCTCAAAGGCTTGCTCGTTCTTTTGTCACTTTAATGACTTAATAAGGGAATTCCCTGTCTATTAATACTGTACTGCAAACACTTGCTCATGTGGGACCAGGAAGTAGAGTGCTCTGAAGGTCATGGGAACAATGACAGTCTTTTCTCTTTCTCTCCTTTTTCTCTCCCGTGATAATCTGCCAGAGGAAGTGTCTGTAGTACGGGTAGAGAAAGTGTCTGCTACGGAATGAACGCTGGTTTGGAGCCGCCTTGAAAGCTGCACTGTCATGAACAGTTCCTCCTGAGGAGCTCAGTAGAGGCAGGTCCAGTGAGGTTCTTTGCTGCTGGACTCACTTCTGTCTTTCACATTCTCAGTGGACATGTATAGTTAACAATTAAATGCTGATCAGAGCTAATATTTAGTGAGCCCTTCAGATCTACCAGTCATTGTTCTGAGTACCTTACTGCCATAGATTTTACCCAGTGACGTAGGTAGTGTTACTGTTCTTATTTTACTGACAGGAAACTGAGGTACAGAGAGGTGAAGCACGCTGCTCTGAGAGATAGCAGGTGGGGTAGCCAGAATTTGACTTCAGGCGGTAAGACTCCACACAGAATGTTCTAGTTCCAGGCACATCTACTTTTCTGTTTTCACTCCCATCTTGTCCTAGCAAAAAAAGCAAATAGTTAACATACACATACACACATGCACACATACTCCCACACACACACCCTTGACACACCTGCAAGAGGTTGAGCTACTTGTTACAGACCCTCTCACACTGGATAAGAATGAAAGCGTAGACCCTCACACTCTGATTCCCAGCTGCACTTTTCACAAATGCCTCCTGTTTCTGGCTTTGCTGAGAGGAATCATTGTGCCCTTGAAAGGAAGAAGGTAGTGCTGCCTTGGCAGGCCCTGAAGCCAAATCCGGCCATGGATGTCCAGAACTTGAAGTTTGAGACCCAAATTGCTGGCCCATCTTCAAGGTCATTTGTAGGCCTCTTCTTTTCCCTCTCTGTTATTAGGATATGGGATGTGTGGTGATCTTTTGGTCCTCAGGAGAACTGTATGTTCGTTGTGCTTATGATCTAATGCATACAAGTAGGCAGCCCTGGCTTCCATTGCTAATGCTGTCACTTGCCTAACCTAGACAGGGGACAGGAGCTGACAGTACCTGAAGGTCTGCCCTTGTAGACAGGGGTCTGTCTGTCAACCTTCTTGCTCCTATAAACTCAGGGTCATTGGGGGCCTGGACAGCACCGCTCTCTGTCGGGCTTGTGATAAGAGTCCCAGGCTCGGCTGGCCCAGTGGCTCAGGTGGTTTGAGCAGCGTGCGCCTAAGGCCGAGGTCACCGGTTTGAGTCCCACATGGGACAGTGAGCTGCGCCTTCTACAGCTTAGATTGTGAACAACAGCTCCTCCTGGAGCTGGGCTGCTGTGAGCAGCCGGAGGCTGGCATCGGCTGTTGTGTGCTGCCAGGAGCTGCCGGTGGCCACCATGAGTGGTGGGCAGCTGGCGAGAGCAGGGGACCGACGACTGGCAACCAACTACCTCACGGTGGGGGGGGGGGGGGCGGGGCCTCAAGGCTCATAATACCACCAGCATGGGCCAGGGAGCTGTGTCCTACACAACTAGACTGAGAAACAACGGCTTGAACCCGAGTGCGGGGGGTGGGGGGAAGCTGGAAGAAGGGGAGAAAAAAAAAAGAGTCCTAGGCTCCTTTTGATTGTCAGAATTGTAGGTGCTCTGTGTATTCAGTCAGTCAGTGGATTAATGGTCATGAATAAAAGCACTTTGGAGCTTGATGTCCTTTTCTGTGAATATTTTAGAATTGACATTACTGACCCAGAAAGTCTTCACCGTATAGAGCAAGACACGAATGGGCGAATTATGTGAAAGTTCCTGCTAGCAAACATCCTTATTAAAGGGGGAGAGGGCGGTCAGGCAGTTTTGAGGCCTGTGTGTCAGTGGGTATATATGTTTACACCTGCTCCTGTTTAAGTGGTCCCTTCTTCTTTCCTCTCTTGGGAGCAGGAAGGATCGGGGGGGCGGGCAGAGCTGTCATGGTCATGGCCCTGCTGTCCCTGGAGGGTGCGGATGCGGGCGAAGCAGGCTGGATGCAGCAGGACAACGGCTCTTTCATTTCTCCATCACTCCTGGGGCTTTTAGTGGTAAAGTGACACCTCAGCCCAGTTGTGAGCAGACGCCACTCTGTGTGTGTGGGGGGTGTCAGACTCCACAGGCTCTTTTCCTCTGTGAATGAGACCGACTCGAACTGCCAGATTCTGTTTTCTCCTCACCCTGGCCAGTCGTACAGTCTCCTGTCGAATTAGCAAAACTCACATGTGGTAGCTTGTGTTTGGGTTTTTACCCCCTCTCTTTGGGTTTCAGGAAACTTGGAACTGCTGGGCAGAAACTTGGAGGTGCTGCTGTCCTTTGTCATATCAGGCATGACCCTGTGGACCCAGGAGGGTCCTTCACCTTGACCTCTGCTAATGTGGGCAAGTGCCAAACGGTCCTCTGTCGGAACGGGAAGCCATTGCCTCTGTCCAGGTCGTATGTCATGAGCTGTGAAGAAGAACTGAAGAGAATTAAACGGCACAAGGCCATCATCACTGAGGTGAGGAGAGAGCGAGAGCAGTTTTCCTTAGGGTGGCACAGAGGACAGGCCAGGGTCATGCAGAAACCAGCCAGGGAGCCTTTCCCTCCAAAGAGCGCCCTTGGAAGTTGGTTTAAAATTAAAATTCCAAATCCTTAGTGTTACAAAGCAGATTGTCTGTATGGTAGATGTGAAAACATTGTAATGTACCAAGTCATAAACGGTTTATTGATGGGCTCTCTGTGTCAGGGGCTGTCCCCACTGCTCGCTGGGCTTGTCCCATCTGGTCTTCACGGCCACTCAGCAGCAGTGTGGGTTTGTTTGGTGGCTGCGGGCTCCAGCCCTGCGGTCACACTGCTGGTGCACATATCCTGGTCCTACCCCTGGCAGGCTGTGACCTTTAAACCTACAGACCTCAGTTTTCTTATCTGTCAAATGGGAGTAGTAATGTATCTGTCCTGTGGAAACGTCACCAGTTCTTACTTTGGTTCCTGTTGAGTAAGACAGTGAGTGAGTGGTTTTCAGCCAGGGGCGATTTGGCCCCCATGGGACATTTGGCAATGACTGAAGACATTTTTGTTGTCACAACTGGGGCAGAGAGAGCTTTGGGCATATAGAAGCAGGGGTGCTGCTAAGCATGCTCCAGTGCACAGGGCAGCCCCCACAGCAAAGAATCACGTGGCCCAGCATGTCCTAGTGCCACTGTTGGGAAACCCTGGAATACATCTGCATTATAAGAAGGGTCATTACAGCACAGCTTCCACAGTGGGCTGTGGGAGTGCTGCTCGTCACCAGTTCATCAGTGTTATCACCTGCTGTGTGGCCCTGCAGACACATATCTGCCCACAGGAGGGGTCTAGTCTTGTATGGTGACAAACCTGCAGAATCGTGTGGTGCCAGCTAGACGGTGGGAGTAAGTTTGCAGCTCAGTAGAGAAAAAGACTGAATCCAGATAGGCTTTAATAAGGGCCGTGAGCAAGACAGAGGAAGCCTTGGGATCCCCGGTGAGAGTCTGTGGAAATGAGTCTGTGTGTCGGTTTCGTTTGCTGTGTGTTCTGGGAGCAGAGAGGGTTAAAATGAACGGTAGGCAGGATGTCAGGGAGCGAAGGCGGTCTAAGATGGACAGAATGTACCGAATGACACCCTCAGCATCACACAATGCAAAGGTTAATGAATTCTGCTACCTGCGTGCATCAGACTTTCTCTGCCTCCCTCTGCCTCAGTTTTGTCTACATTGCTGAATACTCAATCCCTTAGGTTTTGTTACTTCGCTACCTGGAGGCATGCCCCAAAACACACACATGCACACATATGCTCACATAACATACAACCATTAGTTCTGATGGGGAGAGATCAAAAGGGTTGGGCAGAACAGGAAGGATCATTTTTGGCCAATTCCACACTTTGGGGAGCAACAAAATGACATCAGTAGACTCAAGGGAGCTGAAAATTGTGCTTGAAGCCCTGTGTTAGTAATTTCCCTTCTAAGAACACTGCCTGCTTGTGAGTGTGGCATGTAGGACTGTGTGAGAACACCGAGCAGACAGCGTGCAGAATCCCAAGTGAAGGAGGGAGTGTTGGAAAGGAAAGGGCTGTTCTCTGGAAGAAACTCTTGCTTCACGGGAGGTGGTGACACTGTCTCTATAACTGTGTCGTAGACACACACAAAAAGTTGCCTTTGTCATCATGGAGCTTCCCCCGAAAATAGAGGCACAGTAAGGACCTGAGCACCTCAAACTTGAATAATGAACCGAGTGGGTACATGAGGTCACCCCCGCCTCCCTCAAGCTTCAGAGTAAAGGTCTCACTGGCAAATGGTCTGACACTTGAGCTTGTGATTTGAATGGCATGAACCCAACTGCACTGAGGCCGAGGGCCTCAGTCTCCTTTTGCCAGCACAGAAGCCACAGGAGCGGGCACTTCTCCATTAGCATCTGCCTCCCAGCTAGTCACAGGCATTGTGACCCAGCTGGTCACAACAGGATGTTCTCCACCAACTTGTCTTACCTTCCTAAGTTTAAAATAGCATCTCTCTTCCCTCTTCTGGACTTTGTGGTGGGTGCACTGCTGGAGAGGAACGTCAGATGTGGAGCAGTATCTTCCCCTTCCCTGCCTCCTGTGTCTGCTCAAGACTGGCTTCCTCCAGGAAGGCTCTTCCTGCCCCGGGGGCTGCGGGGGGGAGCCAGTCAGCCTATTGCTGTCAGGCTAGACGGTGCTTTGCTCTAGGACCCCGTGTGACATGGTCCCAATAAAGGGAATACGTGTTGTCCCTCCTGCTCCTGCCCCAGGTTCCTGATGGCAGATGGCCATTCACCACTCACCAAAGGGAGAGCAGCCCTTCTCGTTGTGGCCCACAGAACACTCTCCCCCCCCCCCCCCAGGCAGGAGGCCCCAGGGGAGGCGCACAGTTGACACACGTGACTGTGTTGACGTGTTTGGAAACCTCTTCTTCTAGGACGGCAAGGTGAACGGCGTGACCGAGTCCACGCGCATCCTGGGCTACACCTTCCTCCACCCCAGCGTGGTGCCTCGCCCCCACGTGCAGTCCGTGCCCCTGACGCCCCAGGATGAGTTCTTCATCCTGGGCAGCAAGGGCTTGTGGGACAGCCTGTCCATCGAGGAGGCCGTGGGGGCCGTGCGCAATGTGCCCGACGCCCTGGCCGCCGCCAAGAAGCTGTGCACCCTGGCCCAGAGCTACGGCTGCCACGACAGCCTGAGCGCCGTGGTCGTGCAGCTCAGCGTCACCGAGGACAGCTTCTGCTGCTGCGAGCTGGGCGCGGGCGGGGCCGGCCCGCCGCCCAGCCCCGGCATCTTCCCGCCGGCCGTCAGCATGGTGATCAAGGACCGGCCCTCCGACGGGCTGGGCGTGCCGTCCTCCAGCAGCGGCATGGCCTCGGAGATCAGCAGTGAGCTGTCCACGTCCGAGATGAGCAGCGAGGTGGGCTCCACGGCCTCGGACGAGCCCCCGCCCGGAGCCCTGAACGACAGCAGCCCGGCCTACGCCGGCGAGCAGCGCTGCATGCTGCACCCGGTCTGCCTGTCCAGCTCGTTCCAGCGCCAGCTGTCCAGCGCCACGTTCTCCAGCGCCTTCTCGGACAATGGCCTCGACAGCGACGACGAGGAGCCCATTGAGGGTGTGTTCACCAACGGCAGCCGGGTGGAGGTGGAGGTGGACATCCACTGCGGCCGCGCCAGGGAGAAGGACGCGCAGCAGCTGCTCCACGTGCCGGCCGAGGCCAGTGACGAGGGCATCGTCATCAGCGCCAACGAGGAGGAGCCGGGGCCGCCCCGGAAGGTGGACTTGGCGGCTGTGGGGACCATCGGGCGCCGGAGGCCTAACGGCTCCGTGGCGCCCCAGGAAAGGAGCCACAACGTCATAGAGGTAGCGACGGACGCGCCTCTCCGGAAGCCCGGAGGCTATTTTGCCGCCCCGGCCCAGCCGGATCCTGATGACCAGTTTATCATCCCCCCGGAGCTGGAGGAGGAAGTGAAGGAGATCATGAAGCAGCAGCAGCAGCAGCAGCAGCAACAGCAGCAGCCGCAGCCGCCGCCCCCGCAGCCGCCCCCGCAGCGGCAGTGCCCGGAGCCGCTCCCGGACTATTGCGACACGCCGCTCTGAGCCGCCGCTGCGGGCGTCCGGCCCGCACACCGGCGTCCCCCGCCTGCTCCCAGACACTTGCCCGACCTGTCTTCGCAGCTAGTCTGTGCGTTCTCTTCTGTTGGTGATTTTTAAAAATAATTACCACTTTTCTTCTAGTGATGCTTTACCAACATGATTTACATTTGTTAACTTCTTTTCCTAACACACCAGATGTGTAAAGACAAAGAACAAAAGGTTTAATATATTACAGAGAAACAGTTAATGATAATGTATTATTTTTTAAAATGGCTTTTTATTGTTTTGTGTGTTTGGAAGGCAGAACAGGTTGCCAGTGCTAAATGATTTAATAATATTGTAATTCTGGGGGAAAAGGCTTTTTTTTTTTTTTTGTCTTGAAAATGATAGACATTTGTAGAATATGAAGACTAACTCTTAGGAGTTGCTTTACTCTGTCAGGTGACTTAAGTCACTGGGATTCACTAATTTTCTCTGAGAGAACAGTTGATTGAGAAATTTCTATTGTAAATAGCTCAGTGTTGTATAGTGATGCTTCCTATGTTTTGTAGTTTTGGCGTAAGGGCACAGTCTAAACAACTGACGTTTTCCCTTCCTTCTCCTCTGAGGAGTCTTCCCGCCGGTGCCCACCTCATAACCCACTGTTACTTCATTAAATGATGAGGCTGAGCAACTAAGAGCATTTCCGTTCAAATAAGGTGGCTCTTAGGCCACTGGAAACGAACCTGCACCCGAGGGGCCTCTGAACCTTTTTCCTTCCTCTCTTGCCCCCACCCAGCCTCTTGACTTTTGCAGACACTTTTTAATTGTGCTCCTTACTGCTGCCACAATCAGCATGATTGTATAGAGTTCAGTTAGATCATTTACATACCAAGAGTTATATTAAAGCAGAATGCACAAATGAACATGTCATAATTTTTGTTATAATAAATATGAAATTTACAAGTATCGAACCTGTCTGCTTTTGTCTCAGCAGCCAGATGTCTTGCAGACAGTCAAACCAGCTCAGGTTTGGACTCAATGGATGGGAAGTTGGGGTTATCAGATATTTCTGACTTTGATGTTTTGTGAAGGGAAAAACACCAACAAGTTAACCCTACATTGAATGAAGTAGTGACATTGACCTTACAGCCCTTCTAGTTCTTGTTATTATGTAGGCTACACGTTAAGAGGGGAACAGGTAAAGGTTGCACAGAGGAGCTCCCTGGAAACTTCTCCCAGAAAGCCACCTTCATTTCTGATTCTCTCAGGGCCCCCCTAGCACATGAAGAGGTTAAATACACCTTCACCTGAACAGTGAGAATCAGGCTCCCTGCCCACCACTAGGAGGAAACGCCAGCCAGTGGCGCCCCCTAGGACGTCATGTTCCCCGCTGACTACCAGCCCCGTTCAGACTGCTGCCCTCGGCGCTGCACCTGTGGACCGTGCGTTGAAGATACTATGGGTCTTCTCGGTGTCACGGGGACCAGCTTCCCAGGTAGGCCTGTCTCCTGCCTTCCTCCTCCTTTCAGGTCGGCCCTTGCGTGCTACCTGGCCAGTTCAGTACAGGGCAATTAGTTTTACTCAACTTGTAGACACGGTGATGCGCTCTGTCCCTTTGCTTCGTGTCCAGATAATGGACCAGGCTTGTCATCGTAATGTCCATGCTTATGTGGGGCTACTGGCACCCCATGCTCTTTGAAAACCAGTAAGGCCGCAGAAGAAGATTCAGCTCCTCACTGCCCAGTAGGGGCCTCAGTGACCGATGGGCTAGAGTGCCCGAGCCCAGTCAGAGCGCTCTGCTCGAGAGGGAAGCCAAACCATGTCCAGCCCCCTGTGCCCGGCCCCTCGTCTTCCTCAGTCTTCGCTCAGCTCCACGTCAATCGGCACAGACTCAGAAGGTGCCAGGTTTCCCACCAGGGACGCAGCCCTACGGAAGATCTGGGCTGGTTCTCTGACTTGCGCGGTTCTTCGACGCCCTGTCAGCAGGGCTCCCCTGTGGCCTTAGGTGGGGCACACCAGACCATCAGTGTGGACTTCTGTTCCACCGCAGCTCACTTCCAGAGGGGTCGACACTTGCTGCCCTGATTGTGGTCAACTGAGGCAACAATCATTTGAGAATTCCCACAGCAACTACTGATGCCCGGGGCAGCCCCTGGGACCAAGTCTCATGTGGACAGGTCCCTCCTTTCCTGATTTCTGTGCAGATGTGGGAGGCCGCGAACAGCCGGGTTGGCAGTTTCCTTACTCCACCAGTTCAGTCAGTGCTTGCTTCTCTATTATATCAAGTCACACTGACAGCGCACTACATCTAAGGTACTGTGGAGATAAGGGACAAAACTGCCCTTTGGGAGCTTGGGGTAAATATGCGTGTAGATGAAAAGCTAACAGGAGGAGACGTACTAATAGTCTCCTTGCTCTTACGTGGGGACATCCCAGTTATTTTCTGAGGAGTTTCTTTTTACTTTTGCTCATCGCAGTAGCATCTGATAATATATGCAAACTGTAAAGTGCTTAAAGTTGAAGATCCTGAAGCCACGAGGTCTCCAGGGTATGAGCTAGAGGGTACCCCTGCCTGCTGGGAAGGCCAGGTGATTGGGAAAGGGCTGGGGAGAGAGGGAGGAAGAGGGTGGAGCAGAAGGTTTGAGAAGGCTTGCAGCCTTGCCAGTAGCACCAGCTCCCGGCTGAGGTCCCTAGAAGTTGTTTGGTGTCGGCTCAACCATGCGTGTGGCCCAAATACTGACTTGGAAGAGGGCGCCTGGGCAGTCCTGAAGCCAACCTGTCCAACCTGCTTTCTCCTTGATTGCTTTTGTCACAGCACCACCTGCTGGTGAGGTTAGACTTTGGGTGGAAATGGCCTTAACTCTTGTTCTTCATCTTTCCTCCACACTTCCAGAAGAAACAAAGTTTATGTTACTTATTGTTTTCTCAGACACATGAAAGCAATCCAAGCACTATTAAGGAGGGGCACAAGCCGAATCAAAGCATATTATTCCTGCACCTGTGGAGGTCTGCTTTGTAAGGTAGTACAACTGATGACCTCTGGTTCCTGTGATGGGCTCTGTTTTTGCATGGGAAATTGACATGCAGACATATCAAGAGGTGTAACCAGAAGCATAGCATTGACCTGGAAGAGAGGAAGTCAGTTTTCCAACATCCATCCAATTCCCCATTCCCCATGGTGAAGAATAAATACAAAAAAATCCACGATATGCCTCGGATCTTACAAGACAACATCTGAGAGCGTACTGCTGGCACCGCCCAGCCAGGAGAAAAAGAACAATTTCCATCTGACCGTGTTAACTCTGATGTGAACACTCATAGAAGGTATTTTGAATTCACCCCAAGCCATCAGGAGATGGAATTTCTATAAAGTGGGATTGTGGTATCCACCCTACTACGAACCTCCCTGGTGATCAAACCAGGTCATGTATTGGAAGTAATTTGCAGATAGTGTAAAGCCTTATGTAACTGGAAGCATTGTTATCGTTATAAATTAAGCACTAATGGTGGCCAGAAAGAAAATAATTGGGAACACAGCAAAAGAGGCTTTTTCAATTAAAAACTCTTAGATAGCTGCTGAATTGTTACAGAAGAGAGAGATTAGGTAATGGTAGAGAAAATAGGCTTTTCTCATTTCTTGCCATTGAATTTCATTTTTCTTTCACTTCATCCCCCAACATGTATTTTGTGCAAATGAATCTATGCAAACTTTGTTTTCGGTCGCTATGGTCATTCATCTATCACAAACTGATTCTGTTGTCACGTATTTGAAAAATGGCTCTAAAATTGTTTTTAATTCCCCACCACCACCCCCACCAAAATACCAAAATCGCAACCAAGGTCAGATTTAATTTGGGCAAGGCCAGTGCCCTGATCACTAATTGAAAGGTCCTGAGGGTGGACCGTGGGCCCTACACATTGTCTCCTCGCTTCTAGAAGACTAAGGTTGAACACTGGACAGGAGGAGATGGGCAAATGGATCCCCGAGGCTGCTTTCCATTTTCTGGGCTGTGTGATAAAGTAGAAAGTCATGCTGTCCCCTGCTTTGAATTTAAGTGCCCGTAAACAAGTACTGCTTTTGTTGGGCTTCAGTTCACAAGTGCCCCGTTTTATTCTAAATCAGAAACGCAGTGTTCTATCCTGTTCAGAGAGGGAACAGCAGAACTCTTGGAGGATTTTCTTCCATCTGTTCATGACTAGAACTACACCCATTGTCATTCCTCTCTTTTTCTAAGGACAGGGAAATAAAATGCTTCAAACTGAAATTTCAAGTACTTTCTACTCATTGCTATTTCTTAGGTCTTATTTCAATGAAATTGTACTTTCCCCTAATTACTACTCTTACCTATTGAAAATTGAAATAATGACTAAGAGACATTTCCCAAATGTTGCACGTCCAGATGTTGACTTTTCTTGAGCTCATGTAGAGGTTATTTGCTTTTCTGAGTCTTCATGAAAACTGCTCCACAATTAACATTTGGGGGTTCTTAAATCAGTTACTAGAAATTGCCCTGTAAGCCAGGAATAAACCATGCACACAAAATATTTTGTTTTATGATCTACGATATCCATTTTAAGATCTACTTGACTATTCCTTTTCCTAGAGCATTTCAGGGGAATAAAAATAGCTCACTGAAATGTGTGTCACATCCCTGCCTACCCGAAGTACAACCAGCCATACTTTTTCTTCAGGAGCAATAATGCGCTGACGCCATCATCTCTCACAGGTAAACCCACTAGGATTTTCTTCCTAGAAACTTTATTAGGCATGTATTACAATGCTGTCTGCATATAATTTGCATATAACTTTTATGTAAACCTTTCTGTGACTCCTCCACTCTTCACATTTAAATCTTAGGATATTCCTTGGATTACAACGTGTGGGCTTTCGCCCTTGTTCCTTCTCTGTTAGCGGCACACATGCTAAGGGATGAGACGGTGTGTGTCAGAGAAAGAAAGAGCAGTGGGCAAGAATGGCTGAGACCACCAGTGTGACCAGTGCTCCCTTTCCTGTCCCCTTCCATCTAGTCTGAGTGTCGTGGGGCAGAAGTGACCTCAAAAGGTCACTGTGTGCCTGCTTCCAAGGTGTCACTTGGAGGAATCCAAGCTGTCACTCTGCTGAGTGTTTTGTGTTTGCTTTTTCCTGCTGGAGCTGTAAAGGTAGTGTCCCTTGACCGCCTTCAGAAACTGTTGGGCACTTCCATAAGTCAGTTGAGTGCCCACTCTGTGCGGAAATGCTGGGGTGGGCGGAGTGCAGTGAGAGGACCACAGAGATGAATAATAAACTACATTTTAAAAGATGACAACCTACCAGAGAGATCCATATAACCAAGGATGTAGGCGGGTGGAAGAGTCGGGGCATAGACTCGCACCCAGTCTGAGGTGGCAAACGGACCCGCCCCGAGTTTGGAATTCTCTCTGAGTCCCAGCCCTACAGTGTGGTCAGTCATTGAGAACTAGTGCTAGTGTCCTTCCTGTCCACCAGTGGCCTTCAAACTTTTCTGTCTGTGGCTTCCTGAGGGTCGATACTGACTTCCCACCTCCCATGAACAAAGAAAGGAGAGAGGCCCACATCCCACGAGCTGCTCCCCATTAAGGCCCAGAGCAACTTCATTCATGCAGTGGAGAGCCGATAACCACTGCTGCACACTCAGGGGAGGGAGAGGGGTGAGTGTTGGGACATTCCAGGGAAGTGGGCATTCAGAGTGTCCCTCTTGCCCCTGGTTCTGAACCAATGGATAAGACAGAGATAAGCAGAAGGGGCAAAGAGGTGACCTTTATGACTTAAAACTGACTGGAGAATGGGCTTTGTGTCATAGGTAAGTGGGCTTCTGATTATTGAACCCCATCATCATCAAGACCTGCACCCAGCAGCTCTTGATGGAGGTAGACCTCCTCACTCTGGAGCAGAGAGCGCCCCCTGGGGGTGGGGGCAGCTGAGAATGGCTCCCAAGAGAAAGAGGCGGGAGGTGCAGGGCTACGCATGCACAGTGTTTCCTTTCCAGCTCTTCCCCTGAGTGGTGCCAAGGGGCCGGGGTCCACAGTTGGAAGGAGGTTCACCCCTCCCACCCCGCAAGCATGGCAAGATCAGGGAGGTCGACATGGTTAGAGCCCCGTGTCCCCGGGCAAGAGGGTGTGACGTGGTGCTGTAGATGTAGACTAAGGCCAACGCCAACGGCTCGGGTTGGAGCTTGGCAGGTGCTTCCTAAGCCCCTGAGCATACAGCTCTGTGACTCTCACCATGGCATCTGTGCCCCATTCATTCATTTCTGGGGGGTTGTAGTCATACAGCAAATGCACCATAAATACCTACCCAACAACGAATGAAAACACCAGTCCAGGTCACATTTCAAATATTTGGAAACACTGTCTCCATAAGTCTTCTCACTCTTGTCAAATTGGTATCCAGGTTTTTGATGCAAAATTTATGGCTGTGACAGGTTTGAGGAGCCCAATGGTGTCTGTACCTGAGCTGGGACTGGCCTAGGTGGCTTTGGGGCAGCATTTGGACTCCTGTGTTTAATATACAGGTAGTCACTCTTCCCCAAGTCCCTGAGACTACGGTTGTTAGCAGGGGTGGGAGCTTAGGGTTACCACGGCGCTTTCTAATGCTTAACCACGATTGGCCGTACTCTGTGTCAGACACTGTCAGCTCATCCTGTGAGGGGTATGCGTCTCACACATCCTGCCCAGAGCCAGGGATTGGAGAGAACAAGGAAAAAGCTTTTAAAGACAGGACAGCAATCCAGGCAGGGTGTCTTTTGACATGTGAATTCATTTCTTTATTTCCTTCCTCTCTATTTTACAGTGGTTTTACCAGCAGGGTTATGACATATGAAGAAATTTAAGTCATGTGCTAACTGATGTGGAGATCACTCTGACAGAGTAATAACCAGAACTAACTATAAGTTTCAAAATGTCTAATATTCAACAAAATATCAATGTCCTCCCTGGGTTGATTAATATTACTTGTTTGAACTCAGTTATTGGCAGTAGCTGGAATACAACATGGAGAACTGTATAGTGTCACCTGTCTGCAGGGATTACGTTACCTTCCCTTCTGTATGGAGAGAACCCTTGCTGGTTGAGTCCTGCCACTGGAACGTCGTACAACATTGGTACAGGTAGGAGACTGAGCCGTTTTCACTTCTTATTTTGGTTGCATACTCACCGTTTCCTGTGGTCAACTTAATAAATGTAATTCTTTGGAGCTGTAGAAAACGTCCTACTAAGCTAGCTTCCCTTCCCCCCGCTATACGTTGTACTTCAGGATGTTTTATTGACAGTGAATGGCTTTGACTGTGGTTAGGCGTTTCACTCGGTGTCTCTTTTAAAGTGCTTATTGGGCCCAGTACAGGCCATTCATTTCACATGTTCCATGATTAATAAGTACCAAGTAAATGTAGGGGAGGAAGAAACTTTTCTGTTCCCTCAAGGTTGTTTTAGCTGGTCTAATAATTAAATCTACAGGAGACAGACTAACAAGAGAAAATAACCAAATTTAATTACATACATATGTATGGGAACTACACATACATGACAGAGTCAGAGACAGAAAGGGAACATGGGATATATATATATATATATATATATATATATATATATATATATATATATATATATATGACAGTCTGAACTAGGGCTGAGGTAAGGTGCCTTGGGGCTTCAGAGGTCATTGCCAGAAGAGCAGATGTTCAGTAATTAGTGGTTTACCCTGCCGTATAGATAGGTCAAAAAAGCTTTTCTCTAATAATTCTTATAGGCAAGGCCCCTAGTTCAAATTCTTGTAGGTAGCTGGGGGTGGGGGCAGAAGTTTCTCTTGAACCCACAGGGTCTCGGTTACCTTTAGCTGAAAATAACCCGCATACCACTGAGACACATCTTGGGGGACTCTTCCTGAACCCCTACATAAATTATCCAAAAAGAGGCGGACTCTGGATTTATGCCTTTCCTGAATCTCTGTCATTGTCCCCACAGTGGCCAGGCACGGGGGCTTACTGCTTTCCTCTTATTCACCTAGCCAAAGACCAATTGTTACAATCACCCTACAGGGGTTTTCTCTCTGAATAAGACTCTTCTCGGCAAATGAAATAGTCGTGGCCTGATTGTATAAGTTTCCACTAAACCTGTTGCAGGACCCCGGGGGAAAGTGAGTGGAGAAAGCTGGTGCCAGAGGGGCTCCCAGCACCATAAACACAAAGCCTTATGAAGTGGTCTGGTTCTGGCCTCTGCTGGCTGAGGGGGAGTGGTCTCCCCAGGCTCCCAGGTTCAGCCTACAGGACACACCAGAGGAACCGCTGGGTGTGGAAAGAGGATATCAGAACTTCCCTCTAAGCTATGCTTCCTGCATTCTGAAGTGGTAAGAGCTAACAACAGTCATGCACTGCTTTAAGTGTCAGACACTGCCCTGAATGCTTTCCCTACAGCACTTCCCTTAACCTTGACAATAGCACTAGCGTCTGAAGTCTATTAGAATCCTCATTTACACAAGAAAAAGTGGGCAGAGGATTCCAGTGAGTAGCCCAAGGTCACCAGCAGGAAGTGTCAGAGCAGGGGTTTGAGCCCAGGCTGGCTGGCTCAGTCTTTTAGCACCGTTTTTAACCATTTCATGATGAGACCATCTTCATCGTATGGAGCATATATGTAATGTATTAATTCACACACACACACATACACACGCACACACCCCTGCTTTGTTTTTACTGAGAAGTAAAGGTTCATGACCCCTGGGACAGAGCCCTCTGTGAGAACAGGAGCTGGTCCAGTGCGAGCTCTGCTGGGCAGTGGGAATCAGGGCAAATCCCCTGGGCGCCCTGAACCTCGCTTTGTAACGGAAGGCTGTGGACAGAGCGACCCTGGGCCTTTTCCTGCTCTGTCATTCTGCTCCCAGGACGGCACTGGTGGTAGATCCATCCCTGATTAGCCCTTAAGCCAAAGCTTGAGTTTAGGGCGAGTCCCTCTAACTGCCTGTTTCACTAGGGGTGCTTCAGGGATTAAGTCTGTACTTTTGGTGTTTGGGAACTTTTCATTCTTGATGGATGTGAGTTCCCAAATTTAGCTTAAAAAGGAAAGGGAGGTGGCTTTGGGGGATTTTTGTTTGTTTTGTTTTTGGCATCTGTGGATCTATCACTAGTGACAAATTGTGGCCTCGCTGCCCTAGTGAAGTCCAGGGAAGGGGAGCCCCCCCGCCCAGGGCAGCAAGTGGGAGGTCTATACTTGGGGAGTATCCAGGATGTCACACACAGATGACAGTGCACTGCAGAGGTCTCATGACTGAGGAAGGAAAGATCTGTGGAGAATGAGGCAATTTATGGATAAGGAGCTGCTGTCTGTCTAGAAGGAGGGAATGTAACTCTGCGGGAAGGTTCCAGCACACGCCATTTTGGGGGAGGTTCTAGTGTGTTCCTTACCTTCGTGAGGAGTGTATTGGAAGGGGAACGGGAGATGGCAGCCAGACCTTCAGAAGGTAGGCGGCAGCTTTGCCAAAAAATGTTTGGGACCCCACGTAGGTTATCACTCTTTTACGTTTGGTTGATTGTTTAATCCTGCGAAAGGTTTCAAAATGGTGATAAAAGGAAAAGTATTCATCTGTAAGGATTTGGGTCCATGCTTGTTTACTCATTCTTTTCTCATTCAGAGGTTTTAAATGGGCGCCTCTCTCTTGTAAGCTCCTTGAAGGAGAGACCTTGCCTTGCTAATATTTGTACCTAAGGGGCTTGCCCCGTGTCTGGCACATTATAAGCTTCCAACATAGTTTTACTTATAAAAGAATGCACCAACTTTGCAAACACCACGATCCTGTTGGCTGTTTAATTGGTACCCTTCGTAGTTAGCACTAGACATGACTAACTGTCTTTACAAAGGTACTGGGTGGAACAAAGCCTTTTCATGCCCCAGAAGCCACAGACACATTTTTAAATAAAACCAATAATGTTTTTCTCTGACTATAAAACAATGCACACACAAAAGTTGGAAACGGTGGGAACATGAATGAAGTAAAAAGATGACCCAGGATCTCATTAACACATTCACATTGCTTTATTCCCGCCCAGTCGTTTTTTTCTAAGCACTGTTTTTAAATATGTAACTGTGATTATGCTATATTCAATAGCCCTTTTTTTCATTATGTCTTGAGCATCTTTCCTGGTTAATAAAAATTCTTAGTAAACATTTGTAAAAGCTGGTAATATTCTGTCAGGTGGCGTGTACCATAATTTGATCAAATATATCAGTAGCGGTGGTCATGTGGATGGTTTCTGGCTTTTGCTATTGTAAACAACACCGCAGTGAACGTCTTTGCTATTATTGATTAAATCATTGCAAACCTCGATTAATTTAATCAATATATTGATTAACATTTGTGAACAGTTGGAGCAGGTGGGGAGCTGAGCTGTTAGCTACAGCTCTGTGATGTAGCAGGACGTGGTCTTGGTCTCCAGATGGGGAGCAAATACAGCCCCGCTAACAAATGGGGAAGTGTCAGTGGGTTGGGCCACGTTGCCTTAGGTCCAAGTATCTGGGGAAAAGGGAAAAGTACCCTGAGTATTGTTTCTTTCTAGATAAAGATGGGAATTTCAGTAAAGAGAAAACTCTTATATAGCTTTGGGTTGGTTCTCAACAAGTTAAACAGCTCGGCTTTGAGAAGGGAAATCAAGATTTTATTTTTCCTCTTTGCGAAATACACCTTTAAATGGCTAGTGGTTGATAGCAGATTTCAATGGCATAGATTTTGAACTCCATAAAGACTGAACTCTAGTAGCTGCAGTTTCATGGTCAGATTTTCAATGTCAAGACTAGTTCAGATGTGTGGTACTTTGCAGACCCGGGCACTTGGTGTTCACCGTGAGCCCTCCTTGGCGTACTTTGTCCCTCCAGGACTTCGCAATCTAGTGGAGGAGAGTCATGAAAAACTCCTAGGAGCAGGAGTTCTGGAGCAGACAGCCCGGAGTTCAAATTCTGGCTCTGCGTCTGATTAGCTGGGGGACCTTGGCCATGTAACTGCCCAGTGCCTTAGGCACTTGGTCTGCAAACGAGTTCCTAGAACACCGTCGTATTCAGTGAAAGGACGCAGGGGATATTAGCCACTGGCACAGGCCTGGCTTGTGGGAAGGGCTGAACTTCAAGTGTCTGAAGAGCCTAGAAAAGAGCAGCCATCCACATCGGGAACAGAGCCGGCTTCACAGAGGGGCGCTTTCTACAGTGGTCCTTCGTGGGTGCCTGGGAGGTGGCCCATGGAGAAGTAGGGTAACAGCATCCCCGCCAGGGGAACAGTTGTTTCAGGCATGTGAAGTTGAGATGCCGGCAAGAAGTTCAAGTTTTCTGAGACCTGATACTTAACCTGCTTCTGCTGGGTCATTTGGTGTTGTCAACATTTTCTTAGAGCACATTGTGCTGCCTGTTTAATTTTGTTTTTCTTCTAAGAACCATAGATTATCAGAGCGTACCTTTTTCTATGCAAACAGCAAGAGGAAAAACTTTCCGCTATATTTTTTGTGATGTTGAATTTAATATGATGGTGTAAGTAGTCTAAGATAAATGGGCACACTGTTGGTAGATTTTAGTGTCTTATCTACTTTACATACTGTCTATATGGTGACAGCCTCCTGCCTGCTATATATCTGCATGTGTCACACACTCATCCCATCCAAAAGAGAACTTCTGATTTTCCACCCCCAAACGAATCCTCTCCGAGTCTTTCTCATTATAAAAACGTCACAAGGAGCCCCCTAGTTGCTTCAGCCAAAAGGCCAGGAGCCCTCTTTGATTCCTCTTGCCCTCACCACTCCAGACAGCCAATTCATCGACGCTTCTGTCCATTTCATCTTGAAAACATGTCCCAAACCACCTAAGTCTATCTATCTCCCCTGCTTGTCCAAGCTACCATCATCTCTCATTTGGGCTTCTGTACAAGGTTCCATTATGGTACCATCCCCAACAATTTCCCACCAGAACCATCATTTCAAAATGCAGAGGCCCACGCCAGACTCCTGAGAGCTCATCAGTGGCCTTCCATCACTCTGGAATGGACGCAAACTCCTCACGAGGACCTGCCCAGTCGGATAGGACCAGAGAACCTCCCCCTGCATGGCCTTTTCCACTCTTGCCCTCATGCATTCCCTCTAGTCCAGGGCCCCTCCACCTCAGGACCAGTGACATTTTGGTCCACTAGTTCTTCATTATGGACAGCTGTTTTGTACATTATAGGATGTTTAGAGGCATTTCTGTTGCATACCCGCTAGCTACCAGTAGCACCCTCCCACACTTGTGGCAATAAAAGTGTCTCTAGACATTGCTAGATATGTCCTGGGGTGCAAACTCACCATTAGTGAGAGTCACCAGTCAGGTCACTCTGGCTTCCGTTCCACTGAAGACACATCCCCATTTAGATCCATTGTAGCAGCTGTCCCCCTACCTAACCCTCTTCCTTAGATGCTGTTATGTCTGCCTCATCTGTTCTGAGCTCAGCTCAGATGTCACCTCCTCAGAAAGGTCTTCTTGACTCCCCCACAAACTAAAGTGGTCCTTTGCAGTCACCCCGTGCTGTATCACTGCAGTTTAAGTTCTTCATATGCTTTGTTAGTATCTGAGATGACCTTGTTTGTTTCTCTGTTCACCATTCCCTCACTAGGTTGGTTGTAAGCTTCGTGAGAGTAGAAACTTGTCTTCATGAAGTGTCCCAAATACAGCCAACAGTATCAGGCTTATAGCAGGCATGTGACAAGTGTCAAATGTCAAATGGATACATAACTGACTTCCTCCTCCTTCATGGAGATTTTTTTGAAGGTCAAGAAGTGGTGGCATGAGGGGATTGCAAAATGCCTGGGACAGTTCCAGGACATGATTGAGAAAGTCTAGGGAGATTTTGTTTTGACAGCATCTTCTAGACTCAGCTTTCTTAGTCTGGTGAACGAAGTGCCGGGGGTCCCAGGTGAGTGACCACAGGGATGCAATCTTCCACTCAGTCTTCTGGACCCGAACAGAAAGGTCACTTTGGGACAACCCAAGCAGAAGCGTAGCGGGTCAAGAATCATCAGCTCTTGGAGACGTTATTGACTGACAGGGAACATTAACGGTTATGTCTGGGTTAGGAAGCTAATGTAGGAAAGGGAAGGCACCCTGCTGGGAGCCAAGGCATGGCAGGGTGGGGGGGCTGGGAGGCTGGGAGCACCCCAACTTCCTTAAGCAGATGGTGCCCACCCCCGTCCTCCTCCTGACCACCCCGTGGTCACACACGCTCCTCTCTCCGTCTCACAGGATGCATTTCCGGGGGCCTCCAGCCAACCTCTTAACTCTCTTCTCATTGCCAAGTACAAGGGCCCGTCTGTCTCCTTTGACCTCTGTGAAGCCGCTGAAAGTGATTTGGTGAATCACTTTCTGTCCTCATGTCTTTTGCTCTTGGCAGGCTTCCTTACAGGGAAAAAAAAAAATCCTTGGCTAGATTAATATTGACCACAAAGGATAGGTTTCTCCACTTTTTTTGTTTTTACATCTCATTTTTCAATCTCAATTCAACTTGTTGCAACTATAAAACGTTACAATTAAACACTAGAGGCAGGAACTGGGGACAAAAGACAATATTGATAGACTGTCAAATACTGAGGTTTTCAACATAAAAATGAATCACTCTGTTACTTCCTATAGATGTGCAACTGCTGGAAACAGCACACTGCCGGTAGCAAAAGCATCGATTAGCACATAGCACATGCCCTCAGGACTTGAGCTAAGCATCCAGGACTCTGTGGCTTTTGCTCCCTAGGGAAGAAACCCAAGCTAGAGTCTGTGGTTCTCTCTCCAGCAGCACCAGTGCAGGCTGGGATATCCGGTGTCTGGACTCATGAGGATATGTCATTTTTATGGCTCTGCGGTGAGATAATGTTGAGGAAAGCTCTGACTCCAGCTGCTTTCCCACCTGGATTGGTCTCAGTGACAATCCTCAAGAAATAAAGTGGAAGAGAAATTAGACAGTTACCGTTTGAGAACAAAGCTCCAGACCACTCAACCAAATGCTTCTGAAACTCTCTCTCACACACACACTTTCCGAAGCTGCCGTAACAAAGTACCGTAAACCAGGTGGCTTAAAACGACAGAATTTATTCTCTCATAGTTCTGGAGTCTAGAAATCTGAAGTCAGGTGTTAGCAGGGCCATGGTCCCTCTGAAACCTGTCAGGGTGAGTCGGTCGGTGCCTCTTCCAGCTTCCTGTGGTGGCTGTCCATCTTTGGCGTTCCTTGGCTGGTGGCTACATCACTCCATCTCTGCCTGTTGCCACATGCCCTTCTCCTTCTGTTGTCACATGGCCTTTTCCCTCTGTGTCTGTGTCTCTGAATCCAAATTTCTTTCCTTACATATCCAAGCCACATTGGATTAGAGCCCAAAGACGCACTGCCACCAGGGTGGCACCCCCAGAAATCCTGATTTAGTTGGCTTGGGGGTGGGACCTACATTAGTATTTTTTAAAGCGCCCTAGGTGATTCTGTTGTTCAGGTAGAGTAGAAATCATAGTTGTTGAAGGACAAGAGGAGAAAATGGAGAGTTCTTTTTCCAGCTCCGGGTGAAGAAATGACTCAACTACGCCATTTAACACTACACTGAACACCAGAGCCCTCATTACTCACGGAAGAACAAGTTCTGACAGATTGGTTCACCTCAGGAAACTCCTCTGGAGCAGAGAGGACAGACCCTGGCAAGGCCACCGTGTCGCGGAGCCAGCTGGCTTGGAGGGTGAGGCCACATCACTGGTGAACAGGTTGCTTGGCTCAGAATTTCTGTGTCTGCGACAGAGGGTGACAACACTGACAAGCCCACCAGCAGAAAACAACACCAGCTGCAGAGTGGCCCCCACTGAAGTGACCAGCAGAAGGACAAGAGGCCCCAGGGGGGGCCCAGAGGCGCCCCTGGAAGAACACAGCAGAGATACCCGTGGGGTTCACATGAGGGGTGGAGCGACGACTGTGGTGGGATGAGCTGTGCGACAGGAGCCGCTCTCTAAGCTCTGCCCCTGTGGGTGGCTGACTCCCAAGGAGGGCGCACCCTCCCGTTCTGACTCCTGCTTGGGAGGTGGAAGCGTGGGGTGTCCAGACAGTGCTTCTGAATTTTAGGCCTGGCTCTTACATACAGCGCAAACTAATTAACCTTTCAGCCTCAGCGGGGTGGGAAAATACCAAGTCACCTTCCAGGCTTCCAAAGGTTGATTATTTCACATCTCAGTGCCTCTGAGAAGCACTGAGTTCCCTCAGCATGGTCTCCTCGCCCGCCCGGTTCTCTCTCTCTCTCTCTTTCCCTCCCTCCCTCCCTCCCTCCGTCTGTCCCTCCCTCCCTTCCTCCCTCCCTCCCTCCCTCCCTCAGGCATGATTTCCTGGTTCCTTAAATTAAATTTCAGCTCTCTACAATGGCAGAGCTGGCCTTGAATTTAGAGACTGACATTTGAAAGCGCCAACCTTTTGATTTACTCTAGCTTCTTTCACCAAGTTGAACGTCCAAGGCATCTTATAGGAGAGGTACCAACATTGGTAAAGTGCCCTGCTCTTTATGAAGCATTTACATACTTATCATCTCACCCAAATCATTACGTTCTGAAGACAGACATCTCTGCACTGCTGGATGCCTTCTCATCTCTGACCACCTTCGTACTCCAGCAACTAACTCCTGTTGATGAAATTCAAGTCAGAGCCGCCATGTTGTGAAGTGAAACGCTAAGGCATAGCGTTGGAGCCAGACCACCCTTGAATCATGCAACTGTGTAGCCTTTCTCCTGTGCAGCCTCCAGCATTACCTGGAGCACCTGTGACAGAGCCGTCCCTCAGGGCCCTGTGCACAGGACTCTGCACTCAGAACGGTCGCCCACTGGTTTCAATGCTCTGCTCTTGTCGTCTTGAAATTCTTAATCATGTTTGTACAAGGGGTCTTGCATTTTCATTTTGCACGGGGCCCTGCAAGTTTTGTAGCTGGCCCTGCCAGGGAACTTCTTTAAAACGCAGAATCTCAGGCCCTGCCCTGCAGCCTCTGAATCAGAATCTGCATTTTTAACAAGATCCCCAGGCGATTCATACGCCCATGAGAGTGTGAGAAGCCCTGCTCTATACCACTTGGAATTTTTTCTCAGAAGTTAGTCCCAAAAGATATTATTAAGAGGAGATAAAACATTTTGTAAAAGGCATGCAGGACAATGAAACTGTGGGCAACCTACAGATTTTTGTTAATAGTCTTAAACTTAATATCTTGGAACATGCACTCGCATGTTGTTTCAGAAGACTCACAGCCAATAGACATCTTGTCACGCAACGCGAGCAAGAAGCAGGAACCACGCGCTGCTTCACCCCGATCCCTTCATTTTGGAACTGTAGCCAAACTGTAGTCCATAGCCCATGTCTTGGAGGGGACAGCAGGGGAATTCCTTAGGAGGGGGGTCCATCCTTGGGTTCAATTTCAGTAGATGCTTCCAGCAGGTTTACTGGCATTCAGATTTTTCTGGAGCCTCCAGTAAGCACTGTGGAAGTCGACTGCAATCACCCAGGTGGGCCCACCACACCACGTCTACGGTCAGTATTTTCTGGACTTGAGATCTCTGGGTGAAGGTGTCTCTTGGCAGAACAATCCTGTGGCAATTAAGGCCTGGCACCACCTGCAGGACGTGACTGTGCCCTGCCACGTGCCTTTCGTCGGTTCAGATGGACTCTCACCCCTCATCTCAGATCCCCCTACTCCGCTGTGTGACACACAGTCTCCTGGACAGCTTGCCCTCAACACCACCATTGTCTGTTCATGGAATCGAAGGACCAACGATGTCCATTTGGATGGGGGCCCTCTCCACCCACCCATGGAGAGATTTACCTGGGGTTTATTGCCCTGAGGAATTCCGTATAAAATGATAAATAGTCCTGTAATATACAGGAACACTAGTGCATAAGGATAGGTACCAAAAAAAATTAATTCACTGAGATTCAGTGTTTTAAATCTTAAGTAGAACGGAAGTTGCTAGGTCCTGTGGGGAGGGGCCCTGGGAAGTTAGTGTTTGACAGCGACAGTTTCAGTTGGGGAAGGTGGAAAAAGTTCTGGAGGTGGATGGTGGTGATAGTTGCACAACAATGAGAATGTGGTTAATGCTACTGAACTGGACACATAAAAATATTAAAAGGTAAATGTTATGTAAATGTTGAGTCCCTGCAGCTAACTTGTAGTGTGAGCGTTAACACAAAAGAATGATGGTAACGTACATAAAAGCTCTCCTGGAAAATAATCAGAAGGAGTAGGAAGAATTTTAAAAGTGAAAAATGCAATGTTGCTTACACACCAGAATTTGTGAACTGAGGTTCCCATTAGCTAATGACAGCTGATTTCCTGAAAGGCTATGTTGTTTTTCAGAAGTTTCAAAACTTGTATAGTATCGTTCCGCTGCCCATTCAAGGTTATAAAGAGAAGAGGCTTCGTCCCTTCTGGAAGGACCTTTCCCCTCCTTTAATCCTCACAGGAGTGTAGTGAGGTAAACTGTACCTCGTCCCTGAGGAGCCTGGCAGCCGGAGAAGGTCACGACTTTTCATTCTTGGCCCCAGGGATGTCGCCTCACTCTTTGCTATCCGGAAGTTCTCTCCTCTGTGGTCAAAATCCTTCAGGTTGGAATTTTTCCCTATGGTCAGATTATGATCCAGTCTCCTGGAAAAAAACGAACACACACAAAAAAACCAAAAACAAAAAACCTGGGATGAAAACAAAGCTCCCATGACAATGTCGAAAAAAGAAACCACTGCTGTGAGGACAGGATGAGCGAGGCCTGGCTCGGCCACTGGAGATGGGAAGATGATGGAGGGGTGTCCGGAGGCAGCAAACTCAACAGCAGCCGGTCGGATTCCGTGTCTGATAAATGAACTAATGCATACTGAGTGGCATAAACAAAGACGTAGAGGTCTGCATGGTCTGTACTTCACAGAAATAACTGTGGTTGCGTCGGTCAGACCGCACCGTGAACAACATGTTCAAGTGTAGGGTCCAGTTCCCTCGCGGTTCCCCCACACTGGTGTGACGCCGAGAGCTCAGGTCGGAGCAGGGCGGAGGAGGAAAGGCCTAGGAGGGAGGGGCTGTCCGCGGTCTGGACAGGACACCAGAAAGGGGATCCCCGCATCACGTGAGGGCAGGCCTCCTTCTGATCCCAGATGTTGCAGCCCGTAGACTGTCACTGGGGAGGGAGTGGACATTTCATGTCAGATCAGAGGGAGCTGTCAAACGAGGGGTCCCAGAGTGGTGAACAGCTGTCCTAGGAGGTGTTTACACCTAGGAGGGTGGATGGCCACGGTGGGGCCTGTGGGAGGATGAGAGGGAATCACTTCCTAAATTCTAGCTTCTCTGTGTGTGGGACAGTGCCTCTGACTGCACACATACCTCTTCCGTTCATTTTTAGCACAGGGAACTTTGAGGTTGTGGCAAGAGTAGGAAAATCTTTTTTTCTTGAATGATAATAAGAATAGAAGCAACAAGGAAAACTGAAAAGAAACGTGGTTGTTTCTTACAATTTGTCATGAAGCCACTAGGGGGCAGGGGAAGATAGCTGTTGAGAACCACTGAAAACCATTGCAAACCCAATCCTTTTTATCCCCTACCACAAAATGCTTGAGTAAAAAGAAAGCGTATGGCACAAACCAAAAATGGCTTTCAAGGGAGAACAGAAAGAATAAGAGAGTGGCACTACTGCAAGAGATAATGACTGAGATTTTTTAAAATTAGAATTAATAGAAGACATGATTCTTCAAATTCAAATTGTAGGCAATCCTGAGCAATATAAATAAAAACAGGGGAACACTCAGACAGGTAAAAATGAAACTGGAGACCACCTGAGAAGGAAAAAGGAATTAAATCTCTCTGGATTAAGAAAGTAGAGGTCTAAGAAACAAACAGGTTTACCTGAGAAACAACCGGACTGACAAAAGCTTTCTCAGTATCAACAAGAGCAGTCAGAAGGCCATGCTCACGCTGACAGAAAATAATTACCAATGTAGACTTCAAAACCTAGCTAAACTGTTATTCAAGAGCGAGGGCAAAATAAAGACATCTTTGATTGAATGCAAATGGAGAGTTTACCTGTAGCAGACCCTCCCTGAAAGAAATATTTTAGAATATACTTCCGAGAAAAAAAAATAAGTTGAACCTCAAGGAAACAAGTAGGAAGGCCTTCTGCATGTTCTCCGTCATTCTCCTCCCTCTGTTTCGATTCCTCTCTCCTATCCCTTCCTGTCCTCCCTCACGGTTAGGAGGGACTCGGGGAGGAGCGTGCCCACGGATGGAGGTAGCACAGGAACATAATGGGCCCTTCCATTATACCACGGTCCCAACACTGCGCTCATCTCTGACCACCTACACACGTGTTCTCAATGCCTCTGGCTGGGGTTCCCTGTTGGCTCACCACTCCTGGGACAGGACATGGCAGCCAGAGGGACCCCAAAGCTCATCAGAGGGCTCCCAACTGTATACTCTAGCTCAGGCTACAGACATGGCCACGCTTTCTGATTTTGTGAGGGAATCTCCCGGGTGTCCAGTGACTGCTCCTCATTCCTCGCAAGAGTATGCCATTGGTGGAGGTGGCACCTGTCTTTGGCTTCTCTCTGGCAGAGATTCCAAGTGGAGTAGTTCATTGGGGAAATGGGCCTAGGAGATGCTGGCAGGGGCATTGGGGAAGTGACACACGGAAGGGAAGGCAGCCGAGGAAGCCTGTGGGATCAAGCCAGCTGCTACTGTGAGCGACTGAAGCTTAATTCCGCTCGGAAAAGTCTGGAAGCCACGTGGACCAACACCCTCAGAGTTATCCCGCCCGAGGGACCAGGGAGCTGGGGTAGTTATACACTAACTCCTGCCCACCATTGTTGGGGGGCTGCTCTCAAGGGCATCAAGTCCCTCGCACTTGGGCCTGCTGCACAGGTGGCAAAGTACTCCAGGTCAAGAGGAAGTCCTCAGGCCCCAAGATGAGGTGCTGGTAGTTGGGATTCGGGCCTCTCCACCCTGAAGGGGAAAGACGGGGTGTGGGCAGGGCTTATTCGCATCTGCTGTAGCACCTTAACTCGGTGTCTTTAGGAGCATGCACTTTTTTTACAGGTGAAAGTAAAAAGACTCCAACAAACTCAGGGCCGTGACGTGCTGTCTTCCTTAGATGTAAAAGGTACTTAGGACGTCCTATTTCTCACTGGCATCTTCTAAATGTACCCCTGCCTCCAGCTCCCAGTTCTCTTGGAAAACTTTGGGAGGGATTGCAGGCCTAGAGCTTTTCACTGTCATCAAAGTGACAGAATCTAACAACTCCCAGGTGTGTGAATTGTCCCCTGGCTTTGCCAACGGCCTGGCAGGCAGCAGTCCGGAAGGAGACGTGTGCTTGGGAAACCATGCAAGTGCAGCTGGCCCTGCCAAGAGCAGGTGATGAATTCTAAGGAGCAGGAAGTCCAGGGTCCTTAACCTTCTGGGTGACTTAAAATACAAAAGAGGACTCACTGTCTATTACTGATATTCGCCCAGGTTTGAGTGCTATAAAAAGAACTAGAGAGGAACAGAATTAGAAGCGCACCTTTTGGCACTCCTAAAATAAAGTGGAATAAAAAGCTTTCGGGAGTGACAGGAAGAACGCCAGGAAAGATGGCATGGCTCACTGCAATTTAGCCTTGGCAGCGACTGCAGTGGGTGACCTGTCTCATCCCATCCAGTGACTTTAATAACCCTATTCTTTCTCTTCTTTTGTTCATTTCTGTGGTCTACAATTTTATTTTCAATGCCTGGTATTTTATAAGGTCTCTAATCGCTTGGACATTCATTATTTGCAAGGGGGTTGAGTTAGTTACCTCACCTGTAAAATAAAGATGCTGCCTCTTGTACCTCCTCCTTTCCCGCCTCTTCTCACTCTCTGCCGTTCTGTGGGTGGGAAGAGGAAGAATGGCAGTCTTCGCAACTGTTAACGAGACTGGTATAGAAAGCTGTGATATGTCCATCCTTTCTAGAAGGAAATGAAATCAACAGCCCCTCTGTTCCCTAAGCTGAAACACGCCAGAGTACTTGAAGGAGGGGCTCATACTTTCATATCAACTTCAGCTTTAGCCATCCATTCCATCTGTCAGTCAGCGTTTCCGCCACCCACCCATGACCCAGCCAGCCAGTCTCTCAGCCAATCATCCTTTGTTTCATCCCAACCATTCTTCCGTTCATCTATCCAACTTACCCAAGTGCCTCCCTCCGTTTCCTTTCTTTTCTCTTTCTAGGAGCTCTTTATAATTAGGAAGATTCGGCTTTTTTTTTCCTTTTGTCATATGAATTGCAAAAACTTTCTTTTTCTATTTGTGATTTAAAAAAAATTTAGCATACCATGGGTGTTTTTTCCTTTCCACGTAAAATGTTCAGAAAATGTAGTCAAATATCTTAGTCTCATCTTTTATGACTCTGGAGTTTGAGTCATAGTTCGAAAAGTGTGGAAATGGGGATGTTCTTCATTTGACAGCAGACCCTAGGCCTTTAGGGGCGGGTTGGCTGGGGGACCCCATGGCCTGCCCCCAAGCCACAGGTGGGCACTGCCGCTCCTTGGGTTATGAGAGGCTAGTGCCTTTTCCTTGGTAAGCCTCATTTCATGGGAACAGGAACACTGTAGGGATCTCACAGATCCGTTTAGAGAGAACAGAGGGAGCAGAATCAGGAGTGGGCTTATGTGGGGAAACATGATACAGGCCAGCCTCTGCGTGCCCCTGCCTCCCCACCCCACCCCCGTTCCTCCGGGATGTATGCCTTGGGCTGCAGGTTGCCCGCCGTCCAGAGGGGCAGCACTGCTAAATGAGAGGCGCGGGGACGCTGGAGCATGTTTCACGTGTATTTAGACTGCACTGATCCACCACAAACCCGTGATTTGTTTATGAGCCATGTCCCACAGAAACCGAGACACCCCTTGACCACGCTTTGGAAGGAAGGGTGTGCACAGCAGTATTCCATGTGCATCTTTCCCATGGTCCCTGGCTTTGCTACAACATTCTAGAAGCGACCTGGGGCTTTAAGAATCATGCACGAAGAGTCTAAGACTTCAACTAGCTTGCGGGCTAGGCTTAGGGCCTCCCTGTGAGGCAGCTCTCTCAGCCCTGTATCCTGGACGTTGCAAACACCCACCTGGCACTTACAGGGCCAGGCACTGCTCCAAGCACCTTCCACATGTCACGTCACTTACCTTCACAACCCTCCCGTGAGGTAGAAACTGCGGTTCCCCCCTTCTTGCAGGTGGGAAAATGAGGGACAGAGAGTTTAAGAAACTTGCCTGAGACTACCCACCTAGTAAGGCGCAGAGCTGGGATTTGCACCCAGGGCACGCGCTCCAACCTAGTACACAGAGTGGCCTCGAACCCAAACCCAAAGAGAAAATGTGATTTAAGCGGAAGATCGGAAAGACATAGGGGTGGAGGAAACCTGTGCAAGCCACAGAAGATGAAACGGAAGGAGGTGAGGGACGTTGCCCTGTTGCCCGAAGGGCTGCGGGTCCTGTCCCTGCGCTTTCTGCTGTGACACATCAGGCGCAGGAACGGGACCCGGTCCCCGGCTTAGCACCTCAGCGTCCCTTGCTCCAAGACCTCAGGCAAATCACTTTATTTTTATTAATTTATTTTTTATTATGGTGCAATATGCATAAAATGTACCTGTTAGTTTCTATTTTAAAGGGTACGATTCAGCAGCGCGAAGGGTGTTCAGTGTTGTGCAACCATCACCACTGCGCATTTCCATAACTTTTTCATCCTCCGGAACAGTAACTCCATGCCCGTTAAACTCCGCCACTCCGCCCTCCCCCCAGCCCCCTGTCTGTCTTTATGAATTTGACTACCCTACTCACCCCTATGTAGTGGAAATCGTGCCGGATTTGTCCTTTCGTGTCTGGCTTATTTCATTTAGCATACTGTTTTCAAGGTTCATCCATGTTTAGCATGAATCAGAATTTCATTCCTTTTTTTTAAGGTTCAGTAATGTTCCGTTGTGCACACAGCCCACATTTTGTTTATCCAGTCACCTGTTGATGGACATTTGGGTTCTTTCCACCTTTTGGCTGTTGTGAATAGAGCTGCTCTGACATTGAGGCACAGGGATCCGCTTGAGATCCTGCTTTCAGTTTTCAGAGTCTATAGACACCCCCCACCCCATCTTAGTTTGATCAGCTGCCATAACAAAGCACCACAGACTGGGTGTCTTCAAAAACAGAAATTGATTCGCCCGCATTCCTGGAGGCTGGAGGTCCAAGATCTAGGTGTCAGTACAGTTGGTTTCTTCCGAGACCTCACTCTTGGCAAGCAGATGGCCGTCTTCTCCCCGTGTCCCATGTGGTCTTCCCTCAGCGAGTCTGTGTCCTAATCTCTTCTAATGAGGACACTAGTCAGATTGGATTAGGACCCTAATCACCTCATTTTAACTTAATCACCTCTTAAAGACCCTGTTTCCAAATACAGTCACAGTCTGAGGTACTGGGGTTCAGGACTTCAAATATGAATTAGGGGGTGTCACAATTCAGCCCCTAACTCAGCCGGAGGAGTATTTGTCTCCTGTTTCGTAGGAGTAAGGCTTCTGCTCCAAGTTGCAGCCGTCACCTTGACTTTTTCCAAAGATGACCGCTGATGGGTCTATTCAGTTCAGTTTCTCCTATCAATTTTTCTTCTGGGGGAAAATTCTCCAGTCACATGGTTATATATAAAAGAAAGTGTGTGTCTGCTGGGGCCACTGGGCTAAAAGGGCCCACCAGGTTCTAAAGTTGTAAAATTCTGTATTTCAGAAATATTTCCAGACAATGTGAGTTATGAGATGATGTGGAAAGAGGGGAAGGTCAAGAGATAGGATGCTAAAAATGGCGGGCCATCCTCAGTCCAGATTTCTGCTCGCCCTGAAATTGAAGGCCCTCACTCTAATCCGGAATGATGCCATTGCCCCGTGTGAGCGTGTGGTACCTCAGTTCACATGGATGGATGTGGAACACAAGGCACAGCTTTCTTCCTCTCCTGCAAGCATAAATTAAGGTCTGTTTTGCACTCATCTGCTCGCCAGGTCTTGGCAGCCTTCTCTGGACCTTGGGGCTCTTTGAGTACTTACAGTCTTTGTTCAAATAAGCAGCCTCCCGATGGCTGGCCCAGATGTGAGGCCCACATCTGGAAACTATCCCTGGTCTTGGCCCAGGCGTTCAGGCTGAGGAGATGTGTGTGTGTCAGGTACAGCCACACCCTGCCTGGCGATCCCCACACAAGGCCCCATGCAGGGCATAGGTCTTGGGAGCTGGCAGCTGGGTTTAGAGACAGTGTGTTGGGTTAAATCCTAACAGGCCACAGGCCAGCAGTACCACATCTGTGCCCCATCCTACCATCCTTCCTCGGTTTTCTTGGCAAGGCCCCAGGGCCAGGCCTACCACAAGCTCCAGCATAGAACATACCCATCTCCCTGCATCTCGCCAATGCCCCTCTGTGGCTTGGCCCATGGGTGGAAGTGGTTGTCCGAGCCTGGAACTGGGTCTCCCAGCTTGGGATTCATACCTGAGACTTATGGTACAGGTGTAAAGGTGGATTATTTCTACATCACAGCGTGCTTAGATCAGAGGGGGCTCCTATTCTTAAAGAAAACACTGTGCTCTAAGAGCCAAAAAAATACAGCATGACTCATTTCGGACCAGTGGCATCTATCTAAGGGAGGGAATGCTCTGCCATCCCTAAGGAACAGTGAGCACCACAGAGTGGTCAGTGTGCATGAACGAAGGTGGCATTTCTGGTAGAACCAGAGTTTGAGCGAATGCTTGTATCAGGTACTTGTGTCGAGCACATGGCCGCTCAACAGATGTGAGGTCTGACTGATCCTACGAGCCAAGAAGTATCTCACTGATGTGCTTACCTGGCCTGACCTACTTTTCTTTCTTTCTTGAAAACATTTTTAAAATTTCTTGGGTGGACACATTTTTAAATGCAGATGAAACAAAAGAAAAAAATTATTCTTCAAAGATCAATATCACTGCTAACACTTAATACCACTGTTAATACCACTGTTAGCACTTTGGTTTATATACTGGCGAACCTTTTCTCATGTGTATGTGTAAGTACTTTCTAAAATAATGAAACATAATCATTCTTGAGTACCATTCTATAACTTGCTTTTCATTCAAAAGCTCATAATATTTCCATGTCCAAAATACACACCTACGTCAATGACCTTAACCGGAGCAGTATTGCCGTTTAGGAAAGGATTGAAAATCTGTGGGGGCATTTTCAGTTGTCACAGTAATGGGGGGGTGGGAGAGTGTGGGTGGAAGATGGGTGACTGGAATTCAGAAGGCAAGGGACCAGGAAACTAGGTATTCTACAATGTTTATTGTCCAGCTCAATTTTGAATGTCCTGGTGGATATTCACTAAAATGGAAAAAACAAACAAACAAAAAAAAACCCGTTTAGAATTTCAGCTCAAAACCGAACTCAATTTTACATGTAAACAAAGCTTTTTGGCATGGTTTTAGTATACAGTGAATTTTATAACAATGCAACTAATGAGCTTTGTTTTGTTTACACTTTCTACTATGAATTGTCAACTCAACCATTTGGAAAATCTCATCAGCAATGGCCAAGCCACTCACAGCACCCAAGTCCATGTCACAGCCACCTGGACTGATCCATACAGTCGTCTTGGATCCATAGTTACTGTATATATGTGGGAATACACTTATTCAGCCGTCTATTAAGTCCCAACTTCTATAAAAGCAGATTCAAGCATCTGACTTCTTCTTTAGATCTTCAAATGTACTGGTGCCTAAAAATTTGCAAATCGGAGCTCTTACCTGTTGAATCTGTCCACCCCTTCTAAGGCCTGCTCACCACCTCTGGGGCTGGAAACCTCTAAGTTACAGCTTCCAGATTCCTTCCTGCTTGGCTTCCAGTGGGTCTGGCGATGGGAGGTCCTGGGGAGGTTGGAAAAGGTCAGGGAAATGCCATTTCCTGCTGGCTTCTGGGTTGTGTAGTGTGCACAATGTGGTGTGCAATGTGAGTGGTGTGCACAGGGTGACAGCAGGTGTAGTGGCCTCGGCAGGAGCCTGGCCATCAGAGGCTCTGGGTAACACCATTTTCCCTGTTGCTTCTCCAGTTCTAAGGAGTGGTGAGTTCCTACAGTTACTAATCCTGGACAACCTTGCCTTCCTCTGTGTGCCCTTCCAGCACCTTCCCAAACCTTTATAGCCAATTCCCTACATTAACTTACCTTTGTTTAAAACACCCATAGTGGTTTGTTTTCCTGATTGGACATGAATGGATAAAAAGTGCTTAGAATTTTGTTCTATTAGACTTGTTTTTATTATAGTCATGCCATTATATCTTTTTTTTAAAAAAAATAATGCCTTTGGAGGGTCAAAGGTACAAACTTACAGTTAATAGATAAATAAGTCATGAGGATGTAATATACAGCAGGGTGACTATAGTTAATAATACAGTAAGTCCTCACTTAAAGTCCTTGATAGGTTCTTAGAATTATGGTGAAACAACATGTAATGAAACCAATTTTACTATATAATTGCTATAAAAGAAAGCTAAGTTCTTATAGCATCTCATTAGTGTTATAACAAAACAGTGTTGAAGGAAACTACATTATTCAAGGACCTACAGTACTGTATTGCATATTTGAAAGTTGCTAAGGGAGTAGATCTTAAACGTTCTCATCACAAGAAAAAAATTTTGGTAACTATATATTGTCACAGATGTTAACTAGACTTATTGTGGTGATCGTTTATAATATATACAAGTGTTGAATAATGTTGTACACCTGAAACTAATATAATATTATATGTCAATTATGCCTCAATTTAAAAATTTATGCATTTGGGTATTATATTAAATTACATATAAATTTAATTTCAGGATAAAGGAGGGTATTACAAGATACATATTACTATTAAAAGGTGGTGTTGCACCTATTAGAGTTGAAAACAACTCATTTTGTCATCGTGTGTAGTGACCTCCTTCATCTTTTCCACATTCCGCTATTTGACATTGAGAATTATTTCAGACTTTCATGATGACAATGAGTCTTCAATGAATCTCTTCGTACTTAGAGTTTCTAGTACATTTCAAAACCTCTAAGGGTGACCTTTTCTAATAGAATTCAGTTCTGTTGCTGTCTCATCTCCTTCCTAGATGTGAGTTTTCATAAAGAAAGACCAACAAATCTGTACTTGCAGAATCCACTGTGGCAACCCTGAGGGCCATAGCGCTAGTGGCATCTGGGTGCAGGAGGGGCTGCACACGGGGCTGAGGATTAGCCATTCGTGAAGCACATGCCCAAGCACAGTGTCTGCTCCCTGAGCATCCACAACCAGCAGCCCATAGTCACAGAAAAATGTGCTATGGCCAGAGTGTGCAGAAACAGAGGGCAGAGCAAACACAGAAGCCAGACTCCAGCTCTGTTTGATCTTCACCTTGAAGCCAAGGAGGCGTCTGAGTAGGGAGCCACAGCTTTGGTTTCACACCTAGGATTTGGATATATAGGTCTTCAGAAGGAAGCTACCATTTTTGAAAGGGCTTCATACAAGTTTCTACACAGACACATATGTTTTCTAGCTTTCCTAACTATAAATGAAAATACAAAGATTGTCTGTACAAAATATAATAAGGTTCAGATACATGCTGTTTAAAAGAGATGCTTCTGAAACATAATAATACAGGAAGATTAAAAGTCGTGGGTGAAAAAAATAATATACTAAGGAAATACTAACTAAAAGAGACATCAAGTAATAATATTAACATTAGCCTCAATAAACTTTAAGATAAAAAGCATCCAATTTTCCAGAAATATAAATAGTTCTAAATTTGAATGCAACTAATAACAGAACCTCAAACATACATAAAACAAAAATTGAAAACTCTCCAAGAGAAACTGCCAAATTCACTGTCTCCCTGGGAAATTTTAACATACCCTTTTTGATAAATATTTCAGAGTATTGATATCACACAGACCATAATCTTTAATCACAATTAAATTAGAAATAAAAAAGAATTTTAAAAATCCCATGCATTCGGAAACATACATAAAACATTTAAAATTTATTCATGTGTTAAAAGCAAAATCAGAATCAAAATTAGAAAATACTCAGAATGAAATAGTAACTAAAAATTATGTATGAAAATTTGTCAGATGCAGCTAAAGTAGTAGAGAACAATTAATCGCCTTAGATGTTTATATTAGAAAAGAAGGGAATCTAAAACTTAAGCCAAAGAACCAACTTAAGAATTAGAAAATAAATAGCAGCATAAGCCCAAAGGAAGACAAAAGATAAAAAGATAAAAGCAGAAATTAATAAAATAGGAAATATATATTAGTGAAGATCAACAAAGCCAAAGTTTTTTTGGGGGAAGAAAAAACCCCAAAATAAGTATCTAGCAATATTAACTACCACGTTTCCCCAAAAATAAGATCTAACTGGAAAATAAGTCCTAGCATGATTTTTCAGGAGGACACCCTCTGAACATAAGCCCTAATGTGTCTTATGGAGCAAAGCTTAATATAAGACCCAGTCTTACTTTCGGGGAAACACAGTAAGAAAAAAAAAAAAAAGAAAGAAAGAAAGAAAAGAAACACATATAAATAACAATAGGAATTTAAAATAGGACTATTCCTACAGGTGCAGAGGTTAAACAGATAACCAGATGGTATTATAAGCAACCGTGAGTGGTCATGTTGCCAATCAATGACCTTGGATAAGTCCTTCCCTCTTCTATAAAATACTTGATTCAGCTGATCTTAAATATCCCATAAAGTAGCAATTCTCACAAGTTAATAAGGATTTTGTTAAAATGCAGATTCTGACTCAGTAGTTTGGGTGGTGCCTGAGAATCTGCATTTCTAACAAGACTCCCTCTGTGCTGTAGACATGCTGGTCCATATTTGATCCTACCCTCTGGTGTTACTGTCTCTTTAGCCAGATTCTCTACTACCTCCTGCCTTCCTTTTCCCAGCGCTCACTCCCAAACTCTCAGTCCTCACACCACCCAGATAAAGTGAAGCTAAGATTCAACAGAGTCAAAACCTGAAATAACCTCTAAAGCAGCAGGAAAAAAACAAAACAAAAAACACCATAAAACAAGCCCAGTATCCTCTAATTTTACTACAAGTTGCAACTAAAAAGACATCATTCCTAAAAGAGAATACCCACAATTAAGCTCCCTTTTTTCTTGCTTCTTTTTTTGTTTGTTTTGTTTTGTTTTGTTCTGTTTAGATGAGCCAATTTATATTATGGGAAATGGGTGAATTGAAAAATACTATATAGATATGATGCGTGCCAATCATTTACTGTATAATGCATCCATTGACAACAAACACCATGAAAATTTCTAACTCTGTAAGTGGAATTTCTGTTTGTCTTCGCACAATGTTTCAGAGACTTATCTTAATTATCCCAATATCATTCACGGTTGAAGAAAAAGTCAGTTTGATGTGCAATGTGGGACACAAAAGGTCTCCTACATAATGCCTTCTAAAGCATGAACTTGAACTTCACATTCCCTTTGTGTAAGTCAAGGAGAAATTGATTAAGTCATTTTGCTTGAGTACACAAAATTTTCTTTTACTTACAGTTTCTAACAATAATAAGCATTGTCATCTTTAATATTTAAGCTCAAGGCTAGAGGGGGAAATGTATTTATACACACACACACACACACACACACACACACACACACACACGAAAGCCTGACAATTAAATTCGTGAACTTGTTGCAATGATGTTCTAACCTTTTTTGATATCAGAGGGAGTATTCATTATAAATTTGTACCAACTGGACAAACAGTCAACCAAGTTTATTATTTGAAAGTGCGAAAAGGCTGCATGAAAAAGTTAGATGACCTGAACTTTTGCCAATAATTCATGGTTCTTGCATCACGACAATGCACCAGCTCACACGGCACTGTCTGTGAGGGAGTTTTTAGCCAGTAAACAAATAACTCTATTGGAGCAGCCTCCCTACTCACTTGATCTGGCCCCCAATGACTTCTTTCTTTACAAGAAGATAAAGGAAATACTGAAAGGAAGACATTTTAATGACATTCAGGACATCAAGGGTAATATGATGACAGCTCTGATGACCATTCCAGAAAAAGAGTTCCAAAATTGCTTTGAAGGGTGGACTAGGCGCTGGCATTGGTACATAGCTTCCCAAGGGGAGGACTTCGTAGGTGACCATAGTGATATTCAGCAGCGAGGTATGTAGCACTTCTTCTAGGATGAGTTCACGAACTTCATTGTCAGACCTTTGTATATGTACAACCTGGCAAGTATTAAGTCATCTGTTCCCAAATACCTGAAATCAAGCAAAAATATAAATAAATAAATAAATAAATAAATACATACATACATACATACATAAATACATAAATAAATACATAAATAAGTAGAAGGAAAGAAGGAAAGAAGGAAAGAAGGAAAGAAGGAAGGAAGGAAGGAACAAAGGAATGAAGGAACGAAGGAAGGAACGAAGGAAGGAAGAAAGGAAGGAGAGAGAGAGAGAAAGAGAGGGAAAGTTGTTCTGGCTATCCCAGAAAATGGGTAAGCTCTTTACAAAAGTGTGACATAGTCACTGGTGTGATTGCCTCCCTGGGTGTCCCTGTTCTTATTGCTGCTGGCACTGTCCACAGTGTCCTCACTCCAGACCGGGCCAGGGCTGAGTGAGCCGAAGGAGACCTTTGGTAGAGGTCAGGACTATCAGTGGAGTGTTACAAGCCCCAGGCCTGTGGGGGTATCCAGTTAGTCATGCCGTCTTCAGCTCCTTTCTAATTAGCTGCACCTCAACATAAAATTGACCTGAGAAAACCAGTAAAATTTACCTAAGCCATCAAAAAACAAATGAACAACAACAACAAACTTGATCTGGAACCAAGTAGACCATTGACAAATTCCAAAATGCAAGCACCCAAGGTAAGCAAGTTGTACCTGATCCTAAGACACCAAGTACTAGATAATGTCAATGAAAGACCCAGGGCCTAGACCAGACGGTCCCTAGCCACCGAGAGCACAGTTTTGTGGAGGCCTACTCCTTGGTCATGGAACCCTAGCAGAGACCCTGGTGACAAAGGCCTGGTTAGATGCAGGGTAAGTGGGAAAGAGCTTCCCATGGAAACAGGGAAACAGACAAATCATTTCTCAAGACTGTGTTTTCCAAAACCTATCAGAGGTTTCAGACTTTTCCTTTATCAAGGAAATCTAATCTAATATCAGGGACTTTTTCCATATCTGGTTTAAGAATTGTGGTCCAGAAACATGGACATGTGAAAAGGTATTCCTTCAGAGAGACCTGGCTGGCCATGAGGTGGGATTGCGCCCACCTTTTTACAGGTGAGCCCCTTGCGGCCGTTAGGTGACAGACCAAGGCCACAGGTTGGATCAGCAGCAACTCCATTCATTCTGGGTCTTTCAAACACCAAAGCACATGAGCTTTCTGCACCACTCTGCTGCCCATCTTGCAATGAAGTAACAGTAACTCAGAGATGGATTTGTCCCTTACAAGTGCGAGTAAGCGCTGAATCAGTCACAGGATCATACTTTCCACGATGACATCTAGGGAGCAAGACTGTGCTTCCCCAGAGGTGTGTCTTTGTGTGTTAAACAATCTAGTCACTGAGGCCTTTTAGACATAATCATTTGTTACTCTTCCCAAGGCCCGTGAGAGGGGAGAATCTGTCTCTCTTTTTCACAGCTCAATCCTGTGACCAGACAATTCCCGGCACACAGTATGTGCCCAACAAATATCTGTGATGGGTTGCGTAGGGTACCTGTTGGAAGAATTCATTAATGAGTGAATAAACAAGAGCTCAGAGAAGGATCAGAAGGTCAACTGTGAGATCGTGCAGCTTAGGACATCAGCCTAGCTCCTGAACTGCCCATTTTGGGAGAGAAGGAGCAGCCCAGCTGATATGGTCAGTCCTTGGGTGAGAAATTGTTCACTAACGCATTCAATTAGAAAACAGAATTATGAAACTACATATCAGAGCCAACTGTTTAGTACTTTCAGCTCTTTTGAGAAGACTTCCCTGAGTAACATTGGTCAGTCCCTCACTTTCTCAGCCTATTAACTTATTTATTCACAAAACATTTGTTGAGCATTTTCTCGGGCCCAGGCACTGTGGTTTCAAAGCAGAGCTAAACGAAAGCACTGGACACAAAGTGTGCATAGTGGTGCACAGACAATAAAGAAGTGATGTGATAGACTTCTGGTAAAGGTGGCACAATGAGTACGTGTGAAACCGCTCCCTTCTAATGCACATGTATTTTCAAGATCAAGGTGTCAGCAGGGTTGGTTCCTTCTGAGGAGCCATCAGCAAATCCCACCACTGAACACAAAGCTTGCAATCAGCTTCTTTAGGGCCTTTAACACTGGACAGCCACGGATCCTCAGACACAGGAGAACCCCTAACATGGAGAAGCCCCCAGTAAAGAACTGCAAAAAGACACTGGAGGAAATGAAACTAATCAGGGAAGAGAGAAAATGTCAAAATAACCCCAAATACTATCCTTAGAAGCAAGAAAACTTCACAGCTTTAAAATAAAGTGCTATAAAGTGGTAACAACGAGGGATTAAGAATAAGCTCTTGGAAGTTTAAAACCTGTACAACAGCCAAAGTAAAAATATTCAACATGGAGGTTATTAAGTAAAGTTGAATAAATTAATACAAATGATACAAAGATGGAAAAGATGAGAGAGAAGAGACCTGGAAGGTTATTCCTGAAGGTCCACCCTCTGACTAATAAAGAGTTTCAGAATGAGAGAACAGAGAAAATGGACAGAAAAACATCAATGGGCCTTTTCTAGAACTGGATTGAAACAGGTGACCACGTAAGCAGCACAACAGGAACTGATCCACAGCAAGGCCCGTTGCTGTGGACAACAGAGATAAAGGAATGGCCCTGAAAGCTTTCTAAGGAGAGAAAAAAAAAGCTTGGCATGAGGCTTCTAAACATTGATGCAGAAGATAGGGGAGCAATTCTTCTAAATCCTGTGACAAGTGAATTCAACCTAGAACTTGGCTGTCTGCTAAACTCACTCAGATGTGAGGCAAAGTAGATTTCAGACACGCTAGGACTCAGCAGCTCTTGCTTCCGTTCATTCTATCAGAAAAAGAAATGAGTGTAGTTTATGCTCTGGGAAGATGAAGGAGTGACCCACGGAGAAGGAAGAACTGGGTCCTGGAAAGAGTGGATGAACCCCAGGAAGAGGGTGAAGAGACATTTCAGAAAGACAGAAGAGCAGCAGGCTGACCTGGAGCAGGAGGGTTCCGGAAGAGAAGGCTCTGGAATAAAGGGGGACTCCCTAGAATATCTGAGATGGCAGGTCATTAGGGCAAGATTAAAGGTAGACCGATGGCAGAACTGATGGAGTGTTTGAAACAAAATAAGTCATATTCACATAGTCATGCTAGCATGATTTAATTTAAAATAGCGATCCATCATAACAGAAAATAGATACCATCTAAAACAGATACATCAAGAACTAGCCATATAAGCATAGTACACAATAATGAGAAGGCAATTGCTGGGAGCAACAGCTCAAAGAGTTCAAAGTGGTTGCCTCCAGGTATTAGAACTAGAGTGTGGGGGAGGGGCGAAAAGGGGTTCAGGGCTGCTGTGATTTAGGCATTATTTCATTTTTAACTCTATGTATATACAACTTTGATAAAAATTAAAACTAAAGGGAAACAACTACAATGCGGTAAGTGCTGCAGGAACGGGAGTGGAGAAGAAGATGCTGAGTCGGGTGGCGTGATGGAAGGGAGACCTTTCTAGAAGAGGTTGGTCCCATTTATGTGAGGCCAGAATTGAACCTGCCTGTTTCATTTGCTCACTCATCTGCCACACTCCAGACATTGTTCTAAGTTCTGGTGCTGTGGCAATGAATAGGAGCCTTGGAGAACGTATGCTATTTTCCAAGCTGCTGGTGAACAACTTACGCTCATGTGTTCTCTTATGTCCCCTCATTGTACTTTAAATAATGCTGTACTGACATGGCCAATAAATCCTGGTTAAACCAGACAATGAATGAATGAATGAATGAATGAATGAATGATGTAATCTGTGAATGAAGCATCCACAGCCATGTAAATAGGCAAGTAGCCATGAGAGTACAGAACATATTCTGGATTTAAGGTGTAAAGTCATTTCTCTTCTAATCAAATGGCAACAAGTTTAGAGAAAAATTAGAAATCCAGCATCCCAGACAGAAATGTCCTGAATCTCCTCTTAAATCAGTAGCTGTGTAGCCTTGGTTGTCACTTCATTTCTCAATATTACAAAAGTCTCATCCATAAAATGGGAATAATGGGAATACCTCCTAGCATTGTTATAGGAACCGAGATAGTGCTTTGTAAACCATGGAGCCCTGTAAACGTCTTAATTACTTTACCCTTGGGATATGACTAGACTTTGCTTGTTACTTTGAGATTGTTGGGAGCTTAGAACCTTGAAATTCATGGAATCCACCTTCTCACTTGATAGAAGAGGAAGCTGAGGCCCAGAGTGGGGCAGTGGGTTACCCGAGATCACACAGCCAGGCTATGCCATGGTGAGTCTGGCACCCGTGTTTGCTGAGTTCAGTTCCTTCCTATAAGACAGCCAAGTTTGTCCCTTGTGGGTTCAGAGATTGTAATTCAGAACCTTTGGGAAGTCTGTAATTAAAAAGTGAAATTCTGTCATTTAAAAGTGAAAAACAGAACTAATCAAGCATGATAGAATTCAGGATTTAACTCTGGAGCCCAATAGTATGATATCGTCTGTCTTATTTTAAGTGATGTGTCCATCCCTTATTCCTTACGAGCAGAGCTGACGCCCAAACTGCTTTATGAATTCACATAGTACGGTCTGCCTGCTGCAATGGTTTCAGGAGACTATGCGTGGACGTGTGTATAATAGAGTGTGTGTTCTGGAAGGGCTCAGGAAGAAGCTACAGGAGAGGAATTACATCTTATAAAGGCTCTGGAAATCTCATTGAGAGCCATGAGTAAATTTATATTTTAGAAAAAAATAAAGCTGTTATTCGTTGAGTGCTTCTTTTGTGCCAGGCATTGTGTTAAAAATCTGATGCAATTAGCTCACTCAGTAATTTAAGCCAGGAGGGTTCACAGTAGTTGAACAACCATTTTTAAAATGAGGAGGCTAAGGCTCTGAGAGGTTAAGGGACTTTCTCAAGCCAGAAAGCAAGTAAGTCAGAAAGGTGAGAATTAAAGCAGGATGATGTCATTGTAAGGTCTGAGTGTTTAGTCCTTACACGTGGCATCGAAGAGAGATGGTTGCTCACCGCACATGATACAGACCTTGATAATGTAGCTGGAAGAAAACTAAGGGTGTCAGGATAGTAGAGCTTCAAAATACACTAAGGGCTGACAAATTATAGGGCAGACATGACTTTACTTAAAAAGATGTTGGTTATACTTGACCTCTAAGTTGAAATTAGATAGCATCTTCCATCTTTAAGAGGAAATCCTCTGTCAAAAAGGAAAATCTGTATTAAAGTCTTGGGATACCAATGGACAAGGGCCTGAGAAGTCTTCCTTTCTCCATGGAAAACCTGACCGTGGAAGCTGCTGTTACAAGGACAGGGAAGGGAATAATGTGCAGAATATCCGAAGATTTAGGGTCCCTTCGGGATTGGTAACGGTGACTACAATCTCCACTGGCTTCCTCCAAAACCACTGGACAGAAACACACTAAGTGTGTGCCTGCTGAGCTTTGGAGACTTCTAGATGCGCTTACCAGAGGCCCACCCCGCCCCAGTGTCTATATCTTATTTTATATATTTATATTATAATTGTATATATTATACAACATGTAACATATGCTCTATGTAGCTCCTACATGCTACTCTCTTATTCTGTATTTATTTACATAGATATATAGGAGGCACTTAGGAACCACAGCAATCTGGTTGTAGAGGGTCCAGTTGGGATCGAGAGAGACCATACATCCAGGTAAGCTATTCTTGATATTTGGAACCAAAGCCAAACATCAGAGGCCCATCCTGGGTGACTTTACCAGTGCGAGGTGTGGTCTGCAATTCAGGGATGCTTTGGCTCTGAGTTCCTTATAGCGGATTAGATGGAAAGAACTTTCCATGACCTCTCTTTCCTACGTGTCTTCTTGGACCTGCCTAAACTGGTAAGATTTGCACCTGTTCAGGCTGGAGGTGATAGCCAACCTTGTGCTGTTCCTGTCTCCAACTGAGTCTGCGGACCTCTGAGGTCCGAGATGTGACGGGGGCCAGAAGTTCTTTCCAATGGGGATGTTTCAAATCTCCTATTTTCCTTTTGTTGCTGACTTTTAAGAATGTCTTAATGGATGTGAATTCAGAGTCACTTGATAAACACTTTACATACGCTCCGTGAGTGAGGTGCCTGCATTCATATTTATAATCTTTTTGTCACCGAGGAGCATATAACTGTCCTAGGCTGTTGAGATAAGGACAATGGGATCTGGGCAAGGAGGGGTCTCACCACCAGTGACATCACCTGTGCTGACTGTCCTCAAGGGCTTCACAGTAGCTGAACAGAAAAGGAGAGGCAATCAGTGAGTCATTCCATGGACCCCAGGAAGATGGGCATGTGGAAATGAAAGGAAAACAATGGAACAAAACCACTGCCACAGCAACCAGTGCTATACTCCCTAAAGTAGCAATTCAGCGTTAGCAAATAATATCAACGGTTGTGTGAAGTAAAATTTTAATTGTGTTGGTTTGGGGGTTTAGTTTTGATTTGTCAGTTTGTTTTTATAAATCAATGTATAAGGGCCATGAGTGTGTAAAGGGTTAAATATCAAGTTTTGTATTTGTAAGTAACATTACTATAGGAATAATGTAAGCCAACAATGGGAACCCACACGATATGTTCCCTTTAAAAGGGGTTCCAGTGTTGTTCAAACTTAAAAACACCAAGGTGGCAGGAAAGGGAGGGTGTAGTCAGTCCCTTGTGGTCCCAAGGTGGCCCCAGGGTGGCCCCAGGAGGCTGATTGCCTGTTAACAGAAGCACAGGGAAAGGAGAGAGAAAAACTGTCCTGTCTGATATCAAGAAACCTGAGTCTCCTGGAACAGTGGATTTCAAAATTTCCTCGTGCAGTTTATATAATAATGAAAACAAAAGAAAGCTAGATGTACCTTGTTGCACATTTTTTTTAGTTGACATTTAGATTTTTCATCATAAGTCACAACAGTCACAAAAGATGTACTTTCCAGTGGGCTGTAAATACTGGCATTTGGAAAACAAACTGTTACAGAATTCTTTTAAATATATATAACGAAATCTAAATACCATAAGAGTTGAAAACCTCCATTATTCATTTGAAAAGGATGTGAACCATTCTTGTTTAAATCTTGGAACACCTGTATCATGTCTTTTTCTGCTTGAAACCCGTATGTCCACTCTATTTCTCCCACGGATTTTAGCCCAGTGTTATAGCTGTGTGCTTCAAAGGAGTCAGTGCTCACTCACTCTGTCATGCCTCCCTGCCTCAAATTTATGCATATAAATTGAAATTTTAAACTGTTTTATATTTTCAGTGACCATAAGGCACTAGGCATTCATTTTTATCTGGATTGAGTTATTGCTACAATTATTGTTAGTTCACAACTGTTCAAAACAACGTAAATATATTTCAAATGTTGGTATGTAATTATTACATGTAAAAATGCAATGTTATTGGAAATGTCTCTCTTAAAGAGATGGATTCATCCATAGGTGAACATTTTGCTTATTAGAGTAACACTGGGTTCAGCTTTAATTCTCTTCCAAGTTTTCATTTTTATATATGTAAGTTCTACAAGTCTCTGTTCCCGTACATAAATAGCAGGCATTTGTTACAGCAATGGCACTCAGATCTTCAAAAATTATTTTTATTAAACTATCAGCTGACAACTCAATTAGATCCTCCTTCAATTATATTAAAAGCCAAAAAAAAAAAAAAAAAAAGGAAACCATCTGATTTACAAAAAGACTTGTTATTTGTTATTCAGTCATTGGCGTCATTTAGTTTCTCAGTTTGGGGAAACTATAAGCAAACAGGCTCTGCTAAGACTTACTAAATGATGATTAATTAAACCTATTATCTATCACTTAGACATTTTATTTCACCCAATATTGCAAGAAAAGTTTAGGAAAATCTAAGTACTGTTCATTTCAATATGCCTTTATCAATCGAATATTTTTGATAAGATGGTTTTACCTTATCAAGGGCTTTAAATCTATTTTATTCAAGATGTCTGAGGAACTATTTAGCTCATCTAATTTATGGAAAATGGCTGTCATATACATGAATTGACAAAGTCAATCCTCATTGTCCAATCAATCAACCAAATTAGACTTAGGCTTTCCGTTAGAAAGAATCTGCCTCCTTTTCTCAGTTCAGATGAATGTGTTCAGATGTGTCTCCAGGGTAACAGCTCACTTCACAGAGAGCAACGGAGAGCATAGAGCCCCGCCCCCACTGCCAGGTTCCCTCCAGCCTGCTTCCTGGCTGAGGCCAGAGCTCTGTCAGTAGTTAGGAGATAAAAGAGAGAGATGTTTAAAACAGTGCCAACACCTACCTTGGATAACAACCCCAGCCCTGAAGCTGCGCTTCCCCTTAACAGAAATATGTGGAGACAGTAGTGTATGATGCCTGATTAAATATGAAACTGTCCGATTGCCCTTGGCTTGGCACTCTAGTTTTTACAATCTGGAGCACCCATGAGAAGCCTGCTTTCTTTCTGTAAGGAGGGAGAGGGGAGCCACTGGAAAGGAGGGCTAGGAGGGGAGACCAGACCCATGCCAGGCAGCTTCCCCAGGAAGCTGGGGACTGGAAATGTATTACCCCAGCTATGTCTACTGCTGTGGAGACAAAGGCTTCCAGGTGTGGTAGGACGAGTTGAGTGACAGAAATACATCCCCAGATCCCCAACTTTCTTGGGAGTCTTCCCGGGACTGACCTGCCTGACAGAGTTCCTAGCAGCACGCAGGAGGTTAGACAGTGGCCTTTGTGTCAGCCTAGGGAGGAGGCCCAGAGGCTCCTGACACTCCCCCGCCCCCAATCCTGCTTGCTTTCCAACCCATGCCCAGGCTGGGAACAGTCAGGGCCAAGGTGCCTTTGCAGATGTGACTTAGAATACATCGAGGGCTGCAGGTTAGAGGCCAAATGGTTTAAAATATGATTCCAGAAGACGATGAGTCCACTGTAAATATTGTTCAGCCTAAAAGTAGTTCAAAATCATTCCTGGTCAAGGTTCTAATCCAAACTGTGGAGAAAGCCTTTTTGCAAGATTCACACATCAATAGTTTTGTAACTAGGCACGAAAACCCGGCAATCAAGGAAAGTTAGCCCCAATAAAGTAACACTGGGAAGCCTTCACTCACCCCACCTCCCTGAGTCTTTAAGAACAGAAACAAGGGAGCAAATGACCCACCACACACACCTCTCCTAGAGCAAAGGGTAGAGCACGTCTCCCAGAAGGACCTGGCTTGAGCTTTATCTGGGAAGAAGTAAGAAGGCCTGGGAATTTCTCTAGGCGACAGTGACAACCTGAGCGGTTGTCTCGAAGTCGCTTGGAGGATGGGAGTGTGGGAAGGCCTGGGGAATCTGTAGGAGGCAAAAGACAAGAATGTGCTTGTCAAGCTTCTGAAATAGGTGGGAATTACAGCTCCATCCCTCCCCCACGAAACACCCGGCATATACCTACTTCTCTGCATATTAAGAGGACTATTTATAGTTTTCTACGAATGTTAGGAAGGCAATTCTGGAAAGTGCTACTATTGTTAGATATTAGAAAAATATCAGGCTTGCAATCACCGTTTGCAAAGATCTAAAAGCAATTCAGGCTTCCACAGATCTTTGTTCACTCCCAGTCGGAAAGTTCTGGTTTATTTTTCCAATGCAGCAACAGCACCAAATTCCAGCTAACATCTCTGCTGACACCGAAGAATGATGTCACCAGGCATGTCCAGCCTGCTGAAGTCATGTTGCTGCTGGTCCCACACGCGCGGTGAGCCGGGGGAATAAAACCCCAGTGGCTTCTGGGATTATCTGGTGAATCCCTGAGGGTATAAGTGTGGGCTTGTATGAGGGGCTGCACACCCCCCAGAAAGAACCCAGCTGAAGGGGCTTGATCTTCACACAACGCCTTGATGCTGAAGACCTTCTGAGGGGTGTCGGCAACTTTCTGCCTCTTAATAAAAAATCTGTTCCTCTTAAATACTGGCAGCATTTCCATCGTGGGAGATTGTCCGCTTGGGCTTCAAAGCATATCTGTGTGGTTGTTACAGCCTGCGAACCTGGGACAGCAATGATATTAAAGACATTGGCACTTGGGAAAAACCACCAAGGTTTGGCTTTTTCCTTGCTTCACTGGCTTTTGGACAAACTGGCTGTAGCATCTTCCCACATCTCCAAAGAGTTGGTGGGAATGCAGGAGGAAAGTCAGGCGAGAGGTCTGAGCTGGGCCCCAGGGGGACGGCACTCTCTTTACCACTCAGTGGCTCTTTGCAGGTGCCTGGACCTGGAGACCCAGGGTTCAGGGGGCTCCCGGCAGGCCCTCTCCTGCCTGTACCTCCATCTCATCGGGAAAATTTTCTGGGACATGAATGATAAGCCTAGAATTACTTCAAACTATAATATTGTATTGAAATCTGGGTTTGTTTGTTTGTTTTTTAAGTGATTAACAATGTGATTATAAATTATGTTTGGTTCTTCCTAAGTTAAAATATATATGTGTATGTCAGTTAGAAAAGATGAAATTAAATGCAAAACTAAAATAGTAGAGCCGTGAGCAGAGAAAAAGGCACAGGAGAAAGGTAAGTTTGTCTAAATCCTATGGCCTTAATAATGAAATAGAAAAATGTAGGTGTGAAAGAAGGATTACAGAGCTTTCAGGAGATGGGTCATCAGAGTGGCAGTTAAGCCACTGGCTGCCAGTGCAGAGGAGGCACCACTGCAGCGGAAGGAAACCAGAAACTAGACACTCGAGAATGAAGCCTGGGGCTTGCTTATAATGCAGGCTACCCAAGCATGTGATTTAATTTCATCTTGAACCACCCCAACCCTTTCTTGACTATTAGGTTCCACCAACTGGCACTGTCTGTGGAATTCCTGTCTTCATCCATGAAAGAGGAAGAGAAGGACAAAGGCCAAAAGTAATTACATTTTAAATAATCTTAAGCCACCAATTCTTAAATGGGTCTTCTTAATTTCAATGTACCATTTTATAAATACTTGACAATTATCCTCCCCCAAATTCTGCTTCTTGTAGCAGTGGAAGGTTAAGCGACCAATTGTTTATTATTATTTTTGCACATCAGAAATATGGTTTAAGACAGCTAAAGTAGGGCCACATCCTAAATCAAACAAAAATGCAAGTCAAATGTCTTAGAGACACAGTGTTTGATGTTCCCAACTTCTATAACAAACATGAGTGATAGGGTCCTAGGTTCGCCTTCCCTCAAACTGCCAAATAAAGGCCGGAGGATGGCAGGAGCAAATCCTGCTGACCCAATGCCCAGACAGGTGGCATACTTCACGTGGTGTCTCCTCACCATTCCTGGGAATGGATAACGCCTCCTCGTGCCAGAAACACAAGACCTGACTTTCTACCTTCCAAACCTAGAGACTTTTGGACACGAAAACAGAAAATGACAAGAGCAGACGGAAAATGGGGAGGCTTCCTGACTGCAGCATTACAAAGGAGTCTCCCAACGAGAAGATGATTCCCCAGGAAACAGTCACCCCAAGGTTCCCACTTAACAGTGAGTTATTGCTTTAGTGTATTAAACTGTACCCCAGGGATCTAAAGGAATTATGGAAAACTGCCTGATTTACTTTTACAAAGTGATTTACACACAAGGGTGTCATCTGTCTCAATAAATCTGAAGTCTGCACAACAAGCCACTCCTGAGGTAAAACAAAAGCAAGGCAATTTCAATTATACAGTTATTCACCACCACTCCATTCAGCTTCCCTCACAGCCAATGCCAAAGAGGATAAACACAGGCCTTTTTAATTCATTCTGTCACGTGAAGACCTTTTTCTCACGTAGTGTAAGAAAAACCAGGGGAAATGCAATTAAAGAAAAATCCCTCGCTCGCTTTCTCTCTCTCTTTCCCTGAGCACAATCCGGAGAAGCTTTGAGACCTGTGTGTTCTCAGACACTGCCAGGGGGATTTCCAAAGGACCGGAAGCTTTCATGCCCATAAATGATGAAACCAAGCATGTCTGACTTTCCACGACCCCTCAGCATTCCACCTTTCCCAGCCTGTCCTTTGGTTCTGCAATTTGATTCCTAATTGAAAGGTGAATCTCAAGTTCAACGAGTAGGACGGTTTATTACCTCGAAAATGGAAATGATAGCTGAAAACAGGCTTTAAATAAGCTCCGTGTTCTGTGGCTCTTGCAGTGAGTCCAACTTCACCAAACTCTTTTCAAATATAATATTTATTGAGGGCATTTCCCAAAAGAGCATTTGCTAAAGTTGCTGCTGCCAGAAGCTGAAAATATAGTCACTTAAAAGCAGTTCTATTTATACAACCTGACAATATTTATGTAACTATTATTGATTGAATGTTCAGCCCATATTCATATCAGCAGTACATCTCACCAAAATAAGAAGGGGTGAGAAGAAGCTGTATGGACTGAAATATCTATCAGCGTGACGGAACCAGGTCTGCGTTTAGAAAGAGACGTTGGAAGGCTGGAAATGGCTGCCCAAACAGATAACATCTCCTCTCTATAGTCAATCATAATAAACTCTGATCAAATTCAAAATCATAAGACACACACACTCAGACTTGTTCAGACAAATTACTTCTCTTCCTGTAAACCATTTTTTTAAGTCTGAAATTTCAGGAAGGAAGGTATTCTAGTCATTTCAAAATACATTTTTTTAAAAAATGTCCTTTCCTCCCCACCCTGAAATTCTTCTTAATACAAAGATGAAAAAACACCCAGAAAGACCCAGATGGTGAAGTAGGAGACCCCTGCCTCTGTCCCCCCATTAAGATCGACAATTAGACAGTTATCCACAGACCACAGCTCTGGGAGAGCTCTGGAATCCACTTAAGAAACTTCAGCAACACAATGCAGCAAAACACCTGAGAAGAACCACGGAGAATGGGAAGTCTCCTCACGGCTTCTCTGGGCCTGCCTCTTCCATTCCCCTGGCCAGCACTGCTCTGCTCTGGGAGGGAGCTCCCCACTCTACAGGGTTCCCCTCACCAGGAAAGGGACAGCAGGGTGATGGGCCAGCTTCCCCGACCCTTCAGGGCAGCGCATAAAGGTTCTGCTTTGTTTTCACTCCACCCAGAAACCAGCAAAGCTGAGACACACACAGATGACGAAGATCAAGGAAGGGCAGGGGCTGCCAGTAGCAGCCACGAAGCAGCACCTGCGGTGGTTCCCAGGGACCTGCTCTGCAGTGTTTGAGTCCCCCAGCAGCTTTTACCCCTGAAGAAACTGACCGGTGGCCAGCACAGCCGTGGAAGACCTCTGCAGATGTCACCAGTTTTCGTGCCACAGGTATTCGCATTTCCAGATGCCAGACCCCTGAATCCCTCCCTGTCCGCTTCCCACCCTGCCCCTACCTGAGCCGCCTCCATGACTGCATGAGTGCAAGACGCCAGGCTAGACCCCAACAGCTGACCCCACCCCAGTGCACACGCCTGGGGCGAGCCCCTCCTGCTGTGCACCTGCACCCCAGTGTTCTGACCCTGTCGCCGGCCTCCACTGCCCTGCACTAACCCACGGGGAGACCCTGGAGCCAAAGGAGGGCATACGGACAGCCAGAGTCCCCGAAACTGCTTGGGGGCCCAGGTCTGTCCCTGTCTCCTGTCCCGGGCCCTCACCACTGAGCTCGCCAGCACCTAGCCCCTCTAGCTGTGCACCTGCGTGCCCCTGGCCCAACCCCCATGGCAAAATCCTACAGCCACAGGCATACGTGCCAATGGCCAGGGTCCCTGCAGCTGCTGTGGGCCCAGCTCAGGCCCTGCCTCCTATCACTGGTCTGCACTGCAGGACTTACTTGCAACTAACCCCTTCGGCTGCGTCCTTGCACCCTGCTGGTCTGACTGCCATCACCAGCCTGCACCTCTGTGCACCTCTATGGCAGCCACATGCGTGCACATTGATAGCCAGGCCCCTCACAACTGCCAGGGCACCCACAGGGGGCCCTGGGCCTTGCTGCTGGCCCTGCCCCTGCCACCATGTGTGTGTCTGCAACCAGCCCCTGCAGCTGGCCCCGTAGCCAGGTGTGTGCACACCACCAACTCTGGCCACCACAGCGGCTGCCCTGTCTCTTGCCACTGGACCTGTAGGTGCTGCTGAGGTCCCCCAACAGCCCGTGCAGCCACTGTGAACCCCCTGCCAGGCCAGCCTTTCCTGCTGGGTTTGAGGGCGCTGGAGTTAGCAGGGTGCCTAGCATATACCGTGTTTCCCCCAAAATACGACCTAGCCAGACAGTCAGCTCTAATGCATCTTTTGGAGCAAAAATTAATATAAGACCCAGTCTTATTTTACTATAATGTAAGACCAGATCTATAATATAACATAACATAACATAACATAACATAACATAACATAACATAACATAATATAACATAACACCGGGTCTTATATAATATAAGCCCAGATCTTGTATTAATTTTGCTCCAAAAGATGATTAGAGCTCATTGTCCAGCTAGGTCTTATTTTTGGGGAAACACAGTAGTATATGCTTCATAGGCAGGTATCTGACACAGGTCATACCAACTTGCCCAGGGGAATGGCTCCAGGGCCATAAACCAGCCCTAGTGGCACTATCAAGAAGAGCACCCAACGTGGAATTTACTGTCCCCAGGTCTCCCTCAAGGCCCTCATCTCATGTGCTTCGCTGACAGTCTAGCTCACCAGGTAAATGGCTTAGCAGCAGCAGCTGTATTGTAGCCGGGCTCTCCAATGAACAGGATGAAGCACAAAATCAGAGTTTTCTGCAGCTCAAGCAGACAGGAATGATCTCGGGGGCACAGAAGAGCAATTTCCAGCCCCAGAAAATCACACCATGGACAAGGGTCGAGTTGGGGTAATGGAGGAATCACAGCAAATCCATCTCAAGCCCAGGTGTAGTGCCAGCTGATCAGCCATGGGCTGGGCAATCCAGAAATAAAAAACCCAGCACGACCCACAGCCTGCTCCGGGACCGGAAGCTGCCTGTTCCTCAGCTGGCAGGAGTGATGTCTGTTGGTGTGATTTCAAAAACATGAGCAGCCCAGGTGAGGTGACCAGTGACCATCCCGGAAAAAGAACAGAGGCCACGTTTCAACCCCAATGCTTGCTGGCCTTAGCAATCTGTCTCCGTTTAGAATTTGGCTTAAAAACTCACATCTTGGGATGCTTGCAATTTTTTGTTTGCAAGGTGTTGTTTGGTTTGGTTTTGGTCTTGACAGAAGCAATTCCAGATTGTATAAACGGTAACCAATACTAGTTCCCAGGCTTTTTAAACATCCCATGCACAGCAGTGGAGAAGGCTTGTCACGTAGGGTGGAATTAAAAAAGAAAATCTCAAAAGCTCTTGTTCATGAAGACTGTTTTGAACGATACCCTGGGCATCTATCGCACATAGAGGTGATTAGAAAATATGGATTTGTTCACTGTGGGGTTTGTTAAGTGACTACAGAGTGATCAAATGTAGCATCGGGATGGCCTCTCGTTACCCACTTTCTGATATGATACGATAAGTACGCCTGTCAGTTGTACAGCATTCTGGCCCAGAGTGGTTAACTGATTAGCAGGGAATAATCAGATAATCTTGGATATGGGAGAGCTGACAATTGGTGTGGACTTCAAAAAGAAATTGCAGCAATGTGAAGCAGACACAAAGATGGCAAAACAAAAAGGCAGGGGGACTATTCTGAGTCAAATACTTTTCAGACTAAAAGAGACATGAAAGCCAAAGGCAATGTCTGATGAAACCATTTTAAAGCTATACATGACATTTTGAAGACTCTTGTGGAATTTAAATAAGGGCTGTCCATTAGATATTATTAATGCTCGTTTTCTTTGGTGTGACGATAGTGGGGTTGAGTCAGAGGGTGTCCTTTGTGGTGGTTGCTTGTCCAAGCGTTTAGGGTACGTGTCATGATGTCTGAAACCTACTTTCAAATGGCTCAGCAGAGGCATCATACATAGAATACAAAGAATATGCGGTCCAGAGATGAGGAAAGCAGGCTGTAGTTTTCTTACAGGATAGAGTATATTCTAAGAACTCACCTGGGCTGGGTTCTCACCTTTGTTCCTGGCAGTGGAGATAAAGAATGCCTGATGGTTTGACTCAGGCCTGGGAATGAATTTAGTGCTGTAACGCTCACGAACCAGCTAAGCAACTTTAGGTGCCAGAAGTAAAGGCGCCCTCCTGGGAAATGAGAATTCTAATTGTGCCTTTAAGGGCACCGGTGTTGCTCACTCTTGTTTTTATTTCTCAGTCTGAACCCAGAGTCGGTCTTGTTTCAGAAGAATGTTGGTCAAAGTTAAGACCAATGCCCTAGATGCTTTGACAGTGGCCCCAGGCAGCTGTGACTATTTCCAGTTGAAAAATATGAAGCATCCTCTTACAATTCTGAGGATGGATTTGGAACAGGAGAAAGCAAGTTATTTCCAGAGTGGCTCTCCATTGCTCTTACGTAGCAGGCGAGTTTTGGGTGCTGGAGCCCAGACATCTCCCTTCCTCCCGTTTGTGCACAAACCACTGTGCCTGATGGACATAGAGGAGAAAGGGCTGAATTTATTCCTGGGGCCAGGACTGAGACCCACGCAGATATTGAATTTGAGCGCTACCCGTGAGGTGGTGCCCTCTGGTTGCATCATGGGTGGACTATGTCAGGAATAAGTCGGGGCCACCACCAGCACTGAGATTTGAGAGAAAGGGACTGAGTCTCAGAAACTCATCTTGCAAATATTAGATAAACACTCCGTTTACACCACCGGATGGATGCCCACCAACTCCCCAAGTAGCTACATAATAAGCACTGGCCCAGAAGGGGACACAGACGTGATTTTGTCAAAAGCAACTTGGTTGAGTCAATGATTTCTAAAAATAATGATGATAATTTGGTTGAAAATGAACAATCTCTAATCGCTGTTGGTTGTTTTCTTTCTTTTTCTTTCCCCCCCAAATATTTGCAAATTGTGTGTACCAAGGGGCATCTTTGAAACCTTTTATTTCTCTAAGCAATTTTGTCTGTTTTTCTAGAATTTATCCAGTTGTATTCCTCTTTTTCCACCCTCTCCTTTATTTCTAATTTATTTTCATCCAGTTATTCTGGCTTTGTGTTGGTTTGTTACAGCCAAGGTTGAAGCAACCAAAATGTTCAACAATAGAAGTTTTGTGGAAAACAATTCAAAAGTCTAACAGTGGATTGCTTAAATAAATTATAAAAGGCTTTGTATTCTGCACCAAGACATTAAAAATATGAGTTGGTAATTTGTGCTATTCAATTTTGCCCCGTTCAAAAATTTCATGAACACGTTGGCGGATGAGCAAAGCAGGTTAAAAATAAATTAGGGGGAAAAATGTAAACCCTGAAAAATTCCAGATAATTTTTTCCTATTTTGTCATATATGGTTTAGAATTATTTTTATAAAGTCAGCTGACATTCATTACATTAAAAGAGGCACAAGCAAGCAAAACAAAGCTAATAATGATGGCAGTATTTCTAGCCATCCAGTGACAACCACTGTCACTTCAGTATGTTCCCAACTGGATGATTTTCTGTGCATTTGATCAGGTTTTTGCCTCCAACACTCCACCAAAATGGCCAACAGCGTGGCTACATTCTCAGTCCTCGTTCCCCTTGACGTATCTACCAGACACGGATGATGCTGTCTCCTCCTGGAAGCAGTTTCTTCACCTCGTTTTCAGAACAGTGCAATATCCTGGTTCTCCTCTGCCTTCCCACGCTGCTCCTGCTCCTCTCCCTCACTTCTCGCCGTTGCCACGCTCCAGCGCTCAGTCCTGGGAATTCCGTCTCGATGCCCTCAGGCAGTGTTTTGCCTTAAAAATACCGATTTTTCTATGATGCATTCATTTACTGATTCAACACATATTTACCGGGTATCTATTAAGTGCCCAGCACCTGTTCTAGTCACTGATGATTTTTTTTAAAAAAGAAAAGACAAAAATCCCCAGTCTTCATGGAACTTCTATAGCAGGAACATTTGCATGGATGGGGAGGAAGGCCTGGAAAATTGCAAAATAAATGTAAAATATCACATGTTAAAGAGTGATGCACTGGGTTGAATGGTGTTCCCCCAGAATGTGTGCCAACCTAGGGCCTCAGAATGGGACCTTATTTGGAAATAGGGTCTTTGCAGATGTAATTAAGAAGAGGTCATGTCATGCTGGACTAGAGCCTATATTCTATGATTGGTGTCCTTATAAAAGAGTCATGTGGAGACAGAGAAACGGGGAAGAAGGCCATGTGAAGAAGGAGGCAGAGACTGGAGAGGTGCAGCTGCAAGCCAAGGAACGCCAGGCTCGCCAGCAGCTGCTCTAAGCGGGGAGAGAGCAGGAAGGTTTCTCCCTCAGAGCCTCCAAAAGGAATCCATATGCCAACACCTGGATTTCAGACTTCCGGCCTCCAGAACTGGGAGAGAATAAATTGGTTCTTCTCAGCCACCCAGTATGTCGTGATGTGTGAGAGCAGCAACAGCCTTCAATAAATGAGAAGAGACACATGTGCTTGTTTCATTTTTGCAAAGATGGGGTCATGCTACACCAGAATCATATACTGTAATCTCTCCCAGTCTCGGGAAACAGAAGGCGGGGTCTTGATCCACTTTCCATCTGTGAGCCTGACAGCTGTAGCTACTGCACAGGTGTGGAGAGCAGTCCACTTGCTGTGCCTTCATTTCCTGCACCCATTGAAGTGGCCCCACTTCATCATGCAGGGGACCAGGGAACCGGGAAACCTTAAATCAGATAAGCCAAGAGCCTCATTTCAGGCACTAGCCCTATAGCTGTTACTGGATGGAGTAACTTGAATGTCTTCTCTTTTCCTCCTGGTTGCAGGAACGGTGAGTGGAGCATCCAGGCAGAGAGGTCCTGCAGGCAGAGAGACACTGGACCGAAATGCAGAATAAAGGTTGAGCTGAACTGACAGACCTGGGTGTCTGTAGCCTTGAAATGTGAGTTGATGTCCCAATGGCAGGAAAAGAAACTATACAAAATAATAAATAAAGCAGAAATCTGGGTTCTGGTGAATGGCAGGTAGGGAACCTGAAGAGGGAGGTTGACAGACGTGATTCATGAAAATTAGGAGGAGGAGGCGGATTAGGCTCAAAAGAAGGAAGAAATTATGTTCGCGCTAATTAGTACTACAGGGGAAATGAACCTAATCCTTGAGTTTTCAAACTTATTTAGATATTTGTTTTGAAAAGCTCACGTGAGTCAGCAGAACTCATAAAGCAGATAAGCTCTGACCCGGGGGTTGGCAGGGTTGGCAGACCCTGCAGGACCTTGGGGGCGGCTTTGATCCCAGCATAGTGTGGGAACTATTGGCTTTGGTATCTCATTTATTTAATGGTGAAATTGAGGCTTAAGTTTGGATTTAATTTTACTTAACTAAAAGGAGGTCTCTGTGTCAGATTAGATCCTCTCCCAGGCATTGTTTAATGAAAACATTCAATAATTTAGTGGACTCTCAAATCTCCCCCTTCAGAATCTTATGCTGAAAGGTCTGTCATGTGATTGTCCCACGGCCTCCAAGCTCCCCCTCGCGTGTTGGTCTTTCCCCCCTTGTTTCCCAGGGGCACTAATCAGTTTCTTCAAATTCAAAATGTTGGCTTTTCCTGCCCTCTGTCCTCTGAATCCAGGCTCCCTCACTTACTCTCTCCTAACTCCAAATTCTCCTTCATTACACCTGAGCTTTCCAAGGGGAGAGATCGTGCTTTATGATGCCAAACAGTATGGGGCCCCAAATAAGTGATGCGTGCGTTAATTTGGCTTAAAAACAAGACTGTTGGGAAGGAGGTGTAAATGGACAGGGAAGAAAATAGAAAGTTTATCAATGATAAGAAAGCAAGAGAGAGAAAGAGATCTATGAGGTGGTTGGATATTATACATTGAGATTAAATTTGTGTTTATCGTCATTGTGACTTTTCCCCACCTGTATTCCAAGTAGGTAGCCGGGATGGTAGGGAATAAAGTGGGAACTCCTTCCAGGCAGCCCCCTTCCTGGCCTGTGTTCTTCTTGAGGGGTTTGTGTCAGAAGTGAGGAGAAGTAGAAGCTGTGAGGAAAAGAAGAGAAACGGCCCTCGTTTGGGCAGGGCAGAGGTTGTTGGGCTGCCCAAGTTGTGGAATGTTAGGTGGGACTCTTCACTGCAACGACAGAACCCAACTGAAAGAGGCTGGTGGTTAGAGAAACCGTAATGGCTCCCACAACTGCGGCTGTAGCTTCTGGCGTGGCTGAATTCTGTTGCTCGGAAGGACTTGGTCTCTTGGTCGCTCTGGTGGCTCGGCTGCTCACTGAGCTGGCTCCTTTCTACGTCAGATTCTGTCATGTAGGATAATCCCACTTAGTACGGAGTCTACAGCGGACCAAGATGAAGCCCAGCAGACAGAACTTCCCAGGGAGGAATCCTAGGCACTGATTTTCATTGTTTCGGATTGGCTTAAAACTTGGTTCGGGAGCTGTTAGTCACGTATTAACCCCACATATTCTGGGGTGGTTTCCTACAAAGAAATTGAAGGGCTATTGCTGGAAGAAGGGGAAATGTATTGGGCAGGCAAACATATCAGACACCCACTTCCACCTATAGGGACAAAGTCCGTTTGAGGGAACGGCTGCAGGGACAGCCTATGTGGACTTTCGCTATAGTGAATCTCCACCTAGGACCTTGCCAATAATGTCTAACTTACCTCGGTTAGTTACACCCATTCTCCAAAGGTCAGGCATGAGTGTTAACATAAAATGACATTTTACAGTGGGTAAAGATGTGGGTTTTTGTTCAGATAATGTCATTCATCTAAACTGCTGGCTGACAGGTATTTCCTATTAAAATAGTACTGCTTTATTGTTGCTCTTCCTTAACTAATTTTGTTTTCCCGAGATACTTTTTTTGTCGAGCATTTCCCTGTTTTTAGTGTTTTCATGAATGGCAGTTCCCTGCCTTACAATATCTGTCCTTTAAAGAGGGCAGCCTGAGGCTCCCAGAGGCAAGGTGAGCTGCTCAGAAGGTCACGCAATTAAGAAGCACGGAGATTGGGACCGAGGTTGTCTGCTCTCTAAACTGTCTGAGATGAGGCCCCAAGCCGGCTTGGAGTTCGGACCCTGGTCCTAGTCTTCTTTTTCTCTTCATATGAACTTGCTGATAATTTCTCCATGCTGAATTGTGTTTAGCAGCTAACATCGAGGGAGCTGATGCCATTTGATAAAATGGCAACAGCTCTATTTGATAAGACCAGCCACAATTTATTGCTGCGTTAACCTCTCTGTTGCTGAGGCAACCAGTATCCTGAATTCAGACTTGGGCTATTTCAGTTAAGTTTAAAAATTTATTACCTTACAACCACTCAGCCCATCACTTTGCTTATGTCCCATTCCTATGAGTCACACTGACCCCATAAGAGTCGCCTCTAACTCGAAATTAACTAAGACCTGTGGCTTGGGGGCACATGGAGAACTGGGATAAATGTGTTGTGACTCATGCTACGAGTGGCCTGCTCATCTGGCTGTGAGTACTCCGAACAGAACGGGCTGAGGGACCCTCCACGCTGGTCTTTCAAGGAGCCTGCCCTTTATTGCGCCATCACAGGTCACAGCAGCATGGGCAAGCTTAGTTCCCAAGAACTAGACAGGTCCATGGTTAATTCAGTAACATAAAAGCGTTGCTGGTGTCGTCGTGGGTTAGTGGAGAAAACAAGTGCAGAAACAAATCCACTTCGTAAAGCCATCCTCAGAATGGTTTTGGCTTCATCTTCTTCCTTGCTGCTTCGGGGAACATCAGGTCCTTTTGCTGTTTGGTCTTCTTAGTTAACTGCCCCTGCTCTCCCATCACCACTTGCATCACTCTGATCTGAGCTCCCAGCACCCCTCGGCTGGACAGCTGTGCTAACTTCTGATCTTCCTGCCTCCTCCCTATCCTGGTACCTCATTCATACAACCAACAGACATGTATTCACAATCTGCTCTGTCCTCCATGCTGGGGACACTGCTTAGCTCACGGTCCCATAGAGGAGAGAGACGAGCAAGCAAGCAATTGCAATGCATTTGTTACACCATAAGCACCAGGGACGGGAACCATGTTGGTTGTATTCTTTGTGCCTAGTATTGTTGAATAAGTCAATGAACAGTTTTTGAGAGTTGTAACTAAACACATGTTCCAAGAGCTATGAAAATCTTTAGAAGACAGAGATTGACTGAGTTGTCAAGGAAAGGGACTGGGAGGACAGGTGAAACTCGGCAAGGAAGTGGCAAGGAGCCTGCAGGCTCGCCTCCTCCAAAGCCTTTCCTAGTTGCTCCAGTCCTTGGAGATTCTCTTCTTCTAAACAGACACTTTAAAATATTTTGGCACTTCATTTTCCTAATGGCGTTGGTTTTTTTATATGGATGTGTCATGTGTCTCTAATTCAACTACAGTGTCTTTGAGAGACTACAATTTCTTTCCTATATTCATAGACCAGATATTCATAAGTGTAATCGCTTATTAATAAGATGTATTCTACTTTGGGAATGGCTTTCTGTACATTTTATTAATTCATAAGCCATAAGGAATACTTCCCCTCAAGTGTCAGTTTCTGTGTGACTTATAATTGTTAACATCTAAACCTTTAATAACTTACCCAGGTCTGGGACAGGGTCAGAAATTTTAATGTGCCAAGTATAACTATTAGTTGTGGTTCAGTCAGAAATGCAAATGAAGTATCTTTAGATAAATCAAAGGAAAACCAGTATTTGATTTACCCAACACTTTGATTTCAAAAATACACTGGTCCCATTAAAAAACAAATTTAGAGAGGATTAAATACTAATGAATATATTATTTGTCAGTTTTAGCAAGTAATACAGCACAGAGATCTCGTGAGTCTATATGTATATAGTAATCGACCTCAAGTAGCTGGCATAGAAACCACTTTGGAGAATTGAACTGTCAGAGGGCTTTGTTCTAAGCATTTGTGGGAGCTCACGTGTTTTTCTTAACTGGTCTAAAATAATTTGTTTTAGTTTGGTTCTTGAATGCCATTAGTAAAAGACTCAGATAATTTCAATATGTGATGTTCAAACCCCAATGTAAAGGGATTTTCAAAATTAGTCAGAACTCGAAAAATAAGTTAGAATCAAACCTTAAATAGTAGTTGTCATGTGTCTGTTTGTAAAAAAGAGATTTTTCTCTCTTCATTTACATCAGTTTAAGTAAAAGTTGATTATAGCACAAATGCAACAGTGGCATCCTGTGGCTTGGCCTGTGAATGACAAGTGTGTGTCACAGTTGTGGCCTGAGGGGCTCCGATTCATGGCTCCACAGAGATACAGAATTATTGAGGAGAACATGACGATGCCAGGACAATAAAACAAACATCGCTTACTTTTTTGAGACCTAAAAATCATTATAAATGAAACTTCATGTTTTTTTTTTAATCTTTAGTTCATGAGAATGAAGTGCACGTGTAATTTAAAACTGAATTGAAAATAAAGCTGCAGCCATTTACTTAGTTTTTTTAAAGCTCATTTTTTTGGGGAATCCAATATGGGGTTTTCCTCTGTAATTTTTACACAGAGAATATGCCATTGTTTCTCTCACAATGTTATTACAACATCCGATTACTTACAGATTAAATGGTGTGTTTATCTTTCTCCCAGTTTATAGAAGAGAAAGAGAGAAATGAGAGGAACATTTTAAAAATTGTAATTCTTATGTAGGTGCGGGAAATGGAGTAGAAGAATCCATACCAAACCATTAACGACTGCCAACCCTTTATTTTTTTATTCCCAGAAATAAAATGCAACTGAGTCTTTGGTGCCCTTTGTACACTCAGTGGCCTTTCTCTCTACCTTGGAAGGACGTTGCTATCATAGCTTACTGTGCAAGATTCCAGCTTTTCACTTTTTTTTTGCATTTTTAATATATTCATAAATCACATAGTATTGCTTTCTCTTATTTAAAAATTTTATATAAATAGCATTATGGTATACATATTCTATTAATTTTTGACTCAAGATGCAACTGAACTCTCATAAATGCTCACCTTGAGTGAAAAAAAATAGGAAATGTGAATACCATAATTCTATTTATATAATTTTTAAAATAAGCAAAAAATATGTATATAAAAATAAAGGCATTTGGATTTCCACTTTTGAAAATTACCTATTTTCATTTTCTTCCCCACTTTCCTATTGGGGTGCAGCCATTCTCTTATTTATTTGTTTGTTTATTGATTTATGTTTTCTCCATTAAATATAAGTTCTCTGATTAAAAAATATTTATCAACTTCTTTGTTATAGATTCTGCAAATATCTTCTCCAAGCTGTTTTTTTTTTTAAATCTCTAACTTTGATTATGGTATATTTTGTCATAAAGACATTTTCACTTCTGGGTATGTCAGTTATTGTAATAAGTTGCAATAAAATCCAGTCTGACTAGTTTAAGCAGAAAAGAAATTTATGAGAGACGCTAGGGAGCTCACGTAAGGTTTGGGAGTGATGGGAAAAGAGGCCTGAGACTCAATGAAATGAACACTCCCAGAACCAACTAGCTCTTTCAGGAATCTGCCACCAATCCCTGAACCACAGGACTCTGCCCTTCCACACTCCAGCGAAACAGTGGAGGCCCCGGGAGGTCCAGCAGCCAGCCAGCTTCCTCACTTCCGCCTGAGGCCTCTTGTGGCGTCTGATGGGCCTGTTCGGTCACGTGCTGCACCTTGGCTGGGAAGCAGTCAGGGAAAGTACTGCCTTAAGATTCTCCTTGGGAAAGCTAGACTCGCAGTCGTGTGGTGAACTAGCACAGGGTAGCCAGGATAGCAGGAAGGTCTTGGCAGATTCACGAAAGGCATATTCATTCGAGGTCCTAAAGATATTCTCCTACACATTCCAGTAGTTCTCTGTTGCAGTTTTTCACATTGAGGTCTTTAATTCTTCCAGAGTTTATTTTTGTCTAATGGGTATAGGAATCTAATGCTATTTCTTCATATGAAAAGCCAGTGTTTCCATCCTTTCATCACTCATCTGTACTGCTTCCTAGATCATATTCCGCTTTCTTATATGTAAATAGATTTGCGTTAGGCTCTCTGTTCGGTTCCAGTGTCTGTTTTCTGCCCAGAATTCTGTATTTCCATTCCTGCGGCTGAATATTTGAATATTTTGATATCTGCAAGGCAACTTCTCTGCCCACTTCATTGTTCTTCTTTTCAAAATGATCCTTATTTTTCATAATTTAAATTTTCATATGAATTTTAGAATCAATTTAGAAACTCAAAATATTCTACAGGGATTTGGTTTGGAATTTAGTTAAATTTGTAGAAAATGTAGGCAGAATTGACATTAGGCTTTTGAGTCTTCCTACCTATTACTCAGATCTTCTTTTATGTTCTTTACTAGTTTTATTTTTATTTTCCAGAAAGCTCTTAAACATTTTATGTGATATTATTTCTTAGGTTCTTTACAGTTTTTGCTACTATTGTGCATTGGCCATTTTTTGTTTCAATTTTATTTCCTAAAATATTGTTGCGGGCATACAGGCAAACATACATTGAATTTTATATGTTGATTATTTGTTGATGTCTCTGCATTTTCTATACCTAGAAATAGTTTTTTCATTTACTTTCCAAACCTCACACATTTTCTTCCTTTTTCTTCGTTTTTTCTTAATGCATTCACTGGTATTTCCTGTGTAAAGTTGAATTCTGGCAGCCATAGCTGCCCTGCTTGCCTTGTTATTGCTTTTAATGGGAATACTCCAGAAGTAAGTGATACAATTGCTCTAGGTTTTTAGTAAAAAGCCTTCATCTGATTAAGGAAGTTTCCTTCTAGTTCTAGTTTTTCCTGAGTTTTCTTTTAGATGAGAGTAGGTATTGAATTTAGAAAATACGTTATTTTATTTTTCGGATGGTCCCACATTCCTGGGAGAAACCATAATTAGTAATGATCGTTTTAAAAAATATATACTGGTTGGATTTAATTTGCTAATATTTATTTAGGACTTTTCATCTATATTTTTAAGTGAGATTCCCTGTAGTTTTTTTCTCTTGTATTGTACTTGTTTCATTTCGGTGTCAAACCTATAATAGGTTTACAAATTAAGTGGCTTGCTCTCCTTTTCAATTTTCTGTAAGCTTATATAAGATAGAGATGATCCTTTTCTTGAAGGTTTAGTAAAATTCACTGTTGAAATCATCTAAGACTAGTGTCTTTTGGGGGAGGTTGTTGGGAGGTGGGGACATTTGATTGTCAAATCAATTTTTTAGTGCCAAAATTGTTTCATTCAGTTTTTCTATATCTTCTTCAGTCAGTTTCAGAAAGCTATTTTTTTCTAGAAAAGAGCAATTTCACCTATATTTCCAAATTTATTGGCATAAAATTGTGCAGCAGATTCCCTTATGATTTTTTCCATTTCTATTGCATCTGGGATACATCATATTTTTCTATTCCTAATGTACTTCATTCATTTTGATTGTTGAATAATACTTTATGGTATGGATAGCCACGATTTAGTTATTCAAGTAACAGTTGATGGATATTTGGGCTGTGTCCATTTTGGGCTATTAGGAATAATGCTGCTGTGAACATAAGTGTATATGTTTTTATGATACATGTTTTCCCTTGGGGGCATGCACTGAGGGGTGTAACTTCTATGTAAACACGAAAAGGGAGGAGATTATTACACATTAGCAGCATGCAAGGAAATCTTGGTGAAGATGGCAGTCTGCTTTTCTGCAGCTGGTCGTGAGAGTGGGGTGATGGGATGTCTACTGCACCGCTCCCTCGCCTTCACCAGCACCTCAGTTAGTTAAGATTCTTTGCTTGATCAGACGACCCAGACTTTTAGTCTGGCGGAGTGTGAATCATTGGTGATTCTGCCATGTGGAGTTGATGTAGTCCTGTTTTTAACTTGACCATGGGGCAGGCAGTACAGAAACCCTAAGGAGTGAGCCCCAGCTTCCGTGAACACTGTTCAGCACCCACCCTCCAGCCATCACTGTGATCTCCCTTTTATCTATTCCCTTCGTGGCCTCAGGACATGGAAATGCCAGGTTGCAGTTTTAGTTCCAGTTTAAGGGAACTGGTGATAGGTCTATTGGTGGAAGATCAGAGAAGCTACAGCTACAGAGCTTGTTACCTGTGTGTGTGAAGGCTTTGGGGAAAATGGACACACAGAGTATTGCTACAGCTCTTTCTAGCATCAAATGGTCTTCTAATAATTCCACTCCTATGTATATACCCCATAGCATTGAAAATAGATGTTCAAATAAACACATGTACACACACGTACGCATATGTTCATAGCTGCATTAGTCACAATAGTCAAAAGGTGAAAGCAGCCCAAATGTTCATCAATGGTAACTAGACAAACAAATGTGGTTATGAACATATAATGGAATATTATTCAGCCATAAAATGGGATGAAGTATTGATACATGTTGCAATGTGGATGAACCTCAAAAATATTGTGCTAAGTGAAAGAAGCCAGACACAGATGGTCACTTATTGTATGAGTCCACTGATACGACATACAGAACAGCTGAATCCACAGAAATGGGAAGCAGATTTGTGGTTGCCAGGGCCTGGGGAGAGGAAGGATTAGGAGCAACTATTTAATGGGTGTGGGGTTTCCTTTTGGGGTGATGAAAATGTTTTGCAAATGGGCAGAGATAGTTGCACAACATTGTGAATGTATCAAATGCCACGGAATTGTTCACTAAAAATGGTTAATTTTATGTTATGTGAATGTCACCTCACTAAAAACAAATAAACAAAACCCTCTAGGGTCTTACATTCATTGCACATTGGAAAGACAGATTGCATTTGCATTCCTCTTTGATGTTGTACATGTTATAGAACCCCCTTGGAGAGAGCTGGTTTTTAGTGAGAAATTAACACATACACAGAAATCATTTTTTCTTGTAAGCCCAGAGCCCTGAGAGACACCTATAACTGTGCAGAATCACTTCATGTAATGAGTGATTTAAAGCAAAAGTAACAACCTAAATTTTAGATGCTTACAATTGGTCCATTTGATGAGATTTAGCCTTTTGGTTGGGAGCAGCCCCCCCAGGAGAGCACAGGTGCCCTTTCCTTTACAAGACCCCCTTAAGGACCATAATACAGACCAATTAGGTGGAGGCAAAACCAGACAGCCTCAATTTGTCAGAAGCCTTGCTCTGTTTCCCCACATGGTTGGGGTCTGATAAAATCCCATATACTGTTTGGCCCAGCACATTCTTCTCAGTGCGTACACACCCCAAGGGGAGTTTTAAGGGACATTTAATCCTCATGTTTCTGGTTCATTTTCCCTTAACTCATCAAAACCAGGTTATGAAAGATTGCTTTGATCTCTAACAGGACTCGTTCACGAGAGACATGAGGCCATTACTTTCAGAACAGAAAGTTGTGCTCTGCCAAGAGTTTGGGAGTTAACAGCATGATGTTTAAGCTTCATCCGAGGCACATGACCTTTGAGACCCAACTGGGTCCTAAACTTGGCTCAGGGAGGCCTCCCGCCCTCCAGCCTAATAAAGCCCATTAATTAACTGTCAGACCAGCTGTGTAACAAGTGAATGTTTAGTGGTGGTGCCATTTTCTTGGTTCCAGGCCAGAAACGATAGGTATAAAACTTACACCATTAGTGAGACATTTCAGAGAGAAACTGGTATTTACATAATGAAGGGCTGCCTACCAAAGAAAATGTGCATTGCAGGACATGTATTTTTAAAAAGTTAAATGTAAGCTAGTCTGTTCACAGCAGCCTTCTACAGGTACCATATGCACTTGAGGGTGAATTACCATGAGGCTAATATGGGATTCCCTGTCCTATTGCTCTACGGTTTGTGGAGTTCGATGCCTGAAGTAAAGGATGGAGGATACGTATATTATCCATCTCTGACAAAAATTCCTGCTTGAATAGACTTGAACTGTCTTCTGGTGAGATAAGGTTGTAAAAGGTGCTAGACTGGGGTCTTAGGTAAAGTTCTTCAGTTTGTCAGGGACAGAAACCACGGCTTGAACAAAAAGAGGAATTTGTTGGAAAGATCTGGAGGCATCGTGCAGCATTAAAGAATGAGCTGGACACACGCCATATGACGGGCCCCAGGGCAGCTCGGGGCCTCAGTGGCTGCAGTTCCTGGTGTCTCTCATTTTCAGATGGACCTGAGAATTCAGAGCAGAAACTTCACAGAGCGTTAAGCATGGGAGAAGATTCTGTGACATGTGTGGCGGACAGGCTAGATGGTCCCAGCTCTGCTCCCCCACCAAATGCGGTAGTTAAATGTTTACAAGACCTGAACAATTGTAGCATCTGAGCCGGACGTGTCCTTTGATGTCACCCCTTCTTCTTTAGCCCGACACGAGGGCCTCTGCATCTGTTGTAACAGTTCCCAGGATGGGAAATTTACTACTTACAAGGACAACCTCTCCCATGACTGGGCCGCATGAAATACAGAACAGTCTTCTGTGGTGGCGAAGTTTGGCTTACACAGCGTCCACATGAAAATCCTGCATGTACCGAAGACAAATCAATACTCTGTCCTCCAAGAGTTTTCTCTTATTCTAGCTAAGCATGTTTAACGGCTTCAGACAGTTTTTCTATAATGGAGTTTTTCACCCTGTCCAACATCTCCTGCACACTATTTAGTCTCAAGTAGCCCTCTTATAATGTAGTGCCTGGGATGGAATATACACGCCAGACATGAACTTCTGCACAACAAACTTCTGTTAACGTGGCTTTAGATTGTATTCGTGTTACTATGTTGACTCAGCTTGTGCTTGTGGGCCATGCATGAACTGAAGCTAAGTCAGCAACCCTGTTAGACTCTGTGCACTGAATTCTCTAAACTTAAATGTGGGTGCCATAGGATGCAAGTCAGAGGAACAGTGAGTAGTCACTGTCCAGAGTATTTGGATTTTTGACCCTGCCTTCCATGATATTAACTGTGCTCCCCACCAATCAACAGGCATGGATTTTATTCCTCACTCCACGTCATTGATTAAGAAAAAAAAAAGTTGAACTGTCAAGAGCCAAATACAGAGCCTTTTGATCTACACGAGAAATGTCTCCACACATTGACACTGAACAGTAGACTTTGAGGGCAGTTACTCACTCAACTGTGAATCAGCCCAAATGCAGGGTTTTTCCGAACGTATCTTGTGGAGAAACTGTTCCTCTAAATATTGATAAGATTTACTTAAAAAAACAAAACAAAACAAAAAAAAACAGTTCTCAGAGTCTCTCTTATCGTACCCAGTGAACCATTAAGAACATGGAATCTTCTGTGTGTCTGTGTGCAAGGATATCTCATCTTGTGAAATCCCGTAAAGCACTCGTGGGAAACACGGCTGGCCTGATTCCGTCATCAGGTAGCGTGCAACCTTCCAGGGCGTTCCAGTGGGGTTTCAACAAGAGGCCTGATTAAGGGCTCTGCTCTACTCCAGATGCACGCTGCCTGCAGCATGCCTCTGTTCTTCCAATCTGTTAGCTCTGTCAAAGGAGGAAATAAGGACGGTGAAGAACTGAGCCAAAGGGGTGAAGAGTAATAAAGGAACAGGAGATCCCAGGTCTGGAAGTGGCCAAAGCATTAGGTAGAGGGAAGAGAGACAAAGATTGAATCAAAGGTCGGGCCACTGTGCCAGCTAAGAGCCAGAAGGAGAGCCCAAGCTAGCTCTCCAGTTAGCTGGTGTCGTCATGAGCAGGGGCAGCTGCGTTTTGAGTTAAAGTGGCATATGCCTTCGCCTTTTAGTGTCCAGATCCTGCTCTGACGGTGTTAGAGTAAAGGAGCTTCTTTCTCTGCTCCCTCTGACCCTATGCTGCCGGCCCAGCGGGATCAGCCTCTCTGTTCTTCTAAGCTAGAGATGGACACATAAACACCTTTCGTCGTCTTCGGGATGTGCCACAAGCCTTCATTGCTTTTGGGTTTTAGCCTTTCTGGCATTCTTCTTCCTCTTCCTCCCTCCCTTTCCTAGTCATCCTTGGTTCTTTGTCCCATTTTCTGTCTTTAATACATTTCTCTTTTACAAGTTCTGTATACTCATTAGCACCTGCCTTTGCTCTTGGACCATTTCTACTTAGTTAAATGGCAGAATCCTACAGCTGGATTTATTCGTGCGGTGGATGTACTCCTGGAAAAAATGAATTTCAGTAAATTGAATTACATTTTTAACACCCATGGGGAGCTTGAAATTTACAGGTGCTTCTTCCAGTGGCTCTTTTTCTATAAAGTTGAAGAATGCTTTTTGTAAGTCAAATATCCTCTAATTTGCCAATGTCATAAGTCTATAAATTTAGTTTTCTTAAGTCACAGTTAATCTAAATCAATAAGCACTGCATTTTAAAGTTTATCAAGTATCAAAGTATCTGGTCAGTTGACTAGAATTAATTGATGTGATTTCATGACTGTGCTCAGCTTTGCAGTATGATTTAAGGTTCACACTTAGTAAATTAAATGAGATCATTTTATAACTACTCACAGTACCAGGCTGACTCAATGAGTAATGTGCACGATGGAATCCTGGGTCTACACTAGCCCAGGTGGAACCTTCTATTGTTGCCCTTCCATCACTTATTCATTCACCAAACAAGTGCCTAGAATATTCTGGAAACTTGGAATACAAATGCTTCTGGTTTACTTCACATCAGACAATTACTTAGAGTAATTCAGTGCCAGCCATCCAACCCTAAATCTCTACAAAGATGTTAATTATTAATTAGATGGGGATTCACACAATCCAAGGAAAGAGCCAGACCTACAGGCATTCTGGAATCAAGCTGGAATGTACTGGAAAAAAGTACGAACAGGAACTTCACCGATGTTGGAACACAGCCAGGGGCTCTTTCCTTGGACGTGGAAGGGCCAAAAATCAATGGTGAGACCATGGGAAAGCGACAAATTTAAGTCAATTCTGGCCATGTCTCAGTAGCCAGAAGGACAAGGAGAAGAAAAATAGGTAACGTGCTGTTAGAACCTGCTCCCCATGTGCCAGATGCTATTATAAGCACTTTGTGTGGATTGATCCATCCAGTCCTTACAACTCCCCATGAGGTAGGTTCTGTTATAATTTCTATTTTATAAATGAGGCCAATGCAGCACAGAGAGGTTAAGTATCTTCCTCAAGGTTGCATAGCATATAAATGGCAGGGTTGGGGTCCATCCAGGCAGCCTGACCCTGGAGCCCATGCTTCGGTGGTCACAGGGCTCAAGTGAGATTGATGGAAGCCTCTTGGCTCTGGTATGCTGCCTAAGTGACAATATTATTATTAATGCTGCAAATCGCCATCATCAGACTCTCTCACCCACACAGATGCTCTTGATTTCCCCAGGAATAATATAGTCACATGGTTTATACACATCCTCTCCCATTGGAACAAGTACACAACAATCTAACTCTGGTGTATTGCGAAAGTGAGAGATTTAAAAAATCCAAATGACTTGTGGAGAAATTAGAATTTACCTTGGGTCACAGGGTGACAGTCAGAGGGACCTCAAAGCCCCCCGTTCAGAATTCTCTCCCTACTCCCATTTTTCACTTGACTACCTCTCACATCCCCATAAATATGTGTACCCTGGGGGTCTGGATAATGAATTAGAGACGGGTATTGATGGATGAAAAGCTACGAGACAAGACCTGCAAAAAGTGATTCATGAACCTAGGCAACGTTTCATAGCTAAAAATATCAAAGCTGGGGGTTAGCGTTCCAAAACACAGATCTAACCATGTGTCTCCTCTGCTGAAAACCCATTGATGGCTCTGCTTTATCACAGGGCGAATCCTCGAGGCTGTGCTCAAGGCCCCCCAAGCGCTGGCCCCAGCAGGCCCTGCGAGTCGTGCTTTCCGGGAAACGCCTGGTAGCCCCTTGCCTCCCCCGCCTCAGTTGTCCTGGGCTCCTGCTCCTCAGGCCCAGCTCAGATGTGCCTGGCCCAGGAAGGGCCTCTCCCAGATAGCCCAGACTGCGAGAGTGGCCGGCTCACGCAGGTCACAGCTCGGAAATTCCTAGGATCCAGGAGGTTAGGAACAGGTCAGTAGAGTCCCAAGAAGGGGAGGCTCCCCAGGCCTGGGGGCAACTGGAGGAGGAGCCAGTCCCCCCCACACCCCATGAGCCCTGTGCTCTGTGGAGCCACAGCCACATCACAGTGCGAGGAGGAAACCCCATGGCCTCCTGGGTAGAGCACTCTCTGCACTCTCTGGTTCTGGACCAAAATCTGCAAGGACACGTAGGATGGGGCTGGAAGACGCAGGGGACCGGCAAACCCCAAAAGGCACAGAACCTCCCAGCACCTGGAAGGCAGGGGCAGGGATGGCCTCCTTGCTGACATTTCTCTGCCTCCTTCAGGTGTGGCCACCCACGCCCAGAACGCTGGGGCACTCTCCAGAACACAAGGAGGTGATGGTGAGTTAAAGAACACGGAGGATGGGCAGGTGGATGTCCCCCCAGGAGCTCACCTTCAGTGCATGTCGCCTTCACTCGCCCGGGTTCATCCGGGGAGCACGGAGGCCAGAGGGCGGCTCCAGGTCAGGGGAGGAGGGCAGCCTCCTGCCCCAGTGGCCACCCAGGACTCAGCTGGCTTCCCTGCCTGGACCACTTCTCCCCATCCCGCCCGTTCACATTCTGCTTTTCTGGGGTCCACCTCAGGTTCCATCTCCTGCATGAAACATTTCCTCCTGTGCTTTCAGCAGCCTCCCCTCTCTGAACTTCTGCAACCGTAAATTACCTGTGGCATAGAATTAAGTGCTTAAATTATTGTTTGGCTTTTTCTTCCCTTTTCTGACTACATTGGAATATATCTCATACTTTGTTCTGTCCCCAACAGTGCTTAGCACATAGCCACTGCCCAACACGGATTTGTGGTTGGTAAAAACAATACAAAAAAGTTCCCTCCCTCCCCCCTCCCTCCCTTTCTCCCTCATTCCTTCCCTCTGGGATCTCAGCAGGAGGAGCGTACGGACCAGAGCTGGGAGCTGGCTGCCGTGAGCCCCCTTTATGGTTTGTCCAGGAAAGCCCCATTGGGGAGGTGCTTTGGAGGACAGAAGCATTTTGCAGATGGGAGCAAAATCAGGCTGTGGGCTTTTGGAGGAGGCAAAATTATAATGTGCATTTCTGTGCGGAGTGAGAACTCTGTAATTTAGGATTTTGCCTAATTGCTGTTTAGAGTTCCCAGGGACAGATTCCTCCTCAGACAGTCATGTGTTTGCCGGAGAGGTGCGCTGTGGAAGGCTCTGTCCCGCGTGGCTCAGAGGTGAGGTGGTGGGACAGGCAGCAGGTTGGTGCCGGAGCTGTGCTGTGTTTCTGGAGCCCTGGTTTGTTCGGCAGTCGGAGCTGCCAGGGGCTATGGGAGCATATTTGCAGACAGCATCTTTGGTCTGTGGCTGCTCCATTTTCAGCTCTGAGCAGCTGGTGGCCAGAGCCGAGGGGACGCCCAAGGCAGGCACATCCGTGTTCTCTCTGCAGCTGGGCTCTCTGTGTGTGCATGTGCGAGGCTGCAGCCTCTCTGTTTCTCATTCACACTGTGGACATTTTGGAAAGTTACCTACTTCCTTGGAAAAATTATTTTGGAGGGTTCCTACATGGTCGTAAGAATGACAGGCAGTTCCCTTGAGTACCCGGGGAGGAATTTGGGTGCTGCAGGCTTCTCCCCTCTGGATCCCCACAGGGATTCAAACCAAACCTGTTGTCTCCCTCTGCCTGAGTGCAGGGCTGTATCCAGCAATCAACTTTTTTTTTTTAAAGAAGGGCATACCAAAAGACAGAAGTTATGGTCGTTTTTATTAATCATGGGCTAACACCTTGGCAAGTGTAAAACAAACACACTTTCCATTCAACTCTTTATAACCTTGTCATTATAAGTTAAGGCCACAGATGTTAAAGCCACAGGGAGCAACGTTTCCAGGTGGGGCAGGGGCCGAGCTAACAGCGTGACATTGTCCAACTGTCCTGTCTCCAGGGCCATTGCTGGATGTGGATCGCGTCACACCTGGCCAAACCTTTCTAAAAGTCAAGCCTGGCTGAAGTGAGCACCCTGGAAGTTTCAAAAGGGACAAAAAAGTACATCCTACTTTGCTACAAAATAGCACAGGGTGACATCGACATATAACTCTGTGTGTGTGTGTGTGTGTGTGTGTGTGTGTGTGTGTGTGTGTAGGCAGCCACTATGGACAGGAAAGAAGTTATGTTGGCAGTCAGCTCACTCACTGTTGCAAAATAATGGTAACAGTTAGTATGCCTTCTTTGCATTCTTCCAGCCAGATGCTTTGCATGCAGTATCTTATTTTAATTTTCAAGGCAACTCGATAAAGTGTTGTTATCCCACTTTTATAGATGAGGAAACAGAGACTCAGATAACGTATTGGTCTGGTAGGGCTGCCATAACAAAGAACCGGAAACGCGGCGGCTTACCCGACAGAAATGCATTCTCTCACAGTTCTAGAGGCTGGAGGTCTGAGTTCAAGGTGAGCGTGGGGCCACGCTCCCTGTGAGAGTCTGGGCACAATCCTGCCTGGCCTCTGCCTAGCGCCTCTGCAGGTTCTTTGGTTTGTGGCAGCATCGCTCCAGGCCCTGCCTCTGTCATCCCATTCTCCCCTCTCTGTGTCTTGGTGTCTAGTCTTCTTTTCTTGGAAGGACACCAGTCCTATTGGTTTAAGGACCAACGTTACTCCAGTAAGACCTTATCTCAACTTAACTCATTACATCTCAATGACCCTATTTCCAAATAGGTCATATTCTGGGTGGGGGGAGGTTAGATGGTCAGCATGTCTTTTTGGGGAACAAAATTCAACCCATAACCCATAAGTATCTTTCCTAAGGTAACACTGCCTGCAGGTACAGAAAAACTTTGAACCCACTACTGACTCCCAAGCTCCTTTTCTTTCCCAAACACTAATTTATGCAGTTGCATCAATTGATGTGTGTGAGTTACTCAGTTTCGTTTTAGCTTTGTGTTTTCTTATCCATAACCTCCTTTGCCGCCCAGTTACTGGTCCCTGCAGTGGGGAGATGAGAAGATGGAGATCGGGCTGGGAGATAAGTCAGACTCAGGATTGTGTCTGTGTCAGAGGTCCAGTCAGGAAAGCAGAAATCATACTAAGTATTTCAAACACAGAGGATTAAATATAGGAATTTGGTTATAGCAGTGTTGGAAGGACTGAGGGAACAAGAAGAAGTGGTAGGGGTGGGAAGAGAAATTATTGTAGGCACACAAAAAAGAAAGACTGGTAGCAAATCATATGTGGGCACCATGGCGGCCTAGGTCTTTGGAGAAACCTCCCTTATATAACTTTACAAATGTTGGGCTGAGGTCAAAGGAAAGAAGGGGAAATCATTAAATCCCTGAGAGGAGGTCAGAGAAGACCAAAGCCACTATTCACCCCACAGGCATTCTCCATCGGTGGCCGAGACCTTGGGCTGTAAGAAGCTGTACCCTTGCGCACTGGACAGAGATTGGAATGTCAGACCACAGATACCTATGGAAAACCAGGACCTCTGAAGAGTCGACTTTTATAGAAAAAAACCACCAGACAGGAAAATAAGAACACTTGCTTGTCTAAATCTTGGCCCTGGGTAAAGCAAAAAAACAAAAGCCAAAGAGTCCCCCAAAAGTGTCCCATGAAAGTTCCTAACCATAAGTCTATGCTCATGGGGTCTGTGGCCAGAATTCATAGTTCTCAATGGGGTCCTCAAAATCCTAAGCCCATAATTCCATTCAAGAGGGTTCCAGGCTGGGAGTGTCCCAGGTGGCAGGCAGGCCCACACAAAACCTCCTGGGGGAACACACTTCAAACCCAGATCAACCGTAGGTAAAGGCCCAGGGAACATGAGGTCACAATAGAAGTCAGCAAACACACCAGGAAACAAGTCACCATAAGTGAGAGTCAACAGAAACCACAACGATAGAATAAGAGTCACAAAGACAGCAGGCAATAGAATGATTAGAGACCAAATATGGCATTGGTGTGTTTACTATGTTAAATAAGTGTGCATTAAAATATAATGAAGAAACAAAAGACCATCCACAGTGACCAGGCCTTGTCTAGGAGATTTCGATTGCAATGGGAAGGCAGAAGTTGCCTTCAGACCCTTTGTGTTCAGAGAAGCTGGAGTTTCTAGAAGGAATTGAGGACCAGTTTTGAGGGATGGAGGTATGCTTCCTTTCAGAGCATAAACAGGTAACATTACCCTGTTACAAGGTATCCCCAAATGGACATGATTGGAGAGATGCTGAAAAGGCAGAGCATTTGAAGGGGGGTCACAGAGGGGCTTCACTGGAGAGAGAGAGAGAGAGAGAGAGAGAGAGAGAGAGAGGAATCTGAGATAAGGAAGAAGATTTAATGGGTCATATGTGGGCAACATGGCAGCCTCCTCCAAGAGTGAGAAGCAGAGCCTAATCCTAGCTCCCTGATAGTGCCTGGTGATGGGGCAGAACTTCTGAGGAGACGGCTTCCAGGGTACCTGATGAGGCTTAGTCTGGGACCCTGGGGCTCCCAGACTTGACAGAGATTCCTGCTCAAACCTGCCTTCAGGAGATCACCTTGGCTCTGGGAAATGACACCAGTTTTGGCCACAATTAACTGGAGATCTTGGTTCATCCTCCATTTCTAGGCAAGAATCTTTGGATTCTTCTGTCCTAGGGAAAGGGTGAACTCCCCCTGCCAATCAAGAATGAAATTAAATTTTCTGCCAGCCCAATGGAAGGCAGGTTTAGAATCTCATTTAATTGGATTTAAATAAAATGAAGATATATGTTATTTATTGGGTATCTGAGTTTGTGGAATGAGATTAATACATACTGCACGAGCAATCTGTACCTCAAGGGAATTTAAAGAAGGATTTCCCCCATTTGTACCTGGGGAGAATGCCTGAGGGATGACCCAGTATGTCCTGACACTTCCCAGGCAGAACCAGGGTGAACTTGCCCCATGGAAGGGACATTCTAGGTCTTCTGTGAGTTGACCCCAAGAGGGGTCAGGCTCATCTTTGATTCTGGTATTTAGGGAATTGTAAAGCGGATGGGAGGGCAAGGAATAGGAAGGAAATTAGTAAGATGATAAGATCAAAATATCAACTTGTGCACACATTGTAGGCTGTCAGGGAACACAGCTTCCACCACTCACCCTGGGAGTAACTCTGTTCCACAGGAAAATCGAAGAGAGCATCTGAATACTGCATTTCATATTTAGAAACAAAAGTAGAGTGGCCAGGTCTCGTTTCTTTAATGTTCAATTAATTCTTGGGATATTCCATCCGTCATCAATGGCTCTGACTTTACTGTCATTAAGGAATCACTGGAAGAAGTAATTTTATCATAAAACTATTCTGTTTGGGCAGTATCCATGGTTTTACCTGTTTGTTTTTGTAATGACTCTTCCTGGTTGAGAGAACTGGTTAGTTCTATTTTGGTAGGAGGAAATTTCCTATCCGGAAGAATATAGGCTACTTGCTTGGGTAAAGAAAGTTCCAGAAACTCAAAATTTTTAAGTTTCTTGTTTTGTGTTTAGCATTCGTAAGCAGGATCTTCACATTTCTACTGTAAGCCTGTTTTTCTTGATGGAAAAAATATTAAGAGCTAACAACAACAACAAAAAAGGAAATGTAACAGTTTAAAAGGGAGAATGTCCAGATAACTCTCCTTCTAATAGTTGAAGAGTAGAAAAGTTAGTAAATAAGCCCCAAATATGTCCATGCAGCTTCTGTAACTAGTTGTCCTCTTTTGAACAGACAACTGATGGACAGTAAGAAGCGCTTGACTTACCTTCAATGCCAGTGACTTATACTAAGAATTTACTTTGGGCATTTCAATGAGGGCTTGTGGAGCCTGAACTAGACCATCAAGAATAAATGTTTAACAGTTATTTCCCACAAGGGGCACTAATGTGCTTAAAACCAGGCATCCTTGGCAGGCAGTTTGAAGCCAGACGGCGCTTCTGCCTCCAGCCCACAGTTCCAATTAATAAACCTCCAAGCTACAACCTTGGTGGTTTCTATCTCCCACCTAGACTAATAAACTGATCTCTTGGAAATGAACTGTGGACGCAATTTTAAATTTAAATATTGTGTCACCCAGATCGAATGTGCTTTCAGTCATGATATGAGCTCAAATGACGGACATACTGAATCGAAGATCTGGCTATGTTGGCAGAGGCCTTTTTCCTCATCAGGAAATTTATGGGCAGACAAATTTGCTAGGGAGCCAGACATCTACTCTAAATCGAGACATCACAAGTCATTTAGCAGCTGATCTGCAGTGTCCCTGAGCTTCCTCGAGGTCAATTAGAGGACTTGATCCATTTAGTTCAGCTTTATGACTTTAACAAATGACTTGCTGTTTTTCCTTTCTTTCTTACTTTCTTTCACTCTTGGTTACCAGAACTAATAAAAACTTCATGGAGATTGAGAGACACCTAATGAAATCAAGAGTGTTGGATTTCATGCCTACCTGTTCTAGTTCTTGTTTAGACATTCTACATTCTGTTTCCATGGGAAACAGAACGGAAACCAGTCAAGGAATTGGGCATCTTGACATCTAGCTTACATGGATTGAGGAGACCTTGGAAGGTATGAAGAATAACATCACAGAATGTTCGGTGCCTGCCACTCAGGGTGGAGGCAGTCACTTGTGGATGTGATAACTTTTCTGGCATCTGTCTCTGAAAACAGTCAGTGAAAGTTGGTGACTTGGCTGGTATTTCAGACAAAGAAATGAGGGCATGGATAGAAAACAGACAGGCCTCTAAGGCTTGAAGAATGGCAGCTTTATGTCAAAATTCCAACAAAAATAATCACCAGGGTTTTTCTGTTTTTTTCTTTCTTTTTTTAAGGCAGAAGAGCCTAGATCCAAAATTTTGTGTAATCCCTCTCAACTAAAACTCTAACAACAGCAAATAGTTCTGTAGCTCAGCTTATGTTATTCTTGGCCATGTTTGCATCTCAGGTGGCATAAACGTGACCATATAGTATATAGACACACACAATGAAGGCAGCTTATAGTTAATTTCTGTTAGAATTACAAATTTAACTGCATACGGGTGAAAAGTGCCTACAAAACAGGGAGCACCACAAACAAGTAGATCATGGCCTATGACACAAATGAGACACAGGTGCGGATTTCCTTAATATGCAAAGAGCTCTTAAACATGAACAAAAAGGTAGTAACCCAATGGAGTAATAGGCTCTCACATATGTTAGAAATGTTTTAATCTGGTGTGACATTTACTTTGATGTTGTTATTTTTTGCCATCTTCACAGGCTTGTATTTCATGTGGTCACATCTGTATGTTTGTCTCTCTTTCTGTCACCTTTCCGCTTTGAAAGGCATCCTGCCTTCTGAAATACACCTATTTCTCTGTGGATCCGGGGGCGGGGGGGCATTCATTTCTGATCCATATGTAAAATTTTGGGTGTATGTTGTGAAAAGATAAAAATAGGCTCACATTTTCCTAACCAATCAGCCAGTTGTTCTGGCTTCATTTATTGAGTGGTCTTTTCTTTCCCCACGGATGTGAAGTTTAACTTTTATCACATATTAACTACTCACGTGTGCAGAAAATAAAACGTAATTTTGGTGTGTGCATGTGTGTGCACGCAAGGGTGTGCATGTGTGTGCACATGTGTGCGTGCGTGTGTGCGCGTGCACATGTATGTGTGTGCGCGTGCGTGAGTGTGCGCGTGTGCATGTGCGTGCATGTGCCATGAATTCCTCGGAGGTGTTTGCCGCATGTGCATGTCCTTCCTTTTCCCTCTGCCCTACCCCCTTCCTCCCTAGAGACTGAAAACAGGGAAGGAAGCCAGGAAAACATTAAACAAAGTCTGCTGCTCTGGATAATGTCTATGAAGAAAAAAAGCAGGCTGAGGTTTTATGATTTAAAGACGATTACAGTGCTTCAAGAGCCCCGTGAGAGGGACAATTGCTGCCGCGTACTGGGCACTGGCTCTGTACCACGTACTGATACAGGCGACATCGCTCCATCCTCACGACCACCCACAATGTGGGTGCTGTTATCACTCGATTATAGAGATGAGGAACCTGACGCCCAGAGACGTCATGTCACTTCCCCCGAATCCTTTAGAAGGACAAGTTGAAATGTGGCTACACCAGCTGATCAACAAGGGTGCTGGGATTGTTCCTTTCCTCACAACCGTTTCTCTCATCAAAGACATCAAGTGTCAACACACACATCGAGAAAGGTCCCTGCAGATGGGACCTGGGGAAGCAGTGCTGTCTGGTGGAGATGGTCCTGGGATATAAAGGGATCGAGCCAGGTGGTGAGTCTATCGTTCTGAGAAATGTGGACCACCATTGATTTCTAGGTACTCATTTAACTCCTTTTCACATCAGAGCTTCTACTTTCCAGGAAAGCTAACGAAAAGGCATTTCATCTATGTAACTGGGTTAGGAGGGCAAGGCAGAAAACTTTTTACCACAATAGCATTGGGTAGCTCAGAGAGTTCTGTACCTAAATCTTTGGAAATTAGTGCCGCTGGGTGTTTTCATTATTTATAATCAAGTGTTGAGTTAGCAGACTTTTACTGAGTGTCTCAATGGGCCGGTAAGGTGACAGGCACTGGGGCGCATGGTAAAGCAGGAACATAGTTCCCAGACTGAGGCAGTCCAGTATAGTGGGTGCTATGATGACACAGGAAGTGTGCCTTGGGGACCTGCTTCTTTCTCTGAAATGGGTCTCTGTTTACATGGATTCAGCAAAACCAGACGCTAGATCTGGACCAGGCATCAGGAGTCTTGGATTCCTGGGCCCTCTGTGTATCCTGCCACATTCATAACCATATCCTATTTCAGTGTTCTTATCTAGAAAATAGGAATATCAACACATCTGTGCATTTCTCTGTAGCTTATCTCAAGTGTAATTGAACAGTTCTTGACATGTGTAAGTTGCTCTATAGATGCAAAGTTTTACTACTGGAAACAAGAAACGTTGTTAGTTGATGCGAAGTTTTACTACTGAGAACAAGAACTGTTAGTCGATTTGTTTTTGGTTTTTGACGACGTGTGCATATGTGTTCTATTGTTGGTGGTGGTTTTTACCACCTTGGTACCAAGCAACTGGTTTGGCTGATCCGGACTTGACCAGCCAGTTAGGAAGCCAGTCTGGTTCGTACCCTTGCCATCACGTCAGACTCCCTGAAGAGGAATGAGCTGCCTCGCTTTTTTTTTTGTCGGTTCAAACCACATCCTGCCCGTTTCCACTTTCCATGAGACAGCTCGTGACACCGGTGGTTTTAACATGCGACAGGCTTCTTGGTGAAGCGATAGCAGAGGCCTTTTTCACAGAAGTGAAAATAATTCATCCAGTGGTTAGCATGTCATGTCTGGGCATTGACTGTACCCCTACCCCCCAACTTGATCGGAATCCTGATTTGGAGAGTGAATTGCTGCTCAGCCTCCTCTCACTAACTTGAGTCTCATAACTTTCAACACAAAAACTAAGCATGAGGCAGGAAGGAGAGAGGTGCCACCACGAAAGGGCTGCATGCTGACCAGGCACAGGCCTGAATCCAATGGATGGCAAAGACATAGATTGCAGTAGCTGGGAAGGACCTCAGTGATCCTCTAGTCACTTTACAGATGAGGAAATGTCCTCGTTTTACCACTGAGCAAACTGAGTCCGGGAGAGCCAGTGCTTTGACCAAGGCCACAGAGCCTATTAGGAGCAGAGCCTGGACTGACTGGTACCTGGGTCTCCGGGGCTCCTGGCTCAAGTTCATTTGAAGTAGACCAGTGGTACCCATATCTGTAATTACAGACTAGTGGTATCATTGGAATTGGTGCATTCATCCTGGTGATCGAATCGGGTCCTGGTGACCAAGGGGCACATCTCACAGCGGGAAGCTGTTTTCTAAGAGCCAGGACGGAGCCGGCTCCAAAGTTAAGCCCGTACTCGGGGCACCCGGCAAGCAGACTCCAAATGCACTCAATGTTTTGGAATCATTTGACACTTGAAGAAGGAAAAAAAAAAAAAAGAGAGAGAGCGAGGAAGAGGAGGAGAAGCAGTGGAGTGATTATTCAAGTAATCATCATGAGAAAATCAGAACTCTTTGGAATTCGTAAACGATGGTTTGGGTTCATCTTTAAGTCACGGTGGTCGGCAGACTTCCCAGTGTTCTTGGGAAACTGGAGGAAGTGATGGGAGAGCCACGGCCTGAAGCAGGGCTGCAGAAGGAGCCGGGCCTGGGTTGCCAGAGCCCAGGAGAGGATTTAGGACCAGCCTGTGTGGCCTGTGCCCCACCCCAGTGTCCAGTGGGAGCATGAGATTTGTCCTTGTGCTTCTCTCCTGGAGGCCCTGGAGGCTCTGACCATAGGAAACACCATTTTCCAGAGACATCTCCCCAGAGCCTCTGACCCGAACAGTGTTTACACCAGGCTGAGGGCTCCCCTTATCTTTTAAGGGTACGAGGTGGCCTGTACACGGTTAACTTATTAACTGCGCTGTGGTTGTCTCTGAGAAGCCTGGACTGAATGACCCCCTCTGCTCCATGCTGTGTGGGCTCCTGTTGCACAGCCTGTGCTGAGGCCTCTCCCGGAGCAGAGGGAGCCCTTAGCCTGGAGGGGAAGGAGGGCTGCTGTTCCCATGGGGCCCGTGTGAGCAGATAGCCGGCACCTGGAAGGGGCGGGTCCCAGACCTGTCCCAGGGCAGGGTCCCAGCTAACTGTGGCTCCATTGTGGGGAGAGTTCCCCTTTTGTCAGTTTAACTGACAGCCCAGATAAGAGGTGCTGCGCTGGGTCTCGTAGGTTGCACAATCAACCACTTTGCTAACTGAGAGAAGAGACAAGTCTTTTCCAGCCCCTATGGTCAAAAACGAATTTCCTTTAGGGCTGTTCTCGCCACCGTCTCCTCTTCATCCTCTATTTTTAGTTTTCAAGTTGGTCTTAATTTGGTGTTGGTTTTTTTGAGGGGGAGGGAAAGAACGGAGGGTGATTTTCCTTCCATTCGTTCCAGCACTGGCCTGGGGTCTGGCCTCTGGCCTCCTGCTTCCTTTCCTGCCTCAAGATGTGCCTGGACTGTTGTCCACCCCTGACCAGGGCTGGGCTCCCGTAGCGTTCAGGCCAGAGGGCCCGTTTGGGACGAGCAGATGAGCTTGGCCATGTGGCAAACTGTGAATTCCGGGCGCAGCATGGTCAGCGGAGTCACGAAGCCTTCTGCTCGCTCAAGAAGAAACATTCTCTCTGGCAGCTGCGTCCCCAGACTCGCCCCCAACAACTCTCCAGTCAGGCCCTCACCCTGCCATGAAGCTCTCCCCATGGAAGAGCCATTTGCCTTCCCCTGAGATGAACGCCCCGGCTCCCTCCCCGACACCATCTGCACACCCTCCTGAGCAGTGGCTGCTCATTTATTTCATCTCCTCATAGCCGTCTGTCTAGAAGCAAGCATAGGACTTCACGGAAGCAGTGAGGATAGGAAACGTGTGTTTTTACCTGATTATAAGTTAATTCAGCCATGTGATCTCGGGGGGGGGGGTGTGTGTGAGCCCCTCCGGTGCTTCAGTCTCACCCGGGGAGGAAGTGTGTGTCCCACGGACCCTGCTGGCAGGGGCTTTGTAAAGTCCAAGGCAAGGATAAGCTGTGACTGGACCGATAGGTCCTCAGGCTTGAGAAAAGAAGAGAAAGAATAGGAGAGGCAAAGAAAAAACCCGCAAATGAGTGGAAAAGGGAGGGAAAGCACGAGAGGGAAGATGAGGCGAGGGGAGGCCAGGGAGGTGCCACTCAGTTTGCACAGGGGTCCCCTCCAGCACTGGGCTTGATTGACCTGATGCTGCGGCCCCTGGTGCAAAGTGGCCGGAGCCTGAGGTCAGGACAGCCAGACGTCTGGCCAGGATGCAGCGCTCTGAGGCCCACTCTTCCTGCAGGTTGCTCCTAGGCCACTGCTGCCATCGCCCCCAGATGAGTGGAGGGCAATGCCTGCTCAGGGGCCCTCGGGTTCTTGCCCCCTGCTCCTCTGGGCTCAGCTATGAGGGACTGATAGCCGGGCTCACTGCTAGGGGGGCAAGGGCGGACCCTGGGGCCTGAGCCTGTGGTCATTTCACCTCTGCTCTCAGTCATCAAGGGGAGGCTCGATGCAGCTCCAAGCCCCTGTCAAAATGGGCTTTGACAGATTCTGTGGCACAGTCAAGGACATGGAAGCTCCAACTGGACCAAAGGCTGTGAGGACCACACAGTGCTTTAAACCAAGGCTCATGGGGTGGCTGCACCTATGAACTGAGCATTGCACCCACACTGACCCACTGCTCACCTGGGGGCCACAGGTGAGCCAACCAACATCCCTGACTGCCTGGTTTTGTCTCCCACCTCGACTACGGTCTGTCTAACGGGTCTGATTCCTGTTTTGTGCAGGGCCTGGAGCCCTGGGGTGGCGCACCGTCTTCCTGGCACAGGGCAAACAGCCTTCCCGTGGGCTCATGTCTTCCCATCGCTGAATTTAAACCGATGTGGGCAAGGATGGCGGGTCCCCAGGCTGACCGCCCAGGCTCTGCTGTGCGTATCTAAGCCCCAAGCCCCATAATCAATCATTCTCAGCCCACCACCTCTCCCCCCTCCTATGCGACCACCAGTTGCTCACCAATAATTCGAAACTGTCTTTTGTGACAGAGACAATAAGTGTTGACAGTTTATCTGCTTTGTATGATTCCAAGAATAAAGAGGAGGGGGGAAAAGATCAAGGGAGAGAGTGCTGATAATGACAGGGTTCTCCGGTAAGCTGGGAAAAGACTCCTGGAAACTCACCCCTCACCCTGGGACAGGTGAAGAAGAAGGAACCCTTCTTCATTCTGAGTCCCCTTTATCATCGCGGTGTCTTTTTCTGGTTAGTGATCAGGCTTCTCTTTGGGCCTTACGTCTCCTCTGCTTCTCCACTCCTCATGTCACGCCCGACCCGAGCCGGGCAGTGACAGGAGCTTTCTCACTTGTGCCCACCTGGGAAGTCACAGTCGCTTGTCACCATGCTGTGGGCAAGTAGATGAACATCTGTGGTGTAAAAAGATCCTCCTGGGCTATGACTGGTGGAGGCAAAGTCTCCTCGTTGTAAACGAGCTCAGCCGTAATGAAGAGGTGCTGACAGAGAAAGCAACCCCTACCTTTTTCATCCCGCTTTCTAACTTACACTGTGCAAAGTTGTCTGCACCTAGATACGAGGTGGAAGGAGGACAGTGTGACAGATGGGACCGCGGAGTTGGTGGGAGACTGTGGGTGCTTGCGTGTGTATGTGTGTGTGAGTGTGTGTGAGCATTCAAGGAAGAAGGGAGCCGTTGAACATGGCTGGAGAGGGCGGAATAAATTATCTCCAAAGCCCTTGGTTAGTGATCAGGTGGAGACAGGAGAAAAGGGAAAGGGATGAGGTTCTGTTGAGCAGGTGTGGAGGGCTGAGAACAAGAAAGAAACCAGAAAACCCCTGCCTTGACTGGAACGTGGCTCAGGAATGCGCCTCAGGATTCCTTAGGACCCCCGCTGAGTTAGAGACTTGGTTCTTTAGAACAGAAGTTGGTGAAAAGATCCTATTGAGGGGAAAGGGTCAGAAGGATCAGGAACTTCTCAGTGCAGACAAACCCAGGCCCATGTCAGCAGAAAGACAGGAACAGTTTAGGGAGGGTGCTGGCCAGGGACGCACAGTCTCTCCACTTCCCTTGGGCCAGGGCTAGTGGCTGGGAGGTCCCGAGGACCCTAAAATGATGAAAATCTTCCAGTGGGTCACTCCCCGTCATCTGGGAAGCATTTTCTAAATGAAACAACACAGTGAAAACACAGAAGACGCCTGAGGTATGGACAGGGGAGGCCAAGGAGACGGCCTGGAAAGGGAACCGCAGGGAGAGCAGGAACAGAGCTTTCGCACTGGGAGGTAAGAACTGACTTCAGGCTGGGGCGCCAGGACGGCTCCCAAAGTATGTTCTGAAGTAGTTAGTGTCCTACAAATACAGAGGCAGCTCTGCCGCGGGTTGAAATTCGGGAACACCGTGTTGAACAAAGTAAGGGTTCTTCATTGTGGCACTTCTCGTAGCCTTTGCTGTGCCAGCGTGACGCCACAAGACTAATATGTGGTGGTTCTCAAACTTATGTGACTATGAAACCCTGTTTCCAGAACGTGCCTCCTAGAGCTGGTCTTCCACAGAACACTCTTTGGGACACACTGTGGTGGCCAGTCATGGGAAATGTGGGTAATCTGCTAACTTGGAAACTTGGGTGCAGGGCCAAGGCTCTTGTTTCACTGACTTACGACATTTTCTGGTTTGTTTTGTTTTCTTAATCTTGCCTTGTCCCCTTCTAGAAGCTGAGATCTCTTCCCGGGAGTCTGCTGTTGAGGGGAGCCTGGAGGCAATGCACTGGCTCTCCTTGACTGGTCTGCAGGCAGCAGTGGGCTCAGCCTGACAGCTTCCTGAGGATAGAGATGAGTTTACCTGTGTGGCTATCCTGTGCCAAGCCTGGGAAGCACTCTTCCCCAGCCCTCTACCACACCTGTGTGCAGGTAGATCCAGGAGAGACACACTCTGTCTGAAGAGCAGTCTGCCCGGGGGAAGACAGCCAACAGGGACTTTAGAACAGCCTGAGGGTCATGGCCAGATCACAGTAAAAATAATAATATGACTTATTTGCTATAGAAGAGAATTCAGAATTAAGAGGATCTTGGACTCCATCCAGGTGGTATTAGTTACATAGGAACCAAAAGCACTGCCTTAGAAGGGCTCACTGGTAAGGCAGTCCTGAGCCCTAAGGGACTGTGCGATGGTGAATCGGGATTATTTAGGGAGAGGGCCACTCTGTCTGTCTGTCTGTCTGTCTGTCGGCATAGCTACTGGTTGCACAGCGCCCTGTGGCATGTCCCCACCGGGGATGGAGAGATTGACTCCCAGGGACAATTCAGTAGGTTGGGAATCTAGAGACCAGAACACCTAACCCCAGGCCAGCCACCAATGGGCTGGCTGACCCCAGGGCAAATCACTTTGTGTGGTTTCCTCATTTGGAAAGAAAAAAATAAAAGAGATAAAATCTGATCTACCTTTCAGACTTTGGGGTGGTTTCTGTTTTGCTTTTTGTGAAGAGCAACTAATAAAAATGATACCAAACCCTTCTGAAAATAAATACAGGCTCTATGCATTTCTAGCAATAATAGCATGTACTCTCATTGGGACCATGGCTCAATTTACCACGATAAAAATCACTGGTAAATTTCTAAAAAGTTACTCCTTTGTGCACGTAACTTCTCCGTAGAAAATGGTTTTCTGTTAGGAGAAAGTTAATGGACACTCCAAGTCTTTCATTTGGGGGTTTATGTATTTCTTTTCCCCATTTGAATAGCTCTCTCTCTCTCTCTCTCTCTCTCTCTCTCTTTCTCTTTCTCTCTCTGTCTCTCTCTCTCTCCAGGTTTCCATTTTGGTCATATTTCAGAAATGGCTGAACTTCAGGTTCTGAACTCTCACTTACTGAGAGCAAATTTAGAAAAAATAATGAGATTAGCAGATAAGTAAACAAACATTTTAATTGAAACTCAAACTGTTAGAAGTACTTTGGGCAGTATGGAATTACATGTTACCATATTCTTTGTTGGTCTGCATGAAACTAAAACCCAGAAGGTTATATTAAACATAGTCACCTCACTCCACAGGGCCATAAAAAGAGTTTTTAATGTGGCAATTTAAAGAAAGGCGAGGGATTGTGCAAAACACAATGGCACAAATGAGGGTTTTGTTGCTTTTGTTTCTTTCAGAAAGAAAATTAGCTCTTAGGGAGAGTAGAAAAGTACCACATTTCAGACCCCCTCCCCCACCAGAAAACGAGGAAGTATCTTGATGGGACCTCAGTGATCACTTAGAAAGATGGATTTGAGTCCAACATGGAATGAGGTTTTAATGCAGGTTTTATGTTGTGAGAACCTGGACTCTGGCCCTCAGGAGTGCTTCTAAGTTCAAACTTCACTTCATTCGATCTTTTTTTTTTTTTTTTTTTTTTTTTTGTATTTAATACATATTTCATAGACTCCTATCTTAAAAGCTTTCTGATTGATTGGCGGTGGGGAGCCAGGTCTCTTATCTAACTGGACTCAGTTCCCGCTTTCTCTCCAGAAACCCAGAACATCCAGGAAGGCCAAAGCGGTCGTGAAAAGGTGGCTCTGTTCTTTCTTTCTCTGCTGCTGCCGTGCAGGTACTGAGTTGTGACTGGAAAGTGCTCGCCCACTTCCTCTCTCCTTTCTCCTTTCGAGTCTCAGGGGTCTTGCTAACCATGAAGCAGGCCTGGGCTTTCCTAGACCCTGCAGCTGTCCCTTGCTCACCCAGCAGAAAGTGCTTGAGAGCATGCTTTTAGCAGGAGAGTCCTCTCCGTGGTTGGCTAATTATAGACCTTGGTCACCTCAGTCCTTGGACATGAACCTCCGACTTGCTTTTCATTTTCCTGATGTCAGAAAATACCCCTTCCCTGCCTAGTACATAACCACTGGTCACATGTGGCTATTTACGTTTACATTAAATCAGGTTAAATAAAATTTAAAATTTAGTTCCTCAGTCACACTAGTCCCATTTCAAATGCACATTATAGACCATATATAGGACAATGCAGATATAGACCATTTCTGTTATCACAGGAAGTCACAGTGATGCCTCAGGGATAAAAGCCCAGGCCTTCATTTGTACTGGATTTTAAGAAGCTGAGACCCAGAAAGGTTTAATGACTTGTCCGAGGATATCCAGGGGTTTAGGAGACTATATGATTTTGGCCATTTTGGAATTTTGGGGGACGTCCTTTATTTTAATTTTGATTTTTGAAAGGAACTTCCTATATCAAATATGTCTTTGACTTTTGCAAGTAAAATAATATAATGATGGTCTGGAACAAGAAAAACACTGATCCTTTTTGGAGATGCTCAACACTGAATAATCAATTGTGTCCAAATATTTTCCTCTTTTTAGTGACCTGTGAATTTCACAAGAGAAAGGAACTCTGGATTGATTTTTGGAGACCAAGAAACATTGCTCTATTTATTCCCTGTCCTGGATTGGGCTAGCAGTATTATTATGCTCCTAAAGACACTTGGAACAGTGGAATCAATTACAGGAGAAGGCCGACAGGTCAGCTCTGCCCAGGAGTCACAGGACCCATCATTTCACATCCAAAGGCAGTCAACCACATTGGTCAGACTCGGGGGGAGAGGACAGTGGTACAGGCTGACCTAACATCTGTGTCCTGAACAGTCTTCGTAGATACTTAGCTTCATGTAGAGCCAAAACAGACAAAAATTGTCTTCCCCCCTCCACCGTGTCCAGGATTTATGCAGTGCCTCATGCAAAATCTCAGTGGGCCCAGAATTCACGGCCTGTGGGAGACTGAAGCCTTACTCGTTGCAGAAATCAAATACAAAGAGCCATAGAGCATGAAAGATGGGGAATTCAGAACTTGGGACTCTTGAAAAAGGTCTCCCCAGAGAAAGGGCCCAGACACGTCCTCTGAGAGCCACCGTCCTTGCTAGGCTCCCTTGTACACAATTTGTCCATATGGAGATCAAAGGGAATTCTGGGCAATTGTTTTGTTATTAATTAAATGAAATTGATTTGCAATTATTCCAACAGTTAACCGAACCATGGTGTAGAGAGAAGATAAAAGAAAGAATCTGGGCTCAGTGTGGCCTTCATTAATTTCCTCGTTCTAATGAATACCTCTCCTTATGTTCTTCCCAGCCCTTGCCCACTCACGTGCAATAAGGAAATACAAAAGAAAGCAGTGGAGCGTCTCCTCTTGGCACAGTGGGTTGTGTTTTTCCAACTCTGGGGCCTTGACTTGTTGAAGAAGACACCATGAAAGGCCAGTGTCCCCCATGGATGTGATTTTATTGAACAGACACTGAGAAGTGGGGCAGTGGAAGAAGTTCTGGCCCGTGTTTCAGATGAATTGCATGATAAGAAGCAAACCAACCTGTAAGGACACAGAAGACCAGAGACCAAATAGCATGGAGCATGGAACATCCATCAAATCCCACAGGTCGGGGCAGGTAAGGGCCAGAGCCCAGAAAGTCAGAGAGTTAGCAAACTCAACAGTGGTATTCTGTTCTCTTTTGTAATTCTGCCCTCTATGGCTGTGCAAGGGCCCCCTGAGTTTTCCTATAGTCAAGAGGGAGGGTTGAGGTGGGGCAAAAGGTGAGGCCTTAGTGGCGGTGCCAAGAACGTCTTCCTCCTCTCCAGGTGGCCCTTCTGCCAACGGGACTCAGCCTGGCAATGTGCTGTGCTGCATGGCGCCCAGAATGGGTCCTCCACTCCGCAGCACCCTGACTATTCACGTGCTGCTTTAATCACGTCTCCTGGAAACAACTATTGGCTAAACTAGATATTTTTCCCAACCCTTGGCTTATTATAAGGAAGAAATGGAGAAAGGAAGACATATGCTTCGAGGACAGAGCTAAGAAATAATTTTAAAGGGTCCAGAGAGGGAGTGAGGTGGTACCTGGAAGACGGCAGAGGAAGCAAGATGAAATGAAACCAAAGAAAACTGCTGGGCTGTGGCTGTGGAAGTGAAGACTGAGTTTTGAAGAGGGGCATCTCTGGCCACCAGACCTTGTCTCCATAGATAATGGTCTCCCTGAACACTAGAGCTTCTGGATAAAGATGTGCGGATGGCTGGAAGCTGACCATGCTGGCTGATAGCAATGAGGACTAACATGCCTGGGGAAGAGCAGAGGTGAACATCAGACTTTGCACACACAACACGGTGACAGGTGCTGAGTTTGGCCTCAAGGGCATTGCTGGTGGACTCAGAAAGAGAAGTCTCTGTAGCTGGAAAACTCAAACCTCAGCTCCACTACTAGCAGCTATGAGGCTTTGTGAAAATAAATCTGCCTCTCTGAACCTCAGTTTCTTTATCTATTGTGGTAGGCTGAATATGTGCCACCCCAAAGATGTCCATGTCCTAAACGCTGGAACCTGTGAATGTCACCTTATGTGGTAACATAGACTTTGCAGATGTATTTAAAATAATGATCTTGAAATGAGAGAACCACCCTAGATTGTCTGGGTGGGCCCCACGTCATCACAAGGTTCTGATGAGAGGGATACAGAGGGGACGGTAAGAATGAGAGAGGGGTTGTGATGACGAAACAAAGCTTGAAGTGTTGATGTAGGAAAGGGCACGTGTGGCTTCTAGAAACTCACACCTTGATTCAACAATGATACCTACCTCACAGGGCTGCTGTGACAGGTTATATAAGACAAGTCACCTAAAGCACTTATCAGAGTGTCGGGCAAGTAAATGGAAGACAGTTTTAGCATGTGTTTTTAAAAATTATTATCAGAGCAAGCATTGGATCCCTAGTCTGACTTAAAGCCCAGCCACTATGCTGTCCTAAAGCCACCTTGGGGTGGTTGGCAGTAGATGCACTTCAAACACAAAACAAAAAAAACAAAAAAAACTATGGTAAAGCATTTTAGAATTACTGGAACACAAGAAGATGCTTCTTAGTCCTTTATCTCAGAAAGCTTTGGGTACCTCCTTGGGGTAACCGGTTGCATCATCAGTCCTGCAGACGTGTAACTGAAGTCCTGCATTCCAGCTTCTCACAGCGATGTTCTCAATGACATTCGTAGGATTACAGGTGCACTTGAGGCACGCTCTCAGATAACGTGGTAGAGACTGAAAAGTGTCACAAAGCCATGTGACTGTGAAGTGGGTGAGAAAGACTCAGAGGGTGTCATTAACAAATGGCTGGCTGGCTGCCAGGGCGTTGCATAGCTCTGGTGATGTCATTTGATAACTTCCTGATCACGCATGTTGATCCCTTCTAGGCTCCTGCCATCCTCACTGGCTCTGTTTTGCACCTGACAGACTGAATATACAAACGGACAAGGGCCAGACCATATATAAAAATTGAACTCTGATCTGCAATCCACAGCAACCAGCTCAGAAAACCAACCCCTTATCTACAGTAACCAGCCCAGAAAGTTAGTCTGCTCTCTATAAACCAGACGGTAGGAAGTCAGACCTTTATCTCTAGTAATAATCCAGGAAGCCCAACAATAACCTCTGAATCTATCAGCCTTGGAGGGCCAGGAATTGATTAACAACCGACAGCTTCCCTGAGTTTTGTCCCCACTTCCAACTTAGGACCAACCAGAGAGAGCCAAATGTGCTCCCCAGTCAAGCATGTAGGAAGCTAGTTGGCCCTCCTATGGCTTCCCCAGCCCAACAGCCCCCAAGTGGAGCACACCTGAAACTTTCGTTTTTTTCCACTGCAAAGCTTTCCCTCTCCTCTGCCTGCCTTTGAGTGTCTGCCAAATGCAAGTGATGTGAGGTGGCTGGCTCCTTTGCTATATATAGCAAACTCTGAATAAATGGCCGTTGCTTGTTCTCATTTGGTTGGTCTTTGTTTATTTCCGTGCACCACACAATGGTGAGTGTGGACTTTGGTGTGAGAACACGCTCTATGCACCTGGACATGGCCACATTTGGTCACGTGATCGGATCACGGTGATGACTGTGGCCTCATGAGGCTCAAGACCCCTCTTGGTTTCCATCTTTGTGGAGTGTACATGGCTTCCCCAGGAATAGGAGATGAGTGTGATGAAACAGTGACTAAGTTTTGTTTGAACTTGAATTAGTTGTGGTACCACTGGGTGGAACATGATATAAGAAGTAATTAGTGAAGGCAAGTGGGAAAAGCCCAAAATTGGAATTTTGTTTTTAAGTAACGCTTGGGAGAGAATAATTTAAGAATGAAGACAACATATCTCCCTGCACACAGTTCTCATTTTAAAGAAAACAATGAGAAGGTAAGTTTTAAGTGGTGTCACAGGGAATGTTAGAAGCTAATGTTACTAATCGAAAAGCTATCAGGGCAAGGAAATAACCAGGTAGTTGTGAGGTAGAGATATTGCAGGAACACTCTGTAGACATCTCAAATTATTGGTCTTTGCAAATAAGGTCCACATGCAATGTTCTCTGCAGTGTCATTGTCAAGACCCTCACTAAGTTTATAGCTAGGCATTATGATGATTTCTCGTGATGTGACCTGGCTCCAAGGACCACAATGGATTATTATCCTGGGGGTCATTTATCATTCTCTCTCTCTCTCTCTCTCTCTCTCTCTCAGTAAAAAATACAAAAACTCAAGGTTTGGTAATGAATTAAAAAATTGTTGACATTGTGGGTAATTATAGGAATTTGCTTCCTTGATTTAGCTTCTTAATTTAAATCCTTACTCTGTGTGGGTAGATATTGTGGGTTATTATTTTCTGTGGTTGCACAGCTTTTAATGGTTTGGAATAATAAATAATGTGATTTTTCCATTTTATGTGGCACCACAACCTTTTGGCATTCACCATTTTGATGTCCTTCACACCACTATCCCAGGAGGCTGGTAGGACTTGGTAGGACAAACGGTACGCTCTGTTTAACTAGGGAGAAACCTAAGATTCAAAAAGGTGGAATGCTTTACTTTTTTTTTTTTTTTTAAAGATTTTATTGGGGAAGGGGAACAGGACTTCATTGGGGAACAGTGTGTACTTCCAGGACTTTTTTCCAAGTTAAATTGTTGTCCTTTCAATCTTAGTTGTGGAGGGTGCCGTTCAGCTTCAAGTTGTTGTCCTTTCAGTCTTAGTTGTTGAGGGTGCAGCTCAGCTCCAGGTCCAGTTGCCGTTGCTAGTTACAGGGGGCGCAGCCCACCATCCCTTGCAGGACTCGAGGAATTGAACTGGCAGCCTTGCGGTTGAGAGCCCACTGGCCCATGTGGGAATCGAACTAGCAGCCTTCGGAGTTTGGAGCATTGGAGCTCTAACCGCCTGAGCCACTGGGCTGGCCCCTCAAGTCATACTTTTAGCACACTGGGATTCGAATACAGATCTTCTGATATCAGGCATTTGACACCCACTGACAAGGTTTGCAATACTTTCATTGAACACAATGCAATCTAGTTCCTCCTTTAAACTGGTAACCTATGTTTCAAAAGTAAGAACTCTTTTGGGTAAGTCTGGAAAAGAGTTGAGGGAATTGAAGAGAAAGATGCCTTCCAGCCTTAGCAACTCAATTAGCATGGGAAGATAAGGGGATGGGGTCAGGCAGAGGAAGGCATTTATTTTACAGGCATATTGTTTGTCTGTGAGCTCTAAAAGATCAAGAAAAAGAGTCTAGAGCTACGCTGTCTGACGTGGTAGCCGCCCGCCGCATGTGGCTATTGGGCACTTGAAATGTGGCTGGTTTGAACTGAGATGTGCTCCAAATTTCAGTTCCACACTGATTTCAAAGACTTCCTATATTAAAAAAAAAAAAAAGGAAAAAAAATAGAATGAAAACTACTCCAAATAATCTTTATATTGATTACATGTTGACATGACATAATGAGTTAAATAAAATATAGTAAAATTAATTTCATGTGTTAATTTAATTTTTAATGTGACTCCTAGAAAATGAAAAATCACATCTGTGGCTTACATTGGGACTCACAGTTTATTTCTATTCGGTGGTTGGTGCTGGTTCATAGGTTTCCCCTTTGGATGAGACAGTCACTGGATAGGTGAGGGTTTAAGTGAGGCCAGTAGTCCAGCAGTGTCTCAAATAGGACAGAGACGCTTACAGTCCATGGCCGAGGAATACTGGTCCACCCTGCCCTTGGGAACAGGGCCCTTATTATGCAAGACATTAAAGAAGCAGCAAGAGTTCCATGTGGCAATTTCAATGGAAATATTTTTGCTTCTAAAACCTAGTTTCTTTCCTAAACTCCCCGCAAGGCAAAATGGATTATTGCTTCCTGGAAATCGAAGCAGGGGACTTGAAAGTGTTTCATATTAAAAACAGAAAAGCCCAAGGAGGAGGAAAATAATTATGTTTCTAAAAGCTTTTAGAACAAATGCTTGCTTGTGAGAAATCCTTTTCCTATAAATATTTTATTCCTCTTTTTCTTTCTTCTGTCCCCCAGCTGAGGAGTTCCACATGGACATAGGAGATGACGTTCCCCTTGGGAGGGAAGATCAAAGGCCCCTGGTCTACTTGCTGCTGAATTTTACTCACAGTCTTTGCAGTGTCTGCTCCCACCCGCCTGCAGGGCTGTGAGATGAAGTGGGCTCAGAACTTTGGAAAAACAGACAACACAGAGAAAAATCCATAACTACAACGTATCGGAGCCAGCTGTTTCAAACAAAAAGGTCCAAGGCTTGGCTAGAGAGAGAAATGCTTATACTTCGTCCGTGGGAACCTGCCCCTGAGCAACTCATTCTGAAAGACATTTAATAATATAAATAGCAAATTACTCCTGATTGATGCTAAAGAAGATGACAGAAAACAAGGGGCCCATTCAGTGGGACTTGAAAATATTTAATAAACAAAAACCAGGGAAGGCACTAGAATGAGTTACCAGGCTAAAGACTGGGTCTTAATCATCCCTACCACCTAAAGCCCAGTCCCACACCTGTGCTCAGAGTGGAGCTCCGCAAATGTTTGCTGGAGCCATTCATCAACCAGTTCCAAGAGCTTTGAGTGAGGATCATGTGCCCAAGGGTTTAGCTTGGAAAACCGGGGAAATGATGCTACTGCTGATGGAAAAGGGGAAGCTAGGGAAAGACCTAGTCTTGGGAGTACATGACAACTTAGGTTTGGTGGGTGTGTTGAGATGATAGTAAATATCCAGTTGTCCATGGACAGCAGGTAGAGGAAAAGAGGGGACTCGAGGTTATCGAGTCAGCTCTTAGCTAAGGAACCATGATCATATTTGGTGTAATCCTTTGAAAGGGATGTTGAAACATAGGTGTGTCCAAATGGAGGAACTAGGATGGTGTAGGGCTGAGAATTGTGGCTAGAACATTCAGCTTCGAGGAGCTAAGCCTACAGGGGTATATTTTGTTCTCTTTGCATCCAGGGGCCTGACATGCAAGGGGTAGACTTGTTCGGTGCCACTGCTGGGAGACAATTTGCCATGGGCTTCTCATGTTTCTGCTCTTGTTGCAAGGTACTAACTGCTCTTTGTTTCAGACTCTCTTTCCATGGTGTATAGTGAACAGTCTTGGAAGATAAAGTCTTCCTCCAGAGCAAAGCACAGATTTGTTTACAGCCTTGAAAGACTGACATGGTGTCTTCTTCCACAGCAAAGGGCAAACATGCTTACTGCTCATTATAAAAGATTTGAGTTTCCTAAACTCTTAAACTCCTCTCCTGTATCATAACCCAGTGTGTGTGCAGGTGTCGGCTGATCCTCTTCCCGTTGTCCTGTGGGAACTAAGACTTGGGGACCTGGCTCAAAAAATGTTGATACTCTGGCAGATGCAATTTCAGTGAGTCCTTTGTCTCTGACCCAGAAATCTCGTGTTTTCAACCAGCATACATAAAATGGTGGCAGGCTGACTTGTTAACTTGCAGGTAGGGAAAACTCTCAGGCCCTTCAGGGTTTGTGACAGTCACTGGGTCCACGGAAGAACTGTAAGAGTATGTAATTAAAGCCAAGTCAGAGAGAGTTCTTCTCTTTGAGGGCAAAGAGGGAAGAAAAGAACAGGGCCTCATTACTTTGGGACAAGTTTTTCATTATAGATGTGGGTTCAGATATTTTAGCAGCGTATATTAAGGATGGTACAGGAACATGCAATGCAGGACAGACAGACAAATGACATGCAGGATAAAGTGGGCAAAAAGCTGCAGTTTCTTTTTTAATGAAAACCAAAACAAAAGGAGAATTTTCAACACATTTTCAACAAAAATAGTACGTTTTAAATTGATTAGCCTCTCATAGTTTTCTGCAGCAAAAGTCTATGCATTTAAGTGAATTTCTGTGACACTAAGGCTTTATTTATTTACTTTTTTGGTCCTTGAATGAATAATTACTACAATTATTATTACCCAATTACCTGCTTCTTCGGTGCAGGACAGAAAGACTCATTTTAAAAGCCCTGCTGGGTCCTGGAGGAGAGAGTGTATCTTCGGCCCCTACTATCCCCCCATTCACCTTGGAGCTTTCAATCAAGTCCAGAGAAGTGCTGAGAGCACCGGGGGTCTTCCAACAAGTTGTTGGTGTGCCACTAAAGGAAGATTGAAAAACGTACCACCCTTGCACATGTTTAAGTTGACATTTGATTTTTAAAATTTAACTGTAAATAGTTGCAAAGGATTTAATTTCCAATGCGTTGTTAATAGTATGAGAAAGAAAACTGTCCAAACCTGTCCGTGGCAGAATTTTTTTTTTATGATGTAATTTATGGCTCCTTCCATGAAGTAATTATGATTCCTGATAAAATGCTTGAGTAATTTCCGGATCAACTTTACTGGGATTAAGAAATCCTGAGAAGTTAGGGTTCCCCCACTCAGGTATCTTAAAACACGTCAATCAGACTTTAGCCATTCTTTGGTTGTGGCACTATTTGTTTTTTTCTCTGGGTGTCTGTTTCACAAGAGAATCCCTGAATGGAGGCCAGTTTGAAATGGAATTTTTATACATACCAATAACAAGTTTGACTGAGAAGGTATTAACAATTGACATTTTAAAATAAATTTGCTACATTACTTTTAATTACAGACAATGGAATCTAAATATAATGATTTGACTGATACTCAGTATCTACATGAAAAACACAGGAACAAGTTATTTTTGACACCTGGAAATTTTACATTGTTCCTTTTCTCCCCTCAAATTCATATTTCTACTTTCCATTTTACCCTAATATGCAGATTCTTACGACTGAAACCTTAATTAACCTCATAATTTTCTACAAAAGTAAGTCTATGAATTTTTGTGACCATAAGGCTTTATGTTTTTGTTCTTGGGTTGAGTAATTATTACAACTTTTATTATTACCCAATTGATAAAAAATGTATAAATATATTACACATTTTGATGAGTGATTATTAAATATAAAATTTAAATTTTATTAGAAATACACCTCTTAACGAAATAAATGGGGTTGGTTTATTCCATCTCCCCAGGAAGGACATGTATCCATAAATAGAAATTACCTATTACTGGAAAGAGCCAGGGTTCACCGTCAAGTCTATTCTTGTTTTTTGTTTTTAAGATGTAAGCTCTGAAGAGTGTTGTTCACATAATGAGTACATGGGAGAGGAGGAAGTTTCTGAATTATATTCTGAAATCACATTCAAAAAACCTTATCTGCCAGCTATCTTGACTAGGTAGGCACTTCTTCAACTTCGTTGAAAGCAAGGAGTTGAAAGAATGATTTGCAAAAAGGTTAGTTTCTCCTCCCGAGGAAAGATTCAAATCAGACCTTTTGGTAGCCCAACAGTTTAATACCCAGGACAATGCCCAGGAATGTGCAGGTAAATTGGCTCGCTGGGGGGAAAAAAGAGGGAGTAAGAAAAAACAACAACAACAACAACAACAACAACAAAAAACACACAAAGCAAAACAAAACCTGCTTTGTAGGTTTTCCTCATTTCCTTGGTGTAAATTGACCACATCCTATTTCTAATGAGATAACAGAACAAGGCCGCAAATCATGGACAGTTGGACATATACACTAGAGAAAGAATTCCCCTTTGGAATAACCTTCCAACGTCCCCGGGTCAAAAATCCACCACACCAACCCCCAAATTCGAACACAGGACCTATGAAAAGCTGTGATTCCTCAGTGCCTGCGCACTAGCCTCTTGCTGAGAAGGTTGATTCCTTTAAACAGCCCTTGGAAACGCTGTGCGCCAAGGGTACACATGCAGCCGTTTGAAGACCACTTTTTGAGAAGCACAGGCTTGGAGTTTGTCACACCATGGCTCAAATCCTGCCTCCTGTAACTTAACGTTTGAGGATTTAGGCATGTTGTTTAACTGCTGAGTCTCAGTTTTCTCCTACGGAATAGAAGCCAATACCTACCTTTCAAGGTATTAAGAACTGGTGATAGTTATGTGTATAGTGCTGGCATCCAGCAGATGCTCAACAGATGGATGTTACTATTAGAGTCCCTTTGCGTTGAAGGGAAGAGATTTGAAGGGTGGAGGCTTGGTGTATCGGTAATAAGGGGGAAACCCAGGAACCTTGCTACTTACGGTTTTTTGGGTTTGTTTGTTTTTTTTCTCTGCAAAGTAGGTGACTGCTTTGATTATCTTAAAATGCTCACTTCCAAACATAACTTTCAGTTATTTTCTCTCCTTTTTATACAATCTTTCATCTTATGGATCACAGGTACAGCCTGGGATCTCCACTTTGTGTGGGAAAACACAGCCAGTCACAACAATGGCTGTCACAGGGAATGGAACCCAAGGTTGGTCCATCTTGGACCAAAGAGGGTGAGGAACCAAGAAACAGAAGGGCCTCCTTCTAAGGTGGTTTCACCGTTTAGGCAGCCAATCCCATAGCCTGGTCCCACAGGGCTTCGTTAGAGTGAGGCTTCTGGTGTCTCTTACTGGCTTGTTAAGAAGGCTTTTCAAAGTCTTGAGTAATGACGATGAATGGCAGGGCAAAGTCGTGTCACCACGTTATAAACAATTCGAGGGCACAACCAATATCTCACACTGTATTTTTTTTCAAAATATTAGCTGGCAGACAAGAAAAGTTTAATGGCAATGTGGCTTTTTCTGATAAGACACAAAAAAGCGCCCTTATATTTAATGCTGGCCAACTAGAGACTCTATCTTAACTATCTAAAATATGCTTACCGTGTGTGTGTGTGTGTGTGTGTGTGTGTGTGTGTGTGTGTGTGTGAATGTGTGTGTGTATAAAGTGTTGCAGGGTATCAGCCACCCCTAAAAAGTATCAATCTTGAAAACAGCCATGGGAGGTAAAAATGTGAAATCTTGATAACAAAAGCTTTCAATACAGAAACACTTTTTATGCACTTATTTTATTTAAAACAAAAATAATCCCAGTAACTCAAAACAAAAGCAAAACTTGGTTGAAAACTTAAGAAAACAGTATAATAAACACAACCACTAATGCTTCCCCAAAAGAAATTTGATCGGCTACCACTTTTTCAAATGCTACCCCGGAGGGAAAAACTTAATAAAATGAGCTAGCTTGGAAGGCTCACTACAGATTCCCCAAAAGGTTTAGGTATGTGGCATTGCTAAGTTTCTGTACCACAGTCATATTTAATAACAGTCCCAGGATCTTTTGATTAAGCCTTTCCATCTTGCACAAGTGTTTTTAGCTGCTGGGCTTGCCTTCGTACACAAAACAAACTTGTCATCAATAGGATATTGGCTTTAAGTGATTTTTCTGGGGTAGTCATATGATTAATTGGTGCAAGACCATTCCTACTCCATCTGGTTTTGTCTGTGCCCAGTGGGATGCATATTTCATTGTTGTCCAAGGTCTGTCCTATGAGCACAGACATGGAACAGAATGATTCTTCGGGTAAGGATAAGGGACCTGTATTATCACTTATCCAGTTCAGTTTCATATTATTACTATTTGTCTTTTCTTTCTGTATCGTGCATAATATTTAGAAACAGATATCTCTACCAACCAGAAGGTTTTCATTAAATATTCTGTCGGTTAAAACTGCACATTTATTGTTGAAATAGCCATTAGACATATCCAGTCTTGAAATATATACCATTGCAGGCAAATGTGTAAAAGTCCTGGTCCATCTGCGCTGCCATACAGAGCTGGATTGTGAGTTGTTGTGATGTCTCTAGAATCTCAACACATCACAGAATTTAAAACTGTTTCTTGTTTGTCACGTAAGATCCTTCATGGAGGCACGACACTGACCCTAATAAAGGTCACACTTGTTTGCCTTTTATCCCCCACAATCCTGGCTATTCTGAAACCTCCACGCCCTGATCCAGTCTTGGGAATGTTTTGCTCATTTGAAAATTCCTCCCTTCCACCCCCACAACAAATGTCCTTTGTCCCATAATAATTAAAAAAAAAAAAAAAAAAATCCCTGAAAGATCCAAATTGAATAACAATAAAGATCTGATTGGAACCTTCATAAGCTTGACAATGTAGAATTGTATTTCTTAAAAAGTGTGTTAACCACATTTGTCTGGGCAGCAAAAGACACCACAGAATAAGATCAGAATAGAATTTCAACTGACTCCCTAATTTCCTTAGAATGGCTTACATTTCAAGCCCTTCCTGTTTCTTTCTGATAGGGTAGGTGTACATTACTAACTATAAGTGATAAGAAAGTATAAGAACAGCCACTGCCTTGAAAGTACAACTGAAATTAGAATTTACGTTCACATTTGTAAATTAAGTCATTTTAGCATAAGTTTAATTACAATATAGATTATTTGCAATTCTGTTCAATCAGTAGTAGATCCTTACCGTGAAAGCCAGACATATGTTGGGACTGCCCTACTTATTTGCATTTAATTCTGATTATTGTAATTCCTCTTCACTTATGATCACTTCCTAATTTCCCACGCTGGGCCAGGACTAGGTCGTATGTGAGTATGTGCCCATAAGTGGCTGGGGCAGAGGATGTTTGTTTGTTTTCAGTGTTTGAACAAAGAAAGTTGCTTCCTTAATTCAATATGTGACTTTAATACAAATTTTAAACCTAGGAGAATTTTTAGCCGCTGTAAAATCTGAGGTGAACTGTTTGTTGTAGGACGTGTCAGTTGTTTTGATCAGAGCTTGTGCAGAAAGGGTGTGCAAGGACTGAGGAAGCTCGTGGATGATTTTCTCCTTGGGGCTCTTTTTAGAGCCCTTGATCCCAATTTGGAAAGTGCACACGTTCTATTTAACCCTGACCTTGGCCAACTGTGCTCCATGCATTCAAGTGTGACTCTCTTCTCAACACGAAATAAGTAGGAATAGTTCTCTGTTGTCTGATCACAAAATAATTGAGACAATGAAAAAAGGAGGAGAAAAAAATTGACTAGTTGAGGCTTTTATATACATTCATTGCTTCTAACATATTTTTAACAACAAGAAAAATGAAACATAACTACTCTTAGGGTGAGCGCAGCCACAATCTGATACAGTTCTGGGGTCAGGTAGCTGGGCACATTTACCATTAAAACCAGATAACAAAACCCCACAGCAAAAGGAAACCAGCCAGAAGTTAGCCCCCACGAGTTTTTGCTTCTTGTTTTTAATATATATATACATTTTTAGAATATTCTGCAAATCCCAGTTTAAACAATAACAACAACAAAAACAACAATAAAAGACAAACGGCTTTATATTAAAAATGTCCATGTTCTTCATTTGTTACTTCTAAAGCAGCTTGGAGGATCTCGCCACTTGGAGTGTACTGCAAACTGACTCCATTAAAATGATTTTGGCAGGATAGCAGCACAGGATTTGATATTCCATATTCATCACTTTTGATAATGTAAACCTTTCATAAAATAATATTTCTCTTAAAAATCAGAATCATTCAAAGGTCTGATCGTCCTGTTCCCTGAGGCCCGCCAGGGAGGTCTGGCTTCATACCAGGGGGTTTCCTGCTTTCTCGGTGTGGGGTGTAAGTGCCACTGCATTTCAGGAAGAACCTGAAGGACAGCCGTGGAAAAGGGCCCTGTGGAAGGAGGGCAGGAGGGCTCTAGGTGAGTCTCTGTGGAAACAGGCCACGTAAAGCCACTCTAAAGGTCAAACCACCATAGCCCCTGGTCACTTCCCATCTGGATTTTCAACCTGAATGAACCTCATGGATTTAACCAAATATACATGCAATCCTAAATAATGTGCGTAAAATTCTGATTTGCCCAGGGACAAATAAGCCCTCAAGGAACAAGGTCAAAGGGACAACAAATCCGTCCCTCACAATAAACAATTGTGTTGACATGACGTGTGTATAACTTGGTTGAAACAAAGCGCCTCCCTCCATGGCCAGCATGCTCCAGGGTTTCTCAGGTAGCTGAGACCCAGGGCTTATCTCATCTTCTCAGAAATGCTTTCAAAGAATTAAGAGGCAATAATCTCAAATGAAAATATGATCATTTTTGCTAACAAATAGTGTAGAGGCCATAACTAAATACAATTTTTTAAAAAAGGCTGAGATGCATGTATTTTTCTTTAAAGCAGCTTTTGAAATATCAACCACAGCACTAAACATTGAACATAGTACATTCCAAAGTTAATACAGATAAATGCTTTATGATGCAATAATGCCACAGTTATTCCACGTGGTGCTCAAGGCTTTCTAAACTTGAAAAAATATTTCCTAGTTTATTAGCTGAAGATACCACTTCTTTTGCTACTTGTCTAGTTTTCCATCACTGTTTTTTTTTTTTTTTTTCTTTTTTAATGCCCAGGATGTACAGATAGTCCTCACATTCCACACCTGGAACTTTTTTTTTCTCTGTCAGGTTTTCAAATAAAACCAAACTACAATGACAAGATAATGTTTTACATCCTAATTCCATAGACATAGGTCAATTAATCCATGACACCTCATTTCAACGCTTCCTTCAGGATTTATGACCCTCCCCAAAGTCATTTAAAGCCTTGCTCTAAACTTCACAGGCAGGTGGGTGGCCGCACTGCTCGCAGGCCGTACGTGTCTCCTCTCTTTGCGTTTCTGTTCGGTGGTGGCTCTCCCAGCCTTCACCACCGCTCTCTGCTATGAAAGGCTTTCTGCTATGAAAGGCGCAGTGCCTTTGTTTCCCTCCCTCCACAGTGATAAATGTCTTACAAGTGATAAATGTCTTGGGAGCGTTGGCTACCAGCTCCAGGCTCCAGGCTCCATGTGGAAAAGGGCCTCACTGGAGGTACTGGAGTACCAGGCCCAGGCCTACTACTGTTCTTTCTTGACAGTGTAATTCTGAGTTCTGTCAGCTTCCAGACATTGGGAGACCACACTGCTCTGTTTCAAACCCCTCGAGCAGGCCAGCGAGTGCCCAGGCTCAGTTCCAGGACGAGGCCTCTGAGCTGGGGCAAGGCGGACTTCATGCTACAGCCTCTTGCGGAAAAGCAGGCACTTGTGGCGGCCTGATGCTTCTGGGCAACTAGCCTTGCTGGTGCCGAAGAAGTCACCGAAACGTTCACTTCCTCGCATTCCAGAGGATTCTGTTTCATACACAGAGCCAGTTTTTGGAGGGGGAGCGTATCCAAAATATATGAATATATACATCAGGGCTTAAGGTACTGGATGATATTGTATAAATTGCTAAACTGCTTCTCGGCACAATTGGTAGCTTAAAAAAATACTCTCCTATGGTTTAAGGGCATATTTCCTGTCATTGTCATTCCGTGTGGAAATCTTGGCAGATACCAAGTCCATCTGCAGTTCCCAATTTTTTTCTTCCAACCGGGTATGTACCATGTGAACCATATGCAAAGTGTCTGTTCTTCCGGCCAGGGAAGAATGCACTTGCCTCCAAGTACCTCCCTCAATTAATATCACAGCCTCTGGGGCAAATAAATGCAAGGAAAATGAACATCTTCTTCCAAACCTCCAGCAGCCAGAAACCCAGCTTCTGGAATAGTCACGTCCTTTGTCAGTTTGTTTGCTTTTCAGATGGTGAGTCAGTCCAGCCAACAACGTGGAAAGCAAATCCGTTTATAGGCACAGGAGATCCAGGTGGGGCTACACAGGTGGGGCTTGGCAATTAATGGTAGGGTTTCCAAAGATAGGATGCTCAACGGACTGTCTTAAATAAATAAATCTTTTTTCTCAATAATGTAAAAAATAAATTGTATTTCCCTTTGGCAGTAAATAGCTGATTCGACATTGAGCCTGAAAGCGGTTTTTGTTTTTTTTGTGGGGTTTTTGTTTGTTTGTTTGCTTGTTTTTAAGAGAATACAGCTTTGTTTCATGGTACATCACTGACAATGCATATATTTTTACTGCTTTAGTGAACCTTTTGCATATTTATTTATGGCAGGCCTGCTGACTTCACTTGTGGCCCAAATAGGCACCCAGGGTGATACAAGCTCCCACCAGGGCCAGACTGAGCAGCGCCTTCAGAGACAGCCAGGAGAAATCGAACAGAGGCCGCATGTTGGGGCCGTACAGTTCCACAAAGGCGTCCTGCAGGGAGAGAGGAGGGGAGGAAAAGAAAGAGTATTAGAAAGCGGACCCACTCTCTTCACTTTCATTCAAGAAATATTTATTGAGGGGTGGACGGATGGCTCAGCTGGTTAGAGTGCAACCTCTGGGCAACAGGGCCGCCGGTTCGATTCCCACCTGGGCCAGTGAGCTGCACCCTCCACAACTAGAATGAAGTCAATGAGCTGCAGCTCAGCTCCCGAGTGATCTGGCTCAGTTGGTTGGAGCCTGTCCTCTCAACCACAAGGTTGCCGGTTCGACTCCCGTAAGGGAAGGTGGGCTGCGCCCCTGCAACTAACAACGGCAACTGGACCTGGAGCTGAGCTGCGCCCGCCACAACTAAGATTGAAAGGACAACAACTTGACTTGGATGGAGCTGATAAGTCCTGGGAAAAACACACTACTGTTCCCCAATTTTTTAAAAAAAGTCCTGGAAATACATACTGTTCCCCAATAAAGTCCTGTTCCCCTTCCCCAATAAAATCTTTTTTTAAAAAAGAAATATTTATTGAGACTCTATTTATGTGTCAGGCACCACAGAGATACAGCAGTGCATGAAATAGATTAAAAGTTCCTGCCTCACAAAGCTTTTATCTAGTTGAGTGGGATGAACAGTAAACAAAATAATTGTATCATATAGTATATGAGAGGCTGATAAGTGCTAAGGGGAAAAATACAACAGCAAAGGCAGTTAGAAGTAAGGGAAGCTTCGCAATTTTCGCTAGCATGGCTATTCATAAAAATAACAACAAAAAAAACCCAACGACTAACTACACTCCCTTATTGAAAGCTTGCTATATGCCAGGCACTTAAACACCTAACATGCATTATTTTATTCTTTATACCAATCTTATGGAGTCATTTTATTTATTCCTGTTCTGTAAAGGGAAAAAAACAAAAACAAAACCTGAGACTCACAGAGGTTAAAGGATTTGATTAATCAACGGCAGGACCAGGATTTGAACCCAGACCCAAACCAGGGCGCTTCCCTTTGCTGATGCCCTTCCAGGGATGACAGCGGCTCTGTGAGTGCTTGGTTAGCCTGGGATGCTGATATCGTAGACATGGCAGGGTGGCCTCCACTGGTGGCACGCCTAGCCCTGAGGTCAAGAACAGGGTGCCTCCTGGGAAAGGAAACCGTTGCAGGGTTTCTCCCAGGGGTGGCTAGATGGGACGACCACAACTCTGCCTTTAACTCAAGCAGTGACTGTCACAAAGCATGTGGTCATTTATGATCAGTATGTGTGTCACTGGACACACAGGTCCCTGAGGAAAGAAGACGGCTTCTGTCTTTTCTTCATAGGGGTTGTCCGACATTGAACCAGTCACTGGATGCTCATTGCTTAGATTTGTAGGGGAAGACTAGGTTCCACATTTGGACCCAATTAGTATTTGGACAACCCTCGAAATCCCTCTGAATATATATAAATCAGTAAATGAATGCTTTTTCACGTGGTGTGATTTATTCAAGCATTCCAACAACCTGGAACTGGAGCCCAAGGTTTCATTATGGGAGACAGTAACATACGGACACTTCTGGCATGGCTGTACAGAGGAGGTTCTGACAACCTTCACGGCGTTTTGTTTGTTTGGGGCAAGTATCGCCATAGAGGAACCAGGTGTCTTTGTCTCCCCAGTGCTGTGTGTGGTCTTGGTACATGTAGGTGCTTAATATATGCTTGTTCAGTTAACAAAGTTTTCTGAATATAATCATTAGTTGTTTGAATTCTGTGTTGGGCCTAATACTTCACCCAGATGCTTATTCTGCCTGTTTGAAATTACTCCTTCTAAATACAACAATGTCTGGGAATGTTGGAGTAGTCTTAAAGGTGAGAGTTCAAAGCATCATTAAGGAAACTTCCCACATTATGAATTATAGATTTACACAATTATTTTTCACGACTGCGTAGTATTCCATCACACACACACACACACACACACACACACACACACACATTATATGATGTGTTTTATTTTACTGATTCTTTATTTGGGTTGTTTTAAACTTTTGCTATTACAAACAATATTATGATACATCTTTTACATAAATGTGTATCTACTTATTCAGATGGGTTTTGAGTCAAATTCCTAGCAGTGGACTCACTTGACCAGCTATCAGAATTGCTTCCTGAAGTCAAAGGGTTTCTGCTGAGCCATCCTCGCTCTCTCACTGGTTACCCTAGGACCAGTAGCACCTTATACAAAAGGCTGACAAGCGTTTAGGGCAGTGATTCTCACTGGGGGTGGTCTTGCCCCCCAGGGGACATCTGGCAATAGATGGAAATAACTTGGGGTGGAGGTGCTGCTGGCATCTAGTGGGTGGAGGCCATGTACTCTGTTCAATAGCTCACGATGCACAGGACAACCCTCACCACAAAAAATATCCAGCCCAAGATGCCAGTAGAGCCGAGGCTGAGAACGGTTGCGAAGAAACTCTGTAATCGCGGACCACAGAGGACCCAACAGTCCATCTGGTGTGTCAACAGTTTTGGTCAAATTAGCACAAGATTAGTTAGCCAATAAGGGGGTGACCTGGACCTTCAGATGTACTGGATTAATTTTTACCAGGAGAGGGCGCAAGGGTTTTCTTCTTCTTTTTTAATCTATTGTTAAAATGTTCTAAATTTGAGCCTTAGCAAAGCAAGGCTCTAAAAAGACATAAATAAAATATGTGCTCAGTGCTCTTAGCACAAAGCTGAGGTAACGATCATGATTGATTGTCAAGAAACATACCTTCCCTATATATAATCAGGGATAAACGGGGCAGGAAAAGGTCAGAACATATTTACGGGCAGGAGAAACTCTGCCTCTTGCAAAGTGCATCCCGTATCCCACAGACACAGCTGCAAGTCTAATAGCCCTCCCCTCCAAACTGCTCTCTCTGAGGGATGGGCAGGCTAGAACCCCCAACAGCCCAGCCAAATGACACCCCAAGTCCCTCAGGGCACTGACACTGGGCTGTACACAATTCAGTTGGACATTGAGATCAGTGGTCAGACTCTGCATTTCTTTAGTTACCAATGGAATTTTCTGTGGCAGACTATGAAACGGACTAAGACACTGGCCATCTGACCTTTTTGGACAAGGAAAATATCCCGGGACAGTGAAGGAAGCAGGGACAAATGGGCTGGCACTTCCTCCCAGTTTGTCCGGTGCACAGTCCCAGGGAGCCGATGAAATGCCCCTCCAGATACTCCTTCCTCTCTGGGGCTGGAATAATCCCCTCTTCCGACCCCCATCGCCTCACGTAAATAACTGTGCTTCTAATGGGCCCTTTCTGAGGTGCATTGTAAAGAAAAACATCATTTATAGAGTGGGGTAAGCTAAAGTATCATCTCTTGACCCAAAGAAGGAGCACAGAGGTGCTGACACAGCTCCCAGGGGTCCGGGAACAGCTCTGGACTTGGGTGAGAAGGTCTGGGTGAAATCCCGGCCTTGACATTTTATTGCTTATGACCTTGAACAAATTACCCAACCCTGAGCCTCATTTATTTCACCCATAAAATTGGTTGTTGTGAAGATTAACGTAGGTGACTCAAAGCCATTTGTCAACGTGGCCCAGAATGTGGACTAGTGGAAGTATTAACTGGTTCTCTAGTCTGCCCTCTTGCAAGCCTTCTACTTGCCTCCGAAACAAACCCTTCCCTCCAGAGGTTCCAGCGAGGCTGCTGTTTTACAGGAGCAATTTACTTGCTCCCTCTAGGGGGTCAGCTTTTGGTGCTGAAGACGCTTGGGTGACTTCTAAAGAAATTGTGAATTAAAATGTACACGTGATGTGTCCTGGTGGAAGACAGGAAGTGAAAATACAATGCCCATCTCTACTTCCTCATAAATTATTAAGTCAGATTGTAGGGCTGAGGGGTGTCGTTAACGCCCCCTGGGATTGAATCCAGCCCCCAGAGCTTCGCGCTTCGCCCATCTACGTCCCAAAGTGCAAAGTAGTCCCTGCGGTTTCAGGACTGAAGGTCCTAAATGCTACTTTCATAGAGACTTCTTGCATTTTCAAACGTCCTGATTAGGGTGATTTCCGAAGTCTGTTTGAACAGTCTGTCATTATTTGTTTAAGTTTGAAAGCTGTTTTAAATAAACACATGCTCATTTTATGTATTAAAAGCAACAAAGAGGGAAAAAGAAAACCTGGGCCGTCATCATGTGATTTGGACAAAATCCCTGTCTATATATTTAGGAGGCACCGGCACCTTGCTCATGTCAGGACTGGCAAGGGCTCTAATTCCAGGGATGTGCCCTGCAGGTCCGGAGGGAGGGTCCTTTCTCCTGCTGGCCCTCACATTGGAGGAGACAGGCAGTGCCCCAGCTCTGGTTGCTCTTTTGCAGACAGTTTCTGCACAAACTTCAAACTTGGAGAGGTCTGAGTGTGAGTCCCACCCAGGGCCTGTATCAATGAGCAGGATGGCCAAACTCCCAACCCCAGGCCCTTCCTGCAGGGTTAGAAATAAGCCAGGGAGGGGTGGACGGGAACAGGTCAGACCCAGACACCTAAGCTGAGTGGAGGGTGGGGGTTGCAGCAGTAAAAGTGTCCTTGTTCCTCCTGCATTGGGACCAGTGGGGAGAGCACTCTTACCCCCTTCTCTACCTCTCTTTTCCTCCCTTCCGCTCCCTCCACCCCTACACACCTCCTTCTCAGGAGCCCATCATCCAAAATCTTCCGGTCCCCTTCAGAACCTTTCAAAAAGTTTCACTGAAACCTGATTTCAAATGAAATTTAAAAATAAGTGAATCAGATGGGCAACACTGAGAAAGAATACTGAGTTCTATTAAAAAGGAAGGGGTGTGTATGTGTGTGTGTGTGGGGGGGGCTGGGGGGGATGGGAGCCCCAGATGCTCTTACACAATTGATGCACTCCCAGGTAAAGGTAAGTGTAGAGACTTTTCCTATATGGCAATGCGTATCAAAAGCTTTGAAAATATGTCCTTTTGCTAGTAATTCCCTTTCTAGTTATTTATCTTGAAAAAAGAATTAGTAAAATGCACAGGTTGTTTATAATAGTTGAAACCTGAAAACAAATGTCTGAAAGTGCGATTGGTTGAATAACTTTACGGCACATCTGTACAACGGAATGTGGTCGAGCCATTAAAAAGTTTACCCTGCATTTCCTGGCAAGGAAAGATGTTCCCAACATAAGACTGAGTGAAGCAGGTAACAGTTAAACCAACGTTGGCCTGCACCTTCAGGCCCTGGCTCAGTGTTGGTGCTCAGTTGTTGCACCACTGGGAAATTTAATATGGCTTGGTGGGCTATAAGCAAATTAGACAGTCAGCTGCATTTCACGGTCTTTGAGCTGACTCTGTACACAAGCATATGATATGATTATGGGAGAGCCTAAGGAGGACAGCCTCAAAGAGCTCACAATCCAGAGAGAGAGGATGCCTCTGTGTGCACATCCGAACTAACGAAATCAAAGTGTGTCCTCCTTTGGTACCCGCACAGAGCAGAAGGTCCTGTCAGCGGTAAGAAGCAAGTAAAAAGAGAATCGGATGGTGCCAACAGGAAATCAAATATTGCTAGCGAATGCCTTTGCTTTTCTATTTCTCATGGCTCTATAACTGTCTCCGTGGGGATCACTGCCCTCATGACCACCTCAGGGTTAAGGAAGGAAACGGGAAAGCAAAAGACCAATTAGAGTAACACAAAACTCTGAGCTGGAAGGACCCTCCAGTAAGTTCAGATCTCCAACACTGGTGTAATAACGCCTGATAAAGACATCAGCCTTTTTAAATAAGTGAGACAAATGAAACCTTGACAGGTAAAGTGAGTCACTCACAGTATGTACTGAGTAATAAGCAGGCCTGAGGTGGAGGACCGTGGAGGCTGGGTTTACCCTCCTGCATCCTGGGCTTAACGGGTTAGAAATCCGCAAGCAGTTGGTTCTTTCATCGTCCTGGGCGCCTCCTGCCTGCCTCCCTCAATGTGCTTCCTCCCATCCAGACCTTCCTCTGTGCAGCCTCATTGGGCTTTTCAAGTATTGCTGAAGAAAGTCGCCCAACCGTGCAGACTGGTGCTGGTCGAAATTCATGGTCTCCAACCTCAGTGAGTTCTTGAAACCACTTAGCACTCCCTTACCCTCGGTCAGATGTTTTTCTCTGTTCCTTTTCATGACTACTCCAAACAGCCACCACTTTTCTCATGGGTTCTCCTCACTGTTGACTAGCTGATGTCACCTCTTTCTTCTCTGAGAAAATCGGGGACATTGGGTGAGAATGACCGCAGCTTCCTACCCTGGTGCACCCACTGACTTAGATCTCTTATCTGTCCTTCCTTGATCCTTCTTACCCTGCACCCTTATTCCACTGTCTCCGCTGCTTCTGGAACCTTCCTCCATCCATGGTCCCTGCTTTCCACTGTCATTTCAGCCTCAGCCTTTCTTTGGTCTCTTTTTCCTTGGCATATAAACATTCAGATTTCCTCAGTAGAGAACACATCCTTCCTTGAAGGGGAAGGGAGTTGGGGGTATTTATTTACCGACAAAACATAAAAATAAAAATAAAAAAAGTAAATTCAGGTTTCCTCAAAATGACCATGCTGATGCTGTGTTCCACCCTAACCGTTATCTTCTGTCTCCCTGCTGTCCGGGGCCAGCTGCTAACCCACGCTCATCGGCTGCCTTCCTACCCTCACTTTAATCCACTCAGCCTGGCTCCTTCCTTCATGGTTCCGCTGAAACCACTCCCCAGAGACCCCCAGTACCCAACACGTGGCTAGATTCCCTGGCTGCTTTTCAGGTTGGATCTTCCTGGGGGCTCTGATGCACTGGACACTGGGACTGCTGACAGCCTTTGCCTCCTGGAGAGTCTTTGTCCACCTTTCCATGGGCACCTCCTTCTCCGTCTGCCCTGAGAGGTACTCGATGCTCCGCAGGCTTCTCCCTGGCAGTCTCCTCTTTCTTTGGCTAATCTCCTTCACTCTCATGGTCTTAGATACCATCCCTATGACGATGATGTCTCTGAAATCTTCATATCCAGTCCCACCTGGTCCTCTCACTGCCACATTCTGATCCCAACCCCTCTCTAAAATGTCCCACCGGAAGTCACAATAAAGCCTGTCCAAAACTGGAGTTATCACAGCCCCTTCCAGCAAGCTTGCCTCTCCCCCTGCCTTCACGTACGGTACCTATGCTGTTAAGTAAACCTGTAGCCTGAGGGTCTTCTAGACGTTTTTCCTCTTCCTCACACCTCCGCCCCCACCATTCACTCACTGGTAAATCCCATAGTCTTAGGTTGGGTTCCCCCAGAAGCAGACCCTAAGACAAAGACTTGAATGTCAGCAGTTTATGGGGGAGATGATCCCCGCAAACACTAGTAGAAGGGTCCCCAGGGAAGTGAGACAGAAAAGGAAAGCAGCCCTGAATGACCTTACCAAGCACATGCTGCTGCTGGCAACTAGAACTTACTCCTGAAGGAAAATCTGGGGTGCAGTGCAGAAAATGCACCTTTTATTATTCCACGAAGGGGCGAGGAGCTGGGGTATTTTTACACCAACTCCTTGCATTCATTGGTTGAGGGCTACTCCTATGTAGCTGTCAACACCCCAGCAGTTCCAGTCGGTCAGTGCACAGGCAAAGTGTGCAGTAGAGGCCATAGAAGCCCTTAGGGAAAGAGGAGCAGTGCTCTACCTCCTGTAGCTAGAGGTCAAGCGCGAGAGCACTGGAGTGGCAAGGGCGAAGGGATTCGACGGGGCAGTATGTGCACCACCGATGTGACCACCTGAACATCTGTCAGTCCCCATGACTTTCTCTCCCCAGCATTACTGCTACGATTTCCCATCCGATCTCTCTGCTTCCAGTCTTCAATCCCCTCTCCATATTGCAGCCAGAGTGATCTACTCAGAAGCAAAGTTGTCACTGCCATGCTTGGCCCAAATTCTTTACCACAGTAAAGGGTCCCAGTGCTGGGGCTCCAACCCAGCTAGCTCTCCTGCTCAGCTTCTCTCACTTGTAGGTTCACGTTTGTTCACTCAGGGATTCAGTGCAATCATTTTCTGCAGGCAACTTTCTCCAAATCCCTAGGTTGAGTTAAATAATCCTGGGCTACTCCTTGTATTATCTGAACATCATCTGTTCACATGTCTGTCTTCTCTCATTCAGCTGGAGGTGCAGGAACCATATTTTATTTATCTTTGGATCCCTGGAGCATATGTCTGTCACATATTAGGCACTCAGCAAATGTTTGTGGAACTGAAATAAACTCATTTCTTTTACTACAGAACAGGTTTTCCAAACACACCTTAAGAGATGATATTTTTTAAAAGAAGGAGTGTGTTCAAAGGACAAATACATGACAGACTTAAACAAAATTCAGTGGGTCTTTTTTGTTTGTTGGTTTACGTTTGTAGTAGACTCTCGTCTCCCTATGAGATGATGTTCAGCCATATCGGACAGTCAGTGTCGGATCTGATTGGTCAGTGTCTGTGCCATACTGGTTGTCAAATATTCTTAATAACACTCTACCTATATGCTTTGTGAGTCCCCAAGAGAGATAAGCTGTGCAGCGTTTTCTAACTCATTTGTTCATTTACCACTCTGTCGGGGAGATTCCTGTTGTGTGATGAAGACATACTATGGAAATGCTGCCTGGAGGTAAAAAAAAAAAAAGGCAATAATCCTGGGCACTGACAGGAGAGACAGCGCTGGTGCCCATTGTACAGGACAGGGGAGGTGGTCAGAGCTCCCAAGCTGTGTCTGAACATCCATAGGAACACAGAGACCTCCATGGCAACTCATTCTGCATTCTACTAAGGGGTGTGAGACTCATCCCCAGTGCTGTCTGTGACGGCTCCAACCCACAAGCTAGGGACACACACTGGCCAAGAGACAGGGATGTTGGGAGAAAGAGAAAAGGAAGTGAAGGAGGGAGGGAGGGAGGGAGACACGCATAGCAGAGAGAACTCTCCCTGAAGCCAAGAAAGCACTAATTCTCCCGACACCAACCGGCCTGAGATCTAAAGGGGAAGTGAGCCGCTGGGCTGCTCTGAGTGGTGGCCAGCAGAGCACACGCGAGGAAGTGAGGACTTTTTTCTACCTGAATAAAGCAGCTGGTGAGGAAGTGACTCCATTTCCCCCTTATCATTGGCTGGGCAGGATTTCCTCTGCAGCCACTTTGTGCTGAATGAGTCTTGAGGGTTCCGTCTGCAGATCAGAGCCGCTTTGGCAGTTGCAAGCTTCTGTCCCCTGTGGCTCTTCCTCCCTCACCCTCCCTTTACTCTCAAAATATTGATTCCGGGTTTGGGGGAAAAGGAAAGGGATTAAAAACAACCTTCGAGCATATAACTGAAGGACACACAGCAGCCTGGCCTGGCTGGGAAGCACGATGACTTCCTCTGCCAGGCTTGCAGGGCCACCCCAAAGCCATCGCCAGAGAATGGGGCTCCATCCCAGAGGGTCTGTGGGCCCTGGGGGGAGGGGCTAGTTGAACCACAGGCCAACGACATAAAATGAAACCTAATCTAAGGGTCATCTGGATGTAACTAGAAACCTGCTAGAGAAATGGCAGGAGATGAAAAACCCAAACAAAACAAAAACCAAAACTTGCCCGCCCACCACAGTTGGTCCAGGGACGTTTGCGTGTATTTTGTGATGCAAATTGAGCTGAGGATGCAAATCAGGCCGGGGCCCTCAGAAGCTAGGGAGGGCGAAAAATGAGAAGCCCAAATGGTTCCTTCCTTCCCTGAGCAGGGCACAGTTGGGAAAGGGTTCGCAGAGGAGTCCGATGCTCTGAGGACCCTGCAGCCATAGAGCTGGGCCACAGGCCACTAGCCTTGTCCACCTGCAGGAGGAGAGTTACACCAAAGCTGGTGTTTCCGGGGCAGAATCACAGACGTCCTGTTAGTCTAACTGCCATCCATGCCAGGGGTAGGAGGTACTCTCTGGAGGGAAGCTTGGAGACAAATTCCTTGCTCTGCTAGCCATGCAAATACTGCTGGGAGAAGGTACTTAGCCACCTGTGGGGTTAGGTGCCTCCTGCCAGGATGCCCCAACAGCCCAGTGCTTCCATCATCTGATGGTAGGTGGAAATGGGCAGTGCAATGCATCTCTAGCAAAATGTACCGAAAATATGTTGGTAAGTGTGTTATTTGGTTCATCGCGTTCATATAATAAATCAGAGCAGGAGAGACTCATGGCGATATCTACACTAGACCTTGAAATCGCTTCAGGTGGCTTATTCATTCAGGAACCAAACAGTTTTATAAGGGGCCGAGGAGTCTTAAAGCCAAATAAGACACAGGCCCTGCCGACGGCTGGGTAATATATGTCCTGCATTCATGGGCCCTTTAATGGGCATGAGAGTTTTCTCAATATATTCAAGGCACTGTGTGTGTGTGTGTGGGGGGGGGGGGGGGGGAGGCGGCATGCGCATTTATCCTGCAGGGTTCTGAGGAGAAGGGAACAGACCCAGGCAGTTGACCTCATTTTAAGGGTGCCTTCTGCAGTATCTCATGCCCAGTAACCTGCGGTGAGCATTTTTGGCTTTAAAACAAACTTTCTCCATTTTTCTTCCTTACCTTCCTCATTCCACACCTTCTTTTGGCCAGAAGCCGCTGAGTGCCCTGCAGCTTCTGGCACTTGGCCTTTTCTTGCTTTGGACTTCTGCTAGTTTCATTGTTGGGGAGGGGGTATCACTTTATGATCTTGTGCTGGGCATGGAAGTATGTTGAGCAAATAAAGTGTAACTATAACAACCCAACAACAAAAAGACAAGTACCCCAATTAAAAACAGGCTAAGATTTCTGCAGACTTTCACCAAAGGAGAGAGCGCAATGGCCATTAAGCCCAAGAAGAGATGCACAGCATCATAGTCATTAGGGAAACGCAAGCCCAAACCACCGCAGATATCTTCACACCCACTGGCATGGCTCTAATGTGAAAAATAGACAATAACAAGTGTTGACGAGGAGGAAGAGAAACTGGAGGCCTCCCCAGAGCTGGTGGGAATGGGAAATGGTGCAGCCGCTGTGGATGTTCCTCTAACTGTTGAACAGTTTCTACCCAATCCAGCAATTCTACTCTTAGATACACACCCAAGGTAACTGAAAACACATGTCCACACAAACACTTGCACACAAAAAGTCACGTCAGCATTATTTGTAATCACCCAGAGTGGAAATGACCCAACGTCTATCAGCTAATGAAGAGATAAAGAAAAGATGGTATATCCGTCCGTACGATGACAACATGGATGGGGCTTGAAAACATGACGCTCAGTGAAAGAAGCCAATTACAAAAGACCCCATTGATATGAAATGACCAGAACAGGCAAGTCCATAGGAACACAAGTAGATTAGTGGTTGGCAGGGGGTGGGGAGAGAGGAGAAGGGAGAGTGGCCGCTAATGAGTGTAGGGCTTTTTTTTTTTTTCTTTCTTTTTTTGAGTGATAAAAACATTCTGGAAGTATATAACGGTGATAACTGTACAACCTAGTGAAATACTAAAAACCAACCAACGAATCACTTCAAGAAAAAAACACAATTACATTTTTAGAAAAAACACACAATTACATTTCTTGTGTACAGGAGGAAGGGGACTAAATTATTCTTACACATGGCATTCCACAGACGGACCTGCTGGTTCTATAACACGTGCTCACAGGTGTGGGAGATGGGCTTCCTCTGCTTAGAAAGAAACTTTGCACAATTTTTATCCTCCTTTTAATGAAGTTTCTAAATCGTAGGAGTTGGCGTGGTGGGTGAGAACTCTTCTGGATGGTACGTTAGGATGGCTGAGCTGGCTCTGGGAGAGCAACTCCCTTTACCTCCCGGGCCTAGATTTCTCTCATCTGAATCCTGTATCAGTAGCTGATTGCAAAGTTCTCTCTCCAGGCAGCCATCCTGAGCTTATACAGTTAATGACCTGATTCTCCATCTTTTCTCATGCATCTCTTAGGATGGGATTTGGGACACCCCGACACATGTCCGAGCCTGTCTCCTCCACCCTCTAAATGACGGACCTGCTCTCTGTGGAGACTGTCTGCCACACTCGGCCTCCACGACCAACCCTCCCTCCTCCCAAACCGTTAAGTGAAGTCCGTGCTTCCTGCTGTGAACTTCACCTCCTGGAGCCCCTCCTCGCTGCAGCATGGTGGCCATGCTTGCCACCTGTGTGCTTCCCCTCTCTTTGTTTTTATGGTCAGAATCCAGGCCTTAGTCCCCCGAGCCCTCTGCCTCTCACACCAAGGTGAATTCGCACGGGCGCTGTCAGTGTGCCCCCGCGTGGGGAGCGGCGGACGCTCGGCCTGTCAGTATGAGCCAGGGCCCCGCACTGCCTGGAGGCGGCCGGGCGTTCCTCGGGCAGACTAGTGTCTGCCATATATCCACCCACTGCTCTTTCTTGGGTTCTGGAGTCAGGTGTGGCTTCCCTCCCTGCTGCCCCGCCAGGGTCCGTACCTGCCTCCGTGTATGTGAGCATGAACTCCATCCCCGTGTGCGTGGTGGCAGGCGAGCGTGCCTCCCGGGAGGCCACGGTCAGGCCAAGCACGCACGCAGCGCTCCACTGTGCCTGCCACGTGGCCTGTGAAGGCAGGCCATGGCCAAGGTACATGGCCCTGTCCCGGCCACTGCAAGAGTTAATTCATGAAAATATGCCAGAAATGGGAACTGAAAGCAGAGGCTCGCTGAGCTCTGCAGTGTGGCCTAATCGCTGTCATCAGGACTCCACTGCTGGGGAGGGGGGCAGGAGAGTGGGGGTCCTTCATTTATTAAGTGTGGAGGGCCCGAGCTGGGGGCAAAATGTTTGATTCTCACTTGTTTAAATCAGCAAGTGTTGACTGAGCTAGGTGGTGGTGGGGAGTACAAAGAACCTGCTGGCTAATAGAAACTTGCTGAAAGTGGCCTCAGACCTGGAGGGGTGTGTGTCAGAGTAAAGACAGCCAAGCACAGGGGGTTTGAGTGGGCGGCATCTCAGCGGGCACCACCAGCCTCCAGTCATGCCTAGTGTGATACTTGCTTTCAGGACTGCAGAGGAATCAGCATGGGCATCTCTTCTGGAAGCTCCACAGCACCCTGGCAGGGCCCTTGCCTCGATGACAGGCTCAGACATCTGCCCATGATCAGATCTGCCCTGCCGTGGTGCTGGTCCTGGCATTCTGTCTGCAGCAAATAAGTCGCAAACTCTGCTTAAACCTTCCAGGCAGCTATTTCGCTCAAAAGCACCCCCAAGATATAACAAGCCTCACTCTATTCCCAGCTTCCCAAGTCTGTAGCCTATGAGTCAAGTGTGACAGTCAGTCAACATGACCGAGGTGATCCGCCAAGCTGCCCATGGGAGAAGCCTCTCCCCCAAACGGTGGGTCCACCCTCAGGAACAGAAGAGGAAGTGTATGGTCCACACGGGGCGAATTCTCTCAGTGGGCTCCAGATGGGCGTCCTACAAAAAATCTGCTTTCACTTTGTAGTTTATGATTTAGTTCAGTTCACCTGGAAAGGCTCAACATGAATAAAAACAGATGCATTTCAAGACGCACTGCCTGGCTCTTTGACAGTCGTCTTCCTTCCACATGAGACAGTCTTCCTGTGTCCAGGGAAGATAGAGGACCTCTCCAGCACAAGGGAAATGCAAAATCTCTGTCCATGGCAGTGGCTGTCAATGCTGGGATGTGCAAACCCTGGCAAGGTCAGCACTGAGGGCCGGATTCAGGCTCATTAACACATGGATGCAGATATGTCGGTGCGGCCTCTCGGCTGAATGAATGTTTCCTGTGAAGGACCTCTGACAGTGTGTGCTTTCTGTCGCCAGAACAATATGGCACCATATACACAAACACACAGAGAGACAGACAGAGAGAGGGAGAGAGAAACAGAGAGGAAGACAGACAGACACACATGGAGAGAGACTCAGGGACAGAGACACACAGAACGAGACAGAGAGACAGAGACAGAGATCCTGGAAGCATTCATGGCTGAGTTTCAAGTGAATGGAGGGACTGAAAAAATCTTCCGTCAGTATAGCCTGCAGGGGGGCAGCTGACAGCTGGCTGACCTGACACAAGGGCACCTTTTTGCAGTGAAACGAGCTTGCTGTGGATTATCAACAAGGTCAGAAAATGACATGTGTGCACTGAACAAGGCCTGGCAGAGTTGCCAGCAGTGGGCACTTACAAGGAGAGAAGCCATGCTCCTGGGAGCTTGACTTCCAAGGCAACTGTCATATGCTAAGACACCCTTGCCGTGGGCAGAGTGGAGCCTGCGAGACCTGCCTGCAGAAGGTGCTCAGGTATTTGCTGGCTGGACCTCCGTGGGATCTAAACTACACCCTGAAGCCTTACTACACCGCCTACCTTCAGGCAAAGGGCAGCACTGGAACTTCACAGGTGGACCTGGACCATCAGTGGTCAGTGCCCTCGTCTATGCGAGTGGCCTTTACAGCTCCTACCACTGCTGACACCTTGGACAGGGTCAGCTCAAGTTGAATTCATAATGCAGACATGCACAGGCACCTGCTCTCTGCACAGCACTGCACTCAATGCTCAGGGACATGCAGGTGACCATGGCATCTGTGTGACCATGAGCTCCTTACAATGGGCCCAATACAGCACCTCACCCAAACCAAGGACTCAATAAACGCTCTTGCAGTGGGACGACGGCACCTAAGGTCATATGAAGCTCAAGTTTGGGCTGGCAAAACTTTCAGGTTGGACTCTGGGTCTAGCAAAGTCCACCAGATGAAACCCCTCGAATAAGGAAACCCCTTGGCCAAGTGCACGAATCTTGGATCCATGCACAAGATGCTTTACATACTAAGATTGGTGCAAATGTCGGATGGCTCTTGCTAGCACTGTGTGGGGCTTCTTTCATGAGTGTGGTCCTGCCGCTCTTACTTTGGTCTCTCCTTTGGACATGTCTGAATCAAGCAATCTCACTGCAGTCAAACCACTTATTGAAGTATTTATTTAGTGTCTACTTCTGAGATGAGGAGAGAGAACAAACTGTTGTGTGAAAGCCCATGAGGTGGCTCTTCTAAACGACATTATAGAGAAGAAACTGGGGTCAGAGAGGTTACATAACTTGCCCAAGGTCACACAGCTCAGAGAAGCAAAGCTGCGATTTGAATCTAGGACTGTGCAACTCCTAGGCATTCCCTTTTTCAACTACACTTTGCTTCTCCTGCTGGAGACAGAAAAGAAGTATGAGACCCAGGCCTTGAAGAGATGAGCAATAAATACGCGAGGTTAAAGCCAAGTCCTGAACAGTGACAAGGAAGGCTCAGTAAATGCATCAAGAGTATTGAAGGAGGGCTGGAGGGAACTGAAGGTGGGAAGTGCTGAGCCTGAAGGACTTTGCATGAGGGAAGAAAAGTGGGGATGGCATTTCAGGGCATGCAATCATGTGGGGGTTGGGGGCTCTACTGCAGTGGGCTTGTCTATGTGGGCAGAGTGAGCAGGGCTGCAGTCACAGAAGGAAGCCCCTGTGACCGTGGAGAAAGTACGAGTCACAAGGACCCCACACACACCCGCCCCGGGCACTCTGAGCAACTCGATCCCACAGGAACCCCTCAGCCTGTGGTTTGACCCTGGTGGCTGACACTGCACGCGCCACCTCCTAGACCGAGACACAAATCCCAAGGGAGCAATTCCTTTCACTGTATCCAGGAAAAGCCTTCCGATTTACGGGGCTTTCCGGGGAACTCTGGAATGTCAAGGACAGCAACATTTCCTTGAGTCGCAAAAACAAGCGAACTTGAGGCCTATTCAGAATTTTACAATAGGTGGCCCAAGAACCTCCACAGTGGCAAATGGATTTCATTCCTTCTAAGGGCTCTCTGCTCACCGGTTCCTGCTGAATCAAAAGCAGTTGTGTCCACAGCACGCAGCTGCTCCCCACCACGGGCGGAACCATCCTGACCCTGCCCATTATGACAGCCGGCCCTCCAGCCAGCACGACTACAGTCTCCCTCCTGCACGCACCACCTGCGCCACCTCATTCTAGTAACAGTTTTCTCTGCTGACTTAAATTTGGAAAATCTTCATAACTAAACAAAGCCAGAGACCTTTAAATTCCCAGGAACCTGCACACAGAGCATTTTGTAAGAACCTATCTGCTCACGGAGTATTTAATCCTTTAATGTTCACTGTGTTTCTGGAAGGCTGGAAGTTCATGGGAGCAGTTGATGGCTGTAGTCAGGCAAAAACAAGTCAGAAACACTCTCCTTAAATAGCTCAGGAGTTGTACCTGGGAGATTACACTCAGTGTGATATCTCCGGTACGTCAAATCAAAGCTGGACCAGTGAAGGCAGTCACCGGGTCTCAGACACTTCAGCTGGTACAGCAGCACCGGACCCTCACATCCTTCCCGGTGGGGTTACTGCACAGCGGGGTGGAGTGCAAGGGGAGGACCTGAGCCGGTGTTCACCCCCTGGCATTCTGGTAAAGCACACAGGATGCCTCTCTTGAGTCCCAGATCCCTTTCCTCCTGAAATTTCCATTCTGGTTTTTCCTTTTGCCTTTGTATTTTTCTTTTTCTCCTGTTCTCTCTCCGTCTTGCATTTTATCAACTGACGTTCATCCCTCAGCTCTGATTGTGTCCCTTGTCTCCCTTTGTCTGTCTTTCTCCAGGACAGGCTGCTCTGGGTTTTCTGGAAGATGGTGATTCCTATCTTCTCGGATAGGAAGAGGATTGCACATTGGCTAAGTGAGCACCTGCGGCCTCTGCAGCCACGGAAAGGATTTGGCCACAGCTGTGTGGGGACCGTCTAGCCCTCATCCTGGGGAAAGGATCCTGGTTGTGAGAGCTGATGGGGGAATCAGGGGTGGATGTGAAACCTGCAGGAGATGGTGTGAGGTTATGAAGGCCACCTGACCATGGCAGCCGGACAGGACGCCAGGCCTGCCATCCTGGCTGAGGTCTGAGCCAGCTACTTGCTCCACATACCTCTATACACCCTTGCAGGGTAAAACACTGGCAAGGTAGTGGTGGGACACCTGGAAAGGGAGAGGGATGTGCATTGGATAAATGAGCAGATGAAAATGTCTAAGTGTCATGTTTTCTTTTCTTTCTTTCTTTCTTTTTTTTTTTTTTAAGGAGCGTGCAGCTCCCAGTGGCCCATGCAGGGATTGAACTGGCAACCTCGGTGCTACCAGCACCACGCTGTAACCAACTGAGCTAACCGGCCACCCCATAAGTGTCATGTTTCCTTGTGTGAGTTTTCACCTCTGCCAAATCGTTGAAATTCTTAAGTCTTATAAATTTATATGCTTTTCATTTCCGTTTAAACCTGAAACCTCATTTACATGTCTTCAGAGGTAATCCTAATCACTAAAACAACCTGAAAAAACTGTGAAAAGAAATATTAGGGTTATTCCATATGCATCTGGAGGGTTTTTGAGAGATATTTGACTCCGGGCGTAATTTCATGGTTGATGGATTACAGATTTAAATAGGTAAATTTTACTAAGGGTAATTTTTCTTAAGGGTAATTTTAAATGTTAAAAAATTATAATTTTACTGCTTTCATGTCTATAAGAATTTTCAATAAGAAAGTAAGAATTCCAAGTTTTAATGTTTGACAATGGAACAGATCCTTTCTGAGGCAAGAGTCGTGCCCTGGCTCAGAAGCTTACCACGCCACCCCCGACTGACACCGGGGTAAGTCCTTCTGTTCGGCTATCCTCGGTCACGTCACGGTCCACACAGTGGGCACACCACGCGGTCTGGGTGCAGACTAGTCCTGGCACAGGCCCTCTCCTTGCTGTCCAGGGAGTCATCGCTCCAGGTTTTAGGAGCCTCATTTGTGACAGGAAGAGAAGGCCCCATGTGTCCTCTGAAGGCCATTTCCGTTTCTAAGGTTACATAACTTGCAGATTCTGGGACTCTGTTTTGTGTTTGTGTGTCAAAAGCAGGAAGGATGAAATGGGTTAAGCAATCGGGAGACTGGGAGAAACAGGCAACTAGGGCCTTTTTGGTTCTCATTGAAGGCCCCAGAGTTGCCATTCCCTCTATTCTGGGTGCAAATGGAGGCCTGAATCCCAAAGCTGGTTTCACAAGAGGGAACCTGGAAGTAACTATCCTAATAGAGAAGCTGGGAATGTGCTTGATAGTCTAGACATCAAAAGAAAAAATAAATAAGCAGCCCAGGCAGGCTACGTGAAGTCCCAACTAGCTATGCCAGCCTCGGGAGCCACACAACAGCTAGTCAGAGCAGTTCAAATGCAAGGAAAGCCATATTGCAATGATGTGGAGATGATTTTATGAAAAATTAAGAGACACCTTCCCTGGAAGTGTCCTACTTACCACTCATAAGTAATATTCAGTAGTGGTAACTTTCAATGATAAGTTAATACATCAGTCAAAGGAATTTTATGGCTTTCAGGTAACAGAATCACATGGTACTCAGGATTACCACGTTATTCCTTTTCAGTCCCTCCAGCACTTCTTGGACCCCCTCAAACTGAAACTTTCCACCCTTAAGTCTTTTCCCAGACTATTTTCTCCCCCCCACCACCATCCCTTCTGGAGATTACAGAGAAAATCCGTTCAGTCATTTTTGGTTATCAGACTGTGAAAATTTGTTTTTCAAGCTTCAGAAGATTGTTGAACTGCTTTTTTTTCCTTTTTTTTTTTCAGATAACTCAAAACTGGTTTGGATTCATGACATCAACCTTGGCATGTAAGAAGAACAAGGAATGAGGACTTGGCCTTGTTTGGAACCAAAAGAGAGGAATATCCACTCTCTCCCTCTCTCTCTTTTCCATTTTTATTAAGACAGTATTTTTTTCCTTTTAGCTGGATGATGTATACTTTTAACATTCCAGGGAAAAAGTGTCAGTGATATGCAAGTCATAATAAAAGAAAATCAAAAGAAATGCAATTACAAGGGACAGGGAACTTCATCATTTTTCGTATGAAATGCCCAGAGGAAAATCTAATTTTAAAAATTACCGGCACTGTATAAATGAGAAGAGAATATATGAAAAGATTTGTTATTTTTAAAATTAACTTAATCCTTAATCTTTCTGGCTCTTGGGCTTTTATCCTTATTTTTAAAGGCCAAAAAAAATGATCATTTGGTGCTGGGTAAGGAGTAAACCTCACACTAATGCAATGTAACGCTAGGAAGTGCTAATGGATCCTCCTGGTCCCTGGTCTGCTGCCCGAAACGTAGCAGGACACAAAAAACAATGTTGAATAGTGAGTGAACTGCATCGAGAATGAAACAATAACCTTCTTTTCCCCATGACTCTAAAGGTACCTTTGTAAACGAAAACAAATATTCACATGGCATACTGCAGTGGGCATGGCGCTTCCATATCCATCAACTGGTTTGACCCTCCAATCAACAGCTGTCACCCCCACTTTACAGGTGACCAATAGGCAACTCTTCCAATGACACATGGTTGGTTAATCGACGGTGGAACCAGGACTCATACCCAGAATTCTGACATAAAATATCTCGCCTTTCCAAAGGCCTCCCTAAACGTAGTTATGACTCGGAGCTAAATGGGCTTCACAGAGCTAATGTGTCGTAAGCTTGAAGAAAACAGTGACTCGACTATTTCTAACTGCTCTGTCTCTTTGAAAAAGTGTGAATTATAAGACAGAAAAAAAATCAAGCTCATTTATCTCATAAACATTGGCTGACATTCAGGAGCTTGGACTTATTTCTGACTGAGTCGCTGTTCTAGTCCAGAGAGATTTAATTCGGCCACCCTCGACCCATATTAAAAGAAATTGGAATCATTCATATATTTAGAGTGAGAGTCCAAATAATAATTCAATAATGCAGCCTTCCTTTAAAAGCCTTTTCCTGGTGGAATCTCCAGTTTTCCTTTCAGGCATGAAAAACAACACTGTTATTATAGTGGCCTGGCAGAGGGTTAGCAGTGAGGAAGAGACAAAATGCCACTAATAATATTTCTAACCCTTTATCTAGTTTTTGTTTGGAATCAAGCACAGTGCAGAACTATATGGCTCTCTACAGAAAGGGTTCCCTTGACATAAGATTTGGAGAGAGCGCTTTCCTTTGTCCCTATGTGATTTTCCCACACTTTGCAAGAAATGAAAGAAACGGAGATCTGGTAGAAAGATTGCTAAGGTTTCCCTCCTTTTTCTTCAACATCACCACTTCAGGAGTGGATTCCACAGAAGGCACTCTGCTCTCACCTTCTAGCAACAGTGGTGGGCCCATGATAGCCCAGAGGAAAACAGAAAATTGCTCTCTGTCCATTGAGCGTTGTAATGATTTTTCTTCTTTTATTGCTATGTATAGCTACTCTTTTTTCCCCCTTCCTTTATCCCACTTAATTTGCCAGCCCCCCACTTTGTCTTAGCATTTGTTTTTGTTCCCATGTCTTCTCTCAAGTTACATTGTCCCTACGCTATGAAGCTATCACTACTCATTGTTCTCTGTACCCCACAGCCTGGCACAAATACTAGACCCAGACTCTGCTCAGCCTTTGAGAAAGCTATTTTAGTCTGATATGCCAGCAGTCTCCATGGAGGGGACAAAGAAGTCGATTTAGGTAGGGATTCCTAGAAACGCTGAAGCTTAGCGAGCACATCCTGGAGAACTTCCGGCAACAGAAGTTGTGGGAATGTTGGGCTGCAACGTAGAATCTGATTCTTAGGAAGGAGTTGTCTGGGTTTGGAGACTGGGGACGGACTCCAGCCTCCATTGAGCGACTCCTATCCTTTTTCTCTAGTTTGCGAGGAACACCCCTTAGAGTGCTAAGCCACATCTCCCCTGAGAAGACAAACAGGCCACTGAACTCTCACTGTAGCTTCAACAAATTACTTGGTAGAATCATCTTGGTTTCCTCTTCTGTAATGAATCAGGGGCATTCCCTGATTCTCTTTCACCTCTCTAATTGCTCAGAGAGAATTTCCCCCTTCTTGTGCTTTTTCTATAAATTAGCCTCATAGACTGGTGAAATTAATCTGTGCAGATTTCCCCTCAAAATTCCCTCTCCACACCGACAGTGTCAAGCTACTTTCCCCTGTGGCCCATCTTCCTCCCACCGCACTGATTCCACCCCAACCAATTAACCCTCAGTCCACACTATTTACCCAGCATCAGTACGTGACTAGCATGACCTAAACTCTGGGGTGGCCTCAAGAGAAAATTACAACCGTTGCTGTCCCTCTAGTTGGAGGCAAGTGGGTGGGAAGCCAGGAAGGGGAGCCACGAGAAGGAACAGCCTAAGTGGCAGCACGTGTGGCACAGACACGTAGCCACAGGGGTTCTGAGAAGGACAAGTTGGACTAGTCCAGTTCATCCAGGTGAGGAGGCCACCGTGGGGGAGGGGCGGGATGAGAGTGGCAGCACAGCTGGAAGTGGAGGGGGAAATGTGTACACGGGGAATGGCTGACTGAGTGGGTTTCAAAACAAAATCTCATGGAAAAGATAATTGAAATGAAAGTCGGAGCTTATTAAATTTCTGCTGGCCCAACCCAATTTCTCATCATTCCCAGTCATGTGGATACATGCTAATTTCCTTGGCAGACTTAGATAAAGCTCTTAATGTGATTTGAGTCCCTTAGAGATTAGCACTATGATAAATATAAATGTTCAAACACAAGCAAGTTGAAACCAAATGCCCCCCAAACACTGGCCTTCTGTTATATGGAGGTTTTCAGTGGTGCATTGAGCCCTTGGGTAAACCAGCTAAAAAACAGAGTTAAATGGGCCCGTTGGCTAATTCTCAAGGCCAGGCTCTTTCCCGGGAAGTAGCAAGCTTAGTAGCTGCTCTCTCTACATAAAATCTACAGCAGCTGGCAGGACAGCTTTGGATGACAATCTGAGAAATACTAACTCAAAACTTCAAGCAGGGGCTAGGGTAGGATGCATGGAGACCCCATCCAAATAGTCTTTACTCAACAGCCAACCTGCAAAACATCTCCTTTATGTTCTCACCGCTTTGTACCGCTGACGAGAGGCTCACTAACCAATCGTTATAAAGAGACATCAAGGAGTTTGTTTATCTACCTAAGAGAAAACAGTGTTCACATTCTTTAGAAACACACATTTGACACCAAATGTAACTGCTATGCGAGCAGAACTGGGGCGCACACACTGAGCCTGGGGTTTTGATGTGGTCATTATTCGCTGAGCAGAGTCACCACTCTTGGCAACACCTTCTGTACCCAATTCTAGGTACTTGAAGTTTTAAAAACATATCTTTCAAGAAATTCGTCAAGTTGAAGATTTTTTTTTTATTATTAATTTGTAAACACTTTCCCCCAAGTTCATCCAAATGCCTGAGAATATTACTGTCAAGTCAAGTGAAGGCAGAAGGGATTGTGACAACCGAATCTATTCTTCAATCTTCTAGTAGGATCTGTGCACAGAGCTATTGTCAAAGCAACCAACCAGCCTATCTACAGAGTGCTACTCCCCTAAATGTTTTTAATACTAAATAATAAAGTGCAAAGTATTTCCAGGAAGCCAAAAACAACGCAATCTCAGGTGCCTGTCCTCAGCACCTAGCAGAGGTTCCCTTCTTACTGGAAGATGTAATTCCTTGAGTTGGGTGAAACTGCGGGATAGCCCTTGGTGGATCGGCCAAATGATAATGCCTCACGGTGTTGTCAATCTTAGTCTTTTCCACCTACTTGACAATGGTTCCTTCAGCAGAGAATACAAGAGGCAAGCACACTCACATCACTTCAGCTCAGATTTCAGATGCCATCCAAATCACTTGCAGGGAGCCGGCCCACTCTCTCTCACCTGAGATACCTCCCTCAGCCTCTGACTGTGCACCTCCACCTTCCACCCTCCAGGAGGCAGCGTGGTGGAGAGCAAGGGGCACAAATGTTAGAACAGGGGAGAACTGGACTCTGCAAATTACTACCTGTGACAATGAGTTGGATGAGTTACCTGTTCTCTTTTCTTTCCCTTATGCTTAATCCAACCCATGTTCGATGAGTTCTTTGGCCTTTCTGAGCCTTGATTTCTTAATTCATAAAATGTGGAAAACCAGACTCTATTCTAGAGTTGTCATCAGAATAAATGACTTCTGCATTCAGTACAGGGACTGACATTCAATAATTGTGATTTGGTTCCATTCCTCTCTCATCTTTCCATTTAACTGTCAGAGATCTCAATTTCCCTTTCCTGGGAACCTTCTTTAGTACAAGCAATGATAGAAAACGCGCATGAAAATAGCAGTGTGAAAAGCTTGAAGCTGGTGAAGTTCTTCTTGCAGAGTTTGTAGTTTTTGATTTTAGGTTCTTATTTCCTGACATTACTAGTCAAGGTGAGCTCTCCAAGAAACAATTCAACCTAGACGCAATGCTTTTGAGGCATCCGCTACAAGCCTAAAAGAAGCACTCTGCAGTCAGGAGAAGCTAGGTCTTCAAGACCAGCCTGTCATCATCGGGAATGGATTTCTAACCCAACAGAAAGGACTTCTGACCTTGAACTAAGCCACAAGGTCCCTACCTGGAATGCTCTATGCAGGGTAGGCTACTTCAAAAGCCAATGGCAGGTCCAGAAAAAGACGGAGAGCTGACATAGAGAGGAGTGGAGGCTTCCACAAGACAATGATATGAAAACAATCAGGGGTGACCCTGGAAAGGGGAAGCCTGAAGGTGGATGCTGGAGATACTCATGAAGTCTTAATGGTCCAGAAAGGATGACAATCACTTATTCATCACGTACCTGACCCTTCCAAAGCTGAGCCATTCCTGTCAACCTGGAGTAGGTAGTTAGGGATACATATACTGCAATACTATTCCACACAGAGGGACAGATTTATGGAAACAGCCACCCCCCCAAGCAGTAGAGACCTTACACCCTTCCTTGACCACAGCTACAAACTTGCTAAAGGCCGTTAGGCTGACGGCTCCCAAATCTCTTATGAGGCTCTGACCCTTATTTGGAACCAAATGTAACCATATGTACCTCAAACCCAACACACCTTAAAGGGAACTCATTTAGCTTTCCTAAAATCTGCATCTAAAAGCCCAATCAGCTCCCTTGACAGCCTACAATCGAGGCAGAATCCCAGAAGTGATTCTCCCTGCCCCCGACATACCCCCACTGTCATCTCTATGTAGAGATGTCTCCGCTTTCCAGTCTCACTGATGCCGATCTTGTAACCCCACTGCATCATTCCTGATCTTCCTCTCTCACCTCGTCCCCTCCAGCCTGCTCTCAGCACTGCTATCAGGGGGCTCCTCTTATGGCACTAAGCCAATGGTCCTTCTCTCTTATTCAAATGCCCCAAGTGGCTTCCCATTACCAACAGGTGAAGCGGCCCATGCCACCAGCCTCGCCTCTCCCCACATCTACCTCATGGCTTAAACTCCACTGCAGCTACTGGCAGCATCAGCCCTGAACCTCATACCTCCAGCTGACCCCAGCTCACAGGTCGCCTCCTCTGCGAAGCTTTCCTTGACCAAATCCCATCACCTCCCCCGCCCCATACCTGCTTCTTATCCTGCCCCTTTTCTGCTCACTGCTGGGCTCACTGTGACATGCCTGTCTCCTTCTCCTGCAAGGCAGCGTGTAGGATTCATCTCTGTCTTCCCAGGATCTCCCAGTGCCTGGCACTCACAAGCTGTGTGTTTGCGAAATGAACGAATAAGTGAATCAAAATTAAAACTATTTTAATGGCACAATCCATAAAGACTTCTATGCTTGAGGAAGACAGACTCATTACACGTTGGTCAAAGAGTCTCAGGACTGTGGGCAATATGGTGGCAACATGGTGTGTAGGAGAATCTAGAATGGAGTTAGATTTCCAAGTCTACTACTTCATAGCTTTAAAACTTGGCCAAAATATTTAATGCCTCTGAATCTTAGTCTATTACTCTATAAAGACAGACTTGGCTGCAAAGGCTGGGGTGAGAACGCCATGAGATAACGTCCCTGGAAGGGGGCACAGTGGACAAGCAACAGATGGCAGTGTCCCCTCTGTCAATCAACAGAACTGCACTGAACACAGCCTGAAAGGCGCTGCACCCGGCCTGGAGGAAACAGCAGGGACAGAGCATAGCTCCTTCCGACAGGGATGGATGGACAGTCAACCTGAAGAGGCAACACACCCTCCTTTCAAAAGTGGAGAAACCATCCAGCAAGTCAGTAACATCAAATGAGTCACGAGGCGGAACTTGATCCATAGCCTGGTCGGTGTGGAACGTGCGGTGCACTGAGTGCGGAGGGCTCCCTGGGGGTTGCGGGTGGAAAAGGAAGGTCTCAAGAGAGCCGACCAGCTAGGATGGAAGACAGGGTGCTACGTGGTGACCCGAGGGTGCAGAGCTTGGGTTTGTTGCGTTTTGACTCGTCTGTTGCTCTCTGCTGCCCCCTGTTGGTGGGAAGAGGGAAGAGCAGGGTGGTGGCTGAGATGGAGAAGTGGGAATCCACCCTCTTCTCTGAATCCACCTGGCCTAGAATCTAGGGCCAGCAGGTAAGGAAGAGACAAAGAAATGCAGCAGTGGGGTCGGTGGGGGAGGTGGGGAGGAGAGGACGGCTGCTCCCCAGATGCCGGACACTCTGCCAACTGCAGGCCCTGCAGGCCGGGCCGTCAGGATGGCTGTGAGCCCACGCCTCCTCTTTTCCCTGGAGTACTTGTCACACTGTCCTACCCGCCTCTTTGCAGGTCAGAGGCTCATCTTCTGTCTCCCAGGACCCCAGTGTGGACCACTGGTGTGACGCAAGGCCAGAAACCATTATAGCCCTGAATAATGCCCCAGTTAATAGTCATGGGGTTTGTTGAGAAGCAAAATAAATAAATAAAAATAGCCAAGGGTGCAGAAAGCACGAGGAAGGGCAAAGAGATGAAGGGAGCAAGTTAACACAAAGCCTCATCCAGTAGCAAATTGGCAGTGGATTGTCCCTGGGTGGAATGTGTGTGGGTGGGGGGACAACCAATAACTTTTCCCATTCACATCAGCCCAGTGCTTTCCACTTACGAAATGTGACTGAACTGTACAACTTAGATCAGTTGACATTTTGGGCTGGATGCTACTTTGCTGGGGGAGAGACTCCTAGGATGTTTAGCTGCATCCCTGGCCTCTACCCACTAGCAGCCCCTGCCTACTTGGGACAACCACACATGTCTCCAGACCTTGCCAATTGTCCCTTGGGAGGCAAACTCGCCCCCCTGAGAAGCCCTGCCTTAGAATATTGGTAAGCCCCCCCCCCCAAATGCCCACATCTGTACTTTCCCCCATCTTTCCCTTACCTGAGCAGTACTAGAACGCCACACATCTACCTGCCTGTCCACTTGACACTCACAGACACATAAACAGGGGCTTCCTTCAGAGGCCTGGGTATTGCAGGGCCCCTCTCTGCTCAGTAACTGCAAACCAGGGAACTTTGGAGCCCAAGGGGGCTCTGCACCCAGAGCCCTGATTTCCAGAACTCCTTGGGGATCAGAGATTGGTAGAAGCACTTGTCCTCAGGCACCTCAGGGGCTGGAGGTTTAAGCCTTGGCCACTTAGCTCTCCCTTTCCTCCCCTCATTCCCCGCCCCCCCGCAACTGGTACTGAGTGAGAAAAAGCCACAGCAGCTACTCATGTGAGCAAGAATCTGGGGTCACCCTCCTTCAAACTTGGACAACAAGTCCTGCAGCTAAGTAGGAAAGCCTTTGCACAAATAAACAATTCAGTTAATTGTGGGTCTGACCATTTCTTTCTTTTTCCTGAGGAATTAAGTACCCAACAGGGGTCAGGCTCCCAAGCTGGGACTCTAGCTGGACAAACCAGAATGCAAGAAACTGAAGAAATCGGGCCCAAGTCCCTTTACTTTTTAAGTGAGGAAACTGAGTCCCAGAGAAGTAAAATGCCAGCCAGCATGGATCCAGGACAGACATCTCATGATGCCTTGTTCTAAACAAAGTTCGCACCTCTCCCCTCCACCCAGACAGGCATCAGGAGCGTGCCACCGGGAGGGTGGCCCTGGAGGGTATGCACAGAGTGTGTCATCAAGCACGTCTGCACCTCAAGAGATGGCTTATTTCATGAAAACCCTTCGCTTGGGACTGGTTCATAAAACCACGTGAGAGGCAACTGAACAGAGTCCCCTAGAGGGGCGCCTATGCCTGGCTCTGTGACATTGTTTTCAGTGAAAATTAGTATTAGCTGTTTTCAGCTTTACCCTTAAACTCCAGCTGGCTTTATCTCCTCTTACTTATTATAATTGTAACGCTGTACACAGTGTAAAGGTCACACCTGTGTTTATACACCATATGCCATCAAAATACCGTGAAGAGAACACTATGTGGTCTCTATCAGAAGATCAAAAAAGAAGGGGTGAGGCAGGCTTTACTCCTCACGCGGGACACACAGTCCTTCTCGAACACTGAACCCGGCTCTGTGACTACAGCAGTTTACTTCCACGCCCTGCACGCACTGTTTATTGACAGAGAAACAAACAGGCACCTGTCCGGTTTCAGGATGACTAGGGAGTTTCCAAAGTGGACACGAAAAACTTTTACGCTGTACCCAAACATTCTTTTTTTTAAAAGCCAAAATTAGAAAGAAAACAAACAGATTCAGGGCTCAACGTGGCAAGACATTTCACAAAAAAGGTCCGACTGGGTCTGAATCTACCTGGCCTAGAATCTAGGGTTCCTTTGATTGAGGAGGCAACAGTGTGTGTACCCCAGAGGCCTGGGGGGCTGGCTGTCCCAGGTAGGAGGTCCTTGCTGCAGGAGTGGATTGTAGGAAGTCCAAGTTGCCCAAGGAGCATTTGTCTAACCTAGTGGTGCCCTGAGGTGCCATGAGTCAGATGCCAAGAGCAGCTCTGCAGTGAAGGTCTTTAGCCCACCGCCTCCGTCTGCCAACGCAGAAATAACCTGATACCTTTACCTGACCTCCAAGTGACCTGACCCTAGCAGGGACTTTGCTAATTAGCATAGTCCCTCATGACCCAGCCCTGGGCTGGCTGACACACACTCTCCCACATTCCAGCTGTCAATCTGTGCTGGTCCCTCCAAGCCCCCCAGGCAGCCTGCCAGCCAGTCCCAAGAGTGGCACAATCCACCTTCCTCCAGGGGTTCCTTGGACCTGCTGGCCCTGCAGTGGCCCTGTCCACCTGCGGACACATCAGACACCAGCCTGTTTGTCCCAGCATCAGAATCCAAGGCCCACAGCCTTCTGGAATAAGGCACCCTCTGAAGCTGTGTGAGTGTGTGTGGGGGGGGGGGGGGCGGGGGAGCGTTTTGCTTTAAAATAACCTTGCATTGTACTGACTTGAAAACAGGTCGGTTGGAGTCAATGATGCCAGGCTGTAACTGGAAATGATCGTGTACATTAACACACAAACTGCCAACAGAAATTATAGAGTTGCCAGTTCGCCCTCCATTGCAGGCTGTGAGTCACGAGTTCGTGGGAACGTCATCCGTTTATAAAAGGTACTGGAGAGGTTAACTATTTAAAATCATGTGATTATAGATTTATGTTCAGGTTACTTACTTTTATTTTAGCAAGGATCTAGATGGGGCTCTTTTCTTCCAGGCAGGGCAAATCAAGTTATCCTCCCTCTCACCATCTCCATCCAGGCCCTTGCCCGAAAGAGAGTGGGGATCATGCTTAGCTAAAGCAGAGGTATGGCTGGGCAGAGAGATTTTCACCAAAATCACAAAAACACAACTGAAAGAGAACTATTCTTAAGAAAGACTCATGTACCATAAAAGGGGAATTTCCAGAAGCCTCTGATATTAGCAATTCACCCTTCTATTCCCTTCCTCTCTAGTTTCAAGATGAGATGATGAAAAAAAAAGACTGACTTGTCACAGAAAACCAGAAACTCAGTATACAAACGTGTAAATTGACACAGTATAATTTGTGGGAATTTCCACACCTGTTCTTCTGATTTGCCACGAGAAGGAGGAAAGAAAGAGAGAGGAAAAGCAAGAGTATCTTTGCCCCCCTGCGCCCACATTCAGACAGAATCATGAACTCAGTTTTCTTATTTCAAGTTAATGTCACTGCTTAGTGAGCACATTTTATTTCTCCTCGTTGGGCAAAAATAGCTTTTCCAAAGTAAAAGTTCTGAAATGGGCTTTTTAGAAACAGAGATAGCTGGGAATTTTCTCAAAAGTTGTATAAGTATGGATGTTTCTCCTTTCACTTTCCATTTTTACATATGCCTTTAAGGCCAACATGCACTGGCAAATTTCAGTAGAATGTTCCAGAATGAGGGGAAGGGACTCCACCTCAAGATGAGTGGACATTTATTGAACATTCATTTTTTACAGGCTTAGGCAATTAGGTACTGTGGAGGAGTCGTGTTCAGGAAATAGAAGACAAAAATCCAATTGAACAGGGAAATGAGCCAAACAAGAATGGATATAAAGATAAAAAGTAAAAAAAAAAAAAAAAAAAACACCTACGAAAACACAGACGCGTGCACATAACCAGCTGTCGTTTCTATAAGCTGGGCTGAATCTGCTCACCTTGCAAAGATTTCCCGTACAGTGGGGACTGCCCACATATAGTTCTTAGTTTGTGCTGGCCAACTGGAAAATTTCTAAATCTCTTTCAATGGGGTCATTTACAGCATGTCTACTTCTTATTTTTGCCCAACTCAAGCCACTTTATTATTTCAAAAAATTCTCATGGAGGTGAAATTTACACACTGCAAAAGGAACATGTTTTCTGGCTACAGTCTGATGCATTTTCACCAAAGCACACACCCCTGGGACCCACTCTCCTATCAAGATAGGGAGCATTTCCATCTTTCCAGAAAGATTGCTCGAAGCCACTTTGTTTTGAAATTATTGGCATCTGAATGTTTTTGCGTGGAGATTATCAAAGCCAAATGTGTGGGAAGAGAGCCTAATCATCAATCATCTACTCCAAACACAGGTAGTGATGGTTCTGGAGACGGGACCTGAGCCTGCACGGACGCGTCTGCAGGGATGGGCGCTGAAATGAAATGCCAAAGGGCTTTTCAGGGACAGGAACATGGGCCCTTCTTAGCAGCCCCGCTGGCACTTGATCACGGAACCAAGACCGAGTGGGTTTCTTTTCTGGTTTTGTTCTTTAGGCATCAGGCAGGGTTCAGAAAGAGGGAAGTTGGGGCTGGATAGTCAAATCTACCATATTCTCAAAGGAGTAAATGTTCTTCGATGAGGAGGGTACAACCACAGCTCAGAGCCCTGCTTTCCAAAATTCTGTTGCAACATCGAAAGAGGAGTTCACATGATCAGGCAAATTAGACATTTTCTTAACATTTCCTGTTTCCCAAATTTCAGAGGAGACCTTCAGGGAATGTCTGGCCCAGAGTCGCACATTCAGGGTGAGGGACAATGTCGCCACTTTGGCATAATGGTGCCCCAGTAGCCTGTCAAAGGGAGAAGGGGCGGGGAGGGCTGGGAGGAAAACCAGGGCCAAATGCACTTCCTTTTGGTATGGGGGTGGGGCACCCCTGCTTCAGTGAAATGAAATTCTGGCAGAGGGACCAGGAGCGGAAGACGAGATGAAGTAGGAGCCGGAACCTCTATACTTCTGGGCATGAGTTTCTCAAAAAAGATTTAGCTACTTTCACGGACCTTTGAATTGTGTGCCTTCAAAGCAAAAACAGAATGAAAAAAAAAAAAAAGTCCCAAAATATTATGCAGGAAGTAGTTTTTTAAAACATCACTTTTCCAAAATGGTACCCTGAGGTAATCCTTTCTTAAATCTCCCAGCAATCAAAACAATGTGGTTGCAAAAGTTTACAACTTTGAAACCTTTCAAAGGTCACCTCCTTGCCTCACTCACACCCTCTCATATGCAGAGCACCATGGATATTTTGAGTCACATGTATTGTTCTTTGTTCATTTGCATTTGGTGAAATCCCTCCTTTGGACCAATTTAGTAAGCAGTGCCTTGGGCTTCCTTGTGATCGTTCTCTTAATTTCTTGTCTGCTGTGTATATGTTTCTCTGTCAAAAAAATTTAGACTCCTAATGGCTAAAGTGAAGGTGCAGCCTTTGCCATTTATGCTTTCTTTTTGCTCAGATGGTTTTTCCATCTTGCTTGGGATGGAATTCTTCCTCCTCCACAACGAACTAAGCCCTTAAAGGCTCGGCTGAAGTTCATGGACTCTGTGAGGCTCTCAGACCTCTCTCTCCTTGGCCCCTCCCTGCCTGACCTTTTGTTGAACTGACATACTTCTCCATATTTCAGGCTTACATGGGTTGGTCTCTACCACTAGACTGTCATTGATGGCCTTAATCAAGAGTACTAGTGCCAAATTGAGACCGGGAGAGAAACTGGCTAGATGGGAAATTTATCCTGGGCACCCACTGCTTCAGTGCAGGGGTTCCCACTGATGGAGATGCTCACCTCCAAGCAGAAAGCACAGCCCAGGGCTGGCAGGCCTGAGACCACTTCTTCCCACCAGATGCACCGTGCACGCCAGCTGTCACGGGCGGCCTGAGGGCTTTATGAGGCTGCCTGCTCACTCCCCCAGCTCCATGTGTAAGCCAACGGTGCTGGCTTTTAAGAAGCATGTTTCTCTATGAGTAATTTAGAAGTGACTCATGCTCAGCTTCACCAGCCGGTACATGTGACCCGCAGTGCTGGTTGAGTGTATCTATAGGTGTGTAAACCAAAGCAGTTCTTAGAACACAGATTCCCCTCACCCCCCTCCCCCCACCCCCACGTGCTGTTTATTTGCCTTCATTGCACAGGGACTAAGCAGATGAGTATTGCCTGCTCCTTACGCAGACTGGGATGGGCCTACCCGAGGACACAAAGCACAGCATCCAATCAGAGAAAATAAAAGACACCAGAGGAGGAAAGAGACAGCCGAACAACCTAATACATTTCAAAAAGCTCTGAGAAAAACCCATAAAAACCTAATACGATGGGGATTCTTATAAACAAAAACTACTCTAAGTTGTGTCTCGTTCTGTACCAGTAAAACTTAGACTTAAAAAAGTAGGGAACACACACACACACACGCCCACACCTCAAATAACTCACCATTTCTTTAACTCTAAACCAGGACAAGATGCCTAGGACATGCTATGGTTTGACTCCATAACTCACACACACTAAAATATCTTTATTTCTCCAACTTGTCTTTATGCCCCCATCACTGGAGATGAAGTAAGTCCCTGCTCGGACACTGATGTTGCAGCACAGACACATGTGGGTGACACAGCTGCCAAGCCTTCTATATCATATTTCCTACCTCTTTCTCACTTCCTTTTTTCTATTAAACCAACTCTAAAAACTCACTTGTCTGCTTCGTGAAGACCTCCATCATCTTACTTCTCTCACTTTATTTCTTACCAGTGTCTATGGTAACTGTGCAATTTACCCTTGGTGACGGCTGGGGTGGTGTCTTCACGGCTCCTCCAATGAGCTGAGTCATTCCCACCCCAGGGTTTCACCCATTCCCTCCGAACCCCTCAGCACCCTTCGTCATTCTCCATCCCTGTCTTCAATCTCATGGCGTCTCCTTACCTTTATCACCCAAGCCTTAATGCAGTCCTCAAACTCAGCTCATCCCACCTGGAAACCTTCCATGGAGGCTTACCTGGCCATTCAAGCTGTCTTAACATCTACGTCTCCTAAACATCTCTGATACTGCATTGTGTCTGCTCTCCAGTTTTATTTTGCTCCTTGACATATGACAGTCATATTTCTTCCGTCTGATTGCAAGTTGTCTGAGGAGGGAGTCACATATTTCACTCCTGTATATCCCCACCATACCTAGCTCCACAGCAATGCACAAATCAAGCTTGCAGACGAAAAGAAATAATATTTTACTTTTGCCCAAGAAGCATTAAGAGGCAAAGTCTTACCTAACTTTTAGCCCTCTGTTAAATTGGACTGCATGTCAGCTGAAAGATCAACATTACTATTCATCCCAGTTGGAGGCTATGTGGAGAAGAATAAATGCATTGCATGCTCAACAAAATGACAACCACAGGCACTCACAGGCATTTACATAGCACTATGTATGAGCATTGATCTAAGCATTTAACAAATATCAAGTCATCTGAACTTCATACTGACTCAGTGAAGCAGGTACTATTATAATCCCCACGTAACATGTGGGACACAGTAGAGGAGGTGATTTGTCCAAAGTCACACAGCTGGAAAGTGGCTGAGCTGTATTCAAACTCAAGCCAGCGTGGCTCCAGTCTACACTCTTAGGCGCTAGGCTATATTCCTGTCAACAGGTGTCTGTTTTTAGGAGCGTGTCTTCTACACAGATACCTTGTCACAGTTACGGATACCGTGTTTCCCCGAAAATAAGAGCTACCCAGACCATCAGCTCTAATGTGTCTTTTGGAGCAAAAATTAATATAAGACCCGGTATTATATTATATTATATTATATTATATTATATTATATTATATTATATTATATTATACCCGGTCTTATATTAAAATAAGACTGGGTCTTATTAATTTTTGTTCCAAAAGATGCATTAGAGCTGATGGTCCAGCTCGGTCTTATTTTCGGGGAAACACTAAGAACCATCATCACTCAAGTCCAACGTAAAGAGAGATGGTTAGATGTCATCTTCCAGGGGAACTTCAAAAAGAAGCATAAGTATGGCCGTGTGGGAGCTAATAAACAGCACCTTTGACTGTAGACTAAAACCTGCCAATCCATAATGGCACCGCCCATGAGCCACAGAAATACCAGGTTTGGAGGTCGGGACAACCTTCAGGTTGGATTCCCTTCAGCCCAGTGTTACTATGCACCCAACAGAATCTTCTCAAATCCTTAATATCTCAACATAAAGAAACTCAATACAACCCCAATCATAGCGGGAGTTAGATAAGTTTACTGTATTCTACATACGATCTTGTAGGCCCAGACGTGGCATGCTTGAGACCTCCAGGTTAGGTACAAGAAGAAAAACCTCATCCTGGTGGTCAAATCACGGCAGGAAATGATGCCACCAGCAATTATTCATGTATTAGCAGTCGCTTAAGTACCATAAGGCTTTTAGGGGAAAAGACCGGGAGGCAGTGGTTGGAAACTAAGCCCCATTATTAATGTAGTCAAGTTATTCAGCTGGATTCAATAAAATAAAAAGCCCTGCCCAGACCAGTGTCTGTAGCAGAAGATGCTAAGAGCTGTGTTTAAAAATCTGGCTTTATTGAATCCAGGCTTTATACACAGCATTCCTTCTTCCTGAATGGCTGAAAAACCACCTCCTGCCTTTTAAACCATTGGAGAGGAAATGGACTTAAGCTGTGTCAAGAAAACACAGTTAGATTTAAGGGAGACAACTTCATAATGTCCAAGGTGAGCAAAACCTTGGTAGTCCTTTGGATCTCCTGTCAAGAAAGGCCGGGAAATCCTCTTCTATCAATAATTCAGTTCAGGTTCAAAACCATCACTGCCTACTCCAGGCCAGGCCCCATGTGGGCTCTAGCGAGGCCCTGAGCCCACCAAGGTGAACGGCATGCCACCCCTGCTTGTGAGGAATTTACATCCCAGGGGAGGAGGCAGGAAGCTGGGGCTGACTCGCAAGGGGAGAGGTGTTGTGGTTGGATGAACATCAGTTGGTATACCTGTCTGTCTGTGTGTCTGTCCCTTTTCCTAGACTTGCCGCTGTCACTTTTCATGTCTCTGGCTCTGTCTTGTTTTGGGACTGTTGTGTCCCCATCTCCCAGGCCCCAAGCCTCCCATCTCCCTGGCACAGGGAGCCCATTGGCAACGTCTGTGTTTATCCCTCCAGGCAAATCCTAGGCCAACTGCTGCTCCAGCTCCACGCTCTGCTCAGCGGCCCAATTCACACTGGTCAGTGAAGCTGGAAAGCTTGCTGTCCCAAACCTTGGCTGCACAACCTGAAAAGGAGCAATGGAGGAACTGACTCCTCGGGGAAGGCATCAGGCCTACTCCACATTCACCGGCTCAACAAACATTTACTCAATGCCAGGGGCCCAGGTATGCGGGTGGAGGCTGGGGAGAGAAGGACAAGGCAAGACTCTCTCTGCAAGGACTCTATGCACTGGAGAAGGAACAAAAAAGATCTCAGCCCAATGGGAAGTGCAAATAACAACAAACTCGATGACAATGTTAAGAATAGAGATGACTCCCAGGGAGGGTCTAACTGAACCACACAGTTATCATCAAAACTCCAGTGTCCCAAGTGGGCAGTTCTTGTGCCCAATTGCCTTACATGCTACACTGTCGACCTTGGAGCAAATCCAGTGCCTTTTGGTTAAACCATGGGCCTCAATCCAATATCAGTGATGGTTAGGGTTGCGGGCTCACAGGACACAAAGCCAAGCCCCTCGGTGTGAGGAACTGCTGCCGGCCACCCTCCTTAGAAGGGGACTGTGGGTGTGGCAGGCCGCCGCATCCAATGCCCAGGGAGTGATGGTTAGCTGGGGAAAGAGACGCCAAGAGGTGCTAAAGAAAGAGACAGCTCCAAGGGCAGGAGAAAGATACTCCGTGGAGGAGGAAAGACTCAGACAAACCTGGGACTGGGCCTTGAAAGATGAGAGAACTTGGATTTGGGGAGAAGGAAGGGGAGTCACTCCAGACAGACTAGCCACCTGTCTGGACTCTGGAGGGGCAGGGTGATCCATGCATGTGGTTACGGGCTCAGGGACACCGTCTTGGGAATTTAGGGTCACTGCGGAGTGATGTCCCTAGCACCACACTCTGTCACTTCCCATTCTCCTAAAATCCCCTCAGCGTCACGCCATTCCTCCATCCCCAATTCCTTCTGGCTCCCTTCAGTGACTCTTTTGGTCACGGGACTTCCCTGCAAACCTGAGCTGCGAGTGGCTCGCTGCCTCATCTCCCTTAACCGCCCAGGATGGCATGTGGGGCTCATCCTTTCACCCCCACACCTTGTGGCAGCCTTTGTGTGTCAGTGGCAGAAAGACAGCCAACAGAAACAACACACTCAATGATGGAAAATGCAGAGAGAACACACCGGCTGAGAACTTTTGCGTACAGTGCACTGAGAGTCACCAGCTGGGACGATGCCCCACCATTTGCCACACCAGCTCTCACGGGCTGAGCCCAGGTCATGGAAAATATAGATTAACAATGAACTCTAATGAAATACATTTTTTGTGGAAATTATTTCAGAGACAAATAGTGTCATAATGAACTGGTGTTTCTTAGAATGGTGTAAAATGGGGGCAAGATTTATCAGACTCTTCCAACACTGGCAGATTACATACTTGTATTGACTTTGAATGTGATAGCTAACCAAGGGGAAATGGGACATCAGATATGTCAAGTATGGGTACAGAAACGTTAAAGATTAGGAATGATGCATTCCTCAAAGGGGCATTATCAGCTTATATGAATGTATTTATCATATTGGTTGACCTACTTACCTCTCTCTCTTCTTCCCTTCCTTCCTTCTGTGGAACTAGGCATGAGGCTAGATGCTGAGACTACACAGGAGAATAAGATATAATTCTGCCTTATTAAGCTCACACTCCAGCCAGGGAGACCAACAGCTAACAAATTCTAATGCTGCAACGTGATAAGGTGCTGTAAAGGAAGTATGTGGAAAATGCTACAGCAGAACAATGGAAGGTGGCATCTGTTTTGAATGGGTTAAAGGACTCCTCTGGCATATAATTCTGTAATAAATATTTCTCGTATATCTCATCGCTAGGGGTTTAACTGTCTCTCACAGTCAACTATTCACACTCTGTCTCTCTCTCTCTCCAGCATCTATTCATCTATCTACCTCACTCTCTCTCTCCATCGATCATCTATCTAGAATATTTTCAATATCTATCTATCTATCTATCTATCTATCTATCAATCATCAGTCTGTCTGTTCGTCCATCTGTCCGTATGTCTGTCCATCCATCCATTTATCTATCTAGAACATTGTCAATTACGTAATGTTCTAAGGCAGGTTCCTTTTCCTGCTGCAGGGGCAGCCTAGCTACCAAAGCGCATTCTGCCAAAGTGAAAGCTGACAAAGGGGGTTTGGAGTTGCTTCTTTGGAAATCTTTAAACACAGGATTGTTCTCATCTTGCTGGGATGGTTGGGTGGTCCTGCCTGAAGGCAGCGGACTGACGAGAGGACTTTCCAAGGGCTCCTGTACACCCTTGTTCCCTTCATTGCCAAGAACCTGTTAAGTCCCCTTGGACCATTAGCAACTGCTACCCTTTCAATACAGGGACTGGCTGCCCAGGCCAAAAGCTGAAGTGAGGAATGGCAGCCCCGGAGGGCACATTTCCATAGTCTTAGAGGTCACCGTCGCATTTGGCTGCAGTTCTACTAGAGACTGCCAAGTCTGCACGGAGAGTCACAGCAGGGTTATAATCATCCATAAACTGACATCAAGAGCCAAAAATCCATGAGATGCTTTAACTTAGCATTTTGTTAGGTAGCTTGTATTTTCTAATGCCCTGAAGCTTCTGATCTGTTTCCAATTGGAGGGAAATGGAGACTGCTCCATTCATTGGTAAATTTGGCCTCTGAAGGGCAAAATCCCAAAGGTTCCCTCGTTTTCTGTTAGGTATGAAGTCCTCCCAGAATGTCCAGGCTTCTTAGGTGGTCTGCATCTCCATGGGAAGAGGAAAGGTAGTCCGAGGGTAGGATCTAGAAACACTACTGACTGATGGTTACTGCACTTTCTCTACTGGAATGCAAACCAAGGGGCGAGCCACCCTCAACGGTTAGTTATCAACACCACCACGTCCACAGACGAGGCTGGCTCAGTGGTCATGAGTCTTTCTCTTGGGGGCTTCAACCGTCTTTGAGAAGAGCTGCTTCTTGGCCTAACGGCACTGACGCTCTAAGAGGGCTGCTTCAACGGTAAGTGCCAATGGCCATGTCAAGGTAATTTTAACCCTATTCTAAATTTTATCTTTTGGGGAGAACAGAGGTGATCTGTTCATATTCTGTCTTACATTTTTCAATGTTTTCTTTGTAATTATAAAAGCCAAACTAATGTAATCAATAGCCATATTATGGCTATAATCAGTGGTCAGCACCAGAGAGGAACTTCCTGCCTGACGTGTGGCTCAGAGTGCAGCACGGATTTAACTACTTACTACTGTCTCATCTTGGGCAAGGTGCTAACCATCGCTGTGCCTCAGTTTCTTCATTTGTAAAGTGGGGACAATGATAATAGGTTTTTGTGAGGATTAAATAAGTTATTATATGGAACACGTGTAAAGCATTGCCAGGCACACTCTGTTAGCTACTGTTATTATTATTAGAAATGAATAAATCGAATAAGTCATGGAGTTAACACCAAGCAAATGAGGCAGCATCTAGGAACATGGGTTTTAAATGGGACACACTAATACGACAAACAGCTTGGTACGTAGATAGTACCTGCTCAGTGTTAGCAATTAATACCTTGGGCACCTGGGCCCCACTTTTATTTTGCAGGTATTTATATTTGAATTATTTATTTTGATGACCTTGACTTATCCTTGCAGAGTTCAGTGGTACCACATTACATTTTGCTCCCTCTCTGCCATCTTTGGTATTTGGAGATGCAGAGTCACATTCCGATACGTGACCAGTGAGTTGGGTCCCCTTGAGGAATTCTTTATCCCTGCTCCACTGTCCCTCTCTAAGGTTTCCCCTGCATACTCTCTTTATACTTGGATCTTCACATCTTGGGGCCAGCTGCACACTATGAAACTTTCATTCTCCTTCTATTTTGCACATAAGGAAATGTAGGTATAAATGATAACGTGAAAATGAGGTATGAAATCAGTCGAGCTAGTTACAGGTTACTGTGCTCCCACAGATGCAAACCTCACGTGTTGGCAGTGGCTGGGCATCCACACAAAGAGAATTATACCAGTCAGGCGCCTTCTTCCAAAAACTTAGAATCAGGTAGAAGACAACCTATTAGGAATTCTCAGTAAATAGGCTTTTTTGAGAAGACTAGAAAAGGATTAACTTATCTTTGAGATAATATTAATAAAATATTATAGACTGAGTTTCTATGAGACTTTCTCACTGTTGTAATTGATGTTTTCTTCTATTCTGAATTCAGAGTGAAATTTTTGGTGTAAGTTTAAAAACCATGTTTTGCCTTCATTTTCATGGCCATGTGTGCTGTGGACCTACCCCCTGCCAATAGCTGGAGTTTACTGTACACTTTCCAACTGTCACTCCCCGTGCCAGCCTAATGGGTTAAAAAACAAACAAAACAAAACCCTTCATTTCAAAGATCTGGCCTTTTAACCTTTTAGGAAATGAAAGGATTTAAACAGCCCGCTGATAGATTTTGTAGTGTCTGCCCTGCATTTCTACTAGCAGCGTGTGAATGAGCCGGATTCACTGCCCGGAGTAGGGGGGATAGGAAATCCTGATAAGTTCAGACCAAGTGTAATGAAAATGCTTAGCAACTTAGGGCCCAGCAGGATTCAGGAGGCTTGCAAGAGAAAAGCACTTATAATCAGGAGACGAGAAGGGATGTTACTGACAACCGACAGAGTGACAGCATCATTTATTCCTGTACCAGTCGAGTTAAGTGCACTCACAAACAGTTGTACAATGCAACGAGTATAACGGCACTGGAAAACCTGTTGGAAGAAAGCGAGTCCAATATATATGGTAAACATGCTTCAGGTTACAGGAGAGGAAGGTAATAACTACAATGACTGGAATAGAGACTCCAACTCTGACCTACAGTTGGGGTAACACCTACAGGCACAGGATTCCCACTGAATATGCCCCACGTTGCAGAGCCAGGGGCTCATTCACAGTCTACATAGGTAAAACCCAGTGAATGAATGCAGTTTCAATGAACAACTTCTAAACATGGATGGAGCGTCTCAATGGATGGTTCCTTTATTCTTCCTTCCATTCATTTATTCACTCAGTGAATTCACTTAGTGACTCATGAGTATCATTCCACACTCATCTGTTAACAGAGCAGGAACAACGTAGACATCAAAAGATGCTGGGACTGTTCGGCCCTGAAGAACTGGTGAGATGGATCATGCTTTTTAATAAAAATATAATTATTTTCCCACCTTGGATTTGCAGCGTATCAGGATCATGGCCTGAGAGTAGGGACCAAAATGGGAAGTGATGAGTTTTAAACCATCAATTCTACCTAAAAATTAAAAAGCCTTCTATGAGGTCATGAAAGCAGAAAAGTCGGTCTTTATGGTGCATGGATGACTCATTCTTTTTTTTTTTTCTTTTTGAAAAGTCACTTCTTTATGGTGCCTTGGGATAATGGGAATGAAGCATTCATCCCTCATCTAGCTCATCTTTTTCTTCATTTGCACCATTATGTGCATTTTCACAAACTCTACACAGGATGTCTATAAACAGTGACTAAAAAGTGGGGGTGGGGGAGGCAGCATACTGTCTAGCTTGAAATTACTTTTCAAAACAACAGAAAAGTTTAGTTCCAATAAAAAAGTTGTGATCAATTGTTCTCTGTTTTATTCCTGAAAGAAACTGGCACATTTAAGATGAAGAAACATTCTGTTTCGGTGTGTATCTTATTGGCTCACTGTTAAACTACACAAACACCAAAAAACATTAACTCTACCTGAACAGTCAGGGTGTTATTTGTTTAAACATGTTTGTTTTCTTAGTTCAGCTAAAAATATTTTCCCCTGGTGTTTCCGAAAGGACATTTAGACTGAAATAAAAATAAAAATAAATGACACGTTTAAAAAAGTTATATTCATCAGACCTGGAACAGAGAGCACAGAAAACGAATGGAGGAAACGAATTTTAGGACCTGTGTGGTACTTTTCCTATTTTGGTTGCTCTAAATAGATGTGGAAAAACAAATTGAAAGAAAAAAAAGTACATCTCTGCCCTGTACAAGTGAGGAATGAAAAGCTAGTCCTCATACCAAGTTCAGCTTAGAAATAAATTAATATATGGCCATATAATTTTTCCTGTTTTTATATATCAAATCCTGTTACTATGAATGATAATACCGCTTTCTGAAAATGTGTATCGTCTGCCATTGCACCTAAGGTGTCATGCTGAGCCACAAATGAAAGTTAAGGGGGGTCTTGGCATTCTGTATGTCTACCGTGTTTTGTCCAAAGTCACCTTCCTCAAATATAATCTTCATTCAAAAGGTTGACATGATGGGTCCCCTTCAGTCACTTTGCAAGTCTCAATACAATTCCCTGGACCCCCAGGGAGCCAAACCATTAACACTCAAGAAAAAGTAATAGATAGGAATATCTGAACATAAACATTGCAGTACTTCTCCTTTTTTGAGCCTCAAAAGATATCAGCTCCAAGCTGAAGATTATTAATGTGTCAGCTGATGAAAAATATGTATATACGGAACACACAGTTTAAGTTAGAGGTGAAAGTGGTGACAACCCAAATGCCGCAGTCAAACTAGCTAACGGTGTACGGTACCGTCTACAAACCCTTTCACATACATTATCTCCAGGAGCCACACTCAAAATACTGAACAGCCAGCACGCTGTATACCCCGCCCCATCAGAACAGACTGCAGTGGCTTAAACAAGTGAAACAGCTGTGCTGTCATCCCAGGTGAATTCCAGCCCTGGTTAGTTCATCTGAGGTCCCTATTGGTGCTAAACCTGTTTTACCAACAGGTTTAAGAAGGAATTCACAGGTGAAGAAACTTTAGCTCAGAGAAGTTAAGAGGTGACTTGGATCAGTTGACTAGTCAATACCGAGTTTCCCCGAAAATAAGACCTAGCTGGACAATCCGCTCTAATGCATCTTTTGGAGCAAAAATTAATGTAAGACCCAGTATTATATTATATTATACCTGATATATATTATATTATATATTATATTATGTTATATTATATTATATTACATTATATTATATTATGACCCGGCCTTATATTATAGTAAAATAAGACTGGGTCTTACATTACTTTTTGCTCCAAAAGACGCATTAGAGCTGATTGTCTGGCTAGGTCTTATTTTCGGGGAAACACGGTACTTAGAGATGAGATTCAAATTCCAATCTGAGCCCTGCCCCACCCTCCCCCCACTACTCAGGTGACCAAAAATGTTCTCTGGGAGCCTAGGTTGTCTGGAGCCCCGTGCTACATGGGACAGTGAAGCTATTGTGACCACTGAAGAGTCAATCTAGTTAGACACATTTTTAGAGCCTGCGGGACAGGTGACCTCTGCTCTCGAGCTTTCTGTGGGGTCTGCTCCTCTCAGAATAGAGTAGTGGAGGCTGAGTCAGTAATGCCAGCTTCACTGGAATCCTCGCAGCCTAAGACGGGGGTGGGGCACTCACACCAGGGATCTGACCTGAGATAACAGGAGGGAAGCTAACTTGGGATGGTGGGAAGTGAGGTGAAAGGTGTGGACGGCATTTTCAAGCAAAGGTAAACCTAGAAAGTGATCTCGCCCCAATGACTGCCACTGTCACTTGGTTTCATGCTTCCCAAGATGACCGCTACACTTTGTTCCAGTCAGCACTCTCGTCCACCGACAGGACATTATTTTACAAGGGATGGGGAGCAGTGGTGGGAATGGAAACGAATGTTTTGAGAACCTTTGTGACAAAATCACCTGCAGACCGATCAGTATTTTCCACAATGTTGAGACCCGGACTGAGAAATCTCTGCATCGCCTCCTCTCTGCACACTTTTCTGACACAAGAGACCCAGTCGTGTGGAGGGAGGCTGCGGAGGCTGGGGTGGGCGGTCAGACAGCGAGGGACCAGGGTTCCAAAACGTTCCTGGTATTGGCTCACGATCGGATGTGTCTGCCTAGCAGTGCCCAGGGCATCGTAAGTACTTGCTCAGGAAATGTTCATTGATTGAATGAATAAATCCATGAACGAGTAAATGAAATAATGAACGAATCAATAAGAAGTTAGTGAATGAGTCAGTGAGTGGCAGGTATGTGTGCAAGTGGCCAAGGGCAGTGATACTCAGAATTCAGTCTGTTCCTGGAACCCCTCAGGTAGAATGTACCAAACATGCCTTTCCTAAGGGCAGGGGGAGGGTTAGACATTCAGCCATACCTTTGCATATCTTATTGAATTCACCTCTGCCAAGATGCTTCTCCACAGAAAGAAGAACAGCACAAAGAACACTTAAAAACAAAACCTAACCCAGGGCCTCTGATTGCAGGTACAGTCCCCTCCATGATTCTCTGTCAGGGGATCCCCCTGCTTTTCTCTGAATGTCCACCCTGGGCCTCCCGCTGTCATGCTGTCCACTCAGCCTGGAGAGTCCTTTCTTCTCCCTCGCTGCTTTCCCAAACAGCCCACGTCACCTGAGAGGCTCTCCTCACCTGTTCACCTGTCCTTGCCCAGCTCCCCTGGCGTTCGCTGGCCGCCTTGGACTGGAGTCTTTGCTTATGTTTTAAATTGGACCATGACTTCCCCAGTGTCGGGAACCTAGCACCTGGCTTGACAGATGAATATTTGGTGATGAACACCTAAGACATTATGGTAAGTTAGACTTTCCCTTTAAGTATTTTGGCTTTTATATTTTTAGGGACCCTCAGGAAATAGCCCCAAAACTCTGTGGTAAGAAGTGAAGGTAGCCTCTCAGCTCATCCCTTCTCCTCCAAAGAACAGTGCCGGAAAGCCAGCCTGCACAGGTGTGTGGCATGTGCCACCTCTAAGTAATCTTTGGTCCTCAGTCACTTCCCTAAGCTCACAGTGCCAATGGGCTATAGGGTCGGGTCTCAGGGCTTCTAGCCCTGAGTTGTGTCCTCAGAGCAAACTCCTCAAGATAAATCCATCGGAGTCCGGGGGTCACAAAAGACCTTGGTGGTATAAACTACCAGCCAGTCACAATTGATGCTACTTGGCTTAAAAATGGCACCGAGTAACCGACCTTGCCAGTTCTTACGCGTAGGACACCCCCCCGCCCATCACCTGGACACGGTCAACCGCTTAATAGGAAAGCGCTCCAAGATTCCAAGAGACGAAAAGGCTCATGACTGCTGCTTAGAAATGGAAATGGCCCTAAATTATAACCAGAGGCGGAAATGCGTCGAGAGGGGAGGGAAGGACATTCTGTAACCGAGTCTCAGGGTTGTTGGCCACTCCAACGCTCCAGGAGAACACGACCCGTTCATACATGTGGGTGAAGGTTCCCAGAGCGAGCAACGTCCACGGACATCAGAGATTCAAATGCAGTTTGGGAAAACAATTACCTGCCTGGGATCCTGGGAAAATAAAACTTCCTGGTTTCTCGGCCAGGAAGGGCGATTGTAAAACAAGGGCTGAGAATCTCACAAACAAGATTTTAGAATTTTATCCAAACAGCTGCAGTTCACCTTCGAGGAGCCCAGACTCACTTGGGTCTGATGGATGTTGCAACACCAAGTTTGAGGTCTCCCCAGTCTGGTGCCAAGAGCTGACCCCACGGGACAAAGAGGGAACAGTTGCTCTCTTAATGGGAGCAGAAAACAAAACTCTCTTCCCCCCACCCAACCTCCTTGCTTCGTTGTGAAATTGTCACTGTGCCTTTGAGGAGAGATTAAAATCCTAGCCATGTCAAATCTAAAGGGCAGGTTCCCAGGCGGAGAAGGGAGAGGGGCTCAAGGGGGGAAAATAAGTCAGTTGCAGCAAATTTATGGAGGGTTTGAGGATCACAAAAGTCATGGGACTTGACTCAATTAAAAATAATGGAAATCACAAGCCTGCAATTTAAAAATCATAGAAAAACAAAGAGGCAAGGATATTCTGGCTTATTCTCTGCTTCCATTTTTGCGCCGGCCTGGGAGTCTCGGAGCAAGTTTCCTGGAGCACAGCATGGGTGCCAAGCAAGCAGCTGTTTGTACCTACTTTCCTGCCCGTGACACACACAGATGCTGCAATGGAGACCAAGAATGAATGGTCCACCCACAGCTGAACATTTCCTGAGAGAAAGGGAGGTGCTCAGCAAAGTTGCGGGAGTAGGGGAGAGAAAAAACATCCGAGTTCTCAAGGCACAGGCAGAAAAGACTAGAGAGTTTGAAACAGGCTGTAAGAAAGCTGCCTGGTTAGGCCGCCTTGCCAGATTCTCAGAACACAGGATACCCGGGTTTTCAAGAAGGCAGCCCTGGATCCCGAATCTCTCATCCAGATCCAAATCTTTGGAAGTGATGGCGCTTGCTCTACATAGGGGCCTCCCCACATCTTCTGTGCTGGCGCCATTTGTAAAGATGAGGCAAGATGGGTGACACCAAAGCCATTCTAGTGCTATGCGTTTGGTTCCCAGAGAGGCACATTTTGGGGAGGTCCCACCTCCACTTCAGGGAGGGAGCACATCCTGGCAAGGAGCCTGATCATTACCTGGTCTGGATATGACCATCTTTGGATGGACACTGACCCTGAAGAAATATTCCTTAATTATTCATCAAGTCGGCTCACCCTCCTTGCTAAGATAAGGATAATAATAGTACCCTACTTGGAGGTTAGAGTTCCTGTGAAGATGAAATGAGTTGATATATGTGGTGCTTTGAAGGGAACCTGGCAGATATAGGTGCTCAATAGATATTAAATTCCATACTGTGTCAATAGATATTAAATTCCATACTGTGGGGAGGCCGCCATCCTCTGATTATTTATTTATTTACCATTGTGTTTTCTCACTCAATAAGATTTCTGTATTTTGACACGTACAAAGGTATTTTGATAAATGTTTCATATTCATGAAAGAGACCCAGGGTCCCCAGCTAAATAAGCGTCTCTATGCATGCTAGTCGTGTATCAATTAAGCACAAATTTTGACATGATTAAAAAAAAAATTCCTGCAACGTTCCTTCCTTCCTTCCTTTCCCTTCTGCCCTTCTCCCTTCCAAATCCTCTAAAGCTTCCTAGCAAATATTTTATTAACCTCTGATAGTTTATGGAAAATGAGTTTCCGTAATATGAAGATCAACGTCACGTATAAAGTTGCTTTTCTGAGTCAAACACCAGCCCCATCACCGAACCCATGAAGAGAAGGGGAGAGGAAGACTAAAATCCCGCGGCAGAGCAGAAGCTCTGCGTGTTGCTAGGAATTCCTGTCCTTGAGCAAAACCTGCAGCAGGAATGCCCTCTCCAGCTTCGTGAAGTGGAAAACGAACCACTTGCCGGCTCCCTTGAGCTATAGGGGCTCCAGGAAGCATTTACCCCCCTGGAGAGAGGGGGCGGAGGCGGGCTGTCTGCCCACCCGCAGGCCAGGCTTCGTCTCCATGGCATTTTCCACTTTCCCAGGCCAACCCAGGCAACATGAATGATTTGCTGCCAGCCAGCCGAGGGGCTAGGCTGCTCCGGGTGAGAACTCTGCCTCCCAGAAGCAGTGGGGCTGACACTACACAGGAGTAGGTAGATGTCCCCTCCGTACTCCACAGTCCCCCTTTTAACAGAGCTGCAGCATCAAAGCTCCACGCCTCGCAACTCCCAGGACCTTGGAGCAGGGCCCCTACCGTAGCCGTTCCTATGGGCAGACACATCCTTTTTCCTATTATAGTTACAAAAAAAACAATAAGCAGTAAATCCACCGAGGGTCCTTGTAAGCTCCCACAGTCCAACATTCTCACACTACCCATGGAAACGTGTCAATGCATGGACCCTTTGATTCATTGTGGTCCAAGGGGTTTCTCATGCTTTAAAAATAAATATTAAGCTGAGCGGGTGCTTTGTTTCACTTTGACTCCCATAGCTGATGATGGAAGGCTCCAAATGAGATGCTTTCAGGGTGATCAAGGACAACAAGGGTGATAGACAACTCATTTTTTCTTCTGCAGTCAGAACCAAAAAAAGGTTTTCACCTTATTTGGCTGGGGGTTACTAATTTGGAGGATGCCGGTATTTAGAGTTCAGCTCAGTTTGACTTGTAAATGAAAGGTGTAACCTCACCAAAATTACCCTGCTGTGTGCCTGCCATCCCCAACACGCCCCACTGTTGGGGTGAGGCAGAAGTTTGCTGAAATCATTAGAAAGTTCAGGAAACAGGGAGGGGAAAACCAAGCAAGCAGAAGGTGGTAGCCTCAGTTGCAGAGGTCCCAACTGCCTCCCTCTGACCTTCCACTGTCCTCACTACAGAGAGGAGAACTCAGCTTTCCCTTACAAGGTTCCCGAGCTTTGGCTGTATGAGAATCACCCCGGAGCTTGGAAAAAATACGGGTGCCTCGGCCCTTCCAAGAGACCAGGCCTCTGTATTTTTTATTCACTCTCCTAAATCAACATTTCAGAACCATTGCCTTTCAGGAGAGCGGAGGGACATAAGTGATGAGGAATGTTGGTGAGGCTTGCAGAATGCCTGGCATGTGCCCAACTTCCCCGTCATGCCATCAAATCCACACACACACACACCCCTGCAGGTGGCATTGAATGTCCCTGTGCCGTTGATGAGGACCCAGAAGCTCAGAGAAGTTCAAGTGAACTCTATGTCTTGGGATGCACAGCTGCTAAGTGGTTCATCTGAGGAAAAGACCAGATGCAAAATACCACAACTGAATTCCAGTGCTGCCTCATTTCCTCACATTCACGTCCTGGGGGCGAGGGGGTAGGGGCTGGGCTGTGGCCCTTCTGTGGGGGAGCACTGGGGACATGCTGGTGGTACCACCACCCTCGCCCACACCTGGGCAGCTCTGTTTCTTCTCTTCTTCCTGACCATCCTTCCCTCCTATCTTGCTTTGCCCTCACCCTTTCACCTTTCTCTTCGAGCAGTTGCTCTCGGTCATACCAGTATGGTGACCTCACTCAGGGAGTCCTGGGGCCCACCTGTAGAGAGTCTGATGGAATTTGTTCAGGATGCAGCCTGGGCACATCAGGATTTTTAAATATTCTAATGTGCAGCTCAGGTTGAGGAGACCTGCCTTATTTAGACCAGCCAAACAGAGCTTGCAGAGTCTGGAAATCCATCTGGACACGCTCAGGCTGAAGGGGTGGCTGACACGCCAGCCACATGCAGTGAGAATCCAGCACCGATGGGCAAAGTGCGCCTTGGCTGGTCTCCACAGAGGGGTCTGGGAAAAGATGCTGCTCCCTTGGGACCTGGGGATGTCCAAAGGTGGGTGACAGAAGAGCAGCTACCATAGCCGCCATGCATAGTAAACAGCCCGAAACAAAGAGTAGCTGTGCAAACTCAGCTTTCCCAGTGAGGGCAATGCTACAAACTAGGCCATAAACCTGCTTCATCGGCCCCTTCTGCAAACCAGCTCCCCAGTTTATTACACACACAAGCAGCCCACGTAGGACAGGGAATTTCACACAGAGCTCTGCTTTGCACCAGTCTCCTTAAGGAAGTCTTTCTGACTGTAACACACCTCATGTTCCCACCTTGGGCATTTGCCGAAAGACAAGAACAACTCATGGCAAAGGATGCCGTGTATAATGCAGCCTGCAGCCCACCGGGGCAAGCAGGCTGGAAACAGCCTTACTAAAACATCTCATGGGTCCAGCAACCCGCTGAAGTCATGGCACTGCTGTGGAAAGCATACATTGTACCTCCAGCACTTGGCACAAAGCCTGGTACACGTAGGTCACTGATGAATGAGCAAATGCCTGTCATAGTGAGAGTGGGGCTTCAACCCATTGCTTGCCACAAACCAGGAAATGCTGGGGAAAGGGAACAGATACGAAACGTTCCTCAAGGAATAAGATCGGCTGACAGATCAGAGTGCAGAAAAGCACCAGCACTTCCCAAATGCAGGCCACCAGGGAGGGCAGGAAACGACCCCTCTGAACACCCCTCTTCCTGGCTATGGGCCATGAACAAGGAAGAGAAGAAGAGCAGAGCTGGGTGTCTGCTCCTCCAACTCCCAGGGGAGGAAAACGGGCCTCTTGTAGGAGCTGGTCTCGTGGGACACGCCCCAGAGCCCGGAAGGCTCCACATTAGCTGAGCCATAGCCACAAGGGGGTGGGGGCCCCCCGAGATGGTTAGGGACAGAGGCTTCCCTCCCTTGGCTCCGGACAGCTGCTCCTCATGAGAGACAGCTGCAGATGGGGGCTCCACACTTGGCCGCCAGCTCAGCTGTGCCCGTGGGGACCTCGGAGAGCTGAAGCAGCTTCTAAATGAGAGGAGTTTCAAAGATATCAAGAATTAAACCAACTCTGGAAGAGGTGACTGAAGACAAGGGGTGGCATTTGAATGCTTACATGTGTGGCAAGAGTTCAGAGGAAGGGGAAATCATGACATCGCCCTCTGTACGGGTATGGGGGGGATGGCTCGAACATGTGTCTGAGAACTCTATGTGGACATATGTAATCACGCAGCTGGAGGAGTAAACGTTTGCCTGGAGAGAATTCTTTTGCTCTCTTCTCTTTCCTATTTCTTGTGTACATTAAGCACAGTGATTTATCTCAGCAAGAATAGTGTACGCCTCTCCTCCTGCCTGACTTTGAGCTTCTTTTGAAGGCAGCCTGCCATGGAGCCCCAACCCTGTGCTGCACGGGGTAGAAAGCCTGCAGGGAGCAGTGGCCCCGCCCCTCCAGCATGCAGTCTCCCGGACCACACAGGCACGGACACATGGCGGTCAGAGCAATGAAACACAATGGTTTCAATCCTGAAATTTTAACTACAACCTGGCAGGTATGTTTAGGGGACGGCTATGCCAATCTGAACAGAGACTTGTCAGCTATGGTCAGTGAGCCGGACAGGCCAGCAATGGCATTGTCCATGCCAACTGTGGCCAACTAACCGAGGCAATCGTAGGGGTAAGTGTGTGATGCCATCTTGGAGCCGTTATCTTGATACTAACCTAGTTTCCTAACTTCTTTGGTTCAGATTCTGTGCTCCCTGGCTACCTCTGAAGCCCATTTGTCTTGCCAGACAAATCTGCCCACAGAGAGAGCTGGGGCACACAAGTATACATCTCCTTACAAATGAATACACTGACATTCCGGTTTGAACACCTATCCAGTGGGCTGCTGAGGGTAGCTAGGCCCTCAGTGATGGATCTGTTCTTGGGAGATGGACAAATCAGGCCGCTGAGGTGCCAAGATGAGGTTCAGACCCTGGACGGGGGTGAATTCGGCAAGTAACGGTACCCTTGGCGGTGTCTGGGAAGTGGGGCTCTTAGTCTTCCTCTGGAGACAGCCCAACAAATTGTTGAAAGTCTTCCATGGTCACTGCTTGAATTTCTGGACTTCTTGAGTGAAGACTGTAGGTTCAGAAACGAGCTGAGTTTGACAGGGTCTGAATGCTGTGCATTCCATGGCACCAGGAACAGTGAACACCTCTGTTCCAACACAGCTCCTCAGCTACAGGGCAAACTTCACAGCTGATACCAATTCTGATGTGTTGAGTCCCTCGGCCATGCCTGATTCTGACATAACCAGACTGAGAGCCCGTTGAAAGGTTCACCAGAAGGTGTGAGGAGAGATACTTGCTCACAAAGAACACAGAACTTAGGGAGATGTGATACATATATGAAATGATCAAACATATTCAACATCACAAATACAAATATACCCCAAACTCATAAAGGAAGGAGCCAGAACTGGGTGGAGTTAACCTGGAAAGGCTTTCTGAAAGAAGAATGTCTAAGGAAAAGCAGCTCAGTGTTGGCATAAAAGGATGGGTCTTGAAGTCAAATAGACTTGGGTTCAAAGGCTTGACTGAGACTTTGTAAGGTGCAGGCAAGACTAAACGGGGTGCGAACAAAGCCTATAACACCATGGAGGTGCTCGAGAATGGTCATGAAAAAATATCCATGCAGAAAGGAAAAGGGTGAGAAAAGACACAAGAGACTTAAGACTCACTGTGTCAGGCAGTATCTAAATGCTTTCCTGTATTAGCTCATCTCACTTTTACAACAACCCCATTTATTAATGCGGAAAACAGGGCATCGAGAGGTTAAGTAACTTGTCCAAGGTCAACACAGCTAGTAGGGGACAGAGCTGGGACTTGAATCCAGGCAATCTGCACCCTGAGTTTGGAATGCTAGCCAATTTACTGCCTTTTTCCATTCCATACGCCATACCACATTATCTTTGAACCATGTTTATTACCAGACAAAACTGTCAAAACAGCTTGGATTTGTAGGATGAATATTTAAAATATTATAAATCTCTCACTTATAGGGGTGTGGTCACTTGGTACAGTTTCTGCTGATCACTCAGTAATCTATCCAAGACAGTGATGTGTATGAACTATTTTTGTCTCCGTTAATATACAGCATCATATAAACACTGTCTCAACTGGAGAGTCTGAACAATAAATTGTCACTAGCCCAAGTGCAAAATAGCACTTGATTTTCTCTCTGCCCGAGCATGTTATCTATTTATACTTCGCTTACTTCTGTGGAGTTCAGAGTGCTTTACACACATTTCATCATCACTATACTTATGTCGATTTATTGTCTTTATTACACACATGTGACTAATGTACCCTGCAATGCTTCATATTTACTATAGGATTCTCAGTTTTCAACCAGCTTTTTTATCTAAGGGATTTACTGACTGCCTTTAATTTATAATTAGTGGAAATTTGTTGACATTTAAAGACTAGCATTTTACTGTCTCTTTTAGCTAATTTCATGTTTTATCTATGACCATTCTTGTCCCTGAATATTAACCATATAAGATTTTATTTATCCTTTCTTTCTAATTCCATTTATGGCTCACCCTGAACCACAATAGATCTGTTATTTTAAAACTATAAGTACAATGGCTTTTTTTTTACTCAGTTGACCAGCAGAAGTCCATTATATATAGATATATATATATTTTTTTCAGGTTGATTAGTGCATTGGCACACTTGAATTTCCAAATTTGGGTTTTACCTTTTCAGTGTTCACATTCATGGGGAAAAAAAATTTAGATTAAATAGAGGAAGGAAAAGAACTCTAAAGAAAGGTTTCCTTGGCAAGCTGGAGGCCAGGTAAGAGCCCCAAACTGGCGTATATAAATTGGGAAACTAGGTTTATGCATTGTCAGGAGCAAATAGAACACAAGATTTAAAAGCATGCCTTTGTGCTGGATGCATAAAGAGAAAGAAAAAAAGCTGTCATTTGATATTTCTGTCAGTGACAAATAAAAATAGCCCAAATACTTAGCCTAAGGCTGTGGCATTCTGTTTTCTTTTGTCTTCCCCTCATGTGAATATCCATCCTCATTGTTGAAAACAGAAACTCCAGCCTTAAGGATTTCCTTGTTTTTGCAAACAGGGTATATCAACAGTCCGTTTTCAGGAATAGGCAGTTATCATTTCATTCTGCCCGAGTCCCTGAAGCTTTCACCTTGCCCAGGTGTGTCATCTGCCAGTCTGAATTTAGGAAGACAGGACAGGTATGGCTAGATACAGGAGACAGAAGAGTCATACATCCCCACTGTATCAATATGGTGTTAGAGGAGTGTTTAGAAACACAGCCAGTTAGTCCAGGGATGTTTTTGTGCTCTAACTGTAATGATGTGATGAGCCTTAACAAGGTCAAGGACTAATCTGTAGTCAATATCCTCATGCAAAAGAGAAGGTCAGACACTTGGAGACTCACAGCTGTACAGATGCCCTGAGTTCTCGTTCATCTCTGAGCTTCTGCACATTCTGTTCTCTCTTCCTAGATAACCGGGTGCCTCTCTTCTCTTCCTGGAACTCAGTTTAGTTATTATTTCCTGTATAAAGCCTTTTCTAAAGCTGGGTGGTATTACTTTGTGGGCAAAGCCCCTTATGCCCACCCCACTTATCTTCCCGGGTTGCAAATGCCAGGAAAAAGGCCAGGTCACCTTCAGATAAAGAGCAGGTCTCAGGAAAGAATTGAATGAAGAATGGATGGAGGACAGCGGAAAAGCAAGAAGGGCGCTGGGGGCGTGGAGGCCCTTTTTATGATCGTTATTGTTACTTCTACCTGGCCACCCTGGGTGCACACTATGGAACTGTGGAAATCTCTTAAATCGAAACCAGGTCAAGCCTAAAATTAGTTCAACTAATAACAATTACATTACTTGAATGTTTTCAAAGGCAGATGTTGCTTTTATTTTTCTTTGTTTATCTCAAGAAAATAAACAATGGGATGGCTTTCTTGTCTGAATCAGGTTCCACTCTGAAGGCTAGAACAGTGTTCAGATGGCATACTCCACTTGGCCCTGCTAACGTCGGACTGGCGTTCACGCTACGGAAATAGCAGCAGAATCAAATGGTCTTGGGAAACTTCCATTAGCTTCGTAAGTATATGTCCAAAGTTCAGACAAATGCGAAGCACAGGACAAAAAATGAATAACAATGGTGTGTGGAATGTGCTAGAAAGCAAGAATAATAGCAAACAATTAAAGCCTGTTTGCTGTTACATCTTTTTACAGATTTGCAGCAGCAAAACAGACTCTCTGAGAAATTGATTAGTAGGTATCAAATCTCAGACAGAAGGACATGTAACGATAGCATGGCCTTTGGAGTCAGACGCAGTTTGGGTGCGAGCTCCCCAAACTCCTGGCCGTATGACTTTGGCAAGTTACTTAAGCTGGCGGAGCCTCCGTTCCCTTATCATCTTTCCGGATTTTATGAGGTTTAGAGAAAATGTAAGTACAAATGTTTAGCACAGAGGGAGCGGGAGTTCCATAAGGAATGACTAGTCTGATCACCATTATCCACAACACTGTTAGGAAAACAGTAAAAGCATCAATTTGGAAATTATGAGTGACCCTAAGCTGGACTGAAGTTTAATTGTATATGTGATATACATAAAGGACTGAGTAAGAAAATTAGAATGCAAACTAGAAAATATTTAACAAATATAGGAGAGCAAACTTTTAAGTAATTTAATAATACCAATTTTTGCTATAAACTGTATGTTTACATCAACTAATCTTAATTTGTCATAATTATTAATTTATAATAATCATAATTATTCAATTATATTATATTAAGGGGGCAGTATATTGTATGAGGTCTGACAATTAAGTTCGCGAACTTGTTGCAATGATGTTGTTAACCTTTTTTGATATCAGAGGGATTATTCATTATGAATTTGTACCAACTGGACAAACAGTTAACCAAGTTTACTATTTGGAAGTGCTGAAAAGGCTGCATGAAAAAGTTAGACAACCTGGGGGCGGCTGGGTGGCTCAGTTGGTTAGAGTGTAAGCTCTGAACGACAGGGTTGCCAGTTCGATTCCCACATGGGCCAGTGAGCTGTGCCCTCCACAACTAAACTGAAGACAATGAGTTGCCACTGAGCTTCTGGAGGGGCAGCTGGATGGCTCAGTTGGTTAGAGCGTGAGCTCTCAGCGGCAAGGTTGCCGGTTCAATTCCTTTCATGGGATGGTGGGCTGTGCCCCCTGCAACTAAAGATTGAAAACGGTGACTGGACTTGGACCTGAGCTGCACCCTCCACAACTAGATTAAAGGACAACGACTTGGAGCTGATGGGCCCTAGAGAAACACGCTGTTCCCCAATATTCCCCAATAAAATAAAATAAAAAAGTTAGACAACCTGAACTTTTTGCCAACAATTCATGGCTCTTGCATCATGGCACTGTCTGTGAGGGGGTTTTTAGGCAGTAATCAAGTAACTGTATTGGAACACCCTCCCTACTCACCTGATCTGGCCTCCAGTGACTTATTTCTTTACCCGAAGATAAAGGAAATATTGAAAGGAAGACATTTTGATGACCTTCAGGACATCAAGGGTAATACGATGACAACTCTGATGTCCATTCCAGAAAGAGTTCCAAAATTGCTTTGAAGGGTGGACTAGGGGCTGCCGTCGGTGCATAGCTTCCCAAGGGGAGGACTTCGAAGGTGACCGTAGTGATATTCAGCAATGAGGTGTGTAGCACTTTTTCTAGGATGAGTTCGTGAACTTGATTGTCTGACCTTGTAGATTCTTCCAGAAAATGTTACGCATATAACATGCATATATATGTGTATCTAATTATTTTGTCATCTATGAGATCACATTCTCCATACAGACTTCAACTTTTTTCACTCTACAGTAATCTCTGGCATCTTTCTATATGAGTTCATATACATCTATCATGTTTTTTAACAGCTGCCTTTCATTTACAGTATCAATTTACCATTATTTAGCCAGTCCCCTACAGTTATTTCTGCCCCCCAGTTTGTTATTTTGCTTTTGCTACAAAATAATGCTGCAACAGATGTTCTTACATATATGTAGAAAAACCCCTTAGAAATGAAATTGCTGAGTCAGAGTGTGTAAATTTAGTATTTTCAAAATTGCCTTCCAAAAAATTTGCAAGAATATATCCTTCCTTTAACAGTGCATGGGAAAAAAATCCTAGATGTTTTTTAAATTTGCTTCTCCTGATTCTCCTTCTAGACTTCTCCCCAAAAAGGTACATCTGAAGTTATAATATTAACTGATTTAAATATGTACCCTTAATTCAGGCAGTTCTCATCTGCAGATGCTTCATTTAAAAATATAAACAATGCTCGAGGTCAAAAAGTTTCTGCCCCTCCTAGCTTCGGTATATAAAGTTCCTCCAGCCAAGAAGGAGGTGTAGAAAGAGCTTCCCGACCCCGAAAAGAAAAAAGGGCAACAATAAACCAAACCAATCACAGATAAACATATTGACGTTACTTTGCATTTACTCAAGATTTCTCTATTTAGGCTCAGCACTCGACCCTTTACATACCTTATCTCACTTTAGGGTCTGTGTATTTGTGAGTATTTATAAGCCCAATAAAAGCCTCACAGATTGCCTGATGAGATCTGAGAAAATAAGAACTGTCCTTCACCTCTGGTGAGCAGCAGTATGATATCAACGCCTCACCCTCCTCCCCAGCTCCCCTCATTTCTCCCCCAGATCAAGTGCAGCTTTCAAGGAGCAGTCACAGGCCAGCTTTCTATCAGCCCTCAAATCCCTACTAACGGCCATTTCTGAGATAACTGATGTTTCTCTTGCTGACCTTGAGGTTTGGCAAGGTCCTCAAACTTCTGAATCATGAAAAGAGATAACACATGTGTCTGGTATAGTTTTGGTGTTAGGTATATTCTGTTGTACTTGAATTTTATAAAAATTGGTCATAGAGAAGTGGTCTACGGGCACCTCTAAGTTAAACAGAATGTTGAATTAACTGGAACACCTCACTCTTCCAGCTAACTGCAGAATTTACTGCAAAGTGGGATTTACCATATTGCTCACCCCTGATCTCATCATCAGAAGTTATTCTGGACTTCCCTCCTACTGTCAAACTGAGCAAAAGAGCTGATGCCCTCCACCCAGGACAAAAAAATTTGAAAAACAGGTATTTCCCATCATTCCCCCTTGTCAGAATCCAACATAACTGTTAAATCCACCCTCAATAATGATCTTTCTGTTAACAGCAACATCACTGAATTAAAGCAAATAAGTAATTGATTTGGAATGCAAAGCTTGACTAAATGATTTTATGCCCCAGTATGTTCTCTGTGATTTGCTAATATAACGGTAGCCCCGAATTTATTGTTTTCAATTTTCTGAAAGTTTTTCAAAAGTCAAGTTTTTGAAACTCAATCTCCACTTCCTCCCTAAATTAATAAAGTTACACTCCCAAGTACGAAGCTGGACACCCAACAGTATTGTGGGACTTAAGTCTCCTCTTAAGGAGTTCACATCTCACTTTCAGACAGCAGGACCACAACCACTGAACGGCCCGGCCCCCTGCAAGAGAAGAAGACATTCTCCTGGCTCCCTTTCTGAAGGCCAACTTCCTGGACATGGTTCCTCAGCCCTTGAAACCATGGGGTTGCCCCAGCAAATGAAGCCACTTTGCAAATTTTTATTTTAGTCACTATAAATCCCCTTGCTCTGTCTATGACAGGCTTATCTTCGGCTGAATTCCACTTTCTAGCCAGAAAAATTTTTGTGAAGTTCCAGTGTATTCAGGAACAGGTCATCTGTATTCAATAGTGTCACTAACCTACTCAAATGAAAAAGTACATTTTGTGTGTGTGAAACACATCAAGCTCTAAGTATCGAAGACAGATTTCTGTGGAATCACTCACTGGGTCTCCACACAGAGCAGCTGCTCACTGAAGAAGTGAAACCGACCTTGAAGTTCAGGATAAGCCCTGAAGGTTTCTGATGCATTAAGTGGGGATTCTGACGTGGGTGCCAGAGAATAAGTAAGGTTTTAGGATAGTGCGTTTGCAAAGCTTTAAAAGACCAGTGCATGTGGATTCCCTGAGGACAGGCTGTTGTATGTGATAAATTAATCACAGACCAATCGGAAGGAGCTAAATGTTGAAATGTGAAATGAAAAAAAAAAAAAAAAAAAAGACCTGGCTTTTATTTCTTTTGCATTAAGAAACAAAACAACAACAAAATCCTAAAAACAGAGCTTGTGACATTTAAATCACCTACAATTGGAGTGCTTCCTCCCTGCATTTGACAGCTGGTCAATCAGCTGCAACGTGCTTGGAGCTCTAGGTGCTGGGGGTATTGTGGACAGTAAGACAGACAGGGGCCCTGCTTCCATGGAGCTGGAAGAATAAACATGCAAAGCACTGACATATAACAGGAAACTATCCAGAGGACTCAAGTAGGGTGATAGGATAAGGAAGGACTGGGTGGTCGGGGGAGCTTCTCTGAGGGAGTGACGTTTAAACAGAGATTTGAAAGGCAAGAAGGAGTGGCCTTGGGACAGAGAGGAGTAAAATCCAGGTATAGGCTGCAGGTAGCTCAAGGCCCCAAGAGGGGATAAGCTTGTCAGAGGATCAGGAATTCAGCCCAGATGGCCCATGAGCAATGGGCAAATAGTACGAGATAAGGCTTGAAGCTGTGCAAGGGTCAGGCTGTGAAAGACCAATGAGCTTGGATATTATCCCAAACATAATGGGAAGTATTTGGGGTGACGAGACAAATTGAACACAACTCCTCTGCAAAGACCCCAAACTAGAGAGATGACCAAAGAGAGTGGGGAGAAGGGGCAGCTAATGTACTGTATCCCCATCTCCTGATGCCCCTCACCCAATCAGTGTGGCCCTGGGCAGTGCAGATGGCAGGCATGGGTTCCTAGAGTGACATCAGCCTGTGACACCACAACCAGAGCACACACTATTACATCAGCACTTCTTTGGTCAAGACCAGAGTCAGCAAAAGACCTTCTCCTTTGACCCTGCCCCACCTCCCAGACTTAATCCAGCCTCTCAGTCCTTCCCCAAAATACTAAACTCTCTGTGTTTAGATACACCAAAGGGTTTGGGACCCCAAGCACTGTCAGATTCCATACTTGACCTGTTAACCACTTTTGGGGACAAAAATACAGGACTATCTCTGAAAGTATCAATGCCATTTCCTCAAGAAATGGGGTTAATCAATTCTGCAGCCATCCACAGGCATGTTTCATGATGTGAAGATGAAAACTCCCAAATATCAGCACCCCGTGACGAATGTCATTCTCAACCATCAATGACCTATTTTTAGCAAAGTCAACCACTAAGTTCTGAGCCCAATGAAAGGTCATGTGTTATCTGAGAAGCACATGTTATTGTGGTCGTCAAACATCTAATCCAGGGAGGGGTTCCAGGCAAGATGCTTGTTATGAAAGCAGAGTGTACTGGAGTGATTACTGCTCTTCAGAGATTTGAATAAATTGGCATAAATGGTAAAGGGAACATAAACTTAACAACTAAGTTTCAAATGACATTTCAAATGAGTCCAATGAAGTGACATTTCTTGATATATATTATTAACATTGGACAAAATGTGTCCTAAGGTTTTTCAACTTATTTTTCCATGATAGTGTGGTAGCCATACATCAAAGACATGGTCTGAAAGGGGTGTGATCACATCTAGGATGATATTGAACAGATCGATGTAGACTTCTCTCCTTACTAGCATGACCTGAGCGAGAGAGATTACATTCCTCAACCTTGGTTCCTCATCTGTAAAAAATAAAGATAATCATACCGACCTTTCCTAAGGGTGTTGTGATGACTCAGTGAGATAAAACACTCCACACAGCACATGAATGGCAAAGTTGCAGACATCTATTAATGTCAGTTTACCTTTCCTTTAGCTTTTTGCTTCATGGTACTCCACATTTTTAGGAAACTAAGGGTTTTAATTACTTTGGTACATTTATGAACACCATCCAATGGCATATAAGCAAAAGGGCTGGGATGTTTATCTGTTCACAGCTGTATCTTCAGCACTCAGATGAGTGCCTGATCATTGAAGGGGCTCAACAGTCACTGAATGAATGAATGAATGAGAGGTTATAATGACATGAGGTTGAATCTGAAGGTGAATTAGATTAATAGCTGAATTGTCTGATGTTTTTGATGGAAGAGCTATATTCTGAAAGTGCATTCAGATAAACAACTTATAAATGCAGCCATCTTATAAAATAAATGATCAAAATCATCTATTAAAGAGAGCAGAGATTCAACTACATATTGTAATACTTCAATCTCCAATAAAGCATTCATGGGAGAAGTCTGGTCCCAAGGGGTCCTGGATCAGCAGGAGCTCAGTGATCCCCAGGAAAGGGGGAACCACCGCATATAAGACTTGACTTGAACTCAACTTCAGGTTAGCTGAGGGTTAGCCTGAAAGGGTGCTGGTGCCTCCAAGGTCACCTCTCTAGGGTTGGGGCTGCCCCAACATCAGAGTAGTTGGGAATTGACCGGAGTGATTCCAGAACAGAAGAAAGCGTGCTAGGAAAAAGAAACCTACCTCAGTCAGAAAGTTGGAAATCTGGAGCTGGCTTTGCCACCAACAAGCTGTGTGGCTTTGGTAAGTCATTTAATGTTTGGTCAACTAGGCCTTGGTTTCATCAGGTTTAAATGATCAACACTGGCCTATTTTATCTCTAAAAATTCAAAGGTCTCTCCCATGCTTGGACCATGGCAGCCCCCGGTCGGTATCCATCCACACGGCCCTGCTGTTGTAAAAATTGCATGTATAGAAACCACAGATGATAACAGAGGGAGAAATTAAGGAAGAAAAAGTCACTCCTTCACCCTCTTTTCAAGAACTACTGCTCAAAATTGCTCACATCTGGCACGCCTCAATGGTAATCATTTGCAAGGTTCAAAAACATTGAACCTTGAAAGTGAAATAGGGAGCTTTATCTTCAAAAGGAAAATTAAAGACCTGGGAGCAGACCACTTGGGACTTTTTTATTATACCTGGATAATGGCAGGTATTATTACTCCATCCAGCAGTATGTTTTTATGAATAGGCTAACACATACCCTTAGGCTGTAAAATCGTGCTTTAGGATATAACATGTTGATTCAGAAACAAAATAAAATACTGTTTGTATGGTAGGTTTTTAATGAAAAGTCTAAAAACACACCTATTTAACAAACCTCTATTTTTATTGAGCCGGCCTAAAAAAGCCTGCTTTAAAAAAAAAAAGAAAATCTAACTATGGGTGGTCTCACACCTGGAAGTGGTACAAGAATCCTTTGTCAGACCATGTGTCTTAATTTTTGGTATGGAAAATGTGGTCACTGTAATTATAAGCCAGAGAAAGTAAAGAATTTTAAAAATTCTGTGCAGGAGGGGAGTAATAACTCGTTAGCATTCAATAAAACTGTAATTTAACCAGCATTTAGGTATGTAATAATCAGCATTAAAATTACAGCACTTGACAATTTTCTATTTTACCTTATGGCTATTTTTCGAAGTGTCTTATTTCCTGGACAAGACTTAAGCTCCTTGAGAACAAATGCCGTGTTTCCCACGTCCCCGTAACCCCCACCCAACCTGGTACATGGTTTGTTTTTTGTGTTCAATGAACCACAAAGAATGTTTCAGGAAAAACCTCAGGAAAATCAGGCGAGAAATAATTCAGGGTAAGAGGAAATCAATGCGTAACTTGTTTAAAAGCTATTCTCTTAGGCTTAAAGATATTTCAAATATATACTTTAAAAGTTTCAGTTATAGAAAAAGTTCATTTGTACAGGTTTTGAAATGAGATTGAGCCAAGAAAGGAATCAATACTAATTAAGTATTGGTAAAGGAGGAGGGGGAATGTTTCGTTGTGTAACTTTGACACGTGGTAACTAAAACCTTTCTCCTGATCGAAAGGCTTCATGAGGGGTTCGACTACACATACTGGAGGGGGAAATCTTTAGGGTCTTTTGGGGCCTTGAAATGAAAAGATCAAAGCCAAATGTGGAAAATTAATGAGAGCTGAGCATTGCATGCAGTTAATATGCTTAGTTAACTCGGGCAGCAAGAAAAAATGATGTGGGCCCTTATCACACAGGATAAAATACAAAAGCCTTTCCAGAAGGCTGGGGCAGAAGATGGACCTGAAGTTTTCTACAGCTGGAAGCATTATAGCTACGGCTTCCTCTCGGCTTGGATTAACTACATAGCTCAGATTTCTTAATGTCACATTGCAACTTACTTTTCCTCTTAATCATAGATAGATAGATAGATAGATAGATAGATAGATAGATAGATAGATACATACATAGATAGATACATAGATAGATACATAGATAGATACATAGATAGATACATAGATCTCAGTATTTTTGTATCTGAACTCCATCTCCCAGGCTGCACCTCATAACCAGAAGTGGCAAAAAGCAATTCTCCTTCACATGTTTTGATTTCTTGGAACAGAAAACAGGATGATTACAAATACAGGTGAGAAAAAGGAACATTTTCCTGAAATAGGTAAGAAAATTACGGCTCTGTGACATGGAGCTGCCAAACGCCTATGGGTTGCAATAGATTTCAGTGTGTACCTTGGGGCCTCGCTTCTTCCAAGGATGTGCAGTAACTAAGAGCACATGGCCTTCAGAGCTCACCCTGGGCTCAAGCCCCACCCTGTCCCTTGGGAGCCCTGCCATTGTTGACAGATCCTTCTCTTTCTCTGAGCTCCAGTTTCCTCGGTTTCCTCAACTGAAAATGAGGAAAATGTTGGGACCTGCGGGGGTTTTCAGGGCTCAGACAGTGCAGGGAAGTGCTCAGCACGGCGTCTGTCATGTGGTGAGAACTCACTGCCTGGTGGTTATTTCTGTTACCATCTTCTGCTGCAATCTGTCCTGCCTGAGCGGTGCAGGACGCAGGAGCATGTCAAAGGTGCCTGCATTTTTTGTGAGGTTTCTGAGGGATGGGAGCTGCCTCAGAGGAACAGTGCCTGGGAGGTGAGGGACAGCCATGGAGACAAAGGGGTGGGGGGAGGCACAAAAGCTTTCATAAGATAAGGTAATATTCAACCTCTCGTCCTCATCCTCCTCCAATCATCACCAAATAGTTTAAATTAGAATGAAAACCATCACCAGCAGATATGGAGTGGTGAAATACGCAGTCTGTGGGGCAGCATTCTTTTGTTGGCAAGTGGAGGTAGAGGGTAGAAAAGAAGTACAAACAAGCAAAAGAATCAAGTTAAATCAGCCTGTCTTCCTCAGCCTGCTGTGGGATTTCCTCCACGGAAAAGTTCTGTGTTGTTTCATATTGGGTCATAAGGTGGATTTTATTGGAACTCTTCAAGTTATTTGGTCTCTATTTTGTAAGAAAGTAGTTATGTTTGCTTTAGGTTAAGGAAAGGAGAACTGTGATGCTGCAGGAAGAAGGTTTAGCTTGACAATGCTGCACACCTGCAAACGTGCCAACCCCCCCCCCCCCACACACACACACACAGACGTACACAGACACACACACGCGTGCACTACACACACCCTATCTAGGCTTGTCCCACTGCTCCTGTGGTGTGGGTGGCAGAATCTTATCTCCCCTCCCCTTTTATCAAGAACATGCAGACATTTCCAACCACACACAGGTTAAATATGGTACTAAGAACCAAAACCAAAACAATAACAACATCACCAAAAAAAAAAAAAAAAAAAAAAAAGCATTTTTTTAAGCAAGTAGGTCTCCAGTAGTTTCTGAGGACCAACTCAAAACCTTGACTGTTCGAGGACACACCTCACTGTCTCAGCCATGTTCCTGTTTTGTTTGTTTGGGTTTGTTTTTGCCTTCATTCTGCAGGGCCTCAGATATGACATGGTGATTTAATTTTGTACAAACCTCACCTCCCTCTCAATTCTTAGAATGTAGGTAGATACCACTACCGGTATTCTTAGAGCAACATAGCCTGCCACACCAGATATAGCGAACAGAACCCGCATCTCTTTGGAATCCCTACTTTTAGTTGTTTGTAGGTTTTTCTTTACGACACAGGAAACCAAATATGAGGCACTCTTGTAGATACTGATAAATGATGGGCTTCTAAAATTTTCTCAGTGGCTGGCAGAACAAAAACTGATTTATATCCAAAAAAGGCAGATAATGACTTCCCCCTTTCACTTCGTAGAGGAAAGTAAGGGTCTAGACACTCTTGTCAGGGGTCAAAATTTACTTGTGACAACAGATCTGGCCAGAGGCATCTGTGAAAGGATGTGTGCAAAAGTTTCTTCCTATCATCTCAGGTGGCAAGACGGTTAAGAATGAAAGAGGAGAGAGAATTGACAGTGGACCACTTGATAGAAGGAAAATTAAGCTGTGAAAGAAGGGGTGGCATTCAATGAAGATGCTGAATCTGAGTCCTAAGCCCCATTGAGTGGGGTACTTCGAACAAGTCAGGCTCTTCTCACATGAGCAGGCCGTGAGCAGGCAGCACTTTGGGGTAATCAAGTGAAAGATGGGGGCCTCTTCCTAATGACTTCTGCTCCAGACGCTACACTGACGCCCAGTTCACCGGAGTGCAGAGTACTCAGCCTTGGGCTCAATTCTCCTGACCAGGCTATCTGCACCTTGAGCATATAACAAACAAGAGCCCAATTTTTCCATCCAACAGCGACGTTTAAGACTTTCCGTGAGATGGCCAAAAAGTCTTAAAGCTCAGATTCCCGAAAGTCTTTCAAAAGACACTAACCAAGTTACCCTTCTAAATCCCCCTTTCCCACCACCCCCAACAGAATGTATGTAGTGTCTCCTAAGGTTAATACATAAGTAAATTAAGTGGATGATTCTATGTGACTTTACTGAATGAGGTTTTTAAACAATTTCCTTTAAAAAGGAAATTTATTTATTCATTCACTTAATGTTAAGACTATTGGCAGCACAATTCTGTGACAAGGAACTTTCCTAAGATTTAGGAGACTTGGCTCTGCAATTAACCAGGAAAACACCTGAAGCCATTTATCTAAACTTTCTAAGTTCCCTGCACCTCAGTTTACTTATCTCTAAAATAGTGAGGTCTAGACAAGATGGATTCTAAGTTTTCAGCCTTAGCATTTGGAACTACAAATTTATGTGGATTCTACTCTATAAAAAGACATCCTGCTGGAGGTCACGTAGGAGAAAAACATGCAAAGACATGGCCCAGACGTCATCCTGTTTACAGTGTCATTGCTTGGCTGTGTTTCCAAACTTCCATCATAGGTGTATGTTGACTGGGCATCAAATTTCTACCTTTCTTTAAATGTATGCCTGTCTTTGATGTCTAGAGGTTTTTCGTCCAGTGGGGCACACTCCTTTTGCACAGGCTTGGCACAGCGTCCTTACATCCACCTGCGCTTCACGTGTCCTCTGCAGCCATGTTTTGGTGGCACCAACACCATCTGGAGGTTTCTCTATAAGGACTACATGGGCCTGAGCTGCCATGTTTCGGGGATTGTAGAAGGTGGGGTGATTCCTGGTTCATGGATCCTACCCAGCTCCATAAAGCGGACCTTTTCTCCTCATTTCTCCCTCAAGAACAAGTGTCCTGGCCCACGACTGACAGCCCAGGGATGAGAGACCTGTTTGATAATCTGCGCACGATGGCCCTATCCACATCCAGGTTCCAACGGGCTGCTCTTGGGCAGCACAGCTTTGCTGCTCAATCATGCTTCAGGGAAGTGGGGGGTTTGTAGCGGCCGCTTTGCCATGACCAAGCCACTATGAAAACGTCTGAGTGTGAATGAAAAAAAAGAAAGCAGTCTACTTTTCATGTCTGCTACAGAAGGGCCCAGACAAGGTGTTATTTAAAAAAAAAAAGTCCTCTTTCCTAAAGACTGAAGTGGGCATAAAGAGAATTCCTCTTTCAAGATCTCCTCCTGGCTCAGACCAGGAAGTGGAGCTCTCAACTTGGACAATGACGTCACATGCAAAACAAGGGAAACCTTGAGGGAGGTTCCACAGGGACTCGGAAATTAGAAATAAACTATTTCTTTTTTTTTTTTTTAAAGAATCTCCTGAGAAATCACATGTGACTGTGATGTGTTAGTGTGGCAATTAGCAAACAGAACAAATTAATGTCATTTGAAGTTAAGACATAAGACACAAATCCCTACTAATGAAACACACTTAATGGGAAGAGGTCAAGTTTGTTGTCACAGAGGGCTGGGTATATATCCTGGCTACAACATGTTAGTTGGGGCAAGTCGAGAAACTTCTCATCTTAAAACACACACACACACACACATACACAGACACACACGCACACACGCACGCACACACACACACACATTATACCGTGCTTCCCTGAAAATAAGACCTAGCTGGACAATCAGCTCCAATGAGTCTTTTGGAGCAAAAAATTAATGTAAGACTTGGTCTTATTTTACTATAATATTAAGACCAGGTCAATATAATATGATATGATATGCTATGATATGATATAATAAATATAGTATACTATAATATAATGCCGGGTATTATATTAATTTTTGCTCCAAAAGATGCGTTAGAGCCGTTTGTCCAGCTAGGTCTTATTTTCGGGTAAACACGGTGTGTTTATGTATACATATATATATACATACACACACATATATATATTTAATGGGGCCAATTATAGCCTCAATGTATTGAATTGTGAGAATTAAGTGACACACTACAAGCAAATTGTTTCTGTATTGTAAACACAATAGAGATGTGAAGTATTATTATAACAACAGACATATTTATTCAAATACATGTTACTCTATTCAAAATTGTTTCATTTCTAGTCTACTTTTTCACCTTTTTGGTTGTTTTAGGAATGAGTTTCTAATTAATTCCGTTTATATGCATTTCTTATTTAAACTCTTTTCACATTTTCAAAGCACAAGCGACAGAAGAACAGATGCTTAAAATAACCAGAGAAATAGCACCACAGAAATAGAATAGCTAGATAATTTAAAAAGCATTCACCCTTTGCCCCAGCAGCACACTTCTGGTAATTTACCCTGTTTCCATATGAACTGACTACTAAACAAGGTTATCTATCAGGGCATTATTTGTAATACCAAAAGACTGGAAATAACCAGGTGTCCATCAATAGGGGTGGTTAATTAGACATGTGTAGTAGATAGTTACGTAACCACCTCCAATGAATGGCTCCTCCCTGTATTAACTTCCTTCTGTAGGTCTTTCCCACACAGAGGCTGGGCTTGGCCCTGTGACCTGATTTGGTTACAGAACATTAGCCAGCATGATGCAAGCAGAGGCTCGATAGTTGTTTTGGATTGGGGCATAATCCCTCTCTGCTTTTAGAATCCAGTCACCATGTACAGAAACCTGGGCTAGTCTCCTGGCGACACAAATTCCCGCTGGCTGTCAGAATCTACCACCGACGTGTGAGTGAGGCCATCTTGGACTATCTAGCCCCTGTCAAGCTGCCGGATGGCCTCATCCATACGAGCAAATCCACACAAAACCAGAAGAAAAACCACCCAGCTGACCCCAGTCCAAATAGCTCACCCATAGAATTGTGAATAAATAAAACCGTTGCTGTTTGAAGCCTCTACGGTATGGAACAGTTTGTTATGCAGCAATAGATAACTGATACACCCCCAAACAGTGCCGTGCAATGAAGGTAGTACATTACCCATGAAGAAAGAAAAAGGGTGCATTCCATGTGCTGACATGCTAAGGTTGCCAAGATAAACTACAGAATTAACAGGCCAAGTGAAGAACAGGAAAGTAATATGCTACCTTTTGTGTAAGAAAAAAGGAAAAAGTTTAACTACCTGTACATTTATTTATTTTGCAGGAAGAGACACTGGATATATACTCAATAAATTAACATACATAGTAGTTACCTGTTTCAGTGGAATAAGGGGTAGTGAATTGGATGGATAGCGACAGGGGTGGGAGTGAGATTAATTAATAAACTCCTTTCCAAATTGTTTCAGCATATGAACCATGTGAACAGAGTACCTATTCAGAAACAACACTTTTCTTTAAGTTGAAAAAACCAGGCTAATACAAGACAGAAATGACAAAGCTTGAAGAAGTTGAATTTCAAACTGGTTATTATTATAATTCTGCCATGGTACTAGCCTTCCTAATGGCCTTCCTTTGAACCAGAATAATTCTTTCTTTGTAATACATATGGTTGTCTGCACACACCTTCTAGCTCTCCTGCTAGATTGTAAGTGCCTTGAAAGCAGGGAGCAGGTCTCACGCATTTTTGTTTCTTCTGCAACTGGCCAAGTATAGCGCAGGGCACAGAGTGAGCGCTGAATAAATGTTGAGTCAAAGAAATAAATAACTCTGACTTACTAATAGTCTCCCTTGGTAATGCTGGTGAGTTCTCTAAAATCTCCCAACAGCCTAACTTCTTCCACCTGCACACATACTGCACGCACCATCTCTGAGGAAAATGGTAAGCGTTTATTATGATTTGGGTCTTGCGTCTCTCACATATTTACTCAGATCTACTGGGCAGAGTATATACAAAAGCTAAATTTGAAGGAAAAGGAAAAGAGGCTAAGCAAATGCCCCCATTTAGAAAGACAACAACAACACCCATTTGACTAGAGGAAGTCTAGAAAAAGAAAGATCGCTTATTATTTCTCATAAGTAACAAATTTCACTTCTGTGGTTGAGTAAGCAGCAGCCTGCAGCAAACTCTACTCTGCAAAGCAAACTGCGTGATCCAGCTATGTGGGCTGTGGGAATGGGGAGCCACTGCTCATCCTCAGGCCTCCGGAGAACTTGGGGCGCAGGCCACGGTGGAGTCTGTCTGTTGTGACTTCAGCACTTCTAGGAAAGCGGACACCACAGCTTTCTCTGTAACCCATTTTGGGTTTGACAATTCTCACTGTAAACCTTCACTTACTTTGAACCTGTACCTTTCCTGCTGTGCCCTATCTATCCTCTTCCTTTTCGATTGTAGTTCACTGTCTCCATGTGTGAGCCCTAGGGAAGCTTAACATCTTCTAGGAGGAAGCCTGGGTCACCTCCACGGCTCTGCCCACATCTCTCCCTCCAGGATGTGCTCACTGAGTGTGCAGGGCCATCCCAGCCCTTGTGCGTCCTGGACTGCGCCATCGGCAGCATCACGTGGCCTTGGCACTATGTCTGTGCTCCATGAACACCACACAAGATAAGAGCCACAGGCGATGACGAGGGAAGAGGGAAAGCACCAAGTACTACAGGACAAGTATAGTAAGAGTGGAAACGATTGTGTGAACAGATGCAGGACATCCGAACCGTCTCCCCCAGGAAGCTCTCCCCGTCTTGGTCTCTCGCATAGCAAATAATTCCAATGCCTTAATTCTGTCCTGGATTTCATTTCCCGATTTGTTGATCCGTTTCACAGTTCTCTGCAATGTTGCCCTTCCCCCCACAGCTACAACAGTAAGGACTCTGTCATTGCAGCGGTCACCGTGTGGATGCTGTGCACGGGACAGATAGGACGAAAGCTGAGGCTGACAATAGGAAGTCTAAGCATGCTTGTGGCACAACAGATCAATAACCCTGGTTATGTGCCTACTGTGTGCAAGGAGCGGATTTAGATGCTGCTGGAGACAGAAACAGGTAAGACATTGTCTCTACCACTTAACAAGAAGGACGTCGATAAGATGGGATTTAAAGAAGAGAATGTTGGCGTGGCTATGCAGAGCTCACTGGAAGGGCTAAAGCAGCTATGTGGCCATCAGGACCAGGTAGGATGGAGGCGGCGGGAATGACAAAGGAGAGAATCAAGAGCAGGTGGGAGGAAGCCTGAACGCTGATCCCTGGATGCAGAGAAGAAAGGGGAGATGACCTAGGATGGTTTCCAGACTCAGGGTCTGGAGAAAAGGAAACTGGTGCCACTCCTAACAGAGGCAGAGAGCACTCCCGGGGAGCTGGTTTGGCCCCGGGCACTGAATTGTGGAGAAAACAAGAGGAAATTTATTACTAAATGTCAGATGAGAAAACAGGGTTGGGAATATAGTTTTATGATTGAAGCCATGAGAAAAAAAGCCTTTCCGAAGAAGTGAGTGCATAGGAAGAAGAGGAAAAAGGAATGGCTTGGGGACCTTGTCTCTGTTAGATGTGTGAGCTGTGAGGGCTCAGTGTCACAGCGGGGGAGGGAGAGGTGTGGAGAGGCAGTGGGGTGAACATGGGGCGGGGCCAGGAGGCCCTGAAGGTCAGGACACGTCCCATTCATCTTTGTACACATCCACGCACCTGAGCACGCTCTGGCCCCCGGTAAATGCTACATAAATGCTTCTTCACAAGTGTTTGCAGAGGGAAATGGAAATGCAGTAGTCAGAGAAGTGAGGAGAAAATCAGCGACAGAGCCATGTCATATGTGTCACAGGAGAAGAATTCAGATGGTAAAGGGCTAATGCTGTGGGGAGAATTACAAGATTTCCTGAAGACCAAGGGTCACACTGAGGGTTACAGCCTATGGAGTCACCAGAGCTCTGGGGTGGGTGAGCCTGGACGCTAGAATCTGCACTCCCACCCAGGGGGATGTTGCCTATTTGGTATGAAAAAAAAAATCCCCTGGGATTTATCATATTCTCAATTTAATTTCTGTGCTGTTTTAATTTTGACTGGGAATCTGGAAACTTCCAAGAAAAGTTTGAAAGGAAATTCGGGACAGTCAGGCTTGCACAAGCTCCATGGATCCTAATCTCAACTTTGGAAAAAAGGAGAAACTGGCACAGGAATTACCTTTTAAAAAAAAAAGACTATTCAGACACCAGACGCTTATTTCGCACTGAAGGAAGGTACTTGGTTAAAGGGACTCTTAACAAGAAGACCTGAAGATCTAAGTCAATATTCCCATCTGCTCCTGGTCCTGCCACCCGGTCACTGTTCCTTCTGCTCTGCTGACAGGCGTCAGCCAACCAATTCTGTTTTATTTGAGCAAGTTGAGAGGCCACCTGTTGTGGAATATACTCACGCATTAGACAAAGTGAGCATTTCTTATTTCTGTGTTTCCCATATGATTTTTTCAACACAGAGCACTCACTTTCACCTTAAGCAGGTTTAAGAAACGCTGACTCTGACGAACAGGTATAAACAAGGCAATCTTTTGTTTATGAAGATTGTTAACGACCCACTCCTAGAAGGACCCGTCTTTTCCCCCAAGACTGGTGAATTAATCCATCCACACTTTTTCACTCATTTGCCTGGCTGTTACAGGCTAAAGTGGAGAAAAACGGTTTTACAAGGGGACATGGTATATTTGTGCTAAAAACAGGCACCACACAATTCCAGAGAACAGAGCCAAAAAGGAATACCAGGCACAGGGAACGGCGTGAATAAAGGCAAAATGAGGAGAAGGAAAGTGTGTCATGTTTGGGGAATGGATATGGGGTGAGGACTTGCTGCCAAGAAGCCTGGGAGACAGGGGAAGGGTCTTTGTGGTGGACTTTCGTGATCAGACTAAGGCAGGCTGGCCTCTTCCTGAGAACTGGCACTAGTGGTCCGAGCCAGGGAACAGAAAGGCCGCAGAGGGACGAGAGCCCACAGGAAGCCCCTGCCGCAGAGCGCGGCCAGCCCCACTGGCCTGCACAGACTGCCGTGGGAGTGGACACACACTAAAGCTAAGGCTCCAGGGATCACCTGACCTCCATAAGCCCCTGCTCTGACGGGTGGACCAGAGTGACGTTTTGGGTCTCCTGGAGCTAGTGTCAGTTCACAGCCTGTGTCCGATAAACCCTGAAAGGTCTGATTATTTCCTTTGCCCTAATGCACGGTTACTCTGACAAAGGCTGTAGGTCCTTTTGGGGAAGGCTGGGAGAAAGATTAATAGCATACATTTTTGGCAGTGTAGCAGGGTGCTTCCTCAAGGGGACCCAGCCTCCCTTTCACTCAAGGGGTTCTGAGTCTGTAAATTGGCTCAACTCTGGGAATTGATTGAGGGGCCATGACTCTCTGTTTTTAAAATTCAAATTGGACTTATGTTTGCTTGACCTAGAACTCTTCTGCTTACACAGATCGAGTAAGAATTTAGTAGACGGACCATCTATTGCACTTCTCGGAACACCAAGAGGACAGAGTGTAAAATGGAGGAAATAAGGTATTTGTGAATCTTCAGATATAGAATAAAGTGAGAGGATAGAACCAAACATGACTGAGATGAGGGGACCAGGACAAGTTGCCCCCGTTACCAGAGTCTGGGAGGGCTTGGTGTGGGGAAGGAAGAGGCAGAGCTGGGATCACAATGGTGGTGGATTATCCAGGTGTGTGTGACCAGCACAGAGCTGGAAATATGGGATGGAAATGGGAGAACTTGCAGGTCCAGAGAGGGGTTTTGGAACAACATGTGTACATGCAGAAAGGTTTAGAGGGAGTAGATGAGCTCTCCAAGAGGGAGAAATCAGGGAGACGAGCACAAGGTCTGTGCTGGGACAAATGTCTCCATCTATCCAGTGGGAAAAAAAAGCGAAGCTGGTTGGCTGGACAGAGACAGGCTGGTCGGCAAGATCAGAAAAAAGCATTAGGCTTGTTTCATAGAAGCAAGAAGGTCTAGTGTTTAAAGAAAGAAGTTTCCCTGAGTTCCAACTGCTACAGAAAAGTAGAAGAGCATGGCTCTGGATGTCCTCAGAAATTAGTGCGTAATCCCCTTATAAAACAGCTGCTTTATTAGGGCAATAGAAAAAGAAGACCCACTGGAGGGGTGGTGGCAAGGGGAGCAGGGAGTGAAGAAGTGGAGTCAGAGAGACAGAGGCGATCTAGCTTTTAAGAAGCTTAAAAACTTGGGGAGGAGACGTAACAGCAGTCCCAGGATTTCGGAGCCCTAAGTACACTTGTGGGCAGTGAAGGGGAGGCGATGAAGGTTCTAGAAGGTGGGGGGAGGCTGGGGATCCCTGGATGGGCCTGGATTATTCCAACGAGAGGACAAGAGAGAAAGGGGAAAGAACATGAGTATATAGGAGGTGATTCATGGAGGTCTTAGCAGGAGAAAGCGTCAGGCTTAAGCAAGAATACCTTTTTTTCATTCCTCACAAAACTGTCGATGTAAGATTAGTCTTGAGTCTTCATTATCTTATCACTGGCTTAAAATTTCATTCCCATGTTATACTTTCCAAGCACATTTGCTTTAAAACGTCCTTAACTTATAACATCCTCATCAGCAATGAGTTTCTAGCCACAATTCTATGAGCAAATATATGAAGTTAAATGCATATTGCTCTTTTGTGAATGAAATACAAAGAAACTAGATTTCTAATGAAAGACACTGGATTAAAAGATAATATTTTATCTGGGTTTCAGTTCAGTCATATGTCTCCAATGAGCTTATCTTGCCCATAAGCCTTCTGCTTTCCTTTCAGTTCATTTTTCCCCCTGCCATTCAGACAGTGGTGTAGGTTTTTCATTTTCTTGCCATTCACTTCTGCAGGACTCCGCTAAATAAATCCGGTGGCTTCGTGCAAATCTTTGAAGATTTGGCCCCTCCTGTCACTGCTGGGAACCCACACGCTCAATCCTCACTCGTGAGCTCATTGTTTCTGACCCAGTTCCAAGTCTCCAGCCTTCTCTTTACTTCATTCTCCTCGTCCCAAATATCAAGTTTTATGCTCAAACGTTGCTCTGTTCTCACTGTGCCCATTTGTCATTTCGTGGCCTATATTTCTTCATGTCTTTCCAAAGGCTTCAGAAAACTCCCTCTCGAGAGTGACGGGTCTTGTTTTTGTGTGACTCAAACCTTCATCTTGACTCATGCCCACAGGAATCTGTGTGTGGCATCCTTTAGTTCCAGTTTTAAGCCATCTATATTTTTTAAGTGGTCGTTGTTAATCCTTAACTGAAATTCCTGTTGACGGGGCACTGTAGTTTTGGTAACCCCTTCCTTTCTACACTTTATTTTAGGAAGTCTGGCCTCACTTTAGTTCTTTAGACATGCACAGTGAAATAGGGACTTCGGAACAATTATGTTGCTGATATGTAGTCTTTTTCTCCTGCATGTAAAAGACCGTGGCATTTGGCATTATTGTAACTTGGCTGCAATTTTTGGCTCGACATAGCTAATGACGCATTTGCCACACAGCAAAGCCACACTGTGCAAAGGCCCTTCTACAGAAGCACCAGGGAAAAATTCTTCAATCGTGGAAATCAGGGGACACATCGTCTGTGACTGTCCTCGTCCTCACACAAGTTTTATCAGAATGCAATCAGGTTTTACCAGAAATGTAACACGGTTGCTCAACCGGGGGTGGGGGGATGGGGAGTGGTGGTGGTGGTCGATGGTGCTCATGAATCCAGTAGTAGAAGATTGCCATTTCTAATCGTCCTCGTTATTATAGGCAACTTCTAAGAGGTCTTAAAAATACTTCACTTAATATTTTTGAGAATTCTGAGTTTCTCCAAAAGAAAGGAGGAAAGGAAGGAAGTTATGATGCTTTTCATGGCTACGTGAAGTATGTGTCCCATTTTAGAGATTAGAAAACCAAGGCTCACGAGTGACTCTCATGGTAATAAGTGGCCACAAGCCACAACTGGGACCGACATATGTATCTTAGGTCTGATTTCCAAGCTTTGTCAAATATAGGTTGCAACCTTTACATGAAGGATGAAAAAGTGTGGAAAGGAATTGCAGGAAGGGGCCGGGAGAGAGAAAGAGCATACAGAAATTCCAAATTTGTTAAGATACATGTCCCCTGATTTATACATACCTCTTGATTAGGACTAAGTGATCTGAAATCTTATAAGCAGTGAAAGGGAAACACAGGTAAACAGATTCATGCTGACTGTATGTGTTACTTTCCCTCCCCAAACTATAAAGGTTGGTTTCAGATTCTCAAATAAAAATGTATGTAAAAACAGTAAAACAGGCAAATCTCTTACTCTTGCAGCCGGTCATAGAGACTTGGGTGTTTTTCTTGGCAAATATTCAAATGTCACATACCAGCATCACATGCTTAATACTATTTTAGTCAATATGATTTGTGTTAAAGTCACCTGAATCGGCTGATTGTTTGATCTTATTATCACCTACAGGTCCTCACACAACACCTCTCACTGCTGGTGAACTCACGAGAAAGACTTTAGTTTAGGAAACTAGAGTTTTCTTAGAAAAGGAAAAGAAAAAAAGCAGTTCTCAGTAACAGATAACCACAGAGCTAACTGCATTCAGACAAGTTGTACATATTAAACCACACACAAACTATATCAAAATCATGTTTGGGCTTTGTGGAATCCGCAAATGTGAGTCAAGTCAGAATTAAGGAGTTAAAACTGGACTCCTACTCGTGACTTTCCCTGACATCGAGAATATACTGAAGCAGGATGAAACTACATTCTCAATTACCTCACTTGTTCCCCGTACAGCTCTAATAACCCATAATAATACTGAGGTTCTTTACTTGGTGCGGCAGCAACAGCCAACATTCTTTCCCAGAACAGGCTGGTCAGAGTTTTCTCAGAGATAGAATCTATTTCTACTTCAAAGTACAGGGAAGCCTCAGGTTCTCAGGTACTCAAAGTCCCAAGTTGATGTCAGATAAAAAACAATATTAGAGGGGGAGTTGGGAGAAGCACTTCTGTCAGGTGCAGAACCTGTCAACAGAAAAGTTAGGGATGAAAATAGCTAAGACAGGCCAATGACCTTGATGGGGGAATGACCAATGATGTGGGAAGGGGGGCTTGGCTGCCCCCAAATGCAATCTCAACAGCAGGCAATGGCTCCAAAGGCAAGCCGCTTTATGGGAAACCTGAGAATTATGGAGAAATGGGAGGGAGAGAGGCAGAAGGGACAAAGAAGAAAGAAAGCAAGGACAACAGAAATGGTGGCAGATACCTATCAGCAGCGGGGATGAGAGTAGAAAGCACCACAGTTCATGACTTAGAGAATGAGAGTGCGTCCATCTTGGAGGAGAGGAGGTGAGACAAACATCCCTGCACAGTTCAGGAGATGGTCTGTAAGACCCAACCCTCCCACCTGGTCCGCACCTCTAACACCACATCAATAATTATTGTAAAAGCATTTCAAATATTAACCATGTTCACGGGAACTCTCCGACAGATCTCAACTTGACATACATCTATCTGCATAATTTCGAGGTTGACTCAAATATTCAGAAGTTGTGTGTGATGTGTTCTACTTTTTGAGTTCTGACAAAAATTGTAAAGGAGCAAATGAAAAGTCAAGAGGGAAATTTCCAGCTGCAACGTTAACCAAATAATGTTGGGTAAAAAAAAAAAAAAAAAAAAAAAAATCATCCTAAAAATAAAATGACACTTCAGGCCATAGGGTTCATTTCTGTAAATACTACTTCCCCAGAACTCAACTCTAGTAAACCATGATCTCCTCTTAATGAAGTCCCATATATATTCCTGTGATGGTCTTATGACGGCCCCACACTTGTCTTGAAGTTTGGGATTTCAAAGGGACGCCATCACCATCCTCCCCTGCAATTTAGAGACACTACCCCTGGGCGGTGACAACGTCATAGACACATGGCAGGATACAGAAAAAAGGACTTTCATGCACTGCTGGTGGAAATAGAAATTGCTGTCCCATTTATAAAGCAATCTGGAAACATCTATCCAATTTTTAAAATACCATCATTGATCAAGCCATGTCATGCCCATATGAGCACAGGGATATTCCCACAGCATTGTTTGTAGTACAATCATTCAATAAGTCATGCTACAGTCAACTAAGTAATAGTATGCAAAAAGAAAGAACTCAGGAATGTCAACAACGAATTATTATTACGTGAGAAAAATGCAAGATGCAGACTTTGACATGTGATATGATCTAATTTTTTTTATAAAACAATGACAAAAAACACATGGATGTGTGTAAATGTTTGATATAATTATTAATATGTGAACACGGAGGGAAGCATAGAATAGCATACAAGGTTGAGTACACTAGCAACATGAGGGAGAGGGATTGGGGTAAACGGAAGAAAGGGAGTGGGAGGAAAGAAATAAGTGAAAATGAAAGAAGATGTCAACCATAAAAACCACATGGATGCTATGATCTCATTTATCGGAAATTATGTGTGTTTACTTAGGCACACGTATATAAACAGATGATGATGGGATGGTCTACAAAATGTCAGTGGTTTTTATTTCAGGGTGTTGAGATGTTTTTAAATATATTTTCCCCTTTATTCTTTATAATGTCTTTCTTAAAATATTTACAACCACATGTACTACTTATATAATCAGAAAAAATTCACTGAGGGGGAAAATAAGAAAAGTCCTGTGCAAGGCAATACAGGTCCCCAGAGAGGAAACGAGCAGACAGATAAGAGTTGTAAAGTCACGTTGGGACCAGACTGGAAAGGTTCTCAGTGCGAGGCAAAGAGAAGAGAAGAACAGCTTGTAGGATGTGTACCAACATATTAACAATAGGTTGTTTTTTCTGGTGGTGAATTATGAGTGGTTTTTTTTCTTTTTCTTTTTGCTTTTTCCATTTTCCAGGTTTTCTGCAAAAAAAAACCCTCTATCTTGCTTTTGTAATCAGAACAAAGATATTATTTTAAAAATTATGCCATGAAGGCTTTTAAATGGGAGGGGGTAATCATCAAGGTGACATTTTAGGACATTACACAGTGGCCCCTAGAGACAGATTTATGAGGCAGTGGTCTCAATGTGAGTTGATAATGGTCCCAAATAAAGAGGAAATGGCGGAAATGGAAAGGAACACGTGGGCCTCAGATGTTTTCTAAGCAAAGGGATGAATGAGGGAGACATTGCTGAAGAAGAACTGCTACGTCTCAGTGGCCCTTTATAAGGTTTATATGAATGCTTGCAAAAACACAGCCAAATGTCAAAATCGGTTGATTTGACCTCAAAATTACAGAGAACTGTAATTGTTTTAGAGACTGGCCCTTTTTTATTATCAAGTCTCTAAATGCACCCACATCTTGGAAGCCATATCAAGGCAAGCTGCAATACCCAAAGGAAAAGACAAAAGTGGTAGAAACCATAGACGATGAAGAGAAATTATGTGATAAGACGATGTAAAAAGCTTTCCTCCTCACAAAAAGGACATACATCATTGAAAAGCATTGCATCACACAAACACTGGGATTTTGTAAATCAAATAAAAATATCCCCAGGTAACTTCTGGCTTGCATTCATTTTATACTGTAGCCAACACAGCAATTCTATGAGCAAGTCTGTTGGGAGAAATCAAACGTTTTTATTTAACTGTGGTTTGCCTTTTTCTAAAAGTTGGCACATTCTGAGAACTCCCCTTCATTAGAAGTATTCAGGAAGAGGATGGGTGGCACCGAGCTGAAGGAGGTGGCACTTCCAAAGAACTTCCCGACTTCAAGATTCTCTGATTCAAGATGAGACGTGATGCCAACTGCCAGATTTTACGCCTTCTTTCTCTCTCTGAGGCTCCAGTGGAGGTAGCTGACTGTGTTTATGTTTTTTGGCATTCCTGAAGCAGATGTAACATAACTGAAGACAAACCATTTTAGTAATGCAATTCATGCATTGCCATCTAAACACTATGTAATCATGAGACTAAAATGTTTACCCAATAATCAAAGACTGAGGCAAAGAGACCAAAAGGCATTTTGTAAGACAAAGTACTGGCCAGTACTTCCAACAAAAGAATTTATTGAGCGCTGTCCCGAAATGGCTCATCAAAAAGTCAGTGTGACTTGGTGTCTAATCACAAGGATTGTCCTGCTATTATTTCAAACAGAAAATATTTAGAAGGAATGGGGTTGGTTTTCACAGAGAAACGGGGTTCTCCTGATAGAGTTTCAGGACAGGCTCGTTAGAAAGTAAGCAACACCCCCACCTCCACAGTTCACCATGACACTTCTCCACATGCAAAACTACCAGTGTGCGTGGGCGTCCTTCTCATTCGCTGTGTGGGTGGTATGTTCACTTCTGCCCTCTTGCCTTCCCCTCTGCTACCCCCTCGGTCTCAGTATGGCCTCTCCATCACCCCCGTTCTCTCCATTCCTTGCAGGCTGGCTCACAGCTCACCTCTCCTCTGTCTGACACCAGCAAATTCTGGTCTTCCCTTCTTTTTGAGTCCTCTCCTGATCTGTACACTCAATTAACATGAAATAACTAGCAAGTCTGCTGACAAGAATTGTTCCAGTGAAATGACCTCATCAGCTGTCCTAAAACCCTAAATGTCTCCCTCTGTCATGGCACAGTGTGGAGTTAGGAAAGCCTCCTTCCTTCCTTTCTTTTCTTCCATCTTTCAATTTAGTGTTTATCGAACACCTGCTTTATGCAAAGCACTGTTCAAGGTTACTTTTTCCCACATACTATTTTACTCACTCTCCTCACAAACCTCCCGAGAAATCAAGTTCTCCACCAATTGAATGCTCCTCTTCCCCAGCTTTCCAAGTTCATGGTGTCACCGTTTACTCACTCTTTCAGTATTGTGTTTGGTTCTTCTCTCCTCCTCAGACCTACCTCCAAGCAACAGCCAATTCTGTATCGCACATCCGGCTTTTCCTTTTTATTCCCCTGCCTTTACCTCCTCTTTGTAACTGGTCTCTTGCTTCTGGTCTCCCTGATGCCAGGTTATCATTCTAACACATGAGTTAGTTGATATCACTGCACACATCCAAAACTTTATGTGATTCCTATTGTCTGTATAATATCACCTGAGCTCCCCAGTGTGACATTAAAGGACCTCTGCCTCTCCCATCCCACCACCTATTAAAGCTTATCTTCCAATCACACAGGACTTCTGAGTCCCTAAACGTACCAAGTGATTATATTCTTACAGGGTTTTATTCGTGCAGTTCCCACTGTGTGCAGTGGCCTTCTCCCACCTCTGTTATAGAATAAAATTCTACTTTTCAAAATAGCTCAAATGCCACCTACATCTTCCAGGACAAAATTGATTGTTCTTTCTTTTGAACTTAGACTTTGTTGTTTATAGCTCTGAAGGAGCCTCTAGATCATAAAATCCTGGATGGTGGAGATGGTGTCTGTTGTGCTTTGCATTCTAACACTATGCCCCAACCAGATTAGTCCTCCCTAAGCAAAAGCAGAAATGAAGTTACTAGCACTGGTATGTGAATTTACTAACCACCACTGTCTTCCAAATGTTCCTTGGAATTTCAAGCTACAAACATTTATAAAGCACCTACTACTTAGGTACAGAACTCTCTGGCAGGAGCTGCAGAAGCAAGCCAGCTAGTGAGCCAGGGTGCTAATAATGCATCTTTTTAAAGACCTATCACACCTTGCTATGCTAAGCCACCAAATACACCATTATATGGAGACATATCCAGCCTTGTGATTCAGCAATTATTCATAAACCTCCCCTCAGTCACTGCATATACTAGGGATAAGGTCCTTATGTTTCAAAAAGCATCCAAGGAAAGAAGACCCCAAACTCTGGAAATCGGGGCTGTTCTTTCCCTCCAGGACAGAGAAGTGGGTTGCTATGGAATATGAAAGTGTTCGTCTCTTAGCAGTATTAACTTTCAAATTCATGATTTACTTTAACTTCAGTTATAACGAGCATTTAAAGCCACAAAAGTATCTGAGAAAACATGAATGTCTGGAAAAACCAAAAATTTGATTACCTGTGAAGTTGCACTGGTGGATGAAAACGTTTGGAAGGGGTGATAATTTTTTGTTTGAGGACTGATATTTTAAGAGCAGCTGTGCAAATTTTTCTGAAGAGCTCAGGTGATCTATGACATACGGTGACCACATGTCCCGGCTTGTCAGGGACAGTCCCGGTTTACACCTGTTGTCCCTGCCACATTATTAATAGTGCCCCTCCCTCTCCTAACTGTCCCGGTTTGAATAATAAATTACATGACCACTCTATCTGTGAGTGCATTGTCAGACTTCGCTGGCCTGTCTATACAAGGTAAGACGGTTTGCTCAAACACTCCAGGGAGCCAATGCTGAGAAAAGCGGTAGAATCCAGCTTCCTGACACCAAGTCCAGGCTCTATCTCAGAGAACATATTTCCTCTAAGTTGTTTCCTCATCAATTAATCAAGAAAAACACTTTGGGAAATGGTCAAGATACATCAGCATGGTTTCTGCAAACTAGCACTTACAATTTAGTTGGGGAGATAAACCACATACACATTCAATAATTAAACAAGGTCAGATATATTCATATTATGGTGCCAATTATGTGGTTCAAATGACAATCTCAAAAGGAGCTAGAGAAGGAGAAAACTCTCTATGGGCTTCAGACTTCAGGGAAGGTTTCTGGGAAATGGTGGAAGCTGAACTGGGCCTTAAAGGAAGGAAATGGAAGAAAGGAGAGGAAAAGGTATTTTTCTTTGAAAAATAAAAGTAGGAAACAAATGATATGGAGACAGGAATAAACCAGTTAAGAGATTCTATATGCATTATTAGTTTATATTCCAGATAATAAAAACAAGACAAAACGAACACAAATGGTTATGTAGCTTTCCCAAAATTCACAGTGATTGAAGGCACAGCCATCATCAGATAAAGGTACCTTGCAACCAGACAAGTCCTAGCTGCTAGGTGACAGTGCTTGTCCCTGTGATGTGGTAAGAAAAAAAGTGGCCACTTATTGCGTTCTATCCTCAGCTTTTTCACTAACTGGCCATGTGTCTGTGGGTACGTGGTTTCATCAGTTTTGAGCCTCAGTTTCCTTAAATAAAATGCTAGGGTTGGTTGAAGTGATCTCTTAAGACCCTTTTCATCTCTGGCAATTCATGACCCTTTACAGTCAATTCCAGGTTTTGTTTACTATGTTCTTGGTTTTGCTCAACAGCAGATGTGAGTGTTCATTGCCAGTGAAATGGCAAACACCAGGATGACCCTATGGATCTCTTCACTGCAAAGATGTGAAATTCTAAAGAACACATCACAGAACTGATGTAGGAAGGAAGGAAGAGTATAGGTTCCAGGAATTAAGATAAAAATTAAAGCTAGAGCTTTAACAAAAAGTTGACCTCAAGGTGTTAAGGGACTTTCAGACCTACACAAATATTCCCAGGGACCTGGGGATGGTAATTAAATTCTAACACCCATGAAAGGACATGGCCTTGGTCCTGCATGAGGTGGCTGGGGGATGGAGGGTAGAACTGAGCTCCTTTCATAAATCTCAAAATCTTAAAAAGTCACTGTATTCACAAAAAGAGGACAAAAAGCACTCTGCCCACTGGCCCAAAGATAAAGAGCAGAAAGTTGCCTTATATCCAGAGCTTAGGACACTTTCGAGAAGTCAAAATCTAAACATGAGCCACATTCAGTTGTAGGATCAGAATTTACCCTTTCTGTGCAGCTGACTGTGGGAGTCTCATGACAAGAAATGAACATGAACACAATTCCAGGCTCACTGAAATTCCTCAGATCTCCAGGAAAAACAAATACGTGGCCACTATGTAGAAATAATTTCACAACTCAGTACTCACAAGATTCCCATAGAAAATAAATCTCTGTGAAGAAGAACTTGTTAAAACACACACATAAATAAATTACCACGAGGGCCAGTCACAAAGGGACATTTCTTTAAATTAAAATCCTAAGAACTGGAAAAACAAAAAAGAAAATAAGTAGGTCTGAAAAAAGAACAAAGTAAAATTCCTAAAATTAACACAATGGGCAAGTTAGACAGTAGAGTAACACAAATATAGAATTAGTGAACTAGAAAAACAGATTTGAGGAAATCAACCAAAATGCAAGATTTCCAAGTAAAATCAAAGAACACCCCATATCTAAGACTGGTCTCACATGAAACCTCACTAAAACCAGGGAAAGTGATCACTTGAAAAACATAAATCCACAAGGACAAGGAGAGCAGGTGAAGAGATGACAGTAATAAGATTCTGGAAGACGGAAAACAGATGGACAAGTAGTAATAGAACTAGCAGACCGAAGGCAGCTGAATCCTAAACCAGGAGTAAGGAGAGTTAGGAACCAACCAGCAGATGCTCAAAAGGCCCAGGAACAGAGCATTAGTTACCTCTGGAACTGGGGAGAGAGGAGACAGGAGGAATGACTAAATAAGGAGAGGGGGATGAAAACTATTAAAGAACTAGGTCCCCAAATCTCCTCCTTCACTCCACCCCACTGGGCAGAAGCCTTTATTCCAACTTGTAAAATGGAGGTTTGGCTTCTGGATACAGGCTTCCTGCATTGGGAGATGCCAACCACCAAACAAAATAAAACACTGCATCCTGAATGCTGACCCCTTCTAGTCTTTTTCCTCACCTCAGCTCTCTGCACTGGGACAGGCAGACTTTCGCCCTCTAGGTGATAGTTTGGATGAGTGTTCTCTGGAGAACTTGACCATCACCCCCAGGGGGAGATTTTAGGGGTTGACTTGAGGCGTTCCCCAACGAATGGCATAAACATATTATTCTACAGTGATGCTCAACGTCAACAAGCCCCTCACATGATCTTAGAACTTTCAATATGTTTATTAGTTCTTTCTTAAATATGAGCAGACAGCCAAGGATTAACAGACATGCAAGGAGAGTCTCTACTTGAAACAGCTCAAAACAAACAAACTGAAAAAGGCAACATGGAGGAAACAGAGACCACGAAGGGAGAAGAAACTTTCAAAAGAGAATAAAATCTATTTTTCTGAAATTGAAGAGAATGTCACACACATGAAAACAGAACAGAATGCTTTGTTTAAAAAAAAAACACACCAACTATTTATAGATGAAAAGAGGAAATTTAAAACAATAACAGAAATGAAAACCCAATAGACAGGTTGGAAATTACAGTTGAAGAAATTGCCCAAAAAGAGAACAAAAAGATAAAGAGATGGAAAATATGAGAAAATTGGAGAACTGGTCTAGAAAGTACAACACCCAAATAGTAGGAGTTCTGAAAAGAAAAGCTGAAAAGCAAGTATTGGCAGATTGAAAGAACACAATAATTGGTCAGTACAATAGATGAAAACAGACACATAGGAAACTTATTGTGAAGTTTAGAAGACTGGGGACGGAAAAGATTCTACAAGTTCTAGGGAGAAAGAAAAAAAAAGGTCAGGTAGAAAACATCAAGAATCAGAATAGCTTAGCCTTCCAACTGCAACACTGGGAGACAGCATAAAATAGAACAATGTCTTCAAACTGCTGAAGAAAATTATTTTTGACTTAGACTTTCCTGGTGTAAGCCAGACACACCATCAAGGCAGAAGAGAGAACAAAGACCTTTTAGGACATTCAAAGTATGCATGCATCTTTCATGGATCCATTTTTGATAGACCACTGCAGGCTAGAAGACACAAAAATGAGTGAGTAAAAAAAAAGAGGGAATTGTATGCGACCCACCTCAGGACCAAGTAAAGCAGGAGGAGGATGCAGTGAGGTGAGCTGACAACTGGGCCCCAGGCACAGAAATCAGTCTTCCAGATCTGACCAGAGGATTCAGGGAAAGGCATATTGAGGGCCACCACCACTTCTCTAGCTTTAAATTCTCATAGCCTGTCGGAGGCTGTGCTCTCTCAAACAATGAAATAAATCAAGAAAGCGGATCCAACTCAGAAGAAAGACAAAGGAAAGTTCTAGAATACTAAGGAAATCTCAGCATGACAGCTGTGCCACAGGCCTAGAGAAAAGTCCAGATAGAAGGAAAATGGAAGTCTCCAGGAGGGATGTCACCAAGAACAGAAGTAGAACTAACAGATGACTGATGTGATCAGCCTTGTAAAAAGGGTACTGTGAGACTATGAAAGATACAGGGGAAATCTGCACGCAGTAAGTATGAAGAACTCTAAGGAAATGAAAAACAAGACAGATATTAACTTCATAAAAATAAAAAGTTCAGCTGTTCATGCTATTTACATAGGCAAAATAGGGAAAACACTAACAACTGATTTAAACAAAAATTGCAGTATAATTATATTGGGAGAAACGGGGAAGAAAGTAGTGAATACGGTTACTTGAGAAAGATGAATCGTTATTTACTTTAATAGAAAGTAATGTCATCATAAACATAATTGATAAAACAAAAGATAACAGTATAAACATTATTTAGAAATGTAGAGATGTATATATAGCAGAAAAAAAAGCTAAAATATAGGAAGTGATATTCTCTGGGAAGCCAGACTGGGGCAGGTAGTGTGGGCAAAATTTGTTCTCACTGAAATTAAGGAACCAGAACATAAGTAAATAGGTACAAGGATGTTTTTGTCTAGTGTTTTGGAGACATTAAACTGAAAATAACCTAACTGTTCACCAATAATAGTGGAATGGCTGAATAAATTACAGTACTGCCATCCCATGGAATTTACTTTAGCTATTTTCTAAAAAATGAGTTAAAGTGACATCTACTTATCTTTTTGAAGGATATCCTTAATGTACTGTTAAGAGAAAAAGACAACTTGTAAAGGAATGTATATGGTATGATTGAATTTTTTTTTTTGCAAACGACAAAACACTGTTATTTAATTTATATGAATATTGTATTTGTGCATGTGTTTATACATGCTTGGAGAAACGTGAAAGGATGTACCCGAGATGTTAACATTGCTCATCTTACAAGGTTAGAAATGAAAAGTGTAGGGAGAGATTAAGAAAGAAATAGATCACAGAAAAATGGAGACATGGAGATATGAAAAACAGGTGAAGAGACATGAAGAACAGAATAACAATATACATATAACAGAGAACTGAGAAAGACATACTAAAGAGAGCTGGGGAGAGACCATATTCAGAGATTATGACTGAGAATTTTTCAGATTTCATGATTAGGAATCCTTAGATTCAAGAGGTATATTGAATCCCAAACACAGCTGTGGTGAAAATGCAGATCAACATAGACAAGAACAAGACTAAAAACAAAAATGTTAGAGAGAAAATAATATATACTTCTAAACAAATGACGGACTGACACTAACGACCCCTCATCAATAGTAGATATTGGAAAGCAATAAAATAACACTTTCAAATGCTAAGGAAAAAATATCTTTGTAGAATTCTATACCTAGAAAATTATGATTCAAGACTGAGGGTGAATTAAAGATATTTTCAGATAGAGACTGAGAGAGATAGTTTAAAACTCTCAAATCCTTGATGAAATAACTACTCAAGGATGTACATCAGTCACAAGGAACTTAAACTGAGAAAGGAGGAACGGAATCCAAGAAGCCACATCAGTAACATTTCTGGAGGGTTTAGTCTGTACTTGACTGCATACCAGGCACCATTCTAAGTGATTTACAACCAAATTGGGACTCAAATTAAGGCAGTCTGGTTCTGGATTTCATACTCTCAGCCACAATGCAAGTAAAATAGCCTCTATTTTCATGAATTTAAAAAAGTAGGTTTGTAAAAATAAATTGGATGGGAACAAAAAAGAAACAAAGTGACTGATGATAATAAAATATCCGATAGTGTCATATCAGAATATGAGAGAAAGAAAAGTTAGGTTAAAGTGTTCTAAGGAGTCTGTATTACATTGTTTGGGAAGCAAATAGAGATATACATAAACTTTCATTTTAGACTTTGTTAACTCAAATATAATTTTTACGGTTTAAGGCTAACAGGTAAGATAACAGAACAAAACATATACATTACAAATCAAGAGGAAAACAGTTAATATTTTTTAAATTATAGTTTAAAATATGGCCCAATGTTTTTAAAATCTAGTCTGACTATATGTATTGTGCTTGGGAGGCTCGGTGAGGGAGAAACCTCAACAGGAGGCAGGTGCGGAAAGTCTGGAGTCCAGGAAAGAGACAAGTCTGCTCGACTTGTCACAGAAAGAGAGCGGAGGCTCTCAATGCATCATTCTCTTTGTTTCTCCCTTCTTGAGTCTCTCGAAGTTCTTCAGGAGGATGTCACATAACACAGTACAAGCGTTGCAGATATCCACGGCCATGGGCTGAGGTCTTGGTACCTCCACCTCATCCAGTTTGCACATCAGCTGTAGTTAATTGCACACATGGGGCTGCATGTCCCAGCTCAGAGGAATCCTTGGAGATTCGAGTGTGGAAGCCTTCCAGCTGGGAGTGAAGGGTGGTCAGCTGGAATGTCTCCTCTGGGAGAGCCACTCCAAAGTTGTCCCCATTCTCCATCTGAAGTACCTGCAGCTGCAACCATGTGGTGACCAGATTGACTGCTCGGTGACATCCCTGGTCCTGGGTTTCAGGAGCTGCAGGAAGAGCACAATCTTCTCCTTGCCATTCACTGGACCACTGGGAGGACCTCTGCATTCATCTTCCCTTTTTGTCTTTTCATCCTTTCTTCCTTCTCCTGTCTCTTCCGCTCCTCCTTCTCTTTCCCCTTGAGTGGATCAGGTACCAGGACATCCAACAGGGCCTCCAGATCGCTCAGGTTGGCTTCATTGAGAGCTAGATGGTTCTTTTCAAAATTTCCAGCTCAGAAATTTTCTGGGGGAAATAGCTCTCGAGCAGGTTCTCTATCTTTTACATAGTCTTCACCGAATACATCGACCTGGGCTTTGGGGCTTAAGGCAGGACCCTGAGCGTGGCCATGGCCAGGGGCCTGGTGACACCGGAGAAGCAAAAAGTAATCACAGGGAAGGGAAAGTGAAATCAACAGGAAAACTCAAGTAAGCTAATGGAAGAAAGAATAGGAAGAAAAAAAATAAGTAAAGAATAAGCATGGCACATAGAAAACATTTGGATTCCTACTGAACTCCAAATATATGATGAATCATAATAAATGTAAATGGATTAAACTAATCTGTTAAAAGGCAGAAATCTTTAGATTGAATTTTGTAAAACTCCAGTTGTTTACAAGAGAGAAGCCTAAAACATAATGTCACAGCAAGGACAAACATAAAATAATGTATTCAAATAATAAGTGTCCCTACAAATGATACAAGTTCAATAATTATTTGTTTTAATTGAATGAATGAAAGAACCTGATAAAATAAACTTCATAGCCAAAAGCACTTGGGGGAATAAAGAGGATTATTGCTTAATGAAAAAAAGATACGTTCACCAGGAATCCTTCTACATACCTGACAATACAGCATTGAGAGAGATAAGAGAGCTTGAGAGAGAGAGAGATAGAGAGAGCAAAATTTGATTTAATTAGATGAAAGAAACAAATTCAAAATTATAGTGAGAGATTTTAACACACATCTCTGAAATTAATAGACCAAGCTAAAAAAAATAGAAGATTTAAATAATGCATATTACAAACTTCATCTAATTGATCTGGAAAGAGAACTATCCACCTAATAAATAAAGAATGCACATGAAATGTTTATAAAAATTGATCAGGTTCCATGCCACATAGCAAATCTCAACAAATTCCAAAGAACTACTAACATTTAGACCACATTCATCAACCAAAAGACAATAAAAGTTGAAATCAATAACAAAACTACAGCTCCCAAAATGCAGTACATTTTGAAATTTCAAAAACACACTACTAAAATATTAATATGAAATCAAAATTAAAGTAAGAAAACATTTAGAACTCAACAATAATTAAAACCTTATATTTCAGTAGAAGGGATGTTCAGCATTAAATACAATATCAGGAAAACAAGAAAAATTTCAAAGAAGATAAAGAGGAATAAACTCAAAGAGAATGGAAAAAAAAAATCTTTTCCCACAATGGATAAAGTAGTAGGAAGACAATAATAAAGATAATAATAAATCAATAAGATAAAAACAAAGCAACAATATAGAACAGGAACAAAACAAAGGTTAGTCTTTAAAAAGACTAATAAAATAGGTAGATATTCAACAAAGATGAGCGAGAGAAATAAAGCAAGCAGAAGTAAACACTAGTAGGTATGAAAAAGGGCCATACCTATAAATACAGTAAATATTTTTTAAAATATGAGTATTCTATCCTCTGCTGTATAGCAATAAACCTAAAAATGGATGAAATGGACAATCTCTTAGAAAAATACGTGACTAAAATATACGACACACCAAAACCAGAAAAAGATACGAAAGCTCCTGAATGTATGTGTGCAAGTTCAGTGTAAAGCTAGATTTTAGCAATACAGTCATGCACGAAACGACATTTCAGTCAACAACTGACCACATATAATGGAGATGAAAAATTCCTATTGCCTAGTGACGTCGTAGCCATGGTAACGTAGTAGCACAACGCATTACTCACATTACTCGCGTGTTTGTGGTGATGCTGGTGTAAACAAACCTACTGCACTGCCAGTCCTATAAAAGCATTGCACACACAATAATTACGCACAGCATATATAACACTTGATGATGATATGAAACGACTGTTACTGGTTTATGTATTTACTATGCTATACTATTTATCGTATTTTAGCATGGGCGCTTTCTACTTATTAAAAAAACACGTTTTCTGTACAACAGTATATGGGGTTACGATGACAGCAGCCTCATACATCTCACATTTACCGCATCTTTTGATTGCATCATTTCTCCTGTGCTTGATTTAATCTCGTGTTGTTTTGTACAGTAACGTGCTGCACAGGCTTGTGGCCGAGGAACAACGGGCTGTACCATACAGCCTAGGTGTGTCACTGCCCACATGAATGCAAGGAGCACGTGCACATTGCAGCAGTGTCTGTAACATCAGAAAGTTAGAAACAACTTCACTGTCCTTCCTTTGATAGAATACGACACAGCACGGACCATGGAGGAAGCAGCAGTACAGATAAATCTTACACATAAAATATAGAACACAAACCCATTTAGCTCATGCTTAAAGACATTTCCAAATATACATATTGTCTATGGATACATGTGTGTAAAAGATGAAATCATGCACGGTAAGAATAGGCATCAAATTTACATTGGTGCTGTGAAGCTCGAAGAAGGGAGAAAGAGAATGGGACTGTGGGAGTGATTTATCTCTACTTTAAAAAAAAAAAATATATATATATATAGGTGGGAAGAACTGAAGCAAACACAGCATAAATATACAACAAACCGACGGTAGAACACATAGGCGCTTGCTCTCCTATCCCTGTAGTTCCTGTTTGTTTGAAATGTTTCATAATAAAAAAAAATCACACTGTTTTGCACATTTTTAAGATGTCAGTGGCTCTTGTCATTTGTTTCTAGGAGGCCCCCACAGTAGGTAGGTCAAGAGTTACTATAATATTATCACTAAACAAGTGACAACGGTGAGGAAGGAGCAGACACAGGGTGGGCACAAGGCTTAGTATTCGAGGGCTCAAAGCCTCATCAAATTGTGATACTGCTGCACTCATTCAGGAATTAATGTAACATGAGGAACCGGAACTTGATGCAACTTGGGGTAGGCGGGGGAAGGAGAAGACAACGTCTTCCCTTCTGGAACAAACCACAGCGTGAGGAACAGCAATGACATAACTCGTTAAAAGGGGAAGATGCTAGGCTGCCTGGGTCATCTGACAGCTTTTCAATGAATCTGTCATTCACTCATGCAGGAGCTGACCATTCACAGTGCACCTGCCGAGGAGGAAGAAGTGGACGGAGGAAGTGAAAAAGTGACCTCGGTTCCAGCATGACTTTGCCTTCAGAACACACCATGCTAGGGAGGAAGGACAGGAAGCGGCCTTGGGGACACAAAACCCAAGATCCGGTCTTGGATCGGTCCCTTACACACCCTGGCATTTAGCTCTTCTTATTCACAACTGAGGACATGGACTACCATTTCAAGGCCACTGAAATTCAAGAATCTATCTCCTGTCTGTTTTTTTACCTGGATTTTTCTTTTCTTTTCTTTTAAAATCCAAAAGAGGAGCTTCAGCATTTAATATTTGCACGTGGTTTTGAGGCTCAGCCCTGGACATGTCCCAGCTACATCCCTTCCCCCCGGTGACAGTACTGGTCTCTGAAAGTCTCAATAAATGCTATGCCTCCCCCACTCGCGAGGCCTGCAGACCCTTAAGCACGGAGGTCAAACTGATTGCAGCTTCAACTAAGCAGCAGGTAACATGCTCCATCCCACCCTCAGGGCCATACACGCTGTGTGGAGGTGGGGTGGTCCCCATCACTAGCCTATCCCTGGAAGCAGCATTACATGCACATTTTAGGGTGGAAATAAAAATTTCCTGGCTGTCAGAATTGCCAAATAGTAGGGTGGGTAAGCAAGGGAGGTTCTGCAACCTCCTCTGGAGATCTTTAAAAACCTGATACAATCTCACATATCGGAGATGATTTTTTTGCAATCCCGCATACAGACAAAGGGACCTGGTGCTTATCCTCCGGGCGTACGGTCCTGCCTCTTGCTTTTCTCCCTTACTCTTCTCAGTATTATATACCTCCTGTACATTTTCTTCCCCCTAGAGGAGCACACTCACTGCAGCCCCTCAGTCTTGTTTTCATTGATTCCTTGGTCCTCACACCTTTCTTTGTTGTTTTATGGAAAGCTGGTCAAAGTCAGAACTGCCCAATTACCCACACATACATAGTTTGGTGGTAGCATCAGAAACCCAGGCAAAACACAGCCATCGTTCCCTACTCCAGCCTAAAGTCCAAAGCTGGATGGAAACAGAGAAAATTAGCTGTTGCTAACAGTCCGCTGTAAATGAAAATATGATCCCAGTAATTGATTTTAAATAGATTTTTAAAAGAATCCTTGGCCGCATTTCATCAAGAATACAGAGTTTCAAAAGCGTTCATTCCAGGGTTGGATTTTTCCCCCTTTCTTCTGGCTTAAACCCCAAATGGCCAAGATCCGAGTCTGAATAAACAGTGTGGGTGGTGACTGTTCTGTGAGGCCCAGTAGAGGATGCAATCACTTTCTTACTCTGTTCAGCATTAAATCATGTGAAACTCGCCTGATTATTCCACGTAACTTTTCCTCGGTAACGGAGGGCAACAGGACACGGACGTCCTCCGTTTCTCAGGGAGGAAAAAAATTAATTCTCCTAACTGCGAATGTTTAATTATGTATAAAGTTCACTGACCTCACAGGCGGCTGTCAGATGATCTAGCGAAGGCCTGCGAAAGGCATCCCAGGAATGCAGTAATGTGGGCAGAAACCGAGTGGATTCATGCCACCGAATGCTTCAAACGGGACGGAATCCGCAGCCGTCCAGAAGGCCTCCAGTGAAAACAGAACTGGAGCATAATCGGTCATTGAATCTCACCTAAGCATTTCTAGGCCTTCCAAAGTGATCGTTATAAATGAGAAACTCAGGAAACGACCTGCAGGGATGAGGGCCGCGATGACGGTGTGAAGTATGGAATTCTGCTTGCTGGTGACTGCCCCAGCTGGCTGGACATGTATGGATTTGCCATGTTCTTTCCCCATTTTTAGGGGTAATGCTTTCTGACTTCCCTGCTACTTGACATTAAAAGAAAATGATGAAGCAATCCCATTCATAAATACACGTGGGGCTGGAAGGAGACAGCGGAGTCTGTGTTTATGTAGACAGTTTTGATAGAATACAGGACTCACACGTGTGCGCAGTGACTACATCTATTTGTCAGTAAATGTCCTAGTGTGTTCTTCATACAAGGGCTGGATTTTTGTCGTCGGGCTGAGGGAGGGGAAGGAGACAAGCAAGATGAGCTTCTAGAACTCGTCTCCTCTTCTAGTCTCTATCTGGGGCGGACCCAGGCTATTGTGAAAGCAGAGCAGTGAGGAAAATTCGAAGACAGGCTGGTTTGGGCTTCTTGGGGACAGGAGGCCAGAGCCCCAGGGGACACTGTTGGTGGCTAACTTCAGAACTCTCCTTCTCAGAGGGAGGAAATGTGAAATATTTGGACTTGCTACTTCCTAAGATATTAAAATGACCTGCTGGGATCATATTATGTTCTATCAGTAGCTTTCTCACCAAACATACCCACTTTATCAGTCAAAATATTATACTTTCCACGGGCAAAGCCTCACAAGGTCATTTTCTAAAACAATACTAAGCTACATTCACTCTGGTATCTTATCACTGTGAAGACAGAGAATGAGCGGCTGGAATTTAGCCAACAATTTTGATCCTCTGATGGTAGCAGAATAGAGAGTCTCACTTGTTTCATTTTTAGACAAACCTGAAATTCTTGTGTCCTGTACCCAAATCAGCCACCTAGATTTTGAATGCACAGGATTGGTCTGCATTCGATTTATGTGAATTCCATAGATATTTGGAAAACACAAACAATGGAGTAGGCGCTACTGGTGATATAAAAATAAAAATGGCATGCACCCTGCCCTCAAGCAGGTCACAAATGCAGAGGCAGACATCTGTCCCACACCGGAAAGCTTCTTGTATGCAATCTTCCTAAGGTGAGGTGGCATTAGACCTGAACCTTGCCCCAAGGTTCACACTTGTGCACTGTGCCATTCTGGAAAGGAAAGAGCGGTAACTGTCATTGAGTCATGCTTCTCCATGGTGGGGTTCTATCATTTTACCTTGCTTTTAATCTATCCAATATTGGAGGGATAGCCTGTCAAGATCCTATCTTTAAGACTGTACCACTGTCGACGTAAGAAATGTCCAACCCTGTACAGAATTTTTATGAGTTTATTTGCACCAAACTGACAACCTATGCCAGGGAGCTAGATCTCATATGCTCCTGAAAATGACAGTTTTGCAGTTTCTTCTATGCATTTGGAATTAAGGAGGACATTTAAGGAAGATGACACATGGAGGTGGGAGAAAGCAAGGCGGGGATCAGATAACGACAGGATAGTAGACAAGATTACGTGTTCTCTTGAGGGTGGTCACGCTTTAGAAAGAGAGGTCTAAAAAGAGACATTTCACAGATATGTTAACCTAGATGCACAGAAACAATGGACAGGGCTGGCTTAAGGCAAAGATAAACCTTTTACTAAAAGGTTACATGCCTGGATGTGACTACCCACCATGACCTGCCCAGTTAGGAATATATGATCAGATCATCCTGAGAGGTTACTTTCCGTAGAACCCATTTTCCATCCACAATATTTAATATTACTTTGTTTAGTGAACAGTTAGTAAAAAAAAAAAAAAAAAGAAAAAGAAAATAAAAGGAATTCCCTGTCTTTCTACCCTGAAGTAGGAAGCCTTCCTTCAAACCTTTAACATTTTTCTATAATAGAAATATGATTATCCCCATAGTTACAAGGGAAATACACTTCCAGATAAAGAAACTTGGATGCTAAGTAATATCCTAAATCATTTCCACCCTTTGGGTCCTACAATTTATAAAATTCCATGAAGGAAATGACTCTTATTTCTCATGAAGTTCCCACTGGGAAATCACTGTGAGCCACAGTTATGAAAGCGATATCCTTTTGCTTAACCCGATTCCTTCCCTTTCTCAAGGGCCTTTGCCATCTCTGCCCAGCAATTTAGTTATTTCTCGTCTGTAGTACGCACTGCAGTCCACCTTGTCAGGTGGCAATTTGAGTACATAACTTGTCTCTGCTACATTGTAAGTTCTTGGACACTGGGGACTGCTATATTCATCTTGATATTCCCCTGAGTGACACTAAAAGAATGAAGAAAGGAATGAGTGAGTAAGTAAATATGGAGATGTCTATGACAGGGGTTGGAAAACTCCTGAGTAAAGAAACAGATAGTAAATATTTTAAGGCATATGGTCTCTATCATAACTATTCAACTCTGCTGTTGTAATAGGAAAACAGCCATAAATAATCCATAAACAAATGGGCATGGCTGTGTTCCAATAAAACTTTATTTACAAAAACAAGTGGCAAGCCAGATTTGGTCCACAGACCATAGTTTTCTGATTCCTGATCTACAGTGTTTATCTTTGCCATAAATCTCAGTACATTCTTTAAATTTTCATTTGTCACCTGTGTTTTTCAATAATTAGATTAAAGTGCAGAGTATATAAACATTCAAGAATTGTTTTGGGTGGCGGCCGGATGGCTCAATTGGTTAGAGTGCAAGCTCTGAACAACAGGGTTGCTGGTTTAATTCCCACATGGGCCAGTGAGCTGTGCCCTCCACAACTAGATTGAAGACAACAAGCTGCCGGAGGGGTGGCCAATGGCTCAGTTGGTTAGAGCACAAGCTCTCAACAACAAGGCTGCCGGTTCAATTCCCACATGGAATGGTGGGCTGCGTCCCCTGCAACTAAAGATTAAAAACGGCGACTGGACTTGGTGCTGAGCTGCGCCCTCCACAACTAGATTGAAGGACAACGACTTGGAGCTGATGGGCCCTGGAGAAGCACACTGTCTCCCAATTTTCTCCAATAAAATTTATATTAAAAAAAAAGAATTGTTTTGGAACTCCACATTAATTAACTTACTGAAACACTCACACACACACACACACACACACACACAAAACAGCAACAAAGACAAAACAAAACAATCAGGAAAGCACAAGTGTATCTCATGGTTATCTTATGCCTTTTTGTACATCGTATGCCTTTTAAGGAACAATTCTTATTCCAAAAAATGAGGGTAGTAATTCCGCCATTACATCATCATTATTGAGTAAACCTGATATAAGATCTCAGAGTTATTGGGTAAAGAGTCTGGTGCTGGGGCATGGTGAACTTGACACTTTCCTGGAAAGGGGGAATGAATGCCACCCCACCCCATTCTTGCTCTCCACTAGATCATTTTCTTCTCTGATTTAACTGCTAAAACCCTTCCAAAAGTTATTAATGCAGAGTATACTCCTTTTTCTTGATGACCCTCCAGAAAACATCGAGCTACAAAAAGCACAACAGAACCTCAAAAGCCCAGCAAACACACAGAGAAGTAAAGCGTAGTCACAAGAATTTGATGAAAACAAGATGTCCCAGTCTCTCACCCTGGCCTGATTAGACAGCACCCCGTCCATCATTACTCTTTCCCTCACTCTCAGGCTATCTTTTGTGTAAAATACAGTATTTTCAAAACAGGAGTTAGATTTGAAATTTGATGGAAACTCAAAAGATACAAAGTCCTAAGGTTACCTGGATGGTTTAGAAACCATTCAACTGGTCCTTTTCGAGGTACGTACGAGGAAATGCACAGCAAACAACCTATAAACCTGCACCCACGTTGATGTTATTTGAGATGGGCTAGTCTAAGGTAGGGAATCTTCAAACTGCATCAGTCATTCCCAGGGTGTCATGAAGGAGTTCTAGAGATTTTTTGTAAAACTGAAAAAAAAAAATGAAGTTTGACCTTTCCATTATGGCAAGCTTCTCCTCAACACCTGGTCCAGGTACAAAAAAAATTAGAAGGATTTTGTGCCTTAAGAAAATCAGGAGCCACTGACTTGCTAATGGAAGCTACCACTGGGGGATCAAAACACCGGAGTTCAGATCTATCACACTCAACCTTTGTGACTTGCGGTAAATTACCAGATTTAAACGTAATGTCCTCGTTTTCAACACAGAGCCAGGTTACACACATTATTGTGGAGAAATCTGGAAAACAGAGGACACACTATATATGACCCAACTTATTTCAACAAATGTTCAGAGCCGAGCACGTGCCAGGCTGGAGAGTGGAAAATAAAGATGCCACAGATTCTGAGTACAGAGCGCAGGTGAGTATCACTCCCTGCTTTCTTTTTTTCAGCAATACTCAAGTGCCCAACCATCCTCAGTTCCTTTCTTCTGTTTACTGACTGTTTTATTGTCATAATCCCTTATCAGTCACTCCTCATTGCAACATTCCTGCTTCCTCCGTGTAGAAAACACGAGGCCATGCTCAGCACTGCTCAGAACACAGCTCCAGAAAAACAGCAACACGTACATGCAGTGGTATTACCGACAGAAACGTAACTCATATTTGATAGCATTTCAAATTGCTTACCATAATGCGGCAATGGCACATGGGAATCTTGGCTTGGGGTCAGATGTATAAAAAATAAAGACGAAAGTTAAGAAGAGTGATTGTGTGGAGGAGACCATGAGAGGAAAGCATAAAGCTAAAGAGTGAAATTTCTCAAAAAGTTGTTTACAATCATTTAGGACAACGTCCTCCATCCTAGTTACGGCAGTCTTCAGGTAACATGGATTGGGTGGGTTGTTTACGTTCTTCAAGGGAAAAGTCAGTGACCACAAAGTATACAGGTGTTGGCCCCTACTGTGAAGGCTGTGCGAGGAGGGAAGAAGGTGTCCGAGAGTGAGGAACAGAACTCTTTGCTCATAATTCTCTTTTGCTTCCACTCAGAGAAATCAAGAACGAGCATATCTGTGGAGAACACTCCATCTCTATAAATATCTACCCTTTCTTTGAATTAGCCTCTTGGCCCGTGCCTACAGGATACAAATAAATGACCCAAGGAGAAAAATAATGCACAAGTCCAGGGACTTATTTGACACATTCTAAATTGAATCTAGTTTCGAGAAAGATACTCTGAAATCTCTTCGGAGGCTTCATGCGAACATTATCTGTTCCTTTCGTCCAGTTTCCAGCTTCTTTAACACCGAAAACTTTTACTTGAAATACCACATCTTTGAAGAGGCCATCTCGAGATTTCCAGAGGTTCCGTGGCGCAAAGAAAATGGGCTCATCTGAACCCATGTGTCGGGAACGATACAGGTAAAATGTCTTTTAAATCAATCATTCTAACATGAACATCTAAGGAATGCTACCTCAGCATCAAGAAGTGGGACCATAAGAGTTTATTTCTTCAGTCCCTGGCAGCGTTCTGGGCAAAGCGAAAAGAAAATCTCGAGGAAAAAAAGAAACTTTCAGAGCCCGTTTTGGGCCCCTTTGCATTCCTTTTTTAAGCATTACAAGATTGATCCTAGGCCACAGATGCAGCTTTTGGATGTCAGATGCAACAGGCAGATGTTTTCCCTTAAATATGCTGTCTCTCTCTCTCTCTCTCTCTCTCTCTCTCTCAATCTGTTTATAGCTGTTTCCCTTTCAGCCTGCACCTCAAGTTCTTACTGTTAACTGCACGTCCTAAAGGTTTCTTCCCTCCACACACAAAGGGGCATTTTTCTATAACTTGTTCTCTTTTCTGTAAAAAATGCACCCACTCATCAGTTACCCTATCACCGGTGTGTTTTCTTCCTTCACTGTCTTCAAGAAATACTGTAGTAAAAGTCCCCGATAGATTAAGTCCCCAAAGGTATGTGGCAACAGAAAGGGTTTGGTTCTTTTTAGGTATAAACGACTGAGGTCACATGACTGGTATCAGCCTCTTAAATCAACTGGATATCAAGTGATGGGCTCCCATGATGACATTGGGGCTATTCATGCACACTTGTGTTTCTTTGTTCTGAGCTTGTAGATGCTCTTCTTATAAGTCAGACCAACGCCCTTCATTTATAAGTGAATTATGCATATTCCATGGCAGTCAAACCAAGCGCTAGGTTTTAGACTCATCCAACCTAACTACAGATTCATCCAGAATGTGATCCAGACGAGCAGCAGGATGACCTCTGCTGCCATTTCTCATACACAAAAGTGCCATGGGACCAGGGAGTTTCTTGTTGGTGACAGAATAGTTCTGTATCCTGATGGCAGTGGTGGTTACAGGAATCTACACATGGGGTAAAGTACACACACACACACACACACACACACACACACGTAAAAACCGGTGAAATCTAAACAAGGTCTGGAGATTATACTAATGTCAATTTCCGGATGTTGCTAACGTATATACTATACACATTATACTAGAGTTACAGTTATACAAGATGTTACCATTGGGGAAAGCTACGTGAAGGGGACATGGGTCCTCTCTGTACTATTTATGCAACTTCCTGTGGGTCTCTATATATTTATTGCAAAGTAAAAGGTTTAAAAAGTGTCATGAGAAAGTTAGTGCTTGTCTGGAAGTAGTTTGCCCAACTTAACCTAATTATATTTGAAGCTTTATGTTGCGTCTTTTTCTACTCGTAGTATTTTAAAGCATTTCCTACAACCTCTTTCTCTAAGAAAGAAAGTCAATTTATCTTCTGATCTGTGCAATGTAGGCTCTCTGAAGAGGAGAGCTGTGGAGAGGGGGTGCGGAGGGAAAAGTCGCTTTCTCAAAGCTTCATACTGCACTGAACAGTATCTTGCATTACAACCAGCATTCTAATAAGATAGCCTCTTTCTGTTGTTTCATGAGTGTTCCCAAAGATGCAAAGGCGTAAAGAGTAATCAGGTGGCAGCCCCGAGGGACAAACATATACCTGAGGTCATTAGATAAAGAGCAGGGAGGAGAGAGAAGTCTAACTCAGGTCAAGATTTCGCTCTTCCTTCTGTCTCCAAAGGTTTCCCCCAGGGCTTCTCATGGCTCCTCCCATGTGAAAGGTCTGAGGCCAAAGCAACATTTCCTGTGACGCTGATCTAAACGCTTACACCCCCTCCCCAGTTATCTGGCGTTGTCCTTTTGTTGCCTAGCACAACCTTACTTCTTGGCTTACTTATTTATCATCTGTCCCTCTGCATTCACATATGAGCTCCATGAGCAGCTTGTCCCTCTGTTCACCAGTGTATCCCTAACACTGAGGACAGTGCAGTAAATATTTGTTGACTAAATGACTGAAGAAATGAAGGCAACATCTCCAAAGCAATGGCCTGTTACTAGACTATGGCGATTCTCAAACACACAGATCATTATGAAATAACATATAGCCTTCATCAACAAATCCTGCAGGCTGGTTTATGTATGTCAAGGTCATTTTATGTTTGGCTAAGAGAACACACATGACAAAAATTTGAGTGGTGTCTTTAACACTAGCCTCTGAGTTCAAGAGCTAGGAGGGTCCCAACCAAAAAACATGATTCCTATTGAATCTTCTGTCTGAGGTAGAAAAAGATAAGTAGGTAAATAGATAGATGGAGAGGTAGGAACAAAAATATATATCCAAATACACATACATATACCCATTTTCTCATGTCCAAAGATGTACTGGGATCTTACTTCCTTTACCATTGTAAGTCAGCCTGCAAAGAATGGGAGTTGTCCAGCCAGGGCAGAGGCAGAACACCAGAGACACAGGTATGGTGGGCACAGGTAAGCAGAGAGAAGAGAGAAAGAGCCCCCGTGAGACACTGAGAGTGTCTGGAATGATGTCATCACCTCCACTGTGTGGGCTCATGAGAGGTCAGGAATGAGGGCTGCCCTGTCACCAAGTCACCAGTCTAGAGCTCGGGTCATGCTGCTAAGACCTGACACTATTATGACCTATTCTTGAACCTATTGCTTCATAATTTCAGAGACTCACAGAAGGTCAGATCTGGCAGTGCTCTTAGAAACAATCATAAAGTAAAGGTCAACCCTGAAATGGGGTCCATCTTTCCCCTGAAACAGGTCATATAACTGTTCAAAACAGGAGAGGCTGCGGACAACCCACCATGCTCAAAATGTCAGAAGAGAACTCTTAGAAGGCTGTGCTTTTAGATGTGGTGACATGTTTTAAACAAATGGCTAACCTTACATGTATCTGCTTTAGTGAGAAAATAAAACTCCCCCAAAAGACCCTTTAAAATCGTGGGAATAAGAAACAAGGAGGCCAGTGACCCCTTCACTTTAAAGTATACTTGGAGCCAAGCAGCCTGAAGTGAGTCTTCTGATACCGAAGTCAGCCTGCGCTCCCTGACTCCCCTTTCATTTCACGCTTCTCTTAAAAGAAAACAGGCCGGACTGTTTCAGTAAATAACAAAAGGTCAGAGAAATGCTACTCACAACATGAGCAAAATAACGGTGCAACCTGCCAAAACGTTTCCTAAGGCCTAACAGGCGGAAAAATCCAGTGGTGAAATAGTCCACAGATCTGACTGGTGAGAAGAGAGGTTTGCCCGAGTGAAATCTGCCATAAGCAAAATCTGCTCGTATTTTATCGATAAGAAACACAACTATATAGATCATGCCACCAGGTTCAACCGACATTTCACTATCACGCCCCTCATAAAGACTCAGGTTGCTATGTGTGTTGTTTGTTTCTGCAGGCTCCTCTCCTTAGATTACATTTTGATGTTCGAGCAGAGTGTCAAAGTGGTGGTAAAACGACTATATACTCAAAAGTAAAACTCAGAGTCAATCGTGTAAAATCTCCTATGTGAAACTTCCAAGTGGTTTAACTCCAACCACCTGAGGCTGGGAACCACACATTCATAGTATCTCCAGAATTTCTCTGAGGTGAACAGGAAGCAAATACCATTATGGGAGCTTTAGCGAGAGACAGAGAAAAACATATCCAAGGCAGAAACCAGGTCTCCTCACCTTCCGGATACAGCCTCCGCTGATTCTGCTGGGATGTTGTCTCCCAGGTGTCCCTGCTCTTAGGCTTGCACCCAACGCCACACCTGAAGCCCCGTCACCAGACCTCTTGCAATGACTGGATCTTACGCATCTCTGGCTTGATGGGACCTTGCAAGTGGTCGACGCTCAGCACATTCAGTGGGTTGGGTCAGTGGCATCCATATTCTACCACATTCCTGGTTTCAAACCATAGAGCAGCATTTTGCAAAATACCTCCCAAGAAACACTACACTGGCAAGATGTTTCTTAGGTGCAACATAATTCTGATTCCACGGTGAAATACATTTTGGAAATGATTTATACACTTACTAGAGTCCCTATCTTGGAATCTCAATGCATATGAGCATATGAAAGATGCTGAGAAGAGCAGCAAGAAGGAAACCTATTTAAGTCAGCAGCAGTTCCCAAGTGATTTTCAGACACCTTTTCTCAATGAATACCTATTACCAACCTGATGAATTAGTGTTTTATAGAGGACATGGACAGGAATGCTACCTCAGAGTAATTTCTGAGTCATGTCTAATCTGTCATTAAGATTGATTCTTCCTTCATGATATATTATGGGGGTCGATGCTGCCCATTTAACAGTATAGTGTCGGTTTCCTATTTTTTTATACTGCTTCATAATATCACAGACTCACAGGAGGTCAAATCTGGAAGTGCTCTTAGAAATAATCAAAGTAAAGGTTGACCCTGAATTTTACAGAGATGTTATGCAAAGCCCTGCAGTGAAGGGACTGGCCTAGGATATCACAGCACAAGATGTTTGGCACCTATGCTCTAAGTCCCCATCCATGCTAGGGACAGGGATTACAACAGTGGGTTGTAACGCTATGTAATGGGGTAAGTGAAGGGACGGACCGCGAGAGAAGCCACTGGAGCACCCACCGCAGGGCATATACTTGCACTTCCATCCTCTCACTTAACTCTTACACAACCCCACAGGTCACTATGCGAAAGACAAGGAAGCCTAAGGCCACACAGTGAGCAAGTAGCTGTGCCAGGATTTGAGCCAAGAACAGTTTCACTGCAAAACACATACTCCTGCTGGTGTATTATACTCCCTCCACAAAGAGGCCCTCAATAAAAGCATGTTGAATTACATATTAAACCAGGAATTTGCATATCTGAAATTAGCGGCAGAGACTAGTGCCACTGCTGCAAGGAAGAACACAAAGTGAGCCTTTGTTTTCCATCAAAATAGTCTAACTTTTGTGAATGTGAAGACGATGGTGAATTTTTGAATTCGCTATTGATGAAATGAAAGTTTTTAATTAATGAAGATCGAATTGAGTTAATCAACTATTAATAATAAGAACTAAATTCTGGTATTACTGAATATCACAAATGGTATATTTGCCAAGTTTTGCATGACCAGTTAATGTTAGAATTTACTGACTTCTCCCAGGAAGGGTTGATTCACTTAGGTTATGTTTCATGAAATCTATGATGGGCACAATTCCAGTTAATATGATGATGATGGTCAGGGGTATATTTTCATTTTATATACAAAAACACATACCACACGAAACTGTTGTAGTCACAACAGGGGAAGGAAACTTTTCTCCAGAGGTAATCAACTGACGAACTGCGAGAGTGTTCTTTTACATATTCATTTCTCAGTCATCCGAATTTAAAAATTCAAACTTGTTCGTTTTCATTTTTGAGGTATTTTGAACACTAGCTAAGTGATTTATTCCACTTACCAGTGGAATTACCATCTTTTGAAGAATTTCGGAAGCAACATGTGGTCCGTAAGTCCAAGCAAAACATTAAAAATGACAACAATAAACCAACAATGAATAATAATAGTCACAAATTTATGAATAATTAAATTGAAAAAAGACTACTTGCCCGGGAGGATTTACTGTGCTCTTTATAATAATCAACGTGCACCTTGGCTTATGGACGCCATGGAGTTTCAATAGTGATAAAGAGGAAAATTTTCATTTTAGTATTTAAAAGTCAACTAGGGCTGTGAAACCTTAAGAAAAAGAATGACTCAGAAGGGCATTTCGTATTTGAATGTCATGTTTTAGTCAGTGTTAGGGAGTGAACTTTAGCATTAGGTTTACTACCTAGAAATTAAAAACAAAAACAAGTTGCAAGGGTGAATTTATGTCCCTACCAATCTTTTATTTCTCAAATCTGTGTAACGCCAAGTTTCCTAACACTCAAAAAAGACATCCAGGACATCTTTGTTCACTGAGAGATACAATGAAGAAGTGACAGTTTACAAGGAAGTAGCACTTGTTAAATCTTGATCACTTTTGTCATGGTTTATTGACAGAAAATTTACTTTTAAGTGAACTGACAAAAAACGACTTGACTAAATCACTTGCTTCATTAACACGCCAAAGTCCCTTTATTTACTCACTTTCTGCATGTCTTAGTGGGAGAGCGCCTATAAAAAATAGTATTTCACTTTCTCTGACATCCAAGGTAAATTGATAGGGTCAGTTCTGCACAGGATCCTCACAGAAAAATCTGTCAGATCTATATCTAGAATAGAGCAGGTAGCAGCAGAAATTAAGAAGGAAGCAGAATAGGCAAATAATTCAATTCCTAGTATCTATTTCATATCTGATTTTTCAAAGTGAATACAGAGAACAGATATCAACTCTACAAACAAAAACCTATTTTAATGGTAAATTCAATGACTCCTGTGATAAACACACTTTGAATTCCGTCCTCATTTTCCTCAGAGTGAAAAATAACAATAGCTGCCATGTCCGTGGTGTCTAGTGTGTGCCAGGCACTGTTCTAAGCACTGGACTCACAACAACACTTATGCTTAGTTCTAAGTACTGGACTCACAACAACACTTATGAGGAACGTGCCATTGCAATTGGTACTTTGCAGATGAGCAAAAGGAATCATTGAGAATCAGGTAGAAAAGGACATAGCTGGAGTTTGAATCCTGGCAGGCTGGTTCGGGTCCATGCTGCTAAGACCTGACACTATGCCGAACAATTAGGAAGTTAGCTGGGTTTACTATTCCAGCGTGCTTGGATAAAAACCCTATTAAAATAATTAATAATCACTTCCCGTATAAAATACACAGAGGATGCCAAAAAATGTGTACACATTTTAAGAAAGGAAAACCGTATTAAAATTGTAATACTCAATATACACCGATAACAAAAGATGAATACAAGTCACGTTTGACGTCTGCAATGACAAGAGGTGCTCAAAGTGGTTCCCATCAGCCTCCAGACACTTCTGATTACGGCAAACTACTGCTTGAGCAACGTTGACCAAAGTGTCCACTTGTCTACATTTTTTTTGGCACCCCCGGTATATTTCAATACTCAGAAAAGGGTTAAAATATTCTGTGATCCTGCCACTGTATCACAGATGTGGGGCAGCCTAGTCACTGGAGAGAACTCACGAGATTTCTGAGTGCGATTTCAAAACATCAGTGACCAGGGCAAACCCCTCCCTCAGAACAGAAGCCATTTACAGTATAAATTGGGGGAAAAAACTGTTTGAGGTGGACATGACAATAACAATTTCCTTTACATTCTAGATATGAATAACTGGATCGTTTAATTGCTAGAGTTAAAGACTTGTCTGTTTTTTAGGAAAACGAGATTTTTATTTGGGATTCCCCAGTACGTTAGAAAGATGATTCTTAGTATAATTGTGGGCAAGAAGGAAATAATATACATATTTGTGGCTATGAGCAGCTAACCAGAGGGAAAAAAAAAAAAGGAAAGAAAGAAACTGTCTGGACTTGAACAGTTCCAAAAACTGCTTAATGTTTTCTTTTTTTTCCACCCTACTAAGCATTTCTTTCTTATCGAGGAGGATTCATTTCCCACCTGTGTCTTTTACGTTCTTGAAATACATATAAAGTTAGTGTTTATTTTCCACCCACGGAAAGCTGAAGTTATTCTTTCTTTGGGCTTTGCTTTTAGGAGTCACAATTTGTTTGGCAAGCTTCAGCGTGAGAGAAAGCTTCCTTTTATGTACAGCAAACTCCCAACTATTTAGAATGTTTGCTTGGGAGATAAAGGGATGGTTGGTGTTTTTCTGTTTTATATAACAACTACCACGTACAACAGGACCAGACAAAAACTAAAATGTGCTCAGAACGGAATTCCATCTTTCTCATCACGGGGAGCATAATTATCAATACCAGTTATTTTTTTTATAGTCCAATGTTATCTGAAACTTCCAAATGTTTGTATTATAAGTTAATACATACATTGCAAACATGGGTTATGGAAAAGACGCAATCTGGAGTAGTCCAAACCTTTGAGTTGTACTATCCTCATTCTTCACACCGAGTATTAGATTTGAACTGAAATGAAGATCGTATCTTCAAATGGATCGCCACAAGACACCACCCTGATGACACACACGTAGCACGTGCCCTGAATCTCAGCAAAAACTATTGGATAGGAACAAAAAGGCAGTGAGGCATGAGGTCTTCCAAAGGTCGAGTGGCATGTGGGCAGAGATGAATGGAGAGGGGCAGAATGCAAAGCTACAGAACGCAGGCCCTGCCTGTACCTGGATCTGGTCCTTGAGTTGGGGACCCTAGCTGTTGAGTGAGTAGACCTAAGGAACACAGGGTTGAAAATCTGGTTCCTTTTAAGAGTATTTAGAAGAAGCAAAGTACATACCATGTTTCCCCAAAAATAAGACCTTGCCAGACCATCAGCTGTAATGTGTCTTTTGGAGCAAAAATTAATATAAGACCTGGTATTATATTACATTATATGATATTACATTACATTATATTATATAAGACCCGATCTTATGTTATATTATATAAGACCCAGTCTTATATTATATTAAAATAAGACCGGGTCTTATATTAATTTTTGCTCCAAACGACACATTAGAACTGATGGTCTGGCTGGGTCTTAATTTCGGGGAAACCTGGTACAGTGGGGAAGGTCTGGTCTGATCCCGGGCCTTCAAGACGTTGACATCATTTTACCCATTTTACTAAAAGCAAGCTGATGTCCAAAAGAGCTAAGTGACAGAGCGTAAGGCCAGAATTTGTTACCTTTTCCAGCTCCATAAATTGCAGCCAGATCTTTCCTGTAGTACGTGTTACTGGCCACCAGTGAAACGGGCTGGCATTGTGGGCAGCTCCATCCACATCAGTGTTTTATGTGGTGGGTTCAGAGCCTTCTTCCTGCTCTACCAGAACTGGATGTGCCCCAGGGGCACAACGGCCATCTTGACCTCCATTTCTCAGAGCACCGAAACGTTGAGGGACTCTATTCTCTGTGCTTCTAACTGGAAAGCCACGTTTGAGTCACAGGACTGGTCAGTTCTTCAAGATTGACGTGGCCTAGTGTGAATCGTGAAAGTCGAGAATATGGACCCAGAGAGATGCCATTTACCAGTCAGGAGAAGTGATGCGGTTTTGAGAGACTGGACTTCCTTCTCTCATTTTGCAGCTTACTTGCTGAGTAAACTTGGGCTACTCACTCCTTAACCTTGGGTTTCCCCTGTGTAAATGTGGGAGACGAAGTCTAACTACTTCTCAGGGATGGTATGAAGATTACCTAATTACCTAGAACGTTAATTACATAATTAACATTCTAAACCCATGGTCCTAGGACAGCATCATGTGTTATATATGGCCATCCACTAAAATCATCTGTGGTTGGTTACAGGCACACATACCAGCATTTCTTACCAAAAAAAAGAAAAAAGAAAAAAAGCAAGGAATTAATTCTGTTCTTATTTGGGGGGATTTCACAACATGTCACATTAAAACATTAACATTCTGAAAACTACCTTCCATTGAATGTAGCAAGGGAAAATACTAAAACTTAATAATAGTTATATGCCAACTACAAGTTCTTTAAGGACAGAAAACTTAACTGGATGGCTAATGAATCAAATACATTGGATGGAACAAATATAGTCAGTCATCTTCTTCTGTTTTAAATTTAGTTTAGTTTTGAGAATACTCTAAAAATGCTGTCACCACGTATCTGTTGAATGCTTACAACTGCCAATTATAGCACCTCAGTTACAAAATGACCCTAGTAGAATATATAGGGGCAGATACTGTTTGTGACCACATTACAAAACTTAAAGAAATGAAGGCTGAGGTAAGGGATGACTTAATCAAGAGCCACGTATGCAGAGGTGATAAATCTTAAATTCCTCTCCTGCCCAATATCCCGAATTTGTGAGTCAGCTCAGTTGGCCTTGACTAGGGCTATCTAGTTGGGGGATGGGAATCTCTTATAGCCAAAGATCACAAAAAAGGGTGATCAGCCTTCCCATCCCACACGGCGCCTGCCTCCTGGTCTTGAGCGTCTTTCATTCTGGCTCTAATGAATCAACTGAACCAGCCATAAAACAAATGGAGTAATTAACAGTTACGCTCAATCTATTAAGACTAAACACATAACCACTAAACATGGTTGACCCAGGACATCCATTCTCCAGACTCTTTTCACCAGTCTACACAAAATGTGAAAAATTAGGGAAGGTAGTGAGTTTTTTCTTTTCTTTTTTTAAGTTAAATCCATTCCATTTTAAAATACGTAGCGTAATTTATTCTGAGATTATGTTCTTCTTACTTTTTTGATGTTAACTGTTCTTTATTTTATCAGTGAGAGTGGATAGTAGTTAATTTCTCAATATCCCAACTCGGCAAAGTAAGAAGTTAGCATTGCTACATTGGTCCTTTTAAAAAAAAAAAAAATTATTATTATTGGTCTTTAATTAAAAGAAAAAAGGAAACAAAGAGAATAAAAATGTTTGAAATCCAAAAGTTTGACTAGCACTGCCTTAGAATGAGTTACCTGCTGTTAAAAACTCATAAAGAGTAGAGACCCACGTGGGTATTATTTCATGTAATCCAAACATTTCTTAATAAAACACAATACTTCATTTCAATATGTAATGCAAAAGGATTTCAAAAGCTGTACTAATAAATGGAATTTCCAACCTGAGCTAGAAAAGTATGCTGCCATCCAAAATCAAGTGCAATGTAGATTTTGAAGTACTATACAAACATATATTGTCATTCATGAAGTGGTAAAAAGCATTTTAATTAAAACCCACATGGCATACAAAAGCAATATAATCCAGCAGTCATCGTCATAATAATAAAAGAATGAAAACACTGTTCACTGGTTTGCCACTTGTAGATCCTTTCTATGGAAGCTATAGACAAATATCGATTTTGCATCTGAGGATAGATGGCAGAGCATTTAACCATTCAGTTAACCAAAAAGAACCCAGGTGTTCTCAACCTTGGCACTAGTTGACAGTGGCTGGAAGTGGGTAAAGGGGAGGGGAGTCAGAAGTACTAATGTTCTCATTTTTTAATGGGTGATTGACACTTTCTATGGTTAATAGAATAAGAAATGAAGATCCAAGAAGTCCTTTGAAATTTAAGCAGTGTCTTTTAAAGGGAGGGACTGAGAAGAGTGACATACCACTGAAGGAAGAAGTTCAGGGCAGAATAAGGGAGAGAAACCTCATGTACCCTAGAACGGAGTCAACAAAGCCAAATGCTTATGAACTGACAGGAGTGGTGTTATGGGTTCAATTGTGGCCCCCCGTAAGATACATTCAAGTCCCAACTCTGGCACCTGTGAATGCGACCTTCATGAAAATAGGGCCTTTGCAGATGTGGTTAAGATGAGGTCATTGTGGTGGGCTCTAATCCAATGACTAGTGTCCTCATAAGAAGAGGGGAATACCATGTGACAACAGAAGAAGGTCACATGACACCAGAGGCAGGGATTGGAGTGACGCCAAGGATGGACAGCCACCACCAGAAGCTGGAAGAGGCACCAAAGGATTCTTCCCTGGAGGCTTCAGCGACAGCATGGCCCTGCTGTCACTTTGATTCAGGACTTCCAGGCTCCAGAACTGTGGGAGAATACATTTCTATTCCTTTAAGCCACCCAGCTTGTGGTCCTTTGTTCAGCAGCCCTCAGACACTAGTACATATTTAGCAATATGAAGGGAATCAGCAAAAGAACTTTAAAAAAGGATTGAAAAGGCGATGCCTCTGGGAAGTGGGCTTGAGGGAGGAGAAGAGGATACAGGGGCCATTACTTTTTATTAAATGCCTTCCAGACTATTCGTCTTTTTAACCATACACGTGTGTTACTTTGATCTTTAAAAAGTAGAAATGAAATATCTATGTAATGTCATAGCCAGCTTTCTCCATGGCCGATGCTGGGACTAATGATCACGTCCTCTGGTTGTCCCCCTGGCCTCGTCCCCACCCGCTGGTGGATACTCCCTGGACACTGTCCCAACTGTCTTCAGGGAACACTGGAACTGACCGAGCAGGGAGTAAGGGGGACACACAAGTGGCTGAATGCCTGGGCATGATGACATGTCCGCTGTCCACATCTCAAAATCAAACACCAAGTGTGGGGACTTTCTGTGGGTTTGTATCATCGATGATGGTAGTTTTTCCTATTCATTCGGGTGATTACGAATCAACTATAATGAAAACAGAGAACATCAGAGAGCTTGTCACTGGCTTCCTTTGCAGATTAACATGCAAAACAATGCCTGACAAAGATTTCCGTGATTAGGTTATGCATTATCAGAAAACCTCACAATAGAGCTTAATCACAAACGTTTGCTCATCACATTTTATTTAACCCACACACACACAAAAAACAAACGAAAAAAATGCTCAGTGCTCTCCCACGGCCTGGACCAAGTCACTCCGATCTGTGGTGCGGGCTGTGCCTCTCCCGGCCGTGAGAAGTCCCATGCCCTTTGCTCACTCTAAGAAGAGAGCTCACATTGAGCCCAGCAGCCTGTGATGTTGTGGCAAACTGTGTTGTCACCTCCCACATAACAGGCCTATTGATGGACGTGGAACCTAGTGCAAGGGCGCCTGCCCCCATCACAGAAAGAGCAGGTCAGTGCACTAGTGTTCCTAGCACACCCTGCGAGAGAGAAACAGCACACAGAAGACAAACACTGCGTGCGTGCATGAAGGGACTTCTGCACAGGTCTGTTTGCACGCGGCTCCCCGGGGCAGCTGGGGAACACCCTGCCATTCGTTGGCACTGAAGCTGTGCCAGGTGGATGAAAACTGAATGGAATGTCTAACAGCTATCACATGGATGAACACGCAGGAGGCAGAACAAAAGGGCGGCATTTTATCAGGAGCAGAATCCTGACTGCAGTCAACGCACTGCCCAAGGGGGAACAGTTTGCTTTTATTTTCAGCCCAGCCTTCAGTTTCCGTGGATCACACCTCACAACCACTCAGGGGGGTCCCTTCCCTCCCCACTTGGCTATCAGATGTCCAGACCTCAGCAAGTGTCTTCCCTTCCCTGTCTGCAGGTGGCAAGGTCACCCAGCATGGACTTCCAAAGACAGGTGGGAATTGTGCCCAGAAGGAAGCAAGCCACAATCCACAAAGCTACTGCATATGTGAAACTATATTGAACACAAAGCATAGAATGGCTTGATTTTTATTAAGTGACCTTTCACGGAACTCTCCCTCCAGCCCAGCAGACAGAAAAGACGGGATCCCCTTAGAACTGACTGCATTCAAGCACACACATCTGCTTTCCAATGGTCTCGGTTACCGGTCGCCACAGCTGGCCTTTTCTCCTTTCTTGCTTTAAAACATCACCTCTCAACATATCGTGATGAACACCAAACCCTTAGACTCAGATGTTCCAGAAACCTGATATAGTAGATGTGCTTTAATCACGCCTGGCTCCTTCTCATCAGCTTTGTTCTTGGTCACATGAATGCTGCTGTAAGCGCATTCTATCTTTTTAGTTACGGGATAAGCCTAACCAGACTCTCCTGGTACACAACAGTGGAGCATCTCATTTTTCTCATGCTGCACACACACACATGCACGCACACGTATGCACACACAGAGCAATGTATCCGAGGAGGACACAGGCAGCGCTCCCTAGCAACGTCACTGAAAATGTGCCAATACCCTTCAGATCTCCAAGTTCTGGATTTATTATGTAAATTAAGAGGCACAGAATTGAGAGCTTTGCAACCTCATTTTACCAAGAGATTTTAGTAGCTACTGTTCTCTAGAATTTTCTTCCACGACAGGGTACTTCTGTAGGGAGCGGCCCCATTCCTGAGCCAGTGACGGCACAGACCCCAAAAGACACCCAGACCCGGACGGATCCTTGATGCCTAGGAATGAATAGGACGCAGCTTCTTAGGGGTCAGATTTGTAAGTAATGAAGCTCCGTATTATGTAACAAACTCACTGGGGGAAAGGTGACTATGTCTAGCCAATTGATTTTAGAAAGGAAAAGAAACCCAAAAAGAATGGACCAAGTGCCCCCATCTCCTACCAATTCCTCTAGCAAACGATGATGGGGATTGATGAAGTGGAGGAATAAGAGGAACCATAACTGTATAAACAAGAAAAAATAAAATGAAAAAGAAAAATAAACATGAGCTGGATCAGGAAAAAAACAAAGGCAAAACAAGTAGAAACGATCTTTTGATAAGACCGGTATTACATAATACAGCGCCCATAACACGTAAAGCCACTTTGCACTACAAATCACTTTTCCACAAAGAATTAAAAGAAGCAGAACGAACACAAAAATCAATTAAGGTCCAGAGAAGGGCTCCGTTCCCCTTGAGGGGCTTGTTCTTATCCAAACACTGACTGACTAATGCAGGTACTGTCAGGCTGCCTGGTAGAGGGCATTTTTTATTATCACTTGAGCTTGTCTGTTGAGAGCATGATTTTCCCATTTTAGTTTGCAGGGAAAGGTTCAATAGGAAAAGTAGAGTGTTCTTCCACTCAGGAAATAATCTCATCCATCCCAGTACCTAAAGCTCAAGGGGCCGGCTGCCTGTTGCTGCGTCAGCTTCCAAGAAGCTCTCCAGGTGGATCAAGGATCAAACATCGCCCCTTCCTCCAAGGGAGAACACAGCACCCCCAATCCCAACTGCTCCCCTCAGGAACCAGGCAGACACAGAGGAAAGAAGCACAGTGCTCAGCTCATAGGAAGTACCAAGTAAATATTCATGGAAGAAATGAGGCCCAAGAAACGCATGTCTGACCCAAAGTGATTCACCACCAGAGCCAATGTGCTTCTTATCTGAGCGGCAGGAGAGCCTCGCTGGGCAGCCTGGCCTCACATAGGACAACCCAATGCGCAGTTTCCAAATGAGTAAGAAAAAGGGATGGTTTTGAAACTTACACCGAAATCTAAACATTTTTGAGAGTAAATCATATTTTTATTATACTGTCTATGTCATTTAAGGAATGTGGTGATAAATTTTCTGAAAAATAAATTAAAACGGCCCACTTTGTCTTGCAAAACTGAATTTCTATAATAGTGGGTTTGCCTGAAGACGAGAGCACATGTACTTATTTTCTTCGGCGTCAAAGTACAAGTACCCTGTACGAACACAAAATCAAGGGAAATGATCAGAAGAGCTTTCACGTCAAGGGCATTTGGTACCAATTAGTTATAGCCTATTTGGCTGGCCGACCTGAGGATGTGCAAATGCGTTTGGTGAGAATAAAAAACCGGAGGTAGGGAACTCTCGCCAGGGTCACAACTCAATCTCCTGTTCAGAGTACGTGCCGGTTTTTTTGACCAAATTAGGTCTTCTTGGACCTCCAAGGCAGCCCGTCTGCATTTCCAGGAAGGAGGTGGATAAGTGGCTATTTTGGTCTTTCTGCCCATCTGGTCTCTTTGTAGCTGGCTAGCTCAGCCTCTCAGCTCACAGTCAGGCCAGCAGACTAGGTGCCTTGGTTCTGACCACTCGGCCATCCCACTATGACACAGGCCACTCACTGCAGACAGAAGAGACCAAACAAGAAAGTCCCAGGGGGTAGGCACCTACTTCTCCCCACTGCACAGTGCAACTGCAAGCTGTGGGTCAGCAGCACCCTTATCATTTCAGACGGGAAAGGACAATCAGAACTTGACAGAGGGACAAGCACCACACTGTTATCCCCAAATAAAGAACTCACATCAACAGGGAATATAAAAATGTTATTTAGAACTTCTGTTCTCAGATGTTTCATACAAAGGAGAGATTGTTGTGCCAGGGAACAAAGTGATCCAATATTCACAAAGCAGGGATTCTCCCACTGCACATTTTGTTTCCAAAACACTTAGGAATACAGCAAGATTTCAAGTTGGGGTAAAGAAGCTCCTTCTGGAAGCAAGAGAGGAGATAACTGAAATCTTTCACAGAGAGGCAGAAATCCTTCCAAGAAAACTGTATGCTCACCATGAATGTCAGCATTTAGGGGCATCCAGTGTGGGGGTGAGCACGGCTGGGGGAGCAGGACGCGGATGAGCCACCTCTCTCTCTCTTGAATGTTCACTGCACGATACAACTCCTGTCCCCAAATACGCGGAATGGGTATGGGTGGGGGAAATGAGGGCTGAGAGTTTTTAAAGCTACAGAACTTTCTAGTAACGGGAACTCAGAAAACTCACGCATTTTTAAAAAATTAACCCCTTGGGCCCAGGGTTCCAGGCAGTGCCAGTGTGGTTTTGCTGCCACTGGATTCTTGCCAGAAAAGAACACGCGGTGCTTCTCTATTACATATTTTAAAAACCTGTTTTGTTACCTGCAGGCGAGTCAGGTGGTAAGGAGCCTTCTTTTATCAAGGTGGGGGCTGGGGGAGCAGGACGGCTGACAAGTGACCTTTCTCTCTTGAATGTTCACTGCACGACAGAACTTAGAGCCAAAACCCCGACCAGAAAGAAAACTCAAAGGGATCAATACGTTCCTCTCATTTTCAGGTCGTTGTTTTTTACTTTTCCACTGAAAACAGTTCTGTTGCTGTTCATCACCCTCTCCCCTTGACTGGAGCATACGTTCTTGGAAGAAAAGACAATACGGCTAAAAAGCCTGGGCTTTGAAATGGGTTTTTACCATCTTACTCCCGGCTCTGAGATTCCTAGGGGGTCAAAGTCAAGCTACTCAACTTCTCTCCCACTCAACTCCTTTCCCCCTAAACCTGGGATCAAGATGCCCATCTTTTAGGATTGTTGCAAATTTCCAGCGTACAAATTTAAGTCAAGCGCTCGGCACGCAGTAGGTCCCACCTCTGCCTCTGAGTTCAGGGGCCATGAGTTGCTTGTTTTATACCCCAGTGCCACTTTTCTTTCAGTAGGGCTCCCACTGCATTTAACAAAACAGCAAGATGTCTTATTCCCTCGGCTGTTTCTCCCCTCACACCGTGTTCTTCCTCCTCGCCCTTAAGCTCTCTCCCTGGCACTGTACTAGCACGCTTCAGATGGGTCGCCACTGACATTTGACACGTCACTGTAAAGCTGAACACTCATGCGCCAAGCATTATTTTATTGATGGCACGGATAGTGGCAAAATTAAATAGGAGACGATCTTAACTGCTTCGCTGTATCTCCTACCACTGGAATGTCAAGGGGCCACTGCTAAGATTAAGTGTACAAAGGAAATAAAGAGGCAAAGGAGGGTTAAAGGGAGCGACAGAGATAAGAGTCAGGAAATTCAGGCCTCATTCTCAGCTTTGCCACCAAAGTACTGGTGTCTTTGAACAGCCTGCATAACATTAAACATTAGTAAGGAGTTGACATCTATGACAACCAGCTAAAATGTTAGTACATGTTCATAGAAGCAGACATAATGGAAATTTTTAGGGTGGTCATCCACTAAAAGACTGACTACGTTGGCTTATCCCTCCCTATGCGGTCGATGGGAATGGAGACTGAGCCAAGTGATTTACGGGTCTTACCATCAGTGCCTACACCCCACCTCTTACTTCTCCCATTCATTTGGTCGCAGTATTTACTGGGCACCTACTGTGTGGACGTGAACGAGAACAAGAACAGGCGCCAGCCCACAGAGAGACAGCAATGGGAGAGGAGGCGACTGTTTACAGAGGAAGCATATTCACAGGGCAGAAGGTACAGATGCAAGAGGACCCTACAGGGCAGGGGGCTGCAAGGTGGTCAAAGGGAAGAAGGCAGGGTCTCACTGATGACCCATGGAAAGAAACAAAACCAAGATCCGGCATGGCGCCAGGTCCTCAAGAGGCTGGGAGAGCAGATGCATGGCAAGTGAGGTCTCTGGACAGTCACCTGTGGCATTCCAGGTGGCTCCAGCCAGAACTCCAGGCCTTTCCCTCTCAAATCAAAATAAACAGTGAAGCAATCAAAATGACCACTCATGCGCTTCCAGCAGAGCCCCGTATTAAGGTTGGGAGTGGGTCTGGGTTGGGCCGGGCATGATGGAAAGAGGAATGCAAAAGAAAGAGAAGAATGAATAGGCTTCTGTCCTGTGCCACTATTACTGTATTTGGGGGCAAATAATAGGACAATAAAGGCAGCTATCAGTGATTAAACACAGGAAACTTCCCTATGTTGTATGCATTTGGTTTTCATAGTAACCCTAGGATGTAGATACTACTAGTCCATTTAAATATTTCATCCAGGATTACAGAAATAGTTAGAGATGAAGCCAGGGCTTAAAAGTTAGGTCAGTCTGACTCCAGAACGTGCTTTCCAAGCTATTATACTCTACTAATTCTGTCTGAAACAACTTCACACATACACACGTGCAGACGGAGGAGGATTTTATAATCTAGGCATGGGGCAGGCTAGTCACACTATGACTCAAACCCCACAGGCTGTAAAAGAAAAAAACTGATAAATTTGATTACATGAAAATAAAAACTTTCTGCCTGCGGGGGATGGGGAACCATAAACAAAGACAAATGACAAAGCAGAGAACTATTTGGAACATAAATCATAGACAAAAGGCTAATTTCATTAATATATAAGGAATGCCTATAAATCAATAAGAAAAGATCCAACAAAACCAAACGGACCGTCAGCTAATACAAAAGAAAATCAAAACAGTTCACAAACACATTAAAAGACACTGAACTTGACTCATGTAAGAGAAATGCATTCTAAACTTATTTGCTTTGGTGAACATCAAAACGTTTTATTACAACGCATCGGTGAGGGCACCAGGAAGAGAGGCACTCTCATAAATAACTAATGAGAGAATAAATGGATACATCCGCTCTGAAGACAATCTGGCACTATCTATCAAAATTATAAATGTACTTACCCTCTGACCCCAAATTCCAATTCCAGGATTTTATCCCACAGATAAAACTCATATGTGTGCAAAACGAAGCCTGTAGGAAGCCAATCTTTGCAGCAATGTTTGTGCTAGCAAACGTTTGAGAACAATCTAAATATCCAACAAAAGGAGACCGATTAAATAAATTATGGCATCTCCCTCAAATGACCTATTATTTAGCCACAAAAGAGAAGAGGAAGCTTTTCATGTTGTTGATATGGAACAAGCCCCAAGGAATATTGCTACGCAAACAAAGCAAATTAAAAATGGCAAGAATATGCCATCACAAATGTAAAAATGAAATGGTATAGTATTTACACTATACTATATATACGTGTGTATATGTATCTGTATTTATTTATTTACATTTATATTTACATGTAGCCCCTGGAAAGATACACAAGAGACTGGCAGCAATAAGTGCTTCCAGAGAGAAGTAGTGGGAGGCAAGATTAGCAGAGAGACTACCTTGTCATTGCAGACTTTGTGTGTCTTTTGAATTTAATAATATGTGCTTATATGAAAAATAAATCATATATGTGCATATTTATAAATGTATATTTATATTTATACATGTAATTTATTTTTGAATAGGTAATACACACACACACACACCTATATATGTAAAGATATACACCACATACAAATCAGAATCAAGTGCCAAACAGTGGCCAGCACTGGCTCCGGCCCAGCCTTACAGCCAGCAGGCCAGTGACAGCAGCTACCCAAGGGCATTGAGGGGCATTCCATGAGCCCAGCCCAGCCCAGGGATTAGGACGTTGGCTCCTGAATGGGTTCCCCTACTCACTGGCTGTGTGACCTCGGGCAAGTTACTTCACCACTCAAACAAGGTCTCGGTTTCCTCATCCATAAAATGGGGATAATAATCCTTCCGTCTTGCTAAGGTTTGGGAGAATAAAGGAATGAATTTCTGTAAAGCCAGTAGACCAGCACTTGGCACTGGGTAAAAGTATGCACATGTTTGATAAATTAAGTTTACCTGGTTGGTCAAGGATGATGTTTCCGAAAAACGCTACCCAAGCTGCACGGGAATAGGAAACGCACCCGTGCCCCCAAGGGCAGTGGGGGAGGGTGGCTGGAGTGTAGCCTGAGGATGGGAACAGGAGAGACGTGGCCAAGGCAGTGAGCACGGACCAGTCGGGCTGGGTTTTTCTGTGTGTTTTTTTTTTTTTTTTGGGGGGGGTGCAGAGGGAGGCAGCAAATGGAACATTTCAGGCAGGGGAATTCCATGATTGGACAGGCTTTCCTAGAAAGAGTTCTCTGGCAACCGTTTGGAAGACAAGTTGGAGAAAGGCAAAACTGGGTGGCAGAGAGGCCACTTGGAGATTGCTGCAGCAACTCATGGTGAAGAAATGGTGAGCTCAGCTGCGGCAGTGAACAAGTACAAGAGGGAGGATGCAGGAGACAATGGAGATGGAGTCAACCAGGCTTGTTGACTAAAGGCCATAGGAGGGAGCAAAGGTGGGACCAGGGAGAGGTAATTCCCAGAGTTCCGATTTGGCCAATTTGGAGAACTGCGATCGACTCACTGAGATCAGGAGTTCGGACAAAGGCACTGGTGGGGGAGGAGGGAAGATGACAGGTTAAGTCCTAGATGTGTTGAGGTTCAAATGTCTCAGAGGCAAATCTTCAGTTAGCTATGGGTGTTTAGACTTCAGATGAAGGACTCGAGCTGGAAATCCAGTTTTGGGAGGCACCAGACAAATCTGTAACACAGACGAGCTATGGACTATGGTTAAGGCAGCTGTCACCAAATGGCAATGGTCCCTTCAGTCCAAGTAAGAGACTTTTGGGAAGCTATATTATTAATACCTGAAGCTATATTATTAATACACGCTCCCTTCCTCCTTCCCTCTCCTTTGCTCTCCTTCCTTCTATCCCTTCTTACTTCCTCTTCACTTTTTCTTTCTTCCCCCTCTCTTTCTTCCTTCCTGAAAAACATAACAATATTTTTTAAGGAAACCACAAGAGATTTCCTTAAATACTTCACATAAAGCAACCCATCTGTCTCCAGTCCCAGTTCGTCGGTGGGGATGCCTTTATTTTTTCCGACATTCCTGCCCTCCTTTGCTTCTTTCTTCACACACAGCAGAAGTCTCCAGAAAGTTGTCACTGTCCTGCAGGTGCATCTCCACACCACAGGGAACAACCCTGAAGACCTTGTTTTCCCATGTGCCTTTCTCAACAGGTGCACGGTCTAGGCATTTCTTAGAAAGGGCATTCTGTGGTTCTCTCCTGCTGAGAGTCTTCAGCAAAACCACCCCCACCAAAAAAAAGCCTACCTACCATGGGTTTTACCAAGAAACCTCAGAACTGACTTCTCAAAGAGCATGCGTTTTTCTAGGGAAAAAAAAAATCATTTTTAAGAAAGCTTTCTGGGACAATTTAGCCAGGTGAAGTCTGGGGCCAGCATTCAAGAGTGCCAGCTAGCTTTGTTACCCACTAAAATGATCCCAAGCTTCTCTCACCTTCAGTTTTCTCACCTATGAAACTGGATTCGCTGCTAGGTCACCTGCAATCTCCTGGCACTAATGTTTTGTGAGTTTAGCTTTGAGGGGAGATAGAACTTGGTTTCATGACAGTGTGGAATATTTCAACAATTCAAAACTGCCATTTACATTCCAGGCAACTTCACTTTTGGAGGTTAGTTGATTTCCTGAGTGGGCAGCAGAAATATTCCCCTTTTACTATTTACAAAGTTTGTTGCAAAGGCAAGTCTTATTTATCTCAAAGGGAAACCCCTACTATTAATATTATAATGCAACCAGCTGCTCAGTTTTCAAATTTCATACCTGCCAAAGAAGCCATCTCTTTTCAGGGCCTGAAGAAACCACCGCTGGGACTATCAGGGGAGAAAAAAATGGCATCCACGCCATGGAAATATTACTTAGCCTGTAACTATGTGAATTATCGGTTTTCCTTTTTAAAATATAAGATAGAAATTCCAAGAAATGGACAATGTATTTTCCCACTTGTAGAGATTTATGTGACTTGTGAGAACAAACAAGGAATATGGACCAGGAGACGTAACGCTAATAACAGACTGCTTGACTTCTCTCTGACAGAGGTCATAGAACCGTCCAGATGAATTCAGTTATTATAGCAAGGCAACAGTCATCACAAATAATCACAAGGGAATTTCATCTAAAGCTCAGTACAAAGAAAAATACCAAGGAGAAGGTGGCCATTTTTTATCTAAAAGAACATTTTGTTCATCATGTCTGTGAAAATGTGATTTCTCTAGAATCTGTGAACATTTAGTAAAAAGCAACATGTCTGAATTTAATTGACTTAAAATATTGTATCTTAAAAGACACCACGTAACGTACCCTTACAAACAGAAGCCGGACTAGATTAGTTTGAAATGCATTATTCTTAAATTTTTCAGTTAAAATTTGGTTTCAGCAATATGCTTTTGGTAATTATATAAAAGGAGAATATGAGGTATCTTCCAACACTTACAGCATATTTAATGTTAATAACACAGCCATATAGAAATTAGCTGTCTAATTTACTAGAAACCAGGTATCATTTACTGGTGTTTTTGAGGGGATTGAGGGAGGGAGAAAATGAACAAATAGGCACCCATGTTTTGAAATTATATATATATCAAATCTAGCAGGTGAATAATCAAATATATATATATATATATATATATATATATATATATATATATATATATCCATCTAAGTACAAGTATTTATCTTTTACTTTGAATTGTTCATTAAACCCAACACCACTCAAAATCAGAGAAAGAACAAATTAAACCAGAAACCGAGATAGTTATTTCACCTGTTATCTTCACAAATGTAGCAGGGCTGATGTCTAGCTACACTGCTGCTGGAGCTGTAAACTGCTAAGTTCTGCGGAGGCAAGCTGACAGAGTCAAGCACAGTGACAAGCACTTTCACTGTGGCTTGCAGCAGTGCCATTTCTAGGATTTCTTCGCTATAGACACAAAAGCATGTAACACAAAGCTTTCACGGCATCATCGTCTGTCCCAGAAAGAATTAGAAACAGCCTAAATGTCTAACGGTAATGGACTAGTTAATAAGTCATAGCACATTAATACAACGTAGCCTTAACAAAGAAAGAGGAAGCTCGTTCACTGATATACACTGAATTCCAAAAAGTATTTAAGTGAAAAGCACATATGCAGAACAACATGTATGTCTGCCTCCCTCTGAATAAAAAGAGAAACCAATATAGACACATATGTACATATACATACACCGATACATGTACTTTGAATTTTGAACCATGTAAACATGTTACCTATTCCAAAATAAATGAACAATTGTAAATAATAAACTGTTCACTGGTAAGCAGCAAATACACACACATATGTATCACTGCTTAATAAGAACACAAGGACCACATTTTTTTAAACACCAAAACGTTTAGGCCCAGAATGGTTTTAAAAAGAGCCACACGATTAAAGTTATAAAGAATAAAAATGAGGTGCTCTTTCTCTTTCCATTCTTATAAAATAATAAATGACACATAACAGTTTGGAGGAAAACCAATTAAAGGGACATAAATCTTCATTAACCCCTTCCCCAGACGAATGACAGAGAGACACATGTTGTAATTAACACCGAGTAACATTGTGTTAAGAGCAGTTTGCAATGGAAATGAACAGATGGCAAACAAACATATGAGGGTATTGGGGTGCAAGAAAGAAAATTTGATCTGACACTGAAAACTTCAAGCCACTGAAAGAAATCGTACCTGAATGAAAATTGCTCTAAAAGTAGAGATGGGCTCCCCTATCCCCACTTGCTTTAGTTTTTAGGAGCATCGGGTTTGGCTTCTGAGTTCGGCCCGCACAAGACGATGCTATTCCCGAGCCCATCCCACTTCCACATACGCAAACACTCCCACACACCAACCAAACAGCCACCTTCTTACAACAAAAAGCTTTCCTATCCTCGGGCAATGAATGGCTCAGTTATTTCAGACCAATCTAGCATTGCATTTCAACAAAAGGTTCTGGGCATCATCTTGGAGTTTGATGTAACAAGACCTGACCTGGAGGTTTATGCTTTAACAACCATCTCTTTTCTTTCCTTTGAAACAGATTTATGACAGTACGCAGAGAAAGAGACAAAGATCCCAGGGTTGAGGAAACCCTCCTGGGACCCACAGAGCAGGGACCAAGGCGGGTCATGCTTCTGACTTCTCTTTGCTCAAGTGGGGAGGCAGGCATCACTGCTTCTTGTTTTCAAGTTCATCCCATTCTTAGCCTTTTCTCTGGAAAACAAGGATGCCACAAGTCATGGCAGTTTCATTAGCTGAACCCTCGGCAAAGAACCAGTGACTGACTACAAATGTGGGAGACTTCAGCACAGCTGACAGATGCTATTTCTCTCTGTCCCCATTGACCCAGGCTGGGGAGACAGCACATTTCAGACAGGATACCCTCCCAAAGGCGTGATGCAACCCTGAAAAAAAAAAATCTGTTCGTGAGCCAAACCAGGATCTGGTTTCTGCCAATTCAGAACGACAGAGACCAGTGGCTAAAGCACTGTCATTACAGAAGGTACGTTGAATTTACACATATTTAACGTCAGCCGACACTTCATATGGTCTTGTGTCTCTTATCGGTTTACCTACATATCGTGTTTTAAATGTACATTCTGTAGTGAACGACAGTTGGATAAAAAAACATAACACTCAGATACAGTCTTGCTCTCCATGCAAAAAGCAGAAGTTTTTTGTTTGTTTGATTTTGAAACTCCAAATAACAAAGAAAAAAGGCAGATAGTGGGCTAATCAGATTATCCTTAGCTATATCAACATTTAAGGCTAAAAAATGTAAGTACAAATGATTTGTGCAAGCTGAAGTTTTGGACTTGAGCTGGCACTTTAATTCATGTGTTTGAGAGAAATATATACATATATATTATACATATATACACGTACACAGCAGATTTATGTACACATTTTATACAAAGCAGTTTCCGCTGAACTATTATTTGAGGTATTGAGATTCAAACTCAATTCTATTCTCTGTCTGAGACAACAGACTCTTCTGGTTTGAGGATAGTTTTAAATATAAAAACTAATTACCCTATCTCACTGCCTATAAATTCAATTTCTATTTCTGAGGCTGCTTCTGTTGTACATCTCTTGGTATCCCCTTTGCCTGATGGCTTGTTTACAACCTAGTTTCAAATCACAGGAAAGACAGGGATCAAATAAAAATAAGCTTCCCAACCTTCTAGAAGGGTTTGGTAATGCAGCCACATTTCCATAATGCTATATGGACATATATGAAAAAATCAAGTCCATTTTCCACGAAAGGATAGTCCTTTCTAAGAGGCAAATTTTATAGACAGAAAGTAGAGACTATAAATTGGCTGCATGAAGAGCAAGGCTAGTGCCAGCTTCAGAATGCTTCCTCTTGGTTAGATTTTCCTGCAAAACCAATCAACCACTGCACATGGAGAAGGCATCATACAAACGTTTGCAGACTGCAGCAAGGGTTCTGCAGTCAGTCAGCCTACTCAGAACTTCCAAGGCCATTCTCATTGGATCACAGAGTAGAGGTAAGCAATATACAACAAACACCCTCCCTTCGAAATCCTATTATTAATAACTCCTGAAAAAGAAAGCCCTTCACAACATATCAAGGAAAGCAAATTAACAACTACAATTTACGTTTTTACCAACGGGGGTGGTGAAGGTCAAAAGCAAACCAACGTAAATTGACCATGATAAAGAATTAAAACAGCCTACGATTATTTAAAAAAAAAAAAAAAAAAAAAAAAATCCTTCCAGTCCTTTCTACTCTCTCAGCGTCAGTTACATGAGCTTATCTGAAGAACTCTAGAAAGCTCCTCATCAAAAGTCTGCTCTTAGATGGCCAGCTCAGCTACCAATTAGCTGTTCAACCGCTGGCAGTCTCTAACTCTATAGATCTTATTTTTCTTATCTATGAAATGAGGGAGTTGAACAAGGTGATTCTGAGGTTCCTTTCAGCTCTAACCGTCCATGGTTCATGATCAAAGGCTGTGGCCACCCCCTACCTCTGACCAACCCCCCAAAGCCTTTGCCTGACTCATCTCTTCTAAGCTCTGTCTACACTGTTTTCCGGACCCAACAGGTGATGGTAGAGGACGAAGACGAGATCTTTTTAGACCTTCCTGATCAAGACGCTTTCTGTTTCTTGGTTTTATAAGCATCTCAGGTCAAACAAATAGTAAGCAGAAGACAAAAGGATGAACTAAGGTTATCGAGGTGATATTCCTCAAACAGGAAGAAAAACACATTTGTGAGGAAGAAAAAGCCACTTTTGGAAATTCTCTCAACATTTTTTTTTCCCAAGAAGGGATCTAGAAAGCCATTCTCATACTTTACTTCCTCAGTCCCCATTCTTGACGCTCTGATACTTCTTATTTCCCATCTCCCTCAAGATCAGGGCAGATGGGAAGATATTTTCTCTATCTTCTGAGTTGGTCAAATTTGGATCATTCCTTCATGCCTGTAACTCATACGCTGATCTCTGAGACTTCCTGGTAAAGCTTCATGAAAGCCCATCTACCATGGGAGTTGACTTTTTGTAAAGGTATTTGAAACAACACTTCCCTACATTGCACATCCACAAAGGTCAATATGTGAATTCTTCCGACCCTTACTTTTGAAGCAATACAGTTTTCTTCAACTTGAGCAAAGGCACTGGGTGACTTCACAGTGACTGCAGTAACTTCTGCCACAAGCCCCGCCTTCCTCCAAAAGAAGAAACTCTCAGGCGCTTGGCTAAATCCAGGTATTTATCAACCTATTTGGTAAGTCTAAATAAAAGCTTCATTTTGAAAACAGAACATTCTATGCCCAAGAGGTAACGAATGTAGTCCTGCTGGGATTACATTCTAGGTCACAAACATTCGTTCACCAACACGCGTCAGCACACACATAGATTCTGCCTTCATAATTCCACGTGTGGTCCCGGAGGAAGCATTTATTCAGCTACTATGGTATACACATTCACTATTTAGCTCCAATATCCTTATATATCAAAGCATCTGGAAATAATTTTTGATGGCCAAAGTTTGGGTAAACTGATGACCTCTGAGTTACGGAGGGCATGTTAAAAAATGCTAGATTTCATTAAACCACACACAGCAGCAGTACTTATGCCTTTCCCTCCTGCCACACCTTCTCCCAAGCACAGCAAGTCCCTAGAGCACTCCCTTTATTGTCCCCTGCTCAACGACCTTAAACCCACGGGGAGCGGCAGGATGGCAGAGAACTGGAACCCTGGCTTTCCATTCTGGGGCGACACGCGACACGGCCCCGACTCTTCTCTTAATCACACTTTGAGAGTGAGTACCCCTGAGTTTCACGACTAAAGGAGTTTCATTGTTGTTGAAAAATAAAGGACTTAGCTTAAGTAGTTTCATGTGTAAACAGCCTAGCTCGAGTAGCGTGCACACTCCATTATGTGTAGTTTTCTTTTTTATTGTTTGCAGTTTCCAGTTTAGGATCTATCCAATTATCTGTCTATTGTCTGGCAGGCCTGGCACGGGGTATTCCAGTTACAGGAAATGCTTCTGTGATCGCAGGCCCAAAGCAAACCCTGGAGCAGATGGGCGCCACATCCAAGAGGGGAGTGTGTGTGCCGGAAGGGGTTAGGCTTGCAGGGAGAGAGGCCGCCTGGCATAATAACCCAAGTGTGAAGTTCAACTACAAAGCTACTTCTAATCACTTTGCTTGGATCTGTTATTTATTGTAGGAAGGGGAGTAAAAACAGATTAGGGGTGTGTATCAGGGTGGGGGAGTGAGGCTGTTGAAACCTGCCTGAGATGACAGCCAACACCTGTCCTTGTAAAGGGTTTGGGGCACAAAAGGCTCCATGGGGATGCCACACTGCAGTGAGCAGCAAGGGTCTGCTGAGGGGCTCGCGGAGGCCCTGTGAGGGGTGATTTGGATAGCTCTGGGGCAGACAGACAGACTTCCAGGCGGAAAGACTGGGGTTAGCTTGGCACCTCTGCCCCTCTGGGTACAGTTCTGGCGGAGATACACAGGAATCTCAGTCTCCACTTCACTCTCTTTATGGTCAGGACACCCCTTGAAAACCTATGTCAGATCACGTCATTTCCCTGCTCATCACTGTCCACTGGGTTCCCACCACACACAAAAGGAAGTCCACCAGACCCCACAGAAATTCTAGATGGGAGTAGGACCACCCCAGGGGTATTCGGGGAACCCACGGGGACGGTCCGGGTAGTCACATGATAACTGGGGATCATTAGTAGCATTTAGAGGGTGGCCCACCTGAAATGCATGGATGGTCTAGCACAATCAAGAAATGTCACATTCCCCATGATTTCCCAATGCCCACTGGATGTTCCTTCAGGTGAAATGCCTAGTGCTGTTTTATACATTAACACAAAGTGTTTTCTCCACAATTTTCAGAAACATCGAATTTCTAGGACTGCAATAGGTAATGATGGACTTTGCTTTGTTTAGAACTTTGCTAAGAAGTATTCGCCCCTTCAGAAATATCACATCACTACAGGCGACACTGATTGTTACTGAATCATTAATATAACACATCCACAGCCATCTGCCTTTACACCTGCCTTTATCCCAAAGCCATCTGCCTTTACACCTGGGGGTTCAAAACACAAGCACACCATCATGACTTCCAGGGTTGTCATGCCTGCACTGACATGCTGAAATACTCACTTTATTATAATTGACTCCTTTTTTTGTAGTATTTCCTTTAAAGGATGGTTAAGGCTTTATATTAAAGGTAATGATGTGGGTAAGTAGGTTGTTATTTTCTACACATTTCATTGCAGAAGAGTACAAGGAGGGTTACACAATATCTATTATATCTGGGTTTGGCCAGGGGCTCTTCTTTCCATCCCATTTTCCATCACCCACCTCCCTCTCACCCTGAGCTGCAAAAACTTTGCTAGTCTTTGAACAGCCCGGCTCCTATGCGTGTCTCTCAACTCCATAAGACTACCTTCCTCCATTCTCTTTCACTGTCCCCTTCCCCTTCTCCTTCCTTTTCTTTCTATAGAATTTATCATTACCCAACATTAAATTGTACACTTAACGGTTTATTGACTTTCTCTGCTACTAGTGTTACGCTCTAAGAGTCCAACAACATGTCTGTTTTGTTCCCTAGCACGAAGAACACATAAAAGACACATAAAAGACCCTTATTAACATCTGCTGACAAACAGAGGAACAAACAAGCAAACAGACAAACTGAAGTTTGGTCCTAATGGGCTCAGCTTCCCTGGGAACCAGCAAATTCTCCTATAACTGTGCTTTTTCTTCCATGGGTCATGTTTCTCACCCTGCCCAACAGAAGAGCAGTAAGAGCAAAAGCAGGCAGTGGAGAAGAGGAGGGTCCCTTGTTTTAAATAACCATCTTTTCAGGACACACTATGGGCAATGACTCTGACACTGGGCCTCCCTCTAATCTTTGCGACGCCCTGTCCCCCCTCACTCACTGTACAAAAATACACAGTGGAAGCAAATACTCGATTCTCTAAGGTGAAGTCCCTGAAAAAAATAACCAACTTCTATAATTCCATACCCAACAAATGTTACTCAAAAACCAAAACAGATATTTTAAGATCACTAAATCCTGCCGGGTGATGGCCAAAGTGTGTCTTCCCTCCTTTTCTTCATTTTTGTTTATCATGTCACTATCTCCCCCTTCCTTGAAATGAATTTTATTCAGAAGCTATCAAAAAGAAAGGCTATTCAAATCAAAATCCCAACAGGTGTTTTTGTGGAACTTCATAAACTGACTCTAAAAGGAGAGCCCAAAAGGCCAAACACAGCCAGGATATACACTTGAGGAAAAGAAGACTTCTAAGGCTACAATAAGAAAGACATAGACATGGTGTTTGGCACATGTGTAGGCAAACAGACCAATGGAATCGAACGGAAAGCCCATAATCAGACCCCCACATATACAGACTCTACTTTCTGAAAATGCTAACTAAGTTGATTGGACAATCATGTAGGAAAAATAGAAAAATTCGCCCTCCCAGCTCAAAACATTCACAGGTGTATTATATAAATGCAAATGTGAATGGCAAGATAGTACAACTTTTAGAAGTTAATATTAGAGAAAAATCTTCATGACCTTGGGATAAGAGAGATTTTAAGCATGACACAATAAGCACTAACCATAAAGGAAGAGTGATAAGCAAGTCTCCATTAAAATTAAGAATTTTTTTTCATCACAAGATTCTGTTAAAAAAAAAAGATTCTGTTAAGAGAGTAAAAAGGCAAGGTCACATAGGGGAGAAGATATTTGCAACAAATATGACTAATGAAGTGTTCCGTCCAGGAGATATAAGAACTCCTACAAACCCATATGAAAAAGAAGGCAATACAGTTGAAAAATAGGCAAGAGACTTGAATGGGCACGTCACAAAAGAGCATGATCAATAAATATATGAAAAGCAATTAGTCATCAATGATTGGTAATCAGAGAAATGCAAAAAAAACAAAAACTCTCCATGTGATATTATTATGAACACACCAGAATGGCTGAAATAAAAAGACTGAAAATTCTAAGTTTGGATTGTCATACACAGCTGGTAGGAGTGTAAATTTATATAACCATTTTGGAAAACCATTTGGTATTTCATCTACAATATTTCCACTACTTGGTATGGACCCAACAGATCTGCAGTATATACATACAGTAGAATATTATTCAACCTTAAAAAGGAAGGAAGTTCTGACACCCGCTACAAGGTGGATGAATCCTGAAGACATTATGCGAAGTGGAATAAGCCAGTTATAAACATGACTCCACTTAGATGAGGTACCTACAGTAGGCAAATTCATAGAGACAGAAATAGAATGGCAGTTGCCAAGGGCTCGGGGGAGGGGAGAATGGGGAGATAGTGTTTAATGAGTATGGAGTTTCTGTTTAGGGAAATGAAAGAAATTCTGAAGATGGGTGGTGATGATGGTTGCAAAACAACGTGAATGTACTTAATGTGACTGAACTGTACATTTTTAAATGGTTAAAATAGTAAAATTTATGTTTTATGTGTGTGTGTGTATTTACTACAATTTAAAAAACTACTTTAAAATAAAATAAGTAAATAAATAAATGGCAGCAATTGGTACGGTAAGATACACCCACAAACCAGAGAAGTTCATTTTCACACTCCGAACAGAGAGAAGACAGCACGTCCACCATATAGGTTCATGATTGTCTGGCTGTTAGTAGCTGTTTTTTTGTTTTGTTATCACCCTCTCCAATACTCAATTAACAATTTCCCTAAGTTATTTCATTTTTCAACATAAATACCAACAAGAATTTCTAATGGTAAAGCGTGAACTCAAATTAGTCCATTGCAGTAACTAATACTATCAGAATTACTAAGTATTCTATTTGTAGTTTGATACAGCCTATAGAGCTTAATGTTAGCTAAGATGAGCTTCATGCTGATCAGGTAAATTAAAGATTATAGGTGATGAAAAGAGCATTAATATTACCTGACTTCACTCATTCATGTAGGACCGTTATCCCAAGTTCTTGACATGTGTAATTAAGAAAGTTAAGCTACAGTTCACCCTTTGATGACGTTTAAGTTCCAGTTGTGATTATCTTTCCACTTCCAATTCATGAGACACAACTAGCTATTTCTCTCATGTGCCAAAGGACCCGAATTTACCCAAAAGTTTATCAAAATTGCTTCCAATCTACAAAAATCCAGATATGCATACAACATCCCATAGAGATCTTGAAAGTGATCACCCCAAACACCCACGTTAGCCCAGGTTTTAAGCAATAAAGAAAGTTGACTTCATTTATTTTTCTTTTTCCATCCTGAATGGAGGTCCGATTTGTAAAGCATGTCAATGGAATGGAAATCTTATGTCCAAGGTCAGCTTAAACATACATCTAAATAACATCTCAAATGTCATTACAGAAACACCGAGTTGGCATTATGACCCTTCCATAATCTACTAATGACTCCTGTGAAAGGCACTGAATCTTTGTAATCATCAAAAGTAAGATCATGAATGTCAAAACACAGGCACTGGCTCACAGAAAAATGCTTAATAAATGCCAGTAAAAAATATAATAACAGCAAGAGTTGAATGTGCATGGTCCATGTAAGCTAAATGTATTATCCCATGGTAACCGAACAGATTTTAGAACAAGTCAACGATTCCATTCCATTTTATAAATGACCGAGCTGCACCAATTCAAAAATTCTTCTGAAACTCAATTCCCAGGCATTTGGCTTTTGTTCCTGGGATTTCCACTGCTTTAGAGGATCCAGCTTTAATGGGCTCTTTCTGAGAAATCCTCCATCGGTTCTGAGAAGTTCTTTTATTGAACGCTCCATTTAACTTCATTTTGCAATTAATGAAACTTTCAAGACATATTTCCCCTCTCCACCCCCACCCCCTTTTAAATTCTAGTTCTCTTTCTTGCCTTTGGGTAATTAGGAGCAGAAAACTACTCCCACTAGGAACTAAAGGCAATAAATATGACAACAAAAACACCAAATGCCAAAACAAATGTAATTTGCAGAGTTCTGAAAAGCCCATCTCTCAGAATTAAAAACATTCCGTGTCACCGCCAAAGGTCTTTGGTCGCTAGCTATCAAATGGATCACTTTCTGATTTCAGAGAAATTCAACCAATAGTAAAGCTTTTCGAGTTTTCAGTCTTCCTTGACAAGAATACTTAACCTCTTCCAGTCTGGGAGCCAAATTCCTGCCTGTGCAATTCGACCAGTTTCGTAATAAAACAAACCACCAATTTAGTTGTTTATTTTCTTAGACTAAAAATGTTTGCGTGGTTAACTGACTGCAAATGTACTGGATCTGCTCTTCTTCTCTTTAAGTTTTAAACAAATAATCACCAGGCAGAATCAGCCAGGAATGATACCTTCTGCTGGTGAGATATGTACCGCAAACCTAGAAACACAACAGCAAAGAGTGCAATGTACAGAGACTTGCAGTCTCTCCAAATTACTTTCCACTGAGTTGTGAAAAAGTGTTTCGATCACTTTCCCAGTCACCTAACGCACAACCCCAGAATTTCCAGTTCAATTATATTCCGAGGAAGTCACAGGGCCCCTTTGGTAATGGATAAGACCATAAGGCTTGGTTCAGAGGAAGCAAAGACGCATTCAGATGTGAGAACAAACTGCTCCCACGGGAGTCTTTACACTTCCTCGTTTTAGGTAGATCAAGAGCACTTTTAAAATAAACTTGGCCTTTGTTTCCTATTCCAATGGAAAATCTGACTTCAGACTCCACTGCGACAGAAAAGAAGCCCTACTTTTCTGGGCAACCAGAATCCAGCTTTTGTCACCCTAATTGCATCAGGGTCAACAAAAGGGGTACTGATGTGCCCTGAATGCTCGGAAATGTAATGTTGGCAACCCTGTCCTGGGAGCATCTGGGAAGCTTTAAACAATATTGATTCTCGAGTCCTACCCTCCAGCCCCCATACATTCTGATGAAGTTGGTCTGAGATGTGGCCTGGGCATTGGGACTTTTAAATGTTCCCTGGGTGATTTCAATGTTTAGCCAAGGTCGTAGTCTATTCGGGCTGTTATAACAGAATACCATAGACTGGGTAGCTTATAAACAACAAAAATTTCTTTCTCACAGCTCTGGAGGCTGGAAAGTCCAAGATCAAGGAGCCAGCAGATTCAATGTCTGAGTTCCCACACATTTTCTGGGTCCTCACGTGCCAGGAGCAGCGAGGGAGCGCTCTGGGGTCTCTTTTATAAGGACACTAATCCCATTTATGAGGGCTCCACCTTCATGACCTAGTCACCCCAAAGACCCCACCTCCAAATAATCACTTTGGGGGGTAGGATTTAACATATGAATTTGGAGGGAGACACAAACATTTTAGTCTATAGCAACCAAAAGGTTGGTCAAGATGCCCCTTTTCCATTTTAAAATAAGGCATGTGGGGGCTCCCTCTGGCCACAGAGTTTTCTGAAGCCCTATGAGGCAGATGAATGAAGTCAGGCTGAGGTGAGAGTATAGGTGCTGCCAGAAAGGGAGGGAGCCCCACAATCAGCCAGGGCTCCCCGCCACCGGGAAGCCAAAGGATCTCCCAACGAGTAATTCTGCAGGGCTCTCACACAAGGACCTAAATGTTGCACTGATCAGGGTCCGCCCCACTTGGGGGCCCCAGTCGTAGATATTCCCAGGACCTGAGTTGTCCCAGAGGTGTCCAGACTCTTCACAGGGGTGGCTCTGTCAGGATGGCCTGGGCTCGCTGCTTCCACGTAAGGACACATGCCTATACCACACGCAGCCTCTGAATAATGCTCAGGGCTCCCAATGTTCAACAGAGGCCCTTACACCAGTTCATTATTTTGAAATTTTAAACCCAAGAATGGCACCTTCAAATCCATGACTCAAAAGCACAAACTTTCAGAGCAGAGGACTCTGCCTATCCTAGCAGGTGGAGCATCTTTAAAAAGTCACATGGGCATCTTGACTAAAATTTGGGTTGAGTGTATTCCCGGATGAGGGGGTAAGAAATGTGGGCTTTTACTCAAAGCCGTCCTCCCCGAGTCCTAAGTCTGGCTTATGCAGCCCGGCCTCCAGAGAGTCACAGAAAGCCACAGGGCTGGCCCAGCCCGGCTGCACTCCAGTGAGTGTAGACGCCAGGAAAAGGGGGAAAGGTGTGGCTGGCAACGGGCTGCAGAACTTCCCCAAGAGGCCTCACAGCCGGGCTGCCCACCTTGCTGCCTCGCAGCGCCCACCGCGGCCTGCTCACCGCTGAGAACCACCCACGGACCGAGAAGGACACAGACACAACAGCTGGAGGGAAGGCAACGGGAAGAAGCGTTCTTTATAAATGGAAAAACAAAGATCATTGGGGGAACTTCTCACTCGTCCAAGAGCCGTGTGTACTCTGCTCCCCTAGCAAGGAATAAGGGGCTGTTGTTTCCTGTTGAAGACCATTGCCGTGGGGGTGGGCTGTGGGGAGGAGACATGTGGGTGGGGGCTGTGTCCTTGCTGCCTTCTCTCTCTGGCTGACCTCTGGAACAGAGCCCCAGGGGTGGCGGGGCCCTCGTGATCCTCCGGACATCTCCCAGAAGACGCCCAGCCTTAATTGGAGCTGTATCTGGGCAGGGAGGCAGCTGTAGATTGCACCCTCCCTACAGTCTTGTGAAAGGGGAACCTATGCAAATACAAGATGGGTAATTGCTGGTGAGGTGCTGGATGGGAAAAGTGTTCTAGAGGCTTGTGTGGGCCACAAACCCAACATCTGTCAGCCATGTGCTGTGGCGCTTACACAGGAACGGAATCCTGAGCTTGGGTTTCACAAACCGACTCACGGTGAACGGGGAGAGACAGTGATGCGAAGGTAGTGCCAGTTTCCAGGAGGGCAAACGTGTGCGGGCGGGGGGCTCTGCCTCTCAGCCTGGGTTTGGAAGCAGATATTGGAAGTACTCACTTGATTTGATTTAGCAACCATGTGGCATCAGGTTCCCCACCCCCTTTCTGCAACAGCGGCCTGCCAGGCTGTGTCAGGACAGGGATGCCAGTATTCTCTGGGGATAGCTGTGTCCTAAAAGGGTCACCTGAGGAGCTTGGAGAGTATGACAGCTGTTAGAGAATGAAAATCTGTAGGAGTAAAACCTGCCCCATAGCAGGCACGCTACCTGTATAGAAAAATGGGAGCACGACGTAAAGGAAATGCCTGCTTTTCCTGTTCCTATTCTTAAAGATGCTGAAGTTCTTCAGGAATCAATTTTATTTTATTGGATATGAATCGGGAACCGTTTACACAGCTCATAGGGAGGTGACAGAGACTCAGGTGAATAATTATGACATAAAACGTATTGTACTTTATATAAACAGAAGCAGAACGTAGACAAAGGAGAGGTTAATTCTGATCAAAGGAGAGACAGGATTCAACAAAGTGGAGGTGAACCCCATGGGGGCATGAGGTTGGGGTGTGGGGGGACAGGAAGTAGAGAGGAGACAGAGTTAGTGAGAAGTAAGCTTGGTGCCGGCCCAGGAAGTCCCTGTACACACAGCTAAAGAGAGGATTTGGGAAAATTTAGGGGTGGGGGCAGAATGTGAAAGGAGAGGTTGGATGGGGCATAGAATCATAGGAAGAGGGTGACATTTCCTTCGGACCCAAAGTCTGCCAGGCACAGTGCCACCTCAGGAAACCTGCACGACAACCCCACTGAGCAGAGCTGGGTCTCCTGACTCCCTTTACAATATAAAGACCCATTCAGGAATAAACCCGGATAGCTCTCAGGGAGTTTGAAGGGACACAGGTGTCCAATGCAGGGTTCCTGAGAGCACTCAGGAAATGAGGGCACATTCCAGAGCACCTCTCACGCACCCCTCCTCAGCAGACACCTCTCCCCCCACTTGTTGCTGCCTGTGGTAGCTGCTCTCACCTCTCCCTGGCTTTCTTCTTTCTCTCAGCCCCCAGTGGCTCCAGGGCACCATTTCTTCCTCAGAGCAATGTCCTGCTTTTCAGGTTCCCCATCCATCGTTCAAATTAGCAAGACAAAGGAACTTCTTCAGGAACCAACCTTCTTAGAAAGTATTAGAATTCTTTAGGATAATAATTGTATAGTCTTGCCTAGTCACCTACTAACAAGGAAATGAAAGCTCAGGGAAAGTAAGGATTTCTCAAGGTCTAGAACAGATGTTTCAGGGATATAGTGTGACATTGACCAAGAAAATGGATGGGTTCCGAACAGGTGCTCAACGAGACGCAGATATGACATTTGGAAAAGGCGAAAATCCAAGAATGGAGAAGAGTCAGCAGTTGCCAAAGGCTACTGGTGGTGGTGTGGGCGGGGGGGTTCGACCACAAGGGGCAACAGGAGAGAATGTTTTACGGGCTAAGGGAATTGTTCTGTGTCCTGATTAGGGTGGTGGTTCTGTTTCTATATACATTTGTCAAAACTCACCAAACTGTACACAATAAGTGAATTTTACCGTATGTCATTTCAAAAATAAACTTCAAAAAATGACAGGGAGATCAGCTGAGAGATTACAGAACAGTCAAGAAGTAATGAGAACTTGAATTGCAGCAGTAACAAGATTAAAGAAAAGGGGGGACCTAGGTGAGAGAGATTTCAGAGGTAGGATTCAGATACTACGTGTGGGGAATATGTGTGAAGAAGGAATCACAGAACTGTGGACTACAGATTTTTAGAGTTGGAAAGGATTGAATATTCTATCTCACAGATGAGAAAACTGAGTTGAAAATGATTTAATGGTTTGGGTTTTGTCTGGGTGGATGGTGATATCATTAACCAGACAGAACACACATGGAACAGTAAGCTCAGGGAGGAAGTTGATGAGTTCACTTTTGGATATTTTGAATTTGGAACATTTATGTCACCAAGATTTCTTTTTTTAGTTTTCAGGAATTTGAAAACAAAATGGTTAGGTTTTGGCATTGAAAGCAATATCTTTCCACAAATACTGTTTCACTGCTGCTATAATAAAGAACTAGTGGCTATAGAGTCCTACATGAAGATGGCACATTTGGTTATTCTGGGTTTGTGTGTCACCGACAGTCACTGAAAATCACAAACAGAATGATACTGATCCAATAAAGATTTTAGCCCAATTCTCCATTAATGTTTGCTGTTAAACGTTATCATATTTTCATGTATCAATACAACAAAGTTTGTTCTTCCTTATCCATAACATACAAACTCTGAAAAACAGTTATTTCCAGTTCTTATTGACGCCAGGATATAATTCAGCGCTGTTGTTTTTGTTTTATAATATGTAGCAAATAACTAAAGCAGTGACTTGCCATCCGTCAAACTGTTAGCCGCCTACCAAAAGTGTCAGTGCTGTAGGTAGGACTGAAATCGAGGAGACTTTTGTCACTATTTCAGAGCAATTTGCAAAATGACTTGACATAACAGGCCAGGAAAAGAGAGTTTTCACCACCCTTACTGCCCCTGGGATATATAACCAATTTTAAGAGCCAGATCCTCAAAGTTACAAGGCACCAAGAAGACCTAATAATGTCCTGGGCTGCAAAGGTTAATCACAGAATAACAAAATATAAAGTTAATAACATTTAAAAATACCTCCTTCCTGTTTTGTCAAGAGCTGAGCAGGGTGAATGCAAAGATGGTGAGTTTGGGAAGAAGCTACAATGTAAACGCCTTCAAGCAAAGAGCTTTATTTTGCTCAATGATGTATCTAGTGCTTAGTACTGTGGCAAGATCTCAATATGTAATTGTTGAATGCATGAATGAATGAATGAATGAATGAAGCTAGGAGAGAAGTGACCAAGTCAAAGTGAGAGATGGCAAAGTCACTGTACTTCATTCATTCGTTCATTCATTCATTCACCGAGCACTTACTAGTGCCAGACCATTTTCAGGCATGGTGGTGGAGGTACAGCTGCAAAAGACACACAGCTCTGGGTTTCAACACGTTTATAACTTAGGAGGAAGAATGAAAAGGATAGCAAACATTTGCACATCAGAGCATTATCAGAGAGCATGTCACCCAGCTTGGAAGGGAGGTACAAGGAAGGTTGGAAGGGTGGTAGAGATTTAGAGGTCAGCAGGGTCACTCCAAACAGGGCCACCTTCATCCAGGAGGAGGTCTCAGCCTCAAGGGATGAAGCATTTTGTAAAACTTGGATGGAAGCAGAGTACTCTGGGATGTAAAACTAGCAGGAAAAAGACCCTCAGGGTAGAGAAGACAGGATGGGTTTAAGGAATAGCAAATCTTGCTAGCTGAATGCTAATAATTCACATCACCAGAGAGGACCTTGAGCAGCAGCCTCCTTTATTTTGTAGGAGAGGATAAGCCCTTTATTTCCCCCTTAACCAGGGAAGAATTTTAATCAAATCTGTTACAACGTGTAAGGTACACTGGAGTGAGGAGAAACCGAGCAGGTTAAGGGGATCACCTAGGCAAGAGTTAGTAAGGGTGGTGGCAGCCAGATGAGGGAGGCATCCAGGACCACAGCACCTCCTGACTCCCTGCAGAGGGAGGGAGCAGCAACAGTAGAAGCACATCCTAAGTTCTGAGCCTGGTAATCGGGGGATGGTGGTGACATGAAGAGAAATTGTTGCGTCCAAGAAAGGTTTGGGAGGGATGATGATGAGTTTAGCCCTGAGTTTAATGTTTTGATGATATGTCCAATTTGAGCTGCCAACAGGAAATCCAGGTGGAAAGGTTCACCAGGAAATAGTACAGGAGCGGAACTGCAGTTTGCAGAAAGACCCATTTGAGAATCAGCTGCATATAGGTGATATGGAAGCTGTGCGGATGGAGAGACACTCAAAAAAGAGTCAGAGAGAGAGACAGAGAGAGACAGAGAGACAGAGAGACAGAGAGCGAGAGCAAGAAAGAGAGAGAGAAACTGTATTAAAGGAGCTTCCAAAGCATTTACTCAACATATTCCCTCAGAACACATTTTTCAAAGCAAAAGGGAATTCCTGAAGCTGGTTTTTTAACTTGAGATAAAGAAAACACTTGACTCAGAATAAGGGCAATAGCAGTAATAATCCCTTTTCGACACAGCTCAAGCTAAACCCCACTGTTGGAACTCCACTAGAGAGAGAGCCGGATGGAAGGAGGGAAAGAGAACCCATTGCTTTGGACAGCCCTCCTCTCAGACTTCATGCATGCTTCACTCAGCAGGGAAAACAACAACAACGAAGAGCTTCTATAAGTCCTTCTGTTTGGTAGAAGGCAATGGAAACGGATAACCTAGTTCATTTAATCTGTAGTCACCACAGACACAAAAACAAGAGAAGATATGAACACCGTGTAGGATGAATGTTTCTTTCCTACTCCCACCCTCATCCCGCCCATCTCTCTTTCCCAGGTCTCTATCAACACATTTCAAACGCCTCGAAGATGTTGATAAGGCAGCCCCACATCTGTGAACTCCTCCACAGAAGAGTGACACGTCTCAAGACAGCCTTCCCACCTTTGCGTGGAACAAAAGCCTGACCTCTACCCTCAGCACCCACAGCTGTTTTCCACGGAGAGAACGAACCCAGCCAACCCAACTGTCTCTTTGAAGGTATGCTATCCTTTTCCTGTGGCCTAATTTAGCTGCAGATTGAAAAGTGCAAAAAAAAAAAAGCAAAAAATAGATAAGGTTTTCAAAAGTTAGTAAGATGAAGCTGATTTTCTGCCAATATCAAATTCTTGAGGCCCTTATGCTTGGTTTTTATTCTTCTTTATTTGTTGAAAGAATCTCTAAATTGTTCCCAAAATGTATTATTATCTTGACTGGGGCAATGGAAGTTCATGGTCATTAAAAAAAGTATATTCTACATTTTTCAAAAAGTCATCACCCTTCTTATCAAAGATTCCCAAGGTCGTGTTGATGGGAACATGACCTAGTTGGACAGTGACTGTCACCTACGGCCCAACACTCTTCCCCAGATCATCATTTGCCCTGGAACCCACACTCATCGAGGGTGAGCGGGTCCAGGGCCCTGCCCTGGGCATCGTCCACAGGAAGGTAAGTAGAGCTCACACCCTCTTGGAGTTTGCTGTTTAAACCAAGGAGGCCTGTCCCAACCTGTCAGCACATTCCACCACACAAAGGTGAGCAAATGACCTCTCAGGGACTTAGTTCATTTGAAACCCCTTTGTCACAGTATCAAACAAGGCCCTGGGGTACTCATAGGTATTTTATTCCTCGGTAAAATGTTTTAAAAATGCTGAAAGGATTTTTTTTTTAGATGCATACCGTTATCATGCAGGAAAGATGGAAGACAACCTCCCTGAAACGGTCAGACACAGAATCTAGCTAATGCCTCTTCTTCCTATTCTTGGACTCCTAAAGAAAGACACAGGTTTCTAAAAGAGAAGAATCCCACAGGAAGTTCCATTCGAGTCCAAGAAGGTTGGAAGCCACTTTAAGGCCGTGCAGAGCTCGGGGAAGAGCACTGCCATGGGGCGCGCGATGTGGCTGCACCACGAGGATGGAAATGCAGAGTCCGGCTGAGACCTGAGTAAAGGCTTGGCAGATCACCTAGAGTGCGTCTAGTGCACATGCTTGCAGGGTGGCTTTCAATGGCACAGACACCTACAAAACAGCTCATTTGAGTTTTACAAAAATGCGGGAAGGACTCAGCACAAAGCCAAATCACCCTCATCCTCATCGCTCTCATGCCCGATCCTTACAAAGATGGACATGGTCAGGATTGTTACTATAGGTACCAGTTTGTTCGGGACCATCCCACTTTACCCTGATGGCCCCATGTCATAATTAGTAACACCTCTTTCCATTGTCACAAGCATCCCAGCTTGGACAATAACTTTCGGGGTCATCCTAGATATGAAGGAATGGCAATCTAATAGACTAAGGTGAACACTGAAAAAAAAGTACAAAACTTTAGAAAGGCTTTCCTTCTGAATTGTGCAATAGCCGTAATAAACAATGCAGATTTTAGGTGTTGCACTTACGTACACAATTCTAGGTTGGGAGCTGCTTTCTGATACTAAAAAGTGGGTTTTGCACACAAGAGAAGGGTAACTGCGGGGCAGCAGGCAGGTGCTCTGCAAACGGGCAGCAAATGAAATGGTCTTTGATAGAAGGCAATGACACTAAAGCCTTGAATGAATGGTTCTTCAGCCGTGAGATACGACACTGAGGAATGGCTTACAGTTCTCCTCGATTCTGTGGGGGCCACAGGTGTATGTGGAGGTGGGGAAACGGACTGTCAGAAAAGGTTTCTGCTGCAGAAGGTTCCACAGCATGAGTGAAGCACTCCCCACTCCACGCACTAGGAAAGAAAAGTGAGTCCTCTAATGCATGCAGTGAGCCAACACGCCTGAAGACAGAAGATTTTCATGATTGTGGCATCTGCCTTCTGTTGCACGTGACAAGTAATGTCAATGTTGTCTCTCATATCATGACCTGATGGTTGCTGGTTCCTCACGTGGGTGGGAGGTGTGCTCTGACAGGGGAAGCTCAGGAGAGTCGCGCTGGGCTCGAAGCCTCCTGTGAACATGCGACACGTGCCCTGGGAGGACCCAGCACCTTGTTGGATGCACCCCCCTCCCTGCAGGGCTAAGCCCACAGCGGCTGCTGCCCCCCTCCCCACCCTTGCAAGATAGCACCAGGAAGGAATGGGGAGCTGAGGTTTCATCACATGAAATCAAAATATTGTCCAGATGGCACTGACCAGAATGAAATGCTCTCTGATCTACTGAACATTTTAAACCAAAAGTATACTCAAACCCTGAACACGAGCCACACTTGTACTTCTCTTTTTTGGGGGGTTGTGAAGGGAGGGTGGGGTGCTGCAGCGAATAACAACGTTCAGCCTAGGAAAATCCCCAGTGCACGGGCTGACACCTGCTGCATGCATTCTCCTCCCAACCAACAGTTGACAAAATATCCTCCCCAGGTTCACAGATGAGAGTGACCAGGAAGAATACGTGCACGTGCGGGTGTGGCGTGTGTGTGTGAGTGTGGGTTGTGAAGGGGACTGATCCCTGGAGAGGGAACCACAGGCTCAAAGGAGCAGCAGCCTGGGACCGCGAGCAGGTGGGACGGCATGCACCGTGGGGTGGGACAACACGGCGTGTCTGAAAGACCCTGGAAATGTGCAATATTCACGAGTGTGTGTTAGTTCAGGGCCTGGGGGAGGAGGATCATATAGAAATCACCAGGACCACTTTTTCTCCAGTTCACCCATAAACACGAAGGAAAATGGGATCAACTTGTAGGTGGCAACTGGAAAAGTCCAATTTCAATACTTAAAGTAAGATTTAACGGAAAATGTCAATTTATGCAAACACTTCCTTGCCCTGCTCCTGGTCTTCTACAGGTACCAATTAGGAAACAGTGCATCTTTAGATCTTTTTAAAGACCTAGCTGCCTACCAGACACTTCTACACTTTTTCCTCCTCAAGTCTAACATCCCCTTTCCATGTGATATCACTATGCTTAGAGCTGGCAGAGCAAAAGGCTGTCATTCTTAAAACATGAAGAAAATAATTTGGCGCCTTTTTTTTTTGTGATCACAGGGAATGCAATTAATACTCCGGCTGCCTTGGTATGTAGACCAAACCTTCTGCCACAGTGTTCTGTGGTGCTGTCGTTTAGGGCAGCTCTGCCAAGCTTTTCATTCCAACAGAAAGGCTGCCAGGCTCCTCCGTGCTATGCAAAGTGTAATGAGGCTGAAGAGGTGGCTGGAACCCTAAGTGGGGAACATGCGCCTGGGTGCTTCTCTACAAAATGCAAAGCTATCTCAAGATCCAAGGGCTTCTGTCTCCCCACACCTCCTAAAAGCAATTAAAATATATCTCTAAAAAGAAAAAAAGTAGTTAAGATTTTATGTCACTCATCTATGGCCCTGAAGCTTTTTAACTTATAGGACGCATAAGGCAGAGAACATAGTTATAGACAGAGAACAGGCAGTCATTTACAAAAGCACATGATCAACGTGGAGGAATTGCTACCTGTGTAATACTAGACTCTCAAGATATAAAATAAGAAATAATTATACCTCACCAAAAGTATAGGGGTAGGGAGCGCCAAGAAAGACAAATCCGTATAAATGTGTTTAGGTATTACATTACAATATGAGTATATTGACTCAGCTGGAAGAATCCTAAACCTAATCCCGTCTCACTCAGGACCAACTGAATGGTCCAGGCCAATGAGTGTACTCACCATGGATGTCAGTGCCTCCAAGTATATTAGAAGAAAGAACGGTAGTGAGAACCAAAGCCCTGTGCTGTCACTGATAGCTTAATGCTATTCTTGCTGACTCTCTGGCCTGCAAAACTCAAAGAATCACAAAATTTTCATGAGAAACCCACTACCCCAACTCCCTCATTTGCAGATGAAGAAACTCAGAACTGTGCATTACATGCCCCAAACAACACATCCCCGGGAGGCTCAGGAACATACAACCCAAGCCCTTGGCCCTAAACGCCCTCACTACTTGGCTGATCTCTCCCACCACACCCGCCTCCTATCCTTGACCTGGACACCTTCTCTCTTTCTTCCCTAGAAGAGTAGTTTCCCCATCCTTTGTTCCTATTGGGTGTGTGACAGTGCGATATAGTAAATAAGTATATTTCCTCTCTGGTTCCAGACTCAGAGCTCCTGAAACCTTGTCATAGGAGCATTTTTTGTTGTAATATTTGGTCTTAGTCCGCGTTACTGGCACAAGAGCTTCTAAAACCCTTGGACTCTCCAGAAAGATGAGTGTCTTTTGCATGCTAATGAGATGCCTGGTGGCTGGGATGCCTAGATAGATTCAGGATGGGGGCTGGCCACCAGAAAGACCAAGGCATGACTGAAGGGTTAGAACTTTCAGCCCCATCCTGCAACCTTCAGGGAGAGGAGAGGAGCTGAAGATTGAATTAATTGGCTAATGATGTAATCAATAGTGCTACCTAATGAAACCTCCATTAAAACCCCTAAACTATGCGGTTCGGAGAGTTCCCCGGTTGGTGAACAGACCAAGGTGCTGGGAGGGTGAGGAGCCCTGAGGGGACATGGAAGCTTCACGCCCCTTTCTCTATCCCTTGCCCTATCCACTACTTCCATCTGGACGTTCCTGAGTTGTCTCCTTTATAACAAGCCAGCCATAGTAAGCAAAGTGTTTTCTCGAGTACTGTGAACCATTCTAACAAGTTATCAAATATGAAGAGGGGGTTATGGGACCCTCAGATTTACAGCCAGTCCATCAGAAGTATGAGTGGCCCAGACTTTTGACTGGTGTCTATAAAGTGGGGACAGTCCTGAGGAACTGAGCCCTTCACCTGTGGGATCTGAGGCTAACCCCAGGTAGTTAATGTCAAAGGTGAATTAAATTACAGGACACCCAGGTGATGTCCAGAGATTTGGAGAATTGTTTGTTGGTACAACACCTCTGGTGTCAGAACTGTTGGGAGGAAAATAACTCAGTGGTGACTTCCTGGATCTGACCCCTTGCCTCTTTGGATCCCTTGCCTCTTTGGTCCAGGGTACATGCCTCGTTCTTCCATCCCATGAGTGACCGACCTCAGTCTCAGGCCTTTCTGACAGGTGAGATCCCCCGATCTTGGTACAGGTTGCCCGAAACTTGACATGACAATAGCTGGCTCCCAACAGAAGAAGCTGCCTCCTGTCATGACAACATACCTACCACCCAAATCCTGCCTTGACCTGATGGGTCTAAAAATTCAACATGAATCAACCCTTTTCCATTGAATATCAGCTATAACCTGTGACTAACGTGTCATATTAGCAAGCCGTGGGACAAGCTTGTGTCCACTTAATACATAAACACACATAAATGTTTACTTCAAAATAGGATTGTTCTATTAGCTTTGGTATAGAAACACAAGTAAATATTTCCATGGGTATTTCTTAGTGTATCGCTAACAGGCAAGGAACTGGAAGTCAAAAGTCTAAAGTGCTACTCCCCACTCTCTCAGATCAGGTGTGCAAGCCCCCTTCTTATACTTTAACATACTTACCTATAAATGTATGGCCAGACCTCCTTCCCTACCTCTGTAGACCAACAGTGGAATCAACAAGAACCTGGATGTGAATGTACTTTGTAAAGAGATACACAAGGTGCCACAAAATTGCCTAAACTGTACCCCATCTGGGCATAAAAAGGAAAGGCCTTCCTACCCTCCTGTATAATAATATCCAAATATGGGGATACAAAGGTGACCGCACTGTGCAAGAAATGGTTAGCAGTCTAGACCAGCGCTGTCCAATAGAAATGGAATGTCAGCCACATATGTAATTTTAAATTTTCCCATGGCCACATTTATTTTATGTAAACCAGTATATCCAAAATAATCATCATTTCCACATGCAATTAACAAAAATTACTAATAAAATATTTTGCATTCGTCTTTTAAGTCATTAAAGTCATTAAAATCATCTCTCCATTTGGACTAGCCATATTTTACACGCCCGGGACCCCATGTGGCTAATGGCTACTATGCAGGACAGTGCAAGAGAGTTTAGACACGGCATATGGTTCCATACTTTGAAGATACAGGTAAGTCTTTAATCGATGCCAACCACGGTGCCTTATAGTGAGTAAATGCCCAACCAATGTGTAGGACACACAAGTGTTTGGACAGAGCCTGTGACCATGGAACATCTTTGGGATAAGAGGAGGAATAAAGCACTTAAAAAACCATTAGTCTGTGCTGACTTTTTCTTGCTGGAATTCCAGGCATGGTGTCCAGAGACGGAGTGACCACGCCTCCTCAAACCGTCTTTAACCTGCCTCACTGCAGACCTGTCCTCTACAGTGGCTGCTTCTAAGAGCCCAGGGAGACTGCTGAAAACAGATGAGCACTTGTCCCTGGGTCCTATATGACTGCGAACTCATTTGCATGCTGTTCAGCAAATCTGCATCAAGTTGGAGCCAAGAGAGCTTGGCTGGGTTTCCAGGCCACACTCGTTTTCCACGCTGCTGTGGCCACCACTATTTATCACCATTTACAAGGGTGGGAGAGCAAGACAGACCCCCAGTTAGAATCAGCATAAAAATGGAATCCCTTCCCCACACTGACATGAAAAGCAGTGTCCTCTGGGGTAAACGAGGGAAGGAACTCAGAGATGTAATCTGGCGGCTGCATCCTTTGTTATGACAAGAGTTTATTTTATACAACGCTGACCTATGGCATGAAAACACAGCTTCGGTTGGGGTTGTAATGATCCATGACTGCACACACACCTGAACGCCGTGGAGCTCGGATTCCTGGCCCGTGGGCCACCTGGGAAACGAAACTCACCACCCTTCATTCCAGAAAGCCACAGGCCTCCATCCCTAAGGCAGTGTTTACCCCAAAGGACCCCCTTCTTCTAGCCAGGTATGGTGAGGGCAAACTCAAGGTGAGGAGCAACTGCCTCTAGGTACACACACTCCTCTCTCTTCCTTTGGGACCCAGGGACCCAACCTACAGATGGCAAGTGCACACAGTAAATGATACAACAGAGAACGTATGTATGGAAGCAAAACACAGATACTAGTTTTCGTTTTGTTATTTTATCTCCACTGCCTATCTCTTTCTAGGACTATTTCCCAGAGAAATTCCATTTTCATTACAAAACAGGTTTCTTATGCCAGGGTAAAGATTGCAGTGCTGTTGTTCTCATCATTGTTTTTTCTACGAAAGGTCATCTAGGATGGTATGTCTACGTGAGATAAATGGTTTCCTAAACAGGCTTTTCTGCTTCCTGCCACTGGTGATGTTTGCCCCAAGTCATCACTTCTGGGGCCTTGATAGAAGCAGCTTCCTGGAAACTCCAGAAGAACAGAGGTGACAGAGTACTGGGATTGAGAGCACCAAGAAATCCACGGACTCCTGGGTTCAAATCCCAGCTCAGCCATGGAAGCAGCTGTTGTCAGTCACCTCTCCAAGCGTCATGTGCAGGACAAGATAAAAGCACACCAACCTGCCCGGGCTGTTCCAGAAGTCAATGCATTAACGTAGACAGAACGTTTAGAAAGTGTCTGGTATGGAGGTACATGCTGTGAGCCTCTGCTTTATCATGAGTATAGGCGGGGGGTCCCTTTAACGCTGCCACTACTGCTGGACATGTCCACATAGCCAGGGACACCCCGGCTATACTCATGCAAATGTGTAGCCAAATGACTGTCTATGTATCCGATCAGTCAGTCAATACACCTACTATGTGCCTGCCCTGAGCTAATCACTGAGGATCCAATGACAATCCAATCACGTCCATAGTCCTCAACTCCCACGAACCAACCTTGCTGATTCTACCTTTGAAATGTCTTTCCCAGTCGTGCCACCCCAGTGGGGAGACTGGGCAGGGGACCAGGCGCAGCTGCTCAGCCCCATCCCAGGATGGACACCTGACCCATCTGGCCTCCTGCTGCCCCTCCACCACCACCAAAAGTCACTACCCTGCTAGAAACCATCAACTGGCTCTTTCCTGTGTGAAAGATGAAATCAGGGTGCTGGTGAGTCAGCCTCGACTCTCCCCTTCCATTCCATTCCCTTATCCCTATATTCTGGTCACACCGACCTTTGGACCATTCTTGTCAGACCCCTTCCATTACACCATTGACTGGCACATGGTACCTGCCCCATTCTCCACAGGGCAAGCTCTTACTTATCCTTCAAGGCCCAGGCCAAATGGCACCTTCTCTGAGAGGCCATCCTTCACTTTCTCAGGAAAAACTCACTGGACTGCCATACTTCTGATTGTGTCTGTTTCCCCAGGAGACAGCCCTCCACCCGGCCAGAGAACACATCCAGGAAACTTGCAGGCAACATTCTGTTGAATGAGCCAATGAGCACATTTTCTGGTGCACAGGTTTCAAACTGAAGTCACGAGGTGGACGCTCAGAGTACAGCAGTGTGAGGCAGCACCTATGCGTCATGCAGCTGCATAGGCTGGCGATTCTAAATATGCGAACAATGCCACAATGCAGAGAGTTTAGATCTAGCAATACAGCGAAAACTCCCCCAGAAATAACAATATCCAGAGCCACGTGCATCAAGTTCCTATTAATTCTCTACTCTAAAAAAGTGAGGTAGGAGAAGAAAGGTAACAGGTAAGTCGATGCCACTGACCTTCTCTTAGCCTATTTTATTTTTATCATTTTATTTTATTTTATTTTAATACTACGATTGCTCTGCTTCCTCTCTTTCACCACATTCTGGAATGAATCATTTCACGTGAGTGGAGTTTTCAGATGACGGAAGCCGAAACTTTTTAACAATGTTAACTGTTTGGACTGGAGCTATTTCTGAAACTTATTAGCCACTCTCCCTGAATTCTTCAGCTCTTCCTATGGACAGGAACCCCGTCTTGATGACTCAGCAGCATCGTCAGGACTCAGTGAGACGGCTGTGCTACCACCCAGGGATGACCTCACGGGCCGCTCAGATCGGCACTGCTGTCTGCCACACACAGAGCAGCCTCAGAAGACCATACTTCTTAGCTCCTAGGCTGTTTTGTGTTTGGTTTTGCCCAGCATCCCAGCCTGATCACACTCTATTGTGACTGTTTCCTTAAGGGATGAGTTGGGCTGGTTTTAATAGCATTTTTATTCTTCTTCCTTACAAGCAGACTCTTAAAATAATTGTTCTAATAATTTGCAGGCCTCTACTACCAACTCAGTACAAATTTACTGTAGTTGCTATTTCCATTGGCTGGTAAAAAAAAAAGATAACCAACCTTGTGAGAAACTATATTTAAATTTTAAAAAATGGATGGAAAATTATTCAGCTTGAAAGGAAATGAAATTCTGACACAGGCTGCAACATGGATGAACTTTGAGGCCATTATGCCAAGTGGAATAAGTCAGACAGAACAGGACAAGTCACGTATGATGCCACTTGTAGGAGGCACCTAGCATAGTGCAATTCATAGATGCAGAAAGTAAAATAGTGGTTACCAGGGGCTAGAGGGAGGAGGGAATGGGGAGTTATTGTTTTAATGGTTACAGAGTTTTAGTTTGGGATGATGAAAAAATTCTGGATATAGATGGTGGTGATGGCTGCACAACTCTGTGAAGATGCTTAATGCCACTGAAGTGTGCACTTAACGATGGTTAAATGGTATTTTATGTTTTATAGATACAGAGATAGATATATAGATGATAGCTAGCTAGCTAGCTAGATAGATATAGAGAAACCTTTTTAAAAAAGCAAACCTGTTAAGAATGATGGGCTAGGTCTTATGAGTAATGGGTGCGACTTTTAGCATGAACTTTGTGACATCCTTCTGCATAGCAGGGGTTAAAATGCCTCCCTAGTTCCAAGTTGCGTCAGGATCATCATAATTGCTAAAAAGAGGTCTTGAAGGTGTTCATGGACTTTGCAGTCACAAAAGCCTTTTTATCATAAATGATAATACTGCTGATGAACAGGTACTCTGAGCTTCCATGTGGACATTCTGAATAATCGCAGGGAGCTCTGAGGCACAGAAACGGCAGAGCTTTCTGCTCTTCACACTGGAAACTGGGGAGCCCATCCTGGGCACGGAAACCACACCTCCCCTTCTCCTGTCCTGAGATCCCTGTAACTAAGAGGTCACATACGGAGCCGTGAAAGAACAAAGATCCTAATTATCTGAAGTCATTAGGATTTTAAGGATTTCTGAAAATACATAAAGCAGCCTTTTAAATATTATACTGTTGAGTTACAGCTTATAAATTAGACATTTCAGACTGTATTGGACCAACATTTTTAAAGCAGTCTGGTCCATAAAAGAGAGAGGAAATAGCTGAGCTGGTGGCGTGTTCAGTTCGGCTAACACAGATCCCGGGGTTTGGGGAGTCTGGTGCTGAACTCTGTCTCACTTAATGAAAGGTTACTATTGTCCCTCTGCCTGAATAATAATTCCCCTTCCTTTTTGGCTTCCTTATGAAATACCATGAAATTCTACTCTAAAAGTTATAACAAGTTGTGCCTGGGAGAAATGTTTAATTTAATTTTTTAATTTATGTACGTTTTATTAAACAAAGCCCTGAAAACAGTTTTTTTTCCTTCTGAATTTGAGTTTCTTATTCAGCCCATGAACTTAAAATCAGTTAAATGTTCAATCTATGTGTGTTCTATCACACAGAGAGATGTATAAATTAATGAGAAAGCAGGGAAAAAAAGAGAGGTTTAATAAGCAGCCTAGTAAGAGTTTCCTATCTTGTCAGAATTTCATGTTTAAGTTTCTTTTAAGAAAGTCGTTTCCTGGCCCATGGTGAAACTCCCGAGCCCTGCAAATCAACACAGCAGCATCCTGTTCAAATGTTATTATGGAAACACTGTGCTGTTCTAGGCCAAACGTATCCAAATTAAACCGAGGGGGATGGAAATAACTCTCTCTTGATACACTCTGGTTGCTAAAGGTGGGTTTGTTTATGAGTAGAATAAAATTTACAGCTAAATGTAAAAACAGATACATCCTCATCTTGTAAACTTGAGTAACATGTCATTCCACTTCTGGAGTCTGAAAAAACAACAACACTAAGGTCATGCCTAAAATAAGAACAGCAAAGCGCTAAGGATCACACCCGCCGTAAAACCGCAGACTTTCCCACCTTTTGATTAAGGCATTCGGCAGGTTACAATTGGACAGTGAGGTCATTTCTCGTGAACCAGAACACTGTGAATGTGTTATTCCAACACACACACACACACACACACACACACACACAGGGACAGCTTCTGAATCAGGTGTCTGGTCTCAGTATGAAGCAATGATTACTACTTATTTTTCAAAGGCTATTTATGCAGACTACGGAGCCAAGGAGGAGAGAGACAGAAACAAAATGTCTCTCTCCCTCTTCTTTTAAACTATGGAATAACTTTAAAAAATCCATGCTGTGAAAGATTTCACCTCCTGGTTACTAAAATAAAGATGGCTTAGCTTCCTAAAGAGACAGAAAAGAAACAAAAAACTCACATGCATCCAATTGTTCTTTTCAATAGGCTTCTGTTTTACATTTTTAAAAATTTCTTCAAGTTTCAGAGGACTTCAACTACCACTCAGGTTGCCTAAAAAAGGATCTGGTTTTGCCTCTCACTAGGCCACGTTACTTGACTTTGCAGAACCTCTGCTTCCTCGTCTATAATTCCACTTCCTACCCTGGGGAGAGGTTATTGGGGTTAAGTAATCTCCTATCCATAAAAATGTTACACCCAGAGTCTGGCACATATTGGGGTTCAATAAATGCTAGTTTCCTTCCCTTCCTTCCCCCTGACTTTCAGTGACTGAGACCAATATTGTGTTAAATGGAAATGGGGAAAATGTAAGGGTCAGGAGGGGTCAGGCAAAAGTACTCCATACATTTTAGCCCAAAATAGTAGAAGTCTTTAATTCACCATTGTGCATGGTAACCCATTTTAAACTGATGTACAGGCTGTAATGTATATACTTATATTTATGTTTATGTTTATATAAATTGTAAGGTAGAACACTGTTTTTAGCTATTCACTTAAAAAAGCCATTCAACCTCCTCTGTAAATTGCAATAAGGCTAGAACTTCCAAGACCAGCATAAGTTAATACTGCCCCATCAGCACTACTGTATCAATTGCTCCTGTATTTGTTACATTGTAGTCCTTCCAGTATATTGTTCATTATTTGCCTGTTTACTGTTCTGACTTCCCCACAATGTTAAGATTCCTGAGAGGTATACAGATAGCCCTTGGCTATCATGTTTTCTGTTCTAGCTCCAATGCTCTTACAGATGTTTGTGGAATGAGTAAGAAGTTGAACTAACATAGCCACATGCCCTTTAGGTGCTGTAGAAATCCTACTGGTAAAAACCCCACCTTTTTAAAAATTCCATAATCACTTCATTCGCCAAATTTATGTTGGTTACCTAAAGAGCCCAATTTTGCAAGTACATCTAACTAGCACGGGTTGCTAGTTAGATACGAGCCATCAAAAACAATGGTCTATGTTTATGTAATTCCACCTGTCCCGTTACAGCAGGGCTGTTTTCCAGAACCCTCACATGGAGTTTGAGAGAACTCTCGTCCATCACTGTCCCGAGGAGATGGTACACGGTCCAGGCCACCGCCCACCTCACAAGCACACACTGTGGGTCTTGAGCAAATACATGAGCACGAGATGGCCAGCAGGTGGACGGACGCCTCTCTGCTGTAAGCATGAAACACACTTCAAAATCTAAATCAAAGGAGGGAAACTAACCCGAAACAAAAGACTACACTTTAATTTCCCTGAAATTTTTTTTCAGATAGAAAGCAATAGAGGATTCTATTTTTCAAAATTAGATATACTTGGTTCAGTTTCTATTGAGGAATCTGGTGGCTTTGTGAAAACATACCGAGACAAAAGCAAGTAGACTCGAGTCTTGGAATAAATACCAGCATTTCTTGACCTGCTGGCTTTCCCATACCTTTGTTAGGCAGTTTCGTCTTCACGCAGGAATACACAAATAACAGTTAAGGGCGTGGAGAGAGGACGGCAGAGAGAAGTAGGAATATACCTGCCTTGCCTAGGGTTGTCGTGAAGATCAAATGGGCCAGCAGATACAGAATTCCTTTGGAAACTTTAAAAATCCTCCATGAGGGCAAGACAAAACTGTTGTAATTCTTCCACCCGGAGGAAAATTCTATGAAAAGTGGTTTTCATAATTCAATTCGTTCTTCAAACACACTTTTATTAACTGGTTGCTAATTAAAATGTATTACATTGTAAATTCTAACAAAATTAAGTTTCCCCACCAGGCAGTGTTAATTTAAGAGAATGGGAAATAAGGAAAAACAAAAAAATACTCATACATAAACACAACAATGACCATATTCTTTTCAAAAGGATTCTAGGGAAAGACCACTGTAACTGAAGAAGAAATGAGCAATGTTTTGAAGCTTTCAGCCAATCACTTCATCTTTCTAAAAATCTCTCCATTCTATGTCCAATCATTGCCCACAGCTATCAATTTCTTGCTGTTCCCACTACCATCCTCCAGGTCAGGCACACAGGGTCTTGCTCGTTCACTGAGCTCGCCTCTATCTGTCACTCATTTCTCCCCTGGCTCATTAACTGAATAAAGTGGAGGCAGAATGACCTTTCTGAAACAAGGCTCTCCGTGACGGTACACCTCCAGCACCACCCTTCTGATCTGGCTGTCCTCACTCAGGCCAGACTGAACCCCTCAGTTCCTGCAGCTCGTCACGTGCTCTCTGGCTTCTGGCCTTTGTTCTCCAAGTTCTCTCTGCGGGCCATGCTTTGCTCCCCCTTCCCACTCCTCTAGGTTAATGCCGGCTCCTCCTCCAGGCTTCAACCCCTCTCCTGGGAAGACTTCCTCCACTCTAAATGCCCCTACTGTTGGCAATTCTTCTCTCCCACCTCTACCCTTGCTCATGGCACTGCTGTTTAATGATCCCCACCTCCCAGACTGGAAGCCACATCCATCCGGCTCCCACTTCCCATTTCCCCAGGGCCTGGCTACAACATGTGCTCAATTAAAAAAAAATTGTGTGGGATAAATGAATAACTGATCTATTCTGTCTGCTTTAACCATGTGAGCCAGCACACACACACACACACACACACACACACACACACACACAATTATTTTCTAGAAAACAGAGATGCACGTGGGTTCTTAATAGTAAAATGAGGACATCCTTTTTAATACCAAGCCAAACAGGTGGAGAAGTTTGAAGGGGGCGAGTCAAGCGTCTCACTCATATTCAACTTCCCCAAAGTCGCCACATTTTCAAACCACTAATTCACTCATTGGTCATGCCCTTTCACTATTCCCTCCAAAAGGTATTTTCAAATTCCATTTGACATGTACTTCCATCGGTTAATTTTTAATTGAGCCAAATATTAAATGCTCACATTCACCAGACAAAGCCTGTTGAGCTACTGATTTGCAGTGACAGCTTGTGTTATTCCCACACACAGGCCAAGCATGAAATAGAAAACTAATAACCCCTTAAGTGTATTCTCAAAGTATCATTTATGGGAAAGAAAACTACATTCAAAGGAAACTTGTGCAATGGCTGTCATTTTTTTTTTTCCCTGAGCCGCAAGCTGTTACAAAGCAGGGAAGCTCATTTTCTCACGGACACGGAAGGGCTCAAGAACCCCACTGTCACTGGATGTATTCATTAAGAAGGAATCTGGCAGCAGCACAGGGGTACAGATACCTTGGAAAACAGGCCAATTATCTGGGTGTCCTTTATAATTTGAAGTTTCTGAATTCACTCATAGATAAGCCACTTGAAGAGGGTCTGGCAATGGGAACATAAGGCACAGATGGTCACTGAAGAAATGAGAGGGAGGAAGGGAGGATGGGGAGAAAAGAAAATTTGCTTGTGGTTTCATTCAGGGGGACAAATCTGTAAGCTGACACATCCCTCTTTTTAAAAAGTCCCTAGAGAAGCATGGTCAAGCTTCATTACAAGTAAACAAATCACACCATCTTTCTCAGATGACAAGTGATGAGCAATAACGCTTGGAGTTTGCTTCATGCCAGAGAATGAGGAGTCTCAAAATACAAATTCCACCAGTTCTTAAAACCACAGAAAGGCTGTGATGCTCGCTTCAACCGGAACACAGAACTTAGCTCAAAGCTGCCAGGCCAGTGGTTTCCTCCATGACACACACCCTTGGTGGTCCTCTCATTGGTCAGTATCTGGAGAAATGAAATCTTGGATTCTTTCACCTGTGGGAACACTGAGCTATAATGACTTCCTCCTTCAACTGGCTGCTTATTTTCATGGAGAAGAACTAGAGGACCATTTATCTCTATGACTTTCAGGCTATAGTTCTTTTATATTTGAGCTACAACCCTGATTGGAGGGGAAAACCCACATTATTCCCATTGTGAGAACCTTGGACAAGCCCTCATTTCTTTAATAATACAGTGATGAATAATCTCAGATGTCAAGACTATAGTCTGTACAGGGTTTGAGATATGAAACACAAGGACTGAGAGCATCAATGCACATATATGTAGATATATGTACACATGCATTCTTTGTATAAACCAATATAACGTGATAATCAATAAGCAGGCTGCTGTCTAAGATTAGCATTGAGGACAAATAAAAGTTGCATGTTTAACATAAAGCAAAATCTAGACGATTTCTCTTCAGGGATCAATGACATACTTTTTCAATTCAATGACGAAGGATGAAATCAAAACAGTTAATAGGTGTTTTTCTTTTTTCATTTCTATTAAATATTAATGGATCTGTGGGATGGGACTTTTGGAGCACACACACTATAATAATAAGAGGAGCAGGAGAACATTAGCTGGTTAGGATGACTTAGATGCCCCAAATACCTCTAACGTAATCATTTTACGATTCATTGATCAACAAATAATCATTGTGTGCATCACTACCGATTATGCTAAGTGCCAGGATAAATTTAATAGGAGAAATATTTTGTGAAATGAGGAAGTCTCAGTGAAGGAAAACACCTTGATTTTGTAAGACCTCCACAAATGGGGGATACTATTAGAATACTGGAACAACACTAATTTGACTCAAGTTGAATTGTTTTTTTAAAGTAGACAAGCTGGTAGTGGGAAGCCAAGCTTTGAACGGTAAAACTCCAAGTTAATCACCCTAATGCAATCCACAGAAGTCTACAGAGGACTTTTGAGGAAAGGCAGTGTGGGAATAGCAGTAATAAAAGATGGTAGAATCAGCAGTGGCAGTTAGGACCACTTTGGGAAATAAAAGAAGAAAACGGGAAATCGCATGGCTTTGGAGAAAAGGCATATTGTATTCTAGCCCCAACTTGTCTCTTGAGCTCCAGATCCTTCAGGCCAACTGCTACTGGGCATTTCCACTTGGTGATCCTACTGGAAGCTCAAGTTAAAAATGTCCAAAATTAATTTAATCACATCAACCCCACAGAACAGTAACTGTTCTTATCTTTCCTTTCTCTCTTAAGAACAATATCATTTTTTGAACCAGCCAGGTTTCAAACTTGAGTGCTTTGCTTCTTTCCAACCTTCATTCCTCACAATCTGTTGTCAGTATTTTGGTTTGACCATTTCCCACATTTGTCCCATCTTTTCCATTCCCCACTCCAACACCATGGTTCAAACCTCCTACCTGGTCTCCAATTGTCCAGCTTTAGTCATTGTCAATCCTCAGTAAGCTCACATATCTGTCTCAGAACCCTTTCACTATCCTTTTAACAGCTACCAAATTAAATACAAATCTCTCATTGTACTTATAAGTTTGTTATGAAATAGGGCAAAACGACCTCTAAAAGTTTTCAGTGTTAAATAGAGAGAGATGCTGGCTGGAATTCATAATAGAAATAGCTAATAGATAGTCTTGAAATTTTAAACTCAATAGTGCCAACTGGCATCCTTTATGAATTTGCTTTCTTTCAAAGAGATAAAAAATCAATATCCACAGGTGATGATATAGTTTGTAATTAATTTTATTCCTATCCTAATTATAAGAAGGTAATATATGTCACAAATAGTCAATGAATGAATAGGACTAAGTATTTGTCCCAATACTCTCTTAGAAAATTCTAATGCAGCTGAATAGAATATTTGGCTGTAATTCAATAGCAGAGTTAATACATAGATATAACATTCATTGTGTTGTAAAGCACAAGAAACCTTAGTATTGATTAAGAAAGGTTGGAAAAGCCAAGAAAACACAACCAGCAACATTGATCCCTTGTTTGTTGTGCCAAGTATTAAAATTGATGATCTCTCCATACTCTTTCAAAGCTTAAGAAAAGATAGTTAAAAAGAAATAAATTCTAGTCAAGATGGCAGAGTAGGTAACTGCTGTGCTTACCTTCTCTCACGACCACATCAAAATTACAACTAAACTACAAAACAAACATCATGGAGAATCACCTGAAATCTAGCTGAATCGAAGCCCTACAATTATGGACATACAGGAGAATCCAGCTCCAGCAAGACTGGTAGGAGGGGCTGAGCCAAGGAACGGGCTGGTCCCATAACCACATGTAGCAATTAAAACTCGGGAGGGATATTTTGGCTGCAAGGGGTCCCAGCGCCACCCCAGGCTCCCCAGCCCAGGGTTCCAGTCCCAGGGAAGAAGTTCCCATAATATCTGGTTGTGAAAACCAGCAGAGTAGGACGGAGGGCAGCTACACTCCCAGGTGCTCCTCTTAAATGGCCTGTGCACGGACTTACTCAGATGGAATCACTGATTCTGAGCTCCAGCAGCCAGGCAACAGGTAGAGAGGTTGCGGGGTCATATGGTGGGGAACAGAGTTGTCTAGCTTCAGGACGGGAGGCTGGAAGGGCAGCTTTCTCCCAGACGGAGGAGCTGGTGGAAGCCACTGTTTCATTGTTGAGTCCTTCCCCCTTCCCAGCGTGCAGACGCAGGCAGACGCCATGTATGAGTCTCCATCAACCTGGTTAACACCATTCATTCATCCCACCCTGGCGATTCTAGGCCCCGCCCCACCCAACTTTTGGGCACACCCAAGCTGCTTCCAGTGGCTTTTTCATATAAACCACCTGCCTTGGCTCATGCTGCAGATTTTCCTAAAGCCTCTCAAAGGGTCACAAAACCCAAACAAGCAGCATCTGGCTTCAGCATGTCCTGTATCCTGGTTGAACAGCCCTAAGCCCAGCACTAGGGACAGCTGGCCCTGGTTCGCAGCTTGGCCTCTGAAGGCACCTCCAAGCACAGCGTGGGCAGCAGCCATCTGTGGATTGTTTGTGGCTCATGCCAAGTGGTTCCGGGCAGGACACAGACTGTGGCTGAACTTGGCCTACAGCGGGTCCCCTCCCTGGTGGCCCTGGGGCTAGCACACCCAGTGGCTAGCTTTGAACTGAGCTGGAGCCTCACCCAGCTGCCTCGAAGGACAACACCCAAAGGGCAGACTGGGCAGGCACCAGAGCCCTGCTAAAGTGAATCCTGCTCTATAAGGTCAGTCCTTGCACAACAGCTCCTCCATTATAGTCATAGCCAGTCCTCACAGCCAATGAGCCTGAGGGTCAATCCCTCCCACTGATGTGCAAACAGCAGCCAAGGCTCAACTATGACAGCAGGGCGCACACAACCACATAAGAGACACACCTGGAGCACCCGGCTCTGGTGACCAGGGAGACTGCACCACTGGTCCCCAAAAGACACCTACTACATAGGCCACTCTACGAAGATCAAGAGACATAGCAGCCCTACCTAATATGTAGAAACAACACAGGGAGGCAGCCAAAATGGGGAGACAAAGAAACATGTCCCAAATGAAAGAGAACAAAATTCCAGAAAAAGGACTAAACAAGATGGAGACAAGCAATCTACCAGAGGCAGACTTTAAAACACTGGTTATAAGGATGCTCAGTAACCTCAGGGAGAACTTCAATAAACAGGTAGGAAACATAAAAATGGAGCTAGAAAACATAAACAAGACCCAGCCAGAAATAAAGAATACAATAACTGAAATGAAGAATATGTTACAGGGAGAAAAAAGGGAATACATTCCAGGGAATCAACAGTAGATTAGATTAGATGATGCAGAGGATCGAATCAGTGATTTAGAACATAAGGTTGCAGAAAAACACCCAAACAGAACAGCAAAAGGAAAAAAGAATCCAAAAAAATGAGGATAGTTTAAGGCACCTCTGGGGCAAATCAAGCATAACAACATTCATATCATAGGAGTACCAGAAGGAGAAGAGAGAGCTCAGCAAGGAATTGAAAACCTATTTGAAGAAATAATCATGGAAAGCCTCCTTAACCTGGCGAAGGAAATAGACATAGAATCCCAGGAAGCGCGGAGAGTCCCCAGAAAGATGAACCCAAACAGGCTCACTCCAAGACACATCATAATTAAAATGCCAAAGATTAAAGACAAAGAGAGAATCTTAAAAGCAGTTAGTTACCTACAAGGGAGCTCCCATAAGACTGCCAACTGATTTCTCAACAGAAACTTTGCAGGCCAGGAGGAATTGGCACGAAATATTCCAAGTGATGAAAAGCATGGATCTACAACTAAGATTACTCTACCCAGCAAAGCTATCATTTAGAATCGAAAGACAGATAAAGAGCTTCCCAGACAAGAAAAAGCTAAAGGAGTTCATCACCACCAAACCAATATTACAAGGAATCTTAAGAGGGACTTCAAGATGGAAAAAACAAAACAAAAACAAAACAAAACAAAACAAACAGACAAAATATATATATATATATTTATACACATATATGAATAAAATGGCAATAACTACATATCTATCAGCAATTACTTTAAATGTATATGGATTAAATGCTCCAATCAAAAGATATAGGTTGGATGAATGGTTAAGAAAATAAGACCCACAAATATGCTGCCTACAAGAGACTCACTTCAGATCAAAAGACACACACAGACTGAAAGTAAAGGGATGAAAAAAGTTATTTCATGAAAATGGAAACAAAGAAAAAGCTGGGGTAGCAATACTCATACCAGACAAAATAGACTTTAAAACAAAGGCTGTAACAAGAGACAAAGAAGGACCTAGTTAGTAATTCCACTTCTGGGTGTTTATCCGAAGAAACCCAAAATGCTACTTCGAAGAAGCATGTTTATCCATATGTTCATTGCAGCATTATTTACAATTTCCAAGATACGAAGGCAACTTGGGTGTCCCTGAATGGATAAGTAGATAAAGAAGAGGTGGTACATATATACAATGGAATATTACTCAGCCATAAAAAACAATGAAATTTTGCCATCTGCAACAATATGGATGGACCTAGAGGGTACTGTGCTGAATGTCAGACAGAGAAAGACAAATGTCATATGATTTCACTTATAAGTGGAATCTACAGAACAAAATAAACAAACAAATGAAACAGAAATAAATTTATGGGTACAGAAAACATTTTGATGGTTGCCAGATGGGAAGGGGATTAAGGGAGGCTGAAAAAGGAGAAGGGTTTAAGAAGTACAAATTGGTTGTTATAAAGTAGTTATGGGGATGTAGGATAGAGCATAAGGGATATAGTCAATAATATTGTAATAACTATGTATGGTGTCAGTTGGGTAATCGATTTGTTGGGGTCATAGATGGAGGGGGTTGGGGGCAGGGTGAAAAAGGTGAAAGGATTAAGAAATACAAATCATTACTTACGTCATGGGGATGTAAAGTACAGCATAGGAAACATAGTCAGTAATATGTTGTGATAGTGTGGCATGGTGTCAGATGTTGCTGGACTTAGGATAATATAATCACTTCTTTAGGTATATAAATGTTGAAAAACTATGGTGTACACCTGAAGATAATATAATATTGTATGCTAGCTATATTTTCATAAAAATATTTTTTAAAAAGACAGCTAAAAATAGGGAAATATAGTAGGTGGAACTGTCACAGGAAATAGGTATTGGTTTCCATGGTAAAATCTCCCTTGAAAAATTAAAGCTTCACTTGACGCAGTGGGTCCTGGGTTTCTTTCGGGGGACATAGTGAAGAGGACAGTGAAGTTGGTCATAAGCTTCTGACTCATTCCAGCGAAGCCCCAGTGAGCTGGTGAGCTGATTATTAACTAAACACGAATATGGCCCTGTTCCTGACATTCTGAAGGCAAAACCAGGAGCAGCATAAAAATACAAATTTTCCAAATTAAGGGCTTCCCAGGGAAGGGCATGCTCTGTGTGCAATGTGTAAGAGAGGTGGATTCAACAGTGAACCTTCTCGTAGATTCTAGAGTGAACTTTCTTGTAGATTTTACAGTGAACCTTCTCATAGATCCTTCAGTGAACCTTCTCGTAGAATCCGGTGAGTCGCCCAAGAAAACTACTCAAGTAGCTCTTAGCTTATTGCTACAAATGGCCACTCCAGCATGTCAGGGAGATTCTCTTTCTCACACGTTGAAGAGGGCGTTTGGGGAAGTGTCTTTAGTATAAGCTATTTTAATTGAGTTTAGTTGGTGAAAACTTATCTAAGTATAATCCCCACTCTAATCTCACACAGCAGAGATCAGAGCGAGGAAAAATTCTGCCAGCAGATTCTATCTTTTCCCTGCACAAGTTGGAATTTATGACCCCCGGAGGGAAACATCATCTCTGTTGACAGAATTTTTCCTTGCTCTGTTGCCTCTAGCAAGATGGGAGTGGAGGTTATATTCTAGTTTGGTCAGACCCTTTTCTGCTCACTCTTACTAGCGTCCAGGCACGATGCTCTTTCTTCAGGTGAGTTCTACCCTTTACCTGTTGGAAGATAACAAGGAGCTACACCTAGGAGGTCTCTCCATGGTAGGATCATGGCCAGGTAAGGGACAGTCACAGGGGGATGGGTTGGGGTCCCAATGAGAAAGCCCAAGTGGCTTTGGGGAGATAAGAATAATCACTCAATCACCATTCTCACTGAAGGACGGCGAGCTTTATCTTTTGTCTGACAAATAGAAAGCAGAGAAATAATGTTGGCACTATAGAATTGAGCATGTATCAGAACAAGAGGCAACACACAACAACACTATAAAAAATGCAAGCAGCTTTGTTGTAGTTTCACAAGTTTTACAATCTCTATTTAAAGACAGGACCACGAGGGCAAAAGGTTAGATGGTGAACACCTGCTTTTTAGGAACACAAATGTAACAGTGGATCAGGACTTTCTGTAGTGTTTTGGAAGAGAAGCCTCTCAATAAGCAGAACAGTATTATAACACAGAACCAAAACAAAACAAAAGATTTCTCTCTCTCTCTCTCTCTCTCTCTCTCTCTCTCTCTCCCCCCCCCCACCCCAAAGGAAGAACCCCTGTTCTGATTCAAAATTGCCTTCTATTTTTCAGCACACGAGAACGACTTAAGAAAGACAGGTCTTCCAATGAAGCTATTCTAACCATGCCAGTCAGAGCCTCAATTTGTCTGTCAGTTAGAAAGAACTAATGAAACACTTTAAGAACTGCGGATTCGTTTTTAATAAGTCTTCTTAATGTGTATAAAGAGTGATTAATGGGGTAAATATTTAACAAGGGAACTCCCCCTACCTTTCAGTTCTCTTAAGCATACGTCTGTGTTATACTGGCTTTTAAAAATTATCTACCTTTCTCCTTCTATTTAAATCAGGCTTAATGCACACATGAACAGCCATATGGTTAGAAATAACTTTTTTAGACAAAGATCGACATGTATGCAAAATAACCTGTACTTAGTTTTTTTCCTTTTGCCCTCTGAGAGTGTAGGACCCTGGCCATCAGGCTGCCTGGGAACGACGAGTTTACTAATCGACACCTACTGCACTAGCCTGTGAGGTCATCCAGGAGAGGGGTGACGTTTTCCTTCCTGTGCCCCCAACCTAATCCAGGGCTGCCACATAGAAGACCTGCACTCATGTCTGTCGAGTCCTTGGCTGATTTTCATCGTTAACCCCATTTACACGTCAAACACTAATTTTGTTAGAGTCAAACCAAGAGGAATGAAAGAGAAGCTTCGCAGTGAAGTAAATTTACTGAGTGGTCTCTGTATGCAGCCCAGGGAAAGGGTGACCAGCTTTCGAGGTTACTGCTGTACCTGAATAAGGTGATATTAGATTACCTTAAAAAGGTTTAACAGAACCTTTGAACCTCAAATACAATATATCTCTGGGGGGAAAGAAACCTTTCCACCTGTACACTACAAAGACCGTGTTGTATTTCTAGCACGAAGGCACTTCTGCTGAAATCCTGCTTTGCTAAACTATTGCTAAGACACGGTGAGTGACCTCAGAAAGGGGTGTGCGGGTGTGCTGAGTGGGAGGCACCACTGCTGATACACACAGCACCCACACTCCTGCTTTACGAGTGGGTTTATCATTCCTTCAAAAAGCTGACAAGGACTGGCAGGAGAGATAAGGAAAAACTGTAAGAGTTTGGCTTTTAAAAAAAAAAAAAAATCTGTGGTTTTCTGTTCCCTGGTGTGCTGTGTGGCCTAATGACATTTAAGCAATCTGAAATGTACCAGTTCAATCAAGGATTGCTAAAAAGATCAATCAGTTCTCACTAGAAAGCACAGCTAAAAGTAACAGGATGCGCGAAAGACAGCCATGTTTTCAACCGACATTAAGTCGCAACAAAGGCCCTAAAACAGAAAAGACAACGGAGTGAACTACAAAATTTACAAAGGTCCAGAAATGTAATCATGCAATAGCACATGACTGCAAACTCTAAGAGCAATAATGCATTTTTTTCTACAAAATGAATTATTGAAAGGGGTCATGTGATTCTTAGCAGGCAGAAAGATGCACTTTCCCAAGGGAAGTTCATCATTAAATATATTATTTAAGACTGGATCATCGTCAGGCTATTTTTAATCTTATTTTGCTGCCAAAATTGGCCATAAGCCAATGATACTCAACCACTAGAAAAATTATGCTTTTTTCATGTATTTTGTACACTGGCATAAGAATGGTACTGCTTTCCAGCTAATCAAATGTTTTGGTGGATGTGGATTACATAGACAAAAGAGAAACTTGTTGACCAACTAATAAAGGGAAGCTAACTTGTACTGGATGTAGAGAAGTAAGTTTTTGTCTTCCTAAACCACAAAGACCAAAAGACAAAAAAAAAAAAAAAAAAAAAGGCACACCACCATCAACAGAGTGAAGCCCGTCTCTTCCTTAAGCCATCTCATTCTTTTAGAAGTCCACATCTCACTCTCTTCTAAGACATGAAACTAAATGTTACATTTCTCAGTTTAGAGGGTGCTATCAATTTTCACTCACCACCAACTTCCCCATATCTTAACCCTTTGCTTGCAAGAGCCCCTTTGTCTTGAAGCAGTCTCAGGGCCACTAAACCCATCTACAGAATTTAAACTGTGTAACAGGGGATATAATCATAACTAACACAGCTATTAAAAGAGCTAAATCTTCCTGCCTTTAATTGGAGTAGAAAAGCTATCTTATTTTAATGGGTGATGCCAACACAACTGTGTGGAAAAGCATTCTCGAGAAGACTGAGCTTATCATAATTTATCTCTTATCTCTCTTTCATTCCAACCTATTTCTTCCAAGGATCAGATGACCTAATGGACGTATGGGAAACATTCAGTATTCTAGATAATACAATGGACCTGTGAAGCCACTGCAAAGGGACGCTGTAGGATCCATCTCAGATTGTCATTCCTCCTAAAAGATGTCTCCACGAATGGCAGATGATGGTTGCCAGGGTCTCTAACTTGAATGGGCACACATACACCTGTAGATCATGTAAACCACAGATTCTGACTCAGTAGCTCTGGGTCGGGACCTGAGATTCTGCATCTCTAAGAAGCTTCCAGATGACACCCAGGCTGCTGGTCTGTGAACCACACTTTGACCAGCAGCGTCTTAGACATTCCCCCAAACTGCAGCCATCTCGCTGCTCCCTCTGTCCTGCCTCTCTCTGGGTGCCACATGATGCTTTATTCAGACTTACGAATAAAGCCACGCTCCACTTGACACCCAGTTTCTTCTTTAGTCTTTATTTAATTTGTAGGCTTCTGGGACCGTCTCTCAGAAGCCTATCATTCCAAGGCCCTGCTTTCTCCAAGTTATGGAACATGGAATGCAAAGAGTTTCCTTCACCTGAAAAGGTTCTGATTTTGCACCAACAGCAACAAAGGGGAAAAAAAGGGACTTCAGATTGAAAGCCCCATGAATATATATTCAGCAGATGAGCTGGTCAACTGAGTCCTGCGACCAGAGCAAGTAACAGTCGAATGGCCAAAGAATGTGCTAGCTCTCTTCTGAAGCTTTATTATCATTATTAAGATTACTTTACACTGTAAGATGCAGCGTATTATTAGAGATGCAACCCTGACTGTCGCAAATCTGGAGGAAAATCTGTCTGTAAGCCAGATGCCTGAAACACAAATTTAGATTAATAATGCACATTTGAAAGGATTGGTAAATCATTTATAACTCTCAAATACTACCACTTTTATTCCAAAATGTCCACTTATGATTGCATTTCCTGATATTTTTTTTGTGCCAAAATTCCTTTGTTTTCTTGTATAGTCATCCATCTATACGTTGTTCTGAAAACTATACATTTTACTATCAGCCATTTGTGCTTCTCTCTGATTTATTTTTACTATAAGAGGTTTTGTCAAAACAATTTTTTATCATGTTATACAGTATGTCATTGTGGTTTGGCATCATAAAATGTAGCCTCTACATTTATTAACCTCAGATACCTGTTGACCACAAAGATAGGCTCTACTATGGAAATTCTATTTTGAAAGGGGGAAAAAGTGAGTGAGCCTTCACTTAAAAAGAAAACTCAATTGCATGAGATTACTGTAACTCAACAACAAAGATCAAGGTTATATCTTCATTTTAATCATAAATATGTCTCTGTTTCCCATCTTTTTATTCAATTACTTGATAGATGACAGTTGCCACTTTGGATTTCTTTCAGCTAGAAAGGTTTTCAATATTTTATTTTTCATAAAAATATGAAATAGTAAACTGTTAAATCAGTTTTACTATTTACAGTCTTAAAATGATCCTTTTGCAGTCTGTAAGTCCCTACCTCTTTGGCTATGGTGGTTAAAAATAAAACCACCTACTTAACCATTTAACAAAGATATTCTGTCCACTCCAGAATTACTAAAGATCTGATAATATGGGATCCCAAAAAACAAACAATTTGCAAAGAACACTTAAACTTTAGAGATTTAAATGGGGGGATATTTTAGTCAATTTTACTTTTAAACACTGAAGAGTGGCATCAATATTTTGTTAACTCTGGTCAAGTAGGATCAGATGTGCATGTCAGTCATCTACTTCTCTTGGTCTTTTCTCTTTTTGGCCCCTTAATACCAACACACTTTGTAAACTGTAGTAAAATACGTATAACGTGCTTCTTCAAATCGAATCCATTGGTAATCATTTCTATGCTTTTTTTCCTGTTAGGTCCTATAAAATAATAACATTGGGAATTCTCCCTACAAACTACAAAAGGAAGCACTGAACTGTATCCTTTTTCAAAGGTAACTCTTCAGATTAAAAAAAAAGGTCTGAAAAAAAATTCAGACAAGCATTATTCCTCTTTTACTTTTTGATAAACCAGTAATTTTAACTATAAGGCATAGATCTTGATTACAATTTCTCAGTCTTAGGAGCTGCATTCCTCCCCGAAAGAATCACAGAGAAACAAGAACTTGACAAGAGACATGATGGAAGCTCTACTGAGCACAGTACCAGAAAAAAAAAAAAAATCTCACAGGTGTTCTTCAAAACTACAGGCATCAATCACTTCAACTAAAGTCAGAGTATGAGAGAATTCACAGCTAAGAATCAATTCTTCTATGCTCCATGCAGATACTACAGACGCAAGTTTGTTCAGCAGAGGAAACCACCAAATGATGTGGATTTTGGTGGTGAAAAGTCAAAGATACTAAAATTCCAGTAAACTGTAAAATCGTACACCAGTTACAGAAATGGAACACAAAGTACACAGCCGATGCAAATTCTGTTCGTGATGAGACAAAGTTAAGTGCAAGACACTCGGTGATGCCCACTGGGAATGTGGCACACACTCCGATTGGAGTCCCCAGACTTCCGCAAAGTCAACTTACCTCTTTACAAACACAGCTATGCTTTCCAGGGAAAGGGGCTACATTGGTTTTCTTCTTTGGGTAGATTTTACCAGGTGGGTGTCAGAAAAGGCACGCCCGAGGTTTTCTGGTGCAGTGTGTTCTAGTAATTGGATGGTTCCCAAATTTTAGTACAAAGAAGAAACCCCCAGGGGAGTTTGTGTAGGATGCTGATTGCCAGGACCCAACCTGGGGTCTGGTTCATGAGTAGTCCCTGAAATCTCCGCATTCAACAACCGACTCAAGCCAGGTAACTGTGATGCTGGGGATCCTTGGACCCCCAGTTTGAGAAACCCTGAAGGGATAACCATTTATCCCAAGATTTCACTGTACAGCAAATGCTGGATCTTGGAACCTCAGCAGCTGACAAGCAAGGACAACACTTTGGGCAGGAGGGAATGATCACAGTATGGAAGGCAGGGAAAGCTATTTGCAGGAGGAGAGGTGGGAAGCACCACACCTGATTTACTTCACTGGCCCATCAGCCTGCCCTTGGCCCAGGAACACACGCACACTACAACCGCCGCATCCCTGACCCGACACGCGAAGCCCAGACTCACATCCAACCAGACATGCACCTACCCAGCCTCCGTTATCCTGGATCCAGGTGTGCAGGTGCCGGTTCAGGTACTCAGTCATCCACAGGGCGATGTTGTCCACCAGGGGCGACATCTCCCGGTTGACGCTCTCCACACACATGACCCCACCGAACTCAAAGAAGGCCACAATCCTCCCCCAGTTCACCCCGTCCCTGAAAAGCTCCTCCACCACCGTAGCAAAGCGTCCCCTCGCGGTGAAGGGCGTCAGATGCAGCTGGCTGGACATCTCGGCGAAGTCGCGGCGGTAGCGACGGGAGAAGTCATCGCCGGCCTGGCGCAGGGTCAGGTGGACCACAGGTGGCACGGGGCTGAGCGCAGGCCCTGCGGCGGCAGCGGGGGCAGCCGGCGGCGGCGGCGGCGAGGTCCTGGCGGGCGCCGGGGTGCGCTCGGGCTGGGAGGAGAAGATGCCCGGCGCGGGGGTTGCCCCCGAGGACGCGGCGCCCGCGTCTCCGGCATCCCACTCGTAGCCCCTCTGCGACAGCTTATAGTGGATGTACTTCATCACTATCTCCCGGTTATCATACCCTGTTCGCCCAGCGTGCGCCATCCTTCCCTCGAGGAAAAGCAGCCGGGTACCAACAGCACCTCTCGCCGCCTCTCCCGCCCCACGGCCCCGAAGGAAAGAAGAATAGTTATAATCCAGCTATTTTATTGGATGTGCTTTGCATTCTTGGATGAGGGGGTGTCGTCAGTCACGCGGAACAGTTGATTCTGGTGTTTCCCTCTTGGCATGAGACGCAGGAAATTTTTATTTAAATTCCTTTCGGATCTTTATTTCATGAGGCACATTATTATTAATTATTGTCAATATCAATCTACTTCCTTCGTGATCCTGAAAGGTTAAAAAAAACACAAAACTGATAAATCCAAATCAGGTGCATTTTCCTTTATACACTGGGTGAAAGCAGAGCATACACACTACAAGTTACACGGCTAAAAAGAATGTATTAAACTGGCCGGAAATTAAACTTACTCGAATGCACTTAAAGACAAAATCGCAAATGTTTCTATTGAAAGTTACATTAAACCAATTTCCTGTGCAAAGAACTTACTTGTATTTTTTAAGGACAACATGATCTTCTGTCAAGTATCCTTTTTTGTGAAAACAAAACAAATGCATAAGGCAAAGAGTCCATCGATCTTCAGAACTCTCCGGTTATAGCTGCTTTAAAACTTCCAAATGAATCAGGAGTTGGAGGGGGGTGCGGAGGAGGGTGGTAAAAATTAGGAGTATTTCCAGATTGATTCCCAGACTTCTTCACAGAAATGTCAATCCGCAGGAATCCCAACCGGAGATCTCGAGCACGAGAGAAAAAAAAAAGAAAAAAAAAAAGGCAGCGGCGGCGGCAGCAGATGAATTACAATTTTCAGTCCAGTATTTGCAGTCTTGTGATTTCCCCCCTCTCGGCAATTTACACGCGCGCACACACGCGCGGGCACAGACATGGACCCCTATCCGCGGGACCGCTCCACGCCTCCCCGGGAGAGACACAGGGACTGGGGGCCCGCTGGACGCGCCGGGCACGGGGGCAGGAATCCTCTTCTGATTAAACTCCGAACGGCAAATGCATTTTTCCGAAAAGCTGCTTGATAAATGAAGGCAGGACGCGCCTGGCCCGCCGGTGCCGAGCGCGAGGAGCCCGCGCTGTGTGTGGTGCGGCGAGGGGTGGGGAGAAGGAGGTGGTGGGGGAGGGTTTTATTTTTTCCCTCTTTTCCTAAAAAGGATGACTGCTACGAAGTTCTCCCCCCTGGACCCCTCTTCCGCTGCACCCCACCGGCGCACCCCGCCTCCGGGCTGCGCACCCTTTCTCCTCCTCCTGCTCCTGCGCCGCGGAGCTGGCGGCCGCCGTCCCCGGCGCTCCCGCCGCGCACCCGCTCCCGGCGATGACGGCCGTGCCGGTGGGGAGGGCCCGGCGCCCGGCACCTTCGCTGGCAGCGGCGATGGTTCGCGGGGAAACCGAGAGCGGCGGGCGGGCGGGCGGGCAGGAGGGCGGCGGGCGGGGGAGGGGGCGGGGAGGAAGGGGGCGGGCGGGGGGGCCTGGCCTCTTACTTCATTCTCCGTTCGAACCGACTGGTTTCCTGTACGTACGTCACACTGTTCATTCAAAAAAAAGAAGAAAGAAAGAACCCTCCTCTGAGCGGCCCCACCGCCCCCTCCGCTCCGCTCTCCTTCCCGGGTTAAAGGAGCCGCGGCCGGGCCGGGAGCGGCGCGCCGGGAAGGGAACACATGGCGCGCAGGGCCGCGGCCGGGGAGGGCGCGCCTAGGACGGCCCCCGCCCTCCCGGCCCGCTCCGCCCGCCCGGCCGGTGGGTGGCGCGGGTGGCGCAGGCCTCCCGCGCGGCCGCGGCGCGGTGGGTGTGCGCGGGGCCTCCTCGGGCCTGCGGCGGGCTCGGCGCGCGCTCGGGGGCCGGCGAGGGGCCGGGGGTGCCCGGGAAATGGGACGCGCCCGGGTTGGCGGCGGGTGGGTGCGCAGGAAGGGCGCCGGAAAAAAAACAAAAAAAAAACTGCGATCCTTTCTAGCCGTGTGTGTACATCGTGTTACCAGCGACCCTTTCTAGCCGTGTGTGTGTGTGTGTGTGTGTGTGTGTGTGTGTGTGTGTGTACATCGTGTTACCAGCGCTTGACCGCCGCCTGAGACAACCGCGGCCGAGCCGATGCTGACCCCGAGCACAGGGACCTCAGCGCTGCCCTTCCGTAAAGAGAGGCGACGCTGCACATTCATTAGCCAGGGAAGCCCCAAGCGTCTTGTTTACTTTAAAGTTGCTTCCTAGGTGTCCACGCGGAACACATTCTGGGACACCATCCGTGACCAAGGCCAGACAGAGCTCTCAGCGGGCCGGTGGAGGGGCGAGTGGGGGGATATCAAGGGTTTTGAAATGGTTCTGTCAATGTTTTTTCTCTGCTCCTGATACTGGGTTAGGGCTGTCCGCTGCGGAGGTCCATGGGGCGACTTTTAGGCCCACAGCCCCAACACCAGGGTGGGTGGGTCTCTAAAGGCCTCCACAGTCGCCTAGCAGCCAATCCTAGATGGCCACACCTTCTCAGTTGTGCACACACACACACACACACTTCACACACATGTACACACAAGAACACATTTTTTAATTCATCAGCATTAGTAGCCCCGAGGAGAAAAGCACAAGAGCACAATCAAATTGCACGTTGTTTAACTATTTTTATCCCTCAGAGTCTTTGACACATAAAGCCCCGAGAAAAAAATGTTTACTACAAGCACAGCAACTTGCTTAATAGGGCTCAAGTACAAATATATAGGGACACTGGATAATTGTGGTCTTAGAAATATGACAAATGAGCACTACACTGTATACAGATACACTGTCTGACACTATTTTGTCTCATTCCTAGTCTAAAATCAAAGCATTTATTCCTAAGCAAAATAAGCACAGCAAATTATTCCCCTTTCTTCATCTTTCATACCCAATCAGCCCCCATGCCAACCTCTTGCATGTAGGAATGGGTGTGTGGTCTAAACTTCACATTTAGGCAAGAGGGCGTAAAGGAAGACGCTCCATTCTGTTTTCTGTTGCCTGTGACTGAGTCCCCTGTACCGATGGCAGTGGCAGAGAGGTGTTCTGGCCTGCAGATAGACACTGGGTATAGATTGGCCTGAGATACATATTCCCACAGAAATAGTAGAAACCCGCCTAATGCCACAGCATTCAGGTTTAAGGATCTTCTCAGAACCTTGTCTTAAACCCCCAAAATGATTTAAGAGGAATTGAAAGCCTTAGTGCTTCTGAGACCCAGCATTTGAGTGAGGAAATGAAAGGACAGAGCTGGAAAAGAGATTGTACTTCTGCAAAGGGGACAGCCGGAACGAAACATACTGCCATTCCCAGGGAAAGAAAAGCTTCCTTGTTTCTCCCTCTCCTTTGCTCCATAGAGCCGCATTTTACAAATGTCCCCAGACTGATTCCTTATGTGGCATCTTGAGCATAACCATTCTCAGGATAGGTCTGCATTACAGTCCTTAGCTAGGGTTTATATTCCCTGGGAAGGTCCTGAATAGTCTTTCAATGGAAGGAATGAAACCCTCCATTCAGATTCCATGTTTATTAGATTCCACTTTAAAGAGTGAGGTCAAGTGTTTTCCTCAGAAGTGTGTGAATTAACTCTTTGTGTCTGGGCATTGGTGAGGTGGTGGCGGAGCACAGGGCTAAGTCAGGAGTCCTGGGTTTGAATCCTAGATCTGTGACGGAGACCTTCCAACAACTGCAAATGTTGCTCTGTGGGCTTTTCATTTCCCAAAATGTCTTCCACTTTTAAAAGCCAATGGACGACCCTTTTGCCAGCTTTGCCTGCCTGGCTGGATTCTAGGAGGGTAGATTCTAGGAGGCCTGTGTTTTCCCTCTTTATTCTCCAGTCTACCAAACAAAAAGCTTTTTATTGCCAGTTTTCGCCACCTACTGGTTAATGTTTAACAGTATCATTCAGAAGGCTCTCTTCATCCATTACCAATATAAATATTTCCAAAGTTTATGAAATTCAAAAAGAACATTATTCTAATCTGGATGTACTAGTGTTTATTATAGGTATGTATTAAATCTTCCCAACTATTAAATTTTTTATTTAAAATGAGGAAAGAAAGTCATCATTAACTGAGAGGGAGTTGACACCTAATCGGTAAGATGAAAGAGTTAAAAATATAAAACATGACCCTGAACCATGTAGGCACACTGAAGTGGAAATAAACCCATAAACAAAACAAACTGACTAGAGAGAAACAAGTAGTCTATATCGTTTTCATAAAATTAAAAAAATGAACTACTTAAAAAATAACATCTCACAGACCTAGATAAAAAATCCAAAACACTGATTTCCAATTTCAAGTATCTTCTCAATTAGTTCCAGCTTTATTGAGATATAATTGGCATAAATCTTATACATTATAAACTCTTACACTAAGTAGTGCCACACTCTCTCAGATGGTTTGTATACTTTGTTGGCAAACATTATACAATGTTACTAATTAGCTACTAATATTGATACGAACAGTAACACTGTTTCTGATTGACTTACGCTCTAGAGCCTTTCTTCTGTAACAGAGATCACATCCGAGTCATCTGCTGTGCGCCCTGAAACTATTGTTGGCATCATCAGGAAACCCTTGCCAAATCTAAACCAATAAGCTTTGGTTTAACTGAGAAACCCACCTGACTAATTTATGGTGGGTCTTAAACCTCAAAAAATATTTAGAATAATTAAGCAACAACCTTTGAAACTAGGCAATGAAAAGCAGATAAATCATTCCTTGTGCAAGTTTAACAGTGGGCAAATAATGTTTACTTTTGGTTTACAAAGGAAAGTGCCAGCAATTCACTCATGGCAATTTTTTCCTTTCAAATTAACGACTTGGCTTTTGAAGTGAAATAAGAGTAGGAACTTATATTTTTCAAACGCCTACTGCTGTCATTGGATAGAAACTGCAGTAATAAAACCAAACAACATGAAACACCATAGTACTAAGGGGGTAATTGACAAAGCATTTACATTCTTAATGTACAAAAACTAACTTTTATTCTCATAATGCTATTTAGCACAGAGCACAGTATCTCCCAGATGTTAATTCCTGACGCACACATTTAGAAAAATCAAGGTTAATATGTTTGTTTCCTAGGACTGGCATTACAAAATACCACAAACTGGGTGACTTAAAACAGAACTTTATTCTCCCATAGTTCTGGAGGCTTAAAGCCCAAAATCAAGGTGTCAGCAGGGTCATGGTTCCTCTGAAGGCTCCAGAGAAAAAAATCTTTCGTGGCCTCTTCCAGCTTCTGGTGGTGGCTGTCCATCCTTGTTTCTTGGCTTGCAGCTCCATCATTCTGATCTCTGCGTCTGTTGTCACATGGCCTCCCTGTGTGTCTGTTTTCTATTTAAGGTCACCAGTCATATTGGTTAGGATAACCTCATCTTCACTTACTTATTTCTGTAAAGATCCTGTTTCTGAATAAGGCCACATTCACAACAACTGGGGGTTAAGATGTTAACATCTTTTGAGGGCACACAACTGAACCCATAATAATATGTATCCAATACCGTGTCTCCCTGAAAATAAGACCTAACCAGAAAATAAGCCCTAACATGATTTTTCAGGATGACATCCCCTGAACATAAGCCCTAATGCGTCTTTTGGAGCAAAACTTAATATAAGATCCAGTCTTATTTCAGGGAAACACAGTATGGTATCTCTCGAATAAATGAGGATTGTTTATTCCAGGGCCCAAGGACTCAGCAACCCCTAAATTTCAAGGGGAACCATAATCTGTCGAAAACTGAAATCTGGCCATTTCATGTTTCCATTCAAAGTTCTACACAGGCTAAAATCTCAACTCCTTTTGCACAGCATGATGTGGCCCAAGCCTACCACCTGGGCGCCCTTCCACTTTCCCTTCTTGCATCTTGATTACCTTTGTGCGCTTTCTGGAATATGCCAGGCTCTCTCATGACTTTTGCCTTTGCATATCTGCTTGTCTCCCTGAAGTGCACCCAACCTTCTCATGGCAAATTGATACTCATTCCTTAAGTATCATCTCAAGAATGCCCACCCCATGAGACCACCCCTGACTTTCCTGGGCAGGCTAAGGATTTCACTTGTGCCACTAGAAGAGGTTGAGTCCACTTCTAGGCTGGGAGCTTAGAAGTCAGAAAACAGGGATTTGAATCCTGGCTCCATCGCTTAGTAGCTACGACGTTGGGCTGGTTACTTCACCCCTCTGAGTCTGTACCCTCATTACAACACAGGCATATAAATGGTACTACAGCAGGCCCCCCCCACCCCTTGGTTTCGCTGATTGGTTTCTGCTACCCACAGTCAACCGAGGTCGAAAATATTAAAAGGAAAATTCCAGAAATAAGCAATTCATACGTTTTCTTGTCCCACCCTGTCCCACCTGGGACGTGAGTCACCCCTTGTCCACACTGTAGATGCTGCCCACTCATTAGTACTTAGTAGTCGTCTCAGTTATCAGATCAACGGCCCTAGTATGGCAGTGTTTGCATCCAAATAACCCCAATTTTACTTAATGCCACTTCACGTTACTTTTGTAACAGTATATTGTTGTTATAATTGTTCTATTTTATCATTAGTTATTGTTAATTTCTTGCTGTGCCTAATTTATAATTTAAGCTTGATCAGAGGTATGTATATATAGGAAAAAAAACATAGTTACCTATAGGGTTGGTACTATCCGTGGTTTCAGGCATCCACTGGAAGGTATCCCATGTGAATAAGGGGGACTACTGTCTTAGGGAATTAGGGTATGATTTAAATCAGTTAAACATAAAGCACTCACAAGTGACTAGCACTGGTTATGTTTTCAACATTAGTTACTTGTATCTTCATCATAGCTATTGACAGATCCAGTGTTCATTTCTAGCATTTTTTTTCCTCTAGATTATAAACTATTTGAGGGCAGGGTCCATATTTTTTCCTTTGAGCATTCCTCGCCTAGAATAGTGCCTGGCATTCAAATATTTGTGGCATAAAATTCAGAGGCCCCAAGCCAAAGAAAGGAATGGGGAGTGGTCCATCTTTCTCCAGGAAGACTTGTAAGAGCCTTCAGAGGGATGAAGGAGGGGGGGAGGGAAAGAAACAAGAAATGCAATTGCCAGGAGGGAGGGACAAGTTATTTATGCAGTTACAGCCCTGGTTCCTGGACACCGAGCTCATCATAGGCACTCAATAAATATAATTTGAATGAGAGAGAATGGAGGGTATAAAATCAGAGGTAGAATAGAAGTGAGGAAGTATGTTTTTTTCTTTTTAAAGATCTAAACATAAAAATTATAGAAGTGATATCATAAGCCATTAATGCATATAAGTTGCTCAAATTTAAAGAAAGTTTGCAAACCAAGCTGTTCAAGGAATCTCTTCTCAACATGACCCAAATTTTTCTGTTTAAGGGCTGAGAAATATTAAGGCATGTTCTTTTACCTATCAGTCTTTTATGCCTTTCAGAGTGTAGGAGGTATTTCATAGTTAGAACACGAAGGTTTACAGTATGGAAATCAATTTATTTGTATATGAAACATAATTACTTAAAACATTTTACAAAATCTCATGTTTCTTACTCTTTTTTTACTCATATACCCCACATCAGAGCCGCACAAACACAGAACATATTTGAAACAAGAGCTCATTATACCAAGTACTTACTCTGAAAATATTACTTCCTAAAAAGAGATAGAAATCAAGCACTGCCAAGTGTTTAAGATGCAAGGTTAGGAAATATGATGGAAGAGGTTTGTGTTTTTGCTTAAGTGCCTCTTTAGAAACACAAATCTCTAGAAAAATGAGTTTTCAAATCTGTAAAGCTCATTACCCATTTATTTTTTGTGGTGATTCTGAAATAGAAGATAGGAAAATCAGGTTACAATTCTGCCACAAAAGCTTCTAAAGTAGCAAACACAAGTTCTCATAGATATCAAAATAGCCGTGTGCACTCTCATCAGTTTAAAAATGTCTTTAGAGTTGTCACATCAAGTGAGTGTAAAAGAAAATAACTATTATCTCCTCTTCAAAATATCACATTTGCCATCACTGTACCGAACTAAACAAGATTTAGTCCAGAATATGAAGATTATGGTCAGTAGGTACTTTTTAAAGCTGAGTGACTAAGAGTTAAAAGAAATAAGAAAGTTACAAAGCATCTTAAGTTAAAAAGTATAAATATCTAAGTGTCCACAAGTGAGTAAGACAAGTTTAAATTAGAACATGACGTAATAAAATTAAATCTGTTGATGATATACAATTCAGTAAAAAAATTATTATGGTTTTGCCTTCTTCTAGAAAGACAAAGACATACTACAATTCTCTGAATCAAACCAACTATTATCAAAATGCTTTTGTCATCTAAACATTGGAAAGTCTTTCGAAGTTTCACTTCCAAGAATCAACAATATATGGTTTATAACTAAACACGAGTATTAATGTAAAGAAGCCATCATTAACAGCATTTTTAATTTCTTTGCTTTTCAGCTATGAAAATTAAATTTTAAAAAATATAGGAAAGAACAATTCCTTTGACTTTGTTTATGTAAAAAGAAACGAGGACTGCTTTTTATACCTTTTTCAATTATGGAGGGTCTTTGAACATATTCTGTAATTTCCATGGCTGAATGACAACCAACATTTTTAAATAAATATACTAACAAGTACACTATTATAAAACAGTACAACCAAACCTACCAGAGGCAGGCACTTCAAAACTGAAACTCCCATAATAAGCTGTTCTTGGTCAGAGAACCAACATTTCAACAGAACAGTAATTAAACTCCTGCCACAGGTAAGGCTTACCCACTTTTAGGTATAATAGAAAACGTTGAATCAATGTGACCCTTTAAAAAACAAACAAAAAAAGCCAATAGTTTCCCTAACAACCTGACTCAGCTTTTTTTTCCTTCGGGGGCCAGGGGGAAGGATGTGTAAAAAAAGTTGTACGAGAATTGAGCCAAAATGATAATAAATAGAATTTGCCTTGTAGTATTTTCATGTTTTGGAGGAAGTCAGATTTTTATGATGTTGCTTAAATGTCTACAATCCCTTTATCCAAAACCCTTCAGGCCAGATGTTTCAGAATTCACAATTCTTTGGATTTTGAACAGGTAATATGGGGCATATGCTGGCTATTACAAAACATGTCCACAGAATCTGGGTCAATACCCATTATCAAACCCATTGGCAGTATTTCAAGCAACATTCTTGAACAGCTCAGCTCACAAAGTGGCATAAATAAAAACTATACTAATCGCATGTAGGTACAAGTCAGGTTTTGCCATCAAATGAATTATGGCACCAAATTTAGAAAGAAAAAACAAACAAAAAAATGATACCTTCACTTTCAAAGCTTTTTGGATAAGGGACTGTAGGCCTTTGACGTCTCTGACCAGTCCATTCTGACATTGTGATTTCCACAAACTGCTCTCACGCCTGGGCTTTGGTTGGGCTGGGGAGACTGTCTCCCACCACAGACTCTTAAATGTGTCTAAAGGTTTAGATGACCTGAGGTGACAGTGCTATCTGGGAGGGTACCTTGAGAAATGAATATTGAAATAACTATTGTTAAATAGTTAATTTTATTAAATGAGACATCATCTTGGACTAGATTTCCATATGGACCAGCAATAGAAGGTGCCATCAGTCAAAGAACATTTATGAGAAAAGAATAAAATTGAAAAACATCCAGATACGAATGTAACCATTTTCTGTGATTAGGAAAACACAGTCCATACTTTATGTTACAGGCTGTCCAATAGGATGCCAGAGTTTGCCAACAATGGCTACCTAAGACTGAAAAGATTCATGAGACCGTTAGGGCATCCACCACCCACATGAAGCCATCTCAAGCAACTCATATATTAAATAATAAGTTCTTCTGTCTTTGACAGTGTTTAAGTAAAAGACCCCATGGATTAAAGCCGTTAAACATCTTACTTTTTAAAAGTTAAGTCATTTTAAAGTCAAGAGGTTCAAAAACTCTAGAGCTACTAAAAAAGGTTTGCTATGACTTTTAGGTCTTTAATCTTTTGTCGTTATTTTTTTAAAACAATAAAAAAGTTTCTCCTGGGTGGCCAGATGGCTCAGTTGGTTAGATTGTGAGCTCTGAACAAAAGGGTTGCTGGTTCAATTCCCGCATGGGCTGGTGGGCTGCGCCCCCTGCAGCTAAAGATTGTGGATGGCAACTGGACTTGGGGCTGAGCTGTGCCCTCCACAACTGGATTGAAGGACAACAACTTGGAGCTCATGAGCCCTGGACAAAACACAGTTCCCCAATATTCCCCAATTAAAAAAAAAAAAATGTTTCTCTGTCCAAAGCAGTGGTCTTTTCTCACCAGAGTGAACTGAAATGTGCTATTGTCCATGCATACTGAGTATGCGAGGAGGAGGGGACAGCGTTCCGATGAAGGTGACTGTCCCTCAGTCAAGAAGCACACACGACAGGCTGAACCAGGTCTTGTTGGCTAACACTTGCCAGAGGCACTTGCTGTGGAAATCCACTAAATGAACAACGGAACCTGTGATCTGGAAACACCATTCACGGGGCCGGCAGGATTTCCAGAGCTGTGCTCTGCCTGTGCTTCCTTAACGTGTGGTTCAAAGAGAATGTTCTCGGGCTCCGTGGGAGAGTCATAGAAAGAACAGGGTGATCATTTCATTTCAGAAACAAGGATCTTCAAAATCGGCTTTGTCATCCTACTGTTTTTTATTCTTAATGAGTAAAATTTAAATATGGTGTCGCCAGCCTTTCTGAAGCTACGTATATGCAACGAGAAGGTCATAGTTTGTTTTCTTTGTTTTCCTTAACTCATGAATGAATTGAAAAAGTGAAGTCAAAAAATTTTAACGGGTTCCCCCTCCCCCTTTTTAAACAACAATTATTATAGCAGGAAAAGTAAACTGGGAAAGGAAGAGATGAGGAGAAGGAGAATAAACTGTAATGGGATGGCACTTCAGGTCATCATGGCTAGTAAAGAATTGTAAATGTTTAAGCTTCTAAGATTTTATTTCTCTTCAGAAAACATTTTAGGAGTGAAAAATGAAGGTGCCCTAAAGCACCCAAATCTAAAGAAGACCAGAAAGCATTATTTTTCCTACCGGAAAAGGTCTATCTCCCTCCCTTTCATTGCATCTCTGCATTGCTCTCTCCCATCCCCCTTGTGGTTTTATGGGATCAAAGAGCACGAGAAACCGTGAGCGTCCACCAGCCCCACAGTGAGTCAGGGACATTATCATGTACTCAGACTCACCAGCATTGTGTAAAACTCATCTTGAATAAAATACATCCAGTTAAAAAGAAAGAAAGGAAAAAAATGGCCCAGAAACCCATACTGCTTTTCATGGAAGGTTTAAAAAGTCCTTACGTCTTCTTAGGTGTCACGAAGTCCCTTTTTGGACTTGATCTCTATGGGGACGAAAATAATAAGTGGGGAAAAACATAAATGATCACTCTGGCATCCCTTCTTCACCCTGCTCACACGCTACCAGTTCCCACACTGTCACCACCTCTCCACCTCAGAGAATCAAATGGTGTCCTAGTCCATATTTGCATAGTATTAATAATGTTGTCTGGAGTTGAATCTCTACCCCGCGCTTTGCAGCCAGGTTGCCGGAGAGCACTGGTCCAATCTCACACATTCAAAAGCAACACATAAGTGTCTGTAGGCCAAAAACGGGGTCCCATTTAGCAACACGCTGCTTGTGTTATTTAGAAACACTCTTTTTTCCAAGGCTTAGGCAGTTTTGTCTGTAATTTCATATTTTGTTCTTTCTACCATGCAGCGACGAATTATGGTGTCAAAACTTCTCAGGTAAAACAGAGAGAGCATGCGGAAAAGGCCCATGGTGACCACCTGCAAGATAAAGACAGACCTGTGAGCTCCTCCAATGGTATAATACAATAGCTCATTTCAAGCGATTTTAGGATATGTCTCTAATCAATAGTTTCTGAGCCACATCTTCTAATCTGCTCCAAGGGTAAGTATAAAGAGAACGTTGTTAGGGTCAGTAAAACACTGAGGACAGAAGCTGTCTGCTCTGCAAAACTGGATACCCAATGCCTGCCAGACAGGTAACAACAAAATGTTTGTCTAATGACTGAATTCAAATTAAACAGAGGATAAGACAGGTATTCCTAGCCTTAGGGTTCTAATAGCTGGGGGAAATCCAACCCAGCATCTCAAACATCCAAACTACCCTCAAGGCTTTTTGGTTTAAGATTTATGTTCTAGTCACAAATGTCAGACCCAATGCTAGGTGTGCAGAAGACTGTGGTAAAAAGACACAGTTTTGCCTTCATTGAGCTTATTCCCTAGCTGGAAAGACATAATCAGAGAAAGACAATGACTGTTTCAAGGTTAAGACAGCAAATAACCATATCCATTAAGTTTCACTTTTCCACTAAAAGATTGTCACTAGCAGCACTTTTAAGTGGAATTCTTAAAAGGCGGAAAACTACAAAAAGAAATGTTTTCAAATATGCGAGGTCTCAGAAACATTTGCCTCTCATGCACCTTTTTCAGAAAGCTACTAGAAGAGGTAAACAGCCAACGCGAGGGGGTGAACAAAGAAAGGCAATGTCACGTGATACAGGAAGCAGGGACCCAATACAAAAGGGAGGCAGAGGGGCTCCCCAGGATGACCATGAAGGGGAGGCCGGGGGTCAGCTATGCATAGACATGGGGGCAGCCAGTCCTGACGGGCAGGTCAGAAGGTTCCAGGAGGAATTCCTTCCAGAAGGTGAAACTGATAAGAGTATCTGATATTTCTGAGAGGAGATGAAGACAGTCACTCTTAATAATGCACAGAAATAATACATAAAAAAAGACCCGTAACAGTTTCAGGGAAAACAAAAGGTTGTATGAGAAAGGAAAATTAATTATGTATATATTGCATAGCTCAGCTGTGAACAGCATTTAGATAGCCATAAAAATGAGTATCTCCAATGGGGGACCAAGCAGCGAAGGACCGCTGCTTTCCCTAACAAGCCTTGTCACCTCTTTGTGCGCAAGGATTACTTTGAAAAATGTAAAAACCAAAGGGAAGCTGGAAAAAGGCAAACTTATGGCGACAGTAAAAAGATCAGGAGGAAAGAAGAAATGGACAGGTGAGCACAGGTGAATTTCAGGGCTGAAAACTATCCTGTGTGACACTGTAATGGAGGGTACGTGTCCCTGTACGTTTGTGGGAGCTCACAGGATGGATGTATAACACCGACAGTGAGTCCTCATGTAAACCAGCTAATAATGACGTATCAACCCTGGCTCATTAACTGTAACAATGTACCTCACTAACTGCAAGATACTAATAATAGGGGGAGCTAGATGGGCACTTTGGAGTTTCCCCTCAAATTTTCTATAAACCTACACCTGTTCTAAAAAATAAAGTCTATTATAAACAAACAAACAAAAACCTAAAAGAAAAAAAAACCCTCAAGAAAAAGCAATTACAATACAGCAGAGTTTTCTGGAAGAAAGCAAAATTTAAGGTGAGACCTGGTGGAAGACTGGAAGTTGTTTACAGGAAGGAAAGTTGGGGATGGAGGGACATAAAGTTGCAGAGAGAAGAGGAGGGCCAGGGGAACAAAGAGAGGTAAGAGGGGTCGGAGGTCAGTGGGCTGTGCCAAGCGATGGATCGCAGGAAAGCCTCACGCAGACGGCACCAGGGGTTGTTGTGCAAGGTAGATCTGAAGTTCAGGAAAACCACCGTGAGAAAGGCGCTGGAAGACTCAAATGCACCCAGGGCCTGGGGCAGGGTGCTGCAAGACCACAGAGGCTTGGGACCGCGTCCTGTGTGACGCGAGCAACTGCCAACGTCCCAGCTGGTTACACCCCGTGCTGCTGGGCCTTCTGATTTTCCAAGAAAAGTCCGAAATTGGAACCTTTTATGTAAAATCTAATTTTAAAACTACTTTATTCAACACGCATACTCAGAGCAGATGGACCAAACAAGTGCTTTATGGGCCCGTGGGCCGCCAGTTTACAACCTCCGGCTGGCAGAGTATGAGACTCGGGCCAGGAGCCCAGGGCAGTAAGTGAGCCTGAACCGCAGGAGCGGCAGCAGAGCCGGAGAACGTGTGTGGACCCCGGACTAGAGGGACAAAAGAGAGGGAGCTGCTCTCTGATGGGAGGGGCAGAGGGAGGGGACTCTGTGACACCCTGGTTTCCGGTTGGGCTCCTCAGTGAATATGAGCACCGACCCTGGAGACAAACACCACAGAATCGGTGATGGGGGTGGGAGGCAGGAAACACAAAGTTTTATGTTGGACGTGTTGAATTGGAGGCATGCCATCACAGCCCAGGTAAAAGAAGTGTATACAGAACTGAAGTTCATGCAATAGTTATGGGCTGAAGTTTTAGATTTGACATGACTCGTACAGAAGTGGGAGGATGGACAAGGCCCGCAGAGAACGTGCAGAATTCCCGTGTTCACTCCTCAGGCATTCTCCTCAAGGTCCTACGATGTGCCAGGCACAGGCTGTGAGGGGCACAGTGTCCTAAGACACGAGAAGCATGGGCTCGTTCTCAGAGCTTACATCTAACAGTGCCTGCCTACCACACCACTGCAACTACCTTACAGTGTGAGAAAGGAAGAGTGAGGAAAACCAACAGCTAAGTCGCTGGGACATTTAGTCTAGACATGGTCTGCTGCACCTAATGTAACTACCATCGCCGCAGGCAGACCCTGCTCAGGCAGCTCCTCCACCCTCTCCTTGCCTTCCTTCTACCTCCGTCATCCATGGCTTTGCCTTTGCAGGGCAATCGCTCTATTCTAACCCTTAGTACTTTATACTGCATTAGTATCACCGTGTTTATCAGTCTCTCCCACCAGACTATAGGTCCCCTGGAATTGCCTTCCATCTGATTCCCCAGCAGCAAACTCAGCACCTAGGACATCAAGGAGCAGTTAACTGGTTATGTCCTGGATGAACTATAATTTCATCCCCAGTTAGGGTGGCCATTGTGTTGCATCCTTGACTTGTATCTGCCTAAGCTTAGCTGTCTGTGGCCTGACTCACCTCGCAAAGGTGAGTCCAGTACTGTCAGGCAAGCCCACCCATAAACCACTCCAGATAGAACAGAACCCAGAGTAACACACCAACAGCAGAGATGGCGTTTTATCTCTGCATCTGCAGTGCCCAGCACAGACTTCTTGCCGGTCTAAATTCCTCAAGTTACATCTTTAACCTATTTCCCATTTACTTATCCCTGGTAGAGGAAGGGAATGTTTTACATGCTCAGATCAAGTTACTACATCTTCCTTCAGCTCTTTCTTACTGAAGTTTAATAAGAGGCGCTGCCTGTCTCTCTGCCTGTCCATCTGTCTGATGGCCTACGCAGAGCTCACCTGCTGGAGCCCTTCAGTAATGGAAGTGACTGGAGCCATTCCGCAGGTCAGAGACGAGAGCATGTACCCATCTGAGCCAATGGAACTGTTAAAATTTCCTTGCTAAATGGAAGGAAGAGAAAAGAAAAAAGAGGCAATAGTATTAATAGTAACATGGAAAGGAATCAACTCAAACAGGGAAGGGTGTCTGTTCACTGTAGGTGGGATAAGATGGGAACAAAGCACACATTGCAGCTCAGAAACGAACGTGGCCTTGGCAGGTAGGCTAAACGGCTAGATGGACGGTTCTCAAAATGGGGTTAGCCCACGGACCCTGGATGTCCATGAGACGGGTCCATGAAGACAACATGACTGCCTTTCACACAAAGACATTAATTGCCTTTTTCACTGAGTGACATTTGCACTGATGGGCTCATTAGTACAAATTGCAGTAGTACCACGTCTCCACTGCCACACACACACATTTGCAGTAATAAATAGACACACAAAGAAAACACAAACTTTTTAAAATCTTGTAAAATTTTAAAATGTCAGTTTTGCTTAAACGTGCTCTTGATAAATTGGCAGTAAATTGTTTTAATAAATAGCAACCCTTGAGGACATGTCTTCTTACTATTCTGTGTGCCCAAACAGAAATCCGCACCCAGCGTTATTTTCGGCTGTGCACTGTACCCAAGGGAGTTGCCTGCCCTGAAGATAAGCTCTCCTAACAATGGCTTAAGTCATGATATTTGCCGGTTTTTTTCACAGAACACCACTTTCATGTGAAAGAACTATGAACAGACAAACTATGGTTATTCAGACTTAGGCATTTGGAAGATATTTTGTGGAAAATGAATGAAATGGGCCTGTCACTTCAAGGAAAGTTGGCAGCTTTTGTGCTCAGTGTGAAAATCAGAGCTTTCTATGAGACTGTCAGCTTCCCAATATGTAAAGACTTTTATGAGACCAGCAGTGATATTAATGAATGTAAATTTTTGGGTAACTCCGTGAACCCATATTTTCCCAGTGACTAATGCATAATGTTACAAAATCATGAATGAGTACAAATCGTTCAAAGTGCAAAGACCAAAGGTTTTTAATGTAACAGAGAACAAAAAGTTCATTAATGTAGCTTTCCAATTCCACACTGCAATTAAACTTGAGAAACAACTATTCATCCAGTGTGGGTTTAATAGTAAAAAAGAATGTCCACCATGATCCAAAAAGCCTGTAAAATACCCCTCCCTTTTCTAACCACATATCTCTGTATGGCCAGATTTTCTTTATATCCTTCATTCAAAACAACATATGACAACAGATCAAATGCAGAAGCAACTATGAAAACCCAGCTGTCTTCCAGGAACACAGGCATCGAAGAGACTGGGGGAATGTAAAACAACACCCCTCTTCTCACTAGAGGTTTGTTATGAGAAATAATTATGGTTGTAAAAATGTTGCATTAAAATGTAATGGGCTTATTATTATTTTAAATGAATTAATAAATGTTTTTACAATTATACAGTTTCAATGTCTAATATGGCAAAAATAACCCATGTAAACAACAGTTCTCTGGGGTTGCCAACCGTTTAGAGTGCAAAATGGTCAAGAGATGAAGAAATTTGAACACCATCAGACTGAATGAGTCCTGCCAAAAATACCAAGAGCTATTTCAGATCATTAAAAACTCTGAGCGTGTTTGCTCTGACTTCAGATAAGCAGGAACAACAAAGTTGGCTCCATCCACGGGTGCCATCGGTCTATGCCTTTGAACGCAACAGAGCAAAGTTCTTCCAATGTTCTGTATGGATTTTGGTAAGTTTGATATTTCTCATGTTCTACCCAATACCACCCCTTGCACAGCATGGTGACACTTCTCATTCCAGTGGTCCCCAAACTTCCTAAATTCAGCGTGGGCCTACGGTTTACAGCTATCCCTCGCAGATGGATATTTCTCTGCGTGTGGGTTAACAGGAAGGTTGTCAGAAGTTGGTGGCACGTGTGTTGTTCTACAAAACAGCACACACTTTCTAACGATACCCTTTTTAACTTCATATAAACTCAGTAGCGCAGAATCACACTGGCGAGGTGGACGGGATGGTGGCCCAGGGGGCTGGTTCCACTTTCTTATTAGTGAACATTTGGGGAAATGATACCAGGAAGCAGGAAGGTGAAAGAAAAATCCTTAACCAACGACTCGGGCAAGAAGGTACCTACAATAATCTAAAACTCAAAGTATTGTGGAAAAGAAGGAAGAGGTCAACAAGCCGCACGCACTATTGGTAGAACATGCTGTTGACATTCCATAGGAACATCTCGGTTTTGTTTTGAAAGAACCAAAGTTCCCAGACACCCTTACAGATCAATCTGCTCCTACGGGGAAGACATATAATCCCTTTCCAGGAGCGTAGTTAACATGGAACTGATAATGTGTTGAAGGGAAGAAAAATGGAGTCCCGTATTAAACATGATGACTCTCTCTGACCAAAAAGATGCAGCAATTTGTGTTTTGAAGTAAGTCCTGGGACAAATATCTTTTTAGAAATACAGAACTGGTTATTAACAAACAAATCAAGGATTTGACTTACTATGGCATCTTTAACAATCTGTTTGGCTACTTGCTCTGGTGTGCAAATAGATGTGGTCTCGGAAATAAGACGGGTTTCCAAAGGCTGAAGTGGAAAAACGGACATATTAATACCACTAAATTAAAAAGTCAATAATTCTGACAGCCCTCCCCTCCCCCTATTTCTAAATAATTCCAGTTTTCTACCTACGAGTAGATTCTTATTTTTGGAATTAGGTCCATCTGGATTCTAAACCAGTTTCTACCTGGTTACTGTGTAAAATTCAGTGCAGTAACTGGAGCCAGACCAGGAGGCCGTGGCCACTCTCTGTAGAACGTGTGGTCCTGGCTCCAGTGAGGACCATCGAAGCTAGAATGAGAACACATCACTGGTACAAGACCAGCAATACTTCTGCCTTGAATCCTCGCTGCTGGCCACACACCTGACCCATAGTGTTTACGCAAAGCCTAGGCTGCGTGCCCCGAGCAAGTCTGCTCTTATGAGTAGCATTTCTGTTCTCACTATACTTCCAGGCCAAGCGGAGGAATGACACCTGGACAGAGAATGAATGGTGACACATGGGCTCAAAAATTATTTAAAAGGGAGTTTAAGTTAGAAGTTTCAAAACTAAAGCCTTAAACTGCATGAAACTAAATTGTATTTACCACGCAGGCTTGAAAGAATTAAAAAAAATTGAAACCAGAATATATCTTCTTAAAATAGAAAAGCACAGCCCTTCATAAAAGTTGGATATTTCTTGATAAACCTGAAACTGAAGAGAAAGGCCTTCATGAGGTGTTACCTACCATTCATTCTCCCAGACCACCAGGCTGGTGTATGTGGCCAGATATACATTAGATTTAAAAGCACTATGGCGCCCCCTAAAGGGCTCACAGACCAAAGGTAGAATTTGATTTACCCCAGGAAGTCTGCCCAACATTTTACTGGAGGAAAAAAAAAACGCAGCATAACATCAAAATGAAATCTTCACAGGGAAATCACCACACTTTGTGAGCTCTGGCTTCAAACTAAAAAGACTGTTTACCAAATGTTGCAAATCTGCTTAGCAGACCACACTTATTCTAAGACAGACACGTGGCTTAAATTTACTTATTTGAAATAGTAATTTTAAAGGAAACAGAGCCAAAGAGAAATGCATAGGAAAAGAGCTTCTAAATCATAAACATCTTTTTGCAAATATACGGTCTATAGAGCATAAGTGCCAATTTTTATGCTGTGGAGGTTCACATAAGCATTATTATAAAAGACAAGAAAAACAATCAAGGCGGGTTCAAGGTGGTAAGTTCTGATTGATCCCTTTCTTCTCCACTTTATTTGTTTGCTCAGCGAGGATCTATGGTGCATCAGGGCAAAGAGCAGCTTCCTTTGAACAAACACAAAGCTTGCATTCAGTTCGGGACGACTGGGGGTGGCCGTGTAAATGTAAACGTCCAGTGGTGGTAAGCACCTTGGAGAAAACATAAAGCCAGGGAGTGCTATCTGAGATACAGAGGGTCAGGGAAGTGACATCCGTAGAGATGGAAAGAAACAAGGGAGTAAGCCATTCAAACAGCCAGAGAGAGACGACAGCACGAGCGGAAGCCCACAGGTGACAACAGGCTGGGCAAGCTCACGGAATTGACGGGCAGGGCTCCTGTGTGGCTGAGGGCAAGAGGAGAAAATGCTGTGGGCAGGTAGGTGGCTGAGGTCCAGACACTGTGGGACCCTATAGGCCTTTGGGTTCTATTCCAGGCGTGATGAGAGCCACTAAAGCTGCACTCTCCAAGATGTACATAGCTGCTACAAAATGTAATATTTAATTTTAACTGAATTATTTAAAAGTAAATAAAATTAAACATTCACCTTCTCAGTCCCACTAGCCAGACTTCAGGTGCTCAAAGCCACAATGTGACTACCATATTGCAAAGTACAGACAGAGAACATTTCCACCATTCTAGAACATTCTGTTGGACTGTGCTGCATGAGAGGTATTTGGTCTTTGGAGATTTTTTGTTCATTTGTTTTTTATTTTTTGTTTTTTTTGCACAAGAGGGTTTAAACAGGGAAGTGACAAGACCTGACTTAGGCTTTAAACAGATCATTAGTAACTATGAAGAACAGACCCCAGGGGGGTAAGAACAGAAGCAGGCACACCAGTTTGAAGGCTATTAAGGTCGTTCAAGCAAAAATATCACTTGGCTATGACTACGAGGATGGTAGTGATATGTGCAGTTTTTGTGTTTTGTTTTTAAAAAGGTCACATTTGGAATATGTTCTCAGGGTGGAGCCAAGAGGATTTGCAAATCAACTGGACATGTGTGAGGGGGAGAACCAAGGCTGGCTTCATTGTTTACAGCCTGAGCAGCTGAGTGAACAGTGGGTGCCAGGTAATGAGATGAAAACAATGTAGGGAATAAGAGGGAATCAAAAGTTCTGTTTCTGAAATGTTAAGTCTGAGGCTCCCATTAGCCCGACACATGGAGACACCGGATTGGCAACCAGGTCTTTAAGTTCAGGGGTGAGATCATTATTTTTAAAGAATATCATCTCATTAGTTAAAAAATAAGCTGTCTTCTCCCTCTTAAAGAAAAAATACCTTATTAATTGAATAAGGCTTCAAAGATTATCTGCAAAACTCATGGCCTTTGAAAATATGGCTGCATTCTCCAAGATTTCAAATGCAAAGTTCAGAGGCCTCTAGCTAGCACATAAATTGAAAGGAACTCAATTTTTTGACTGATGAAAATGCCTGTGGGCTGAAATGTGGAGGGACAGAAAATCAGAAAAGAGGTTTACAATGTTAAAGACTCAAAACGTGGCACAGAGGAATACTTACCTTTGTTTTGTTTTCTTCTGCAAACCCAGGGGTGTCTGTGTCTGGCGGGTAGGCCACTGTGACATAGACATTATATGGCTTCACCTGCGTTTCAGAAACAACATTGGCCCCTTCAGTAAACAAGATACAATTTCACATCCTCCCTCACCAGCCTGCACTGGCTGCCAGGCATACGTAATAAATACTGCCCTGATTTTCCCAAGAGGTGGCAAGGCCAACGGGTGACGCTGGAAGGAGAACTACCACCACCTGAGTCAGGAAACTGATCTCCATAGAGACCGTTTAGAAATAAAGAAGAAAAGCTCATCTTAATGCAGTTCTACTCCAGAAGGCACCTGGTCCTAAGGAATGGCCATCTATCCCCTTCTTCGTTTCTTCCACTCCCGCTGCCCATGAGGAAAGCGACAGCGCTAGAAGGAAGTCCAGTTGGTCTCCCCCTCACTGCATGCTCCTTAGGCACTGGGTTCAAGGCAAAGACTAAGTCTGCCCCTCCACCATCAGACTGTAAATCTGTTTTCCTTCACGGCTGCTCCTGAAACTCCTGTTAGGTTGATTTCATCCACAAAATATGTTGAGGCCACTGAAACCCCTTTCCTGGTGCCCTTCTCGTGCCACCCAGACCCTGGTCTAGAACTGTACGCACCCTGAGAAGGTTGCTTGCTCATGGGCTCCCTGTGCAGCCAGCCTCTGCCCAGAGGGGCTCAGGAGTCACTTCCTCCTCCACAGAATGGGCCAACAGGAATCTCCCCAAGGCAGAAGCCCCACGTCAGACCAGCCAGGCTTCTCTTCACAGCTCCCTCCCCTACTTGGAACTCCACCCCACTGTGAAAGAACAGGTTCTTAGGCTTGTTTACTTCACCACGGGGCCTCCACACTTAACTTCCCCACTCATAAACACACACCCAACGATTCTAGAAGATTCTCTTTCTAGTCAGCCAGGACACACCCTTCCCACAGCCTTCTTTGCAGCAGCCCTGCTCCACCCGGATGAGGGTGACGGTTCATACCGTCCGAATCTCTGCCATGACTTTGGTTTGCCATTGGCTCACTGCTTAGTCCCCATGACTTGAAGTGGGCAGGCAGCAGCTAGTAGTAAGATCAGCCACTATGTGTCTCAAGGAGGCTGAAAAAAGACAACGGGACTTCCTAAGGCAATGGCCTCTGAGAGTATCCCCGGGTCCCTTCTTATCGTGGAGCCCTTTTCCTAGTTCCATCCATGAAGCACAGTTCTGAAGCCTGTGGGCGGAGCCTGCCAACCTGGAAAGTGCAGGGAGACGTTTTTGTTGGTTCAGCTCCAGTGCAGAGGGCACAAGAGTGTGTTCACTCAGCACAGAAGGCATGTCGCTTCAAGGCCCAGCCATGCTCGTGAACAGCTCTGGATTCAGGCCAGGCCGTGAGGCTGATGAGCAAGCAAGTTCTCGTCCGCTTGTTCCTGACAGAGTGACTTTTAAAGCTGTCTCTGTTGTGCAGAGATCAGAGAAAAACAGCACCACGAAAGCCAGTAAGTGGTGACCAGGCAGCCCCATAGAGCCTGCGAGGACGGCTTGGATATGGTCATTTCTATGCCTGTCCTGTCCCCTCTGCCTGTCCCCACAGTGAGGATGGGGGTCCATACGCCACTGTGAGAGAGCATTTCAAAGCGGTGTTTCTCAAACTCAAGGTTATGGCTGAGCTTCCAAATGGTTAAGACAGCCTTTCAGAACAGCTTTCTCCTGGGGTGGGCACAGATTGTCAGGGTTGGGAGAAACCATTCCAATCCCTTTCCAGTGTGGTATCCACTCTGTAATAATGGAACCGAGTGAGTCTCTCCACTCTCTGGTTGGATATCGCCAGTAGCTAGTAAGCTGACCATTTCATTCACCCAATAAATACCTAGTGACTTTACTACATGCGTCAGTACTGTTCTAGGAACGAAGCATACGGACGTGAACAAAATAGACAAAACCCTTGCGCTCATGGAGCTGACGGTCTCCTGAAACTCTTGGTCAAATAATTCGCTAAAATCGAAATACATTAAACTATGTCTCTACTTTCCTTTATTTGACTAATCCCATAATCCCAGCAGAAAAAGAAATGAGGCTCACTCGGCTTTACTTGTTCTTGCTGAGATAATGCTGACGCCCAGAGAGCACCACGTTTTATAAGACTTTATAAGCCAGGACTTCACTAACAATCCCCTGCTCACCTGGCCAGTGTCTGCTTCTCCTTGCCACTGCTGATGGACCCCTCTCTGTCCCCGCCCACCCCCCTCGCACTGTCTCCCTTCTGCCGGACTCAGTCTCCATCAGACAGATAACCACCTGCTCAAGACTGTATTATCAAAACAATCCTACTTAAGATACGTTGTTCCTAATTCCATCAAATCAAAGACATGGGAGCTGTTGAGCTGACGTCCAGAATTTAAACCTCAGCTTCCTTTCAGGCCATGGTAGAAAGAAATGAAGTTAGAGGGAGGTGAGCATGACTGGGGCAAGAAAAGGACAAAGGACAACACCTAGTTTTCTGTTACTTGGTCTCTGCTTTCCAAAAAGATTAACTTTTAAAATCTTTAAATGATGTATTTGTACCTAAAAGACTGAATATTAAAAAAGACCAAAAAAAAAAAAGCAACACGGCACAGCATTCTTTCAAAATTACTTATGGTACACAAAACATTTCTAGGGTCCTACTTTAGTTTGGGGGCAAGGGTTGGGATGAACAGAAAGACTTATGCGTTAAACCGAAAGGACTGTCAAAAGTTTGAGCAATTCTGTTTTATTCACAGAAAACACAACCACACAGACTGGATTATCTAGCTTTCAAAAACACAACATTGAAAAACAAAAACAAAAAACCCCCACAACACTGGAAGTTTATAGGGAAGCAACTATTGTTTTGATGCGAGTTCTGCTATGGACAAATTAGGTTTTGATGACTGAATTTCTTTGCCCCCAAACCCATTATTTTTCATGGTACATGTTACTTTATTTTTTGTTTACATGAGGACATTTTTAATGGAGTTCAAATACGGAGAGAAGTCAAGCAGGCTGGCAAGTCCAGGCCAGCTACTTGCAGTGTGTGAAGCACACTTGTCACAAAGAGGCTGCAGGCTCTCTGTCTGTCCTAGCCACTCACACTCTTCTCCCTTTTCTTTATTAACATCTCTGTTCTACCTGGAGCGAAACCAGACTGCCCACATTATATACTTTGCCCTAAATTAGTGAATTCTGAAGTAGTTCTGCGAGACAAGACTTAGGGACAAAAAGCCCTCATGAGCAGATTTGTCATTTCCAAAACACTCCTTCACCTGATGGTTCCTAAGACAAATGAAGGGCTGAGGTACGTAACCAGATGAATCAGGCTTCTTCTGACCTGAGTTACAGATACAGCGTCTGCTGCAGAAAGAAAGAGGAAAAGGCCCAGGCCAGAGGAGGCCTGGGCTTTGTTACTATTTCTGTCACAAAGTAACCGTGTGGCTTTGAGCAAGTCTCCATGAACTTACTGAAAACTCAGTTTTCTTATCTATAAGGTGGCATAACATCTTCTACCTCATTTATTTCACAAAACTGTTTTAAAAATAAAATAGTTGTTTACAAAGGGACTTTTCAAAGTAAAAATTACAAAAGGAATTGCAATATTCTTACTTGACATTTTAGTCATACAAGACGTATTACAATGACCTATTATTGATTAGGAATACTAAACAAGCTGATAAAAAGGAAATTTGGGTCTGTTTCTTTTGAGATGAGAACAGCACAGTCCATCAGTCCCTAAGTGGCACATCAGGATTCTGTCACTGACCAACTCATCTGTGCTGCAACACTCATCCAATGTCCAGGCAGTGTGGCACTCTGTCACATACCACCAAGGGCTCTTTTCGGGATTTTCTAAATCAAGAGTCAGCAAGCTATGGTCTGAGGGCCAAACCTGGCCCTTCACCTGTTTTTACAAATAAAGTTTTATTGGAACACAGCCATACCTGTTCATTTATGTACTGCACATGGCAGCTGTCCTGCTATCACAGGAGATTGCAGTTGTTGCAATAGACAACACCTGGCCCTCAAAGGCCAAAATATTACTATCTGGCCCTTTACACACAAAAAAAGGGAAAAAAATTTGCTGACCCCTGATCTAAATCATTAAATGAGTTTCTCAAATCACACACAGTTACTAGAAGAGGGCTCACCACAATGGATTCTCTTCTGGGCATTTAACATCATAATGTAGTATTATATTTCAGCATATACGGCAATAGTATAATTTCACCTTGCCCTTTTCAGTACACGACTTTGGGTAGATATGTGTGATGTTCTCTAAGCATTCCCATGTGACAATAATACAGAATTCTACTCCACACAGCTGAGGTGTAAGGCTGTCACATCATGACACTTTGAGACTATTCCTAACCTCGCCCTTCTTTCACAAAATGTTCTATTAACTGTGAAAATAAAAATCATTCACTTTCATCAATATTTCTTTAAGATATTAAAATATAAGTATTAGGAGAGTCAAATGATTTTTTTCAGTCGAACCCTCTCATTTTATAGATAACGAAACCGAGACCAAGTTAAATGATTGGTCTAAAAGCTGAGAGCTAGACAGCTTAAGCGCTTCCCTCAAACACATAGTAATTTTATTATTCAGACAAAAATGTTTTTAAGTTAAGGAAACATCTCTACAGAATAAAATATCTAGTTAGCCTCATGCATACGCATACAGTATTTGACCAAGAATACAATGAAGATATTAGTACTTTGTGTATTAAATTAAGCAAGCAAAAACCTCACAACCATTTTGTTTATGGAATGAAAAACGTTAACTTTTTCATTGCAAAATTGAAAAATGTTAACTTTTTCATTGCAAAGTTCAGGCATTGAACCAATTGATTCTCTGTCACTAATGTCAAATCTACAATCTGTAATTCAATATAACAACATGTGTAAAGAAGCTACAAACTAAAGAGGAACATTTGCTGAGCTGAGGAATAAATATAAAACCAAATACAACGTTTACCTCCATCTGCAAAGCTTCAGCCAATCCCCTGATGGCAAACTTGGACGAAGAGTAGGCTGTGAAACCGAACAGTCCCACCTGTCCCGCCTGGGAGGACAGAAAGACGATCCTGCCCACCCGGCGCTCCTTCATGGTGGTGATCACGGCTCGGCTGGGGTACACGCTGCCCAGGTAGTTGATGCTCATTAGTCTCTGAAGGGAGCAAAGAGGCGATGAGGAGTGAACAAGGTCAAAGCCACAAGGCAGGGCTCACGGGAATTCGGTCTGCTCTCCAGATTGCAGTTCTCCAATGGAGTCCAACTGACTGGGAGCTCAGTGGATTTGGTAAATGAATGAAGGATTAAATGATCCTGTCAATGAGCTGTGATGCTCTGCTTCTATTCTCTGAAGTCTGTTTCTGTATATAGCCTTGCATTCTCACAATGGCAGCACTTACGTGTTTGCTGAAAATGGGTCAGAACTCGTTCTCTCCTTGTAAAACGTACACTGCATATTGCAGGTGATACTTTTTGCCAGACAGTTTTAGAAACAAGCTTCAAATATTTCCAGCCTTTAGTTCTAAGCTAAAGAAAGACCCCAAAGAGACTAGGACAGAGGTTAACAGCATGGACTGTGGTTTGAAGCTTTTGCTCTACCATTTACGACCTATTTGATGATGAACAAGAAAAGTCAGATACTCTACTTATTTCTGTAGCTGAAAACAGGTTAATAATAGTAGTATCTCATAGGGCTGTTGCAAGGATTAAAAGAGGAAACACAAGTTGGATGCTAGCGCAGCCCCTGACCCACAGTAAGTACTCAATAAATGTTGGCTCTTATATCATGATGGGTAAGATGTTACACAGGTACAAACAGTATATTTTCCCCTCATCCTGGGAACTCTTAAAAACTTTACATTTTAACTTGAAAATGTAAGACTTGCACTAAAATGTTTTTATGCTAAAAGTCTTGTAAAAATACTTCACAGGGGAACTTTGGATCAATCATGAAATGTTAACTCAGTAGAATGATAGATCATTTTTAGAAATGTTAGGGGGGATATTTATTGTGTAAGTTTTAAAAAAGCAGAGGGTAAAATGTATTTATGCTGTGACTATAACTATTTCAAGTATTAAATAAAATTACATGTATATAGGGGCAAAACCAAGGAAATAACAGATAATTATAAGTGATTGTGTTAGGATGCTGGGATTTCCATTTTTTCCCAAACTGTCTTTTAATATCATTACTGTTTTGATAATAAAAATGCTCTAAAAAAGTATTTGAAAAAAGATAGCACACTGAATTCAAGGGTTAACTTCATCTCCCTTCAGCGATCCCACTAAAATCTCAGTAAAAAGATGTCTTTTTTTAAAGGCAAGAACCCACAAGAGCAAAGAAAATCAGAGCAATAAAATTTTGGAAGTGGAAGTACAGAATGACAAGTGGTAACTACCTTAGCAGAAGGCTGAATGTTAAGCCAAGAGCAGAGAAACTGAGAATCAGGATTGTACCACAGAACACCCAAAACGCTCAAGTACCTCTGGGGCAAAAGGCTGGGCATGGGGCTGAAAGACAAGAGTATCAACTAAGAGTTTGTTTAAAAAACAGTCAGATGGGCAAATCCACAGTTATAATCAGAGATTTCAATACCTCTTTTTCAATAATTCATAGAAAAAGTAGACAAAAATCAGTAAGGACATAGAAAACTTGAACAATGTTATGAGCTCAATTGACCTAATCGATACTAATAGAACACTCCATCCAAAACAGCAGAAGACACATTCTTTTCAAGTGCACGTGGAATGGCTACTAGATAGACTATATCCTGGGCCATAAGACAAGTGTCAATAAATTTTTAAAAATTCAAGTCATACAAAGGCTGTTCCTTGGCCACAATGGAATTAAACTGGAAATCAATGAGAGAAAGACTTCTGGAACACACCCAAATATTTCAAAACTTCTAAATAACCCAAGGGTCAACACAGAAATGAAATGGGAAATTATAAAATATTTTTAATTGAATGAAAGTGAAAATACATATCAAAATTGGTGGGATGCTGCTAAAGCAGTATTTAGGAGGAAATCTGCAGCACTTCAGTATCTGTGTTAGAAAACAAAAAGGCCTCAAATCAATGACCTCAGCTTCCACCTAAAGCAACTAAAAAAAGAGCAAATTAAAACAAAAGCAGGAAAAAAAAAGGAAATAATAAAAATGAGAGGAAATAAATGAAACAGAAATTCAAAAACAACAGAAAAATCAATAAAAGCAAAAGCTGGTTATTGAGAACATCAATAAAATTGATAACCTCTAGTCATACTAGTCAGGAAAGAGAGAAGACACAAATTTTCAACAACAGGATTGAGAGAGGTGACATCACTACAGACTCTATGGCTATTAAAAGGATAATAATGGAATATGATGCATAACTTTGTGCCAATAAATTCAACGACTTAGATAAAATGGACAAATTCCTTGAAAGACACAAGACCAAAGGTCACTCAAAAAGATATATATGTAGCCAGCCAGTACACATATTAAAGAAATTGAATTAAATTCATAAACCTTCCCACAAAGAAAGCCTCAGGCTTTACTCAATTCCACACAAACTCTTCCAGAAAACTGAAGAACATTCCTCCGCTCATTCTATGTGACCAGCATTACCCTAATTCCAAAACCAGAAAATAACATTAAAAGAAAAGGAAACATTACAAGAAAACAAAAAATGTCCCTCAAGAACATAGAAATGATACTACATCATAACCAAGTAGGATTTATCCAAGGAGTGCAAGGTTGAACATTTGAAAATAAATCAATGTAATTCACCATATTAACAAACCAAAAAAGAACTCTATGATCATCCCAATAGATGCAGAAAAAGCATCTGACAAAATTCAACATCCATTTCTTTTAAAAAGTCTTGGCAAACTAGGAATAGAAGGAAACTTCCTCAACTTGATAAAGAGCATCTACCAAAAAACAAAAACAAAAAACCTATAGCTAACATCATACTTAATGGTCAAAGACTGAATGTTTTCTCCCTAAGATCAGGGACAAGGCAAGGATGTCTGCTCTCACAACTTGGACTCAATTCTGTGCTGGACATTCCAGCCAGTGTAATAATAGTGTTCAGATGGGAACGGAAGAAGTAAAATGGTTGCAAATGGCATGACATTGGATGCAGAAAATCTAGTGAACACTAGACTTAATCATTGAGTTTAGCAAGATTGAAAGATCAATATACAAAAATCAACTGTACTTCTCTATGTTAGCAACGAACACTCAGAAACTGAAATTTAGAAAATACCATTTACACTAGTATCGAAAAATATGAAATGCTGAAAAACGATGTGCAAGACCTATACACTGAAAACTACAAAACCTTGGGGAGAGAAATTAACGCTAAGTAAGTGGTGATATAGACTATATTCATGGATTAGAAGACAACCTTGTTAAAATGTCAGTTGTCCCACGTGGATCTATAGAGTCAATGCCACCCCAATCAAAGTTTTAAAATAACTCTCATTCATATCCACAGGTAGGTAAAACAACCAAGACAGCTCCATGAAACCATAAAGAAAGGAATTAAAAAGGAAAATGAAGAGAAGAGTGTTGGAGGTCCCCAAGAGCCCCTCGCTGTGTGATTCACTAGCAGGCCTCCCAGGACTCGGCATATAGCCGTGCTCATGACTGACTGACTGCAGTAAAAGGACATAAAGCAAAATCAGCAAGGGCAAAAGGCACCCAGGTGAGAGTCCAGAGGACATGAGGTGTAGGTTTCTGGGAGTCCTCTCCCCATGGAGTCATGCGGGGGTGGGGTGTGATTACTTCCCCTGGCAATGATTTGTGACATGTGCAAAACACTGTGTATAAGCATTTTACATGCATGTGAACTTCAATAAAATTAAAACTGAAAACAAGAAATCAAACAAAAAAAGTAACTGAGATACAATTTGTTTTAAATAAAAATGAACTCTTAGCTTCAGAAAATGCATCAAATGTGGTAGCGTGTCTGCTACCAGGGCTCACTGATGATAATAAGCCTGTTCCTGGACTTGACTAGAGCAATCCAAGCGACCAAGCCCGAGTAGGGAGAGGGCAGAGGGGCCTTGGATGGTGACGCTCCCCTGTCACCTCCATTCAGGGCAGCCAGGGGACGGAGGGGTCTTTCCCTACCGACACAGAGGGTGAGGCCCACGACAAACAATTCCCAGAATGAGGCCTCATCGTTGGAATAGAGGCACCAGGTTTTGGGTAAACAGTTCTTCCTTTTCAGAAGGGTGGTTCTCACGGGGGTGGGGCCACTTCCAACATCCCCTACCCGCTGCTTGAGCCCGTGCTGTTCTCTGTCCTCTCTCCCGCCACCCACTCTCCGTGGTCGCCCGTGACTGTACCTCCATCCACTTCCCAATGTCCCCATTTTTTGCCTTGACTACCCCAACAGCTCCTAGAAGTCTCCCTGACACAGCGGGAAGAAAAATCCTTCGGAAACTGAAATGCAGGTCCCGGTACTGTCTAGGCAAGCTTAAAACTCCTGCGAGGTTTAGAACTAAAATCCAAACGGCTCACGGGGGCCTTCAAGGCCGCAGCAGATCTGGCCCCTACCCCACCCCGCCCATCGCTCAGGGCGCTCCAGCCACACAAGCCTCCTAGTCTTTCCGTAGGTTTGCCAAGCTCTTCCCACCTTGGGGCCCTTGCAGGCACTGGCTTTTCCGCCTGAGATCTCTCCCCTGGTCTCTTTGACCCCATTCTTCAGGTCTCAGACCCCGAGGCAGGGTCTCCTACACCACCTAACGGAGCCCCTCGGCTCCTTTCCTGTTTTCCTCTCCACGGAGTGCGTCCTCTGAAATCACACTGCTGTTCTGCTTGCCCCTGTGGGGTCGGTCCCACCTCACCAGGGCCAAGACTTGATTCTCTTGCTCACCATGGCATCCTCAGGTGCCAGAACAATGCTTGACTCACTGGAGTCTTTCTCGAATATTTGTGGATTGAATGAATACAGGGAGAAGGACGTTAATATTTACTAAGCAGCTACTGTGTGCTAAGCATTATGCATACGCTATGTTATTTAATCCTCATAGCTCTGGGAACTGTATATCCAGTTTACAGGGATGGGAGCTAGGTCGAAAGAAAAGCTGAGGCCAGAAGAAAAAGAGTGATCTGCCTGAGATCACACAGCTAGCAAATGGTTGGACTTGAAATTAGAGCTAAGATTTAAAACTGGTTTAGCCCGATGCCAAGTCCACTTTTTTTCCTACTGTACCCGTGCTGTTGGGCAACAGAGAGCAGCAAACAGTTATGGGCGTGGGTACAGGTGCGGGAAGTTAGTGGTGGTGTGGGAAAAAAATTGTGTTTTCTTTTTTAAATACGAGAGGGGGAAGGAAGAAAGGAAGGAGGGAAGGAAGGGAAGGAATGAATTAGTGCGAATGGGAGACTGAAGGTTGAGAGCAAAGTGAGTTTGTTAAAAAGACTAGACTTGTACATTTTTTAATATTTCAACAGGTTTCATATTATAGCTATTTTACCTCTTCCTTCCATCTCACCTACTTCGTATTTTCTCCTTGTCATTGATACCCACGTACATTCATCCACTTAGTTTCTCCTATTCTCACTCACAATTATATACCCCCACAAAACATCCACTCAATGTTCTTTGTACTTCCATCAGACACACAAATGTAAGCAATCCCTATACCCTCTGTCCCCAAGCAGACACACCCCACTTCCCAAAGTCCCAACTTTACATCCGTACATTTATTATTATAAACGTGTAACTACTTGTACCCCAGTCCTCTCTTTGCCCTTCACATTCAGTCAAGGTGAGTCTTCTGCTAAGAGAATAGATCTTCAGTGTTCTCACCACACACACACACACACACACACACACACACACACACACACACACACAGACAACTATGCGAGGTGATGGATGTGTTCATCAATTTGATCACGGTAATAATCACTCACAATGTAGACGTATCTCCCCCCACACCACCTTTCACACACTGTCTCTCTCACACACACACCCTCTCACACACCCTCCTCTGTTGCTGGCCACCCCAGAAGTCCTTCACCTCATCACTTCATGTGGAGGTTACTACTACAACTATTTTCCCCAACTGACTCTTTACACAGCTGTTGAAACAATCTTCAAAATCTGCCTTTGATTACTTACAGATAAAGGTATCCAGGTCCAGACAACTATCTTTAAGCCTAGCTGATAAAGGACCCTTAAGACACTCCAGTCCCCTCTGCTTATATCTACATCCAGACTCTCCTGACGTGACCTTAAGTCAGTGTTTAGGGTGCTTTCCCGCAGCCCACCAGAAGCAAGATACCTGAACGACTGCTCCAGCAGTCTCCTTTCCTATAAAAGGGGATGCAATTTCACTTTGCAGAGTAAAGCATTCACAACCCATCACTACTATGATGAAGGCTCAACAGAACATTAAGAAAAAGATGTCTGATGCAATGTCAACTAAAAAAAACGTTTTGCACTTAAAGATTTCAGATCGGATGTGTATTTCTTTAGGGCTCAAATAAACAACTAAGATTCCATGGTAAACCTGTTTAAAAGCATAATCATAAATATGACGCATTACCTTTTTATTCTTGATCCGAGAGCTCATAAAGACTCTGCTCTTCAACGTTTTGATTTTTCACTATTAAAAATACTGACACTTGACATGAAAATCCAGCATCTCTAGGCTTACAAGAGCTTTCTAAAATGTATGACCTCAGTGATGCGAGGGTGAGATTTGCCCTTAAGTTTGGATGGTCATGGCATTGAGACCAAAATCTTGTCTAGCCTCTCTCTGGTCTTCTAAAGCGCCTATTAAATCGGAACTCATTTCATCAATTTCATTTGTAAAGCCTTTACCCATGGCCTTGTTTTACTTTTTAGTGTATGGGCTACTTCAATGAGCAAAAAAAGCAAAATTTTACTTACTTCAAAAGTACTAACTTCAAGATCTTCAAATGTTCCTGAAACTGACATTCCTGCACAGTTTACAAGCATGTCCACGGGGCCCAGTTTCTCCTGTGCCTGGAAAATTTTATCAGAGCAGGCATTAAGAAAGAGAAGAACCAACTTAGTAGCAAATCAAAGCCAATAAAATGTATCAAACTATTAAAGCTATCAGGAAGATTTACCCATTCCAAGCCACAGAGCAAAATGGTAAGAACCAAGAGAAAGGCATGTGAATTCATTCCCAGTAGCCCAACCTCTTACTTGTTTTATGACATTCTCCACTTGGCTATAGTCTTGAGATACATCGACTGATATACAAAGCACCACCTGTTAGAAAGAGAAAAAAATGATCAAAGCTATCAGGTGTCTGAACCTACTTTTAAAAGAATTTTTTTTTTTTTTCAATGAAAGGCAATTCTTTCCAAAAGATAAGGAGTACAATTTTGGATATACCAATTGCAGTATTTGAAACCTGCTGACAATAAAATTAGTACGGTTTAATTTTCTTGGCGGTTGTCATTGAAAACTATTCTGAGCAAACTCAAAAGAAATATTGGTCAAAGGACACAGACTCTCGGGTATAAGATGAATAAGTTCTGGGGATCTAACATATAACACGGTGACTGTCGTTATTAACACTGTCCTATTGGATACTTGAAATGTGCTAAGAGAGTAAACTTAAGTGTTCTCAGCACACACACAAAAATGGTAACCATGTGAGCTGATGGATATGTTAATCAACTTGATTGTGGTAAGCAGTTCACAGTGTAAAAGTATACTAAATCATTACATATGCCTTAAATATACATTTTGTTTTTCAATTATACCTCAATAAAGCTGGAAATAGAAAAAAAAGTGTAAAATGCTCCTCTTGAAATGCCACCAATCTAGCATGACAGAAAGCAGGTCAGTGATCACCGATAGCCAGGAATGGAGGGAGGGAGGAACTGCAGGGGGCAGGGAAAACCCTGGGGGCGCTGGCAAGTTCTCTGTGGATGTCGGTGGTGGTATCACACGTGCATACATCTGTCAAAAGCCACTGAACTGTAACACTCTTTAAATGGGTGGTTTATTGCATATAAATTCTATCTCAAGTTGTTTAAAGGAATACATAAATTATATAAAGAATATATAAATTGTACATAAATTATCTCAGGTTGTGAATATCTTAAGTTGTTAAAAAGAATGATAACAAATCTAATACACAGGTTTAAAAAACTATTCCCCTTGGAACAATATCACAACTATGACTGCCGTACTGGGATTCAGTATCAGTAGGTGGAATAGAGATAAGCAAACACTATCTACTTGCAGGAGACCTCAGGTTGGCACCTGCTGAGCGGCTGAGCCACGGGCACTATCTTCTAAGGACCAAGGGTCAATCTGGGCCTGTGGGAGCTGAGCTGGGAGCCCAGTCATGTTTGGTTCAGTCCGAGGTTTGCTTGCGATCCCCGGACTCCGGACTGACCCGCCACTCAACAGACCCTTTAGACGAGGGGTCACAGAGCCGAACCCCAGAGCCCACCCAGCACAAAGCTGGTGGTGCTCAGGGGTGCGCTGCAGAGCAACGGCAGGAGGGGTTCAGCCTGTGCTTACCATGGAAACCAAGTCCATTCAGTCTTGGGAAAGGGAGGAGAAAAGAGGAAACACACATATGGGTGCTTACTTCGGTAGAAATATAGGAAACTGAAGTTCCGAATCCTAATAGGGACAACGAGCTCCTGTTTATTTTTCCTTTTGTGGGTGATGTTTTTGAAGCAGTTAGACTCTTGACCTAGGTATGTTCTACGTTCCCAGGGAGGGCCCTGAGAGAAGCAGGAGGGTGTCCCTGATTTCTCAGTCCTAGGAATCCTGCCGTGGCGAAACTGACAGTTACGCTCAGGGGAAGGCAGACCCACCGTGTCGTGGGGCATGTAAGTACATGAACGTTGTGGATCCACGTGCACTTGTGGGTACAAGGCAGTGGGCGTGCGGGAAAGAGCGTGCATGCGCATGGCTCTCGTGAAGCCTGGGTTCCAACCGTGTCCCTTCGTGAACTAGCTGAGCAGGACGTGAGAAGGCTGTGGCGGCCAGTACTGCCAGGGCGTCAGAAGCTAGTGATGACTGACATCCCTACCAGCTCAAAGAAGTCACGATGTGAGAAATGACGCTGCGACCAGGGAGGCCAGAGGGGAATAAAAAGAGAACAATGGCCACAGGGTTTAGGGGCAGGAAGTTTTACTTAATACAAGGAACCCTGTCCAAACTACCTAAGTTCTTAAGAAAAGGAAACCACAGCCTTCGCAAATGTAACCTGAAATAGTCCAGACTTGAGGGGTCACCCTTGGATTTTATCCCTGGATCACCACGTAGAAAACATTTTTTAAAAGTGGGAATAGGAATCAAAGGATTAATTTTTAAACATGTGTTTTTATACAGCCTTAGACCATTTACTGTAAATAAAACCGATACCATAGACGAGTGGAATTTCAAAAAACAGTGTTAACAAATTACCAGGAAGAAAGTGTCTACAGGGCACTGCTTGTTGACAAGCCCGTTCTGGGCCCAAACGAAGGATCAAGCACCATCTTGCCCACCCCAGCCCTGATATCTGCCCCTCCCCTGTAGAAGTCAGAACTTTCTATATGATCTTTAGCTTCTGATAGAGGAGGAGGGGGCAGGAGTGGTGAGGAAGTCCAAAGCAGAGAGATGGCGCTGGTGCCAGGCAAGACTGGCCTTCAGCCATAAGCATTCAAGCCTTATGGTTTTAGATGACTCTTCCTTCCCTATGAGAATGACACGAATATGGGAAAGAAATGGGGAAATTTGCTGCGCTGGCAGCTTTGCTATATTTGTGGGCTTCAGAGAAAAGGGTACAGGCAGAGGTCACAGTACTAGAGAAAAACTCACATATGTGCACAGGAGCTGAGGACGAGGATTTCTACCTGCAGCATAGAATGCAATAGCGAAAAAAAGCAAACAGCCCAACCATAGGAGACTGATTAAATAAATTCTGGGGTACCCAATACTATGCCACAGCAGTTTAAAAAGATGAGAGGGATCTATTTTTATTGACATGAAAAGATCTCTAATATATTCTGGAAGGAAAAAGAGGCAATTAAAACTACAATGAAATACCATTTAAAACCCACCAGAAAGGCCAAAATTGGAAAGCCAGCCAATACTAAGTGTTAACAAGGTGTGCGGCAATCGGAGGCACCAACCACCAGTGGGAGGGTAACCACTTTGGTGAAGTTGAAGATACGCATACGCTCAACTCAGCAATTCCATTCGTAGGTAGATTCCAGTCTTGCATATGTGCGCAAAGAGACAAACTTTAGTAATAGCAAGACACAAAACAAACTAACCAAAAAACTGGAAACAACCTAAATACCCACCATCAGTAGAACTGATGAACAAAAGGTAGTCTCTCCATACAAGAGAAGACTATACATACGGCAGCAAAAAAAAAATGAGGGAACTAACACTTTGTGCAGCAACATAGAGGAATTTAAAAAATTGTACCAGGTGAAGGAATCAAGCTGCACAAGAATCCATAGAGAATGATGTCATACAAATCTGAAGAGAGAGAAAGTAGGCTAGTGATTGCCTAGGGCTGGGAGGGGGTTGGGAGGGAACGGGAAATGACTATTAGTGGGTATGGACCTTCTGCATGGGTTGAGGGAACTGCTCTAAGATTGGTTCTGGTGGCGGTTGTGCAACTCTGGATGCATTGAAAACCACTGAATGGTACACCTCAGATCAGCAAAGTGCACACTAGGTGAATTGTAGCTCAATAAAGCTGTCCCAAAAAAATGATGCAGAAGTAAACAATGTACTATATTAGGGTCACATACATTTATGATCAAATTATAAAGAAAAGCAAAGGAAGGATCAACGCAAAAATCAGGTTGGGGGTTCCCTGTAGGAATCATACACAAGGGTGAAGCTAACGTGGGATTCAGGGCCTCGGTAAATTCCATTACTTAAGCTGGGTGATAAGTACGTGGGTACTGATTTGTTATGTTTTATACTGAAATATATACTATATATAGACACATACCATTTTATTCATCAAACAATTCCATAATCAAAAAAAAATTTTAAATGTCCCTTTCTCCTTAAGTGTTTATATAAAGTTGATTTAAATAAATAATTGAAATAAAATCACTTTCTGGTAAAGCACTGTTATTTGATCGTGTGTGTGTGTGTGTGTGTGTGTGTCTCTGTGTGTGTCAGAGTCTATACATTTTTTATAAGAATCTGAAATTCTAGATAATTCAAACTATTCTACCTTTTCAAAAACAGTCTAATACGTTTTTTTTTTTTAATTAAAGTTTATTGGGGTGACAATTGTTAGTAAAGTTACATAGATTTCAGGTGTACAATTCTGTAATACATTATCTATATCTCACATTGTGTGTTCACCACCCAGAGTCAGTTCTCTTTCTGTCACCGTATATTAGATCCCGTTTACCCTCTTCTACAGACCCCCTTCTCCTAATACGTATTTTTAATCTGGAAAATCTTACATCTTTCAATGAACTGTTTCCTTCAAACAACTGTATTGATTTGTACAGAAAATGCTTCAAGAACACAGTGATTTTTACCTGTTTATCATTAATCGAGTGCTTTTCAATTTCTTTCTTTGCCTGCAGGAGCCTCTCCTGAAAGAAAGAGAGAACAATTAGTTCTGGTGATTGTCTATTTGCCTGCTTGTTCATTTAAAAGGAGAGAAAAAGCAATTATTATTCATATTAAGTATTTATTAAATTCAAGACAACACCCAAGACAGCATCTATGTTGCACAGCAATGGGCCAGTTTACGAGAGAAAGAAGCTGTCGCGTATGGTAAGCTATGGCTAAGTGATAGCACGTTTTTAAATTCACTGCGTAGAAAGATAATAGAAAAATAAGCGAACTTCAAAAACCAATTAATGATATTAATTGCTGATGGTTACCCTATTAATTCGAATCAGCATTTTGATCTGACGTCACAAGAAAAACCATATGGATATGCAATGCTTCCCCAACTTAAGGGTACACGTGCTTCCATGTCAAGAGTGCTTTCGTAAGAGATTCTCCAATATTTTCCTCCTCTACTATGAAAGCATCTACAGTAAAAATCACTTTTCAGGTGGACCAGGTGAACCTATGCTTGGCTACTCTCAAAAACGCTCATAAGACAAGCAAAGGTACACATGTAACTGAATAATTTTTCCAAGGTCTCAATTTCGCTTGTTTCACTCATTTTCAAGAAGGCCAATACTGGTTTACAGTGTCTTAATTGGCTATGAAAGATGTAAATTAACTACATGCCAACAGCAAAGAGAAATAAAAAAGGAGAGGCCATCCTTCAGAAAGACACATAGGTTTTCTAAACATGAATGTGTCTATAATAAAATAACATTGTTCTATCAATAAAGATATACACAACTTGACTTTGCCCAAATCACAATAAAAAATTACATTAGAAAAAAAGGGATTTCTCGATGCCAGAAGGCACGCCTGCTCATTCACCCCCAGCCAAGCAAGGAAACACAGGGCACCCTCTGCTTCCTTTTTCACCTGTCTCGTGGCAAATATCGGCGTGGTTAAATCTCACAAAATGCTATTTTATTAAAGTTGTGTTTCCATTCTTGTAAGGTGGCGTCAATGCCAAGGCAAACTCACTATGAGAGAAGTCAGGGTATAAAAAGGTAGTTAATTCTGCTTTTCTTGATTTTAAAAAGAAATTATGGACGTCCAGGCCTAATTCCCTGTTATTATTTGAACATCCCCCCTGAGCCCTCCATGGCCTGCCGTTCTCCCTGGCTCTGTTCTTCTGTGCACCCCTACCTGGGCAGTCACTGTACTACTGACCCTCTTTTGTGCAGAGGCGCCCGAGTCCCCCAAGCACCGGTGCGGGGCTGGCGTTCCCATTCCCAACATCAGCCCCACTTCCTATCTCCATTCTACAAATATGCTTTGAGCACCTGCTATGAGCAAACTATGCCGGGCAGAGAACAACAGCAGTGGACAATACAGCCCTGATCACCTCCCCCCAACCCCAGGAAGCAAGAGGATTCTGCAACTGTTCATGGGACTGGTTTCACCGCTCTGGGCCAGGGAAGCAACTCTGGCAAGAATAACAGGCCAGGAATCAAGCGAAAAACACGCCTGTGTCAACTTGACTAAACAAAACCCACGTTTTGTCAAACTGCTGGGGAGCAGTGAGACTCCTCTGTGGGGTCTGGGTTTGCCCAGAGATGTGTATCATGTCATAAGCAAATTAGAGAGAGACGTGGACACATCCTTCAGGAAATCGCTCACAAGCCAGCACCTCCGGTGGGCGGAGGGCTCTCCAGGGCTTCCTGTGGCCTGAGTTTGTGTTGGCCTCTGCCGTCTCAAGTTCTGCAGCCTCTGTGGTGTTGCCTAATAGTTGCTGGCACTAAATAAACATTTGTGGAGCTGACCTGACTTCAGCAAAGAAGCCTTTGCCCTGAAATGACAAGTGGTTCAGGAATCGCACCTCAAACCAGAGATGGGAGCGATTTCCAGTGCGGGTGTCGACAGCAGGACGCCCATGCAGCCTCTCTGAATAATTTAAGGTTGAATGAGAAGGTTCGTAATGATGGACCTAGAACACTTACCTCATTTCGTGCAACCAGAGTTATGAACGCTCCTTGTTTGTAGCACTCGATCGCAATACACTTTCCAATACCACTGGAACCTCCCGTGACCTGAAACAAACAAAAAAAATCTTCTTAGTACTTGACATTTCCCTTGTGTGGGACATTTACTGAAAATAATTATGACGGGCCCTACAAACCAATCTATAAGAACTAGATTTTTAGCTTTTGTAGCTTCTCCATCCCAGACTTAACGAATGGGACGAGCACAAACGTCAAACTGCACTGTGGGCAGGGCCCGCCACTTCCAACGTCCCCAGTACTGAACTATGGACTGCACACCAATAATCTTTTTCTGAATTCATCGGAAGGCAAGTGCCCTATAAATCTAGCTAATAAAGAGTACATTCATCTAGGTGGTGAATACACAATGTGATATATAGATGATCTATTCCAGAACTGTACACTTGAAACCTATATAATTTTACTAACCATTGTCACCCTAATAAATTTAATTAAAAAAAAAATACATTTGTCTGCCTTTGAGTCCAAATCCAACTGAATCATATTTCCTTTCTGCAAACCTCCTATGCATGACTAGCTTTATAAGAGATGAAAAAGGGGGCACATTCTCTTCTGATATTTTAAATGGCCGCTTATTATAAAGTATTCTATGGTCACACGGAAATCCTGAAAAGTACAGCTTTTCTTCCTGTACGATTCTGCCCCTCGCCATCTACAGCTCAGCCATACTGGCTGTCTTTCAGTCACATGCTCTCTCCAATCACCAAGTGGGCCTTTGCATATTTCCCCTCCCCTGCCAGGAATGCTCTTCTCCCCACTTTCGTCTAGCTGGCACCTCCTCACCCATCAAATCTCAGCTCAAACATCACTGCCTCAGGAAAGCCTTCACTCACTGCGGCGCCCTGACCATCACCCACTTTTCAGCACTGCGTCCTTTTTGCCTTTCGTTTATACGCGCACAGAATCAGCTAAGGATTTATTTGCGTGAATACTTAATTCATAACCATCTCTCCTATCACCGCCCCAAAAGCTCCATTAAAAATACCCACATTATTTTTGCTCCCCCACTATATTCCTAGCACTTTAGGACAGTGCCTGGCATGTAAAAAGGATTTAACGTCATTAGACAAATGCAACTTCATCTTTCTAGTCATTTTCCCTATGCAAGTTATGTCACGGGGGTCAGGTGAAGGGGAAGGAAGGTGTCAGAGACACATCTGTCTTTACAGGGTACTGTATCCTACCTAAAAAATAATTGTGTCGTAATGTCTTATGTCAAAAAACTAAAAGGTTTCACAATACTGCATTAAGTAGCTCTATCAAAACTCAGTTAACCATGTCCCTGTAAGTCAAACATTTAGATTATTTCGAATATTTTACTGTTACCTATTAATCGTGCTGTAAGGAACATATCCGACCCCAGCCTGTTTTAAAATCCTCAAGAAGCCCCTTCCTACAATGTTCTGACCTCCACATGACTCCTCTACATCTCCTTCTTCTCCTTAGCCTCATCTTTCCACCGTTGAGATTTCTTTAGAGGATCATTAACCAATTATCTACAGAAGGTTACAGTAAAAACATACTTGTTGCCTAGGTGAAAGTTGGCTATCGAGATAATTCATGGGTGGCTTTGCTTTATTAATTTGCACCAGACATTCCAATTCCATAGCAATTATCAGGACCCCTAAAAATGTTACGGCTGTTTTATGATGTTCTTTCTGCTGCCTAAATGTCCCTCCACCCAACATCTACCTATTCTGCAGAAGCTAGTTCCAATGTCCCCTATTCCAAGAAGCTTTTCCTGACTCCGTCACGCAGCCCCATTCTTTACCTGTCACTTTCTACCCTGTGCACAGTTACGTATGTACATGTCTTAACTCTTTCGCCACACTGTAAGTTCCTTGAGGATGAGTACCAACTCCAATATATGTCTCTCATTCCTAGCACAGTGCCTTGAAAAAGGAGTTGCTAAATAAACACTTGCCTACATTAATTTGCAAAATGGTATAGGGTGACATTTCTCTGAAAGATACAAGAAAACTTGTAAGTAAAAATTCCCTATTTGTTATTCAATGACTTAACGGTTGAAGTTATGAGGGTATTGAGAAAATGCATATGCTGTAAAGTGCTACCTAGATATTAGCTATTGTTATCACTGCTGTCCTTTTCCTAGACTATGCCAGGTGAGCTAGCTGTTCGACCTTGATCACTTACAAGATGATTCTATGAGAACAAGAATAAGACTTCAACTTTTGGATCATGGTTCGTGGGAAACTAACCTTCCAGTCAAGTCAGTTGATTTTTAAAAGGCATCTAAAAATACACATAAGCCAATTCTAGCCAGTTACTCTGAATATCATAAGAAAATATAAGAGCTTTGTATAATAGCTGAGAAAAATGGTAAATATTGAGTTGTCCGACAGTTGGTAAACCGAGCCCAGATGTGGGACACTAAAGATAACAGTGTAATTGCCTTTCTCTATCACTCCCTCTTACTGTTCATTGCAAATATTGTTTAAATCCTTAATCACACCATACGCCTCTCATTGAGGGCAAGAGAGGGGTGGTTTGCTGCAAGGAGAGCTGTTCCCAGCCATCTCCAAAAAAGGGAGAACTTGATTTTCCAGTACTCAAGTCAATTAAACAGCTTTTTAAAAATCAGCTGATTTAAATAAATATGTCTTGTAAGACATCTGCAGTTTTACCACTGTAATTAGGAAGATAACATTAGTGTATAAGAATTGTTCTAAAAATGACACCATACACAGTTCTGACCTAGTCTGTTCACTTCCACATCAGTGGAAGTTCTACCACCACCTGGTCTAGTCCTAACAAATCTCGAGAAAAATAATTACACTTTCACTCTTCTTATGACATTAAAAAAGAAGACAGATGGTGACATCACGTGCATTATTCATGTCATCCTCACGTTATTTATAATGGCAGATTAAAGCTGGATGGTGAAAATAAGAAATTCTTGCTGGTCTATCCCAAGGGACTCGCTTGTCATCGTACCTACCTATGACCTGCATCACGATGGGTCTGGAAGGACTAGAGTCAGGTTAAGGGAAACTCTCCTGGGAACACTGACTCAAAATTTTCATCACTGCTTTTAGCTTTACCTTTTTCCAAGTTGTGCTCTGCAAACATAAGTTCTAAAAGAACCCAACTTGTAAAGCCATGCTTTTGTGGCAGAAGTTCTCTGGTGGATGTAACACTGTCAGGATTCAGCATGATTATAAACTTTTGCCTTTCTCTCTCTCTCTCCCCCTCCCTCCCTCTCTGAATTTCCACTCCCCTCCTCGTCTATCTTCCACATCAGGAATGACAGGAGTTGGAAATTTACTGATAGTTTTACAAATTAAAGGAAAGACCTTTTCTCAGTCACCAACTCTTGTGCCGATTTAAAGCACACTAAAAGAAATGGCCATCCTATCGTATCACAGTGCAGTGGGGACACACGTATCTCAGCAGAGACTCGAGAATGTCACCTTGGGCACCAGAAGGATTTGTGCTGCCAGCTTAACAACTCACTGACTCCTTAATCATAATCTCACCCCTCCGTGTGCACCGGGGTGGGGAGCTCCAAATAAGAAAACGGATGAGAAAGCCACCGCAAATGAAGTGCTGGGCACGGGAAAGGAAGCATTGTCGCTCAGTTTAAGAGAGGTGCCACACCTGTAGAAAAGGGATCTCTGAAGACATGAGCTTCCGGTAAGAAAGAAACCAAACCCATCCACATCCCCCTCATCCCTGAAGCGCCAGCCAGGTTGTTTGGCTTGTCCCTCTGACTTGGATGATGGCAGAGGATTGCACTGAAACACCGGTCAGCCGACCCCGGGTGGGGCAGAGGGCTGAGGGCTGCGCTCCGAGAGACGCGCAGGGTAGACCGGACAGAAGCGTGCCAGGACCGCCGGCCCGCTGGGTTCGGACCAATTTCCCCCCATGTGAATCACGTCCTAGATTCCTTCGGCCACTGCTCTTTCTGCCACTCGCACAGGCCACCTCCCAGGGCCGAGCTGCCTCGGCCGGTCCTGGCGGCTGGGACTCCCTTCCCTGCCGCCCGCCTCCTCGCGGCCCGGCGGGCACCGCGCGCATCACCCCGCGCGGTCACCCACCGCGGTGTCCTCCGCAAAGTTTCTCAGCCTCTCTGCTGCTCGGTTGACTCATCGGGAAAACTGAAGACAAAAACAGCCACATCCCGGGGATGCCCCGGGGATTAACGAGCGGCAGCCGAGCCCCCGGAGCGCCGGGACCAAGCTCGCAGGCGCTGTGCCCCGCCGCCGCCCCGCTTTCCGGGCCCGGGAGGAGCCAGATGTAGGGGAGGGCGGGTCCCCAGACCCTCCGCAGAGACAGTGCCGGCATGGACCGCCGCAGGTGACGCTCCGTTTGGAGAAAAGGCGGGCGGCGGCCCGGTGTGGGTCGCCGGCCGGCGCGCCAGGGGGCAGGCTCGGGGCAGCCGGGCGGGCCGGGGAGGTGGCGGCGCAGCCACAGACCACTCACCACCACATGCGCCCCGGGCAGGGCGAGGGGCTTGGGGCTGATGAGCGGAGACAGCATGTAGAGCAGCAGCACGAACGCCATGAAGAAGGTGGCCACCAGCAGCAGCATCGCTCCGCGGGGCCTGGGCCCGACCACCGGGGGCCGGGGCGGCGCAGGCGCAGGCTCAGGCGCGCGGGGCTGTGCGGCGCGGGCGGTCACGCGCGGCCGCGCGCAGCAGGAGCCACTGTTTGGGTTCGGCCCACGGGCCCGCGGCGGAGGGGAAGAGGAGGAGCCGGCCGAGGGCGCAACTGCGGCGGGGCGGTGCTTCAAAGCCCGGAGGCTGGCGCGGTTCGCGGTGCTGCGGCTCCCGAGGGCCCGACGCCCCCTGGCGTTCGGCCGAGGCCTCGCAGCCTCCCTTCGCGAGAGGAGCTGCGCCGCCAGCGCCACCCGGGAGCGCCGGTGCGAGGGTGCGGTGACACTGCTGGTTTGGGTCGCGGGTGCTTCTTAGGACCGCGGAGAGCTGGTTTCCGGACCTTCCCGAACACGCTTGGGTTGGGGTGGGCGGACCCGCTCGGCTCCTGCGGTTCCGCCCTGTCGCCGAGTGTCGCCAAACCCTGCAACCGGCGTGTCTGGAAGCGTTCCAGGCGCGGATCCGACTGATGCCTGGAAGCCCTGGGATCAAGCTCTGAAATACGTACCCGCCTCCATTTCAGTTTCTTGGCGTGCTTAGAAAATGGTCACAGCCCCCTGTCGCTTTTCAGAGGACCGGGAAAACCTGACGGAGGGGTTTAAAAATCACTCAGGTAATTTAATTTCGTTGAGTTCAGAGTGCAACTTTTCTTTCTTTTTTTCTTTTTTACCAAGATGGGGTTTTAAAAAAATAAGCTGGAGATCGAATTCACGTCCCTATTTAAAGTGCATAATAAATGAGTTTTAGTATAGAGTTGTGCAACCTGACCACAATCAATTTTAGAACATTCTGTTAAACCCTCCCCCACCTCACCCCCAATTTCTGTATCCATTAGCAGTCACTCCCCATTTCCTCCCAAACCCAGCCCAGCCCTAGGCAATCACCAATCTTTCTGTGTCTCTATATATGCTTACTCTGGGCATTTCATATATAGAATCATACATTATGTAGCCTGTTGTCTCTGGCATCTTCCACTTAGCATAATGGTTTCAAGGTTCATCCACGTTGTGCAATGTATCACTACTTCCTTCTTTTTATCACCAAATTACGTTCCATTGTATGGATATCCCTGCCATTTATCCAGTCATCAATTGATGGACGTTTAGGTCGATTCCACTTTGGGGCTATTATGAATAATGCTGCTGTGAATGTTCACGTACAGACGTATGTTTTCATTTTTCTTGGGGGTATACCTAGGAGTAGAATTGCTGGATCTGTAGGCAAAAAAGGAGTTCTATGGAAAGTAACCTCATAGGGTGATTTGGTCGTAAATCCTAACGGGGCAGGTAGTTCATGGTGGGTAGTCAAGTCTCAGCCATATAACTTCTTTAGTGAAAGTCTTACCTTTATCTTAAGCAAACCCTGTCCATGGTTCTTGTGCATCTAGGTTAACACACCTTTAAAACGCCTCTTTTCAGACTCCTCCTTCTCAAGCGTGACCACCCTCAAGAGAGCACATAATCTGAGCTATCCGGTCATCTGATCCTAGACTTGACTTCTGTCACCTTCATGTAATCTTCCTTCCTTCTTTCCAAACATATAAAAGAAGCTGCAAAGTGTCATTTCTTGGAAGCATTTACTCAGTGTGCTGAGATCTTGCTTCCAGGTAAATCCACTGTTTGGCTCAAATAAATTTTTATAAAAATTGTCTATAGATTTGGACATTCCTGTGTAGACAATCTTATGGTAATTATGTTTCACCGGAACTGCGTGAATATTTTCCAAAGCAGCTACACCATTTTACATTCCTAAGTGTATGTGAGTTCCAATCTCTCCACAACCTTACCAACACTTATCATGTCTTTTTAATTACAGCCTTCCTAGTGGGTGCAAAATGGTAGTTCATTGTGATTTTGACTTGCATAAGGCACATATTTTTGTTTGCTTGCTTGTCCTTTTTGTTTTTAGAAATACTAAGCTCAGGAGCAAAGGAATTGATCCGTTTATTGCCCAGAGTTAGCCAAATTGTGAGGTTTGAGGACAGAGTCTCTGAGACTTGACACCAATTGCAAATTTGGGGTTCCCAAACCACCTTCACTTTTGATAATTCTCTAGGTAGAAGGACTCACAGAACTCCCTGAGAGCTGTTATACCATACTCATGGTTATGGTTTATGACAGTCAGCTAAGGGAAGGCATGCACTGGAAAAGTCTGGAGGGCTCCAAATGCCAAGCTTCTGTTGTCATCACCCATGCAGTCTAGATGTGTGAACCTCTCAGCACTGGTGTGTGACACTACGCATGGAGTACTGCCAACCAGGGAAGTTCATTTGGTGTCCACAGTTTTTAATTGGGGCTTCATTATGGAGGCATGATTGATTCATTGATAGAATGCCCATGTGGCTGAACTCAAGTCTCCAGGTCAACTGAGAATGTATGACACAAAGCTTCCATCTAAGTCACACAGTTGATCTTTCTGGCATGGCCAGCCCCCACCTTAAAATCTAGTTTGGCCAGCCCTCATCTAAATAAAGACATTTCTATCAGGAATGACATAGTTTATGTCCCAGAAGCCAAAGACAAAGGTGAGACCTTCTCTTTGGGTAAGGCCAAATTCTTGACTCCATAGGCCACCACCTGGCTGGCCTTTGTCCACAGATCTACTACAGCAAAACAAACAGATGCCTAACATGGAGGAGGCAGTCCACACTGAGTAGGAATAGGAGGCCCTTAAATTCCCCTATAGATTTGACCATTCATTGTGGCATTGCCATCTCAGTGGTAGTGTTACACCGTATCACTGTATCAGATAGGAAGAAAGTTGAGGTGATATGGAGAAAAAAAGAGAAAAGTGTAGCCGTCATCACCATCTTCCCCTGTGAGAACTACATAGTCATACTAGCATCCTCCCCACCCCTTCTCGTGAAGGTCCCCCTGAAAAGTGGAAGACTCTACCTAGTGGGGACCCTTCCTTGGTCCCTCGTGCTGAGTGTGAGTGCACATTCATCAAGGCATGTAAGTCAGGCCTTCAGGCCTTTCTCTTCCCCTCTCCCGTTTCAATTGCCTGTTTCAAATCTCTGTTAGACCTTTACTCTGAGGACGACGTGCAACATGCTACGTCCATTTGATGTGATCGCCCTTTGCCCCTTGTTGGACCTATGGGCTGTAAGATGTGCTTCTAGGTCTGAAGAAACATTACCTCAGAGGTCCAAATTGGTGCAGTATCTTCTGGTTCAGCCCTTTTCCAGTATTTTGAACATTGCATCGATCGCTGGGCATGCAAAGCCCAGTCCAGAGTGAGTCTATTTCTGTCAAGGTCCATTTGTAGGCTTCCGGGGCTGCCAGCGTCAATCCACTGCCAGCTCTGTGTCAGACCTTCCCTTTGGGGAGTCTGCCCCCATAGCCATCTGCAGCCTCTGTCATTCTTGTTGGCCAACAGAAAAGTTCTTATTGGTATTTCGTGCCCCAGAGGGAACACGAGGGCTATGTCTACATTCATCCCATCGCTGTTGCTGCATGAGTGCCCTAATCCACTCATTTCATGGACCCCGCTGACCACCTCGAGTGAGCACAGCAGGAGATCCATTTGCTGGTGCCAGTTACCTTCTGATCCTAGGAGTGCTGATGACTGGTGACACGCCCCACTTTAATGTACCCCCTTGAATTTCCATAGTGATTCCATACAGCCGTGCCCCAGACAGGCATCACAGTTTTCCATTGCTCTTCTACCTAACCATATGGCCAGGCCATTAGCACTGGTTCAAAACCCAAACACAGGGATGAACAGTCTGTAATTCGGCCAAGTTAGCTGATTTGTTTTCACCTTCTTCAGTCCGAGTAGCAGCCTTCAAACAGGATGCTGCCCGTTGTCCTTGAAACGGACATCCATAAACCTAGCGGCTCTTTTGGGGGTGGTCACAGGATACTGCCCAAGTAGGCCAATGGCTACAGGTCCAGCAATTCCTCAGGTGGTTCCAAAATTGGCAGTAGGGAGAGAATCTATCTGCTTGTGAACATAAGTTCACCCTTTGCATATCCTGGTAGCGTGTTCCTGCAAAACCAGTTCCATTTTATGATGAAACTCTTCTGGGCACTGCCGTCCCCATTAGGGAATATCTCTAACATCTGTAAGGTGATACGTCTTCTATTGGTTCTGTGTCTCAGGAGAACCCTAATACAGATGGGACCATGGGCTTAAATGTAAAACTATCAAACCGTTAAAAAAAACATTGGATATTAAAAAAAATGAAGACTTTGTTCAGTCAGGCAGAAAACAAAACAAAACAAAAACATCTATCATCTATCTATCATCTATCTATCTATCTATCTATCATCTATCTATCTATCTATCTATCTATCTATCTATCTAATTTAGCTATCTAATCTATCTATCATCTATCTATCTATCTATCTATCTATCTATCTATCTATCTATCTATCTATCTATCTATCTTTCTGAGGTCACTCATTTGAAAAGGAAATCAGGCTAGTTGCAGATTTCTCCACAGTAACATTCAACATGAGAGAATGACACATCTATAAAATCCTCAAGGAAAGACTGTTGAGCCAAGGTTTTATATCCAGCCAATCTTTATATCCAGCTACTCTGTATTTCACCCATTGAACATGTAATAATTAAGGAAATGTTTTTCCCACAAGTGCTTCTTGAGGAAAATAGTCAGGCTATTATCTTAGTTTGTTCAGGCTGCTGTAACACAATACCATAGACGGGGGGACTTATAAGCAATAGAAATTTATTTCTCACAGTTCTAGGGGCTAGAAGTCCAAAGTCAAGGCACAGTAAGAAGGCAGTTTTCTGAAAGCCAGGAACAGAGCCCTCACCAGAAACTGAATCTACTGGCACCTGGATCTTGGACTCCCAGCCTCCAGAACGGTGAGAAATTAACTTCTGGTATTTAAGCCACCCAGTCTATGGCGTTTTGTTATGGCTGCCCTAGCTGACAAGACATCACACCATTAAATAATTTCACATTTAACTTGTGTTATGGAATCCAATAACTTCACTAAGTCTATTTTTCATAGCAAGAAGGGAGCAATGCATTGATTTGCATTCTGGGACATGCTCCTTATCAAAGTAACTATGCAGCATGATGTCCAGATGGGCAGCTGCTCTACAGAACACTTTCCTGCATCAAACTTAAACAGCAAAGCATTTGTTGACAAAGGAATCCTTCCTAGTTTTATAAAGCTCAGAGGTAGTTGTGTTTGGCAGCAATGAAACTGGAAATAATGATTTTTTCTTTCATATCATGTTAAAATGGCATCTATACTAAAAAGAATTGCCCTGTTACCAGTATCTGTAACATGGAGTTGCAATAAAAAGACTTAGCTAGCTTTACTTGTTCTATGAATTGGTATTCAATTCCTGAATGTCCAGTTGTGTTTTACTGGAAAATGGTCCTTCAGCTACCTTCTTTAATGCAGATTCACCTAATATTTCCAGTCAGCATCTGATTCAGTCTTTCTCCGATGTCTCAGCAAAAGCTTATGGGTTTCTAGTCTTAGCAAAAAGGTGTTCAATTGTATTTAAAAATCTGTAAAGCCCTAATGTTTACAGCTGCCTCCACTGGCTTTATAATCTAGCCTTCCTTCAAGTGAGAACTTCAAGTTCTTTTGGTTTTGAACTTATTTCTTTATAGTTTGTTGCAAATTCCACTTAAGTTTGTAAGGGTTTTGTTAGTACATCTCCATAATAACAACACACTACAGTTTTAACACTTCACTGTCAGCTGTGGACTACAAACCAAATTTATTTCAAATAAAATGCTTACAAATATTTTGGTGTTCATGTCTTCATAATCACTCCATCATCATTCTTAGGTACTGTTTGCCACATTCAGGAATAGTGGTTTGTGTTTACTTTTACCAAAAAAAAAAAAAAAAAAAGTCCAGTTAAATTCCTGTTATTTCATAAATTAGGATTAAAAATACACGTAATATAGAGTTTTACTTCCATAGTTTAGCTTATAATGTAAAGCTCTTAAGTTAAAAAGAAAAAGAAATAGTCTTGAAACTGGGAAAGGGCAAATCGTACAGACGAATTCCAATTAGTAAACGTAACAGGAATGAGGGAAATTGAAAAAATCACCATTAGGACACCAAGTAGTAATTGCTGCTGTAGGCAAGAATGACAGTGAGTGGGTAAAAATTTAAGGAGAGATAGGATAATGCATAGCCTCAGTGGATCTTCCCCCAAATATTTATTAAATACGGTGCGATTTTAACATACACTCCCAAATTCTTTGATTCACTCCCGCCAGAAGGTGTAATTTCCTTTCCCCTCCCCCCAAGGCCTGACTTGGACTCGGTAATGAGCTTCTAAAGAACAGTGTGTGGAAAGGTAAAACCGTAACTTCGCAGTGGAAAAACCCACCAGACATCATCTTGATCACGTGCCCAAGTTAATTAACATCACTGAGAGTAAGACATGTTGATATCATGTCCCCTGATTTGATAAGTTAAGGCACATCACCCAGGTGATATTTTTCTCCCAAATCCATAACTGCAGTCTAGTTAAGGGAAGACATCAGACAAACCTAAATTGAGGGACAGTCTACAAAATAGCTGGCCCAAACTTCAGAAGTGTCAAGTTCATGAGAAACAAGCAAAGACTGAAGGAACATCACAGATTAGAGGAGACTAGGAGACATGACAACTAAAACGCAATGTGGGATCCTGGAACAGAAAAAGGGCATTAGTGGAAAAATTGGTGAGATCAAAACAAAGCTGCAGTTTGGTTAATGGTATTGTGCCAACGTTAATTTCTTGGTTTGATAACTGTACCATGGTTACGTAAGATGTTAACCTTAGGGGAAGCTTGTGAAGATTATATAGGAACTCTCCATATTAATTTCAACTTCCTCTTCTGCCCAGTTCTGCTTCCTCCCCCTTCTGTGTACAGGTCTTGATTTGTAATAACCATCTTAGCTCCCAAACTCCACATCTTGTTGGCTTCTGAAGAACGTAACTTGTAACAGCACGTACCACCCAACGCTTATCTCGACAACTTCCCTTCTTAGGTATTATGAAACCTAGATGTGATTTGTACTTTCCTCCAATGCTCTGCATTTGAATTATACAAAAGAAAAGGTAAAATAAACCTGGTTAGATTTTTAACTACAAAAAAGCTTACTTCTGGTGTAAGTCAAGAATCATTTAGGAAATCCCAAATGATGACTCTGTATTGCTACTTGGAGTAGTACTGACTGACCCTGTCCTGACCACCAGCAGGAACTTGTCTCAAAAGCTGTACTGTCAAATATGTGGGGCTATTCATTTGATCGATTTAGCGAAAAAGAACCCTAGTCAAGAAAGTCTGGCCATGTTTCTTGTAACTCCACCTGTGCTTCCAATCTAGAAACACGGCAGGACGAGGGTGAAGTGATTGAGACACTTGACTCAGGCACAAAGTTTAAGCAGAGGCCAAAAAATTCAGTAATTAATATTTTCAGACAATATTTTTAAAAAATAAAAATGCAAAAAATAATGCATGATGGAAAAAATATCAAAATTGTTGTAAAGACTGTCATAACATGACTATCTGAATGAACAGCAGAGTTTGTAATGGGGTTACGTCCCCACTGACGTCACCCTAAAGCAGGCGACCGCCTCACTCTTGGTCTGTATACTGTGATTACAACATTCTTTCCGACTTTAAAAATGGCAAATATACATCACATCCATTAGGATGGCTATTATAAAAAACAGAAACAAAACAAAAATGGGAAATAACAAGCGCTGGTGAGGGTGTGGAGAAATGGGAACCCATGTGCTTTGCTGGTAGGAATGTAAAATGGTACTGTCACTGTGGAAAACAATTTGGTGGTTCCCTAAAGTTAAACACAGAATTACCACGTGACCCAGCAGTTCCACTCCTAAGTATGTACCCTAAAGAACTCAAAGCAGAAACTCAAACAGATCCTTGTACACCAATGTTCCTGGCAGCATTATTCACAATAGCCAAAAGGTGGAAACAGTGTAAGTGTCCATTAGCAGATAAATGAAATGTGCTATATACACACAATGGAATATTCTTCAGCTTGAAAAAAATGAAGTTCTGATACATGCATGCCTCACCATGCGTGAACCGTGAGGACATTATGCCAAGTGAAACAGGCAAATTCGTAGACAAAGGATGTACAATAGTGGTTACCAGGGGCTGGAGGGCGGGGAGGATGGGGACTTATTAATGGGCAGTTTGTTTGGGTAGATGAAAGTTCTGGAAATGGAGAGTGGTGATGATTCTACCGCATTGTGAATATACTCAATGCCACTGAATGAACTGTACACTTAAAAGTACAAAGAAGTGGTAAATTTTATGTACATTTTACCACAATAAAAAAAAATAGCAAATGCTTGTTTCATAAAATTTGGAAAGAAAATAAAACATTTAAAATGAGTAATAATTCTGTCACTCAGAGAGACAGCTGTTTTTGACGCTAGACTTTCCTCATGGTATCTTCTTGAGATGACCTCATAATACATGACAGGATTAAGATATTATCTTTTCTCTGTATTTTCTCTCCCCCTGTTGTTTGAAGGCAGCAGGCTGCCCATGCATTGTGGGAACAGGCAAAAGTATGATCACCTGTAAAATACTTTTTCTTCTGGCCCCCCCTCCCAACAAATCCTAATCTCTCATGTCACCGGAGAGTGATATCTTTCAGAGCAAAAGAGATTTTGTAGGCTATCGGCAGGAATGGGGACAACTTCTCACTCACAAGGTCTGAGGGTTGGAGCCACCCACGCCCCCTAGTGGCCAAACCTCAGATAGGTGGGTTGTCAATGAGGTTTCCAGTTTCCGCATGGAAGAGGCGAGTCAAGGGATGTCTAAGGATGTGAACAACACCAATGTCAGTAACAGACCTGATGGAGTAGAGATTTACCTCCTGTTCGGAGCACTGTGGAAGCCTTTTGAACTTTAATACAGTCTTTTGAGGAAAAGGTCTAATAAAGACAAACGGTGATTTTTCCTGACAGCACAGATTTGATTTTATGATACTGTAGAAACATATATTTTGCCCACTGCAGTTTGTGAACTGACATTCAGACTTGCCATTAGTGAATGCCTATAATCTCAATATCCCTTAAAGTAACACGAAAATTGTCAAAGGGTTTTCTCTACTTTGTAGTCAAACCCATAGCATAAGGAATCTAAGAACAAATAATGTTCTGTCTCTTAGAGGAAAGGTGTACGTTACTCATACCGTGTTTCCCTGAAAATAAGACCTCGCCGGACAATCAGCTCTAATGCGTCTTTGGAGCAAAAATTAATATAAGACCCAGTCTGATATTATATAAAACCCAGTCTTATAGTAAAATAAGACCGGGGCTTACATTAATTTTTGCTCCAAAAGACGCATTAGAGCTGATTGTCCGGTGAGTTATTTTCAGGGAAACAAGGGTATTACGATTCTACACACATCTCCTTGGAGATTAACAGCTGTTGACAGCAGACAGCCATTCTGATCAGCCTGTGCTGTGCCCACACCATCCCATTTTTAACATCACCCATGGCCTAAGACATCACACACTGTAATGTGAAAATGCTTATGTGTTCTTAGTTGCAGTGTACTCGTATGTCTCAGGACAAAGATAATTTCTTTAAGACTCCACTGACAATTTTTAAGTCTTAGGGAAAACAGGATATACGTCTTAAGATTTCCGGCAACTTTCCGAGGTACAACTACTTCTATATCAAGAATACCTACATTCAAATGCCTTGCCATTACAGCCAGAATGGTGTTCACTTGTATATAACAAGGATAGTTCTATGACCTTGTTCATAGATGATTTGTGGGTCTGTGTTAAGTGCTTGGGAAAAATCAAAATCACAGTCATGGATTCCACCACTATGTGTTTTTTCAATTGGCTCCAAGTTACACCTCCAGAAATGATCCTTTAGTTTTATTTACTTAGGTCACATTTGCTTTTTGTGTGTTTGAGAGGTTTGTACAATTTCAAAGTTGTGGACATCACTGGACTTCCTCCCTCCTCCCTGTATGTGCATGCTTCAGGATGTATCATCTAAGGATACGGGCACAATTCACACCAATAAAACCACAATACCATTATCACACCCAAGATAATTCATAACGATTCCATATTATCTAGTTCATATTTCCTTGATTATCTCCAAATTTTTTTTTTACAGCTGTTTCTCAAATCAGGATCCAATTAAGGTTCACATATTGCACTGTTATTAGATTATGTATCTTCAGTTTCTTTTAATCCAGAGGAGTCCCTCAGCGTTTGTACTTATTTTTGTTTAATGGCATTCACTTTTTGAAGACCAGGCCCATTGTCTAATAGAGGCCCTATATTTTGACCAATTGGTTCCTCATGTTACTGATTTCTCTCTCTCCTGAATTTCCTGTAACTTATCCTTTAGGTCTATGGTTTGATTCAGATTACACTTTTGGGTAGTGGCACTAAGTATATTTTGTACTGTATCCCACCAGTGGTGCATAATGTCCACTGTAAGTGATGCTCAATTTGATTTCTTGGGTAAGGAGGTGATAAATATATCTCTTCTTTGTAAAGATCATGTTCACCTCTGCAATGAGCAAGTAATCTGGGAGTGACACTTAAATGTCGGTAGGTCATCACCAACAATTCCTCCCATTCCTGTTTGCATATGTTGCTACTCCCATCAAGAGGTAGAATCTATTTTTCATCCCTTGAATCTGGACTGGCCTTGTAACTTGGTTTGACCAATACAATGTGGTGGAAGTGGGATTTCCTTATTTCTGGGCCTAGTCCTTAAGAAGCCTTGAACCTTCTCTTTTTGCCCTGTTAAGATTAAGCTGCCAAGTAAAGAAACTCAGGCTGAAATACTGAATGATGAGACGAAACCACATGAAGGAGAAAGGCCCAGCCAGCCCAGCTGGAGGTACCAGACACGTGAGGGAAGCCATCTTGGATTCTTCACCTCTCAACCCACCCTTACTAACACCCGGTGGAGCAGAGGCAAGTCCTCTCCACGGTGCTGTCTAAATTGCAGTCAGGAGACATAATGGTGTTTTAAGCCACTGTGATTTTGAGTGGATTGTTATACAGGAAACAGATATATTAATATTCTGTCTGGTATTGGTTAGGGCTGGCTGAGTAGTGTTTCATAGTTTTCTATGTGGAGGTCTCACAAATCTTTTAGACTTATTTTGAGGTATTTGATGCTTTCTGATGCTATTGTAATGGGTATTGTTTTTATAATTTCAATTTCTAATTGTTACTAGAATACAGAATACAATAACTTTTATTAACCTTGTGTGCTATAACCTTGTTAAATTCAGATTCTTTCCAAGTTTATATTAATTTCAATTTTCTACATACACAATGTCATCTGAGAATGACAATTTTGTTTCTTCCTTTTTAATCCCTAAACTTTTTATTTAGTTTTCTTGCACTGGCTAGAATCTCCTGTACAAAGTTGAAAAAGAGCAGTGAGAGCAAGCACCATTGTTTTCTTCCTCATCTCTGGGGAGTAAAGTTTTCAATAATTCACAATTAAGTACGGTGTTTGCTATAATTTTTGTTTTGGTAGATGTTCTTTATTACATTAAGAACCTCCCTTCTATTCCTAATTTGTTAAGTTTTTAAAAAATTCATAAATGAGTGCTGAATTTTATCAAATGCTTTTTGACTCTTTAAAGATAATTTTTCTCCTTTATTTTTGTAAATGCAATAAATAATATAAACTTTTCAATTTTAAACTACAGACAGTCCTTGCTTTGCACAGTACCATGTTAACTGAAACTTGCTGATCTCTGTGGTATAAATACTCCCACCATGGCAGATTTCAAGCCAACATGAGGTCACTGAACTCACAAGAGGGTTTTTGAGGGCCCATATGGGCTGCGCTGCCACACTTCTGATTTTAGTTCCCAACGACCAAGATTGAAACTTAACACAACTTCACTAGACCAGGAAGAAAGCCACTGTAAATTATCTATTTGATGAAGTCTCACAGACAATCCAGGAAGTAGATTAAAATAAGGCTATATAACTCCCTTATTTTTTCAAGCCTTTATTAAGTGCCTAATAAATATTGTCTAATATATGCTAATTGCAAGGGAAGATGTAACTCTTTGAAGAGCTTACAATCTAAATGATCTAAACAAGATTAAGAGAATGTACTTGAAACTAGGAGAAAAATCTTAAGACAGTAGCCGCTTAGTGCTAAAGAAGTCCAAAGGTAGGATGGGGTAGTTTAGGAATTCTTCCTGGAAGAGATTATATGGGATCTGAGCTAAATATTAATGGAAATAATGGGATTTAGACTGGTAGAGAGAAGAAGAAAGGACGCTGTATTAGAATAACAGAAAGGCATAATGAGGTATGAAGGCAGGAAAGCACGTGGCATCTTTAAGCGTTCATAAAGTTGAGATAACCAGTCCATACTGGGCACTCCAGTTGCTTCATTTGCAAGTGTCAACCAACATTACGGCAACACTGCTGGGAGGTACGCCTCAATGTCTTAACTATGCAGTGGCAAGTGGCTAAATGGTACTTCACATTCATAATCAAACATACTCGTTCTGTTTTTCTGCCTGTAGACAACAGTGAACTCGAAAGTCACTTTTCTATTAAAACACTTTATAATGAAGGTCCCTATTTTTCGGGCTGAGAAAAAAATATTCTTAAACATCCAGGGTTTAGTTCATAAAGATGCTCAAATAGGGTTTACTTGTTGGCTCAGAAAACTCTTACCCAAAATTTCTAAGAGAGCTTGAACATTCAGGTTTCTCTGAATATTTATCTGTCCAGAAAGAACACATGGGAATGGTCTATGTTCTACCATTCTAGAATAAGTCTAAAATTACCAGATTCCAGAAATAGTTGTCAAACAAAAAAATGTAGAAAATGGAGCTATGGCTGCAGCAATATGGATACTGAGACAGTTCTTAAAGCACATATAAGAATTGAGTGAGATAAAGTATCCACTTATCACCAACAACATACTTGCATACTATTTTGTCATGTATTTGATCAATTTAAGTAAAACCTTCCTCAAATGAAATTCCGGATTCACAAAAAAAGTGTGGATTTCAACTGGTATATAATTGTAATAGTATGTTAATCTTCCTGACATAATTAATAGCAATACCGTATAATTCTGATGCCAATAAAGTATATAAATTACCTTATAAGACATCCACAAACAATTCGGCACTGGTCTGCCAAGTTAATTCCCAACTTTCACATAAAACTTGAAGAACAGGATTTTCATGTATACATTCTTAATAATTAAAAATTATTTTGTATCTAATCAATGTAGATGTATTTTCTCCTATATAGAAGATCCCAAAATAAAGAAGCATACACAGAGTATGGCCAATAGTAGGTTATATCAATTTACTCCACATAACGACAGCATGTTTCAGGCCTATGACTTCCATTTAATATCAACAAAAATAATCTGTACAGACAACCAAAGGCAACCATATAGAGTAATATGTAAATGTGCAAATATACTTTAAAATGCAAGTCATCCTATAGTATTTGCAAGGTAGAACTTCATAGGAATTAGGGAATCTACCTCATTCTAACTAACCTAATAATCCTTTGCATGTATAGCCAATGCAAATGTACAAGGCACAACTTAAGTGTTGATGCTAAAGTGTGTAACACACACTCTCAGATTTTTTATTTGAAGATATTAAAGTAACATAATCACGTTTGTATTTTATAATTAAAACTGCAGCTCATTTCTAAAGCTTTACACTGATAACATACGTGTAGCCAGGACAAACTGTTCCCTGAACTTAAAAAGGTAAAAGACAAGACCCTTGCCGTCCCATATTTAAAAAATTATATATATATGTACACGCATACTTCCACATCACACACAAGAAACTCCCCATAATCCAAAGGGAAACCATTCCTTTTAGCAAAAGTTCCCATTACAGTATTTCATGGCAGTTATTTAAAAAGGACATATTTATTCACTACCATTTTTGGTCAATCTTGCTACAAAAAGACACTGAAATAGACAATTTTCTCCTTCAAGATAAAGACAATGCCTAATTTAGAAAGTCTTTCTCTTGAGATTGCACAGTGAATGGTGTTATTTAGTTAAATATAAAAGCTTGCTGTCTTTAACAAATTATTTAAATCTACACAAAGAAAAATGTCAACTTCTCAAAAATCAGTAAGAGCCATGGCCAGAACACAATTCATAACCTTTCAAGTCCAATCACAGTGCACTTTGCTGTTTTATTACCCATCCCTGAGAGTAAAGACGCTATTATTTTTAATTTTTAATAAAGTAAATAAATTTACATTGATGAGAATGATGCTTAAGAATTTTTTCAAAATATGAAGCCCTATTTCATTTTAGTAAAAAAAAAGACAAATGCTCTTTACAAAGACCACTATTCATAATAATTTAAAAATCTGTACCTCAATCCATTTTAATCCTCTTTTTACTGGGCACTTTCTATTTTTTGCCATTCATATCACATGCATTTCCTTAACTCATTAGTTTATAATTTTTGTTAATAGGAACATTTAATTGGTAATGGAGCAAAAGTACACATAAAACTTAAAGGAACAGTGAAGTAAGATCTCTATTTCCCTGTGGTAGAAGTGTTTTACTGGAAACAATCTGAATGACACCCAAGAAAGGCAAAAACACCACAACAAAAGAAAGAATACACCCGGTAAACGTCTTCCTCCTTGTCTTTGGTTTAGCCTTCTTGGCCAAAATCTTCTGTAAACTTCTTTAGTTTCAACAAGTCGTGTTCATTGACTGTGGGTTTTGTGCTAGATAGCGACCGTAACATGTCCGACTGTCAGGGAAAACGGGGAGGGGTATTAGTAAGAGATTCAATCATTGCATGATCATTACTTCCACTTGTTAAGTCTCAACATTTGCAGTACACCATAAGCTACTGCCCATGAACTCTTCTTCTTCTAAAGGATGGCTGACCATGCTATTCCTCTGCATGCTATTCAATTGCTTGCCCTGTCTTGGTCACAACCTTCAATGGCTCTTCATTACCCATCAGAAATAGTCAGTCCTCTCAGCCTGAGGATCAAGACCCTCCAAAATGCGTTCCTGATCTCTTTTCTGGCCTTATCGGTTTTCTTCCTTAAACAAGAGAACAGTTTTCCAAGTGCAATTTAAAAGGGATGCAGTCCTTCACTCACACTTATGTGAAACAGAACACTATTTAATCAAAATCAACTAATCGAACCGGTAAGAAAATATGCTAATATCAGGGATTCATTAAAAAATTAAGTTCTAGGCTATGGCTATGTCTATCGTAAAAAATATGGAAAAATGGTCAAAAGAACCAAAACTTTAATAAATAAATCAAGAATTGAAACAAAAACGGGTTTCTGAATAACTTCAGGTAAGCATGATGGTTAACTAACACACAAATACACGTGTGTGTGTACACATTCACACATACATACATATATGTACACATATATCTATATATCTATGTCTACATATCATGTAAAAGTTTCTCTGGAAGTTACTGTTCATTGACATAAAGCTCTTTCAAAATCTATTAACTGAAGCAGAAAATTTTTTTAATTGAGTGGATCTCAATAAGAAAACATAAACATAATAAATGTACCTTTCAATCACAGTTAAGTTCCTTAAAAATAACATGCCTTACAGGATAATAAAGTCTTATGAAGTATTTTAATTCCTTCAATATGAACTATAGAAATGTAATTTTTTATAATAAAAATTTTGTTTCAGACTTTTTTAAGCACTGTATTCTTTAAACTTTTTATGAAGCCCTGAGAAGTAAAATAGAAAAACACCATTACGAATACTTTGACACATGAATTAGGGTTTCTGGATTATTTTACAAAATATGAGGTTCAGGGAAAAAAATTTTTCACCAATCCTACTTTTAAGTTTGGACAGTAATTTATGCAATATATATGAGCAATTTGTTAATAATATCCCAGCCATAAGACCTATAAAGTCAGAAACCCGGGTGTTTTTGAAAAGCTTATTCACTTAAAATTAAATTTTCCTCAAAGCCTAAGAAAACATTTTAAAGAATTATTTGTTATATTTTAAGTTCAATTAATCTTTACAACTTTTTAAGTGAGTAGTTAGTATTAAATAAGCATACCTGATGATGCTAACATTTTCTAGCTAAACTTACATAACTGAAAATTTTTATCTTTTGACAAATTACAAAGTATGTTTTAAAATTTTTCTTAAAATCAAACAAAATGTCAAACCATGCAAACAACTGGCTCCAAAAGTTTATCCCCAGGTACATCCATCCATGTCATTTCAATGGCACCAGGGTCACCTGGAGAACACGGCGTTAGTAGGTCATCTACTATGTTATTAGGATCAGCTTGTGAAGGTCCTTGAACCTGGAATAAACAGTAATCTAGAATATTTATCTGGACAAATTAAATAAATGTTAAGATTTAGGCCATTATCAGATTTGAAAATTTACTATTATTTCATATTTTCTTAAAATGTTTACTTTTGAAAAAAAATAAAATATACAACAAAAAATGGTTATCTCTGGGTAATAGGATAGATTTTGCTTGACTTTAATTTTTTTCTTGATGTTTTTCTATATTTTGAAATTTCTTACAATGAATTATTTGCATGATCACAGGAAGAAAATGAGTTAAGATAAAAAAAAAGTTACCTGTGGCTACAATTTCATTTCCCCCCTCCTCTAATGCTTATTTAAATGGTAATAATTCTAGGGACCAAAAATAGACCTACTCAAAAATTCTCTTTAAGTTTCTGTATTTCCCATAGCTGGAAAACTTCTGTGATATTTGCAGGGTTTTATTAGTGTGAAATTACTGAATGTTTCAGTCTCTCAACAAAAACTCCTCCTTCAAATGTAAAGTACAAAATTAAATGCTAAGTGTAATTCCAGTGCAATTTTGTGATGCATGACTGATTTAAAGTTTTAATAACATCCAGAATGAGAACCTTTGTAACAGAGTCATATGTAAATATTTAGATGGTAACACATTTGTATCAAATTGGGGGCTGCTTTCGTATTTGTTTTAATATTTGTTTTACAATAATCAATCTTAAATATTGTCTCAGGACTGAGGCAGGTGTGGTGAAATAAATATTCTCACTTTACTGATCACATGCATTTTTTGTCTATCTTTCCCCACAAAAATTTCAGCTGCAGGGATTTTTATGTCTTCGTTTTTTGACTGTTGTACTTTCTGGTTTACCTCTGGGCACAGATTAGTACTTTAGACATTTGATAAATAAAGCAAACAGGCAAACTTGTTCTTGGTAACTGAAAGATGCAGGAAGGGATGGAGCCAGAAGAGAGATGTACTATGAGAGATGTTAAAACTGATTTGGCTGCTGCACCTTTATTCCCAACAAGACCTGGCTGCAGTTTCATTTAAGCTGTTTCTGGCAGGATGTACCATAGGAAAGTGAATGCAAAGTTCTGGGTAGGAAAGGAACTGGCAAAGGGGATGTAAGAGAAAGTACTAGGGCTGTGGCATAAATCTGATCCTGAGCCTACCATATTTCTCAGTAATGAAATGGATGAAGAGGAGATGAGTAATATTTACTGGGCTATTAAGGTACCATTGATAGGTATTTTATATTACTTCATTTCATTCTCACAACAGCAGTTCAAAGTAGTGTTATCATCCCTATTTTAGAGAGGATAAAAATGAACCTTAAATAATGTAGTAATTTGCTCAAGAAGATACAATTGTAGAGTCAGGCTTCAAATTCAGGTTTTAATTCAAGCTCAATATTTTTTAAAAACTTTATTTTATTGTGCTATATAAGAGACATACATATGTACCTTAGTCTTTATATATTAGTCTTGTCATATATTGCTGGATTAAATTTGCTCATAGTTTTTCAGGATTTTCACATCTATGTTCGGGAATAATGTTGGGTACTGCTGTCCTCAGCAAGAGGTTGGCAAATTACCTACTCAGCTATTACTGAAATTGGATATCCCAAGACCAAGTCCTTTTATACAACTCTTAACTCAATCATGTATGCTTAACTTGTTCATGCAGACAAAACAGAGCAGAATGGTTGAGACTTCAGATTCTGAAGCGCACCTTACCCTGAGAAAAATCACCTTGGCAAACTGTTACCATTCAAGTCCCAGTCTAATCACGCTATCATCTACATCTCAGGTTAACCATCAACAGGTGGCTGTATGCACCACTGTAGTTTTTGTGAAGACCCATGAAACAGTAAGAAAAAAGATAGCACACAGTGCCAGGCAGGGCAATATTTTAACAATATTAGCTATTACTATTTGACTTTGTTAATGAGGTGCAGATACACCAGATTCTGCTGAAGGATGTTCTGGTTACAAAGAGTTTAACTATACATTTAAGTTTCTACATTTACATCAAAACAATACTTCAAAAATCACTGCACAGACAATTTTAAAACATTTTAGGACTATTAATAATGGTTAATTAATAAACTTTATGGGAGAACTTTTGTTTCTTGCTATAGCATTTTTTAAATTTTATTGACGTGACAGTGGTAAATAAGATTATATGTTTCAAGTGTACAATTCTATAACACATTATCCGTACAATGCATTGTGTGTTTGCCACCCAAAGTCAAATCTCCTTCAAGAACTTATTTTTTTTTAATTGCATTTTTTTTGGAGCGGGGAAAGGAGAACAGGACTTTATTGGGGAACAGTGTGTTCTTCCAGGACTATTTTTTCCAAGTCAAGTTGTTGTCCTTTCAATCTTAGTTGTGGAGGGTGCCATTCAGCTTCAAGTTGTTGTCGTTTCAGTCTTAGTTGTGGAGGGTGCATCTCAGCTCCAGGTCCAGTTGCCATTGCTAGTTGCAGGGGGCGCAGCCCACCATCCCTTGCGGGAGTCGAAACGGCAACCTTGAGGTTGAGGGGACGCACTCCAACCAGCTGAGCCATCCGGGAGCTCAGCGGCAGCTCGGCTCAAGGTACCATGTTCAATCTTTAGTTGCAGGGGGCGCAGCCCACCATCTCTTGCAGGACTCGAGGAGTTGAACCAGCAGCCTTGTGGTTGAGAGCCCACTGGCCCATGTGGGAATTGAACCAGCAGCCTTCAGAATTAGGAGCACGGAGCTCCAACCACCTAAGCCACCGGGCTGGCCCCAAGAACTTATTCTTAATGAAATGGAAATATGTCTATGATGTAAATCCATTTATTTATTATACAAAACTAAAACCTTTCTAAAATTCCTTGAAAATCAATAATGGTCTTGAAATTTGATTTTAAAAATATAGGAGAGGGGGTGGCTGGATGGCTCAGTTGGTTAAGAACACAAGCTCTGAACAACAGGGTTGCTGGTTCGATTCCCACATGAGCCAGTGAACTGCGCCCTCCACAACTAGATTGAACACAACGACCTGCCGCTGAGCTTCCAGAGGATCGGCCAGGAGGGGTGGCCGGATGGCTCAGTTGGTTAGAACGCAAGCTCTCAACAATTGCCGTTCAATTCCCACATGGGATGGTAGGCCATGCGCCTGCAACTAAGACTGAAATGGTGACTGGACTTGGAGCTGGCTGTGCCCTCCACAACTAGACTGAAGGACAACGACTTGGAGCTGATGGGCCCTGGAAAAACAGACTATTCCCCAATATTCCCCAACAAAATTAAATATATATTTAAATATAATATACACACACATACATACATATAGATGTATATATATGTATATATGTATTATATATATATATGTGTATGAGAGGATGGATAAAAGAGCCTTACCTTTTTAAAATGAGTAGCTGACTGTACTTTTCGAACAGGCTGCATAAGTGCATCACGCACAATGATACTTATGTCTGCCCCTGAATAACCATCAGTTTTCTTCCCAAGTTCTCGGAAGTCTGTTTCTGTTAAACTGTTCTGAGTGGTCCCCAAGTGCAGTTTAAACATTGCGGATCGGGCATGGGCCTCAGGCAAAGGAATATAAATTCGTTTCTCAAATCTTAAAATGAAAAAACAATTGCATCAACAATGTTACTATATGTATTTCATTTTAATTGAAAATTAGGATATTTTCAAGAAGAAACAAGATACTTAGTCTCATTTCTGCAAAGTTAAGTTGAGTAAGTTACATGGGCCCACCTGTGTCCGAGTTAAATGTATATATTTAGGTTAAATAAAGGGAAAATATCCAGAACATGTTAACAAACCAAAAGAGCCAGGTAACCAGTTTGGAGTGATTTAGTCTTTCCCCCAAGATTTTTGGGTTATCTTGTCCATAGGGTTTCTATGTCTGGAATTCATGACGACATATCCTATAGGATTAGTTTCCCATAGAATTATATTCTGAACTCCCAATCAAAGGATCAATATAATTAACAATATGAAATAGGAGATGACAAAATAATTTTCTGAATTCAAAATAGTAAAATTACTCAAAATCTTATAAACATGTACTTATTACAGAAAATGCATACTTATTGTAATGGGTGTAATGGGTATTCAGAACAAATAATTCTACTATATCATAAATAAACACCATGTTTTAGTAATAATATTGCTTGCCTTCTTAGAATTTCAGTATTTGGAGATAGGGAGGAGGAAGCAATGAGGGAAAATTTACGTGGTTTGTGAAGATGACTTTTTTCACTAGGTAACTCTCTGAGGCAATGAGAAGAATCTAAAAAGTTTCCATTATCTCTGGAGACGAGTTCAGAAACAGGCCATTTTTCAAAAATAACCAACACATTTCCTTTCTTGGTATCGGATGGTGATCTAGCATCCCAGCAAACCATCAAATGGATGGGATAAAAGTGGCAAAATCTTAAGTGTTAATTTTTACCATGCAAAACTAAATGAATGGAACAGCGAATTGTGATGCAGTAAGAAGTCGTGAGAATGTATACCTTATACGTTTAGTGTAGCTCAAGTTTCATACTCAATTTAAAAATTGTAGACATTATTTTCTTAACTGAAAATATATCTTGATTATAATCCTTTAAGTTGTATGTATATCATTTTGCTGATGTTTTATATGAAGGTTTTTCACTGAAATATCAAACTATGTTTGTAAATTTCTGAAGCATCAGTGCCTATTGAGCTTAATCGGAACTAAAGGTAAGTGTTAGGTATTATATTTTCCAGTGTGAAAGATTCCAGTGTGTGGAAATCTTGTATCTTCAATACAGCAGGCAAACAGAAACAGATGCCTGCCTCTCTTCCTCCAAGGCATGGGGGTAACAGGGTTAGGGCACGTTAAAAAATTCTGAAAACTTATCAGAATGCCTCCTCACTAGACAGAGCGGGAATTATTATTCACTTGTTACATCTGTTGTTAGAAACAAGATATTTATCATAGCATCATACCTTCGCCTAATGGCAGAATCCAGAACCCAGGGTATATTTGTAGCTCCCAGAACCAAAATTCCATCATTGTCCACACCAACTCCTGCATCAAAATATTTTAAATAATTTATCATTTTAATGTTCTTTAAACCTCGTCTATACGTTCTGTTAAGATTGTGAAGCTTTAACCTTAAAGTACCTCATTTTGAGAGTCTCTCTCTGAAAAAAACTATTTAATCAAAATCAAATTACTAGAATATGACACGAATATTCCCAAGAATCAAATCTCCTAGACTATGGACAAATACTATTAATGTTCTTTTCAAAATATTTCTTGAAATATTACATTTGAAGTCTACATATTCCTTTTACTGATACCGTTTCTGGTATAAGCAAATACATGCATCTCTTTACTATTTATACCAGCAAGTCCTACAAGATGATTACAACTGGGTAAAAAATATGTATGTGTATGAAAGACAATCAGACTGAAACATGGCATAATGAAACACTTAGTATGTTAAAATGGAGAAATTCTGCTTGAATTTTTTCCCCATTATTGTTATAGTAATGTTATGTAATAAACAGAAACTATTTTAAAAGTCAGTGATACTACCTTGCATTTGAACCAGGAACTCTGTCTTAATTCTACGTGCAGCTTCACTTTCATTTTCACTTCTTGAACCACAGAGAGAATCAATTTCATCAATGAAGATAATGGAAGGCTTATTTTCTCTGGCAAGTTGGAATAAGTTCTTAACTAGCCTAAAAGTAAATAAAAGCTTTCAGTCTCTGAAAAAATAGTAAATGACACCACTTAATGAAAAGACGAAAACAAAACAATATACAATATTACAGGAACTCCATAGATTAAAATGTCTAATCATGTTTTGGTCCAGAAAATAAGAATGCTACATAACTGGATAATTTACTTTAAGATTTACTAAACTATACACATATACTATCTTTTCCCAATGAAATAAATTCCAAACAAGGGACTGATTTGACAGTGAAATGAATACCTATATTATATCACTTTTCTGAATGTCTATTAAGGATGTAAGAAAACTATTATTTTACAGACTGATATAGTGACCGCCAGGCAAAGAAAAAATAAAAAAGTCAGTTTATTACTTACTTTTCACTTTCACCTAGCCACTTAGAAACCAGGTCAGAGGAAGAGACTGAAAAAAATGTTGAGTTGTTTGCTTCTGTTGCTACAGCTTTGGCTAAATACGACTTGCCTGTTCCAGGTGGTCCAAATAATAGGATACCCCTCCAAGGTGTTCTCTTGCCTAAAATTTGCATTAGAAAAGTAACATGAGAATTTCAAGACTGTTAATTTCAGTTACCAGAGACATCATCCATACTGAAGAAAACTGTGAAGTTTGCACTCTAAAGCTATCAGTAGAATAAAAAAAATTAAATCAATTTAAGGTAAGTCTTTTATTTTTATTTGCTCTCTTTAGAGACTTTGGGGACAGAGCCCCAGAGAGCAGTTTCCAGGCTCTCGGCCTCACATGGAAAGGTGCTGGCTGAGATAGTAAATGGACATCAACTGTGACTGGATGGCCATCAGCTGTAACCAGTGAGCCATTGGCCACTAATATAACTGCTGTGGCTACGCTAGCAGAAAATGGGGGCTAGCAAGAAGATGGTGGCTGGCAAGCGCGTAGTGTGGCAGAGTGTGAAATGCAGATCGTGTGGCTCCTGCCTCCTGTGTCTCCAACCCAGCCGCCAGTGAGACTATAGTTGTATGACTCCCGTATCTCTATGGCTCTGTGGGTGTTCCTTTGTGGGGAGCGGGACCAGAGACCCCGCAGGCCACCCCGCATGACAGAGACCGCTTTGTCAAGAGTGTTTACATGGATATAACCCTTCTAACAGGAAGTTCATTCACTTGCTCACTCATTCATTCAAACACTATGTACAGAAACCAAAACGTGCAGACGGAGAACCACGAACACAAAAGCACCTAGGCCCTCCATGGGCTCGCAGTCTAGTTCAGGTAAAAAGCACTCCTGACCACGTACTGTGTGCACTGCTTGATATCAGAATATTGTCAGAAAAACTATATCCATAGGTGAAGAGCAGCTGGAAATATTTTCTTTTAAACATTTATGACTTTTGGAGGAATGGAACTAACACAGTTTGGGTGACTCCTTGTGAAGTTCTGTTCAATTCTTGATTCCACAAGAAGCACAGGTTATTTTTACAGGGAGCACACTCTCATTCAAACAGCTCAGTAATGATAAGGGGACTCTCAAACTTAAATACTAGTTTTGCCAAAATATAACAAGTGATCAATTCTTTGTATCTCAATTTTGCTAATGAGAAATAAAAATGCTGCCTAAAATAAACCAGGATGGTTTACACCCAGCAACAAAATATCAAATACACATTTAAAAACCTGCTAAGTACAAACTGTGGATAGATACACAGTGTCTGTGAAAGAATGACACACACAGATTACTAATGGCAAAATGAAACAGTTATATTTACTTTTCTGAAAGCCTCAACTTTTACTTGAATTCTGTTTTGCTATTTTAAATGCCTGCAATTATGTCAGTGCTCCCTTACGTGTGGTACACATACCATTGGTGCAATATAAAGTGCTTTTAGTGGTATACAAATATTTTTTATGTAAATAATTCATTTTCTAAATGTGTATTAGAAAAACACTAATTTTTCCATTTGTACTAGACATAAAGCAGTTTTGTAAAATAAAGTTACTATGTAAAAATAAGTGAAGTGATTTAAAAGTTCAAATATGGGAAAACAATCTGTGGTTGGCAAGAGAGTGATTACTTCTGGGGAGGAAAGAGGCGGAACTTCTGGGTTACTGGCCATTCTTTTTTGACCTTGTTGAGGATCACATAGGAGTACTTACTTGGCGATAATTTTTGAAGCTGAACACTTATGGGTTCCTGCATGTTTCTGTATTTTATGCAGTACTTTAATAAAAAGTTTGCTCTAAAAGTGATTTAAAGAAAAATGTTTTTCAAATAACTGGACCTATATATATATACAAAATTCATGAAGATGAGACACAAATAGTGACTCAGGTTTGGGAAACACCGGTATAAGTACTTTAACATAAAGTGAGTTCAGCTGTATGTGTACCTTTACAAGGTATGATGTCAGCTCTTACACTGTCCATCTCACATTCCTGAAGCTAGTCTGTAAGTCGTACCTTGAAGCTAGGCGGACACAGTGCTCTGCTCTTCAGCACTGCTCAGCACGACATCACTGCCTAGACCTGTTTGGTGTGAGGCCAACATCAGATCTGCTCTCTACATAGACTAGCTTGTTTTTAAGGGGAAACCCTGTTCACTGTTAGACTGTGGGTACAGCCAAATCACAAACACAGGCTATCTGTCCCAAAAAGGACAGTGTGAAGGGATGGTTTGGCCCAGACAAATCCCCCAGGACTGCAGCTGTAATTCAACTACATCCCAAAGGTGGGTCAGCAATACTCTCCTCACAGTGTAGCGAGCTGCCTGCTGCTCCCACAGGAGACACACTTCATCGGAAAACGTGAAATAATTTTTACTCCTCTTTGTAAGAAATGAAAATACTCCTAACAAAACTAGTCCATGTCCATTATAAAAAATTCAGATGCGAGTCAAAAGTAAAAGTAAAAATCAGCCATCTTACTGCCTAGGCGTGCATTAACATTTTTATGTCAATCCGCCTACAGTTCTCAGAATACACATTTAGTTGACAACTGTGGAATCATACTATACATGCTTTATAACACGCTTTTTGAGCTTTACACTATACAGGGACATTCTGCCATGTCAATTATAAAGCAGATCTAGGTTTCTTAATGCCGAGGTACACTGTATTTTAATGAGTGCACAGTATACCACTCCATGTTGCTGACTTACCCTAAGCCCTACTGGTTGACACTTAGGTGATTCTGCAGTATGGAGAGTAAAAATATGTATATGTAATAAGTATGTTTGTGTAGAGGTATATTATTGCCTTAAAATTTATTTAAGATAATAATTCATGATATGGTGAAGAGAACTCACAATGCTTTCTTTACCTCAGTCATCAATGCGGTTTTGGAAAATCATCAAACAAATTCTTAAAAGGCATCTCACCCGTAAAAAGATGAGGGAATTTAATAGGCAATATCACAGCCTCTTTCAGTGCTTCTTTGGCTCCTTCAAGGCCAGCAACATCACTCCATTTAACATTGGGGCGCTCTATAACAATGGCACCTACAAAACAATGATGGCATCTTTCAATTAAGGAGGACTATTCCATCAAATCTAGAAGACAGCATGCAATAATGTTAAAGAACTACATTACAAAATTGTCTGGAAAAGTTTTATTTATTAAAAACCTTTCTGAAATAGTGTGATGAGGAAGCAGTTGTCGGGGGGTGGTCAGCAGGAGTCAGAAACCTGACGGGCGTGGCTTAATCAGGGTAAGTCAATTGTCAATTTCCTATCACTGCTTCCTCACTGTGAAATGAAAGTAATCTCATGTGCCCAAACTACTGAGACAGGTGAGTGTAAGGGTCAAATGACATAAAAACTAGAGTGCTTGGAAAAGCACCAAACATTACATTACACAAAGTAGTTATGGTTTAATGCACTAATTCTGGAGCGTCGGAAGTATTTGTTCAATGGGGGTTGGTCGATCTACTATTTCTCCTTTTAACCAAAAAACCCCCCCAAACAAAGGACTCCCCCCCCCCAAAAAAAAAAAACAACCAACACCAACAAATTGGTGATCTAATAGTCTCCTTTAACCATGGAAAGAAACTTAACTTCATGATAGACAGACAGATGAACAGACAGGTGGGAGAAGGGAAGGGAGGCGAAGGGAATGATGGAGGAGAGAGAGAAAGTGTCCTCTTGTATATCTGCAATACTTCCCCGAGATTTGCCAAACTTTCTGTTTGGTTTCTAAATAGACCTCTTTACAATTTGTGTACATTAATGAAGTTATTTAAAGAACTTAGCTTTTGAATATGTTATAGTCAAAAGCCATAGTAATTGTTGCAGTAAGAGTCCACAAAAGATTTCTTTTAATATAGCTTATTGGCAAAACTTTCTAGTTTATCTTTCATCAAAAGCTTTTCCAATTTTCCAGTATATAGAAATTACTCAACCACAACCTACTAAGCAGTGTTTCAAAGTGACACGTAACTGTTTTAACTATAACAAAACAACACCTCTTACAGTCTACTGATTTCCTATGAAATTAGTTTTACGGGTATTTCTTCTTGTTAGGAAAGATCATTTATCTATTTTTCTCAGAGTAGATATACTCTGCAACTTCCCTAAATTATGAAAATCTTTAGCTAGAGATTAAAATAAAATAAAACCATAAACACTTTTTGCATTCTAAAACTTCAGACTAAGTATGAATTAAGAAAACAATTCACTTTTCCTTTTCTATGTTCCATTCAGATTAGTAACGCTAAATGAGAAAATACTTATACCATCTGACAGGATCTGTTTTAAACACAAGTAAATTTACTTTACATATATATGTATATAGGCATCATCTGGTCAACTAAAGTTTTTTGCTATGAATTTTCTAAGTATGCCATAATTTATCTTCACATTTAACTTATTACTTTTTTTCCTTAAAGTTTAAAGGTGACTTTGGAATGTTTAGTGAAAAAAGATTTTTAGATAAAAATAATCTTAATTACTAGACATTGCTTAATGATTCGTAAAATTAAAAAGGGGGCAGGGATTATTGGCAAATAAAAGCCAAATAAGTTGATTGTTTCCAATTATACAAATTTACCCAGTCTTTGATTATACTACTCATTACACTAATATGTTGTTTAATCTCAAAAAAAGTCAATGAATATCAAATTTAGCTAACAGAAAACTCAAATCATAAACTCTTCAATTTTAACCATCAAATATTACACTTAATGCTATAACCTAAAACAGAAGTAAAAGATTTAAAATACTGTTTCAGGAAAAAAAAGAGGAAAAACTAAAAAAACATTGTACAATGAAATCCATCAGCAAACCATTAAATTAAAGGATGGAAAAAAGGACTCCCAGATATGAAAGCCTAGAACTCCTTTATTCTACTTCATCCTGAAATTCCAAATAAATTTCCTTATTGAAATGTCTTACAAATTTCTGTTTTTATACCTCTCTGGTCCTTATCAGTACTGATTTTTAAAGACAAATTATTAAAAACTGGGTTGTATTGTTTTCAAAATTAAAGATACACTCCAATTTTTACTTGGGAGTGTTGCAGGGCTGGAGAAGAGAGGGAACACACTAAAACTAAAAGAACAGATAGAAAAAAAGCTTTCTGCCTTACAACTGAATTAAGACCACTCGGCACGGAGCAACAAAACTTATTAAGTACAAAATGTGTGGCCCACTACTCTAGGAAGTGGAAACTCAGTTTCTGTCATTGGACTACATCCACCATTGAAGTTCTTGGTACATAAAAATATCCTCATTAGGGCCAGCCTGGTGGCTCAGGTGGTTGGAGCTCCATGCTCCTAACTCTGAAGGCTGCCGGTTCGATTCCCACATGGGCCAGTGGGCTCTCAACCACAAGGTTGCCAGTTCAACTCCTTGAATCCTGCAAGGGATGGTGGGCTCCGCCCCCTGCAATTAAGATTGAACACGGCACCTTGAGATGAGCTGCCTCCCTGATGGCTCAGTTGGTTGGAGCACGGGCTCTCAACCATAAGGTTGCCAGTTCGATTCCTCGAGTCCTGCAAGAGATGGTGGGCAGCGCCCCCTGCAACTAAGATTGAACATGGCACCTTGAGCTGAGCTGCCACTGAGCTCCCAGATGGCTCCGTTGGAGCGAGTCCTCTCAACCACAAGGTTGCCAGTTCGACTCCCACAAGGGATGATGGGCTGCGCCCCTGCAAGTAGCAACGGCAACTGGACCTGGAGCTGAGCTGTGCCCTCCCACAACTAAGACTGAAAGAACAACAACTTGAAGCTGAACGGCACCCTCCACAACTAAGATTGAAAGGACAACTTGACTTGGGAAAAAGAAAATATAATTAACTGCAGTGTTTTTTTTGTTTGTTTGTTTTTTTAGTCCAAGGAGGGCGCAGCTCACAGCTGCCCATGCGGGTATCGAACCAGCAACCTTGGTGCTAGTACCAGCACCATACTCTAACCAACTGAGCTAATCGGCCACCCCCAACTGTAGTGTTTTTAAGATACTGTCCTTACAGTATTCTCCTATGCATCCCAGTAGGTTGGTGAAACAGAAATAATATTACCAAAACGAAGACTAATACAGCAAGGTTAAAGATCTGGCCAAGCTAGGTACATTTACCCTTCACTAACTCAAGCTGAGCCTCTATAATGGAAATCCATGCCAGCTTTGCATTCTATTTGGCAAGATTTAAATTCATAAAATTCAACTTGAAAAATCATTAGCATTAGCTAACATCTCAAAGAACAATCTAATCTCAGTAACTAAAGAAGTCAGTAATTAAATAGATGACTTTTTAAAAATACAAAGGTACCATTTGTTGAGTTCCTAGAATTTGTCAGATATAATATTAGGTGTTTTCACCCTGTCAGTAATCTCTAATAGACCTGAAAGGAAAATATTAATTTTCATCTTAGAGCTGGGGGTCTCAGACTCTGAGGGAACTTGCCCAAGATTTAAGTAGCTGACCTGGAGTGGAATCCAGATCTGAAGACAGCCAAATCTATCCCCCTCCATCATACCACTAGACTACAGAAGAGGAGAATTAAAGGGCTTCATAGGTGTGGAAGGTAAAAACAGAAAGTGCAAAGAGATAAATGAAAACGGCAGCACAGAAATACAGGATAAAAAAGCAGATAGAAAGAGCAGGTAGGAAACATGAAATAAACCACCAATGAATATGCTACAGCAACAGCAATAAAAGCAGAGTATAAGTCCTATTTCATTCTGTTCCTCTGACAGGAAATTTTAATACCATCAGATTTGGTAGTGTGCTAACAGTATAAATGCTACCCTCTCTAAATAAGGTAAAATGAAAGCAAGTAAGTTGATTGACAGACTTTTAAAGGCAGATATAAAACCAAGCAATATTTTTACTGCATGAAAAAAAAATCAACACATTAGAGACCCTATAGAGCAAATCCTATGAAAATGGTCTCAACAAAGCCAGCGTGTGACTGACCACTGGAAACTAATGACCACTGGAAACTTGAAACTCATTTAAATACGTGGGTGAAAGAAAGCAATTCAAATAGACAATTCACTACAAGGTTTGTTTGTTTTTTAAATAAGGTAGTACATTTAAAAATGAAATCTAAAGCAACCTTGAAGTTGATTCTGTAGTTTCTTTTTTTCAGGATCATCAGATTCTCCTTCCCCATCACTGTCATTCCTAATAAAAAGAATTTAATATATTCAAATGATCACTCATAGGTATCAAAATAAGGCAAAAATGAAGGAACAATAACTTAAAGTGGCAAAATAAGACATTTACATTAAAATTCATGCTTATTACTTTTAAGAATATATTAACTATTGAGCAGGCATATTACCCATCAATGTGGAATCATAAACAGGAAAGGGGCGAAAAGACCAGAATGAAGTCAGGAACTAGCTCTGAGTTCCTGACAGACCTACTACATATGTGTGGAGTCACAAATGCATGCCCCACACCATGTTCCACAAAAAGATTTAAGATGAATTACAGGAGAGTTGTAAACAACGATAAAAACCCCAGGACCAGGCAAACCACGTATTAGAATAAGAAGCCATCACCAGGAGGGTAAAACCCAACGTTAATTTTTTAAGGTGTGAAGGTCTATAACCCTTAGTCTGGCGCTTCCAAAGGATGGGTGACGCTTCTGACGAAAATGAACTGAGCCCACGGAACAAGATCAACCCGGACATTTCATATCTAGGAGTTTATTCTGAGGAAATAATTTAAACTGAGTTCAAGGACTTGACTACAAGGACAAGCATGCTCACACTGTTCGAAACGGGGAAAACATCAGAAGAATTACGTTCAATTATAGGGATTAGCATATGATAGAACTGCCATCTTAATAAAAATGATGCAGAAACAGTTTATTGGAAAGATGTTCATTATACAATGTTGAGTGAAAAAGTGATAAACAAATTCGGTATTATACCATTTTAAAAATATATGACATAGAGGTAGATGACAAGCCTGACAGGTTTTATGCCCAAATGGGACTGCCCTGGTTTCCCCAGGATGGTAGGGTTAAGGGTAAGGTAGAAACTGCAAACTGATTCCCTTGACACTCACTCCCCTACCGTGCTTGTCCCGTACAGGCTGCGCTTACAAACACTGCCCTTCCTAGACTCCCTCACACCTAGGGCTCCACGAGACCAAAGGTTCTCCAAGAAGGAAGCAAGCAACTGAGGAGGGGGCTACACGCAAGGAGGTTGTCAGGCAAAAGCACTGGCTTTGCTGACGGAGCTGTGGCAGAGGGCCCACTGCCCGCTGCTGGCATCGGAAGTACTTGGCACGGGAGTTGGCAGCACTGGGTCCCTACCACAATGAGCGCTGTGGAGCTGGGCATTTCTTCTAGCAGTATGGAATCCAAGCTTGATTCTGGGCCCCTGAGTTCTGTAAGCGAATGCACTATAATAAGTCCCTGTTTGCCTAAGTTAGCCGAAGTGGGTCCCGCTGTTCAATTCAGGAGAACTGGCATCCTCTTGCTAGGCAGCCATCTCAGCAGAGAACGTTACAGGGTCTTCCAGCCAGACCAGAAGAGCTGCAATATACAGGGAAGAGAGGATGTTTCTGCTGGCAAGGCAGTTTCCAGGACAGTCGGAGGTCCAGGCACTCGAGCTCAAGGGAATTCTTCCCAACGGTTTCATTGCAAGTTTGGAGTCCCAGGCATCCAATAAATGCCCCGACTTTTACGTATGAAACCTCGTGAAACTGGATCTCTATTGAAATTCAATGATCCACAAGATCAGCTGGGGTCTGATTTTTGTTATGTCAATGCTACAGCTACAGAAGATAAAATATTCTCAGAAGGCACAGAAACTCCCTGGTTCCCTGACCATGTCTCGAACAGAGAATGTAATACCTTAAGCTTATAAGTTTCTTCAAACTCCTCCCTGTAGTTTGAAGCAGCTAGTGAACTCTACTTTTTGTATTGTTCATATCTTTCAAAACAATAGTAGCCACAGGCCCCCAAAAGCACTGCCTTTGAGGCACTGCGTTCCTGGTGCCCACAGGGGCTTAGCTAAGTAACTTGTGCCACTGTGCACCCTGAACTGCGAGTATCACATCCTCTATGGATCACTAGAAACGCCTGCCTTCAATCCTGACCAGGACACATAAGCTCATCCCAGAGTTTCATGTTCTTAGAGTATGTTGTCACCTGGAACCACTTCGGGCACCAATCCACTGGTCAGAATCTTTGTAGAATTAGTTCCCACTGCTCAGCAGAATTTGGCCCCCACACACTGAATAGTAAGCTCTGCATCTGTAAGCAATATACCCCCCATTCGGAAAGACATTCCAAAGTTGGGTTTTGATGTTTATAAATTATGCTGTGTTGATTTCTTTACAACGACAAAATAAAAGCAAATTACATAAAAAAAACTTTACATAAAATACCCCCAAAATCATTTACATTATTGGAGTTATTTTTTATGTTGTCCATGTGATTATTAGTACGGACTATATAGAGTCGATATTACTGGTCAAGGATTTAATTCATAGATCATTCCTATAATTTTACACTTCAATATTACATAATGGCCAGAGGGTGAAGAATTGAGTCCCATTCCTATAAATGTTTTTTCCTACTACTACTAAGTGGTCATGGAGGGTCATTTGAGGTGTATTGTCCCCTAAGCTCGGTACACCAGGGGTCAGTAAACTTTCTCTGTAAAGGACCAGACAATAAATATTTCAGGTTTTCTGGGTCGTACAGTCTTTGTTGCCAACTATTCAAATTTGTTGGTACAGCACAAAAGCAACCATACACAACAGGTAAACGAATGAGCGAGGCTCTATCTCAATAAAGCTTTATTTACAGCAACAGGTAGAAGGTCAGATTTGGCCCTGAATCATGGCTTGCCAACACCTAGTTTAAACAAAAGAAATTCATTTCACAAATAAATTTTATCTTACTTTAATTTTATCTTTTAATCAGATGCAATAAAATCTAACACTCTGAAATACACACCCCTTCTCATCAGGCGGACTCGGCTGCCCCTCTTTCACCGGCTTCTGTGGTTTCTTCTCTTTCTTTTTCAGGTACTCCTTTAGTTTTTCTGCTCTATCAAGATATTCTGTACACTTTGCCCTGATACTTTGCTTGGCTTTATCACCCTGTGCTTCATCTATTGAAGGGAAACGAGAGAGATTTTTTCCATTAGTATTCTGCACAGCCAGGTGTAAGCTCTTAGGTATACTTTTAAACAAGGAACATCTATTTTGGGCGAGGGAGGAAGATCATCTCTAGTTCATTGTAACCAAGGATTACCAACTCTTTTTCACTCTTTCCTCCAGCAGGATGGAGGCCAACAGTGGGTGTGAGTCAGGAACAGATCTGAGCAAGACCCTATGATATTTAAGCTGATGTTAAATAAGAAGAAGAAATTATTTAATCTTCTGTGGGTTTCATACTTTTCCCTTACATTTTGTGCAGATGGTTGAAAGCTGCTTGTCTCAGACAAAACGAATTATAAGACAAACAGAAGTAAAACAATATTAACCATGTCCACTAATGTCTACATAAGCTTTATTTCCGAGTATAAAAAGTGATAGAAATCCCGTATATTTTGTGTACCACCAATATAGTAACTTTAGTCCTCTGTGAGGGCTATCTGAAAAGTAGACTTCAACAATATATGCAGTACATGGGATTAGCCCTATGTACCTTATATGTTAGAATTCATTCTTAGTTTAACTTGACAGAAAAATCTCAAAACTAAATGGGGAAGCTCAAAAGAAAATGCTAAATTTCCAAATGTTAAATTGTTTTACTTAAAAATTACTTTAAGTTTACCAGAAAGATGTCTTTTTAAACATCTTACCTCACTATGTTCAGCATTAGGTTTAAGATGCACGATTTTTCCCTCACTGTTGTATCCCAGTGCCTGGCAAATGGTAAATATCCAATATTTGGAAAATACATGAAAAAAATGTTTCCCAGCCTATTTTACATAAAATATCAAAAACAGTATTTTCAAACAGATGCTTAGAAAATGAGTGGGTTCAGATAATCTGAGTCTATGACCAATACAATAAAAACTTATTTCCATTGACTATGACATTTTAATATGTTCAGGTATGCGAAGTGATAACTGTTAATACCGTAGCTGTGTACATTAGTTAGCTGAGCACGTAACACCCATCTAGATTGAGCACTAGAAAGCTAATGGGATTTTCTTTTTTTTCAAATTGATGGTTTAGAATTTTCTGGCATCGTATTTCAATTTTTGTAAATGAAACAGAGTAATTTTTTCTTTTAGTATTTTTAAATAAAAACCAATCTATGGCCTTACATTTAACTACATGGAGAAAATACTGCACAGCATGTTGGTAGAGTTGAAGGGCTTCCTCATAGTTCCCAGCTTTGTCCTCCTGGGCTGCTTTGCTAGCAAGGTCTATCGCTTTCTGTTTGAAGAGAGGCAAAATCATACCATCAAAATCAAAGCATAAGTGTAAGTTTGAAGTAAATAATCATATGGAAAATTTTTTATAAATAAAATCAACCTTAAAACAAATCCATCTTTTTTTTCTAAATCACAATAGCATTTTATTATAACTATTTGTAAAATGCAAATTAAATGTATCATATGGGTAAATGCTATCTTCTTGCCACTGGACATTTCCATCAGCATACAAATAGCCCTCCTTTAGAAATCCTTTGGCACTAAAACCTCCTTCAGCTTAGTTCTGTGTCTCTGCTACCTTTTGGAGCCAAAATCTCATCAGAGCAGCCTCTACTCTTTCCGGTTCCTTTTTTCCCACTTACCCTTTAGCTCTGCCCATCTAGGCTTCTGACCTTTATCACATCAACACAACTGCTCATAGCAAGGTTCTCACGATGCCAGATCCAAAGGCCAGCTCCATTCCAATCTTGATCTCTTGACAACATTCTACAAAATCTCCGAAGCACCACCTTCCAATTCTCCTCCCACTTCTGATGGCTCCTGCTCAGTCTGCTTTGCGGACTCTTCCTCTGCTACACAACGCAGAAATACTAGGGTTCCTCAGGGTTTGGCCAGGGGCTCACTTCTTTATGGTTAGTTCCTTCCCTATGTAATCTGTTTTTGACAATTTCAGCTGATTATCTTTATGCGGATGACTCCCAAATTTATTCAATTTTAAAACACATCACTCTTCTGTTTCTAATCCTTCCAGGGCCTTGTTTCTGTGCGTGTGGGTTTTGTTCTATTTTTGCCTGTCCTCTCCCATTAGAACATAAACTTGAAGAGGATGGGAGTTACGTCTATTGAGTTCACTTTTTTATATTCCAGAGTCGTGCACAGAGTCTGGCACAAGACTGAATGAATATATTACCCCAGGATGAGTCAGGATCCAGTCATCAATATGGAAGTATAAAGGTTGGGAACGTCTGGGACTGTCCTTTTCAGATTAGGAGACCATGACATGTCCACACTAGAAAACCCTGGCAAACTGGGTTAATTCTAGAATCACCTTTTTCAGGAGGAAAGATGTCCCAGACTGCCTATCAAGGCTAATTCTTTTCCCTGGGCTCTGGAACCCGTCCCAACCTTCCTCCTGTGACATTGACTCCATCAATCATATGCCACTCGACTGTTCTCCCTACTAAACCTTTCCCATTTTGTTGAGGCCTTCCTTCTTCAGCATAAAAATGTATGTACATACCTTAGACTCATATTTTCAAAACACAAACTAAAACACAATAATTCTCCTCAGTTCCTAGGTTCCCTCTAGCTACCATCTTACTCCCCTCCCATCTCCACAGCAAAGTCCCAAAGAGAACCCCAAGTTCATCTCGGTTTCTTTATTCCTCCTGCATCAATGCTCCCTGCTCCCTGACTGCCAAGTCTCTCACTTACTAACCCCCTCTACACAGCAGAATTTAACCCTCATAACAGACACGTCAACGGGGCCTCCTCCTTTGTCCCTCATGGCACCATTCTCTCCTGGTTTTACTCTTGACTCTGTAATGATTCTTCTTCCGGCTCCCTTCTCTCTCTTCTTAACTGTCGATATTCCACAGAATATAGAAATGATACTCTACTTTGGTCCCTGTTTTTCCCTAGTCTATAAATTCTCCAACATGCCCACAGCTTCTGCTACCATCTGTATGCTAATTACTCCCAGAGCCTCATTTCCAGCCCAACTCTCTCTCTCTAGTTCTACACACATGTATCCAATTACTCACTGGTCATTTCCTCTCGATTGTCCCCTCCATGGCCCCAAATATGAGCTTCTTCTTGTAATCCCAGAAGCAATGCCCACCCACTCAGATATCCAATCCAGGAATCTAAAAGAAAACCCAGACTGCCCCTCCTCCCTCACTTTCTAAATGCAGATCCAAATCTGACTATTCTTCCTCTTCAATTTCTGTCTCATCAATCCTTTCTTCTTTATTCTCATAGGGACTACTCCACTTTGGCCCTCACTATGTCCCATCACACGGAACCCTAAGTGGTCCCCCTGCTTCCAGGCTTGCTACAAGTCAAGTTGTCCCCTGTAGGCATGATAGGTTTGTGCTAAAACAAAAACCTGAGCATATTACCATCTACAACTCCCCATCTAGAGCAGGATGAGGACCAATCACCGATGTGTGGCACACACCTTTCCTGGTGATATGGCCAGAGTAGGCTCATCCTCCCACCTTGCACACTCAGCTCCAGTCCTACCAAACTACGGGGGCAACCCCGATGACTCAGACTTCCAGCCTCAGTGTATACGCTCCACCTGGAAGACCTGATCCCACTATCTCCCTGTAAAGCTCCGGCTTCTCCAAGGCTCAGCTGTCATGGTCCTCCCGCTGGAAAGCCCTTCCCAACACCCCCAGGTGGCCTATTCCTGTGCTTCCTCTAGATTTCCACAGCCTCTTGGACATACTTCCAGTGATCACACAGTATCCTATTAGTCACTTTACATGTGACCAATCAAAACATAAGCCCTTGGAAGTCAGGGCTGGTAAATTGCTGATTCCCCGAGACTTAGCAAAATGCATGGCACAGCAGACACACAAAAAAATATTTAGGACTGAGAAAACTTGTGAGTTCTATGCATCCTGCATTACTTGCAATTGTTCCCAACCCTCTCCAATCAAGGTTTATTACACTTCTAGACTGAAGCATACGTTGTTTTTCTCTACCTGGAATGAATCCCACTTTCTTGTTCAAGGAAGCATAATTTTGTAGTGAGAAAAGTACAAATCTGTAAGCAGACAGACCTGGATTCAAGAGTATCTTCAACATTAATTAACTGTACATCTTTGGGAATATCTAACCTTAATAAGCTTCGCTTTCTTATACTGAGAAATTGAAATACATTTCATCTTTTATAGCTTTTTGAGGATTAAATGAGATCACATCAAACACCAGGTAGACAACCATTGTCAGTACCTCTCACTTCATCTAAGCTCACAATCACCTTCTCTGTGGAACATTTCTCCTCTATCCTCAAAGAGTTAGATATGTATGCCCTTCCTTTCTGCCGTTCCATACTAACCTCTAATTCTACTACAGCATTTATTACATTATTCTGTAATTTTGATTTTCCTCTATTAGATTATAAGCATTCCTCTGATAAGATTATAAGCATCTGGCTATAGGAATTTTTTTTGCCTTGTTTGGTGGGACAGTTATTTGTTACTGGAGTCTTTTTCATCCAATTTTCCAGGTTAGAAGGTTGAAAAGGTTGAATGAGAACGTGCACCTGTGAACTAACCACTGCTAGAATTATAACTCAGTATCTCTCCCCATTAACATTAGCAACTATGCCTTTTATATGGCTCAATCTCTAGCTGATTCACTGAAGAATGTCCAACAATCCAATTCAAACATGATACAAACTGATTACAGAACGAACTGAAAATCTTCCAAAAGAAAAATGTTATCAATAACTGGATGAAAATTATATTGCAGAGTGCCCAAATCACATACAATGTTTGACGAAGAGCTAGTAGAATGAAATTAGTTAACTGACAAACCAACAAGAATGATAAGATGGGCATTTCGAAAGAAATCACCTTTGATCCACAAAGGAACAATACTTTTATCAAGTGACCAATATTTGTTTCCAAGTACGTTTATCAAAAGACCCTCTCTGAATGGGGCTACAAAAAAAACTATCATTAAGATTGTTGTATTATCGTTTAATGAAATCTTGTTGGAAAAGATACATGAACCAACACAGGACTTATTCATCATTGTAAGAAAATAAGTCACAGTTGCAATTTTCATAATTTGTGAAAGATTATAAACATTCATTTTCATAATCTTTTGGGTGGATTTTCAAGATAAAAGTTCCAAGCAAGCCCCTTCCCCCTCCACTCGTTTTTGTGAAATTCTGGTCTCTATTGAAACGAGTCTACTTTCAGAGCTCTTTCTTCAGGATCAATGATCCCGGGTTAAGCAGCTCCTGCATTATCCTTGGTGCCTGTACCAGGCGCTCAACAAATGCATTTTAACGAATTACTGCAAGATTCAGACAAGGCTTCAAAACAGGTGTCCCATTCTAGTCTTTGGTCCCAAACTGACCTCGGGGACTGGGTGTCCTCAAGGCCAAGTCAACGTCCTAAACCCCACTGACATCCCACATGCATTCGGAGGATGGAAGACGCTTTCAGAAACTTCTCAATGTCCGTTCCACGGAGGTCTAATGAGTAAGTATAAAATGAGGCTTCCGTGATTTACGTACAAAACACCGTGCTCACTGAGGTGGGAGAGGTGAGGTGGGGCCTCAAAGTAATTTAAAAACATTCCCTGATCTTATACACACTACGTTTTGGGAGCCCCAGGAGCGTGCACATAAACTCCTATGACCAATGGATTTAGGGATTCTTCAGGTTCCAAGGCTGTTCTCACGTTTCTATTCACCTGCCAGCTCGAAAGGAAGGGCTCTGCTATACCAACTTGCGAAACTAAGCTGTAGGACCCCATTTCCCACTGGTCCGGGGCTCTGCAAAACATTACGTTCTTTCCACTCTCCCTTACACTGAAGCATCTGTTCACAGCTCTGCCCAGTGTGGTTCACACGCGGCTGGTTTGAAGAGAAAAAGGAAGCTTCGGCAAAAGTCAAGAGTCTCATAAAGCCAATGGGCTTGGGACACCCCGAAAGCAGGGGGACAACATGGGCTTTCCCACCAACGGCTGGGCCAGGGCGCCGCCCTCCTCCGCCCCGCACCAGGGGCGCGGCCGCTTCCTCCCTCCTCCCCATCCCCCGCCCGCGCCTCCCCTCGGGTCGGGCTCTCCAGGAGGAGAGAGAACAGTGATACCTGGAGGTTGGACGGAGGGGATGCCATGGCGGATATCCGAGGCGGTTCCCTGGAGAGGAACGCGGGAAGAGGACCAACAGCGGCGACGGCGAGTCGCGCCTGGTGTAGCCCCAAACGTGCGCAGGCTGGTGGCTCTGCGATCCCAAGCAGCAGCCTCTCTTCCGGAACTTGTTCCAAAATAACACTGCGTTCCAAGAGCGGCCAGACCCTCCTCACAACACTTCCGCAATCCCGGGCCCCCTCTGGGCTCAGGTCCCGCCTCTGGCCTCAGCACTTCCGCCTTCGTCATCAGCACGCGCGCTACCCAGTCCCGAGCCATCCGGGTCTCGCCTCAGCCCGCGGTATCGCGAGGCTGGGAGAGGCGTCCCTGAAGCCCATCGAGGACTGGCGGAAGTTAGGCTGGGCGCAGGTGCCCTGTGGCTCTGGCGGAAGGGCAGGGAGGCCACCTTGAGCCTCTTCTTTTTCTGGATGTCTTATATTTTAAGATGAATTATTGGCTCAGGCTCCATGCTCTGTTGCTCTAAGCTTTTGAATTGAAAAAAGTCATCCCATGTCCAAGACCCACCGGTTGTGGACGTTGGGCCTGTTACTGTGCCTCATTTATTGTTTCCTCTGTAAAATGACGGTGATTATAGGATCTACTTCAGGGCTGTGAAGAATGCTAGTCATCCCGGAGTAGGCGCATAGCGCAGTGACTGGTGAACGTTAAGATCTCAGTATGTGTTAGCGCTTGTTATTGCTCACACTTCACACTTCATCCACCAAGCATGTTTACAAGTGGTTATTGTCATTGCTCTACAAGGCCTTGAAAATATTAATATGAGATAAGTATAGCTGCTGCCCTGGAGGAGCTTACAGTCTGGTGGGGATGCAGACTCATGAACACAGCCTTGTGAAACTGGTAGATCAGATACCGTTTATACCAGTTATAACAAGGAAGGTTAATGGCTTGAGAGGTTAAGTGCTTTATACACGATCATAAAGTGAGGGCCATCCCGGTGTCTCAGGCAGTTAGAGCTCCATGCTCCTAACACCTAAGCTGCGATGCAGGTTCGATTCCCACATGGGCCAGTGGGCTCTCAACCACAAGGTTGCCAGTTCAACTCTTTGAGTCCCGCAAGGGATGGTGGGCTGCGCCCCTGCAACTCGCAACAGCAACTGGACCTGGAGCTGAGCTGTGCCCTCCACAACTAAGATTGAAAGGACAACAACTTGACTTGGAAAAAAGTCCTGGAAGTACCCACTGTACCCCAATAAAGTCCTGTTCCCCTTCCCCCATAAAATCTTAAAAAAAAAAAAAAAAATCATAAAGTGAGGGGTTAGTGGCAGAACTAAAATAAGACCTTTCCGCAGCCTTTCAGATGCTTTCATTCACAATCTTCTTTTTCTTCTTCCTTTCACAGTTAATTGTGGGTGTTCAGAAGGAGTCACACCAAGATGTACCTCTGTGGTATGCGGGTTGTTTTGAACTAAAGGCAACTTTAGCTTCAGGATCAAGAGAAACTTCTGCCCCTCCCTTAACTACCTAGAAGCACTTGAATTAGGGGCCTTGCCCATAATAAGAGATTATCAGAGATAACCTCTTTTGACCTATATAGTTCTAATTACTAAGAATCTTCTATTTACTAAGCCAAACTTCTATTTACTAAGCATCTACTCTTCTTATCATCCTGCATTGACCCTTTGAAGACCCCAAGGCACCTTACCTCATCCCTAGCTCAGACATCTCTAGCTTAGCCCATCCCCAGCCCATGTTCCCCTTCTATTTCTGAACCTCTCATACATGTGGGGTCTCTGACTCTCTTGTGTATGTGGGATTCCCATACATTTGTATCCATTAAATTTGGATATTTTCTCTTGCTAATCTGTCTCATGTTTATTTGATTAGTAGACCAGCCAAAAGAACCTTGAGGGTAGAGGAAAATTTGTTACTTCTCCACATAAGCTTCTCAAAGGAAAGTGAACAGATGTTTAATTACTCCATCATTTTATTTCCCACTCACTGGCTAATTCTTTCCAATCATTTGGCACCTCCTAAATAATTGAAGCACTTCCCCCCCCCATCATATTTGGTATTGTCAACTACCCAGTTCTAGAAATCTCACTTGTAAAGCATCCTATATTCTGTCTCTATCTCCTTCACTGTCTCCTCTCTGTGTGCTTACTCCTCTCTGTGTGCAGAATTTCCTGGAGTCTGATGTCCTGTTCTTCTGCATTACTCCATCTCTGCTCATATTACCCCCTTCTTGGGCTTCAGATATCAATAGAATAGAAAAGGCTTCAAATCTAGATCTCTAGGCCCATCCTGTCCTCTGCCCAGCATTTATAGCTAACTCCCAGAGATCTCTAAAAGTCACAGGGTTTCCCGCACATTTAAAATAAATTTAATTATCTTCTACCCCAAACTTTTTTCTCTGCTCTCTCCTTCTTGGAATGATATCACTAAATCTCTATCATCCAGGATCAAAGCTCAAAGCCCTCTCTCTGTCTGCATCTACAGAGAGAGTGTTCCTGTGCATCCCTCAGTCCCCTTCCAGTTACTGATAAAATACTATAGGGAGTCCAGTCCTTAGAGTGTTAGTGTATAATAGACACTTAGTAAATATTAAACCATTTGATTGAGCTACTTAAAATAAGTTGCTGGTTCCTTAATGACTATCAGATAAATTTGATTTTGCCTGGAGATACAACAAGACTCCAATTTACCTTTTAATTCAATCCCTAAACATTCACTGAACACCCACTAAACATGAGTCTACTAGGCATAAGGAAACTATGAAGATGAATAAGATATGACCTTTGCCATTTACAAGTTTACAACTTAGTGGAAGACACAAATACATGCTAGTGAAAAAAGAATTCATTGAGATATTGAGTACCCCCAGGTGCCAGGCTGTTTTAGATACCGAACATGAACCAGTCAAAAATCCCTCTTTTGTCACCAATAGTACATCATACTAATATCGTGTACCTGCTAATATGCAATGAGAAGGGTTTTATCTATGGTATTCTCAAAATTCTATAACCTCAGTCTAGTCTTGAGAAAGCACCAAAAAAAAAAAAAAAAGAATGAGGTTTTTTTTGTTTTGTTTTTACTTCTACAAAACACCTCACCAGTGCTCTTCAGAAATATAAACTCATGGAAGAGAAGAAAAGACTGAAAAACGGTCACAGATTATAGGAGGCTAAGGAGACATGACAAAAAAAAAATGCAATATGGGATTCTGGATTGAATCCTGGAATGAAAAAAATACATTAGTGGAAAAAGTGATAAAAATCCAAATAAAGTCTGTATTTTAGCTAATAGTATTGTACCGATGTTAATTTCTTAGTTGTGATTAAAAAAAATACCAGGGTTATTAAGATGTTAACAGTAGGGGAAGTTGGTTGAAGAATAAATGAGAATTGTCTATATATCTTTGCAACTCTTTTGTAAATGCTATTTTAAAATAAAATTCCTGTTCTTTGGGAGCTTACATTCTAGTGAAATAGAAACTTTTTGCCTTTTACATTATTAAAAATGTAAAAGTAAAAATGTTACATGCACAATGGTTTAGAAAATACTTTCACATACATTATTTTATCTCTTAATTATGGGAAGTAAATCTTAAGTATCCTGTTTTTATAAATGAGGAAACTAAGCCTCAGAGAGATAGAAGTTCCTAAATCCAGGCAGCTCTTAAGTGGAAGAGCTGGAGTTTGAACCCATGTTGTCTGACTCCAGGTTCAGTATTAGAAAATGGACAGTGACAAGTGCTGGAAGAGAGGCAGGTTGCACCATGGGGCCACAGAAGAGAGAACACTTAATTTGGAATGAGTGGTTAGGAATTCCTTTGGCAAGGTCTCAGTTAAACTGAATCTCAAATCTTAAACCGATTTCTATGCAGCTAGGCCATTTCAGGCTGAAAGAAAAACATGAATAAAGGCATGGAAGAGTAAAATACGTATGACATGTTTGAGGGATGGCTGGAATGTGGGAAGCAGGCGGCTTTGCGAGGGAAGGAATAACAGGAGAGGAAGCTAAAGATGCACCAACTGGTACCACCAGGTGCTCAAGGCTTTGAAAATAAGGAGTTTGGAGTTTGTTCTATAGGGAGTAAGAATTCATTGAAAGGTTTCTCCCTTCCCTCTGCCTCCAACCCTTCTTTCACCCTATCTTTCTTCCTGTTAGAAGAAAGCAGTTTTGATTTGGTCAGATGTTGGTTTCGTGAAGTTGGATCTCACAATTGTGTGTGGAATGGACCAGGGACAAATAGGAGGCAGGAAGATCAACTCCCAGGCTACTGCAACACTGTTACGTTTTAGGAAATAGCTTGTGCAGAGCCAAACAGCACATTCCCCATTCCTGAAGCACAGCCCCTATTTGGGTTTTGATGAATATATCTTCTGTCTCAATTGCTTTCACCAATTCAACCTGTTAAAATCATACCTATTCTTCAAGTGCCAGTTCCAATGTCAGTTCCTCAAGAAACTTCAAAACCTCTCTGAACCCTCATAAGCACTTTGATCCTTGAACTGTCCGTAGATGATGCCTAATACAGTGACTGGAGTGTGGCACACACTCAAAAATTGTTAACCTCACCTGCACAGTGCTCTTCCTCTCTAGACTGCAAAGTCACCAAGGGCAAAGATTTCATGTCAATTACTTTTGTAAGAACCCCCACCCCAGTGCCGTCACTCCCCATATACACACACAGAGTATGTGCTTAAATAGCTAAGGTTTGTCAACCAAAGTGAAGTCACCCTGCTCACAATCTGGGGCTTTGGAGATTAGAGAGGTCAGTTACTGGTAAGTGGCGCTTGTGGATTTAGCTTGCACCAGAGTCTCCCGTCCAGCCCGTCCAGGACTGAATCCATCCACTCTGAAAGGAAATGCATAATATCCAAGCCCTCACAGACTGCCCCATTCCTGTCCACGCAGAAGTCAGATCTCTGCTTGTTGAATCATCAACCCCCTCCCTGATCTAGAACAGAACAGGAAGGAAGACCAAGCGCTGACCGCTTGAGCATGTGAAGGAAGTGACCTAGGCAGTTCTCAGGTAGGAAGCCTGTTCTCCATCAGAGGAGGCACACGTTTCTGAACTCTGGAGGCCCAGCCCCTTCTCACTTACTGCTATTAATTTTATTCATGTGAAGTCACAGAGAGCTTCTGGACTGATGCATGGGTTTGGGGACCCACCCATCCACCATCAGTCAGCCATGTGATAAGAATGGAACAGCCATTCGTATTGCTCATTACCTCCAGGCAAATATGATGTGTACAGTCAGCACAGAAGAAAAGATGAGGTGCCTGCCCTCAAGAAGTTTGTTGCCTAACCCCATCATCCCCCAGACTGGGAATACCTGGGACGCGGGTAATGCATTTACAAGACTCGATGTCAAGCACCTTTCCCCAGGCCTGCTCAGTCCAGGGCTTCTCCTGGAAGGTTTTCTTCGAGCAGGCCTCCTTTGCTCTTGTGCTAGATTCAGTTTTCAAGCAGTTGTGGCTGATCGTGTTTTACTTGCTGAAGGAAGACGGAAAATACTCCATCTCTTCTCAAAAGTCCCCTTTTTTTCCTTCTCAGAGAATATCAAGTATGAGCTATGTTTTTTCAGTTTCTCTCTTTCAAGGCCCTCAGCTCAGTTAATACCAATGAACAGATCTTTGCCAGAACAGGAAAATAGCACTTTATAATCTTAGATATATATGTACAGATAAAATGACTTGCTTCATAATAACACAGTGTAGGGGTGGGTAGGTGGGGAATGTGTGTGTGTGTGTGTGTGTGTGTGTGTGTGTGTGTGTGTGATGGATGAAACAAGAGTGGCCATGAGTTGGTTGGTGACTTGATGATTCTTGTAGCTGGGAATGAGTGCCGGGTGTGGGGAGTGGTCATTGAACCAATCGCTCTACTTTTCTGTGTGCTTGGAATTCTCCACAATAAGATATTGTTCAAAAATTGTATTTCTCTATTCATGTTGAACCCTGTTCAAATTTTTTTGTCCAATTTTTTATTATAGCACTTATCGTTTCATCTTTTGCTGATTGATTTATTAATCTTTTGTCTATTAAGGAAGCTCTTCTTTTGTTATAGGTGTTGCAAGTATTTTCCCATTTTATTCTTTCAGTTATTGTTCTTTCTTTGGGGGGGCATGAAAATTTAAGTTTCAATGCTGTCACCTGTATCATTCTTTCCCTCTTCCTTTTTCGTTATGTTTAAAGGGAATTTACCCACTACTGGGTTATCTAAAACAGCAATATACCATATGTTCTTCTGATACTTTCAAGGTTTCATTTTTGCATTTAAATCTTTGACCTCTCTGAAATTTATTTTGGTGCAACAATTAAGGTCAGGGTCTAGCTTTGTTGTTTTATTTATTCCAAATGGGTAGTTAATTGATGGATATTACTGAACATCCATCTTGTTTCCACTCATTTGAAAGGCCGCCTCCATTCTGTACCCATTTCTCACAAGGATTTGTGTCTCTGAGGTCTTGATTATTTTTAACTATTCCTTTTAACCACCTATTTTTAGGCTAGAAAAACTGTCTTTATTATGGTAGCTTTATAATACATTTCAGTATCTGGTGGAACTGCTCGATTCATCCCAAGCAGCATGGAAAACTAGTTAAGGCTGAGGCTCTGATGTTAGAATGCTTAGTTCAAATCTTGGTTCTAGCACATATTAGACAATTACTTAAAAGCTGTTTCTGCATCTATAAAATGGTGACGGTTAACACCCACGAAGTGTTAGCTATCAGTAATTTTCAGAATCGTTAAGATTTTTTTATATTTACTTTTCCATGTCAACTTTTCTTTCTTTTTCCCCCCACATGGTTTCAGAACCTTTCTTCTAGGCTTATTTCTAGTCATTTTATTGTGTTACTGTTGCTATCATAAGTTGTGTATTTCCTAGCTGGATATGGTTTATATGCAGGAAACCATGAGTATATGAGGGTTAATTTGACAGACATGTTGTTTCTAATAGATTGTCAATGCATTCTCTTGGGGTTTCTAGATAAACAATGAAAACATCTGCAAAGTGATAACTTTGCCTCTTTGCTTTACCATGTTGAAAACTTCAAGAGTGGTCATCTTTGCCTTCTTCTTAACTTTAAAGGAAATGCTTGTAATACTTCATAACTAATTTAAAATGTGTTTACATAAGTTTTCTATTGTTGCATAACAAATTACTACAAACTCAGCAGCTTAAAGCAACATACTTTTGTTATCACAGTTTCTCTGGGTGAGAGGTCTAGGTATGGCCTAGCTGGGTTTTCTGCTCAGGTGTCACCAGACTGAAATTCAGATGTTGGCTGGGCTGTGTTCTCATCTGGAGGTTCTACCAGGAAAGGATCTGCTTCCAAGCTCCCTGAGGTTGTTGGCAAAATTCATTTCCTTGTGTCTGTAGAATCTGTGATAGATTGCTTCATCAAAGCCAGGAACACACACACACACACACACACACACCTTGAAGTCTGTCTTCAGGAAAAGTTCAGAACCTTTTTTAAAGGTTTACCTGATTAGGTCAGACCCACTCAGAATAATCTCCCTTTTGATTAACTCCACGTCAGCTAATTAGGGACTTTCATTACATCTGAAAAGCCCCTCGTTGTCGTATTCTATTGGTTGGAAGGAAGTCACAGGTTCTGTCTGCACAAGGGCCTGCATGACTCATTGCTGTTCCCTTAGATTATGTCCACCAGTCGTATTTTATAAGGCATCTCTATAAAGGAGGTAGGAGACATTAACATTCTGTTTTCAGCATAAGGAACATATGTAATATTTTATATTATAAATACTATATTCACAAACAACTATAACATTTTTATTGGTTCTCTCTCTATATATGTACATATTTACTCTGTTTCCCCCAAAATAAGACCTAGCTGGACTATCAGCTCTAACACGTCTTTTGGAGCAAAATAGTAAAATAAGACCAGGTCTTATATTAGTTTTTGCTCCAGAAGATGCATTAGAGCTGATTGTCCGGCTAGGTCTTATTTTCGGAGAAACAGGGTATAATTTATGTTTTATAGGACTACAATAAGTATTGCATTCATTAAGGTAACAAAAAAATAGATGATAAAAAGAGTGGCTAAAGACAGATGCTAATAAAGAGAGTTTTCATGTTAATCACCGCCTTGGAAAAGTATATGCTGTGGAAGCATTTGGTTTAGAAAAAGGACTCACTTCTCTGTACCTTTGAAGTGTGCCGACCAATACATATCCTAGCAGCAAAATTCACTGGGACGTAGAGGCTCTTAATTGTCTACAGAGAGCTCCTTCTTCAGAACAACTCATTTGGGTTGTGTTTTGAGCAGGCAAAATTTCCCAATATTGCTACCACTAAGTCAACACAGAGATCTGGGGTGAGAGTGTTGGGGTGGAACCATTTTTAGTCCAAACATCAGCCTTTTACATCTCATGGACTAGTTTCAGGAGAATAATTTAGGAGAATTTAGGTTTAATCTCAGCACAGCCCCCAGCACCAGATAGCATTATCTCCCTGATAGCAACAATGCCTTCATCAAGCTAATGACTGTCTAGATTAGCAAAGGAATTGTGCATTTTGTTATCTGAGTGAACATTTTCCCAGGAATTATAGTCTAATTTAGTTGTTTATTGTCCCATTTGATTGCTAAATTAAGTCAACAACAAGATTAAGCAAAAATAAAATGAATACACATAAGAGTAGCAATTATGTGTTGTACCACAGAGGACTCGAACACAATGTCTATTTACTAGTGTTTTTATTGTCTTCTGATGATAGTGCAATGCTCTCTTCACTCTTTTAGAACGTCATTAGTGTCAACTTCAAGCAAATCTTTGTCGAGACTTTCAGCTTTGCTTCCGTCTTTTCAAAGTGCATAGACTTACATCTGCAAACATTTTCAAAAGGATATCATTGTGTCAGAAAAAAACATAAGTTGTTTGTGGTTTTGTGTAGAACACACGATTTAATTACTAGCTATACATTTAGTAAATGGCATTGTGGCAAATTTCTGAGTCATGGATGAGAATAAGACTGTGTAGAGCGAGGTGTGGGGACAGGACCCAGAATCCCTGTGTAAAAGGTCAACTTGACCACCTTCAGATTGAATATCAGCTGGCAATTTTCTTTTGATTTATCAGTTTCCCTATTTAGTATTTGAAAACAGACTTGAAAGTGATACATTTCAATGGTGAGATGAAAAACCAAATATTGCCAAATTCTAAAAAATATTTTATTGGAAGCTACTGTTCCTGAAGGTCAATCTTTTAACTAGATGAAATATTTGATACTCCTGTGCCTACTCTGTTTATAATTGCATTGGACTTTGGAATCAAAGCATGTGGGATGGAATTCTTATTTATATGTATAAATAGATATAAACCCTGGGACTCTAAAGAGAGACAATAGAATTAATGATATACATATATCCTTGGAACCAATCAATATAGGCATACCTCAGTGTATTGCGTTTAACAGGTGTTGTGGTGTTTACAAATTGAAGCCGAGATCCTTCACCAGCAAGAAGATTACTCCTCGCTTTGTTGCAATGGTCTGGAACCGAACCCGCAATATCTCCAAAGCCTGCCTGTAATGCTTTTGAATTGCTCAGCCCACTAGTGCTGATGGAGCTCCTGTTAGGGATTTAGCCCCTGATTCTGAGGTTTGAATGTATCCAAACGGGAAGTCAAACATGGCCCCTTCTCCCAAGAACTTCTAATATCATTGGGGGAAATAAATCAAGCAGTTACAAACCGGAAGCAGTCTTTACCGTTAAAATGAGTGATAAATACAATGTATGTCTTATGAATTGAAAACAAGTGGTGAGAAATATTAGCTGCAGCGATCATAGAAAAGATTGGGGCTGCATTGTGCCTGGAAAGGAAACTTTAGATACAGCGTAGGAATTTACACATGTGTTCATATAAAGACACTCTGTGTTACCAAAGAGAGTTGTCCTTTCATGTTATTCAAATTATAATTACAAAATGGAGGTTTTGAAAGCTTAAGTGTGTATTCATAATCTTGGCCAAATTCCACCTTGGAAGAATAAGCATAGGTTAAAAACCAAGCCAATTCAGTTATTTGATTTCACTGTATTAACGCTCAAGGTTGCCAAATGATCTCATTACCAAATTACATCCTAAGGGCATGCTGGGAAAATAGGCTATCCTATGCCAGACAAGCTACTCCCAAAGGCAACTCCTGGCCAGTGACATTTTTGAAATTGCAAAATAGCCATGTTTTTCACTGGAAAATTCCGTCCTCCACCCCTGGTACACTTGGAGAGTTCCTTGGCTTACCTAACTTAGTGCAACAAAGCATTGGGCCAAACACTTATCACATAAAAACACTCAGTAACACGTGAATGACAACTAGTAGCAGTCTGAAAAGTAATTTTGTAATAAATTTTATAAAGAGGCAACTGGGTCTATAAAAATCGTATGGAGAAGGCAGCAAATTGTAGTGTTAACGTCAAGTACCTTCCATATATCATTATGATCAGGTCTTCACAGGTTGTTAAAACGCTATAATAAGAGATACCATGCTTGGGCAAATTAATAAAGATGTGAAAAGACTGAAATGTTCAGCTCTCATCATTCATGTTTTAGGGCCTGTTTTTAAAATGGTGGGCCTTTGTAGAAGCAAAAGATTCAGGTTCCCTCTTACAAGAGAAAGTATACTACCCCTATCAAGGCAAGGAATACCCCCAAAGAAAGTGGTTTTATTGTGCCAGTGAGAAATTCCAGAAAAGGGATATTATAAAAGCCTCTAAGGGATAGATTTAGGTCAGGAGAAATATATACCTTGGAGAGAGATGGAGACATTAACTTATTTAGAAGTTGGCTGTCTTCTAAGACCCTAGAGTGTAAAGTATCAGGTAATTGATCCAAGTGGACAATATGTCAGTTAACAAATCTAAATTGAGTTGACCATTATGTGAAAGGCATCTAACCTTCCAAGCTCCTTCTAAATTTCCCAGATGAAAAAGGCTACCATTGTGCATTGATTGTCGAACGAATAGGTATTACAACACAAATATATTTCAGAAGTGCCAACAGTACTGTTGTAATTTTACTGTGCTGCGTCTGCACACTGTAGTGAGGTGGGACGAGCTCTCTCTGGGCTTGGAGTCTTGAAGTCATAAGTTCTAATCCTGACTCTCCCACTCCACAGCTTTGTGGCCTTTCTTAAAGAGAGGGGTTTAGAAGACCCCAGGTCTATACTCAGCTATGCAGCTGCCTTACTTTTTGACCTTAGGGAGGTGATTTACTGCTCTTGTCTATAGTGTGGTTGTCTGTGAAGAGGATGAGGCAGGGTATCTCCAGAATCTCCTGCTGCTTTAAACTAACCCCTCTCAGAAGAGTTTAATTATCTTACTTGAAATTACTGTGAATGCCTAGAGGCGCATCTCTGTTTTTATGCCAGATTGCCAAGGTGCTAGGATATAGCAGAAAGAATTAGAGATGTTGAAGTGAGACCCAAGGACAGGCACTTAACTGCTCTGAAACTTAGTTTTCTTAGCTTTCAAGCTGGACTAATGATTCTTACTTTACAAGGTAACTGCAAAGATGAGAGATAGTGAACGACGAGGTCTGGCCCATAGTGAACACTCAGTAAATGGTGGTGTTTTTTATTTTTACCTCCACGAACGACTCGATGCCAAGGGGTAGCATTATTCCTATGGGAAAATAAAAGAGACGTCATAACAATCTACCGCGTCTAGGGCATCACCATGGCAGACACAGCACAATGCTATCAGGCGATCACGGCTGAAATTTTAGGAAAACTTTCTAATGGATTCCAGTGGGAGTCCCTTACTTTACAAAGGTATTGGATGTTACCTTTGTAATGCCTTTTACTCCAATCTCACAGTTAATTCTGACACTTAATGCCCGTGGTTTCCACAGGTAATGAGGTCAGCTCTGGAGGCTGCACGTTAACTTGAAGGGCTGCAGTACGGTCTGGATGAAGCATCTTCACAGCCTGGCATTCCTCCATGATTCATTTCAGGCTCCGCTTTCTCACCGCCATCCCTGGCAGGTTGTGTCCTCACTGTTCTGTGTTCTGCATTTTTGCCACATCTGGATACTACTGGATGCTTCCTCTTTCTCTCAGGCAAACAGACCAGCATGTAGGTTTCTGTCAACCTCGGCCACTTCCCTTCCTCTTGTTTGCACCAACAGTGACCACGACCAGGTGTGAGTTAGAAACCCTTAAAATTTTACACAGGAATGCTTGATTCTGGAATCAACTTCAAGTTAATGAGTTTATCCCATTCGCTGTTTGGGGATCTGGGACTCCTTGTTGGTGCTCACTAGTAGGTGTCTACCTATCGCGTTTCCAGCTTTGACAGTATTGCTGGCAATTCCCTGTATAAGGTGCGATCCCTGTTCTCAAAGAGTATATAATCCATTCCTGAGTCGAGAGATGAGCAATAGACAGTCCTGAGAGACAAGCGTGAGCTGAGCGTTCCAGGCAGCAGATGCTGCTGGAAGGAGCAGAGATTGCTCTGGGCTGGGCCGGGCTGGCTACTAAGAGGAATGGACTCCTGAGCTGGCTTTTCATGATGGGAGAGGAGAGACGGGAGCCAAGCATGGGGGCAGGATTGTACCAACCATGTGGTTTGTGCAGATTCTTCTCCAGAGAAGTTTTACGGAAGATTCTTATTTCCCAATCAGTTCATAAGCTTCTCTCGCCAGGGACATTCTTTATAGCCCATAGCCTGACACAGGGAAGAAATATGTGCATTATGTACAAGATGCATGAGCTGGGCTAGACCACATGTCCACATTAAATCCAGTTACCACCGATATCAAGGGTTACTGTGACAGCTAAGATGGAACCCACGTTATTGGGAGGGAGCCGCCCCTTGAGAGAAGAGAGGTGCCATCTCTCCTTCTGCTCCATAGGTATATGACAGGTAGGATGGGGCCACATTTACTTCTACAGTTTATTCACTTGATATAAGAATTTGTTCACAAATTAATTCACATATGTATGTGAATACATCCAAATGTAGTAGATCTATAGATCTCCTAGCTCTTCGTTATTTCTGAAATCTTTCTGTGATGGATTGAAAACCTTAAAAAAAAGTAATTTTAAAGAAATCTTGTCAAATGTATAAGTACAGAAAAGCAGAAGATTGTGTCTGGGGTTTTGGTGAGCCAGCTCCCAAACCACCGCCTCTTGTTTTGGGGGCCCCCAGTGTTTTAGTTCCCCAGGGCTGCTGTAACAAAGTGCCACACACTTCGTGGCTCCAAGCAACAGAAACTGATTGTTGCACCGTTCTGGAAGCTGGAAGTCCCCAATCAAAGTGTTGGCAGGGCTGTGCTCCCTCTGAAATCTCTAGGAGAGGATCTTTCTTGCCTTTGCTACTTTCTGGTGGTGGCCTGTGATCCTTGCTCTTCCTTGGTTTGTAGATGAATCACTCTATCTCTGCCTCTGTTGTCACATCATGTTCCCCTTGTGTCTGAGCCTCCTTGCCCCAATTTCCTATTTCTTATAAGGACACCAGCTATCGTGGATTTAGGGCCCTTCCAAATCCAGTCTGACCTCATCTTAATTTTATTTTTATTGAGATGTAATTGCTATATGACATTATATTAGTTTCAGGTGTACACCATAATGATTCGATATTTGTATATACTGTGAAAAGATCACCACAGCAGGTAGAATTAGCATCCATCATCACACACAGTTACACATTTTTTTCTCTTATGTACCTCATCTTAATTTGATTGCATCTGTAAAGACCCTATTTCCAAATAAGGTCACGTTCACAGGTACTGGCAGTTAGGACTTGAACATATCTATTTTGGGAGGACACAACTCAACCATAGCACCCAGATTGCCCAAAGTACAGGAGGGTGGCAGGTCCCTCAGTGCGGAGGCTGGGGGCTGGGGTGGTGCACAGGGCATGAACTCACAACCTCAGCTTGGTGTTCTTGTCTGAGCTTTTGAATCCTGAGCAAGTGACCCAAAGTTTGAGGGAGAATGTGGTCAGACCCCATAACCTGGCAGGGGAGTCAGTGGCCCTGTGTCTGGCAAGGGTGCCTGGGTAGGGAGTGGGCAGGTTTCTGGCCTCCTTTGGTTCCTGCTTAATTCCTGAACTTCATTCTCTGGCCTTCCCTTCAGTCTAGCGTTGTTCTAATACCCTTCCAACCAATTGCTTCTCTTTTCTTTAAAGTAGACAAAGTCAGTTGTTCTTGTTTGAACTCTTGAGTAATGGCAATATCAAATTAAACTAATTTACTATCCAAATATTACCAGAAGGTTCCATGGAGCAGCTTCAGAAGAGTAACTGCCATGAAGAAGATTAATTACGACAAGACATTAAATATTGACTACCAAGTCACCCTTTTGTTGTAAATATTTTACACAGATGACAAAGGATAAAGCACCTTTATAAGTAGTTACATCAGAAAATTTGAAATTTTACTCTTCAGTCTCCAGAAACCCAAAGGGGAATTCAAATTATTTTTAAAATTTTAATTCAAAGAGTTTTAGGGTAAAACAAAATTAAAAGAGACGTTCAAATATTATTGCTCCTTTAAAATATTTTTTGGCTAGTGGAGCAGTTCTCCAATATCAGGTCCATCTTTCAGTTTTAAATAAATTCTGCCACTTAATATGAAGTAATTAATTTTCTTAGTTCAATCAATCTACCTGTTAACCAATGAACAATCTGCTGCAAAGAATTTGTATTCCACAATGTGAAGTGGTTTTTTCAGTCCTAAGTGTGGTAAGGGCTCCCTCTACTGGCTCATTTTAGAAACTACAGCTTAGCAACTACAGTTATTTACCAACGCAGAGGCATCACAGGGATTGAAAAGGAAGCAGTTAACCTTTTGTTGTAATCCTCCCCCCCACCCACCACCTTGAAAATTGAAAATCATCAGAGGTACTAGCTTCAGGGCAGAAACAAGAAAAGGCAAAGATTAGGAAACCAGTTGTGAAGTAAATCTTGGCCTAGAGCCGTCTGGAATAGAGCTCTTTATAGAAAAATGTTCCTCTATAGAACAATGCTGTTCAATTAAAAAAAAAAAAAAAAAAAGTAATGCAAGCCACAAGGGTAAGCCACACATGTAATTTTAAATTTCCTAGTGGCCCCATTAAAACAAGTCAAACAAAACAAGCAAAATTAATTTTAACTATGTATTTGTATTTAACCCAACACGTCCAACATATTATCACTTCAGCATGTAATCAATATAAAAACATTAATGAGGTATTTTACGTTCTTTTCTTGCACGAAGTCTTTGAAATCTGGGGTGCACATTCCACTTATGGCACCTCTCAATTCGGACTAGCTATATTTCAGGTGCACAGCACTCGCTTGCAAGTGTTTATTAGTTAGACAGCATGTGGCTAGAGAAATTTCAACAGCAAGGACAGGAACACAGGGCTATGACATTAGCTATTTCATAATTTACAATTTATAGCTCAGGGCAGTGTTTCACAATGGTCTAAAGTCTATTCAAAAAAGGACCATTACACATTAATAAATTGTCTTGCAGAGGTTCATGGGTTCTTTTTGTGGTTGTTTGTTTGTATCATTGTTGGTGGAACATAACTTTGTTTAGAGCTCTGGGAAAGTGGTTTGATGTTATGTACCCAAAGCTTTCAAACACTTAGAGTTACACTCATGGGAATGGTGGCAGGGGAATCAGCACAAGTCAAACCTCGAGTCGGACAGTGAATAATGGTTCTTCGTCTCTCCACCCAATCCTGCCAAGTCTCTGTGGCCTCTCTCAGGATGGCTGCAGCCCTGAGCTGTAGAGCCCTACCCATGGCCCACAGACACGGCCAGAGGTGGCAGGTGGTTGCTTTGTCTCAGGAATGTCTGATACATCTTGAGACTGGTGGTCACATGCTTGGCTGGCTTTCCTTCCCCCTTCTTGTGGGGTCTGAGGCTGGGAGGGTTAGTTAAACATAAGATGCACACATAAAATTAAACTAATGAATGAACATGTACAATTTACCCAATTAAAATAAGTATATAATTAAACTAATTAAATTTATTATTGATCATGAAAGTCTTTGTCCTCAAGGGCATTTTTTTGGGTCTAAGTAGGAGGAGGCATGGGTTATGGCAGAAGGGCATGGCTTTCCTAACGAAGTCCACTGCCTTCTGCTCCCGAATGAGAACCTACCTTGTGCAGGTAATCAGAGACGCAGACCAACATCCGTGGACGGCACTGTTGAACATGGCCTTATGTTATTAGGGAAAATTTTAAATATTCTACAATAGGAGACTGCTTAACAATACGATGTCTCCATATGATGGATATTATGCAACTTTTGAAGTAAGGTTTCAAGGAATGATTTTCCTCTTTATTTTTCGTTTTTTTATTTTGTCAGTGATACCCAAGAGATTGATATGTTTTTCTCATGGAAAATATTAGCCCCCATTTTCTCTCTTTCCAGAGGCCCCTTCTTTTACCTCTTTTTAACTGGTCATTTTAGAATTTACTTCCAGTTCTCCAAAGAGCATGTGTGTATTTCTACTTGTAGGTTTTCAGCTTCAGATAATGATCTATTGGCTTTTCACTCTGGAAGGTGAGGCTCTAGCGCTGTCCTGTCCCATCCCGCCATGAGTGCTCAGCTTTCCCACTCCTAAGCCTTCATCCTCCCTGAGAGTGTCCGCCCCTCCTCAGGCTGGTTGCTGCTCTCAGTTTATCCCATGTCCTGCTCCATCCTATCACTGGTCCTACATTAGATTGTAATCATTCACTTACTTTTTCATCACTCAACTTTGAGGATATAGTTTGTGCCTTTCTACTCTGTGTCTTGGGTGTATGACACATTCCAGATGGTTTTTGAGAAACACATAATTAAACCAGTCAAGTGGCAGTCCATAGGCTGGGGCTTTAAGAAGGGTATGGAGTGTCAGCAGCAATTAAAGCCACCCCCACAAGGAATTCATTAGGCAAGGGACTTCCATTTCTCCATACCTGTTACCATACCTAAACAAGCGTCCCACCCACTCTCCCAAGACTTTGCTTCTATGTTGGGGCTCCTCTTATTTTTCTCTCCCTGTATTAGTCAACTTTGTCTGCCCATAATTGAGAAAGCTACAAGTAAATTTTCAAGGTCATTTGAAATGGGTGTCCTCACTGAATTAGCCCAAGTGGAACTCAGTTTTCTTCCCAATAAGATATAGAATTTTCAAAGTTTTAATTGAACCTTGAAGTTCAGGTAAGTTCAGGTAAGATGCCAACAGATGGAGATGGGGTATCTTTGCAGAAGTGTATCCCAAGAAGTAACCCTTTGAGACAGAATGGAATGGGGTATGTTTCAAGAAAAGCCACCCATTTACTTTAGCTATGAATCAACTATATTTGCAGTGGAGATTAGATAATAATATTATTGGTGATTAGATTTTATGCACTCTTGCCTTCTGGAAGAGATTTGTGTATCTGTGAAGGTTTGTGAGTTGCAAGTTTCTGTGTAGAGTATTTACGAGATTCTACTGAAAAACTACTATAGAACAGGTAGCAAGCTGGCCCCTGCGGATGGACACAGTCAAAAAGAGATGGATCTTATAGTCTAGTTGGTGAGGTAAGCACAATAATAAATAATAGTAAATAAACTATAAAATAGATAACCACAAATAAGTATAAGTGCTGTGGGAATGTTTTAAATAGTAGGGGAAAGTGATAGGAGGTTTCCCTGGAGAAAAAACTGGATGAAACTCACCTTTCACTAGAGAAGATTGGACGAGATATGGTGTCAGTGGGAAAAAGTCAAATTCCAAGTACTTTAATGCATGGAAATGGAATAGGCATTCAAGGAAATGTTTGACAATAAGGGCAAATTATGCATGTAGTGTGATGAACTTTCAAAAATCAAACATGAAAAATGTGACTCTTTTGATAACTGAATTTAGGTCTAATATAGAGAAAAGAAAATAATCTCACTACTTATAAGTGAATTCAGCTACATTCAGTAAACTAGAGGGAGCATTATTGATTTAAAATTTTGTCACACTCAGAACAAACTCAGTCATATTCAGGATTATCATTCCGGGCATTATTCCTTTCCTCTTTTTTTTTTTTTTTTTTTTAGTATATGTGCTGCCGAAGCGAGCACAATTATTCCTTTCCTCAAGATAGATATTAGGGTGTGATGGTTTTGCATCCCATTAGTCCCCTGGCTGTGTCACCTTCAGATGCCCTCCCATGCCTACACATTCTTGGATGGCCATTTTTCTCTGTAGGGTTGCCACAACCTGGTGACTCCAGGAGAATCTCTCTGTGGGGTGAGCTGTCTCCCTGGGCCTCCTCTAGGACTTGAGGCTCAGGCCTTGCCTGTGCTCAGATTTGGAAACTGACAAGAGGGCTTTATCTACCTCCAGCGAGGCTTGCCAAGGCATAGGCAGATTGTATGGCTCCCACACTGAGTATTGCCTTCTTGCTTCCTTTCCAAACCTTCTTCCTCCTCCATCCCAAAGGAGAGGGTCTTTGATTTCACTGGAGTGGGAGTGGGGCCTAGGGGTACCAGGTCTGCTCTATTACTCCTTCTTTCACATCTTTTCTGGCTTACTCCTTTCACCACCTTTGTTTGCTAATTTTGGCTACGCAGGGGCTGGTGGGAGGCCTGAGAGTATAAACAAAAGATGCATATAGAAGGTGGAGTCACACACGATAATAGCTCACAAGATACCCCTCTATGTTCACAAGAGACCAGGGATCTAAAGTGGCCCCACGGAGGGTGGTGGGTGGGGGGCGATGTGGGTCTTGAGGAGTGCTAGAGCTAATTAGGAGAGAGAAGTGAGCCTGGGAAGGATCAGAGGTTTGTACCAAGGACTAGTGATGGTAGGTGCTGGAACTGGGGGGAATTGAGTCAGAAGGGTTGTGGAGGCATTCAGAGAAGATAGAACTGAACCTATGTTCTACAAGCCATTCATACCATAGTTCGAAAAAAACTTGAACTACTTTTTTCGTTTATTCAATTTAAGGAGTGTTGTGATTGGAAACAAGATTGCTTATTTTATTTCTTGGGCTTTAAAATGTACTTTTTTTTTTTTTTAACCTTGAGTAAATGCCTAGACGTTTGAAAATGCAATAAATTAAAAGCATGTGGTAGCTTACAGAAACATTACCCCCCTTCCACACACTCAGTATGTCTGAGTGGGTCAAGTTGAGTGTCTTTTCAAAATGGGCAGTCTGAATGAGGCAGCGATGATGTCACTCTTTGGCAGTATATACTTGGGGGCCATCATTGAGGCTGACAGGAAGTTAGAAAAAATGAGTCCCCAGGGAAATACTTTACTCTGCTTCTAGTTCCTTCAGATATAAATATGTCTCTGCAAATGCATACAGATATGTGTTATTTCTTATCACCACATAAAAATGTATCCCTAAGGCAGAGTGAATGTAATGAATTGGTGTACTCAGCATTCATTCCTCAAAGTTTCAGTTCAGGAGCCCCATTCGTGGCATGACCGAGGACCCGAACGTAAACCTTTTTTTTAACTGTTCCCACAAATTCCTTCCCCGCCTTTTCTCAAAGTGAGTTCATTGTGTTGAGCCAAGATTCAGTGAAGACAGGGCTTGCCCCACGCCCTGATGAAACGTTCTTTTTGAATGTGTAACAGAAATACATTCATTTCTAGAAACTGGAATCTGATCATTGTCTTGTAGGGGCCTGTTATAGTGATTCTCACTGGGAACAAACCCTACTTGGAACTGTGCCCAATCACATTTGTATCCTAAACCACATATCTCGTCTTATGAGGAAATGAGTGAGTGCTCTTAGACGTTTTATCAGGGGAGGGGAGTCGAGAGGGTCGATTTGACGGAAGTGAGAGAGAGGAAGGAAGGCACGGGAAAGAGAGGAGCAGATTCTGAATGGTCGAGAATGGTTTAGGATTGTTAGGAAAAAATATGAATTTGGAGAAAGGAAAATTCTGACCTATGGAATACTTGAAACATGATTTATTATTTAAAAATATTATATATAATAAACCAAAATACCTGTGGTTATTAGTCAACTAAATGAAAGGTTATTATTTTTTTAGTCCTATATCATATAAAAAGAGCCAAATTATTTTGAACTTTTAAGCAATACAAGTCACAGGACTATGTATGCATGATGATACATTTCACATTAACAAAGTCAAAATCAATAGCGATATCTGAGTTATTACTAATATTAAAGTAATTAATGCTTAATCATTAAAATGAGAATTGCTCTAAGGTCTCTGAAAGGGCATTTGAGGGGTGTTCCTCTTTCCAAAGGAACAACTTGAATTCAAGGATTTGTAAGGATATATTCTATTGATAGCAGACTGGGACAACGTTAATTGTTCTGGAGATGGACTTGTGCCCATGGCTTGGACACTTCCCTGAGGGTTTTCTCAGTGGACTTGTCAGGGAAGAGCCCTGTGTTCTCTGGTGATGGCGTATTACTATGTGTGGCTGAAGTGTCTGGGGTCCACATCCCCTTTGTCTGGGGAAAGCCACCTACAGCGGAAGGTGAGGCCAATAAGCAGAGAGAAGCAGACATGAGAGACATGAGAAAAAGTTCTGCCCTACCCATCACTTGGTTAGATGGGCCTATACTGTCCCCCTTTTTTGTTCAGGCTAGTTGGCTTTTCTATCACTTGCAACCAAAAGGACTTACCTGATCTAACAATACTCATTAGTATTAGTTCGCTGGTGGAGGGATGGGAAAATGAAATGTTCCAGGTGCACTGGCAGAAATGGTACACAAGCAAAAACAACAACAACAACAACAAAACACAAAAAAAGGTATATTCAGGCAACAGGACATTCCCCTTGACCTTGGCTTTAAATAACTTGTGAAAAGCCAGTTCACTGAAGGATCAATCAAATCACTGAAAAGATATTTTTGAATAAATTCAATGAATAAATGTGTATGTATATATATATTCGTGTGTAATTGTGTGTACCGTGTTTCCCTGAAAATAAGACCAGGCCGGACAATCAGCTCTAATGTGTCTTTTGGAGCAAAAATTAATATAAGACCCAGTCTTATTGTACTATAATGTAAGACCCAGTCTTATATAAGATAATGTAATATAAGACCTATGAAACATACCCCATGATATGATATGATATGATATATGATATGATATGATATGATATAATACTGGGTCTTGCATTAATTTTTGCTCCAAAAGACACATTAGAGTTGATTGTCTGGCTAGGTCTTATTTTCGGGGAAACACAGTGTATATGTACCTATACATATATACATGTATGTGTAATTCTGATGGATACATTAGTGGATATATTCTTCTTGAATAAATATGCTATGTTTGTGTCTTTTCTCTCCTCAAGCTGGAGAGGTGGAAGAAGTTGAAAAGAGAAGAGGTAGCTGGGGGACTCCCAAGAGGTTATTAACTCACATTCCTTCCCAATTGAATAGGCAGCTGTGTCTTCTACATAATTTTTCATGTTGAAATGTGATAGTTAAATTGGTTTAGGAATGTCTGCATCCCGAATACAGATTTTGTATCATCTGACATACAGTTGGTCCTTTATATCTGAATGACAAAAGTGGTGGAAGTCTGGATGAGTCATCTGCAAACCTCAGGTACTTGAGGAGGTGTATATATTTTTTTAAAAAATCATCTTTTCTGGGGGTGGGGCTGAGAGAGCTGTCTTTTCAACCAGATGTAGGAAGTATGGGTTACACCCTCTTATCCTGGTCGTGAATTTTAGTATACATCCTAATTATCTGGGGAAGTTGTTAAAAATGGAGATTTGGGGTTCCTCCCAGAAATCCTGACCCAGTAGGCAGAGGGTGAGGCCCGGTCTTGGATCCTGGTTTTACAGTCAACCCTGGTGATTCTGTTGAAACTGATTCCTAGATCACAATTGGAGGATTGTGATCTACCCAGTGATTCTCAACCCTGGTTGCTATTTAGAATCGCCCAGGAGCATTTAAAAAATACTGATGCCTGGGCCCCACCCCAGGTTCATTACACTAGAATTTCTGGGGGTAGAGCTTGGGAACTGTGTCTGTTAACCATTCCCAGGCAATTCTGACACATAGCTTGAGTGAGGAAAATCCTTGCTAGACATGAATTGTCCATGTTGAAATTGGCATTCTCTTGCACACAAGGAGACCATGGTGTTTACTTACAATTTAAGGTGTTTAATTTTAACCTCACAACAATTCTATGAATTTGGTATAATTATACCCACTTTATAGATGAAAAACCTGAGGCTCAGCAGAATTGTACAAATAACCTGAGGACATATATTTTGTGAATGTTGGAACCAGTATTGGATTCTGGGGCCAAAGACCTCTTTTACTATATCTTGCTGTCTCCTTCCAGAGAAAGATGCTACAGAAAAAACAAAAACAAATTTGATTCAGTTTTGAAATTCAAATGAATTGATGCTCAAAATGCCTTTATATAAGGCATACATAATGTATCATAAGCTTAGATAGGTCATGTGTATGTAAGGTGATGAACGATTCACCAGTTGGACACAACCTTGTCAGTTTCTGACTTACAGGCATCTTGGTCACGTGAAAGAGAGTGGGGTCTGGTTTCCACCATATGTACCAGTGGTTCCACTGACTGTGGCCGGAGACCAGTTCCAGGAAAGCTAGTCAGTTCCTCTTAGGCAGGGACCGGCTGCCTAGAACAACTGCCTCTTGTTTCCCTCAGTTCAATAGTTGTTTTGAACAGTTGCTTTATATAGGGACACTGATTCATATACAAAAATTGAAAGAGAAGACTTAACCCCTCACTCCCTCATTTGAAGTGTTTCGAATCAGATCTGACACAACTTCAATGGAGGGGTGTGACCACAGCGGTGATCCAGCCTCTCTTCCTCTCCTGTGAGGTCACTGGCTGCCAGACTAATGGGCTTGGCCCTGACTTTGTCCGATTCATGCTTACTCAACAGTAGCTTGGGGCTGTTTGGACACTACCATTAGCTGCCCCACCCATCACTCTATTAACTCTTGCATTAAGGAAGTGCCACTCTGTCGGAACCCCTTTCAATTAATTATAGGAATCTCATGTATTTTCAGCACTCATTTGGTTTGATTAGGTGCATTTTACTCAGTGGATCACAACACAAACACTTTGATGTTGAAGGTAGACTTGGAGTTTGAAAGAGGGACTCGTAGTCTAGGTTTGAGATTTTTCAGAAGTGCTCTGGAATGGTAACCAGAATGCAGCTGAGAAGTTTTACTTTTGTATAACGTCTAATTGCAAAACAAGCCACTGCCCAAGCTATCTACACCCACTGTCAGATTCTCTTTACTCCTTCGCACCACCTGCAGTGCCAACTTCAACCTGAGGGCTGAATGGCTGCTCCTGCTGCCCTCTTCTCCACCCATTCCATCTTCCAGGGATGGTCTCCAGCTGCACCTTATCTCAGTTCTGTTCTTCTTCCCACAGCCTCTGACACAGTCCCCCTGTTCTATCAAAGCATGATTTTTACCTAACCTGTAGCTGGCTGACTAGTAGTACTTATGTGTTCCTCTGACTTTCCTATATAATTCTTTTTTAAATGATAGCTTCACTGAGATATAATTCACATACTATAAAATTCACTCTCTTAAAGTGTTGTGCATTTTTTTTTCAGTATATTCACAAGAGTTGTGCTACCATCACCACTACCTAATTGTAGATATTTTTATCCCCCTAAAAGAAACCCTGTATCCATTAACTGTCCCTCCCCATTTCACTCCAACCCCCCCTCTTCTGGTCCTCGCCCTGTCTCTATAGATTTGCTTGTTCTAAGCATTTCATATAAATAGAATCATACAATATGTGGTCCTTTCTGACCTACTTCTTTCACTTAGCATAAGGCTTTAAGGTCCATCCATATTGTGACATGTATCAGTACTTCATTTCTTGTTATTGCTCAATAATATCCATTGTAAACCACATTTTATTCATCTACTCATCAGCCAACGGACATTTGGACTGTTTTCATTTTTTGCTATTATGATCAATGCGGCTATGGACATTCATGTGTATATGTGTTTTCATTTGGGGAGGTGTATACTGAGGGGTGAAATTGCTGGGTCATATATTTAGCGTTTTGCAGAACTGCCAGACTGTTTCCCCAATTTTACAATTTTGGGGAATAATTTTATATCTCAACTAAAATGCATGAAGGTTCCAACATCTCTACATCTTCAACACTTGTTATTTTCTGTCTTTTTTAGTATAGCCGTCTTAGTGGGTGTGAAGTAGTATCCTGTGGTTTTTATATGCATTTCTCTAATTACTAATAATGTTGAGCATTTTTTCATGTGTCTATTGGCCATTAGTATAGCTTCCTTGGAAAAACATCTATTCAAATCCTTAACCCATTAAAAAAACGGGTTATTTGTCTTTTTATTGTTGAGAAATGAGAATTCTTTATATATTCTGGACCCAAATCCTTTATCTGATTTGAAAATATTTACTCCCATTCTGTGGAGTAAATATGTGTGTATATCTATATCTATATCTATATCTATATCTATATCTATATCTATATTATATATATAGTGTCTTTTCACTTTGTTGATGATGTCTTTTGCATTACAGAAGTTTTGTGATGAAGTCTAATTTATCTATTTTTTTTAGATAAATACGTTGCTAATGTTTTTGATGTCACATCTAAGAACCCATTGCTTAATCCAAGGTCACAAAGATTTACTCCCATGTTTCTCCTAGGAGTTTTATAGTATTTGCTCTAAATTTAGGTCAATGAGCCATCTTGAGTTAATTTTTGTATCTGATGTGAGGTAGGGGTCCAACTTGATTTTTTTGCATGTGGGTATCCAGCTCTCCCAGCACCGTTTGTTGAAAAGACTATTTTTGCCTCATTAAATTGTCTTATTACCTGTATATAAGTAGTCATCTTGGGCTGCTATAATGAAATACTAGGGACTGAGTGATTCAAACAACAGAAATGTATATTTTATAGTTCTGGAAGCTGGAAAGTCCAAGATCAAGGTGTTGTTCAATTGGCTTCCTGGTGAGAACACTTGTCATGGCTTGCAGACGGAAACCTTCTTGCTGTGTCCTTACATGACAGAGTGAGAGAGAGAGAGAGAGAGAGAGAGAGAGAGAGAGAGAGAGAGAGAGAGAGAGAGACAGAGAGACAGAGAGACAGAGAGACAGAGAGACAGAGAGAGAGAGATTTTTCTCTTTTCCTTTTCTTATAAGACTACTAATCTCCTTGTGAGGGTCCCACCCACATTACCTAATCTAACCATAATTACCTCCCAAAGGTCCCATCTCCAAACACCATCATATTCAGAGTTAGGGCTTCAACATATGAATTTTAGGGGATCACAAACATTCAATTCATAACAGTCTTCCTCTAGCCTCCCAAAATTCACGTTCTTCTTGCAAGATATGAGACCAACTTGCCCCAAGCTAAGAGGGCATCTCCATGAAAGAAGAGAATATAATTTATGTATGGCTTAATTTTAAATTTCATGCTGAGGAGGAGAGATACAGGGATACCCAGAGAGAAAGGGGGCTAGAGAACACTGACTCAATTCTGACACCATGAGCTGTGCTGCGTGCAGAAATTTGAGGACACTGTACCATGGGGGATTGTCAATGAAGTATTTGATATTGTAAAGCCTGACCCATGAAAACTGTCGAGCACATGTTTGTCAGCTGAGTAAAAACAAATCACCGGTCACATTTTGCCACTATGGATATCCCTGTGGTGTGACAAGGATAGAAAACTTTCCACTTGTTTCAGATTCCTTTACTACCGTACACCAGGCAGTTCAAGGTGACAGCCATTTTTTCTCTAAATTAGAACTAGTTAGGGCATACTGATTACTTCCAGTATAAAGCAAAGATAGTATTTATAGTCAAGTTTGAACATGTTCAGTTCATGCTCATGAATCACATGTAATTGTGAGCCTACATCAAACAGGAGATGATATAATTCTCGGGACTCAGTCTTCTCAACACTAGGGTTGGCACTCAGATTTTTCATTGTAGAGATGTTGAAGTTAAAATAATCCCAACACTTTGGAGATGGACACATACAAAATTTGTGTTCTCCACCCAGACTAATTGCCCCACAGCCTCTAATTGCTTAGATGTAGAGTAAGCTTGCCTTGTCAGCACAAACACTGCTGTTAGTGGTGTAAGAGTGAGGAGAACAGCAAGCTAGCATCAGGCATTTTTCAAAAGGAAGAAACCAAGAAGCTTCTTTCTGACATGTGATTTGTCTTATTATTCACCTAACAACACCTCCTAACCTAAAATTCATGTGGTGAGCTTTATAATGACTTAGTAATTTAGCTTCTCCTTGAAAAGAACTGCTAATACTTTCGATGTTCTATAGACTTTTAATTCAGGAGTCAAATGCTACCTGTTTGATTTATTGGGTGAGACATCTCTGTTTAATTTGTACCTTCTATTTCTTCTTTCTATTTAATTCTCACTCATGGGCCAATAAACCTATTTATTGATTTTTTTTTCTTTAAGGAACTGCATTCCTTCTTAACTTTTCTCCTTCGTAACTCAAAGCTAGCTTTGATGTTATGGCTGCTCAGCTATTTAAAGGCATCTCTGTCATCTTTTGGACAGGTGAAGAGGAAGGAGGAGGGATCTTGCCATTCTCACACAACCTCCTCCTCCAAATCGACTCAAAGCCTTGTTCCACCTTCTTTAGGCTCCTCCTTCTCTGGCTAATGATATCGTGCAGTGAAGTCATGGCTGGTATCAATAGGTAAACACTAATTTGCTTATCAAATCCTGGAACACAAAGAGCTGAAAAAAGTAGGTCACAGACTAATATCAAGGAGGTATTATTTTATACAAGTAGAGTGAATAATCATCTTTGTAATATTAACAATATAATTTGGGTTAGGGGTGTACTAGCATCATGGCTCCATAATGGAGACACGGGTGGGAGACACTGGTCATGGAGGGCAGCCATGACTGCCCACCCGTGAAGGGTGCTTCTAATGTCCCTTTCCTCATTTGTAACATTGGAATCATAGTTCATAACTAATTTGAAAGAGATAATATACATAAAATTGCTTTGGGGAAAAGGCTAGATATGCTCTAAAAACTTATAAATTGCATTATAAGTTGTCATAGTGATAATAATGATAAACATCCATTATTTAATAAGAAATATGAAATATGTACTCCCCTCTTCAAAGTCTGAATTCCCCTCCTTACTACCAGTAAATTCCACTTTCATTCTTGTTATTCAACTTTGTTCTTCTGCTGTTGTTCTTTTCTGTTTTTGAGGCATCCAGACCTAAATGTAGAAAGTGAAAACCTCACAAATTGTGTGTGTGTGTGTGAGAGTGTGTGTGTATACATAGGATACAACTAACCATTCTTAATTGCTCTCAAGCTTTAAAGACTATCAAATTTTTTTCCAATTAAAAAAAAATCTACCCTTTTTTCTCTATATCTGCTATATGGATGAAACTGATCTTGCTGAGGTTTGTAACCTCACTACAGTTTTTAGAGAGGAAAAATCATGGTAGTTCATATTTATTGGATGTTTATTGGTGGTAGATGCTATTCTAAGCACTTCACGTGTTTTCTCATTTAGTCCTCATTCTAATCCTATGAAGAGTTACTCATGTCACCCCATTTGACATATGAGGAAACTGAGGCAAAGCGAGATTTGGTAATTTGCTCATGGCCGTGGAGTCAGTGGATGGCAGAGCTTGGAACCAGCCAGTGTCATGCCAGAATCAGCACTAACCATTGGACAACCTGTGTCAGTGTGCAACTGGACAGAAACCTGTGATTTTTTTTTTTGCCTACAAGAGACTTACTTACTTACTTACTTTATTTATTTATTTATGTTAGTTTCAGGTGTACGGAAACCTGTGATTTTGAAAGTGTGATCTGTGAAAAACCAACTCTGAACCACTGGGAGAAATTCAGATTCTGGGGCATCGACATATTGAGGGACAGTGTCTGAGATTTGGGCCCGGGGATGTGCAATGTGCAATTTGATTGTACTTTCTTTCTCACCTTCCCCCCCCCACCCCATATATTCTGATGCACAATGGTGTTGAAGAACCAGTAGCATAAGCATTTTGAACTAATTGGATAAAGAAAGAAAACTCTGATTTATTCACTATAATTTCTAATTCTTTCTGTTTCAAAATATTAAAATAGCAACTCTCTTTCTTGCAAGTGAACTCCACTTGCTTTCATAACAATCACCAACTGCACCTGCTGTTGCTACAAATAACTTACTGCTTTCTGCTAGTAGATATCTACTCATGTGCCTTTTTACAAATTTAAGATGTTTGTTTAGTGTTTGGTGTGCAAAGCACTGTGTTAGCTCTAGGAGGGGGAGTAGGGATTACAGATAAATAAAATGTGGTCCCTGATCTCCACGTGGCTTAGGGTCTAGGGAGGGACAAGGCTTACATGCACGTGATATGAGGGTTTGAATGAAGGGGCACAAATAAAGTGCCCCTGAGTGAAGAAGTGTCTGGTCACAAGTTTCCACATGGGGAGAACCTGGAGCTACAATAATCAAATGCCAGAGTCCCTCAGGTCTGGGGAAAATGAGGGCAATGCGTGAAAAGCATCACCTTTAGATCCCACCTTAGCAGGCAGAGACCAGAATTTAGAGTTCTCTTCTGCACAGCCTGGCATGACACCTTGAGTGCCTAGTATAGGTTGATTCATACGTTTCTTCCTCTATTCCCAAATTCCTTGGAAGCCTTGAAAATTTCTTCCCTTTCCAAGTGAAGCCAGTGGACTTCATGTTTGTGAGGTATGCAAATTCCTACATTCCCTCTGTCGTTGATTCTGTCATCACATAGAACTAACACTTATTAGAGGAAGGGGTAATTCTTATATTCCACACAATATATTCCATAATTCACATTAAACAGGGTACGTTTAATCTCAGATTAAACACAGAGTATGGTGTTTAATACAAGAGTAGTGTTTGTTAAGAGCATTTAACTTGGATTTAAATATCGAATCTGGTTCCATCATCATCAACGTTGCCCGGTGGGGGGATTGGCGGGGTGGGGGGTTACTTACTAGCCCTGTGCTTCTGTAGCTTTTTTTCCTTTTCATTTATAAAATGGAATAAAAATAGAACTTATGTAAAATAGTTGTCATAAGGCATGCAGTAAAAGCTCTTACATCACCTTTAAAAATGTGCACACAAGGCGTTGGGGGCTTATGTTTCACTGTTTGAAAACAAAGGATTTGGGCTTGGTGATGGCCAAGTTTCCTGTAGAGGTGAGTGTCGGCTTTTTGACTTGCTGTACTTGCATCATGTAGCCAGCGCGAGATCAAGGTCGCCACTGAGTCAGCACGTGGGCTGGAGCGGCGGAGGAGGTGGGGGGAGGAGAGAGAAAGAGTGTCAGGCTTGTTCCCACATGCGCTCCCCTCCCTCGGCGGGCTGGGATCATCCTAGAATGGATCCCGCGCGCCAGTCCCTTCTCCAGCTCCTGTCCTCGGTAGCCTGGCTCATCTCAGGAGGGGTGGGGGCTGCTTGCTGTCTCGGGTGGGACCCCCCAGCTACTGCTGGGCCACTGTGAGGTCCGGACCTCATCAAGGGACCTACTGGAATTTCTACTTCTTAAGAGACACCTCTATTAGCTACTCAAATAGAAGGTATCTGTTGTACAACACGTAGTAATTGATTATAACTGGAGATTTGTTATGCAGAGGCTCAATTGTGGCAGACAGCTTTTTGAAAGGAACTTGTCAAGAAACAGACTTTCTAATTGTAAGAAATGATACATGATGAGTGTAGAAAATTTGGAAGCTACAGGGCACTATAGAAAAATTAAAATTACCTTTAATTTCACCAGCCAGAAATAACTATTGTCAAAATTATTTTATGCATTTTCTTTGTCTTCTAAGTATACACACATACACATAGGCAATTTTTAATATAAAATCAAGTAACCCTTAAGTGCATTACAGCAAGAAACAAGTCCCTAAATATACATACATATATATACATACACATATATACATATATAAATATATATAAATATATTTCTTAATCTACTGTTACACAGCTTAATCTTGTGAGCATTGCCCTTTGAAAATATATTTAGTTATTTCCTTATTGATGGACATTCAGTTGATATCTAGTGTTTCCCTTATAAGTAATATTGCTATGGACATTTCTGTACTTTAATCATTGACTTTATCTGCAATTATTTCCTTAAGAAAGATTTCTGAAAACTGTATTATGGGTCAAAAAAGATGAATATTAAAAAGGTACATGTTGCCCAAGTATTTCCCAGAAGAGTTGACTAATTTGCATTATTACCAGTTGTAGAGAAATTCTTATTTCTACTGGATGTTTTGAAAAGATTGTATTTTGATTCTTTTATTTGTTCCTTTTTCCCTATAAGAAGTACCTATAGAGAAAAAATTATAAAATATTTTATATATACAAATATTTGAACTACTGAATGAGATGTCATTGCATCACATAGCTCTATTACCCAATGAATTAAAACCTAACACTAACAAACTAACATGGTTAACTTTTATTTCACTTTTATGTCAATATCTAAAGCATTCCATACTATTAATTTGCAAGAGTAACTGAGCTCTTTTTGGTTAGGTAAAGGCAGGCTTTCACTCCTTGACCTTTACATCTAAAGGAACTTTAGGACAACGGTTCCAACCCTTCCCTCTTTAAAGGAGTCTGAGGCTCAGAGAAGTTAATTTTCTTCCTGGTATTTAATCCCTAATGAGTATGGTTCAGAATCGACTCCAAGGTGAATTCTCTTTCCCAAACTCCCTTTTCTCTACATCTATCAATCAAATCTAATTGATTTGATATTGAATTTTCTGCTTGGATATGCCCTTACATGCAGTAGGAAGGATTTTACAGGCAAATCGTGTTGCTGATGCTATTGAATTGGCTGTAGTTTTCCTCTGCAGTCCTGCTTTACTCTTTACTCTTTGTTTTTTCCAATGGTTTAGTGTTTTTTTTTAAGTCATCTTAGTTTTCTTCCCCTTAAGTTTGTGTCTTAGTAGAAAATTTGTTTCTTAGTGGAAAATGTAAGTTATTTTCCATAACAAGTTATCATTTACTATAAAATATCTTCTAGACAGGACGTTGGGCTTCTTGAACACTAGAAGTTAATGAGACCCAAAGCAGGACAGCATGTTAGATTGTTGGATTCTTGAAATGGGCTTCGTTTGGGTAAAGGATTATAAATCTGAGGTTTTGAGAACATTTTTCTTTTTCAGTCTCAGAAACTCTAAGCTAAAATTGCCTTATCTTTTTTAAGTTTCTCTACATGTGAGAAGGAGATAATAGGTCTCAATGAAGACTCAGGTGGGAGCTTTTATTATGTGAATTCTGTGAATTATTGGAAACTTGCAAGGTTCTCGTTATTTCTCTGTTGTATGGGGAACTGTCTTGTGCATCGATGGGAACTGTGTGTATTAATGGGGGGAAAAACACTTGATGATTTGTAGGTATCTGGGGAAGGTGCTCAAGAATTTGTGGCTGAAATTTATTGAGAGAGAGAGAGAGAGAGAGAGAGAGAGAGAGAGAGAGAGAGAGAGAGAGGATGAATGATTCCAGACATGCCATAACAAAGCTCCTTTGAGTTGTTCCTGGGAGTGGCTGGGTGTGTCAAGCCACCCCTCAGCCCGAATGCTGAGTAATCAAGTTATAATGTTTGCAATATTTTAACCTATAGGTAAGAAAAGTCATCAACAAAACAGTCTCCTAGGTTATTAAATATTGGGGCTGATGGTAACTTTTGTTGAGCTAGAGGAAATTACTGTTTGATAAAATTGTATGATTAATGAATGGATAATTCATTCTTTAAGCTACATTTCTTCCCTCCAAAGAAAAACTACTCTTTTTAATATACAGTCAATAACATAGTTTATGTGGTAAATAAAAGAAAGAAGAAAATTATAGATTATTTTTGGAATTATAGAGCAAGTGCTTCTTCCTACAAACAGGCATATCATTTCCCACGAACTGTTTTTAAAGAAACGTTTATTTCTGACAGTTAGAATTATGTTTGGGTTTCCTTGGGTGTTGCCAAATTCCTATCAAATTCCTGGGTGTTTCTGTCCAGGTTAGACAAGTACTGAACAAGAGTGTTGTGGAGGGAATTCAGCCATCAAAAGGGAGAATGGACCAAGCTCTCTGATTTAAGTGCAAGTCTCTTAAAATCTTTGGGTCGCAGTCGCAAGCATGCAGCAGGTGTTCAATAAGTGATTTTAGTGACTTCGATGTGAATATCCTGCACCAGTCTTTTGGTCACTTTGATATTCTTGGAGCTTGCGCCTGCCTGAGGAGTAGGCGAAAGGGGTGATAATCACCACCATTATTAGGGAGCACACGTTATGTGCCATACACTTTATATGGACTGTCTCTTCATGTATGTATGTGTCTCATTTTACAGATGAACAAACTGAGGCTAGAGAGGTTAGGCACTTTGTCTAGGATTTCTCAAGCAGTGGTCGGGTCGGTTTCCAAATTTATGACTGGGCCCCAAACCCCACAACAGCTGGAGGGCCCCAAACCCCACTACAGCTGGAGGTGTGATTTTTGAGAGGTATCCTGCCACATCACCTATTACGACTCTCTTGTCTCTACTTGTCACATTGACTCCGGAAATTCTATTTTCGGAATTCAACTCATTTAGTTGATGACTTTGATCCTGGTTAATAATAAAATACCCAGGGCCTGGGGAGAAGGAAAGCTCTTTCTCAATCTTAGTTTAGCACAATTAGTTGCTCTCATTCCTTTAGTCAACAAGCATTTACTGACTGCATTCTGCCCATCACGACCCCACGGAGTGTTGGTATTACAAAACTGAACGAGGTTTGGTCCTCACCTTTAAGAGTCTCACAGTCAGACAGAGGAGAACCTATGATAAATAGATTCTTATGACACAATGTGGAAAGGGAACAGTAGGGCACCGTGGATGAGCAGAGCAGAGAAGAAATTACCTGTCTCAGGTGCTTTCCTGACAACAGATTCCTTAGGAAGGGTGTGGGTCCTACAGGAGGAAGACGCTGAGGAAGGCAGTATTAGCCCTAAGTGGAGCCCAGTTCCACAAAGAGATTTCAGGCCAGAGCTGTGCAATCCTAATCACCATATTTTCTTGGCAGCTGCTATCAACTTGGCATTACATATTTCGCTGAGTGTAATTTATTTAATTGATATACCCTCTTCTTTTATGATTGCCCTTCTGTTGAGTAGGTAGCTACCTCTTTGGCATGTAGCAGAATGAGCCACGTCAGTTTACACGGAAGGATTGGAGGTTAGGGTGTTTTTTTTGTGGTACCACCATATTTGAGAAGTATGAATTCTTATGACCATCACATAGCCCTTCTGTTTCATATAATATTTCACCCTCGGGACCCACGTGACTACAAGGGTTGCCCTTTATGTATGTATGTATTCAGCCCAAGGCAGGATTTACCATCTCACCTTCCTGCCTGAGCATGTCGGAGGCCTTTAGAAGCTGTGCAGACAACAGCACCTTCAGCCTGAATAATTTTTTCAATTACGGACAAGCTGCCAACAGACATGAGTAAGAGCTGAGAGTGTAGCCGTGGGAGGGAGAGTGCAGAGTGGGAGTGGCCACAGTGGGCGGGGCCCCGGGCTTCAGGTGAGCGGCAGGCTGCTCTGCCCCACAGAGTTGCCTCTACACCCAGGTCCTGCGTCTTGCTTTCCTCTTCCCTTGCCGTGCATAACTGTAACTCAGGTAAGCAGAGTGGGGGTAGCAGGGCTGGCGATTTCCCTTTTGGGGGAAGTTCTTAAGAGAGGTGCTTGAGCTGATTCAAGATGGTGAACAAAGTCGACATAATGGATTGTTTTCAGGATAGGATGCAGCACTGCTGCCCAGTCCCCCCATCCCCCCACCCCCCAGCGCCCACATGGCAGCATCTGCAGCTCTCCATCCTTTGAGAACCAGGATGCCATGTAGGGAGCGAAATCACTTAGCCGTACAAGGTGAGACTGTGAAGAAATAACTTGGCTAGGAGGTTTTGGTGGTGGTGATGGGGGCTGGGGCAAGACAGTGTGATTCGTGAAGGAGAAAGTAATTCGGAGCACATTTTCAGTCGGTTTCTCGGAATTAAGAACAAATTTTGCAATGCTGGTTTCAGTATTGGGTGTGGTACTCAAAATCTGGAGAAGGTGGAAATGTATTTGAGTGTCTGGCTCACCTTCCTGGTTGCCTTTGTGGGTTTGAGTCAGACTTTTGAACTGCTCTTTGTTCTTTTTGACATTTTAAAGCATCTAGTCAGCATTCACTTTCTTGCAACTACTTCCAGGCAGAAGTAGTCTCCCTTCCTGTTTCTGCGTTTCAGGATACTTGAAACAAATTACAGATTTCAAATGTATCCTTGGACAACTTTTCTAACTCGTTGGGTCATAGTTTCTTTCTCATAGATGCTACTGTTTTGATGGCTTCATTTAAGCGTATCATTAAAGATCAACTTAACATGCCAGGCTGTTCAGTGGACTTGTTATTAGATTCGCCTCTGATTCGCAAAGCTGAGGGGTCTGAGACATATTTGATCTCAGCCCCTCATTTTGTAGATGAGAAGTGCGGCTCACAGAGGTGTCCAAAGTCATACAGCTTATAGGTGGCACTGTAAGTAGAAGTAAAGCCTTCAGACTCAAAGCTCGTGGGCGTTTCTATGACATCCTAGGTACTCTTAAAACTTTTCCACCCTCTCTGCCACTCAGAAGGTTTGAATAGAATTCGGTGGGTCTCAAACCTCAGTCCCACCAGTAGGTGCAAATGTTTGCTGGGGTTCCTCGATGGGTGGAGAGATGGGAGCTGCCTGTAGACAGGATTCTCCAGAGAAAATGACTCAACAGGTTTCTATCTTTGCTTCCTAATGCCTTGAATCCTGCCACGGCAGTCCCTCTGGGTTGTGGGTTGACTTTGAGAGTATGCAGCCTCAGCAGTGTTTTGGTCATTCTGGCGTGGTCAGTCTGGCTCGAGGTTACTGTTAGGCAGCAGTAGGATGGGTCAGTGGTCAAGGTCAGGTTTCTAAACAAACAGGAGCAGAATGTGTGAGCAAAGCAGACGCTCTCCTGCCTTTGGAAATCAGGCAGTCGACCTTATTACTGATGGCTGTGGTGTCCTTTCCTGCCAACAAAGCAATTTTCATACACATCTAGTCATTTCATCGCTTCGTTTAATCCTCATGATATTCTTCCACACAGTAGAAGCTGCAAGACTCCTGTTTTCTTAATCTGGCTCTGGTTGTTTTCCTTATGAAGTTAGAATATGGACAGCAGAGGCTGTGTTTGGTGGCATTCAATTATAGGTGTTATTATAGGCAAGGTTTCTCAAGGCATCGCCTAAGGACTGGCTACACCAAATACTTAGAGAGTTTTTTTGCCGCATTTTTCTTCATCTGTTATATGAGGCAGGTTAGGCTGCATGATAGCCACAATAATCTGATACAGTGAAAAAGATTTTAAGGGTGAGAAAGTTATGCACATAGCTCTGTGTGTGTGTGTGTGTGTGTGTGTGTGTGTGTGTGTGTGCATGCACACGTGTATAGAAAAGTGTGGTAGATGGTCTGTAGGTAGGGCGAATATATATTGTTCAAAATACAATGTGTTTGAGATTGAAAGGGGCACTACTGCTAATGTTAGGACAACTAGCATTAACCAGGACTGACCCCGGCAAAGTGGGCCATATGGTCAACCTATCCATAGGGCATGTATCTCACCCACAGGGTCTACAAAGTTAGAAAACCACTGACTTAGATGCATTGAAAACATTGGAAATCTTTATGCAGGCCCAGTGACCAGCTGTAAGTCCTTCTCACATTCTAGTGCGTGCATCTCCATTCATTTGGGACAGCTTGCAGTCTGAGTTGTGTCAGTTCTCTCTGGCCCACATTTTTGCATAGCTAACTCATTATTTGTCATTAGGAGTCACCTTTAGTGTGACTTACTTAGATGTCACTGTCTGAGGGGATCTTGCTGAGATTTCTACTGTAAGTGAGCTTTCTCTTGTGTCCACTTGTGCCCCCATCACATCTACCACATGCATCACACCTCCAGGCTGACAGCGTGGTGGAGGCAGGACCCGTGCTGCGTTCACCTTTGATTTCTTAATTCCTCTCTCGGTGTTGGACACGCATTAGGTGCTCAGTTAATACTTATTGAATGAAAGCAATATAATATGCATAGTTTGCAATATAAATGGCAGACAGAGAACAAGAAATTCTTCAAGTAGGAAAATCAGATGGAAAAAAGTTGGTGTTGATTAAAAAAAAAAACACCCATGCAAAGTATGTTGGTATCTCTTAAGGGGAAATGCAGGACACGTAGTAGTCTTGGAGCACTAAAGACTTCTGAGAGAACAAAGACCAGCGAAGACACAGTGACTGGTTAGGATGGTGGGAAGCTATGGTCGGATGCACCAGGTTGGGTGCTGGGAGAAGTGAACAACGGATCTGGTTTAACAACTCTCATTTCCTGCGTGGGTGGCCTGGAGAACCACTTCATCTCGGTCTCCCTCACTTTCCTCATCTGTAAAATGAAGAGGTGGACCCAGACTAAATCCATTCCAAGATCTTGTCCCCCTTTAAAGGTATATGAATTAGGACATATTGGTATATGATTTTAGCACATATTGCAAAAAATTAAATGAAAGCAATGAAATGAAAGCAATTAAAAGCAACTTCCCAATAAATCCTTACAACTTTTTGTTGCTCATTTGCTGCATTTGTATTATTGCTTAAACTTCCACCTCCCTCTTCTCTGGTTAAAATAAAAGTGATGTTTAAACTTGTAAGTGACAAAAAGATGTAGTGGTTCCTACGTTGGAGCTGTAAACGGAATTCTCTTTATTTGTTATAACCAGTTAGAAGGGTTTCATGAAGACCAAAGAAGTGATCTCTGTAACAAAGTGATAATAAAATGAAAAAGGTCTGCAGCAATTTTAGCATTCTGAACACAAATCATTAGATAGGTAACTTTACTATGTAGGAATCGCTCATCTCTTTACTCTTGTACCCGTAATTTTCCTGGCATTTGCTATGCAGAATGGCCCGTGTAGGAACCTGACGTATATTCCTGCGGGTGTATTGCTCACATTGCTGAGATCCGTTTAAATGCTTTGAGTGTCTTGTGGCAGCACAGTGAGGTGACAATTGGCTGTGGCCAAAGTCCTCCCGTGAACTACCTCAGACCAACTAACTCTTCACAGTGTTCTTAGGTAACTTGAGACTAATCACCAAACAACCCATCACATTTACCATGCACAATCTGATTAATTATGTAGTTGGTGATTGTTTGTCCCTACAGCAAGGTCCAAGTCCAGACCTTTTCTGACACCTTTGTCAAGCACCAAACAGCATCATTGTTACTGGGACCTTAACTATTAAGGGCTGTGAGCTTCCCCAACCTAAGGAGAATTTTCTGAGAAAGGAGCTAGTCAGCACGTGGGTGGGATGGCAGACCTGTTTGGACTCATGCACTGAGGACTCTTGTATGAAGGAAGGGACTCTGAAAGGAAGCGTCTGCCACCCATGGGAAAGCCTCAGAGGTCAGGTGTGCGCACATTTACGTTTTTCAACAGGGACCCAAATCTAAGCCTTGGATTGCAACACAGTGTTAATTGTATTGTGTAATTAACTGTACTTAAAACCACCATGAGCTGTACTCAGAGCCATTTAGCTTAAACGTATCTCACAGTCGTACAATAAATGGGTGAGTAATACTTCAGCGGAACAAAATGGTAACACAAACATTTCCTTCCTCTTCAATCCACTTCTAGGTGTTTGCTGTCAGAGTCCCTTAGCGGAGCATTTCAAAGTCTTAGACACGGTTTTCCTACCCAAAGGAAGTCCTACTTTAAAAGTAAAGTTTGTTATCGATTATGCAAAATCCTTTAAATTGCTCTTCTTGGAGGGTGGTTAAATACATTCTGGGAAGAACGACTTGTGTTTGTTAAAGAGCAGTTGGTGTGTTTTCATATTATGAATGTGATGAGGCCTCAAGCGGAAGGTTTGAGAAGTTTGCAGGGATCTGGGTTGAGGCTTATCCATTTGCTGGAGAAGTCGCTCATGTTGAATTTCAGATGTAGACAAACTCAGCGTGATGGAGGCCCAGTTTGCTTCTGGGGAAAGCCAGACAACTTGTCTTGAAAGTCTGTTACACGGATTCCCCAAGCCTCTTGTGAAGCTTCTTTTAATTTCCTCATCGAAATACTGGTGGAGACACTCCACAAGCTTCCATTTCTGTCTCGCTACCCTCTGCACATCCTGACACCACACCCGGGGAAAGAATAAGGGTGCATATCTTAAAGAAAGGTGAGATGCCCGCCCTGACTTCAGGTTCCCTTTTGTAATAGGTTTTTAATGAGAACACTGACCTGAGTTCACCTACCATATTTTCCTGAAAATAAGACCGGGTCTTATATTAATTTTTGCTCCACTAGGGCTTATTTTCAGGGGCTGTCTTAGTTTTTCATGTACAACAATCTCCATTTATTCAAATACAGTCATGTCATCTTCTTCTGGAACATCGTCATAACGTACTAAATGTGTCTGTCTGGCTGAAGATCTTAACTGGGGCTTATTTTTGGGGTAGGTCTTATTTTGGGGGAAACACGGTAGCTGTGCTTATCAGGACGTAAAGTGAAGGAGGAAGTTACTGGCGATGACCAGTGAGCATGCACAGGTCAACAATATATATATTTGTTAATGAACTTGCTTTTACAGGGTCCAAGATACAGCCTTATGAGTCCATCCTACACACAAGCCATATGTCCCATAAAAGAGAGAATTCTGAAAAAATGTTTAAAGACCAGGGACCCATTTCTTGATCTTACTCTTACATCTTTGCATTTTGAATTTCTGTTCAAGTAGAAGGTACAAAACTAGGATCCTATTCATGCATTTGACTGTATTAGATCCTTGGGTCCTGGTTGAAGGAAGCCCTTCGTCTTGAGTGATGCTTTGACACCTGGGAGCGTGTCCTACCTGATGACCTTCAGTGTCTTATTCGCTCTCCTTCTCTGTACACATGACTGCACAGTACCTGACTGCTTTGGGGGAAAGCTTCAAGCCTTGATCTATGTAGTGGTCACCCAGGGGTGGTAACATCAACCTATGTTCCGTAGAGACATCCTGTGCTGGGGTCAGGCCGAGCCTGGAGAGTCCATGCAGGTTGGATTGCCTCCTAGAAAAGGGATGTGCCTTGAGTTCTCCATTTACCCGGGGGCCTTCCGCATTGGTCAGTAACTACTGGACTAGATAGATAGGTAGACCTTTCATTAGAACAGCAGTTCTCAAACATTTCAATCTCAGGACCCATTTACACTCTTCAGACTGAGGATCCCAAAGAGCTATTTTTCTTTTTCTTTTCTTTTTTTTTTTAAAATGTTGATTATACCTATCAGTATTTGCAAATTAGAAATTAAAACTGGAAAAAGTTAGAAGTATTTATTTACTAACTCATTACAATAATGTTACAATTACATATTAACATGGATAACAGGTTTTTATGAAAAATACCTGTTTTCAAAAGTAAAAAAAATATAGGAAGAAGAGTACACTGTGTTTTCCATTTCTGCAAATCTCTTCAATACTTGGTTTCCTAGAAGATACGTCATATAGCCTCTAGAGGATTCCACTATATATTTGTGAGAGATTGAGTGAAATGACAAATCGGGTCTAAGTATTATTATGAAAATGGTGTTGACCTCATGGATAGACTGAAAGGGTCTTAGGGACGGCCAGGGTCAGCAGACACCACTTAGGGAATGTCTGCTTTGGAATAAGAAGTTCTCAGACAAGCCTTGGAGTCCCGCTTGCTCTCTCCACTTTACCAGGCTCCACATTTTCAGCTGAAGCTGCCCTTTCGCTCCTTAACTCCCGTGTTATTTGTTATACCGCTCCTACATCATAGGCAGCCCTTCATTCTACGTGTTTTCTACATATCTGCCCAAAGAGAATGCAGGCTTGGAGAAGGAGGGACTCAGGTGATGCTTATCACGCTGTGTGTAGTGTCTTCCATATAGTAGGTAATGTACTAACATCAAACACAGGGACAGCGTCTGTTTATTACGTATTGCCATATGCCACGTACCCTGCTAAGGCACTACTTACTGTATTGGTCTTTTAAGGCTGTCGTAACAAAGTACCACACATTGGGTGACTTGTAACAATAGAAATTCATTCTCCGACAGGTCTGGAGACCAGAAGTCTTAGATCAAGGTGTCGTCAGGGCCATGCTCTCTCTGAAAGCTGTCAGGGAGACTCTGTTCCATGCCTTCCTCTTAGCTTCTGGTGTTTCCAGTGACCCCTGGAGCTCCTTGGCTTCTAGAAGCATCAGTCCAATCTCTGTCTCTGTTGTCACTTGGCCTGCTCCCTGGGTATCTTCACATCATCTTCCCTCTGCATGTTTGTCTCTGTGTCTTTTCTCCTCTTCTGATAAGGACACCAGTCATATTAGATTAAGGCCATTCTAATGACCCCAGCTTGAGTAAATCTGCAAAGACCTGCTTTCTGAATAAGGTCAGATTCACAGGTATTCAGGGACGGGACTTCAACATGCCTTTCTGGGGGACACGAATTCAACCCATAACAATTACTAGTAAATAGTAAACTGAATCACACAAAAGCTGCTGTGATTTGACTGTTTTTGACTTACAAAATTTCAATTTCGTATGGTTTAACTTAAATCCTAATTGAAACAATATGGATAAATAAAACCAGCTCGTTCTGATCAGTGCTGTCAACTGTTCTGACCACTTGCTGAGGAAGAGGCGTGAACGCTGGGCTCCTTTCAATGTCCATTGTGGTCGAGTAGGCCTGAATTTGGAGATTCTGCACAGAGCTGTACACACAGACGAGCTCACATGCTGGACCTTTCAGACATCAGGGCATTGGCTCAGAAGTTCGTTCACCACTGGCTTTTTAAATTGCCTTTACTGGAAGTTCCTTCTTCTCTTCTACCCAAGACCGTTACTTTGTCTGAAGAGAATTCTTATTGGGTTGGCAGAACGCAATTGAGGACACTTTAAAGATGCTTGAGAAACAACCACATGCTTCTCCTTTGTTGCAGGCCCACAATGGACGCCCTGCAGCTGGCAAATTCAGCTTTTGCAGTTGACCTGTTCAAACAACTGTGTGAAAAGGAGCCAGCAGGCAATGTCCTCTTCTCTCCAATCTGTCTCTCCACCTCCCTGTCACTTGCTCAAGTAGGAACCAAAGGTGACACAGCAAACGAAATTGGACAGGTAAGCCCCACAACTTGTTTCTGCTTTGAGTGGGAATAGAGTTACTAGAACACATAGGCAGTGTGGAAGGAAGGACAAACGGGGCTCTGTGGTCAAAATTGCTCCGAGTCAGAGTTGTGCCACTTCTAGCACTCTCTTCATCTACTTTTAAATGTGAAAGCTTGTTTATCTGTCCTGCAACCCACTTTGAGAATAGGCACCATGTTGTGATGGAGAACCTGGGGGTCTGCTAGGTAATCACAAGCTTTGCACTAATGAGTGGCCTTTGGCAAGTTACCCGACATCTTTCTACGTGTTGTATTGTAAGTATCAATCAAGATGGTGTTTATTAAATGTTCCACTGCCAATACCCCAACCAGAAAGAGCGTAAATATACATCCCTGTCTTATGCACAAAATGTATTTACAGCATCATGCTTTGTTATTTTTTTCTTGAGTTACAATTGACATACAATATTATAGCAGTTTCAGGTATACAATATAATGATTTGAAATTTGTATATATTGCAAAATGATCACCATAATAAGTCTCGTTAACATCCATCACCGTGCATAGTTACAGACTTTTTTTCTTGTGATGAGAACTTTTAAGATCTACTCTGTTCATGTTCAAATAGCCAGTACAGTTTTGTTAACTATAGTCACCATGCTGTGCATTGCATCCCCATGACTTATTTTATAACTGGAAGTTTGTACCTTTTTACCCCCTTTACCCATTTCTCCCAGCCCCATCCCCCATTTACTTTTAGATAGTATGTATGTACACGCCCTTCTAATTCCATTCCATTATTCTTCTTATGTTGATCATTCTAGGTTCAACAGAGTCTTTCTATGAGCTCATAGCATTTAGAAAGGGAACATCTTATACCTATAAATCCCCAAAAAATATGACCAGGAAATGTGATTTGGGTCATAATATGTGAAGGATTTGAAATTGAATGGACTTGAAAAGGAACCCTTAGTTGTGGGAAGAGGAATGTATCTTGTCATCTGTCCTGCTCTCTCACCTCCCCACCCCCCAATCTCTACCCCTTCTCCCATTCCTCATTTCTCAGGTCCCAGAAGAGAAGGGACACAGAAGCAAACTTCCTGGTAGTGGGTCCGTTCTTAAAAAATAATAATTATGGCCTTTTCAGTACACGCAATTGTTCCCTCAGCAGTAGTTCCCTGGCTTCTTTAATTTTCTGGTCCTTTGACCTGTCACGATGCATGAGAATTATGCACTGCCTTGGACCAGCCAATCTGACCCTGTATGACTCATTGGTGCAATGTGCCCATTTAGTGACATTCCCTGAGGTGTGGCCTCTGTGAACCGTTATTATGAGTTAAGTGTGAGGAGAGAATCACCTTATGCTGACATCACATTTTGTGGTACCGTGAAACAGAAGAGGTGCTGGGCTATTGATTGGAAAAGAAAAGTTAGGAACAAAACAAAAGGATATAAGCCGTCTGGAAGATGGCCTCCTAGTTTTAAGTGGCTTAGAAATTAGCCCACCGTTTATGGCGGTTGCCTACCATAAATGCCACATCAGCCCATTTGGTACTTGTTAAAGCCACTAAAGGGACCAGGTAGACCCTGGCGAAGAGACACTGTCCTGGAATCTGATACCTGCCTAGTGATTGTCTCTCTTGCTATTAATCTCTCTCTTCTTGTCTCTAAATTGGATAGAAATTATAATCCAGCTTCACTCTTCTGCAAGTTCCAAAAGCCTTCTGTGTGAGCAATAGAGGCATCATTTTGAAGAAAGGGCAAAATTTCCCTATCGTTAAATCCAGAGAAAAGGATCTTTATGGCAGTGCTTCTCTGTGGGCACAGTTTTATCCCTCTCCCCACCCCCCAGACATTTGGCAATGTCTGGAGACACTTTTGGTTGTCACAGAGGAAGGAGTGCTACTGGTACCTAATAGGTCAGGGAGGCTCCTAAGCATCCTTGCAATGCCCAGGACAGCCCCTTGCAACAAAGAATTACCCAGCTAAAAATGTCAATAGTGTTGTTTCAGAAGCCTTGCTTTACGGGACAACGGAGCCAGGAGATACTGTATCCCCCTGTGGTGGTTGACAGTTACCATGTATCCCCTGCAGTGGGAAGAGATAATGCTTCCTGGGTCATGGATTTTTTTTTTTTTTTTTTGGTCTTTACAGGTCTTTCACTTTGAAAATGTCAAAGACGTGCCCTTTGGATTTCAAACTGTAACATCGGATGTAAACAAACTTAGTTCCTTCTACTCACTGAAACTGATCAAAAGGCTCTACGTAGACAAGTCTCTGAATCCTTCCACAGTAAGTGGTTTAAAGCAATTAGCAAGATGTAACCTTTTCCCAGGAGTGCCATTTTCACATGGTCTGACTCACAACTCTCTGTTTTTCAGTGAAACTCATTTCTTGGCTGCTCATTTACGATTTGAGGCTAATTAAAATGAACCAGTCCTAGTGGAGATATAGTTGAATACAGCGGGCATCAATTGCAGTCACATCTTCTAGTTCAAAATATAAAGAAGCTTGTGGGCTTCCCTTTTCCCTCTCAAATGCTCACAAATCCTACCCTTCCTCTTAGCTTCCTCACTCAGAGAAATGGAAAATGGAATTGCTGATAAATGTATCTCTATAGATGCAAGACAGCTCATGCTTTAGACCTTTCCCCATTAAACAGCAGGGCATACAGCCTGGGACAACATTTTCAGTTCTCTTTCTCATTGTTTATGTATACAGTGTTCTGATGTTTGTCAAAATCAATAAGAAAAATGGTAACTGTATGAATTAACAGTTTTCATCAGTCCCAGATTGGTTTTATTTGTTTTACTAGGCTGGTCTTGTGGATCTCTACACAAGGTAGCTCTGAGTGTTTAATTTCAGCCATTTAAAAAAATTTTTTTTAAGGAATCATGTCAAGAATACTGTGGTACTCTAATTTGATCCCAGAGTATATCAAATATTTAAAAAATCTGTATTTAAAACACATAGCCAATATCCTAGACTACATAGAGTTTCATTCTCTATGTTAGAAATACAGAGTTGATTCAATTTGTGTTTGGATGGTCAGAATTTCAAGCTTTCCAAATCTTGACTACCAGTTACCTATTTTACCATAGCTTTATTACTTTCTGCAGTAGCTAGTTGTTTTTTCTGGTTGAGGTCTTTTGAGGATTTTGGTCACTAGATGTTGTGAGTTTATTCTTACTGCTTGAAGTCACATACACAGAGCCATTTTTCTTTCAACAATTACCTGGGGAATTGAAAAAAAATCGACATGTGAGTTGGGGCCTGGGCGTGGGACTCTCCAGGTGGTCCTTAAGGCGATGCTCAATACATTTTGTTGCTGGCAGTGAGGACAGTGGAGGCCTTTGGCCTTGCTGAGGCTCTAATGCTCTTAGGTGGCCCCATCTCTATCAGTCATTGGCAGCACTCAGTCCCCAGGCTGGGTTGCAATTAACAGAATCCAACTGGCTCAGGCTATAGCTGCTCTGAAGAAATTCAAGGAGACTTGAATTCAGACATTAAATCAGCTATGTTTAGTTTGGTTGAACTTCTCTATTCAACATTTGGGATGATTTCAACCAAACCAAGAGTTGTAAGGGATTTTTTCTTTTTTTTTTGAGGCTGCTTTCCTTGGCTCCTGTTGGTTTTATATCCTTTGCAAGTCTACTAGCAATAGTGCAAAAAAGCCTGGTCTGAGGAGGGTCATCTTCAGCAGAACAACCTGGGTGTTTATTAAAAGTGCAAATTCCTGGCTTCAGATCACCTGAATCAAGACCAGTAGGGACATGGGACAGAGGGTTTTGTATCTTTAACAAGCATTAGAATTAGAATCACTGTTATGTTCTCCACAGTACTGTCTTTCACACTTAACACCAGACGAATCACCCTGGAATCTTGCTAAAATACATATTCTGATTCAGTAGGTCTGGGTGGGTGGGGCCGGGGCTGAGATTCTGCATTTTCAACAAGGTCCCAGGTGAAGTTGAAGCCAGTCCTTGGACCTCACCTTGAGTAGCAAGCCTCTACAGAGTATTTGTTTGTTTCATTGAGAATAAGAGTTTTCTGCTCTTTTCTCTATATTTCTTCTATCCTAAGACACATGCATGTATATATTCACATTTTAATGTTTCTGAAATCGGGATCCATATTATAATTGTTGTGTACATTTAGCAAAGTATTCCCCCCCCCCCCAATTTGATACTAAATTGATGGATGTATTTAATAATTGATCTTGTCCTAGAATTGAAGAAATGAAACATTTAATACAAAGAAAATTTATTGATTTCTATATGAGGTTTCAATTTGCATAATGGTACAGATTTTGAAAGTGTGTTCATAATAGTAGACATTTAAAAGTCTTTTTGTTAGAACCTTGTAACAATGTAATGGTTTGACTACAGATTGTGAGTACTTTGTGATTTTATGAACTGGATTTTTTTCAGGAGTTCATCAGCTCTACCAAGAGACCCTATGCAAAAGAAATGGAAACAGTTGACTTCAAAGACAAATTGGAAGAAACAAAAGGCCAGATCAACAATGCAATCAAAGATCTCACAGATGGCAAGTCTCTTTATTTATTCTGCTATAAATCGCTCAGTAGACAGACCCTGCCTTTTCATGAATCTTTCTGCTAAGCATAAGATTGAACACGTGGAGGATTCCTGGGATATTTTCACTACAGAAGCTAAATTCTCGCCTATCAAGCCACTTATTTCAACAACTTGGATTTCTGGGCCTTTCCTTCATCATGTCATCACTTGGCAGAAATTCCTGGCGCTTCAGTTTTAGTCTACTTGCCTTGCTCTCCCACGAGCTGCCACACACCCTCCTGGAGCCTCAGCTGTGCCTCTAACAAAGTATGGCTTTGGGCAAGTCGTGAGACTAGTTTTCCAGTCTGGAAATGAATGGCTTGGACTATAACTTGATGTTCCCTGAGGTCACTTTTAGCTCAAAAAATGCAACAAGTATTAAGGAAAAAAGGACAGAGAGTCCTAGGCAGTGAAATGTACAAATAGAAAAAAGAAAGAAAACAAATTATAGTGGATGGAAACTTGTCCTTAGTCCCACAAATCCACATCTTGGTGAGCCCTCTGCTAGCCCTGGGGTCTCTTCTGCAACTTCTACTAGAGTCTCTTGCTCAATGCTTCTCTCGAGCTTCTCCCTCCCCTGACACCTCCCTCCATTAAAATTCTCTATGAGTAGTCCTCCTTGCTAGAAATGAATTGGAGCTCAGACGAGTCAGAGTGCAAATCAGCACTCATGTTCCCCGTCCCAGGAACACATTTGTATTTATACAGGGAGGGACCCTTTGGAACACAAAACACCTGATCGTGTAGGAGTACACAGCAGTGATGGATTTTTCTGGCACCACTGCAGTAACTGCCGGCTAGTGAGGGATACAGTTCTGAGCAAGGGAGACACAGTTCCTGTCTGAATGGCCTTCTCGCTGTGAGGACTCAGGAATGATAGCATCCATGCTACAACTGCAGAGTGAGGACGTGGCAAGAACATGGCCTTGGAATCATTCAAGACCTCAGATTCCACTGTAGACACTGCCACTTAGTAACTGAATAAGTTAGTTTCAGTTTTCTGACCTGCACAATGGGGCCTATGTTATCTAGTTTAATTTTTACATGGTTATTGTGAGGATCAACTTAGATAATACAAGCTAACCGATAAAGTGTGATAGCCAAGATAATATATGGTAGCCATAGCCATGTATGCACACACACACCATATATATATATATTATTGAAATGAAGTTTCTTTGCCTTCATATGTAAAGAAAAACCTAGTGTAGGTAACAACATCAGGTTAAACAAATTAAAACAATTTTAAGCAAAGAGCAGCTCCTGTTTACACGGCTGCGTAACAGTTTTGCTGTTAAAATTTTTAAATAATTGTGTTTTCTCTCCAACGGCCTTTGATTTTAAATCTTCATACATTGAAGGCTTTTACTGGAGAATGTAGTTCAATGAAAAGACCTCAGACTTTGGAATCGGGAGCTGGAGACTTACGTTGAAAGTCGGCCACTTACCAGCTCCCCCACCTCTCTGGTCTCAGGTTTCTTCAATAACACTGTCACACACTCAACACATCCCATAGCATTGGCAGGAGCAGTTGCATAATTTGCCGGTCCCAGTGCAAAATGAAAATGCAGGGTCCTTTATTAAAAAAATGTATTAAGAATTTTAAGATGGTGACAGCAGAGCTTTAAACCAGTGCAGGGCCCGTCATGCACAGGTCACAGGCCTGTGAAGGGGTCCCTGGCGGTGGTATGAAGCTCCAAGACATGTGGTAAATGAAAACGCTTTGCAGAAAATGTCAGTGCTGTTGAAATGTGAGGACATAGTTTTATTAAGGGATTATCACCAGTGAACTGTTTTCGCTCTCGGGGGATTTGAGCGGTACAGTAATGACAGTTGTCACTGAGCCCATGGTGGTGAGGACAGCTATGTTGATGCAAACAGGCTGCCTGCATAACTGCAATTTGGGGAGAAGGTGGAGGCCTGTCCTCGTGTCAGAACTGCTTTCCAGCCACATGCATTATGAAGCGCCCTGGCCTCATTTTCTGAGCCTCATTTTCCTTGACTGTCAAATGGGGATGATGGTCTTTGCCTCATAGGATCACTGTGAGAGAAGTGAGCGAACGATACACGGGTAATGCTGAGCACAGGGCCAGGTGAAACGTAAGCAGCTGTGCCTTTTCATTCCAGAGCACAGGCTTTCAATCCTGAATCCACTCTTGCTCGTGTTTCATCTTGGGCAAGTGACTTCCCACCAAGCCTCAGTTTCCTCATCTGTAACATGGGGAGAAACATGTGCTGTCATGTATATGAGTGTCTAGCCCATGGTCGGGTACAGGATGGACGTTCAAAAGTGGTGGCTTGTGTTCTCCTTCCTCCTCTTCCCTTCTTCTCTCCTTTCATTCTCCTCCCTAAGGGTCTTTGGTAGGTTGGTTGTGGCCTTTCTCTTAGATAGAGAGAAAGGAGGGAGGCTGGGCTACCAAAACCCTAGCTCGTATGGCTCTAGCAGGTGTTCAATACCCAGTGAGCAGACAGGCATGCGAATAGCAAATGTGGTTTGGAAGAATAACCCTGTGCAATTTGTGGTTTCCTAAAACTGTTTGCAGGCCACTTTGAGAACATTTTATCCGACAACAGTGTAAGTGACCAGACCCAAATCCTTGTGGTTAATGCTGCCTACTTTGTTGGAAAGTGGATGAAGAAATTTCCTGAATCAGAAACCAAAGAATGCCCTTTCCGAGTCAACAAGGTAGGTCAAAGGGTCCCAACTATAGATCTGAAAAATCACAGCAAGAGAAGGGACCATAGGAATCCACTCCGATGAGGGAAATTGAGGCACAGGGGGTAGCATGCCTTTCCTGGTAGAAAAAAAGAACCACAATCCAGAGACTCTCACTCTTCTCCAGAATGTCCTCAGGGTCTGAGCTGAGGGAGAGCTTATAGAACTTAGAGCCCAGTGAATAAAGCCAAAACACCTACTGGAAAATGGCTACAAATATTTAGGACCATTAGCAAGAAAAGCAAGGAGAGAAACAGACCGAAAGCCAGCCTCAGAGAGACGCCTTTGGAACATCCTGAAACCTGGGACATTTGAGAATCTCATTCGAGGTTAATCTACTCTTCTGTTTCTCATCTGCTCATAGTGAAGTAAAGGGTTCAGATATTTTAATTGATAAGATGCTTTGAGGTACTTGTTGGCTCTGAAGGAGAGAGTATAGCTTACTCACCTGCCGCTCTGGGCATCATTATGGGGAGGAATTAAAAACTTGAAGTTTCATTAATACTATTGAGGTGAATAATTGAGGCCATATCCCATGTTAGAAAGAATTCATGGACATAGGTAAAGTACCTCTCCTATAAAAGAAACAAAAGAACCGAACCTGGAAAATCGACCCATTTCATTAGAGGATCTAGGAAACCCCAGGAGTTTGTATGATGATGTGACTTGGTCTCATTTGAGGAGATCTGAATTGTGCTAAAAATGTAGACTCAAATGTATACTTCAGTCAGCATCTGAAGGTAGCTTACTTACCTCCTCTGCATTGATTCTGGTTTTCAGGTTCCTCTCAGCACCTAAAGTACCTAGCATTAATCACTTATGTTTTTGCTAAATATTGTAACCTTAATGCTAGAACACAGGAAGGAAAGACTTTCAAGATACAATTTATACCTGAGTTCACTGGAGTGACTTTTGTTACTTTTTCTTTATATCCATAGAGTTTTGTTCTCATTACTCCCCCATGCCTCCTACCCCCCCACACTCCAGGTGTGCTTTCCATAGTCAATTCTAATTATTTATTTACCTATCTAGATTCCTCATGAGTGCGTGGGCTTTTTAAAGGCAGGGGCAATGAATGCCTTTTACATCTCGGTTTCTATAACTCCTTGCCCAGGCCCCAGCACATTAGTAGGTGCTCAGCAAAAGTTTGTTGAATGAATGACCAATCCCTGAGGGTCAGTTTGAATAAACAGTCAATAGAAGACTAAACCTGTTTGGTCTTTGTGCACACCATGGGTCTTTATACAAGTTCCATTGGGCATTGTCCCTGGAGAGGACAGTCACTGCTGAGAGGGCTGCTAACCTCCTCACCTCACCCACCCATCCAGGGAGGGAGCCAGCTCTTCCCTCCGCTTCCTCTTGCTCAGTTTGTCTTCCCAATTACAGTGGGTCTTCCCCAAGCTGCCTGCCAGGGGCAGGACTGACCACGCATACAGGGGCACGTCTCACATGCCAGGCACAAAATGTCAGACTCTTCAGCAATATTTGTCACATACAGCTCCTCGGATTTTTAAATGTGGCTTTTAAATGTCACTGATCTCTCAGTGTTTCACTCAACAAAGCAATAAAACATGACTCAAAGCTGCGTGGGGACACACCCTTCTTTTGAAGCAGAGGCTATTACTTTTCCTTTGTTTCTTTGGAATTGCTTCTGTCAGCCCCCAAACTTTTTGAGTGGCTTTACTAACTGTTCCCTCATGTCCTCGGTGTCTACTTTAAAGGCTAGACTAAATTGATGAAAGTATATTATTAAAAGTTTAGTGTGGTACCTAGTCTCACAAAGAGGATACACACACACACACAGCTATGTATTGCTAACCTAAAAATACAAAGGGCTCATTAATTTGCCCCTCTTATAAGAAAGAGGAGCAATCTTTGAGGTATTTCATGGAACTATAACAAATACAAATTGATGTGTGTGTGTAGCTATGTATGTATATATGTGTGTGTATATATAAAAGCTTATGTCATTGTCTTTTATGGGAATATATATATATATATATATATATATATATATATATATATATATATATATATGTTTGTGTGACTTGAAAAGCAAGCAGCCCAGATTTCTTCTGCTTCTATAGACGGAAACCAAGCCAGTGCAAATGATGAGTCTGGAAGCCACATTCTGCATGGGCCACATCGACGGTATCAACTGTAAGGTCATAGAGCTCCCCTTTCAAAACAAGCACCTCAGCATGCTCATCCTGCTGCCCAGGGATGTGGAGGACGAGTCCACCTGCCTGGACAAGGTGAGGCGGGGGGCGGAGCGCAGCCGGAAGGTCCCGCCCACGGGGGCAAACAGAGGAGTGAGCCGCGCTGTGCGGCTGTGAACAGGGGCCACAGCCCTGGCTTATGCATCACCAGCTGAGTCGTCTCCCAGGGTTTTGTGGTCCTTTCTGGGTCCTCCTCTCTAATGTTCAAAACAGCCAGCATTTATCTGGCACTTCAGTGTGCCAGGAACTGTAAATTCCCTATTTGTACTTAACTATCTCATTTGATTCTCAGCACAGGCCTAGGGTTAGAACCTATTACCATAGTCGTTCACCCACAAGGGAATTAAGCCGCAGAGGGAATGGTAACTGGCTTGGCCACATGACTAGTCAGTAGTTTGTAGAATCGTATTTGAGCCCAGGAAGTTGGAATCTGTGTTCTGAACTCTAGGCTACAGTTAACATATTATTAACATCTTGTATTAACATAGTACATGTGTTACAACTGATGAGCCAATAATGATATGTGATTATTCACTGAAGTCCGCAGTTTACATTAGGATTTGCTCTGTGTTGTACGTTCCGTGGGTTTTGAAAAGTTCTTTTAATGCATACACACATATATGAGATTTTATTGTGCTCCATATTTTAGGCAGGTTGTAAGAGGCACAAAATTGAAATGCCTGTCTGTGAATGGCCTTTCAGCTTCCCCCTTGCTCTGTCAGCCTTGGCCGGCAGCTCAAGGCCTCCCCTCCCAGCTTCCCAGCTTCCCTCCACCTGGGCCTGGGTCCTTGGCCAGGAGCAGGAGGGAATCATGAGGAGCCCAGGGGTCTCCCACTGCATTTCCAGTCACTTCTCAGTGACTCCCTGACTTTCCAGAGGACGATCTAACTTGGTCACCATCTTCCCTGTTACCTCACTTATTATGCTTCATCCATCACGTTGTTCACTGAATTGTAAGGCCTGTCTATTCTTTTATTCACTGTTCTCTTCTTTGACTCTACTTCATGCCTTGGTCTCATTTTCTCTCTCAGCCATTGTTCAGCTGTCATGCGCTTTACTTACGGACCTAAAATACCCTCATACCATTTTTTCCCCTTATTAACGTACAGAGCAAAAGGAGCAATTTAAGATTTGTGCAGTGAAGAATTTTATGACTAAACCATTTCATGCTTCATTGAATATCTCTCATTTCAAAAAAATTTAATAAAAAATTTTGCTTAACCCAGTATTTCCAAAATACTGTCATTTCAACATGCATTCATTATAAAAATCATTAATGAGATATTTTACATTCTTTGTTGTTTTGGAAATCTGTTGTGTATTTTACACGTAGAGCATTTCTCCGTCCTCACTAGCCACATTTCAAGTGTTTCATAGCCACATACTGGCCACTGCACTGGATAACACAGATTTAGGGGTTTCCTATTATGGTAGGTGAATATTTAGTTTTTATGCAGGTTGAGAACATGGTAACTTATTAGTTTTCAGATTTAATGAGGTATAAATAACAAATAAAATTGTAAGATATTTAAAATGTATACCATGATTTGATAAACATATAAATTATTGAAGGATTCCTTCCATCTAATTTATTAACACATCCATCTCCTCACATATTTATCTTTTTTACCTCTGACTTAAAAAAAAAAACCATCTGAAATGGATGTATTCACCACCTATTATCTTATTAAAGAATGGTTATAGGTCAAATTCTCATTTCAAGCAAGCGTACTTTAGTTTTAATTTGAGTTACTGAATTTGGTGCCATGTCTAGTACATGAATATTCTGGTACATGAATTTACTGGTAGAGAAATCAAAATAAGCATTCAAGAAACATTATGTATAAAAACGCTTCGAATTTATATTTGTTTCCCTATTACTTAATGCACCATCATAACCCATGCATTTATTTCTATAAAGCTACTCTATAGCTTAAAAGAAATGCCCTCATAAATTTCAGTACAAAGGGACCATTGTTGCAGGGTGGGGAGGAGGAGAATTTTAGCTGGTAGACCATTTATGAGAAATCAGTCTCATACCAAAACTGCAGGGCCAATTCCATTTTTGATGGTCCATCTGTACTGCTTCGAAACTGGGCTCACAGTGACACTTGATGCTTTGCATCAAGCAGGTTCTCTTTTACAACTGGGAATAAAAATTAAAAAAAAACATTTCTTCCCTCTTTTGTCCTTCAGGTTGAAAAACAACTCAACTCAGAGACACTCTTGCAGTGGACCAATCCCAGCACCATGGCCAATGCCAAAGTCAAACTCTCCATTCCAAAATTTAAGGTGGAAAAGATGATTGATGCCAAGGCTAGTCTGGAAAACCTAGGGCTGAAAAATATCTTTAATGAGAATACATCTGATTTCTCTGGAATGTCAGAGACCAAGGGCGTGGCCCTCTCAAATGTTATTCACAGAGTGTGCTTAGAAATAACTGAAGATGGTGGGGAGTCCATAGAGGTGCCAGGATCACGAATCCTACAACACAAGGATGAATTCAATGCCGACCACCCGTTTATTTATATCATCAGGCACAACAAAACTCGAAACATCATTTTCTTTGGCAAGTTCTGTTCTCCTTAAGTCGCAGAGCCCAGGTGAAGTCCCACCTGACTTCTCTGTGAACTCTGTATCCAGAGAATCACTTTCTAAATGTGATAAATTGTTAATATTGCTGGATAAAGAACCCTCTGGTACTTGTCATATGTAGCCCTCACACTAATAGGCCCATCTTTTCTTTTGTCCCCTCCCCCCGCCCCATAAAAGACAATGCTTGGAACGAAAAGGAATCACTCCAGAGGAGAAATATGTATTCATTATTTGTCAAACTATCTAGGGTTATGGGCAGGAATACCATCTTTCACAAAGAAAATTCTTATAAGGAGGATTTTAGTCTCAGAGCTTTGCCTCCCTTCCCTGGGATACAGAATGTTCCAGACATTCCCACTTTCCTAAAAGGCTGAAGAAATGTGCTCGGGATCCACAAAACTTTCCTGGCTCCCATGAAACTTGGGCACGTGTTCAGGCTACTGTAGGGCCACAGGTCTGTATGCTAAACTCTGTGGGACAAATGCTTTCTTCAAACTCTTGATTTTTTTGGGTTTTAAAAAGATAATATGTTGCCCAAACCGTATGTTATGGAACTCCGCTGATAGAGTCCGAAGCAACACCCTGTATGTAAATCAATACCTTACTATTTCTGCCACAAATCGTAGAGTATTGACACAAAAGGGAAAGAACTCTAAGTAGCCCAGGGGTGTCAGCGTTTGCTGACAAATGTGTTTGCCATCAGGTTATGAACAAGCTTTGTTTTCAGAACTTTTTGAGATTTCGGAATGCTGGGTAAGGAATTGCAGACCCATAGTAGCTGAAGTGCAGCCCCCTGAAGGGGAAGTTCAGATCTAATTAAAAATTCACTTTCACTTTTGATAGACTGCCCGTCTGGTCATTTGGTTGGTGATAGACGGCTGGCATGGGCTTCTAACTGACTCAACACGATTTTGGATGTGTGACAACCAGGGACTTAAAATGCACAGGGACTCTCAGGGAAGCCAGTACAAGAATTTTCTGAGTGTTGAAGGAACCCTTTGTCTAATGTAATAGTGGGCAAGGAAAGGAAGTTACACCTTTAGAAAATATAAGTTGCTGGAGTGCTCCCACTGCTTTGACACGTGTTTTTTCCAAGTCTCTGGGTTTAGTTACTGTAGACAGCTCATCAGTAACTTACATTAATAGTAATTTAAAAAGTTGGTCTGGTCAGTTCACTGCGCTGCCAGTTCAAATATTATGTCACCATCAAAAGAGCACATTTACTGAAGATTTTGTGACAGTCCCTCCCTCACCTCTTCTCTGGCGTTCCTTGTAAATAGGTTCAACTTTCTTTTTTTTTTTTTTTTTGCTCTGAAGGATCAATATTCAATTTCTTCTATGCTATTGACAATAAAATATTATTCAACTACATGTCTTGTTTTTTTATCCCATAAAGTTAGATTTATTTTCGGAATAGAACCAAGCGCTCTATTTACAAAAGCATTCCTGTATGCAAATGCTTTTTTTGTGGGGATTGACATAGAATAATAAGGAATAAGAATCATACAGCTCCTATCCCCTTGTCTTCCGTTTTTCCTGCCCACCCGCTCTTGCTTCCTCCTCCCATTCCCTGTCACCCCAGGGAGGAAAGGACCAGGGCAGTGCTTGAAGGACCCGTAGCGGCACAGCAGTGCATTGTGAAGTGAGGGGTCTCGCAGGAGGACGTGAAACTTTTTTCCAGCCTTTTCCCCTTTGGCCCCCGCCTCAAAATGTAATTTTATCAAAGAAGCTGTATATGCTTACAATATATTCTTTTCTTATCAAGTACGTTGTTCTCAATGTCATGTACGTTTGTTTTAAATTCCTTATGGTGTCCCTGAACCTAATAGTCAATACCGCCCTTTCCTTGTCCCTACGGTGTGCTCAAAGAGTGTGGTGCCCCTCTTGCAATAAATGTTGAGTACAAAAAAGGACAAATGCCCCACATTCTGAAAAGACCATGTGTGCGATATTGCTGGGGGTGGCCCAAACCAGGTTTCCCCACTCTTGGCTCATTATCCACCTTCTCTGGGTCATGAAATAGAAAGTGGGGATGACTGTGAAAAAGCTTAGTGAGTATTTAGAGGAGGGAGAGATTAGTGCCTCTTTGAGCCAAGTGCTCAGGGAACCTAAAGTGCCTTTTGGAATTTAGAAGGCCCTGATTTTTTCTTTTTTTATTAACTCTTGCGTGGGATAGTCTAATCCAGTGGTTTTTCAACCAGGGGCAATTCTGCCCCCTAGAGGTCATTTGGCAATGTCTGGGGACGTTTTTGTTCTCATAACTAGGGAAAGGGGTGCTACTGCCATCTAGTGGATAGAGGTCAAGAAATTTGCTCAATACCCTACAATGTTCAGAACAGACCTACCTCCTGCCTCGCTCAACCGCCCACCACACACAACAAAGAATAATCACAGGAGGCCAATAGTGTGGAGGTTGAGAAACCTGGTACTCTACCTAAAGGACAGATGCTGGCTGGAGGGGTCCCAAAGGCAGAGCAAGGAGAACGGGCTAGAGAGGGAGTGGAGGCGGTTACTCCTTTGCTGTCACTACAGTGAGATGTGGAGGCAGTCTGACTTGGTTATTTTGAGACTCTGCTCAAAAGGTCTGCCCAGCGAGGGTGTGGGGTCTTCAAGGAGCCCACAAAAGCACCCCGTGAAAAGGAGCTAACGTTTGGTACCTCTCACACTGAATACTAGATTCCAACTGCATCCGTCAAGTAAGGTCCTTTACTTCCTGACCTCTCCTTCCTTCCCTGGCCCCACAGGTCCTGTGTTGTGGGGAGGGTAGGAAGCCCACCTCCACTTCCTTCTCCCTGTGGGGTAGTGAGTTCCATCCAGCCCTCAGCTCTAGTGGATGGAGAAGCTTTCAATCAAAAGATAGACCGATGTTCTGATTTAGATGGATTCTGGGCTTTTGTATGTCTGAAAATGTCTTTGTTAATCCATGAAAGTCACTGGAGAGCATGTAGTTTAGGGGAGTTGGTTTAGGGGTAGGTAGAGTCAGCTTGGAAGGGCACTGGAGGAAAGACCTAAGCTGCCTGTTCCTAGCACCCTGCCTAGTCCAGGTCACCAGTAAACTGACTGTAGGATCATCTCATTTAATCATCACAACAAATATATGAAGAGAAAACCATGAGCCCATCTTATAATGAGGATACTGAGACACAGACGAGATATATGACCAGCTCTAGGTCACAGAGCTAACGAAAGCTGATGGCTGCGTTTGAACTCGGGCAGACTGAGTCCTGCTAGAGCTCGAACCTCTGTACTTGGTGTCACCATCCTCCAACTGGCACTAACCCTTGACAAACGGCCACTGAATGCACCTGGAAGAATTCCCTTTTCCTCTGTACCTTCTCCATTTTGAAATTTCCAAATATCTGTCTTATCCCAGCAGTCCTTTTTTTCCTCAAACATTTCCAGTTAAATCTAACACATTTTTTGAAATTCTGAGCTTTTTCTACAGGGGTCATATTCAGTCAACTGTATGCCATTTGCTATTCACAGCAGATCTTTCAGTTTTAGGTCTTTGACCTGAAACCACCTCTTCAACGTTCTTACCTTCAACCCCACCCCACTGATGGGAAAGATCCAGTTGATGGGCATTTCCCTCTTCAGTGGCTTCTTCCCTGTCATCATCCTCTGCCAGGACAATAATAGCTGCCCCCGTTTGTGAGGAGTTCCGAGTGACGGGATCACAGTGTCCTAGGGACAGTAAATGACTCTTCCTGACCCAAGTCCCGGAACAGAAAAAGCACACGGCTTCTTTCTCCATTAGAGATTAAGATGTGCCTGGAGTTTCTCAGCACCTGCAAGGAGACTTGCCAGACCTACGTAGCCTGCATGGCTTGCTCCCTGTCTGTCCCGTGAGTTCATAGAGCAGAGCGTTGAGTGGTGGTCGCCAAGGGCTGGGAGCAAGGGGAAATGGGGACTCATTCAACAGATGTCAAGCTCAGTTATGCGAGATGAATACCTTCTTGAGATCTGCTGTCTAACATCATGCCTAGAGTTAATATAGTATTGTCCACTTCAAAGTTTGCTAAGAGGGGAGATCTCATGGTAAAAGTTCTCACCACAATTAAAAAAGGAAGTAGAATTTAGGAGCAAAGAAGCAGATGAGAAATAGGCCATGCTTGTGAGGACACAGCTACCCAGGGGAAGAGGACTAGTGAGAAGCCACAGAATCAGTCTCTACGTACGCTGAGCACTCTTGCAACAGCTGGGACTCTTGCAATGAGCGTCCTGCTTGCTTGATGGCAAGTTGAGACCCAAATTGATTCCTTGGTTTCACCTTTACCTTCCCCTCGGTCAACCTGTGGTCTAACAGGGGTCATTACCATCACCATTTCTAGTTCCATCACTTAAGGAGGACACATGGACGAAGGGAGTTTTATCTTAAGGACCAAAGCTTGGACACTGTGGGAGCTGGGCAATTTGCACCCTGCATCCAAATCAACAAGATGTCTTTCTGTTTTCAGGTGGCTGGTATTATTGCTCAGTTTGATCAAACACTGAGGGCAGGTCATGGGGCGCTGGGATGAGCTGTTTTCCCCTGCCCTTAATTCTTCTTCTTTGCTGACTTAGGGGAAAGTAGGAACTACACGGGTGGGGTAATTGGGTCAGTGGCTTTGCAGATGGAGAACTGGTTTTCCCATTGTTGGGGAGGCACCATTGAAAAGCTGCTGGCAGGAGAATCAGCCTGCTGGATCTGGTAAATGTGAGTCTATCCCAAGTGGTGTTCTCTTTGCCATTACATTCATCCCAGTGGGAACACAAGCACCAATAATGGAGTTACAACAGGCAGCGAATGCATGTTACATTTCTATTTTCAATCATTTTAAGCACCTCAGGCTCAACAATGAATTTATTTCTTCATTAGATAAAATTCTATTGAACATCCAATAGGCAAAGCTCTTTGACCCCCTAACTACTTGACTACACTATCATTTATCCCCATCTTGCCCACAATGTTGTCAAAAAATTTTCATCAGCTCAATCTTTTATTTATTCATTAATTCACTGGATAAACATAGATTGTGATAGACACTGGCCAAAGTGTGGGGGAGTGAAAAACATGAGTAAGACACAGAGGCCATGGTCACACAGAAAATGATCAGATATCAGCGACGATGTGGCAATGAGAGGACACTGTAGCACAGAGGGAGGGTCCTCAGCTCAGTCAGAGGGATTTTCCAGGACCTGGACTGAGTCTTACAGGATGAGCAGCCATTAATTAGGTGAAGAAAACAAAGGAGGGGGGCAAGTATATGCAAAGCAGAGAGCTGGGGTTAGGCCTGGTTGTTGGGTAGAATGTGTAGGAGGGATTTGTGAGACTAGACACTGCTTATTTCATTAGCATAGTGCTCTCGGGTCCACCCATGTTGCAAAGGCAGAATAATATTTCATTGTGTGTATATACATTGAGAAGGGCCTTTATAGAAAAGATTTTTACTAAAAATATAGCTAGCATACAACATTGTATAAGTTTCAGGGGTACACTATAGTTATTCAACATTTATACACCTGAAGAAGTGAGCATCGTGATAAGTTCAGCAACCATCTGACACTGCACCACGTTATCACAATGTTACTGACTATATTCCCTATGCTGTACATTACTTCCCTACTACTTATTTGTTTTATACCTGGAAATTTGGGCCTCTTATTCCCCTTCAACGTTCCCTGCCTTTTTAAATTTACCAGTTACAGTTGCCAGTCAATATTATTTTATATTAATTTCAGGTGTATAGCATAGTGGTTACACATTTATATAATTTAAGAAGTGATTCCTTCTGACTAGTTTAGTATTCACATGGCACTATACATAGATATTACCATCTTATTGACTATATTCCCTATGCTGTACTTTACGTTCCCATGACAACTTTTAACTACCAATTTGTGCCTTTTAATCCCTTCACCTTTTTCACCCTGCCCCTAGTCCTATCCCAACCCCCTCCCATCTATCACCCCAACAAATCTAGTACCCATCTGACACCATACATAGTTATTAGAATATTATTGATTATATTCCTTATATTATATGCTACATCCACATAACTATTTTGTAACAACTAATTAGTGTTTCTTAATCCCTTCCCCTTCTTTCACCAACACTCCCAAGCTCCCTCCCATCTGGCAACCATCAAAATGTTTTCTGTATCTATGAGTTTTTTTTCTATTTTGTCTGTTCTTTAGATTCCACATACAAGTGAAATCACATTGCATCTGTCTTTCTCTCTCTGATATACTGCACTCAGAACAATACCCTCCAGGTCTATCCATGCCGCTGCAGATGGCAAGAACCCATTCCCTTCCATGGCCAAGCAATATTCCATTGCATATATGTCCCACCTACTCTTTATTCATTCTTCCATCAACAGATACCCAGGCTGCCTCCGCATCTTGGCCATTGTAAACAATGATGCAAGGAACATATGGATGCACATGTCCTCTCATTGTTTTGGGTTTCTTTAGATAAATACCCTGAAATAGGATTACTGGGTCATTCATTATCTCTTCTTATAGCCTTTGTTTTAAAGTCTATTTTTTCTGGTATAAGTATTGCTACCCCAGATTTTTTTTTTTCCATTTTCATGAAATAACTTTTTCCCTCTCTTTACTTTCAGTCTCTGTGTGTTGTTCAATCTGAAGTGAGTCTCTTGTAGGCAGCATATGTAAGAGTTTTGTTTTCTTATCCATTCAGCTCCCTTGTCTTTTGATTGGAGCATTTAATCCACATACATTGAAAGTAATTATTGATAGATATGTAGCTATTACCATTTTATTATTCACAATTTTGATTTTTTTTCCACCTTAAAGAAGTCCCTCTAACATTTCTTGTAATACTGGTTTGGTGGTGATGAACTCCTTTAGGTTTTTTTCATTGAGAGAGTTTTTTTATTTGTCCTTTGATTTTAAATAATAGCCTTCCTGGGTAAGGTAGTCTTGGTTGTAGGTCCTTACTTTTCATGATATTGGATGATATTGGATATTTCCTGCCAATTCCTTCTGCTTGCAAAATTTTTGTTGAGAAATCAGCTGACAATTTTATGGGGGCTCCCTTATAAGTTACTAGTTGCCTTTTCTCTTGCTGTTTTTAGGATTCTCTCTTTGTCTTTTACTTTTGCTATTTTAATTATAATGTGTCTAGGTGTGGGCCTGTTTGGGTTCATCCTGTTTGGAACCCTTTGTGCTTCCTGGACTTACATGTCTATTTTCTTCACTAGGTTAGGAAAGTTTTGTCATTATTTCCTCAAATAGGTTCTCAATCTCTTGCTTTCTCTCTTCTCCTTCTGATTCCGCTATGATGAGAATGTTGTTATGCTTGATATTGTCCCAGAGGTCTCTTAAAATATCTTCTTTTTTTGGATTCTTGTTTTTATTTGCTGTTCCAATTGGGTATTTTCTGCTACCTTTTTTCTTCCAAGCCACCGATTTTATCCTTTGCTTCATGTAGTCTGCTGGTGATTCTAGTGCATTCTTCATTTCAGTTATTGTATTCTTCCCTTCTGACTGATTCATTTTAGGGTTTCTATGACCTTTTTAATGCTTGCTTTCTCTTTGTTGAAGTTCTATGGGCTAATTGGGTGGTTCTCTGCTGTGATCTGAAGACAACCTCCAAGTATGTTGGTTCTGGAATATCTTGGGAGGGGCTCTTGTGCAGGCCCAGGTCAGCCACTGCCTGTGACTGGCCAGGGGCTACCTGATAGGAGCTGCAAAGTGATCCACGGTTGTTTGCTGCCCATGCTAAACCTGGAGGTGTGTGGGAGAGGACATACTTCAAACTGAGGACAGCCGCCACCAGTACCAGGCCTGGGGTAACTTCACAGAAAGCCAGGACACCTGTAGGCATGCTGCCACCTGCCAGCTCCCTTAAGGTTCAGTCCCTGATAAAGCCTTGTGAGCTGGGTGAGGCAGGGTCTCCTGAAGTCACTAGAGCGGGCAAGGTTAATGTGGACTCTGGTTTGGTGCCACTGCCAGCCTGGAGCAACTCAGAAAAAGTCCCAGAGCACACCGACGTCAGTTGCTGCCTGCCTGGGGCCAGTGGATTTGGATAGTTTTTCAAGGAAAAGTGCAATGGGGGATGGTCTGGCTGCTCAGAGAGAAGCTGCCTCAGGTGGTGTGCTTGTTGGGTGGAGCAGGGTCCTAGCTGAGTCAGCAGGGTGGAACTGTGGAGCTCACCAGGCCAATCAGAATCAGATTTGGCCTGTGGGGAGGGCTCAACCTAGGAAAGATGGCGTCTACCTGCCAGCTGCACAGGAGAAGTACCCCTCACCGAGAAAATGCTGACTGTCCTTCAGTCCTTCTCCTGAAGACACATACCTCTGTCTGCCCTCATATGTCTCCCAGTCCCCCCCGAGTCACCATCTCTCTGTTGGAGCCCAAGGTGCGTGACTGCGACTGAGTGAGACTGTGCATGGGTTGTTTAAGTGGATGTCTGGGTTTCTTGCAGGATTCTGTACTACCCAAATTGTTGGACTCCCCACTGTTTTTCACAGCCAGATGTTGTGGGGCCTCCTCTTCTCGGAACCAGTACTCTGGGCTGGGGAGCCTGGTACAGAGACCTGGGGTCTCTCGCTCCTTCCAGTGGAACTGTTGAAACTGAAATATTCTTCCCGATTCTCAAAAACCACAGGAGGATTTGGGGCTAACCTGTTTTGTGTCTCCACCCCTCCTATCAGTCTCAATGTGTCTTCTTTATATTTTCAGTTATAGGACTTCTGTTCGGCTAGACTTCAGATGGTTCCATAATTTAGTTGTAATTTTAATATGCTCAAGGAAGGATGCAGGCACAGTGTTTATCTCTTCTGCCATCTTGGTTCTCCAAGAAGGGACTTTGATGCAACACCTTGGGAAATGTCATTTTTCATTCAAATCATGTGACTTTCTGAATTAATTAACTCGTTTTCAATTCCAAGTATTTTGTGCACAGAAATCAAGTGAAGCAATAGCTATTGATGTGTTGGTTCCATTAGAAGAACACCTCAAACAGTTAATTTTAACTTTATATCACTGTCATGAGCTGTTTCAAATGGAAAATCATTTATGTTAATTTCAATAATGGTTCCTTTTTTCTTTTTTCTGGTTCATAAAGCTTTTGGAATTTCAGTCTATCAAATGAAAATATTATTATGAATTGAAGAGTAAATTTAGTTAAAATGTTTAACACTAGAGATAAAATTATTTATTTGTATAGCAATAATATAAATAGAAACTTTGGTGACCTCAATGTTATAATGAAAGCAATTTTCTTTTCTAAATTAAAACCCTTATGAGATAACAATAGACTTGGAATAGATTGTGGTGTTCATAAAACTCAAAATTGTGTCCAAATATACTGTTTACCAAAATAGAGGTTGCAGTCATAAAAATTTATAAATTTTTAAATGTACACACAAAATAACTATAGATTTTTTGTGAAGCCATCAGCAATTGGATTTTAGAAATGCTTGAATCTTTGAAAACCTATGTTGTAAACCAACTCATGTCCTACAGTGTCTTAAGGTTTTGTTGCTGTTTTTGATAAACGAATCCCTGGCCTTTTGATTGCATTTTGTTCATTATCAGTGGGAAGTCTCCAGTCAAAGCATATAAAGAACAGAGCACCCCCAAATCTCCGTTTTTGGTGCTTTTAGCTATTTGCAATTATTGAACATAAAACTCTCAGACAAGAAGACATTTAAATTAATTACTGAAAAAGAAAGGGGGAAACTAAATAAATTTAAGAACAGAGTTGCTCAAATGTGTACAAGATTTAAATTTGAAATTCTATAACTGAATTTTTTTGATAGAACTTTTTTTAAATTGGGTATATTTATATTTCTTACCAGAAAAGAAGAAAACTCAGGCCCTCATTTTTGCATAATCTAAACGTGGTGAAATGTTAAAAAAACTCATGAATGGAGATAACTTACTTGACAAGTTTTAGCTTGTTGAGGAAATGTGCTGTGAGTAGAGGCAAAGAGACTGTACCTGTGACACTTGGACTTAGATTATTTAAATACTGAAATACAGAAAGTTTGAATTTAGAATATCCCTCATGCAACAGAATTTGCTATGAGCTTACCAGGTACTTCAGCACTTCTAAAGAGGCCACTTTCTCTGTCAATACTTTCAATTTTATTAACCATAAAATGTAACTTTGAAGATAATTTCTGACAGTTTTATGACAGAGTTAAAAATAACAAATCACATTGAAAAACTGCATGTTTCAGAAAAATACTGGTGACACAGATTTAGAGACCAGTACTAAAACACTGTTTAAACTGTACAGTAATTATTCTGCTTGTGTTTATGCTATTTTTTAATGCTTATATAATCAATTTGATGACTCTTTTTCCTTTTTTTCACATTTTGCTTTTTGTACAGATACATGCTATTTTAAAAGAGAATTTTATTTTTGAAAACAGTTTTTGTATAGAGCTATTTTAAAGGTCTACCAATAAAACAAAACCAGTTTGTCAGTCAAGTGAAGATTTCATACATCTGTATCATCCACATCTATCTCTATCTCTATATCATCTCTATCGCTATCTGTGATCAGACAATTAAGTTCGCGAACTTGCCACTGCGTAGGCACATGGTGCTACATATCTATAGATCTACATCGATATCTGTCTATCTATCATCCATATCTAGATCTATTTATCTTTATATGTTTGTTTTTGGGCCCCTTTTTACTTTCAAAAGTGTCCTGGTTTAGAAGATTAATTATATGGTCACACTTTTTATAAAAGACAATGTGAAAAAATGGTTTTCTCCCTGAAGGTGTTAAAGAAGAGACAGAAACCCACACGATATGGTGGAATAGTTAAATGAGTCAAGAAAAGGGCTTTGTAACGCCGAGTTCTCCTTCATCTCCGTGTTGGCCTCAGATGAGTGTTTTTGGTGATCTCAACTTTGGCACCATAGAAACCGTTTGTTTCCCTGTGTGGGTTGATGCCAAGGCCGAGATAAAGAAACAAACCTAAAAAGTAGAGTTGCCCATGGGAATTCACTGGAGGAAAATTCGGGAACCAGAAGTGTCTGGGAATTATGGACATTCCTCAAGGTAAGAGAATGGGGTCTGGTCCAAGCCGTGTGCAGATGCTAAGGAGCAGTGAGAGCCCAGGGACACCTCGGTCACAGTTCCTCCGGGTCTGAGTGCTTTGTGTGGTCTACCATCCCTTTGGTGGCAGTGCAGTGTAATGAGGCTTGGGAGCTGACAAGCCAGGTACTCATCCTAGCTCCCTCACTGGAGGGCTGGGGTAACTTGTGGGCAAGTCAGGCTTAGTCGCTGTGGTCTATTCTTTGGCTGTAAAATATCATTGCTGAGGTTCACTCCAACTGCAACTTAATGTGATTATCAACAAATCAAGAAGATCGGTCTTCTGTCGTCTGTTCATCTTACTGTCCACTAGATGGCGCCGTTTGTCACACTATAACAATGGGGCGCCGAGTCCCCAACTAATCAGTCGTAGCAGTTTTTCTGTAAGACACATAAACTTCGGTAGTGCCTTAGACCTCTTGCCCCTGCTTCTCCGCGGACGTTCTTGAAGTGCTTTCGTTTCCTGCTGCCAGGACACAATACTTCGCCTGTCCCTCTGCCTGACACTTAAATGTTGACGTTCCCCCCCGTAAAGTTTTATTCTGAGGCCCCCTTTTGTGATGGATACAATTCCTTGACTTCAGTTACTAGCTCTATGCTGACCGCTCTCAAATCTTTATCTCCCAAATCTCTCTGCTGAGTTCCAGCCCCATATCCAACTGCCCTGTGGACACCTACGTGTGACACAGACATCCCAAGCCGAATTCACCTGCTCTTCTTTTCTGTTCCCTTTCCTCGTATGTGGTCACACCATCCACCCAGAGGTCCAAACTGGGCTCATACCATTTCCCACAACAGTTTCCCTCCTTCACCCTGTACAACCAATCACTACATCTGATAGCCCTCAAAGTCACCCCCTTCTCTGCTGTTAAACAATCCTGATCCAAACTCCATGCTCTCTTCTCTAGATAATAGAAACAGATGCCTGAATTGCCTGCTGTCTTTGTTTTCTTCCACCCATTCTCACATTGTAGGCACACATGCACACGTACACGCTGCATGTATACCCATATGCATATATGCATACATATATATCATATGAAAAGATATTTATAAGGATTTATTTATTTATTTATTTATTTATTTATTTATTTATTTATCTATCTATCTATCTATTTATATATTGTCTCCTCCTCACCCCAGTGTAAGGTCCAGGACGGCAGAGGTCTTGTTCATTTTGTTGTGTGTGGTATCTCCAGTGCCTATAACAGTGCCTGATACATAGTGCGCAACAGTTATTTTTCGTATGTACCAGTCCACTGCTGAACTAGTAATTGTGGCCAGAAGGATGCTGCACCTTGGTTATCTTAGATATTGGTTGTATATGCTACATATAGGGCTGAGGGGTGCTCTGAGAGACATCCAATATTGCTTTCCACACTCCTTATTTTGGTAGTAAGTATGAAGTCTGTTCTCTTTGAGGACAAAGGGCCCACCGTTTGGGGGCTAATCTTCTGTGTGGGTGCGTTAGGCACTCATCTATCTCAGGAGTGATACAGCAGGACAAGACCGCCACCCTGAGGTGAACTGAGGACACACAGTCTTTTTCTCTTCCAAATCTTTTTTTTTTTTTTTTTTCTCTGTCCCTTGCATTCCAATAATTATGCCACTCCTCATGGGACTTTTGTAATGCAAAATTATTTTAAAGCATTATCCAATGGGAGAGGTAACTCATTAGCTAGAAAATACAAAAGGGCTGCTGGGTGGCTCAGCTGATTAGAGCGCGAGCTCTGGGCAATGGGGCTGCTGGTCCGATTCCCACATGGGCCAGCGAGCTGCGCCCTCCACAACTAGAATGATGTCAATGAGCTGCTGCTCAGCTCCTGGGTGGCCAGATGGCTCAGTTGGTTGGAGCCTGTCCTCTTAACCACAAGGACTGACTCCCGCAAGGGATGGTGGGCTCTGCCCCCTGCAACTAAGACTGAACAGGGCACCTTGAGCTGAGCTGCCTCCCGGATGGCTCAGTTGGTTGGAACGCGGGCTCTCAACCACAAGGTTGCCAGTTCAACTCCTTGACTCCTGCAAGGGATGGTGGGCTGCGCCCCCTGCAACTAACAACGGCAACTGGACCTGGAGCTGAGCTGCACCCTCCACAACTAAGATTGAAAGGACAACAACTTGACTTGGATAAGTCCCAGAAGTACACATTGTTCCCCTTCCCCAATAATATCTTTAAAAAAAAAATAAAAGAAAATACATAAGCACGGGTGGTTTATCATTTCCTGACATCTTGAAGGTGCTGGTTTGGGTGAGGGTGTGTGCATAATACTCTTGAGTAGGCTGGGGTGATGTGGGCGATGCTGGGCATTTGGAAGTTTGGCAAAGGATCCCTGAAAATGAAAAAGTCATTTCCAAAAGTAGGTGGGGTACAGAAGAAAACCTTCTATTTTGTAATTTTGTTTGGGTCTGGATCTGCGGCTAAGACAAGGCTTTCAGAATCTGTGGATTCATGTATTTTATCAGTACTGGGAATTTCTCAGCCACTGTCTCTTCCAATTGACCTCTCATTCATTTTCTGCTTTTGAGACTCAAAATAGACATATAAATTCTTAGTCTACCTTTCATATTAATCTCTATTTACATTTTCCATCTCCTTATATCTTTACACTTCATTCTCAGTTACTTTTTCATATCTAATTTTTATCTCACTAATTCTCTCTTCAGATGTCTAATTTGTTTAATCCTCTATTCAGTTTTTAATTTCAATACTTAATTTTTATTTAATCTCTAAAATATCTCTTTGGTGCCTTTTCAAATATGCCTGGTCATATATGATGGTCTTACTACTTGTTCATTTTTGGAACTCTTAAACTTTAAAAAAAAAAAACCAAAACATTTCACACATGGTTATTTTATATGCTGTATATGATAATTCCAATAGCTGACAATCTTGGGTTATAAATCTGTTGTTTTTGTTTCTGCTGGCTTTCTTTCATGATGGCTTATTTCCTTGTATATTTGGTGATATTTTATAATTGGTTGATATTAACCTGTGGGAATACTGGAGCATTTATTCTCACATGATTTGCATTTTCCTTTTCTGAGAGCCAGGCAATGCTACTGATCTGTAATTGATTTTGCTTCCTTACAGAGTCCAGGACGTCATGCGGACTTCCACCCATTCTCATGCACACATACATGTTTGTTTATTCTTTACAGTGCAGATTTCAGCTTGCAAGTTTTAAAGAAAATAGATTCTAGCCATAAGTGGTTAATAAAATTAAGAAAAATTAAAAATATCTCCTCAGTCACAATAGCCACATTTCCAGAGATCAATGGCCACACGTAGCTGGTGGCAGTTGCATTTGGCAGCAGAGAAATAGAATGTTATCATCAATGCAGACATTTCGGTTGGACTATGCTATTCTTAAGCATCACTTTTACATCATGGGAGCCCAACAATGCACTAAAAAGTGTACTTTATAGCAGGGGTGTCAAAACTGCGGCCCGCAATCCATTGTTAATTGGCCCGCAGCAAATTCCAAAAATATATTTAGTTTACTTAAATAAACCAGGTGAGGCAATATGTACTTCACTTAGAGTGAGTGGCCCTGCTGTTTGTATGTTTTACCGCATATGGCGCTTGGTAAAAAAAGTTGAAAAAAGTTTTGACACCCATGCTTTATAGGAACAAGCTGTTTTGTAGAGGGAAGGACCCATCTGCTAGAGGTATAAATACAAAGATCACACTATGCATCTTTCTCTGGACACCAGTGCAATAAACAACGGAAAAAACAGTAGAGATTTTTAATAGGAGACAGGGTGTGACCATGTTTATTAAGAAGAATCACTAAGACATCACCATAGTAAATATATCTGAGGGAAGACAGATTAGAAGCAGGAAATACAGCCAGGAAGGTACTGAATGTTCTAGGTGACATATGCTGAGGACTCAGACTAAGTTATTGAGAGTGGAGGTAGGGAGTAGAAAAGAAACATAATAGTTAAATAAGGGTTTACACTGACAGATTGTTTTCGATAGAAGAGAAAGAGGAAGAGGAGAAGAGAATATGATTCGGGTCTCTGATTGAGTCAGCAGCCATATGGGGTTGCCATTAATCCGAGTAGGTACCACTAGAGAAGGAAAACGTGTTAGGGAAGAAGATGAGCTCAGTTTGGGACATTTTGTGGCAAGGCGCTCAGTCTTGCCAGTGGTGTTTGGAGGCATGTCACGCGGGGTGGCCTGTGGGGTCTCTGCTCCCGCTCCCCACATAAGAACGCAGGATATGGTGAGACCAAAAAGGAACACCCATGGAGCCATAGATGGGGAAGTCATACCTCTATATTCTCGCTGGCAGCACTATCGTCTCTCTCGAGGCTGGATTCACACGACGTGCGACCTGCTGTCCGCTTTTCTGCCAACTGACCGACTCCCCTGCTAGCTGTAATCCGCGCTTGCTAGCTCAGCCACCATCTTCTTGCTAGCCCCCATTTTCTGCTAGCGAAGCCATGGCAGTTATATTAGTGGCCAATGGCTTACTGGTTACAGCTGATGACCAACTAGCCACAGCTGATGGTCATCCAATCACAGTTGATGGCCATTTACTACTCAAGTGAGCATCTTTCCACATGAGGCCAAGAGCCTGGAAACTGCACTCCTGGCTCTGTCCCCACAAGGTACTTTTGCACCACATAGAAAGACCTATAGGTCCCCCTCCACTGGGCCAAAGGGAGCCCCAGCAAACTGAAAGTGCATTCCAGGAGGGGAGTGAAAACCTACCCTGACCCCCTCCTGCGGTATTTCAGCCACTGGGCATCAAGGAAACTAGAAGACAGCGGTCAGACGCCAGGATGTTCTGCAATGAACACCAGCATCTCTTGCCTTCTGTGCACATTCATCTTGGATGTCACAGGTCCATCACTTTCAGTCTTTCTGGACCCCTGTTACATCCTGTGTCACTCTGTGTTACCCCCACAACTCGGGGTGGGGAGACCAGAATATTTGGTGGAGTGGCTTGCAGCCAGCAGGAGCCATGCTCCGCCCAAGAGCGCCATCATTTGCATAAGTACCACCTACAGGTGAGACCAGTGGACTCAGCCCCACCGACCTGACATTGCTCCATGAGCACCAGACCTGTGGGCTGGGATGGTGCTCATCCTGGTTGAGTTTTTTCTTAGAACCTTCTCCAGGTTCAGCAAAATGCACATGAAAGGGAAACGCAGTGGAAAGAGTTCTGGGGCAGTTGACATCTGTTGAGCATCTGCTCTGTACCAGGCATGTGCCATTTGCTTTTTATATCCTACTGTGTTTATTTGCAGCAGGAAAAACCTACTGGGGAGGGCTGGTACCTTGATCTTCACCTTGCTTCTTAGACTTTTGCTGCTTGCTCTTTCCTTCCTCCACCCTCCACAATCCCACCCCTACCTTCCCATTCATCTTGACATACCAAATGGCTGCCTTCCTAGCTTTCTTCTCTAGATTCCAGTACTGTTTGGCTCCTTATCGCAATTCACTGATGAAAATCACGTGTCTCTTTTACATCAGGAAACTGGGTTTCCTGGGAGGAACCCCGCGTGGAAGGCTGGGAGTTGGTGGGCTTGTCTTAGTTTGTCTTCTGTTATGGGATGCCTTAACGCTCATTCTAGGAGTTCTAGAAGTGTAATGTGAATCAGAATTTCCTGAGAGTCTTGTTGAACTGCAGCTTCCAAGGCTCCATCCCTATAGGTTCTAATTTGTTATCTAAGGTGAGGCTCAAGAATAAGCATTTTGAAACAAATACTACTAGTGATTCTGAAACAGTTTTAGAGGATCCCCGGTTGAGAGGCTGTGTCAGCCCCATGGGGCTCATGCAGCCTCACAGACCCCTTGTCTAGGCCCCCTGCTTCCTAGCTCTCTGCTTGTGTCTATGAGAGTTACTGTAGCCAAGCTGACTCATCAGGGAGGGAGCTGTCTCTGAGTCCCTGGAGACCTTGTGTCGTCCAGGCCAATGTCTTCCCCTCAGCTCTGCTTTCAAGCTTGAGGCTCTAGGTCTTCTTCAGAGAGCAATGCCATGAATACCCTCATCTTTAAGGTGAGACCCACCCCCTATACATGGAGTAGGGTGCGGCCTCACCCACAGTGCAGGCTCAGGAGTGGTAGACGCCTTAATTGTGAAACAAGCCTAGGACAATAGTTTCCAGGATGGGACAATTGTGACAGAAACATTGCTCCCTCCCAGCCCTGGAGGATGACTAGGATTTCCCAGGATAAAGGTGGAGTGGAAGCTATTTCTGGTATAGGAAAGCAAGAACAATGAAAGGGCAAGGTGTGTTTGGGGAGCCAAGAAGTGTGTACTTGTGTGGAAGGGTATGGAATGAGGCCACAGATGAGGGGTGGCCGCTGGATGGGAAGGGTCTGGACAGCCACACACAGGAAGATGGTCCTTCATGCTTGTTAGGGAGGTACAGCTATAGATGAACACACTGAGATAAAGGAGGAGACAGCTGGAAATAGGGGGACACAGTGGGAGATAGAAACGCTGATTGGAGGCAGTTGCAATAGTACAGAATAAAGATGATAAGGCTTAAACCAGGGCAGTGTGGAAAGACCACAGAACAAGAGCGACCACATAGAGAAATTCGGCAGGTAGAAGCAAAGGTTCTCGATGCCCAGTGGAAAGCGGCAGTGGGTGAAACAGAAGGAGAAATCTGCAAAAGCTCCAAGGTTTTCAATTTCAGAGGATGAACAGATAGAGAGGCCTTTCTACAAGAAAAGATACGTAGGAAGAAAGCCAGTTTGGAGGAAACAGATTGAATTGAATTTTGAAAGTGTTGAATTTGACATGTTGACAGTTTTCTACTGGCTAAATGTCAGCGTTGAAGCATACAAACATATATTGGAATATGTTTTCATAAGAGTGAACAACTGGTAAGTTTGGCTGTATAAACTAGCAAGTACTGTGCATGTGAGGGCAGGGGAGGGTGGCTTGAGGTGGGAAGAGAAGTCCAGGTTAGTGAAGACACAATTATTCAATCAAAACATAAAATAGCTTATCATTCAGAAACTTAGGTCTTCATCAATTTGGGGCACAAACTTAGGATGCTTTTTCTTTTTTACTCTATTCAAATGAAATTGCTCTGTTATTAGTCATCTTTCTTATTAGACGAATGTCTTTCTTTCCTTCTTCAAGTCCTCCCTCTCTCAATCTAAAAACCTGCAGAATGTTTTTTTTTTTCTCCAAGGAATTACTGCTGATTACTATACTCTTAAGGATAGAAAATGAAAAAGCCACCTGAGCTTGTGGCGGGGTCCCATTCTATCCCCATGGTCACTCTCCCTGCATCTTGGGTGCTATTGCTTCATCCATCACCAAATTCTGTAGGTGACTTGGGCATGTAAAGCAGCAGCCAGTTTACCCTGCAGGATAGGTTATCCCTGCTCAGTGAAGCAAGGCTTTTTGGTGACCTAAGGCTGAAGCCACCACTGCTGGTGTGACAGTGTTTGGGGAGAGGGTGGATCTCTTTGCCCCCATTATTCTCAGTTGTGAAGACTTCACCACCACAGGCCTTGACTCTCTTCAGTTATACCGCCATCTTGTGACTGTTGTTGTTTGTTAATTTATATATACTCACAGCCATTTTTCTAAGGGATGTCACAGGATACCCAGGTCTAGACTGAGCCCTTTCTCCAAACGTCCATGTCTCAGCCTTTGAAGCAGAGAGTGACCCTCCTTCCCTTGGCTTTAGGGCTTGGTTTTATTTCTCATCCTAGGCTGAATATTTCTCTACTCAACTTGTCAGACATCAATCAATGTTGGTGAAAATCAGAAATTGCTGTTATATTCTGACCTCAAAATATGTCTTACCTTCAAAGAGTTGCCCTCTGTGCTTGGTATTAGGTGAGATCAGTCAACATAATCAGTCAGCAAGTACTTAGCAGGCTACCAGAGATTATGTAACCCTTTGTGCTCATGGACCCAGGCCCTTCCACAAGGATTCACAGGTAACAGCATATAATTAAGTGATGTATGTCCTCAGAAGGGCAATAATTAGAACAGTATCTTTAAGTGGGAGGAGGGGGTTACAGAGTGGGAGAACAAGTTGGTAAAGCCTGCTGGAGACAGTAGATGCCAAACAGTTCAGAAACTCAGATTATATTTAATAAACATTTACTGATCAGCTGCTAAGAGCCACTCACTTTCACATACATAATTTTTGTTATAAGAGGTAGGATTCATATTTAGGTACATGCTATGTGGCAGGGAGAAACAATAATTCTTTAAAATCGATATGGTTCCCTAAGGCCCTATAAACCTAAGTCTTTCATTACAAATTGTAACCTGAAGGACATAGCACGCTTGCCTAAATACGCGCGGGTCTGCTAGAGTGGCAGCTGCAGTTCGCCAAACCCCAAATCTTGGGAGAGTTTGGCCAGTGATTGTTGATAATAAATCAATGCCCACAAAGAGATTAAGAGTGTTCCCTTGAGGCCTTCAATTTTCTCTTGCCTGACTGATCCTGGGATCTTTAAGCTTGAATTCCTGAAGCTTTTTTTAAATTCTAGTCCACGTGTAGATTAATAATTGGGGCTGACTTCACAAAGAGGGAGTAAAAACTACCAAAGATATAGGCCAAGTCTGTGGCTTCCAAACTTGCTCAGGGATGGACCACCATAGTTTTCATTACTAAATTCAAATAATTTTTGTTGTTGTTGTTGTTGGATGCAAAACACAGGCATATAGTTTTAGAGGCAGCACGGATTTCAGAGTAAGAAAAATGTAGGTTTGAATTACACTATTTAGAGTTCAGTGACCTTGGGCAAGTCACTTAACCTCTTTGATTTTCCACTTCTTAACCTGTAATGTAGAGATAATATTCCCTATCTATCGAGGGTTGAGATAAACAAAAAAATACCGAATTTAGTATCTAATTCAACAAATATTTGTTACTTCCACTTTTTTTCGTTCTCCTGGATTGAATACTATCTTGTACCTATTTCTAATAACTTGAAATAAATGTCAAAGGTTTAAGAAATTATTTAAATGGAACAACCATATCTATTATTTCATTATTGTGACCTAGGAAAACGTAAGTTAATTGTAGTTGAGGAATATTTTGACACAAATTGTGGCCCACTCAGGACATTGTGGGTACATGGCTTGAGAGCCTCCAGCTGGAAATAGGAATGGTGCTGTTTCATAAGATATGGTAACCATGTAGTCACTTCATTCCCTTTGATTTAAAAGGTTATTTTCAAGATTTTAAGAATAGTATCATTATAATGAACACAAACCCATCATATGAGTGGTTCTCAGCGCCAGTGGGACTGTAGCTCCCACTTTTGCCCTCTTCTCCCTTATATTCTACAGGGTAGGACAGAAGACACCCTTTTGGGGATAGACACCCTACACAGATATAGACCTCAATCATACACTTTAGTTGGAGACTCAGGGGCTGCTTTTCTCTAGCTTTTATTTACACATTTGTTGAAACCCTTCAAAGGAAATGATCAAAAAGTCAGTTTATCCTTGGGGCCTGAAGGTTGGGCATTTGGGCTACAGCAAGAGAACACAGATGAAGGAAATGGGTATTACCTGATAGAATCCTGGGCCGGATGCTCCCAGGAGCAGTGGGGATATTGTAGATGAAAATGAGTCTTGGATGAAGTTTGCCTACTCTACAGTTCTGTCTTTCACCTGTTTCCTGTACTCAACTTCAAGATCAGTGTTGTTTGAGACTCAAGAGATTGTCTCCATGGTAAATGTAAATGATTCTGGAAGCTCAGTATGAAGGAATTTGCTAAAGTGTTGCCATTCTGAACAACACTGTGTACCTCTAAGGGTGTGTCTACACATCAGGTGGTGTACATGCTGGCCTCGGGGTGATGTTTGAAAGTGAGGATGACTGAAAAATAAGAAAAACAACAGCAACAGCAAAGCCCATCACCCCTGTTGCTTGTTAGGGACCAAGTCACACTTGCAGTGTTTCTGTAAACCTTCTTGAGCCTCAAACATTTGACCTTGGGAGTAATAGCGCCTCCTTGTTGCACAAATCCTTCGTGTATAGTAAGCACTCAGTACATGTTTAGTAACTGAATGAATCAAAAGCTAAATTCTCATGGTTGGAGTATGTAAGAAGGTTGAGTCACCAACACGACATTTAATGAGGCCTTTCAACCTTGACATCTTGGTAGTCACCAGTTAATCCATTCAATTATCATCTGAACACATATGGCACCCTGTTATACCTCACACCTAGCCTGAAATTACGGAATGTCAGAACTGCGAGTTCCCTTTGTCCTACCCCTTAATCTCACAGATAATGAAACAGAGGCATAGTTTTAATCCTTTGGAAAACATGTTAATCCAGATTACCTCATGATTATAATGAAAGGGTACTGGTCTTCATTGCTGACTCAGAGCTGCGGTTTTTGAGATGACTGCACACTCCACCTATAATGGTGAATTTGTAACTTTGGCAGACTCCCACCTCCCTTCTTGGTGCTCCCTCCCAACTGTACAATTTCCATGGTCAAATGAATATATCCCGACAAGGGTAGAATTATAGAAATTTGAACAGGTCTACCAATTTGGAAGAGTGGGGATTTTTTTTTCCTTCCTAATGTCTTTCTAGGTCTAAACTTGTATGACCTTTTGAAATTTTTAGGCTATGCAATAGCTTAGATAAAGAAAATACTGCCTGAATGAGAATAGATTGAATTCTTCAGCAATTTCTCCCCTGTATATCACCTCTAGAGAAAATGTGTATGAGGTGAGGTGGTTGAGGGATGCAGCGAAAACTGCTGTGTTCACATTTTGGAATCACATTGAAATAGGCTATGGCTTCTCGTATTGCTGGGCACAGACTCGATTCCACTTTTTGTTTTACCGCCTGACATTTTAAGTTGATCCCTGCTTATACTAAACTCATGTTTTCTTGAAAAATTATTCACCAGTATTTTCAAATTAATATGCCTTCACTCACATCCTCAGTATCTAAATGGAGAACAATATCCAACAAAATGGCCCAATTATGCTTTATTCAGCTGTAAGTTAAAAAATTGGGCTTACCATGGCCACTAAATCGGTTGTTTATATCTTGAGCACAGTAAAATGTGTCCTTCAATGGAAACATTTTTCCAGCCCTTTTTTGAACCTCGAGTGGATTTGACCATATCTTCAGCTGAGTGCAGACCACAGTTTTTTCTATTATGTGAGTTTTACCTACCAGTTTATTTTGAAACTGACCTTGAAGGACTCTCCAAGGAGTCTTTTATTGCTTATTTGATAGTATTTTTTATTGCATTTTTTCTAGTTTACACTCATCTTAGTTAGAAAAATTCTAAAGACTTATCTTCAAAATGTGATGACTGAATTTTAAATGTCTTTGTAAGATTGGTGGTTTTAAGCATTTAAGGTATATTTATGCATCTTATGACATATATTTTTCTTCACAAAAGAAACACCAAGGTTCAGGTTTATTTGCATGCATACAACAAAAACTTATTTTTAAAGATGAGCCTCTCAGTACAGTTTCAGATTTACCACTCATCTGCTTGTTCTCAAGTTCACTGCAGGGAATACTAGAGACTACAATGTATCAACCACAACTATTGATAATTTTTAGGTTCTTTGAGTTATTGTATTTTCGCTCATTCAAAGCTTATGTTTTAGGTAAAGCTTTTGCTTTAAATTTCCATTTTAAACCACTTATCTAAGTTCTGATTTGAAATGCTAAATATCAAAGCATTTTGTTTCCAAAAGCTGTTTGAAAAATGATGCTAAAGTTCCAAACACTGTTTTTTAAAAAATGTTTTGCTATAACTGAGAACTTCACTGTAGAAGGAAGAGATGCTAAACTGAAGATCCATTTGATTGAATATAATTTTAGTAGGAAGATGAACTGAGTTGTAGGAACTCATGGTTTTTTGTATCAATAAAAGCAACTGTAAAAAAAATCAATAGTAACCGGTACTCTGGTTTTGAAGGAAGCAACTGGCTAAAAATCAAAGCTATCTGTGAAGACCTGTAGAGACTTACTAAAGTGAAAGGGCCTTGACTTTTTCATACTATGTCCTACCTGTCTTATAATAGTGCCAATTACACCAAAACCCCCCAGATTTTCCAAATTACTTACTATTCACAAATTTGTTTTGTTCTGTGAACTTTCATGAGTAAGCATGGTGGTAGCTAGCACAGAAAAGCTAGACTTCGCTGATTTTGATTGTACTCTTGTGTTCTGCAGGTTAAATCTAATGGAACAGGGAAAGACCTTAGAATTCACCAAGCTTTTTTTTTGTTGTTGTTTGTTTGTTTCTGTTTCCTAGCAGAAAGAATAGATGTTTATAAGAAACTCAGCCAATCAAAATCCCTAGTAATTTGTACTCATTTATATTCTAATAGGATGTCTCTGTATATTAGTCATCAATACTTGTCTTTTGAGTTGCTTTTCCAGCAGTGGTAAGACTTTGCAACACCACTTTTGTCTTAATGGCTTCTCCTGGTATGTAGAACACTCTTAGATCCGAACAGAGCTAATATCTCAAAAAAAACGGCACTCTTTCTCTTAAAAAATTTCAGATAAGAGGTTGAAAGCAAAATGTAGATAAGCTATGCTCAATCAGGGTTTTTTTCTAATGGTTTACCAATTTTAGGAATGGCTTTCTAGAATACCAACTAATAAACATAGATGGAATACTGATTAGAAAATTACTGTTTTGAAATAGTTATTGTAATAGTTGATCCAAGCAAGAATCATTAATGAGTGCTAAATTTGAAAATGTTTGATGAAGACAAGAATATTTACAGTCTCAAAATGTCTTTACAATGAATAAACCTAGAGGATACCACCCAACCAAATGATCAAAGTTAAAATCACTAATCATGGGACAAATGGACATCATCTGCCTCTGATGTGATACCTTACGAAGGGCGTGATATTGCTTAGGTATTGTTCTTGCCAAAAGTGTGTAACTTGAATCTAACCATGACAAAACTTAAAAAAGAAATGAAAGAAAACCAAGTTAAACTGAGGGATATTTAACAAACTAACTGGCCTGCAGCCTTCAAAATGTCAATTCCATGAAAGTCAAGAAAGGCAGAGTAACTGTTCCAGATTAGAAGACAAAAGAGATAAGACTGTTAAATGCAATATGAAATCCTGGATTGGATCCTGAACTGGGAAAACATTACTAAAGGATATTTTGGGGACAATTGGTGAAATTGGATTGCAGATTAAGTATTGTATCAATGTTAAATTTCTAGATTTCAAAAATTGTACTGTGGTAGTGTAAGAGAAGGTCATTTTTCTTATGAAATATATAAACAGTATTTAGGGGCAAAGGGACATGAGGTATGCAACTTATTCACCAATACTTCAGAATCTCATATGTATTTTAGATATGAGTCCCTTATCAGAAATATGCTTTGCAAATATCTTCTCCCATTTTGTGGATTGTTTTCAGTTTCTTGATGCGGTGTCTTTTGCAGTACAAATGTTTTTTAATTTTGATGAATTCCAATTGAGCTATTTTTTTTCTTTTGGTGCTGTATTTTAGAGTCATATCTATGAAATCATTGCCTAACTCCAGGTCACAAATATTTACTTCTATGTTTTCTTATATGAATTTTTAAAAAATGATTACAATTAGGCCTTCAATGAATTTTGAGTTTATTTTTGTGTATGGTGTCAGGCAGTGTCCAACTTTATTCTTTTGTATGTGTAATCAAGACAGTGATGTACTGACATCAGAATAGACATATAGATCAAAGGAATAGAATTAAGACTCTAGAAATAAACTCTTATATTTATGGTGAATTGATTTCTGACAAAGTGTCAAGACAATTCAATAGGGGAAAGAATGGTTAATCAAAAAATAGTGCAGGAACAAGATATATAACTTTTTATTGTTCCTGAGGATACATTAAATTTTTAGGTAGATAAACTTTTTAAGGGACAAACCTTAATGTTATCATTGCTAGGACATGGCAATGACTTAATGCTAATGCAATAAATAAATGGATGAAAGGAGCATCAATACTCTGGGTTTAAATTTGATTAATAAGAAAAGATCTAATTGGTACAATGGAAGCCCTGGGAATGTGTGGACAAAAATTAAAGTTCAAAGGTGAGGAATGCAAGAACTATTGAAGTATGTATCTTAGACTTTTTAAGTACACATAAAAAAAACCTGAAAAACAATTATCCTTTGCTTCGAAACATTAAAAGGGATTATGGCTCAAGAGGACTAAAAATAAAATTCTGACTCCATAATAACCAGGAAATCTGATGAAAAGAAAACGAACACAATATTTAAGGAAACACGAACAGCGACAAAAGGGCTTGCTCATCAGCTCAGATTTTAAAGCACCACGTGCAACAGAAAAAAGGCAGCTCATATAACCTGAACTGAATGCTGTACAGGCTTGTAAGAAAAAGTCCCAGAAGTCTAATGCCAGAATGAAATAAAGCTTGAAGAAAGGAGAGAAGAACGAGGCTGAAGTACATTCTCAGAGAAACATTATAGTTTGTTTGCCTTTTGGAAAGAAAGTGATGGGCCACTGAGTCACCAGGAATTTTTCACAAACCAGTCAGGCCTAACAAATAAAGAGGGTGGAAGGAAGTTTTTGGAGATGATAGAGACATTTGTGGCATAGATTGTGGTGGTGGTTTTATGGGTGTATACTTGGCTCCATGCAACTTATTTCATCATGCTGTTGACATTAAATATGGACGGCTTTTTTGTATGTCAGTCATGTGTCAACAAAGTGGTTGGAAAATAAAGAAAGGAAAGAAAGAAGGAAGGAAGGAAGGAAGAAAGGAAGGAAAGAAGGATGGAAGGAAAGAAGAAAGGAAGAAAGACAAAAGAACAAGTAAGTTCAAAGAGAATCTAAGTTCTTACTGTGATCAGATTTCTTGATTTATTGAGAAAAGAATGAATACATCTTAGCTTCAGAAAGGCAACTGGTGCAGGTTCTCATTATATCATGGGCAAAACAGAAAGATACAGCCTTCTCTGATCGCTTTGTCACCAACTTTGATTCGTGGCCCTCTTCCTTGCCACTCTAAATTCCACTGTTAGTCCCCTTTTGTTTGTGGTGCCAAAATTTGGAGTGGTCATGTCACTGTGTACATCTTTTTGTTGGTTTATTTTTGTTATCTGATTTTGAAGAAACTGGAAGGCTCAGTAAGTTTTGGTGAGGAAACTGAGACTCAGGAAATGTCACTGCCTAAGCCAATGCTGTCCAATGAAGAAGTCTATCAGAAAATGTTCTACAAACATCCTGGTGCTTCCCTTATGTTACAGCATCATTATTATTCTGAACTAATACATATACTTTATGTTCTTGGGGTTTCATGAATAACCAGGTGCCCTTAGATTTACTATTAATAGATGTCGCCTGTGGACCTCATACTATCTGAAACAAGGAAGTTCACTTGAGATGAATAAAATGAGACAAATTCTCTGAGTTGGCACCTAGTTCTTTAGTCTTTTCCTCAATAGTCCAGGATAACTGAATTACACTTCCTAAGAATGGATTCTCCTTGCAAACTTCCCCTTCATTTCTAGCCAGTGTTTAAGCTACGGATACCCACCTGGGATGGTTGGGCCGACCAGCTGGTCTCTCTATGAGGAAAAGAGAACCAAGGTTCCACATTTCCCAGAGTCATTTCCTCGCTCCTAGCATTGTTTCCTCCTTATGACCCTGGCTCTTCTCAAGGTCTCAAGTAATTGTCATCAGCAGCCATTGCCAAAGCGGTTCCAAAGGCCCAATCAAAGCCGAGAAGGAGGTGTGAAACAAAAAAGCATGTTCTCTTCCTTCCTGTGCAATTTTTCAGGAAACCTAAAACTGCTCTAAAAAGATGAAATCTATTTGCAAAAAGAAAAAAAAAAAAGATGCACAAAAGCTTCACAGGTCTTCAACAAAGCTGAGTAAACACTAGGAGTCGCTGCATGTCACAATGTTTTTATCACTATCATCTCCCCAAGTAGGGAGAGAGGCATTCTAGTCTGTGGGAGAACAGAGGGGTTGCAGGAAGGGGCTTGGGAAGATGCCAAAGACTGTTTTCTTGCCTGACTGTGTCAAGGAACTAATATCTGTCCTCTCCATCTTTTCCCTTCTCTCACCAGGCCCTCCGCCCTCCACTTTCAAATAAAACACCAGTAAAGTCTCATCATTCTATTCAGTTACTCACACCGATGTCTGATGCAGGGTTTTTCTAAAGTGGATTATATTCTCCAAGCACACCAAGAAACAGATGGTGATAGGGTGATTTCTCTCCCAGAAACCCTCGTCATAGAAGGGGCAATCAGCCAGGCAGTAACCAGGGGAACTTGCCATGTGGATAACCTTCCTATGCATCAGTTTTTTGTTTTTTTTTTCAGTCTAATTTTGTGCACTGGCATAGAGCAGATAAATTAAGTGTTTGAGGCTTGTCTTCTAAGTTTCGCAACGGCATAGCCTATGTAACTCGTTGCTGGGTGCCACTGGAGAAACATGATGCCCAGACACAAAGAATTGCAACAGGATGAAAGAGCCACAGGGAAAAATACAAGAAAGGTAGGTGCAACTTGTCTTTGGTGTTCTCTTAAGAAAACTCAGAAAATTAGGGGGTCACACCCTGTCCCAGCCCCACCGTAGGGCACTAGTTGACAGATGTTCAAAACGCGACTTGAAAAACATCATAGACAGTCTAAGTAGTCACTTGTCTGCTGTGCAAAGTAGTGATTTATGTTAGAGGACTTGTAAAGAATGCTGATCTTTTTCATTCCTCTCTCTGGGACATTTCTTAGGAGAGAGGATTAGTTACCAGGTTTTAGGAGAGGAAAAACTGGTGAGTAGATAACAGTGGAAAGGCAGCTGCTTCTATGCACTACTGGTAGAATTTCTCTGGAGTATATTTGATATGATGGTAGTCAAGCACAAAGATGTTCATCAATTTTATCCATTAGTTCAGGACCTAGATATCAATGCTCAGGAGACCTTCTGAAATTCAGATAAAAAGACTAAACACAAGGATTCTAATAGCCCCATTTGTATAAATTGGAAACCACCTAAATGTTTCATTGATAAGGAAATGGATGAGTAATTTATGGCACATTCACATAGTCATGAAAAGTAATCCTAATGAATAGAATTTTAAAATATGGAGAAATATTTAGGGTGAAGTATTATATGGAAAAAAGCAGGACACAAAAGTATGAGTATAGTTTGAGTTCCATGATGTAAAAAGAGAGTGTAGAGAAAAAAAAGGAAATTGTGAATTTTGATGGGCTTGTAATTATTTTTATTTTTATTTGTATTACTAAATAGCTTCAATTTTGTCCAATGAGATGTGTTATTTAATTTTTTTTATACTCTACTACCCCAAATTCCCAACCATCTCCTTACATCAAAATTTTTATTGCTTTTACAGTTAATGCTCAGTTGTACTATTATTCTGTGGGTTAAATCTGACTTATAGAACACAAATTTCATAGTTGCAAGCTATATGCTACTTTAAGTTCCTTTAGGTTCTCTGATTCTCTGGTTTATAGGTTAGGAGGTCATAACTATAACATTCTGTAGAACTGTAGGGTTTTCTTTTCTAGTGAGGGAAAGTCTTCATTTTTAATATAATTAATATATTTTAAATAATATAATCATTTTTAATTTAATATAATTTAATATAAGTCTTCATTTTTAATATAATAGTCTTCATTTTTAATTATGATTCTCCTCAAATTATGATTGTCACTCAGTCATGGCCCAGGGATGGGTTTCCCCAGAATATCGAGTGTATTGTCCTGAAATTACATAAAAAGGGAGAGACTTTCTATGGAAATTCAATGGCATAGCTTTGCTGTTAGGCTGCAAAATGAACTAAATGACTTCTAAACATCTCAAAAACCCTCCAAGGATGTGTTATTCTCCTTACAAAATATGAACCATGTTTAGAAAAGGAGCCAGTGTTATCATATGATGAAGCGATATCCCATGAGTTTTGCAGATGAATTAATTCCTCTGAACTATCTCAGAGTGAGAGAGATGGGGAAATGGATGAGGTGGGATTGCAGGGTAGGAAATGAGGAGACGAGGAAGACAGAGATAAAGAGAAGGAACCAGGGAGATAGAGGAATAGGGGAGAGACTTTGTTCATTTGTTAGATTTTGTCTGAGATGCCAGAACACAAAATAATAACTGGTGAGGATGCTCAGTAAATTGTTTTAGAAGCCATGGAGTTGTAGTCATGACTGAATAGGTCATAGAGGCACAGAGACAATAGTTTGCAATACCTGACTTTTTCTTTCTCAGCTACACTTTACTTTGCTTCACACTTGGCTCACACCATAGAGTTCTATCACCATTGAATTTGCTGGGAGTGGACTGGGCCGTGCTATGAAAACAAATCTTCTTGGGTTTTGTGTATTTCATTTACAAATGATGACTCATGGGGTTTCACAGGCTAAGAGAGTTTTGCAAGTTGCTTAGCGGGGATTAGGAACAGAGATAGGGAATCTGGATCTTTCTAGCAGCCTTTTATAAAGGCTTCCTTAGTAACCTGCTTTACAGGCAGGCTGTGGGATAGCTTGTAAAGAGAGGCAGTCTTAGCAGAATATTCTAGTCTAAAGGAGTGATACGAAAGACAGAGATCATTATTGTAATTTAGAACGCATTGAGTTAGTGACCATAAATAGATGTCTTTTTTCCTCCATCTTATAGCTTAATTGTTGATTCATTGTCACTATTTAAAAGTCACAGAATTTCTTGCTCAACACCTGTTTCCTCCTCTGCGTGATATTGAACTGACTTCATCAGAGCACACACCTTAGCTGGGGACAGTCCGCACCGGCTTCCAGGTATGTGCTGGGAGGTGGACAAGGTATTGTTGGTAGAGGTGTCTTTGGGGGCTAGTTGTCCTGGGATTGAAGCTGCTATGTGTTATAGAGATGTATTCTTTGGAGGTGTAAAGTTATTGTCCTGCTATTATCTAGCATCCTGACTCTGAGCAACTGAACTTGTCTGAGTCCTAGTTTTCTTATTTGTCATATTGGGATAATAATGGTCCCTCCCTAACTTATTGGAAGGACTGAATGAGATAATGGGTGCAGAAGGGCCTGTTATGTATTAGGCCCACCGTAAATGTCTATTATATGTAGATGCAGGTAATAAAGTCTGGATTGTAAGCTCCTCTTGCACTAAGTGTCATGAATGCAAGGACAATCCCACTCTTGTTCACTGTATCCCCAGTGCCTGACACATAGTAGGCACTCACTAGTCACCAAATGAACATCTGGGCTGTTATTTTCTTGCAGTAGTCAAGGGCCTTAGAGTTTTGTCTAGGGTTAAGATCAAACCAAAATGCATATTTTTAATTTAAGAAACAATTTCTTCTGTGTATTTTAACTTTTGTTCTATGAATGGAGAAGTTATATGTCTAAGGACATAAAAATATGATTATGTTTCATAATTTGAAGCAAGGATCAATGAAGCTTTCAGTAAAGGACCGGACAGTAAATATTTTGAGCTTTGCAGTCCATGTGGTTTCATCACAACTACTCAACCTCTGCCATCGTAGAGTGAAAGCACTCATAGACAGTAGTGAATGAATGGGCATGGCTGTGTATCAATAAAACTTTATTTACAAAAGCAGGCATTGGTCCAGATTTGGCCCGCAGACTACAGTTTGCGAACCCTGATTTGAAGGATGAAGTCCTGATTTACAATTATAGAAGAAACATATGTCATGTAGATTTGGCTATGAAATAAAAAAAGTTTATGCAATACTAGTTCTATGAAATTGTAATAACAATACTAACATTTGTATAACACATTAGAGCAAGGAAAGTTAAATTATTATTCCTATTTTTAATTTTTTATTATATTTATTGGGGTGGCAATGGTTAATAAAATTACATAGATTTTAAGTGTACAATTCTATGATACAACATCTGTATATTGCATTGTGTGTTCACCACCCAGAGTCAGTTCTCCTTCCACCACCATATATTTGACTCCCTTTACCCTCTACTCCCATCCCCTCTCCCCCTTACCCTCTAGTAACCACTAAACTGTTTTCTGTGTCTGTGAGTTTTTGTTTGCTTGCTTGCCTTGTTCGTTTGTTGCTTTCTGTTTTACATCCCACATATGAGTGAAATCATAGTTCTTGACATTACCTGTCTGACTTATTTTGCTTAGCATGATAATCTCAAGATCCATCCATGTTGTTGCAAATGGCAGTATTTCATCTTTTCTTATGGCTGAGTAATATTCCATTGTATATATGTACCACATCTTCTTTATCCAATCATCTATTGAAGGACACTTTGATTAGTTCCATGTCTTGGCCACCATGAATAATCCTGCAATGAAAATAGGTGAGAAAATTTAAGTTCAAGAAGAATTTACTCCAGATCTCAAGCCAGGACGATTCATAGCAGGATCTGGATCCTCTGATTGCAAATGTACTGCTTTTTGTGCAATATATTCTTTGCCACCTCATAGCTATGCCTGTCTTTGGTCCCTGTGTCTCTGTCACATTGGGGTAGGCAGTTGGCATCATTTCCAATCCTGGAGGCTTTAGTTTTGGATCTGAGAGAACTGAGGGCTTTTATGAAAAGGGTAATTGCTAATACCTTAAAGGTGATTGCAAGTTTTAAAACAATTTTATTGTGCTTTAGTATTTATTATTGCTGCTTTTTGTTATTTTAATGGATTTTCCCTTTTTTGGGTTTTATATGTTGTTACCCAGGCTTCTAAGTTTGGAAGATAAAATGGTTAATGTCAGGTCAACTGTTTACTTTAGATAAAAGATACATTTTTTATTGGATCGAAAGTGTCTATGCTGATATTTTCCCCATACACACATTTTGTTTCCTCAGTGTTGTCATGTAAAATTAGATGAAAATGAACCTCTTTACAGTATCTCAAAAACACTGCCTTTGCCACAAAGGAGAATTTTAATCATATTGTTTTTGCATTATAAGTTGGCAAAGACTTAGGCCAGTAACTCATCCTGGCAAAAATGATTTTTAAATTCCAGGCAGGAAAAAGACTAGCTACTAATGGGTTAAATGACTGGCTCATAACTCACGATGAGTTGTAACATATCTAGGAGGAGTAATCTCACTCTACACTTGGTGAAACCTTATTTTTACAGCCTGATGACACAGAAAAACTTTTTAGCCTGCCTTGAGTAGCACTGTCAGGCTTATTGACCGCCCAAATTCATTCAAACTCTAGCGTAATTCTCTGGTACTTTCAGTCCTTGACATTAGAGAGACTGACTTTCGTCAGGCGTTCAAATGAGTATCTGTAGGCAAAGACCGAATGGTGCTTGGCATCCAGTAAGCGCTCCTTTCATGCCCTCTGTAGTGATTGAGCAAGTTACTTTAATATTAGCTAGTTACTATAATATTAGCACATTTAGTGGTGGATTTCACCATTAATGATTGAACAATCATACCACCCTGAGTTTTAGGCTTGCAGGGCGCAGTCATCTGTAGTCAGCTTTGTTGGATTATTCAGGAGGATAAACAAGAGGATAAACAGATGCAATACTAGATTGAAGATATCCAAACAAGCTTTGACTCTGCTCAGGCATTCCGAAGCCCAAGATGCTGTGACTATTGTCAGCCAACAATGGGCAAACATGACAACCAGAAATCTGGGGAGCTGGGCAAAAATTCATCCTGTTCTAAATGTAACTAGCATCCTTTTTGAAAGGTGATGTTGGAGCAACCCCATGAAGTAGTTATTGATCCACTGGCATGAAATATGAAGTGATTCAGATGTTAACACTTTTCCACCTCTTGTAAATCATACTCAATGACCAGACTCAACTGAAAAACAATGGTTTTTAAAATTTTGTGCAAGCATTGTCAAATGAAAAAGTGAGGTGAAGAAAATTAACAGCGTATTTGTTTTCTCTGTTCACTATTGAGAATTGAGAGACCTTCTGACAAACAAACAATCAAAACCCACAACTTGGAAATTGGCTTAAAACTCATTTTGTAAGTCCTATGTAGTAAGTTAAAAAAAAGTTTAGAATAATATAGAAATTCAAGTATAAGAGAATGTCCAAAGACAATGACATGTGAAGTATAATAGTTCTCTGCTTGTCTATTTGTCTAGTATAGGAATTTGGGTTGAAAGGTGTGAGTCAAATATTATTATGAGGGTTCTATAAAGAGACCCAATTGGAAAGAGCAAAGCAAATATAAACACAGTAAGTTAAATATTTAATGTAGTTGAAAGCATAGAGCATGAGTATTTGTTTAAAAATGTATGTGCCACACATTCCTTTTTTTCCCGCTTTAATCAATCAATAATAATTTGACTCTGGCTTCCAAAATGGCACTTGGAAAAGTGCCATTGTGGGAGGGGCAAAGTTCATATATTTCCATTCCTGACAGGTTGTGCATTGAAACTTACCTGGCCAGCTGTTAGCAGCGACTCTGAAGGCAAGGAGGTAAATGCTAATATTGCCTAGTATCATTTTTAACAATGACCACTGTGTTGGGAAATTATTTTAAATAATAGAAACCCAGAGGAGGTTTGATTGAAACCAAAAGATATGCTCTTTTTATTTAGTCAAATGTCTTTTTAAAAAGAGCAATTTGTTTTATGATATTTTGAATTTTTTTTTGTAAATGTGGTAATACCTCCTAGGAAATACTAGTGATATCTGTCACCTCGAGCACCTGGTCTGATGTCAGATGTATCAGATTGAATTCTTAAAAATGTGGATGTTTGAATAATTAAAAAAAATATTTACATACTTGAAAGATTGTATGTCTTTTTTTTTTTTTTTACTAATTTCTGAAATATAAAATGGTATAATATTTAGAATATCTGTATTTTAAATCATATGAAATTTACATTTCTCTTATGCAACCTAAGTTGAAAATGCTTTTGATTACATCTTTCACAAGTATTTCTTTGTTTTTAGATAGTTCTCATCATTTAGTTAGTTATAACCAGGTTTGAATTTTGATTTCAGCAGAATAGCATCTACCTATATAAAGCTGAAATTTCATTCTTAGGTTATTAATAACTTTGTGAAAATTATGGAAATTATGAGAATGAAATATTTTTGGTATATTAATTTTCCCCTACTGTATAGAAAAGAACAATTATACTTAGAATAGTTTGGGATATTACAAAATCTGTCTAGTATAAACTTTTACATTGTCACAATAAAGGAAATCGTATTTTAGTCACTACACTAGAGGTTCATTAGAGGTTGAACAATAAATCACTTGGAAAGTATTATAGGCAAAAATGTGATAATATTTTTATTAATATCAAAGTGGGTTTTTTTCTCTATTTTTGAGCAAAAGTTGTCCATTAGCTCTTCCCTATATAGCTATGGTTGGTAGGAGGTGATATTGGGGACTGTAAATATGAAATTATGTAAGTTAGTCCCAATTTGGGATAAGGTATTTTCAGTTTTGAAATTCCAGTCTATATTTATGGTATATTTTCATCAATTACAATGCAATTGGAAGAAGATTTTCAAGTAAGTGCTCAATCTGGAGAAGCTCTCTCCACCCCACCCCCATAGCGTAGATCACAGGAGTCCTGGAAGAATGGACTAACAGCTGAGATGCCCCTGGGCAGAGAGGTAGTTTAGAGCAGCCCTGGTGGACACTCAGTGCTGGGAGCTCCTTTCTACAGCCCATGGCCATGCATCAGAGACATCAGCAAAACTGGAGACATCTTCCTGTCGTAGAGACGAGGAATAGACCACTGGGGACATGTCCTTTTAGAACACAAGTGTTATCTGCTCCAGATGCAATGGGGTGTAGGAAGAAAGGGGGTGGCTTTGAAATAAGACTGAATTGACTGATTTGCATGCCAGCTGTGCCACTTAATGGTTGGATGTAAAATGAAGATAATTCCTGATTTGTAGAATTGTTTGAGAATTGGAGGCAATATTTGTGAAATGCCAGGCTCAAATTAAATGGTAACTATTAAATGGTAACAATTGTGGGTGGGGGTAGTATTGATTCCTTAAGCTGAATAGATTTTTGAGGGACCTTACTATTTTAATAGGTTATTTCAAGTCTGTTTAAAAAGAATGATTACTGAAGTAAATTATGTACAAATTTTTTAAGTTGTAACTTCTTGAGAGGCAGCCTATGAGTATATGAGCCATCAGCCCTTAGACTTAGCCAAACAGCAACTTCTTTGTGTGGGAGATGTTTTCAAGTAGATGTAAAGTTACACCTGGCACATTTTCGAAACGTTATCTAATGTTATCTTTTAAAATTAGGTTTGATGGACTAAAAAAGCCTATATTATAGTGGGAAGATGTTAAAACCAATGTACATTATTCAATTCAATGCAGTAACTATTTCTTAACGCTTAGTACATGCCGTGTGTCTGATGATAAAAACACAGATATAACGGGGCTTACATTTCCATCTTGGAAATACACAATGTTCATAGACAAAAAGACAAAATAAAAGACAATTTTCATTTAAGAGAGAGAGGTCCAAGGTGAGATCTACATAAAATTGTCTTGATACTTCTGGACTAGATTATTGGGTTGGAGAGGTGGACAAGGCATGTGTCCTAAGGGAAGTCATTTCTTTACTTTGGTTCTGTATTACCTGTGGTTCTACATTGTCAAGAGAAGGTGTTGAACCTAATGGCTTCTAAACCCCCAACATTTTCCAAGATATGTAATCTTTTGAACACTATCGATGACTAACCAAAGCGCCTCAAGTCCTATAGGTTTCATATGGAAAGAGTCAACAAGAGGTGAGAATATTAACAAAGGACATGACCCGGGACAATTTGCTGGGCATATATTCTGTCATAGAACATTGAAGGGAGACTGCAGGCAAATGTTTTAAGTAGAACCAGGTATACAGCCTGTGGAGAAGAAGGAGGTGGAGTGAAGTTGTGCTGGGTTGCTAACTTGACCACGGGGACATAGTAGCCTGTGAGTTTCTTTTACCTGAATAAAGGAAGTGGGTAGAATTGTGCTCCCAAAAAGATATGTTTAAGTCCTAATCCCCGGTAGCTGTGAACGTGACCTTATTTGGGAATAGGGTTTTGGCAGATGCAATCAATTTAAGGTGAGGTCAAACTACTGGATTAGGGTGGGCCCTATTCCAATGACTAGTGCCTTATAAGAAAAAGGAAATTTTGATACACATACAGAAGACACAAGGAAGAACACCATGTGAAGAAGGAGGCAGAGAGTAGAGTGACGTCTCTACAAGCCAAGGAATGTCAAGGATTATTGGTCACCACCAGAAGGAGGGAGAGAGGCCTGAACCAAATTTTTGCCAACAGCCTCCAGAATGAATCAATCCTGCCAACACCTTGATTTTGGACATCTGGCCTCCAGAACCGAGGGAGAATAAATTTCTATGGTTTAAGCCACCTGTTTTGTGGTAATTTGTTATGGCAGCCCTAGCAAACTAATTCACACCACTAAATGAAAATAGATCTCTATCTGTACCAATATCTATAGCAACATCAACATTGATATACCAGGATGCTGGTGACCTTATTTTTCAATAACATACTGAATAATTGTCTATGATTAGATCTTGGGTATTTAAAATGAGAACTATTTTCCTCTGATCACCATTTTTTTCACTATCTTTTTGGTTTCAGATTGTCATCAGTTTCACGATGGATTCTGTCATTGCAGCAAACACCAATTTTTGCCTCCGTCTTTTCCAAGAGATAAGCAAAAATGATGGTCATAAAAACATCTTCTTCTGTCCTCTGAGCCTCTCAGCTGCCCTCAGCATGGTCCTTCTGGGGGCCAGAGGTGACAGTGCACGTCAGATCGACCAGGTGCTTGTCCCCTGCCAAAGTCACACCCTAATCAGACCTAATCCCGCTTTGGCAAGACAAACTGCTCGCTGCACCCTGACCTTGCTTGGAGCCTTCATTCACATCCTTACCTCACTTTCTCTGCAGTCCCACTGTTTTTCAAAGCTCAATCAATCCTCCGTCTCCTTTATGATGCCTCTCCAACCTCACCAGTCAGACAGCTTCTTTCATTCACCTTCTCTGTCTGCATGTCTGTTGCTTTTTCTCTATATAATTATATACCAACATTGCCAGTTATTGTTAATGCATGTACGTGTTTTCTCTCTCACTCATTCCTTTAAATGCATATTTAGTAAGCACCAGTTATGTATCCAGGTGCTAAAGATCCAGGAGTTGTTGTTGTTGTTCTTCTTCTTGTTCTCTCTCTCTCTCTCTCTCTCTCTCTCTCTCTCTCTCTCCAAAAGCCTATTGCCTTTTCTTTTGAAATTCTCATATACCCAGAAACCAGGCACTTCCCCCTGCCAACCTGAGGTCTGACCCACCACTATCTCTTCTCACCTGGATTCAACTTCCTCGTGGGCTTTCATGCTTCCACTGACAGTGTTCTCCACTCCGATGCCAGAAGGATCTTTGCAAAACTTAAGTCAGATCCTGCTTCTCATCTGCTTAAAACCCAGAATTCCCATTTCGCTAATGATAGAAGTCTGAGTTCTTACAACGGCCCATGGAAGGCGGGATCTGAACGCCAGATAACCCGGTGACACCATCGCTCACCATCCCCCCTCCGCACCTGCTCCAGCTCCAGCCACACTGGCCTCCTGGCTTCCTAGGGAAAGCCATGCCCACTGCTGACTCAGGGTCCTTGCTCTACCCCCTTTGCTGATGGATCTTCCTTCAGATAAATGATCTATAACTTACTACCTCTTTCAGGACTTTGATCAGAGTTTACGTACCTTGACCTCTCAATCTAATGCTGCGTCCTGGCCCCCAGCCCCCAAAGATTCCCTCTTATCCTAGCTGCTTTCCCTCCACATGGCATTTTCCATCTTCTAACATACTGCATACTATAATTACTTACTATGTGTATTGCTTCTTGTATGCCTCCCCCACTAGAATATAATCTCCTAGAAGGCAGGAATCGTTGGCCTAGAACAGTGCTTGGTTTATAGTAGCCACCCAATACCAATCTGTAGAATGAATGAATGAAAGCGACAAGAACAACTCTCCAAATAAACCAAAGGCTCCTGAGGTGGTCTCATATGTCCCTGGATCTAGCACATAGCACAGGGGTTATGTATGAGCATAGCTATTGTCCCTGGTATAGAGGACTGAATTCTTGGATTAAGGCAGAATGTGTTCAGGGTCATTCAACTTTATTCATTTTCTTTGATTTGGTATATTATTCTATTAATAACACTTAGAATCAGAGTGTGGCTGGTAACCTCCTGGTCAGGTTTCAGATGTTCTTTCTCCAGCCACTTGGGTGTCACCTGCCAGCAAACCTGGCAGCTGATAAGTTGTCACCTACCTTACTGCAATGCTCTGGATAACTTGTTTTTTGCTGTCCTCACACGCTGGATTGATCTGAAGTTCTAGATCATCACTGTCTAACACAAATATAATTTGAGCCATGTATGTAATTAAAAAACCTTTAGTCGGCATACAAGAAAGTAAAAAGAAATAGGTCAGACTAATTTTAATAATATATTTTATTTAACCCAATTACAGTTAAAAATGTAAATGAGATAGTTTAGTTTCCTTTTTTCATACTAAGTCTTCAAAATTCAGTTACACTAACAGTCAGCTCAGACTGGCTCAACAGCCGCACGTGGCTCGCGGACGCCTGATACTCTGAGTTTGGTCACATTCATTCTTACACGCAGTCCCAAGGGGGTTGGGGGTGGGGCATTCCGTGTCCTTCCGCTCCTTTCCACTTCACAACCCAAGCCAAAAGGAACATCCACTTTCCTTCAAACTGTTGTTGATTGTTTTGTTTGACTATGGAATCTCGCCATTGCCACCTTATAAACCTGATTTTGAAGTTATTCAGACTTCGTGCTGTTCCTACTGCTTGAAAGACCCTGTATTGTCATCACGTAGGTACTGCACGTCAGTGACTTTTCCCAGAATAGAAGCGAAGAACCTGATCCCTGTCTGAAGTACAAACAGCAAAAAGTGCTGGGTGACAGCGCTCAGGAAGGGCAGAAAGGAAAGACAAAGCGCGCGCCGCCGCAGGTGAGCCACATGAACTGCCGCCCCTCTTCCTCCTTCCACACCGCTGGTTCTGGGGGCCCTGCACCTGCTGACGCTCGCTCATCCCCAGACATCAGCTCCTAGCTGTCACTGACAGCAATGACCGCATATGACCCCACTTCCTTTCTGATTGCGTGTCTTGTGCGTCCTTGACTGTAAGTTAGTTTCTTAAAGAGTAGGGACTAGTGTCTTCTGCTCACGATAAAGAACCTTAGCTCGAAGCTTCATCACTGGCCTACGGTTACAGGCGACAGGCCCCCAGGATGAAGCACGGTTGACAATGAAGGACAGTAAGGGGCAAGGACCCGCTGTGGGGTCCTTACTCTCTTCCCTCCGCCTTCGCCTGCTTTCTTTCCGGCTGAAATCGGTACTAAAGCACACAGCTTTCATCAGTTGTCTCATACTAGGAGCAGGAGAGGTGTTCTTCCAGTTGTAAATCCCCCTACTTTAGAAATGTAAGAGGAAGGTGGAGAGAAGATTGTCTCTTTCGTGTATGGTTAGAAGACAGAGAAAAACGAGCGTGCCTTGCAGAGACCCCAGCTGTATTTTCCCTGGAGGCTCTCCCACCAGGGCAGGTGCCATAAACGCCCGCTGGGACCGCCTCCTACTCTTCCTTCTCTTCTTCTCTGCTCGCTCCCCCACGTGGTAACAAAGTGAAATGACAACTTGCTTTAGTGATGTTTAACTCCTCTGATAAGACCACATTTTCTTTTTTCCTTTGTTAGGAGGAAGCTTCAAGTAATGATGCTGGATTTCTCAGTTGCCGCGTCGGGCAGCTTCTCTCCAAATTAGATACGATCAAAGCTGATTACACCATGAGTATTGCTAGCAGGCTTTATGGAGAGCAGGAATTTCCGATCCGTCAGGTGAGGGAGGCACGAATGGGGTTTCGAGCTATCCTGTAGCATACCATTTAAAATGCAGTGAGTAGCTGGATTATTCACCTGCCATGTAGAACACAAACGTCTTGGAAAGGATGACACACTGTGGACTGGTGGGTTGGCCGGGACCCACCTTTTCTCCCACACCTTCAGTTGCCCTCTTCCCAGTTTTCAACTTGAGCAGTTTAGGAGGCTTCTTGTGAGTGGAATGGAGTGTGTGGAAAGAGGGTCACGTGACTAATAGCCTTTGGACCACGTGTCGGTTTGGAAATGGCGTTCTTTTTTGTGACATTTTTCCCAGTCAAGGTGCCTGGTAGATGTACTTGGTAGCTCCTCTTCCTGTTGTCCCTGCCCCATCCCCACTTTGGATGGTGGCCCAGAAACCTCCTTTTGTGCCACGATCAGGCCAGCCCCCAAAGAAATTCACTCACTTAAGACTTAAGAAGTGGTGTGGTGTATTTGGAATCAAAATTCACGTGTCACTGTGGCTACACTGCTTTGTGCCTAGAGGAAGATTCATCTGAATCTGGGCTGCAGTTTCCTTTGTCACCACTAGACGGAACCATAGACATGGCACTGAACACGAGGGGTGTGACCAATGGCAAGTGTGCAATATACTTGGTTAGGGATGATCTAGTAAGGGGAGGGAGTAACGTACTTTGACCAAAAGAAATAGTTCTCTCACAATGGACATGCAATTTTATGTGCTTTTTTTTTTTTTTAAACTAGCTTTAGTGAGATATAAATTACATGTCATACGACTGACCACTAAAATATACAAATCAATGGTTTTGGTATACAGTGGTACCTTGGTTTTCGAAGGTAATCCGTTCTGGAGACCGATCGAGTTCTGAAACGTTTGAAAACCGAGGCATGGGTTCCCCATAGAAAGTAATGCAGAATGGATTAATCTGTTCCAGACCTTTTAAATCAACCCCCCAAACTGCAAATTTAGCATGAATTTTACTATCTAATGATACCATAGATCCATAAAATTTATGGCGTTTGTAAACCGAAACGTTCATCAATGGAGACGTTGGAAAACCGAGGTACCCCTGTGTTACATTATTGTTTTAAATATACAAATCAGTGGCATTAATTACATTCACAATGTTGTGGAATCATCACCCTATTTCCAAAACTTTTTGATCACCCCAAACAGAAACTCTGTAACCATTAACTAGGTTTTTTCTTCTTTTTATTCATTAAGCAGGGTTTTAATTCTTAAAAGCAGAAGCATTTTACAGCTAAGTCACTCAAGTTACTTGACATTTATCTTGTGATGTCTCCACAAATGCAATGCCCAGATAAGCGGATATCTGTAGGAAAGCCTTGTGCCAATATACCTATGGACTGCTCCATGGATAAGCATTCTGTATCCTAAATTGTTGCTACAACATCTGACATGTCTCTGGATAATTAAGACTGGGGACAGATAGAGACAGACATGCATTCAGTTTAAATTATTAGGCATATCTTTTGCATTAAGCTTCTCGTGATTGCCTCACTCCTAACTAGTAGCATAATTATATGATTTTATTGTACTATTTCCATTTATTCTAATTTAACAGGAATACTTAGATGGTGTGAGTCAGTTTTACCACACAACGTTTGAAAGTGTTGATTTCCGGAACAACACTGAGAAGTCCAGGCAAGAGATTAACTTCTGGGTTGAATCTCAATCCCAAGGTAAGAAATACCAAAGACATTGTAGCTGGTATTTTTCCATTTAAAAAAAAACAAGTCAGCCAAGGTTTTCAGATTGCTAGTGTGTCAGGGACCAGATGCTCACATCTGTGGACTGGGTCCAAAGCTTCTTCTGCACACATCAAACAATTAAAATGCTTACTTATTGTCAGTCCTTTGCTCCCTCATAAAGTTGAAGGGCTTTTCAGCCAGGCATAATGCCAGCAGGATGTAAATTATTTCCATTTCTTTTAAAGGATCAGTAAAACGATTGTGAAGAGAATATAGTGATTCAGAGGGACATGGAAATAATACTTGTAAGACCCTTATTCTTATCAACTTTTCACTGGATATGTAGGTGTTTCTGAGTGAGGGGGGATTTAGAGAGTGAAGAATGGGGAAATTTTGATTTCATCATAAATGGAATTAGATGATGTAATACAGAATTGTACACCTGAAATCTATGTAATTTTACTAAAAATTGTCACCCCAATAAATTAAAAAAACACACCAAACAAACAGAAAAACACACAAAAGTTAACACTTATGGAAAAAAAAAATAAATGGAATTATTCTTTTTAATATGAAACTCCCCTTCTGGCTCCATCCAGCTCCCAGCATAATGGAAGTCTCTAAATGGACTTGGGGCTGTGAAGGTGACCACTCCGTCCTGTCACATTAGATACAATCAGTGCCCCGTTCACCAAACACACTTACCTGGGCACCACATCCTCAGCCATGACCCCTCCGAGCTTGATCTTCATCTGCCTTCTGCTCTTCATTGTCCTCCTTCTAATCTTTTCTTCCATGTAACCCAGTTATGAGGTTGTATAAACTGTGCTACTTCAGGATAGTATCAATCTTTGTGTAATGCCTGTCCCCGGCCCCGGTGCGTAACTTGGTAGAGTACGGGATTCATCACTGCGGTGATGCTGGCCTTAAAAACAAAACCGGAACTGTAGAAAACTGGGCGTGACTGCAGCTAAATTGGTCAAATGACCTTGGTCTTGATGACCTCTCTGGTTCTCAGGAGTCACATCTGTAAAATGATGCCGTAGGAGTGAGAAGAGTAGCTGCCTTAGTGTCTTATAGTTAACTTGTAATTAATATATAAATCTGTGTTGCCTTAATAAGAACCCACCCCAGTAAAAAAGTTTTCAGTATCGCTTTACATGTTGAACTAAGAATACAGGGAAGCTAGAGAAGGTTTAAGACAGGAAGCATGTCTTTTAAAAGACGTCTCCGATTGTAGAATGGAGAGCAGACTGGAAGTGGACAGGAGTAGATGTAGGTGCAGAGGGCAGAGTGACAGTTTCATGGCAGAAGACCAGGAAAGAGGTGCTGGTGGGGTGGGCCAGGTGGTGCTAGTGGAGATGGTGAGAAGTGAATGAACTTGAGAGATAATAAGATGCACATCAGAAGGATCTTACCAATCACTTAGATAGAAGATGGATTGTTTAATGAGAGTCAGAGAGTCATCCAGATGACCCATAATGCTTTAACTTAGAATCTCAATTCTTCAAAATGCAAAGCAGAGTCTATGAGCATAAATAAATTGCCTTTGTGATACCACATTCATGTCTCCTTATAACAGATGTCAAATGTTTTAACGTAATTTTTCAAACCTAGATTTTCCAACAGGGGAATATGCCCTAGCTCCTCCATGTCTCCTGTCCCTTCACATTGGCTTAGGGCTGGGGTTTCCCTGCCTGGCCTTTTCTTGGGGGAAGCACCCACACTCCCAAATTATTTCTCCTTACTTCTTCCCCATGCCACAAAAATTCTCAATCCTCCAAAGTTCCACTCAGTTGTCAAGAGGAAAGCTGGTTCACTAAAAAATTTATACGTACTAAGGTATGAATATCCAGTTTTCCTTAGTTAGTTAATTCTCCCAGAGTGTTTTAAGTCTGGATGAGTCAGCATAATCTATTATTATGGCATTTAAATGGAAATCTTCTTGAATTGGAAGGGTCTTCTCATCTTAAGGCCTAAGCATACATTCAAGTAACGGTACTGGTGATTTGGTATTTTGGTGTGGAAAAGGGTGCTTACTGACAATGAGCTAGTGCCTGATAGCGCAGGCTTTCCCAATCTGCCTTAGGGCTGTATTATTGTGAAAGACATCCCGGAGCTGAGCCAGGAGTGAGAGCAGTCTCAGGACTGATCTCAGCCAACGTTTCTGCTTTTTGGCTACGTGGTCTCACCTTTCATGGGCTATGGTTTATTCTTCTATAAAGAAAGGGTAACAATACCTACTTCTCATGGGGTGGAATGAGAGAGGACATGTAAAAGTTCCTATAAAATAGGTTTTATATGCATTTTTGTTTATATGTAAGCATCTATACTCTGCTCTGATGAGTACATGCGGGGTATTATAATATAATCAGGTGGCAGGATCTATACTTTGAAGGATAAACTAGGGCATAAGATGTCTGATGACAAGTTCCAACCAGAGGGATAGGGAGAATCACAGGAAAGTCCCTCAGTTATCCTGCTCTGATTTGGGTCCTCTCCTCACCACTCCCATTCTTATCTTCACTTCCACCCCACCCAGGACTCTGGTTTCATTTTCAACTAACTCTGGGTTAGTTTTGAATGAGATATTCCTTTTGTTTTTTTTGTTTTTTAAGTTTTGGCCCTTTTTTAGTCTTATTTTTTAAAATCTTTTTTATTTATTTTAAGTGTGTTTTTCCAGGACCCATCAGCTCCAAGTCAAGTAGTTGTTTCAATCTAGCTGTGGAGGCCGCAGCTCACAGTGGCCCATGTGGGAATCGAACCGGCAACCTTGTTGTAGCTCTAACCAACTGAGTTAACTGGCCGCCCTTGAAAGAAACATTCTTGAATGAGACACTGTAGCCTTGGGGAGGTTAAGCTGCATTAAAAAAAAGTCTGTCTACATGAATACTTTTGATACAACTCATATTCAGGGTATGCTCTGAAACAACCCCCTTCTCCCCTTTTGAAGGTAAAATCAAGGAACTCTTCAGCAAGGACACCATTAACAACACAACTGTTCTGGTGCTGGTGAATGCTGTTTACTTCAAGGCCAAATGGGAAAAACACTTTGAAAGTGGAAACACAGTTGATGCACCTTTCTCTCTAAATGAGGTACTATATTAGAGCATGAGGTTTTCTTGATACTCCACTCACAGTTTCCACTAAGAATGACTAAGGTATGTGTGCTCAAGTCTAACACGTAGGTCTCTGGGTTACAATGTACACTGATAATAAGAACATTTTACTAGTAACAAAAATCAGGACCTGAATTTTATTGAGCATTTCTGTGCCAGGCACTGCCCCGAGCATTTTCCATTCATGATTCTATTTGTTCCCCAAAATAACATTATGAAAATGTGTGTTATTATTCCCAATGAGGGGTTGAGGGAAAGAAAATGCAAAAGTGAAGTTACTTAGCCAAATTCACACATTAGGATTCACATTTGTGAGTTGTTTGCCTCAAAAACCCATGTTCTAAGCTACCCGGCTGTGGAATGGGAGAAAAAAAAAAAGAGTTAAACCCCAGCCCAGCACTTGTTAGTTGTGTTACTCTCTCAAGTGATTCCTGTCCTTATCTGTGGATTGATGGCTTCCCCACATACTGTGAGATTTTATGAAGTTTAAGGTGTCTGCGGCTGTGCCCTTTCCTCTGGTGGAAGACTGTGGAACAGGTGTTGTTATTTACTATGGAGATGATTATCATTTAACCACGGCTCCCACTGGCCCTGTGGTGGTATCATGCAGTCCACCAGGAGTTGGGGGTTGTGTGAGGCCACAGGAGTGGGGTGAATGAGGCAAGGGAGATAGGGAGCCGCAGGGCTTGTTTCTGCTGCCGAGGCTGAGGGTAGATGCCTGGATAGACAGTCTACCAATGAATGGTCTTGGGAGCTGAAGAACCCATTAAAACCAGGGGAAGAGAGAGTGTTGGCAAGGTAAGCGTTAACTAATCAGTGGGCAGAGGACTCTCTAAGGTTGGGTCACTGTGTGGCTCAGAACTTCTGGCAAGGACCCCGCTCGTCTTAACAGACCCTTGTTTTCAGGGAAGTTGAGTTTGTAGGCTTATATGGCCGTCCTCTGACTTTCTACAGAACACAAAGAAGACTGTGAAGATGATGAATCAAACGGGCATGTTTAGAATCGGCTTCATAGAGGAGCTGAAGGTGCAGATCCTTGAGATGCCGTATACCAAGGGGAAGCTCAGCATGTTTGTCCTGCTGCCGTCTTGGTCTGCAGATAACCTGAAGGGCCTGGAGGAGGTAAAGGGTCATTTTCCTGTCTCCACAAAATGTGTCCTCAGAGATCTTGGGAGAGCTTCACGATCTACCGTCTACCATCCTGAGGCAGGATGGCACCTGAGCTGTCAGAGATACCAAAGAATATATAAGAATCTGAATTCGATGAGCTCTACTTATTCCTCATTTGTTTAGAAGCGGACATGCCAAAAGCACGGGCTAGGACTTTCCTCTCTAACCTGATTGCGCCCCGAAATCATATTTTTCCAGACCAAGTAATCCGGATGGTGAATAACTTGAGAATTGCTACAAATGAAATAGCATTTCCTTTCCCCTGAATATCCTGACTGCTGGCCTCTTATTCAGACTATTTTGCTGTAGTTCAGTTAAAGTCCCTTCAGCTGAATCCCGCTTTGGGCCTATACCTGGACAGCAGAGGAGATGTTGATACTGGAATAGGCTGCTTGTGAGGTGGGAGTTAATACAGGTTGGGGACGCTCCGCTTCATGTTGTCCTGAGGGGTAAAAAGGCAGAGAGAGAAACATCAGTACAATAATTATAATAATAGCAATTATTCAAAATTGATTACGTGCCTGCACTATGTTAACTACTTTAAATGCATTTATTTTGTTTAATCTTTGCAAGAGCCTAATGGCATTATCCCTGTTTTATAGAAGAAAAGGTTGAACTTCAAAATGCTAAGTCTTCTTCAAGCTCACCCGACCTAATCAACTGAGCTTTTGCTAGACTGGTTGAAACTAGATTGTCAGACCCCAAAGAACACTGGAACTCAAATCGCCCTGTAAAGAGGAAAGAGAGTTACTCGGAGAAGCTTTAAATGAGGGCGTAGGGAAAAAACTTAAAGATTGTTACTGACTGTTGAAATAGACGCGGGCCCTGTGAGGTAAATGGGGCATTCTTTGCAGGCTCAGATTCTGACCCTAAACGTTATTTTCTTCCTCTTGTAGCTTGAAAGGAATATCACCTATGAAAAAATAGTGGCCTGGAGCAGCTCAGAAAATATGTCAGAAAAAAGAGTAGCCATCTCCTTCCCCCAGTTCACCCTGGAAGACGGCTACGATCTCGTTCCAATTCTACAAGACATGGGCATGACAGATATCTTTGATGAGAAGAAGGCTGATCTTACTGGAATCTCTCCAAACCCCAATTTGTACCTGTCAAAAGTTGTCCATAAAACTTTTGTGGAGGTGGATGAAAATGGCACCCAGGCCGTCGGAGCCAGTGGAGCCGCTGGCTCGGTAATGTCTGCACCATCCTGGGAGACGTTTAATGCTGATCACCCCTTTCTCTTTTTCATCAGACACAAAAACACCCAAACCATTCTCTTCTATGGTAGGGTCTGCTCTCCTTGAAAGGAGCACACTGGCCAGTACCTGAGGGCTGGGAGAAAATTGCAATGCAGTCTTATCCCGGTATAACATGGGCATTTGCGTTTTTGCTAATATCTAAAGACCGAATTCCACCACATTTCTCCTCTACACTGGTGATTTCTCTGTGATGTGAGAGACGAGTTCCATGTTCTTCATACAGGCTTGGTTATGGAACAAAATAATTTCTCATTGGTAAGGCGAGGCAGTTTGAGGTAGCTCTTCCAATAACTTCACCCAGAGTGCACGTCCCACAGGTCAAATGTATCTCAGATAATCAAATGCTTAGTTTCTCCTGTGGTTCCTTTTGGGGTTGATGTTTTGAGGGCTGGTTTCGTGCTGACCTGGCATTTCTGCCACACACTGAGCTGGATAACCATGACCTATATCAAGGTCTGGCATTGGCCAGTATTGTTTATGTTCTTATTCTTTTCCTTGATGAACAAATCTTCTCATTTGTACTGGGATTTCACAGAATTTTAATTACAGGGGGATAATATATCTATTTACAAAATGACAAAGAATGAGATTCTTAAATCTTTCTGTAAATCGCTAAATACATTCTGTACGAATCTTTGATTGATTAAAATGTTTCTTAGCGAATAAAGTACTTCTGTGATTAAAATATATACAATGTGTTGCCACTTGAATTTTTTAGAGATATAAATCTAACTTACACATTTTTTCATCCAAAAATAAAGAAATATGTAATCGATATAAAGCTAACAATTCATTTCAGTTGCGCAGGAAAGATATATCTTGTGCCAGATAAATTCTCCCAATTTTCCTCCATAATTACATGTGGAGGCATACAAAAAAGATGAAAACTCATGGTAATTCTAAAACCTAAGAGCTAGCCAATGAGTCATCAGAATATGGAAAAAATAGCTGTTGAGTAGAAGTTCATGGGGCTGGATGGAAAGGCCTAGTCAAGGGGTCACCTGTATCATGTCACCTGTGTGTCAATCTGTCTTGTTTTCCTCCCACTACTGCCTTCCCCTGAGTTCAGAAGCACAAGATCTCTGCCAATTTAAATTCTGGACATCCATCTTTCTATTTTGTACTTGCTACTATCTCCTAGCCTCTGTCTTTAAGACCAGCTTGTTTTCTTCCTGTAGCCATGGGAAGACCGAAGGAAACTACCAAGTATGACTCAGAGGAAGGTGAGGACAGGGATTGGCACTTTCCACCCCTGGAACGTTAGTCATCACAAGTAAAGTATTTTTGGTAGGAAAAGGACAGAAAGAGCCCTGGTGGCAATGTTTGGGTTTGTATATTTTATCTGCTCTCCCTGTTTGGAGTGTCAGAGACTCAGGCCATATGGGGAGCAATGCATTCTAACAGCCCAGCAGAAATACAGTGGATGGAAGCCTATGGGACACTGGGAATTATGCTCAAAATTAGGAGCTTTTGACTCTTCATTCTTTTCACACCAGGAAGACTGACCCTTCAATAGACAGGCAGAGGCAGAGAGAGCTAATTGCTAGAAGACCAGTCAGAGCATGAAAATCAGGAGAGTGAACGCCTCCATTTCTAGTTCAGTTCCCTCCAGTCAGCAATGTTGACAGGCAGAACAAGCGAAGCAATGTAGATTCCAAAACAATTGATTCATTTATGCTGACTATAAATATTCTGGTGAGAGAACCATGAATGTGTGGCACCCAACAGGCACTCTAGTACTCTCTGATTCACAGGTTCTGTATGTTCTACTTTATTTTAACCCAAGTCCTTCTCATGACTTCATACACTTTCCCCCTCCAATTCCTCCTCAGTGTTTCCTGGGGCTGGGGCAAGCCAGAACATGTGTTGCTGCATCCTGGATTCTGTTTACTTTTGCCTGCATGGCACTTTTTTTTTTTTTTTAATTACACTATCACTGTGATGGAGGTCCTATAACTGGGGTGACAGGGGAAGGAAGCTGTGAAGTAATTTTAATATAGGGTCCAGGCATGGGGTGAGTTTCAATATCCAGAATAAGATTGCAGCCATGACATCTCTGAATTGGAACAATAATAATACGTAATATTTATTAATTGGTATTGATCAAAGACCTTTATATGAGCTAGCCCGTTTAATCCTCTCAATCATCCTGAGAGATGGGTTATTGTTATTGTCCACATTTAACAGATGAGGAAACTGAGGCACAGAGAGATGAGGTACTTTGTGTAAGGTCACTCAGGTAGCAAATGGTTGAACTAAGATTTGTACCAGGCAGCCTGGCTGGATATTACACAGTGAATTTTTAACCACTGCTCCTTCTAAGTAGAAATAAAGAATACAAGAGGCCATTTTTATCCATTTCTTAATTTTGCACATGTGAACTTGGTGGGCCAAAGATTACTTAAGATAAAGTTGTGGGTGGCAGATCGAGTTGAGAATGCCAGTGTTCTTTAAGTTTGGAGGTGGAAAATTGAGGAAGCAGGAGGAGGCTGGCAACCAGCGTGGTGGCAGGTTTGAGTAGTACTTTAGTAGGAGCAGCCAGGCAGCTGTGTGTCTTCCTGTCCCTGACTTGTGCCAGGTGATGAGTGATAGAGGACTTTGTCCCCAGGCTGGAGCAGTAGGCATGTCTGCCTGAGTCACAGAGGCATCACAGTGCTCCAGGTGACAGCCATTATCAAAGAGGACAAGTTCCCACTTAATGGTTACGAGCTACTAGTACCCTTGCCTGGAAGCATATCCAGCCCCTCCCACTCCTAACTTGCCACGGCAGGCTTTGGTAACCGCAACACAGCCTTCATAGACAGTCTGACTAGGACTCTCAAACACAGAGATAAGCGTATAACCCAGATTACCAAAAGTTTGAAGGGAATAACCACTTGAAGGGAAGCAATCAACCTCAATTGAGTTAATAGGTCAAACAAGAAACAGTAAAATATAAAATAAGAACAGGAATTATCAAACTTTTATTTAGAGTTCCTGGAAATAAACTTAGTTACTGCAAAAGTTCAGTAAGTTGACTGAGTAGCAGAAGACATACAGATGAAAAGTCAGCTGGAAGACAAAACAGAATAAAAATATAAAGAGAAAGTACTTAAAATGTTAAGAGCTATGCAAAGTAGTTTAGAAGGTCCAATATTTACCAACGAGGATTTCAGGAGCAGAGTTGTGAGGGGCCGAGGAGAAGGACTCAAAGATATAAGAAAACTGTAAATTTGAAAAAAAAAAAAAGTCATGCAGATTGAGAGGGCCCATTAAGAACCTACACTTCCACATTGTGGCAACATTACAGAAGATCAAGGAAAAGAGATGGTGTTCCAAAAGCTTTGTGAGTTAAAAGAAATATGATTCACATAATGGAATGAGAAGCCGATTGTGTTTAGGGTTCTCTTTGGTCCTACAAGAAAGCACAGTGCGATATTTGAAGTTCTGAAAGAAAAAAAAATGAAGAAACTAAAACATGTACCCATACAAACTGTTACCCAAGTGAGACAGCAACATGCATGCATAAGGACTCTAAGTTTCCTACCTGCGCATTTTAACCTAACAGAATGTTCAGAAGTTCCACTCCAAAAAAATTTAAAAGATGAATTGGAGAAGAAAATGCGGCATATGAGTAGCAGTAACGCCAAAAAAGAAAGAAAGAAAAAGAGTAAAACATGATTTAAGCTTAAATTAGAATTAATTTAAAAATTAAGATTCAGATGATCTCAGCATGGGAGGTGGGAGATGGTGGGGTTGAATGAAGAGGGAATTAGAGAGAGAGAAATAAAACTCCTGGATATATTTCAGGGGATACAAGGGAAAGTAGATTAACAGAAAATAATGTCCGATATTTGTGTTAAATCTAAGAATAGCGAGTTGAAGAACTGTTAGGAGGCATAATTTAAAACATTAAGGGGGAAAAGACTGAAAAACACTTGATCAATTCAAAGAAATGTAAAAAAGAGAAAATAGAAACAAGAAAGCATGACGTATACAAAATTTAAAACAGGATGACAAATCAGTTGAACAATGACTAGTCCCAAGAAATATGGGTGAGTTAGCTTGGACAATTAAAAGACAGACTGAATTAAAAAGACAACATGTTTTTTTAACAGGCTATTTGTAGGAGACAGTGATAACAATAGGAAGATTAAAATAGTGATAGAGAAAACGAGATACCAGAGCAATAGTAACAGGAGGCAATGAGAATAACAATATCAGATTTAAAAAATTGAATCAAAGTCCAAAACAGTAATAGAGGCAAAGATAAATATTTCACTTTGATAAAAGATGCCTTAAAAAAGAAAACAATAATATCACTTAATAGCATAATTGCTAAATACAAGGAGGTATACATAAAAGAAGAAATTGAGAAATCTACAAAAATAGTGAATAACTTTAATATATCTTTTCTAAATTCTAATAATTCAACTAAAAAAAACACAGTTTGTCATTTCTCCTTGACATTGTTTATTGTATCTATTTTTTCTTTGGCTGCCCAAAACCCAAAAATCTAAAGTTTGTTTTTGAATTTTTATAAGCTGAATTGATCAATCTTTTATTGATTCTAGATTTTAAATCAGGATTTTCTCACATTCAGGTTATAAAATAATTTACCTAGTGTTTTCCCACCTGTGTGATTTCAGTTTTAAAAGTTTAGATCTGTGATTGAAATGGAATTTGTTCTGGCATACGTTGAAATATGGATCCAAGTTTTATCTTTTTTCCCAATGGCTATTCAGTTGTCCCATACCACTTACTAAAATATCTATCTGTATCATAGGAAATTGAGACACCACATTTATCAGGTACTGTACTAAATTTCCATGTGTGTCTTGGTCTATTTATGGGCTATTAGTCCTGTTTCATTGGTCTCTCTACTTATGTGCCAATATCAGTGTTTTGCTTATAGAAGTTTTGTTGCTTTAACTTTTCAGCATCTTCCTATTCATTCTTATTTGTTTATTTTTCCATATGAACGTTAGAATCATTTTGTCTTTTTTTTTACTATTTATTCCCCTTTTTAATTTTTCCTGTGATATTTAGGGGAAGTTTGTATGTTTTGTTTGTTCTCGATGTTGCTTTTATATTATAACATACTTTGACTTTACACTTCTTTTCTTAGTTAGGTTTTTATTATTTAAAAATATCTTTTGACTCCATCTATTATCTAGGCAATAATCAATGAACTTACTCTGCCTTCTCACTCCTTTCACTTTGTCAGTCGTCTTATTTCTGCTTTGGCAGAACATCCATACAACTACCACCCAGGTAAAGAAATATTACATTACCATCATCCAAACCCTGCTTTGTATCCCTTTCCAATGATTACTTTCTTTATCCTGTACACACAATGCAATATATAGATAATGTATTATAGAATTGTGCACTTGAAACGTATGTAATTTTATTAACCAATGTCACCCCAATAAATGTAATAAAAGATAAAAAATGAAAATTTTTTTACGTATAATTTGAATGTTAATATAATTTGTATATTAAAGGTAATATAATAAAATGTTATTATATAAAAATATAAAACCAGTATTTCAACATGCAACATTATAGTTTAGTTTTGCCTACTTTTGGACTTTGTATACATAGACTCACACAGTATGTGTTCTTTTGCATTTGACTTCTCTTGTTCAACATTGTGAAATTCATCCATTTTCTTGTCCATCGCTTTAGTTCATTCGCTACCATTGCTGTGTAGTATTTCATTATGTGAGTATACCATATTTTATTTATATGTCCTATTGTTGTACGTGTCTCTTGGTACCCATGAGCACACATTCCTGAGGTGGAATTGCTGGTCATAAGGGATGTATATGCTCAACTTTAATAATGCTTTCTGATTAATGAAAGCTTTATCTTTTATGTAACCAATTTGTTAATTTTTATTATTAATGTTAACACTTTTTTGTGTTTCATTTATTTCTGCAATTCATTTAGAATTGATATTTTGAATATGGTATGAGACAGTAGTCAAGATTTATTTGTAGGTGTATGGAAATCCTGCCGACTCAGCACAATTTATTGACAACACCACTCTTTTCCTTACTCCTCCGCAGCAACACTTTTTAAAAGTCAAGTGTGATACTCTTCTGGGCTTTTGTTCTGGCCTCTCCTTTGCCAAAACCATTCTTAGTTATTTGTTGACAAGTCTTACTATCTGATAGAACCTCCTCCTCCCCCTCCTTCAAGAGTATTTTGGCTACTCTTCGCCTTCTGCTATTTTATAAATTTGGAATCAGCTGGTCAATTTTTTGATTAAAAAAACCCACAAAACCTCCTGGGATTTTGATTGGGATCGTAGTGTTCAATTTTTGCAGAGAATTGATGTCTTTACAATATCAGGTTTTCCAAATCACAAATAAATACTTGCTTAGGTCTTCTTAATTTCTCTATATTATGTTTGATCTTTTTCTAGGTAGACACTTGCACATCTTTCATTTTTAATAGGTATGTGATGCTTTTTGATATTCTTCTAAATCATACATTAAAAAATTTCCATTTTCTTTTCTCTTTCTTTCTTTCTTTCTTTCTTTCTTTCTTTCTTTCTTTCTTTCTTTCTTTCTTTCTTTCTTTCTTTTTGAAGACTTTATTGGGGAAGGGGAACAGTGTGTATTTCCAGGACTTTATTGGGGAACAGTGTGTTTTTCCTAGGAGCTATCAGCTCCAAGTCAAGTTGTTGTCATTCAGTCTAGTTGTGGAGGGCACAGCTCACTGGCCCATGTGGGGATGGAACTGGCAATCCTGTTGCTCAGAGCTCACGCTCTAACCATCCGGCCTCCCCTCCATTTTCTAACTGTATGTTGCTAGTATATAAAAATATTTGATTTTTTATATTGACCTTGTATTTCATCAATCTTGGCAAAATCACTTTTTAATTCTTATAATGTATATATCAATTCCTTTGTGAATAAAGTGTTTTGATTTTGAGTCTTGAAACTTTTAATTAACTAATGAATTAGTTAATCAACTACGTTAATTGCATTTGCTAGGATCTCTGGTTGAGTTTTGAATGGCAGCAGTAATTGTGGGCATGCTTGTTTTATTTTTGATCACAAAGGGAAAACTGGCTTTTTGTCTCTCTCCATTTCTTTCTATCTGTAAACTCTAGTGAAGGACATGTAAGGTGAGCATGTTCCTTGCTCACTATGTAAAAAATGACAATTTCCCCCACATTCATGTATCAGTTCTAAAGAGTCCCAATGGAAATTCCCAGAAGATTTTTTCATAGGCCTTGATAAACTGATGCAAAAATTTATCTAAAGGAGAATATATGGAAGAATTATCAAGGAATTTTTGGGAAGCAAAAATAGAGAGAGGGCTTATGCTGGATATTAAAACACATTAGTCTTAGGTCAGCTATCCTTGAAGCAGAAACAAAGACAGGGATTCTTGTTCAGGGAATTGGGGGGTTTAGGGGAGCAAAGGAGAGGGGAGTCATCCTTCTTTGAGAGAAGCAGAATAGGGTAAGAGAAACATGCTAATTAATCACGTGGCCTCAGTCTCATCCTGTTCTGGAAACTCAGGATGACTGATTGCACTTACAAAATTAGTCCTATTTTGATTCTAGGGGGCCGTCCTGTCCTTATATACCCTTATGCCAGGAGTCACCCCTGATGTGTGCCCTGGCAGGGGGTGAGGTGTTGTAGTAGCTTCCCAGGTAGGTGGGTCCCATGTAGCTGAGAGTCATTTGACTGAGAGAAGGGCAGCTGTGATTATCAGCCCCAACAGCCACTGGGTGATAGGAGCACGGGCTGGCAAAGGGAGGTCGTGATGACCTGGAAAATTAGGTTTGGAGAGAACAAAAATGAAAATCTGTAACCAGACGGAGACATTTTGGTGTCCAGTAATTTACAGCAGGAACAGTTCCTGCGGATGGCAACATCCAAAGCATGACCACGTGCGTGGGCTTCTAGAGAGGGAAGGGAAGAGAGAGATGCCATCAGCCTGCACCCCAGACACAGAGGGGTGGTGGTGGTTGGGGCAGACAGGAAGACCGTGTGCAGAGTGCGGGGCACGGGAGGGCTGGCATTGGTAGGGTGGCATCGCAAGACGTTGTAAATATCAAAAGGGGACAATGAAGGTGATTGAAGAGAGAAAGGCTTGGAAGAAGCAAGAGTAGGAGAGAGACTATGAATGGGGATCTTGCTTCCTGGCCTCAAAATTTGAGTGGCTGTCCCCAGTGAAGATGTTGTGGGATGTGGTGGTGTCAGGGGAAAGCCAAGCTTCCTGTGAAGGCTGGGTGGTTGAGAAAATGTTTTAGGAAGAAGCAGAGGGTGTATGGAAATAGCTGGGTAATGGGACAGGGAGGGTAGGGGCGTAGAGGAAGCGATTAGAGGATATAAACTGATAGGGCTATTAAAACAGACTTATTGCCAACTCAAGGGTTTCACACCATTTTTAAAAATTAACATTTTCATTTCATTGACATCCAGGGTTCACTCCATAACTAAGTGCTAATTCTTTCTAAACCTTCCTCAGTTTGCATATTTCTCAGTGACAATTAGAAAGTGAATTTAAATACTGCTTTGAGTTTGCTTAAAGAGCTGTAATCAAAAGAATTAAAAAAAAGCAAAAAAAAGCAAATTGTGAGTTTTGAAGTTGGTACAGACATACCCAGCCCTTAGAAGCTGCATCACTGAGCCGCTTCCTTCCGCAGACATTCATCCAGGCGAGAGGGAAGAGCAGAGATGTCCTTCTAGGATCTGTTGCTTGGCAACAGTGAGGGATCCACACATACTTCACTGAAGACTGTAGCTGAGAATGCTAATTCATGCGCTGTTTCTTTTAATGAACTAGTAGAGCCAGTAGGGATGCCCCGGGGTTGGCAGGAAAAACTGGAATTTGGAGGTGTAATTTCCTATTGAGGTTTTTTTTTATAGTGTTGTTTTCCTGAAATCAATAAGCTTGCTGTCTGTTTATAAATTACTGACGCTAAACCCAAAGACTGGTACTTAGCAGACTCTCAATAAATGTTTATTGAATGAATTAAAACGAGAGATTTCATAATTATGAACAGAATACTTGAGAACAAGAGAGGTGTGTATGTGTATGTATGTGTTTAGCCGCCTGCCTAAACTTTCTCACTACTTTTTCTCACTGCTTTTCTAGAAAGATAGTTTTCTTTCATTTTCTTCTTTGCATTTGACATCCCCAAATTATGCAACAACAAAGTTAACTTACAGAGACCGGGCTTGTCAGGACAAAGCTCTGTACGTCTGCGGTAAGTAAGGATGCATTAATTCAGGGCTTCATCAGACGATGAACCAGTGGTTCCCAACCTTGGATGCACATTAAGGCACCTGGGGTGATAAAAATTTTGATGCCTGAGTCCCACCCTAGAGATGCTGATTCAGTTGCCCTGTGGTGGGGCTTGGGCATAGATTTTTTTTTTTTTTTCAAGTTCCCCAGGAGATTTTAATGTGCCTCTAAGGTGGAGAAGCAGTGCTCTAAACAATTCTTTCCAGAAGATTATATTTCTAATATCAGTAGGGTTGCAGGCTCTCTCACAGTCCCCTCTTCCTCCGCCCACCCTCCTCCCCCGCTTGGGTCATAATTCATTTTTTTTGGCCATTGTAATGCTGCCTTTTAATCCTGGGTTGAGCTTCGGCTTTTAGTCTTATTTTGTTGCCTGGTTAATTAGTTCTCTTTATGCTTGGACCCCCAAACATATCTAAGGGATTTTGGAGAACTTAGAATTGCAGCTCTCTTCTTCTATGTGTACTGTGTATACTATTTGAGCTGCAGTTCACAACACAATTGCTGACACCCTTAAGTGTATAACTTCATGGCCATGCATGAAAGACACAGGACATTCAATCCTCGGTTTTGTCATAAACCTTGCATGCTAATTTTATTACGGAAATTACCATTGAGAAACCAAAGGTTGTTTCACTGGAAATACAAATGTTAATGACTAGCAGGGAGAGGCAGAGACTGAGATATAAATTAAAGATCTCAATTACTCATTTTACACATGCTTCCTAGTTCCTTGCTCAGCCAACTTTGTCTCTTCAACAGCCAGGTAAGTTCTTGCTTCAACTCCAACTTAAGACTTCTTGTGTTTTGAGAATATTTGTTGATGCGAAAGAAATACTTTTATTGTGTATAACTTTCCTTAGGGTGGTTTTCTTTAATTTGGTGCCTACGTAGCCATGATACTATACCTCCTTCATCTTATTCAACAGTGAGTTAATTCATTTTATTTCTAAGTTAACCCAAAAGGAATTGCTGCAAGGGAACTCGGGGGTGAAATGGAACTTTTAACAGCAGAGGTGGGATGCCTTAGCAGGGGTGGGTCCTTGATAGCCAGGACCCCCTCCCTCCATAGAAGGTAGGCTTTCAAATCATTTTATTGTGCATTAATCTCATTCTATTTTAGGATTTTCCTTAAACCTTGATTAACTAGTTATAACATAGCTGGTGATGAAGAACATATAAAATGTGTTTTATTTATGTATTTTTGGCAAATATTAATCGTTCTTTTAAAATTTTATTTTTGTGAGATAACAGAGCAAATATGAACTCACTGTACAAGCTTGAAACAATATAGAGAAGAATAAAAAAGAAAACGCTTTCACTCCCACTTAATAATACATGGTTAGAGATATGTCATTGCCATTTAGGAAAAATTCAGCCCAAAGTCAAGTTTTTAGGCAGTTAGGGATGAAGAGACTCCGTTTATCTGCCCACTCTCTGCCCTGGATTTTGAATTGATTGAGAAATAGAAAGTATCAGAAAAGGAGACAATCTTGGCTTTATAATTGTTAAGGCTGAACAGTGCTTGGACCTGAGGCCAGTGGGGTTTCCTACGCCTCCCCCTCTCCCGGTCTGGGGTCCAGCAGCTGGGCAGGGTGGACGTGGGAAGAGCAAGGACTGGGCCTATATGGGGGAGCTTCCCACAGGGAGGAGGCAGCTGGGGGGGGCAGATGCAGGCAGGTTCTGACAGAGAACAAGAGAGAATGAAAACACATAAGGCACTAACCTTGCTCCCTGAGGAAACGAGAACAGACAATCACTTGGTGATGCCAAATGGATCCGTGCCTCCTGTCCAGAGAAGGCCAAGTGCAGGGGTGAGAAGGAGGCAGTGGTGACCTTTCACTGAAAGGGTGAAAATTCCTATGTCCTGGGTCAATGCAGGAAGAGGAAGAGAAGCCGGAAGGGTCCCCGTGGCCTAAAACAATTCAAGTAAGTGAAGTGCTCATACAAGTTTGATTGCTGTTGTTGTTGTTCTAGATCTCGCTAGACTCATCATGAATTCGCTTGGCACAGCAACCACTCAGTTTGGGTTTGACCTTTTCCAAGAGCTGAATAAAACTAAGGAGGGCAACATCTTCTTCTCCCCTGTGAGCATCACAACTGCCATTGGCATGCTCTTCCTGGGGGCCCGAGGAGCCACAGCTGCCCAGTTACAGGAGGTAGGTGGTCTTCCTTTGCTTGCCAGGTGTGGTCTTGTCTCTGGGGGCAGCCTTCTCGCATTACCTCGAACATATGCCTCTCTTGACCTATGGGGCAGGAAACAGAGAGAGCGTGTGAAGACACGGAGAAGTCTCAGGTCTACCAGGGACGTCCCCTTCCCTCTCCACATTCCGCCATGCCATCTCCTCCCTGGTGCTTGGTATTCCTTTGGGTGAGGCCTGGGTCAGTGGCCTTGTCCAAAGCAATTAACCTCATAGTTAAAGACAGAGTGGGAAGAACAAAACCTACTGGAAGAAGTTGCATAATCCCTACTAGGGTACAAATGACACATCAAAGAAGAGTACATGCACAGGTAAAGCAACGTGGGCTCCTCCAGACCTTTTCATGATTTTGCAAGAGAAAAATGTTACCTGTGTGCCACACAGGTAACCTGTGTGGTTTCTTTTACAAACATCCACTTTCCCCTGACTGATTCTGTGTGAGGTTTTTCTCTGCTCTGATTTGACCACCGCCATGATATTTTCTGTCCCTTCCAGGTGCTTTTCTCTGAGAAAGAGAGAGAAAGTTCAAGAATCACAGCTGAGGGAAACGAGGTGAGAGACTTGTCTTACAAGCTGCAGCGTGGTTGCTCCGTAGATGTGGGCTCACCGGGGAAATGCGAAGAAGAGGTAACACTTTGTACCCATTTTTAAGCAATGATTATCACAGCAGCCAAATAATGTTGCTAGAGTCATGCAATAATAATAAATCCTTAGTGTTCAGAAGAGACCTTAAGTTTAATGGACACTAACCACTAGGATTGATACTGGTAAAGGCTAACAGACTGAAAAGTCCCTATAGCAGGGTTTGGAGTTAAACAGATTTGGGTTCAAATCCTGGCTCAGTCCCTGAGCAGCTGTCCTATTTTGGGCAAGTAGTTCATCTTCTTTGGACCTCTGCACAGTGTGCAGTAGGGTGTCAGGGACACACTGGTGGCTCACGCCATGATGGTCGGGGTAGGCGATGTTATTACTACATTCTATTTTTATTTTAAGCTCTTCCCCCCACCTGCTAAGGTTTTATGTAAAAGAAAGAATTGGCACAGGACCCATGACTTCCTGGGGTCTCTTCCAGCTCTAGGGTTGTAGCATTCCTCACCCACAGGACAGAGTGCACAAACATGGGAGCGGGATTAAGCCCAGGTCGGGACTGGCATTTGGATATGGTTAGAGCTCTTGGTAGTCGTAGCCCAGACCCCCATGAAGTGGGGGCTCCAGTCACCCAGCAGTATGGGCTGTTCATGTCACAATCCCACACAGCCAAGTTGAATGTCTTCCTCAAGTGCGTGTGCACACGGTCAGGTTTCCTTCCAGGTTTTGGACAACAGAATTGGGTCAGATTGCTGCTCCACTGTCCACTCACTCAAGGAGCACAGTTGTCTGAGAGTACTTCCCTCCCAAGTATGGTGGTCCACACAGAATCTTTGTGTGTATTAGAAAAAAAACTAATGTAGTGACTAGAAAATTTCAGATCGTATGTGTGGCTCACATTGGTGGCTCGCATTTTATTTGTATGAGACAATGCTAGTCTATAGGAAAGATCTGGGAGGTAGGGTGTGTGCATGTCCAACTTTGTTGAATATTACCAGATGTTTGCCGAAAGGATGATGCCAACATCTATTCCTTGCAACGGTGTCTACAGACCCATTTCACAGAGACAGTAGGACCTGAAATCACCCTGAGTTTATAATCCCCAGGCATCCATATTCATACATATATACATACCTACATACGTACGTATGTATATGTTTTCTGTATCTATTGGTGATCATATGATCTTTTTATCTGTTGACCGAGTGAATTACATTAATTGAATTTGTAATATTAAGCCATTTTTGCATTTGTGGGATAATCAACTTGGTCATGATTTTAAAAATATTATACATTATTAAGTTGGGTTTGGCAATATTTTGTTAGGAGCTTTAAAAAAATGTAATGTTATAAACATGATCAATCTGAAATATTTTTTCTTGTCCTGTCCTTGTCTAGTTTTGGTATCAAATTACCACCAGACTCATGAATTGGGGAACGTTTCCTCTTTTTTTAATTCCCTGGAGAATTTGTATAAATTCGGAAACACACCTAATATTCTGGGCAGAATTGGGATTTAAAACTTCCTGGGCCTGATGATTGATTGATTGATTGACTGATTGATTGATAATTTCTGTATCTATGATTGTGACTACTTTAGATAACTTCATGTGAGGGGAAACACACAGTATCTGTTCTTTAGTGATTGGCTTATTTTGTTTACCATAATGTCTTTGAGATTCATCCATGTTGACATACATAATAGGATTTCCTTCTTTTTAAAGGCTGCATAACATTCCATTGTATGTATGTACCACATTTTCTTTACCCATTCATCTGTTGATGGCCACTTGGGTTGCTTCCACCTCTTGGTTGTTGTGAATAATACTGCAATGAACATAGATGTGCAGATATTTCTTTGAGATTTTGTTTTGAGTTTTTGGAGATGTGCTCAGAAGTGTGCTTGCTGGATCATATGGTAATTCTATTTTTAAAATGTTGAGAAACTTCCATACTGCTTTTATAACAGCTGCACCATTTTACATTCCCACCAACAATGCACAAGAGTTCTAACTTTTCTCACTAACACTTGTTATTTCCTGTTCTTTTGATAGTGGCCATCCAAATGAGTGTGAGGTGATACCTCATTGTAGTTTTGACATTTGCATTCTTCTTATGATTAGCGATGTTGAGCATCTTTTCAAATGCTGTTGGCCATTTGTTTATCTTCTTTGGAAAATTGTCTATTTTCAAGGCCTTTGCCCATTTTTTCATTGGGTTATTTTGTTGCTGTGGTTGAGTTGCAGAGTTCCTTATATAGTCTGAATATTAACCCTTTATCATATATATGATTTGCAAGTATTTTTCACTCTGTTGACTTTTTCCTTTGATGAGCAGAAGGTTTTTAGGTTGATGTAGTCCCATCTGTCTATTTTTGCTTTTGTTTCTTATGCTTTTCATGTCATACTCAAGAAATCATTATCAAATCCAATGTCCTAAAATTTTCCCTTATGTCTGTCTTCTTTTAATAGTTTGATAGTTTTATGTCTAATGTTTAGGTCTTTTACCTATGTTGAATTATTTTTTTGTATATTAGTAAGTATAAGGTAAGTGTCCAACTTCATTTTTTTTGCCTGTGCATATTCAGTTTTCCCAGCACGTTTTTTGAAGAGACTGTCTTTTTCTCATTGTGTAGTCTTGGCACTCTTGTTGAAACATTATTTGACCAAAGATTTATTTCTGGCTCTCTATTGTTTCCACTGGTTCACATATCTTATGCCAGTACCACACCATTTTGCTGACTGTAGTATGTGTGGGTAATCTCCTAGTTGAAGAGGATTACTGATTTCTACTCAGGAGCTCTCCCTGGTATCTGTCTCTGGTGCATGTTGGTTGCCTTTGTTCTCAGTGGCCAACCTGGTGCCCTGTTCCTATCAGCGTTTATATTCAGGCAAGACAGAAACCAGACACTCATGCAGCGTCTGGAAAAGTCAGAATGTTAGATGTACATTCCACTCTTCTCTTTCTCTTCTTCCCAGGGAGAAGTTGGGAGTTTTCTCCCAATCACATTGTGTGCGTGTGTGTGTGTGTGTGTGTGTGTGTGTGTGTGATGGGCAGGGAGGAACTCTGCTGAGCGAGTGTCATGAATTTTGCTACCAGGTTTCAATGCAGTTGGTTTCATACTCACTGAGGTCCAAGAATCTCTTAAGTAATTTCTGAATTTCTTAGAAAGCTATTTGGTTCTTGTATTGTTGTTAAACCAGTGTCTCTAGTGGTGAAAGATGGATATGGAGCTTCTTATTCTGCCATCTTGCTGACATCGCTCCTGGGAAGTTTTTAAGAAAAATTTACACATGTAGATGCTGTCAGGTTGCATCTACCTTTGTCTGTTCTTGAATGAATGGTTAACTGTATGTTGAATTCTAGCTTGATATTTTCTCTCAACAATTTGAAGGTACCATTCTACTCTCTGTGCCCAGTGTCTCTATTAAGAAGTTGGTTTATTTGGCATCCTTTCGTAGGTGATCTCTCCCTGGCTGCTTTTACGTTTTGGTGTTTGTTTTTGTTGATTCTGAATTTTTACTACAATGTGTCCAGATGTGGATTTCTTTTATTTACCAAGACAAGTTTACTGTGCTTTCTCAATATGAAAATTCGTACTTTTTAATCAACTCTGGAAAATTCTTAGCCACTTAATATTTTTAATAATGCGTGTTCTCCATTCTCTTCTTGTCTTTTAGAAGGATGCTAGAATTCTTATTCTATTTCCATCTGTCATACATATTTTTTATAATTTTTTTTTTACTTTATGTTGCATTCTATGAAAATTATTCAGATCTATCTAGTTTACTAAGTTAGCAGTACCTGATTGGCTGTTTAACCCATCTATTGAGATTTTAAATTTCAATGCTTATTGAATATATGGAAATTCTGGTTGATTTCCAGGCTGGTTTTTTTACCAGCCTGGAAATTGATGATAGTCTCTTGTTTTTTTAACTATCTTTTCTGGTTAAACATTTTCAATATACTGCTTTTTAAATGTGATATCTGAAATAATATCAACATTTAAAGTTCTTGAGGGTCTAACATGACTGTTTGCTATTTTTCTTCTGATTCTTGATATATGACTTATTTTTCTCATGATTTGTAATTTTGGAATATGAGCTAATATTTTATTGGTAATTTATGGGAGTCCAGTGAAATCTGGGTCGTAGTTACCTTTCTAATACAGATAATTTTTTTCTGAAATAAGATCTGGGGAAGTTATCAATCCAGGGTCACTTTAAATTAATTTCTTAGTTTGGAGTTTCCCAGGTTTCAGAAGTACTATACATTGAAACCTTAGGCCTGTTTGATAGCCTTTTCTTCCCTTTCCCCATTTTCAGGTCAACTTACTCACAACTGGCCCACTGGAGAAATACTCCTACTACATTTTTCTCTTTATATCAATCCATTATTCCCTAAATGCTTCAATACCTTAACCTGCCCACATCACATATCAGTCAGCCTGACTATCCATAGAACAATCACTAGCCATTAGAAAGCTCATAATAGCAAGGAGGAAGCCAAAGGTCAAATTCAGCCTCAGATATTTTGTTAGAGCAGCACACTTTTACATTTTCAACTTCAATGTCTCCAAATGTTTAATAATTATTTACAAAAATTAATGGGGTGTCTGTAATGTGCCAGACACTACTCTGGGCATTGAGTAACCAGTAGTAAAATAAAAAGATGAAACAAAAATCCTATGGGCTTTACATTCTAGAGGAAGAAGGCCTTTCTGTTCTCAGTGCGATCAGGAATAAGCTTTTCAGCTCACAATGAACATGCCTCTCCCTTGCATCCAGTGTGAATGGAAGTAGCCAGATATCACTCAACAGGCAGTAGGACCACGTTCTTCTCTGTTTCAGGGAAGTGTTCTGGGTCAGCTGGCCCTGCTCACTCCTCAGCCATCAGTCAGAAAACTGATGGATTCTACAAAAAATGTCTAGAAAAGTTTTGTTTTTTTTCCCCTCCTAGAGACAAGGGTAAATCTCACTTTAGCTCCATGTATAGCTCTGACAAATGGCTACTTATCCAACCGTTAGTCAATTTTATGATCCATTCTCTGGAACACAAATTGCCAAACTGCAGAGGGTGGATAAGAGCCATCTGAGGAATCCCCTGCTTTCTTCAGGTGCTTCGTCTTGTGGGAAGTTAAAGGTAGGCATATGAAGAATTTAGTGGGTGATATTTGAGATTAAAAAAGCAACCTGAGTCAGAAAAGTCAGATCTGTGGTGTCGGGCTGAGGAACAGGCTTCTTTCTGAAACTGAGATTGGTTGTGACTTACGTTATCATATGATTTGTGTCAAAGCCACCTGACAGTCAGGGGCCACACCAAACTCATGGGCCATCCTCCAGGTTGCGGAACTGAGGAAAAGACCCTGCAACCACATCTTCTTGGGGGAGAATCTAGGCTTACTTTTGCCAAGATAATTCACTGAGTTTTTGTTTTGGTTTTTAAGATTGAAGAGAAGACAGAAGAGATACACCACCAATTCCAAACGTTTTTGAGTGAAATAAGCAAACCCACTAATAATTATGAACTGAAAATAACCAACAGGCTATTTGGAGAAAAGACATACCTTTTCCTTCAAGTAAGTTTTCTTTGTGCCCATCGCCTCTGTGAGTGGGATTCATGCGCGGCCAAATGGTCCTGTTAGGACTGTAGAACCTGGAGGCATGCTGCGTAAGATGACTGCCTGGCTTGGCCCAAATCACTCGGTGTTCTCCCCCTCCCCACCTGCATTGCTTGGTTTTCAGACATCCAGGCCCTTTGAGCACTTCTTTCTAATCTGGGCAGTTTAAATCTGATTTTTCTTTTTGCCTTAACCTTATTGCACCTGTATAAAAATGTACATGGAAGTACTCAAAGTGATTTGCCCAGATCCCCAGAATCCCTGCTTACAAAAGGAGTCATCTTGATGCACAGCAGAACTCATTTAGAGATGCTGGGAGTAGATTAATTGAATTTTCAACCTCTTTCTGTTCCTTCCCTGTTTCTCTTAAAGAAATACTTAGATTATGTTGAAAAATATTACCATGCTTCTCTGGAACCTGTTGATTTTGTAAACGCAGCAGATGAAAGTCGAAAGAAGATTAATTCCTGGGTTGAAAGCCAAACACATGGTAGAGTATGGATGGTCATTCATCCTAAAAAACGCTTCTTGAGTACCCGCTGTGAGTGAACCCTATGCTTGTCACTGCAGGGGGTGCCAGGGTGGGCTCGCCTTGGGAGGGGACTCGAGATGGGTTTTTCAGGGTTGGAAAGGCAGGGACGTGCATGAGGTGTGGGAGAAGCCAATGGTGGGCTGATCTCACCAAATGTGGGGAGAGCCACTGAGAGCCAGGGAGGGGACCACAGGAAGCCGGAGTCATGGAGACAGTGGAGAATTATTTACACATGGCTGTGGATCACAGCACCTTTGGGGCTCCTGAAATTGGGCTCCTGTCTCCCTTGGGTTCACATGTTTTCCTTTGTATCACAGTCTTTCTTTCTGAGTCTGGGTTCCTAAGCGAAAATGTCATAGAGGGTTCCCCTTTCTCTTTATCAAGTAAGACACGCTCAGCTCTGCAATCCAGACCTGCCTTTGCTACTTACAGCTGGAGCTGCCTGGGCCTCACCTCCATCTGAGAATCATGTGGGGATGATAACAACTTTCAGCCCCATCCACAGCAGAGAACTTGACAGAGCCCTCACTTCATCCTCCCCTCCTCGTTCCCCAGTATGAGCCAAACACACAAGGAACACCAGAGAGCGATGAAAATATGCAAATATGCTTGAGGGTGGGAGGCTGAGCGATAGCTGAGACTTTAGTGTTAGAGTTTCAGATTACATATTTTATTTCAGTTGTCAGGGAGACAGCTGTTATTTCAGAATACATTTTTTTTTTTTCATCATAGTTAGCCCAAATGAAATGAAAAGAAAAAAAAAAGCAGGAAAATACAGGGTCTATCGGAGAGTTGGTTAAATCAGTATTCTTCAGGATTTACTGTGAGATGGGTTGAACCCAGAGACAAAAACATAACCTCCTTTTCCAACAAGATGGGAATTCTCTAAATCTCAGGTGGTAACTATATCGAATGGGTAAAAATAATAACAGCTAACATTTACTGAGCGCTTGTTGCGAGCCAGTCACTGTTCTAAGTGCCTCACACGTATTAAATCACGTACTCCTTTCAACAACCCTATGAGGCAGGTCTTATTCCTGTTTTACAGATGTGGAAACTGAAACACGGAGCGTTTAAATAACTTGCCCAAGTTATTCCTCAGCTGATAAGAGGCAAAATTGGGTGCTAACAGAGGCAATCTGCTCCCAGAGCCTGTGTTCTTTAACCATCACCTCAATGTATCCAATAGGTGGTGGGCAAAGTGAAAGCATCCCTACGGATTCTGTCAGTGAATGCTTTGTGGGCCAGGCAGGCCTGCAGGTGCTGACCTGGCTGAGGTTTTAAGGATCAGTCAGGTCCATCTGCATTGTATCTGCCATGCATATCACCTATAATTTTGAAGATGGGCCAATTTGTTGTTTGTTTGCAGAAACAATCAAGGACCTGTTTCCAGATGTGTCTCTAAGCAGCTCCACCAAGCTGGTGCTGGTGAACATCATGTATTTTAAAGGGCAATGGGACAGGGAGTTTAAGAAAGAAAATACCAAGGAGGAGGAATTTTGGCTGAATAAGGTATGGTCCTTTATGTAAGTGATAGAAGGAGTGTAAAATCTAAAGTCGTATTTTAGCAAATGTACAGGATAAACAGCAAATGCTAATTCAGAGGCTCTGATCTTTAGCACGATTTTCGGTTGAGCTAATTATTTTAATAAGCTCGCCCGGTTGTCTTATGCGTCTTTTGACACTGGGTGCTCTGTTAATTTGTTGCAGAGGACAAAGAAATCTGTGCAAATGATGACACAGCACCATTCCTTTAGCTTCACTTTCCTGAAGGACTTGCAGGCCAAAATTCTGGGGATTCCATATAAAAACAATGACCTAAGCATGTTCGTGCTGCTGCCCGATGATATCGAGGGCCTGGAGAAGGTAAAACCTTGCATCTCCCCATTCTTGCTTTCATTCTGGAGGCTTTGTGTCCCAGAGTTTGTTCTGGGTGACCCTGGAAACAGGGCTTCTGATTTGGAGCTGGTGTCTAGCAGCGTCACGTGGAAACGATTTCTCATTCTGGGCAGGATATCTAAAGAGGAACATTAAACGATATCAGGTTGATTGAGAAGAACTGATATGAAATATTTGGGAATGAGCTAAAATGAACCTCATAGGAGATTTCTAAAGATCTCCCACCATTCTGAGAAATGGTTGATCTCTATAGACTTTTTTTCCCAGAAAAAAATCACATATGCACATATCCACCAAGTTCTGTGACTATCATGTTTCCCCGAAAATAAGACCTAGCCAAACAATCAGCTCTAATGTGTCTTTCGGAGCAAAAATTAATATAAGACCCAGTCTTATTTTACTATAATATAAGACCAGGTCTATCATATAATATAATATCATATAATATAATATAATGTAATGTAATGTAATGTAATATAATATAATGTAATATAATACAATACCGATCTTATATTAATTATTGCTCCAAAAGATGCATTAGAGCTGATTGTCTGGCTAGGTCTTATTTTTGGGGAAACAGCGTACTTAGGAGGCTCGTGGACCTTCAGAATTTCTTTCTTACACCTTCAATTGTTAAAAAAAGTTTTAGGTTTACAGCAAAATTGAGAGGAAGGTACAGAGGTTTCCCGTACATCGTCTGCCCCCACACGTGCATAACCTCTCACATAATCAACATCACTTATCAGAAAACAAGGTTTTTTTCTTTGTTGTTGTTTTTTTGTTTTTACCACGGATGAACCTAAATTGACACACAGTAATCACCCAAAGTCCATAGGATCCTGAATCTTGAACCCCTGGATTTAGTCCCACTCATTTGGGTATTAAAAAAAAATTGATGTGGCTAGTATCTTGTGTTTTTGAAATCAGAAAGGCTTTGTTTCAAATCCCTATTCCTTATTGTAATGATTAGAGACCATGCTCTCTCTCTCTCTCTCTCATCTGTCCATATCATCTATATGTAAACACACACTGAACAGCATTCTGTATTATAATAACATGTGACAAGTGGTATATGATTATTATTGTATGGATGCTGTTCTGTTGCTGTGAAAGTGTTAATAGCATCATACATTGGAAAGTATTTTGGGACAGGAAAATGGCAGGTGTATGAAAGCTTTAAGAGCATTCCTACTCCGACTCAAAAACCCCAGTTGTGGGAATTACCCTGGGGAAATAATTCAGAAGGAAAAAAAGTTGCTTTTCTAAGTTAAATCAGTAATTTTTGCATTAGATACACTAGGATACTTAGTTTGAAATTTATCATAATTATTATTTTTGTACTTACAGCATCTCTCAGCATCTATCATAATGTCTGATACATATTAAATATTTGTGAAGTGAGTAAATGGATGAATGCTGGATAAAATTTATCAATTTGATGAAAATAGTCTATCATTGTGAAGCTATTTAGGAGAGATATGCTGTAGTGTAAAATGTTTACACTATAACACGTAAAGTGGACATTCACTGTGATTGCAACTATGTAATATATATTTATATATTGTGTAGTAGAATAACTATGATATTGTATAATACATCATATTAATTATAATAATATGCTTTTTATATATAATTTATATAAACAAAATTTATTATACACAAAATCATACATAACATATATGCATACAAAGACTATAGGGGAATAGTAAAATATGAAATAATATGTATTAGATTGACAGAATAAGAAATGACATTTCTCATTTTTTAAAACTCATTTAATGCGATTGGGTTTTCACATGTGCACAGATAATTTAAATAGACAACTATAAGACAAGTGCCTGCTATATAAAGATAACAGGGTAGTGAAATGAAATTTCTACTTTTATTTGTTACTAAAATTAATGGTTTCTGACTGATACAGATCGGTGTTACATTGTTTCAAGCTTTTAGTGATAATCACGGCATTCGTTGTTTCCTCCCTTTTTTTTCTTAATAGATTATAGATAAAATAACTCCTGAGAAACTAGTAGAGTGGACTAACCCAGGGCATATGGAAGAAAGGACTGTGAACTTGCGCTTGCCCCGGTTGGAAGTGGAAGATAGTTACGATCTGGAGGCCGCGCTGGCAGGCGTGGGGCTGGCGGACGCCTTCAGTGAGCTCAAAGCCGACTACTCGGGAATGTGCTCACGTTCAGGGATGCACGCCCAGCAGTTCCTGCACAGGTCCTTCGTGGTGGTCACCGAGGAAGGGACCGCGGCTGCCGCTGCCACCGGCGTGGGCTTTGCCGTCACATCAGGGGCAGGTTACGAAACTTTTCACTGCAATCATCCTTTCCTGTTCTTCATCAGGCACAATGACTCCAGCAGCATCCTGTTCTTTGGCAGGTTTTCTTCTCCGTAGGCCAGTCGTTGCTTTGGCAGGAAACCAGTGCTGGAGTATTCATATGACTATGGAAAGAGCCCATTCTTTATAAAAAATTGCTTTTTTTGCTTGCATTCCAGTCTTACCATCAAAATTGATGATTTAATGACTGTAATGGGTGTGTGTGTTTATAGTTTTCCTTAAAAGTGAAATGTCCTTTTGTTTGTGCCACGTATGAAGTGAGTTATATCAAGGCTTATTAGTAATCTGTTGATTTCTTCTGAAAGTAAATCAATGTCTTGTGGTTTTGTGCCCTAATGGAGAGAAATAGTCTCATCAGTAATGACTATGGACTAGTGATTTTGGGAGCCCCTCCAGTTCTGATATTTTGACAGATTACAATGCACAAGTAAAATTAAACAATAATTTACTCAATTCATGTGTTACTTTTTTCTTTCTCAGCAGTGTGGCAAATTACACATAAGAAAGAGAATTTAGAAACACATTAGCAAAACATAAATTAAAACTCAAAAGCCAGAATAAAGTGAAACAATATACCAGGCAGAGATGATGCCATATTTTCACCCTCTCTTCTAACAGGGTATATTATCCATTGTCAGTTGCATAACCATTTGGATATTGTGAAACACATGTGATTATAAAATAGGATGCACTCATTTTAAGACTAGAACTTGATGAGTTTTGACAAATGTATACACCTGTGAAAACACGACCACAGCCGAGATCCAGAATGTTTTCATCATCCCCCCTAAGTTCCCTTGTTCTGTTTCCCAGTCAACCACCCCACACAACCCCAGCCCAGGCAACTGTTTATCTGCCTTCAATCACTACAAGGTAGACGGGTCATTTCTAGAGTTTCGTTCAAGTGGATTCATATAGTATGTTTTCCTTTTTGTCTGGCTTCTTTTGCTGAGTGCTGAGATCATTAGTGTTGTTGGAATATCAGTATTTCCTTATTTCCTATTGATAAACAGTATTCTATTATATGGATAAACTACATTTTGTTTATCCATTTACCCATTGATGGGCATTCGTATTGCTTCCAGTCTTTGGCTACTATGCATAATGCTGCCGTCCACAAGTCTTTGTGTGGACATATGTTTTCATTTCTCTTGGGTGGACAACCAGGAGCAAAATTGCTGGGTCATATGGTAAGTTCAAGATATGTTTAAATTTATTAAAAACAACTGACAAAATGTTCTCCGAAGTGGTTGTACCACTTCCCATTCCTGTGAACAATTGTATGAGCATCCCAGTGGTTGGTGTGGCCAGTCTCATGGTGGTTTTAGTCCATGCATTTCTCTTATAACTGATGATAATAAGGATCTTGGTATATGTATATTGGCCATATGTATATCTTCTTTTGTGAAGTGTCTGTCCAATTTTTTTGCCCATTTTAATTAAATTGGTTTTTTTTTTTTACCACTGACTTATAATTGTTTTTAATATATTCTGAATAAAAGTTGTATGTCATATATATGGATTGCATTTTCTTAATGGTGTCATTGAAGAGCAGTTTTAAATTTTAATGGAATCCAACTCATTAACTTTTTTCTTTTATGATTTCTGTTTTTTCTGTCTTATTCAAGAAGTTTTTGCATATCTCAAGTTTGCTAAGACTTCCTTCTATGTTTTCTTCTAGAAGTTTTATGGTATCAGTTTTTACATTTAGGCCTATGATTTATTTTCAATTAATTTTTGTGAAGTAACGGTTGGGGCTCATTGCTTTTCATGTGGACATTCAATTGTCCCAGCTTCATGTGTTGAAAGGACTATCCCTACCCCAGTGAATTAATTACCCTGGAACCTTTGTGACCTGTGCATGTGTGGGTCTGTGTCTGGGTCCTCTGTTCCTCCACTGATCGATATATGTCTATCATACGTCAGTATCTCGCCATCCCACGTAATAATCTTTCCTGAGGTTTGACTTGTTTAATAGCATAACCACTCAGGCTTTCATATGACAAGTGTTGGTGCATGGTATATCTTTTTCCATCCTTTCATTTTAACCTCAATATGTCCTTATACTTAAAGTGAGTTTTTAAAATTACACATCATATAGTAGGATGTCATGGTTATCCCAGGGACGTAGAATGGATCCCCCACTCCTCTGCCCCCCACACAAAATTGGTTGGCCATTAAGAATGATGATATCACACATACACCAAGCAGGTAGAAAGTGAGTTACTACTTATGGAATGAGGCTTTCTGGGAAGAACCTGGCAGAGTCCTTGGTTTCAGAGAGCCAGGAGGGCTTTTATCGTGGTGAGGAGTTGGGCTTGGGTGAGAGTTCCTGTGCCTGATCAAGGCTGCTTGCTTGGTTTACATTTCCTGCAGGCCACGGGAGAGGGCTCAAGGGGTTTCTTAGCAGCCAGCCTAGCCCTGGCTCTCTTGAGCACCCACGGGACCCCTGTGGAGGAGACTGGGTGTAAACTCCCCCTGCGTCTGCGCCTCCCAGGGTTCCTTACCTTTGTGCGATCTGTACTTGACCTTCAGCACTTGTCCCGGGCCCTGTCTTCCTCCCACGTTCTGCCCCAGGCATGTCAGTGCACGCGTGCTGTCTCTTCTCGGAGGCACTTAGATTTCAGGCTGGGTGGTTGCCTTGCAACTGTGACTTTCCGAGGGGCCAAGAGTTTGTGTATTATTCAGAGTTTTCTGTTAGCGTGGAGCAGCACTCTTTCCAGCTTTCTCCACTACAGCTGACGCTGGAAGGCTGTGTCATTCCTGGGGGACCCATCTCCTCTGGGCGCCCAGGCCAAATAGGGCCCAGGAAGCTTCCTGCTGCTGACCTGGCATGCCCAAGCCCATGCCCATTCTTTCCAGACGTGTGCTCTGACAGACTCTTTCCTGTGAGAAATGTAGTTTTGCTGAGACTCTCGGAAATCTGCTGCTGCCGAGCCTCCTGTCACTCCCTTGCTTCTCTCGCCACTTCCCTCGGGGTCTCCTGCTTAAGCTCCGCTGCTTTTACCTCTGGCAGCCTGAAGTTCTGGCTCACTAAGCTTACACCGACTAATCCCCTGGGTTTTGAAAATATTTACTTCTGATCCTGTATTTGTTATGCATTGTGCATCTCCAAGCAGGTTTTCTCTCATTGCTGCACCCGAAACCTTTCACTGTAAAAGGTGTGGGCCGAATAACCAGTTCAGAAATGGACATATGTATAGACAAACTTCCTTTCCATGCCCCTCCCTGGGTGTCAGCAGAAGGTCCCAGGACCTCTGAGCACTTGTCTAACTGCTGTATTTGTGCAGATGTGCATTTGGAGGGTGAGGTCTTGGGATGGAAAAGATGACCTCCCCAGTACCACCATTGTGTAATGCAGGACACGCTCTGAAGAGCCAGAGACCAGCGATGTTGTGATAGGTTTTATCAGTCCCGGGAGCTCACCTTGACACTGGCTTTGAGGTCATTGATGTGCAGCCACTGGAATAAACATGACTGCAAGGAGGTAAACATACAGACAACCCTCCATCTGTCATGTGCGATTTATCTAAAGGTGAACTTCACTTTGGTCTGATCACTTTCTAACTTGGAGTGTCCTCAAAAAATGCAAGTTGTTGTTTTCCTTAAAATTATTGTTAGAAAACAACATAGGTAAAGACGTCCTTCTTAGGAAGGTAGCAAGTGCCGTATTAGTCTCAGATGAAATGTGAATCATCTTAGGCAGTATTTTAGATGATGAGTATTTCTTTTTATTGAGCATCACAAATTTAGATCTTCATATGATGTCCTACACCTGAGCTCTAGACTCATATATTCAAGGGCTTACCAGACAACTCCATTTGGACTTCTCATAAGGAATTAAAATGCACAAGTGCAAGCCTAAATCCAGGATCTTCTCTTCTCTCCAAAATGAAATAAATCTTCCTCCATCCAACCAGTTGGCTAGGCCAAAAATTTAGGCATCTTTCTTGACTTCTAGATCTCATTTCTGCCATATCCAATGGGTTGATGGAATTCTGTGAATTTCACTTCCTAAACAATCGTCACATGTGTCTGTTTCTCTCAATCTCCTCTCCTGACAGTCTAGTGGTTTACTAGTTAATTTCACTGTACACACACTATGGTCTCCTCTCATTCACTTACGTCATAATACCCAGAGATATATATTAAAGATGCAGATACGATGATCTCATTCTCCCGTTTGGAAAACAAACACACAAAACCTGAAATGGCTTTCCATTTATTTTAGGATAAAATGTGGGCTACAAAGCCTTTCCTATTCTTGTACCGACCTACCTCTCCGCCGTGTCATGCCCTACTCTTATTTAGAATTCTTCTTTTTCTATGATAATACATGTCTAAATTATCTTTCCTATGTGTGGTGGGCCACTTGCACTTTGTTTAAAAGAAAAGCAACAAATAATGTGAGTAAGTCACTGTTTTATTGATAATGCATTTCATAAAATCAAAAAATTTAGACATGAAAGAGTCCAAAGAATCACCCAAATTCAAATAAATGTAGGTGTCTAGGTTAATACGTTTGAATAGTAGCTATGCTTTTTGAAATAGCAGATATAGTATTTCAAATTTAGGAGAAGAGGGAGTACGTTTACACGTGTGTATAGAAAGAGAGAGACAGACATGCTATTTCAACCTTTGCGTTCTCAGTGATGACTGAGACTGGAAAGGAAAACGAATGAAGGAGAACCTGTCATTTCCAGCAATCGACGTACTGAAATAACTCTATGACCGTCCTTCTAAAGTGGTGGCAGGCTAATCACATCTGAGGGTTAGAGATTCTGCCAAAAAAGAGGATGCTGTTGGTCTCGTTGTGCTTGATGAAGAAAAGGAAAGGATGATCGCAATGGAAGCGTTCATTCCTCTGTGCTGAACAAAAACGAATTTGTAAGCCAGTAGCGGCTGCGGCCTCTGTGCCCTCCTCTGTCACCTCCACAAAGGACTTGTGTACTATTTGAGACAGCACGAAACCCCGGCTCCCTGTCATGCCTGAGAAGTCGGCGTCCTGTGGCGTGAAGGCAGTTCCCATCCCCAGCGCTTTCATTGTGTCCCCGAGGGTGTAGCTCTCTTCCACTTTGAACCGAGGCAAGTGCAAATCCACATTTCTCTTCCTCATATTCTGTGAGCTTGTCCACTCTATTAATTTCTCAGCGGTGAGTTGATCTTCAAGCTAGAACAACGGAAAAAAGGAACAGCTGACATGATTCTCCGTAAACATTGAACTCAATTTAACATTGGATTGAATCATATGGTCTTTATTTTAATAGTAAATGTCAATACAGGAGATTCAGTAATATATGTATATTAGATATAACATATAGTAATATGTAAATATATATTAGTATATATAATAAACCGAATCTTCTGTATTATACATATTTATATAAAACAACAGAACCATTAAATAAAATTATTTGTAAAAGATGAACTATATATTCCCATTTCTTAACTGCCAGTTCACTGCTTGTTTCATTTTCAAATACTCTTTTCTTGTGATTGTCCTTTTGCACACAAATTTTTAATAATTTATAGAGCAATTATAGCATACAATTTATTTTTGTTCTTTTTTGTTGCTTGACCTATTTGTGAATGTTTCCCATATAGCTATAGATTTCTATAATCAAGTTTAAACTATTACATGAGACTATCATTAAATTGACATTTAAACTGTATCTTAATATTTTTTAAGCATTTATTGTGTGCCAGTCCCTAAGCTAAACTCTTGGCAATGCAAAATCACACCATTGTTCCTTGCTTTGCAGTTTTCATTGCTTTGAGCCACTTCTGTCCAAAAGCTTTTACTTCCCTTAGACTTGTTCCCTTAGGATAAACCCCAGGACTGGGGTTCCTGATGTTATTGATAAGGAGGATTGCCGAGTGGGTGGGTGAATATTGCAATGGCTGTTCACATATGCTGACATGTTCCTTTCCCTGAGGACTCCAATTTCCAGTGTTACCACAGTACATATTTGGAGTGTGGTAAGTTTACTGCAACTCCAACAGCATCATCAGCTATTATAGTAATTGCAGATGGCCAGTTTGGGAATGTTCTTAACATGCCAGATATTGTTATTGTTTTTTTTTTGTGTGTGTTTTTTTTCACATTATCTTTAATTGTTTTAACAATGCTAAGAGGGAAATTCCTCTTTTTTTTTCCCCCACATGAATGAGACTCCAAATGACTTCGAGCTCCTAGGGACGGTCTACTTCTAAATGGGAAGTGAACATCAAGATAAATCTATTTCTCCACTGCCCACAAAACCACTGTGATTTAGTATGCATACTAACAACCCTTTGTTGCTTTACTTTGCTTGCTTTTGTTTGTGAGTGTACTTGCATATATCTTCCATGTCTTACCTACATCGGAGTCTTAATGAATAAAATGAATATATGAATAAACTGGAATACATCAGAGGTTCTTATGGTTACAAAATAGTATATGTGTGTGCCAAGGTATATACTGGAGGTGCCAAAAACAATGTATGCAAGTAGACACTTTGGTCTCTGTTGCTCCAGCAGTAGTTCGTCGTAATCAGAAGTATCTGGACACTGATGGTAACCACTTTGAGCACCTCTTGTAATTGCAGAAGTCAAAGGTAACTTGTATTCATCTTTTGTTATCAGTATATATTACATATTACGATTTTAATATAGTTTTTCTTTCTTAAAATGCGCATACATTTTTTTGGCACCCTCTATATGTATTTCCTCTGAACTGACGTTCATGGTTTCATCAGAATATTAACAGGAGTTATGATGTTAAAATTTTCTATATCTCCTTCCATACCCCATGGTGATACTTAAGATATTTATTCTTTGGAAGGTGACAGAATACCAAGTTCTCCTTATCACTTCTCTTTTAGGCTGTGTGCAGAGAAGAGATGATGTGCTCTGTGCTTGAGCCCTGCCAGGTATCACCAACAAGCCATGAGCACGGCTTCTGTGAACAGCCCATACGAGCATTGTGCTACTGGGAAACCGGGCAATAGGAGGAAGAATTGCAGGTACAAGATTTTACCTTCTGCAGACCATCGATTTCATTGGGCAGCAGCAGCAGCATGCTTAAATCTTTGCCTTTGTATGGTATTTCCAGGATCTTGGCTTGCACGTCTTCCAGGGAAGTGAAATTAAAGTGGCTGGTTCGTCTCATCATCTGCACAGGTTTGCTTGTATCCTGCAATAAATAAGTGTAGCAAACACATGCCAACAGAGGGATAAGTTAAAAAATTATATTATTGAGATACCCTTCCTTCTTCTGAGAGATAACCTGGGACATTCGTGAATTGGAAAGAAGAGTTTCTTCAAGGATTCCCAACCCAATAAAGTCAAAAAAATAAAACAAGGAAATAAAATCATTTTCTACCTGCAAATTCTATTTTCTACCTGCAGTTGTATGTTAATCAAGTATGTGTGTAAATTTAACATTTCACGTATAGCTATGTTGCATTATATAAATACAGACAATACCTTGTTTTGCCAAAATTCACCCTGTTCAGTGTTTTTTGGATCAAATTTTTCATTCCACTGCCCTTTGAAATAGACCGCGTTCACTAGAACCAGAATGGTGGAGCTGCCAAAAGAGCCTTCAGGAAAGAGATTCTTGATTTTTTCTGCAAAGGAAAGAAACATAAAAGTCTGCCATGAAAAGTACAAGTGGTTTGTTTGGAAGATGCTTTGAAAATTAGACTGATCAGTAGTTATTCACACAAGTCACCACTTTAGGGACTCCATGACCAATAGTTCACAAGGTACAGCTTTCTTCATGGCACCAGCCTGATGGAGTTGCCCCCACGGACATACTCCTCGTATGATTTAGAAAGTGTTCATTCGCGTTCTCTGTGAGTGTCTTCAGTCACCTCACATTGCAGACTGATGAACGGATGTCAGCTACTCTTTCAACAAATGCATTTCCTCCCTCCTTGCCACATTCCCTCCTTACTTTACTTCCTCCTTTCCTCCCTCTCTGGCTTTTCTTTCCTTCATCCTCTCTTCCTTCCTCCCCTCATGTCTTTGTATTATTTCAAATTTAGTCTTACTACTCAGAGGAAATAGGGCCTGAATGTTCTTTAGGACAAATGACATAAACTCTATAATCTGAAACATGTGCCCTGTGCTGTCAGCCACCATTTCCTGGGGTGTCTTCTTCATTCTCCACATTGAGTTGCTGTAGGTCTGGCCTACAATGGGGGTGGGTGGGATGATATGGCTCAGAGGATGGAGACTTTGTCAGGCTGTCTGCTGTGATCAGGGAGAAAGCTGTGGGGATGGTGAAGTGGGCCAGACAGATGCAGGTGTAGGTAGCAAGAAGGGTAGTTTATAGGAGAGCTGCTGGTTTCCAAATTAATAAAGGATAAGAGAATCCTTTCTAATATTTTCTCTTAGGAATCATAATGCAAAAGTTAAGCGTCTGATTTGAGGTAAAAGATGTGAAGCCAAGATGGGGTCTGAGCAGAGAATTGCGGTCCACAAAAATGCTGCCATCCGTGGAGATGTGCAAACACAGATCTCCAGCTGTGTTGCCACATAGCTGGTCCTGTGATCCCTTTTGGGTTTCCCTTGGTTCTCTCCACATTTACTGGGGTCTTTCCACCACCTGCCGTGCCCTCTGCCACCTCTTTGCACACTCATCTCATTCTCCTCTCCCAGCACCCTATGCCATGTCAAGCACAGGGTTTATGCACAAGCTCACAAGTGGTTTATCCTGGATGACCCTATCGTACGATACCATTTGTTTGGCTCTCCACCCAGGAATTAATCTTCATTCGGCTTTCTTCCACAGCATTTACAAAGTCAACAGAGTCCACACTGGCTAGGTAAAACTTCTGAACATTATTTTTGTATTCCTTTGACATGGGGAAGAAGAAAGGAGGAATTAAGAGTAATGCATCAGTAGTCTGTATTCTCAAAATTAAGTTATGTTCAGTCATGACCTAATATAGTACATAACATCGTCATCATTAAACCCACACTTTACTGGTGGTTGTCAGGCTCTGGGACATGGCAGTGGGCAGAGGGGGCCTGACACACGCAGAGTAAATGCTCCCCATGGGGGTCAGCCAGGTGCATCTGCCTCACTTGCCCCCATTTGCTCATTGGGGACAGAGGGCCCAGGATGCAGACGAGACATGTGCTAGGTCCGTGAAACTTACCTGAAGAAACTGAAACTTCTTTTCTCCGTAGAGCTTGTTGGCAATATCTAGCTCATAGTCATCAGTGGGTTTATTCAGTTCAGTCAGAAGCTTTTGAAATTGGTGATGCACATCTCCCGACTTTTCAACCTGCAAACATAAAAAAAAATGAGCTCACTCAATTCTCTGTCAACGTAAATACTAAACCGTGTACTTAAGTCTGTTAGATCCATACCTAGCGTTTGCCAGCCCCCGGGTGACTTTTGCTGTTATTCTCTGAAATTTTGGTGTATTTTACCTCAACTATCCTTCCATTTAATCTCCCAGGAAATTTTTTCTTCCTCCTCTCACATACTCCAATCTTTTCTCATTTGAACTACAGATGCAGCACCATTCTACTATTGGATTGTCTTGTAATTCGTTCAAAAGGTTAGGTGTCGCTTCTCGGCTAAACTCAAGTTCCTGAAGGCCTATTTCATTTCTAACAAGCATCAGTGGTATGAGAATGTGAAACGCGTGTATTTCAATGTGCTGTGACATGAAGCCCTGTTACACTGTTGGGCAGTATTGCCTCCTAAGACCCATGGACCGTGGTTTGTGGCTCTGCACTCATGATGGTCATACTCCAGGAGAAGTAACAGTTGTGCCTGGTCCACTGCTAAAGGCTTTACACTGGCATCTCTAAGGCTTCCGTCCAATTCAAATGAAAACAAGAAAGCTCAGAGAATTAAATAACTTCTCCAAGAAGATGTAATGTCACAGAGCCAATTTCTGAAACTAGGCCCGTCTGAATACAGAAACTTCCATTTGCTAGCTAGCTTTGGACTACGAAGGCTATCAACCATGTATTTCATATAGTCATTTACCGAAGTATACTTGGATGCATACTTATTCCTCTTAATCCCATTTATGAATTAATTAAAACTATATGATTTTAGCAACGCTATTGGGATTACTATAATTATTATTATCCTATAATAATAACAATACATTATTTTTTTATCAAGGCTTCTAGTAGTCCTGGCACTGCTGTATGTTTTGCATGTATTTTCATGAATAGAGGCAGATCTTCTATTACCCCTAGCTTACTGGGATCAAGGTCGCTGTGGCTCAGGGCTGCTGTGTCTTACCCATGTTCACCATTTGTGAACAGCAGAGGAGATATTTGAAGCTAGCCTTGCGGCTCTGATACTCATGCTCTTTCGCACAATGCTGATCTCCTCTCAGGAAAAGAAAAATATGAAATAAATAAGTATGTAGAATGAAATGAGGAAGAACTCTGTGTGGCCAATCTGTTTTGCCTAAGATTTCCCCTAAAAACTAGACTTTCTACAGTTTATGTGCAATTTCTAGTTTTAATTGTGACCCTCTCATACACTGGGTGCTCCCTCGAGACCCAAGAGCTGTGTGACTCACGGGAACTTTGGTAGCTTCTCCTTTTGTGTTCTCTGTGACTTCGTTAAAGTGAAGGACCTGGAAGAGACAGGAAGTAGAACAAGGAAACTTTACTCAAAACATCTGTCTACATCACAGGAAATTAAGAGGAAAAAAAATCAAAAGGAAGAGTGAAAGAAAGAAAGAGAGAAAGAGAGAGAGAGAGAGAGAGAGAGAGAGAGAGAGAGACCCAAACAAAACAATCCCTCAACCCCCAAACCAAACCAAAACAAAGAAAAAAGAATTAAGAAAACTTAGTGTAACAGTTTGCTTCTTGACATAACACAGCAAAGCTGGGTTATGACCAACCACTTTAAAAAAATGGACTCATATTGCTTTATTGCTGAGGACACATTTGATGATGTTTCCCATGGATTTAAGTCACCTCTACCAGAACTCTTCCATTTAAGCATCACCTCTGGTAGGTGGGCAATTGTAGGAGGTAAGCCCAACCCCAAAGGAAGTCTAGGCACAGACAGGCACCTGCCTGTCATGGGAAGGCTTGCTCAGCTTCCTGTGCTACCCTTGGGCACAGCCAAATCTGTATCATCTGCACATAAGCCAACCGAGAAACCAGTCCAAACTGGTCTACATACCTTCTGCATTGCTGATGCAGTCTGTCCTCGGGACCCTAAGTAAGTCATGGCTAAGGCTGACGTGACACTGAACGGGGAATAGAAGATATTTTCCTTCTCCGATTGTCTGAACTGTTGGAACAGATCATACGCAAAGCGGGTGTTTGCTTCACTGAGTGAACTCATGGCGACTTTGGTGCGATCAGGAACTCCTGGAAAAGCAGCAGATTTCATTATATAATGACTTTTATTGAACAGAAGGATCCTCTGTGATGAAATTTTTTTGAAGAAATAACTTATATTTGGGTTGTGGAGTCTGGCAACTAAAGTTTTTCTTCTTTTTACTTTTCAAACCTCCTATAATGTGCATGCATTAATTTCATAATTAGAAAACTAGCTGACCAAGACATGGAAATAACCAAAATGTCCTTTGATAGATGAATGGATAAAGAAGTTGTGGTATATATACACAATGGAATACTATTTGGCGGTAAGAAAAGATGAAATAGGACCATTTGTGACAACATGGATGGATCTTGAGACTATAATGTTAAGTGAAATAAGTCAGACAGAAAAAGCAGAGAACCGTATGATTTCACTGATATGTGGTATATGAACCAAAAACAACAAAAGAACAAGACAAACAAATGAGAAACAAAAACTCAGAGACACAGACAATAGTTTAGTGGTTACCAGAGAGTAAGGGGGGTGGGGGGTGGGAGATGAGGGTAAAGGGGATCAAATATATGGTGATGGAAGGAGAACTGACTCTGGGTGGTGAACACACAATGGGATTTATAGATGATGTAATACAGAACTGTACACCTGAAATCTATGTAACTTTACTAACAATTGTCACCCCAATAAACTTTAATTAAAGTTAAAAAAAAGGATTTAGACAATAGGGGAATTATTGTAAGTAGAAATACTGCCTTAATAAAAAATGTCTAGAATAAAGTTCTAGAATCATGAAGGAATAAAAAAAAAAAAAGAAAAAGAAAATAAAAGAAAAAGAAAACTAGCTCAATTATTATTTTAAGGCTTGTGAAAAAGTGAAAGAACACCTTTATCTTTTCATCATAACTGGCTGCATTAAGTCTGTGTAGAAAAGGCTTTATAACAGATGCCAAGACCGCGATTCATGTGGAGAACATCCAGCCAGCTCTCCTGAGGTACCTCTCTGTCTTTTTCTTCAAGGCTATGTGGCTGTGGCTCTCCACAAGTGCTCCCAAGAGTGTGTTTACTTACTGGGAAAGAAATAAATTTGATAAAGGACATACCAGATGAAGAAGGTGTTTTAATTTTCCCTGGCAGAATAAGTAAATTCCATTCACACAGAATGAAACACACATACAGTAGAAAACACATCCTTGTTACTATTTTCCAAAATGATTCATGTTGTTAAGTGGTTGCAGCGGAAGCCCTTACCTGTGTTCCTGGAGGAAGTAGGTGAACAGGGAGCCTGTGAGCCTGTGTGTGGTGAATGATGAGATCCTGATTATATATATACCTCTCTGGCCCCGCCTTTCTATAGATGCTATTTCAAGAAATCAACGTTTGCTTTCTCAACCAGACAAACACTCACAAGCATGAGCATGAAATCATGTGTTTTCCATATAGGTAAAGACATGGTTATTGTCCAATCACTGTGCTTTCTTTTCACATACAGACAAAATCGTGGGTCTGCCACCATGGCTATCACTGCATCATATGAAATGCACACGGGTGCTTTGCAGAAACCAGTGAGAATAAAGTTTAAATTCCAACTTCCTTACATTCCTCCAGCTACTCCCAACCAGAACTAACCCTTAAAAAAACCATTCTCCTCTTGGTGGTGAATCATCTTTGAGGCCTTCTTCCAACACCAAGTAACCCAAAAGCTTACATTTGCAATTATAAGTGGTGAAAGGGTTTGTGCAGCCCGGCACTTCCCTTAGTAATTATTCTGTATGGCTAAGAAAAGAGCTGGAATTCTGAGAAGGTGGTGAGCAGTGTGCGGAGAGCAGGAGTCACTTGCCTTCCTCTGAAGGCTGGACCTTGACAGTGGTCCTCCCTGTTACCTCCCATGCCCCCTGCAGCCAATCCCAGATTTCCCCTTTTTTCTGAGGTCAGTGGGACGCTCACACACCCAGCAGTGTTAACATGCTCACAATGAGAAGAACAATCGCTAGAAACAGGGGCCATTTTGCGTGGCAGCATTCTATTTCTGCTATAACCACGGAACAAAAATAAAATGGTCGAGCTGCCAAAATCCTGACACTGCTCTGTCACCCTGCCCCATGTCAGCTTCCAATTCACGGGCTGGACAACAGAGTCAAATGCCTGTAAGAAAAACTGAGAAAAAGGTGTTCACTGAATGTCACGGATAATTCCGTGAAAGAGAGCTTTACTCTCTTCATGGGCATGGTGTTCCCAGAGGCAGAAAAATATTAAAAACTGTTGAGGTTTATGAGCTGAGATATATATTTGCCCTCTTATTCCTTTAATAATTCATTGAAGCAGGCCTCTTTGTTATCCCCATTTCACAGATGAAAGACTGAGGCACACAGTGTAAGAACAGAAGCCCAGGTTTTTACGGGTAGTAAATTGCACAGAGGAGATACCCAGGGTAGATAAGCTGGCTCAGGAAACTGCACATGTATCCACTACCCAAACTGTTAGGCAGACTTTGGTCTTAAGATGATGTTTTTACTTGTGTTTAAATGAAGAGAGCCATTGTTTTGCACTCTCCCTAGAGAAAATGGCTTCCCACAGAATCTGAAGGGGCGGGAATGGGTAAAATACTCACCCCCAAACTCTCCTCTGTGGGCCCCACAGTCACCAGGAGGGGAAGCTGGGCTTTCAGCACCTTTTTAGGGCTCCATCCTGAGGCAACCAAGAACAGTGAATGGGGAATGGAGTTGGGGTGATCTATCTCCTCTGAGCTCAGAGAGAGAATCAAGTCATGCCTGAGCTTCTGTTCCTCCAAACAGGTCTATCCAGCTGGGGTTTAGTAGAAATCAATGACTGAAAGGAAAAGGAAGTTAACAAAACAACGTGTTTTCCCCCGGAGTACATTGTGCCCTGAGGCCTAGCTATGGCCAGGCTCTTGTTCCAGGTCTCTAGCCCAGCGTCCACCTCACCACAGGGGACTGGCTTTTTAATTGAGGTATAATTCATATACTATAAGGTTCACCTTTTTAAAATGAACAAGTCACTGCTTTTTAGTATATTCACAAGGTTGTGCAACCATCGCCATAATCTAATTCCAGAATGATTTTATCAACCCTTCAAGAAACCCCCTATATAGTTAGTTCTCCCTCCCCCTTCCCCCAGTTCCTGGAAAACACTTGATCTACTTATCTCTATGGATTTGTGTATTCTGGAGATTTCATATGGATGGAATTGCACAGTATGTGGCCTCTTGTATCAGGCTGCTTTCATTTAGCATAATCGTCTCAAGATTCATCCATGATGTTCCAATTAGTGCTTCATCCTTTTACGAATAAATAGTCTTCTTTTGCACAATACAACACAATTTTTTTTACCCATTCATGAATAGATGGACATTTTTGTTGTGTCCATTTTTGGCGATTGTTAATAACGCTGATATGAGGTTTTGTGTACAAGTTTCTTTTGTTCATTTTTAAATGAAATATAATTGACATATAACATTGTATTAGTTTTAGGTGTACAACATGATTTGATCGCCACAATAAGTCTAGTCAGTACCCATCATAGTTATAATATAGTTATATATTATATAACTATAGTTATATACACATAGTTATATAACACATAGTTATAATTATTTTTTCTTGTAGTGAGAACTTTTAAGATCCACTCTCTCAGCAACTTTCAAATTTACCATACAGTATTGTTAATTATACTCACCATGCTGTACATTACATCCCAGATCTTATTTATTTTATAACTTTGTATCTTCACCCATTTTACCCCGCCCCACCCCCCACCTCTGGCAGCCTCCAATCTGTTCTCTGTATCTCTAAGTTTGGTTTAAAATTTTTTAAAATTTTCAATTATTATTATTAATTATAATTAGATTCCATCTGTGTGATCATATTGCCAGACTGTATTACATTCCCACCAGAATATGATGGGAATATGTATGAGAGTTGTGACTTCTCTACACCCCTCTGACATTTGTTACTGTCATGGGTTCTTTTTAACATCAGCACGAGCAGGATCTCAATTCCTAGCACATCACGAATTCACAGGCAGATTCACCTACAACGAGGTCCCAGAAAGGATGGAGGTAGGAGGAGGGGGACAAAGAGATCTTTGTTTATGAAAGATTTTCCCTGTCTGATGTCCCCATCCCCGGCCACTGTACTCTAAAGTCACCTCTGCCAATAGTGTGTCCATTGTTGTGTAAAAGATCCCTGAGTTGAGACAGGGTCCAGGGTGAGGGGATATGTAGATGAATGGAGTTTTAATTATTAAGGAGTAAGTCCAAAGGTAGAAGAAAATGACAATAGATAAGATACAGGACGAAAAATCGCAACCGTGAGGAATAGGTGTTTCTGTCAAGGTTGCATCACAGGCCATCATCACCAGATAGGATAGAAGTTCCTGGAGCAAGTTCCGGGAGCAAGATGGTTTGATTTGGAATCAAAGAGAAAAGGACCTGACCTCCGTAGGACAGACACAGGAAGCTCACCCTGGGCATGGAAGAAGAAATCGTGTGACAGAGTAGGATAAATTGGCCTTCAAGAGAACTTCTGACTAGGGCTGAATTCTTCTGAGACTATACTATCAAGATTCCTCATGCAGAGGCTGGGTTTAAGGAAAAGGCACTAAGTGATAAGGACCAGGAGTTTGCTTAAATTTAGAGAGTTTGGGTTGGGTCAAGTGAGAAACCACGTCATACTTTTATTTTTTTCTCTTCCTGAAAATGCACCTGGTCTGTAATTGACAGGATTATGACATCCTGACTATCACAGAAGACTGAGCAATTCTCAGAAGTTTTTGCATGTGAATACTTACCAACTTATGTCTTTGGGTGTTTTCCAAGTATACACCAACATCATTGGTTCCAGGAATTCAGGAACCCAATGAAACCAAAGAGGAAATTACACTTTCAGGAACCATCCTGCTATTTCTAAAGCCTTATAGGTTGGTGAAGAAATATCTCCTAGGTTTTCCTGAACCTTACTTCCTGTGAAGGGCGTGAAGATTTGACTGTATCGTTCAATTGCAAATCTTAGGGGAGATTTTATTTCTTCCTTTTTACCAAGAATGTGGTTGTGCCTGTCTATAGGGAAACTGGTTAGAGAAGAAGATTTGTCAAGCATCAAATAATAGAATGTCTGCCAGTTACTGGATTCACTACAGATACAAATGGAGAGATAGATATGTACACATTGAATAACATTAGAACAGGGTTAATTAGTTTTGCTTTAATTTTCAGAGGAGAATCAACTCCGGTAAGATTTAAAAAGTTGATAGAGAATTGGTCTCCTATGTAGGTATATTATGGAAAACTGAGACACATTGATATTACCTCTACCTGTCCCCACATCCCACGCCTCCAGCGCCACCCAGGACTGTCATCCCATTGCACACTTTCAACCAAATCCAATGCTGCCCCTCACTAAGCTCTTATAACTTCCCCTCTGATTCATCTTGGTGTTCCTGTTCTGTTGCCAAAAACACCAGTGTAGGCTCATCCTTTTCCTAGATCCTGTCCCTCTTCCTCCTTGCTTTATCGGAAATACAGATTTCCCCCATGGCAGCACGTCCCTTGATCTTTCCTCAGGCGCAGCTCCTCACTTCGTCATCTTCATAACATGAACCCAGGACACCTGGGCTTCTCTCTCTTTTATTCCCACGTCCTTTTCTAGCCATTATTCTTTCCTTGTCTCGATGCTCTATTTTAAGTTTCCTGCCCTGCAGCTGTACCACCATGTGCTCACCTACCATCTTCTGTGTTACTCTTTAATATTCACTAAGTTTTCTGTTGCTTCCTTACCCTTTTATGGGTTTTCTCTTTATCCTAACTGCTTCCTGTATTCTGGGTGCCTTCAAAAGTTTCATTTCATTGGCAAAAATTGGAATTCATTCTTGTTTTATTTTACATCTCTATTCTAGTTGAATCGCCTCTTTTGTGAAAAAAGTTATTTTTTTTGTCCTTTTGTTTATTGTACTTATGATGTTTCCTTATCTATTTCAATATACTTTTTATATAAAGGCAATCAATATTAATTATTGTTGATGCCTGTCTGTTGATGTAATACCTATATTACATATAGGTATTATTTTATTTAAAAGATTTTATTTTGCTTCTCCAGTTCCACCCTTCACTCTTCTCTACCTTCTATGGGCTCCAGGACACACTTGTTCTGTTGTGCAGCTCTGTTAATGTTTCAGTAGGATAAAGGTGTCTTTGGAACACAAAGAGAGATATTTTTCTCTATGCACCAACTCTAACAATAAGCATGAATAAATGATTATTAACTGCTTACATTTCATGAATGCTTCTTGAACATTCATTTTTTAAAATTAAAGTTTATTGGGGTCACAATTATTAGTAAAATTACATAGGTTTCAGGTGTACAATTCTGGAATACATCATCTATGTAACACCTTGTGTGTTCACCACCCAGAGTCAGTTCTCCTTCCATCACCATATACTTGATCCCCTTTACCCTCATCTACCACCCACCTCTCCCCTTACCCTCTGGTAACCATTAAACTATTGTCTGTGTCTATGAGTTTTTGTTCCTTCATTTGTTTGTCTTGTTCCTTTGTTCTTTTCAGTTTTATATCCCACATGTCAGTGAATTCATATGGTTCTCTACTTTTTCTGTCTGACTTATGTCGCTTAGCATAATAATCTCAAGATCCATCCATGTTGTCACAAATGGTCCCATTTCATCTTTTCTTATGGCAGAATAGTATTCCATTGTGTATATAGACCACATCTTCTTTATTCAATCATCTGTTGAAGGACACTTTGATTGTCTCCATGTCTTGGTCACTCATTTTGAATTTAGAGATGGTTATGTAATGTGTTTGATTATCATATTGTTAAGACTTCTTCAGTGATCCATTCTCCATTCAATGGATTCTTGGTTATTTTCTAGGACTTAATAATGGGCTAAGTGAGTGGTCTCTATCCCAGTGCTAGAAGCAGGGACTTATTGATAAGGAAGATTTGCAAGTCTCCTTTACTTTTGGGGAGAAGTGATTTACTAAGCCTGATTCCCTGAGCCAAACTTCCTAGCCTAAGCTATCACCATACATTTCCCATTTCATTACCTCTGAAACCCGCCTCTCTATTCCTGGAAATAATCTTGCTCTTAATTTGCATCTCCCAGTGTTGCCAAGCAGCAGCCTTCCCGTCTGTGCCTTCGTACCTGCCCCTAAAGAAAGGAGAGTCTGTGAGATGGGTCCTTTCAGGGACATTGCTTCACCTTTCTGCTTGCACCTTATGTCTCCCTGTTTGGCCCCAGAAAGATGGCTGGTCAGCAATGATGAGTAAGATTCCACAGGGGGGGGTGGTGTGTGTGAGGGGGGACATGCAGGGGAAGTGACTCAGTGATGTGCTGTCTATCTATTCATATGCATAAAGGTTTTGTCTCATGGGAAAGTACATACATCCTGAGACTTATGGCTCAGCTGCCTGCAGGCAAGGGTGATTGGCTTAAATCAGTTTCCTGTTATGATGTATGGGATTCACAGATCTTGAGATTGACAAGCTGTATCTCCTTTACTTCCTCACCGAATGAATAAAAGCTAATGTGTTGGATTTGGGGCCCAGTCCTTGAGGCTGCAGGTACCTTGGCCCCGCTTAAACTCTTAAACTCTATTCACGGCTGCTGTCTTTTCTTAACCCTGTGCCGCCCTCCTCGCTCCCCACAACCCTCGTCTCGCAGGATGGGACATCCCAGGACTTGCAGGAGAAGTTATTGTCATTCCCTTGAATCTCTCAGTGGCCCAGGCCTAATAAAATCTACTCCCATACGTACCAGTAATTATCTGTTATTGCATGAGAAAGTCTGGACTTTGAAAATGCCCCAGTGATGTCTTCTCTACATTATGAGGACCACTTGGAAGAAAACATGTTAATTAATTATACTTTATATAAAAGAATTATTCTTGAAATTCAGTACATTAAATTAAATATTCGGTCAATATTCATTTTGATTTACAATATTATTTCTAGGATGCTTATCTTTACTTCTTTAAAAACACTTTGAAAAATTGCTGAAATACTAGATGTCTGCTATAGTGAATTAAAATAATCCAGAAACACAGGCAGGAAAGTGCGAGAGGGGACTTCTCCTGCGTTCTGCAGCAGTGTATTAGATTTCCAAGACTGTTATAAGGTACCAAAAACTGGGGCTTACTATGCCTGAAATTTATTCTCTCACACTTCTGGAACTTGGAAATCTAAAATCAAGCTATCATCAAAGACCACACTCCCTCTGAAGGCTCTAGCAGAGAATCCTTCCTTGCCTCTTCCAGATTTTGGTGGTTCCTAGTATTCTTTGGCTTGTGTAGTCAGTCTGTCTCCATCTTTACATGACATTTCTGTTTGTCTCTTCTCTTTTTATAAGGGCAGAAGGCACTAGATTAGCTTGGAAGAAGCTACCAGCCACCCCTACCTGAAGTGAGCTCAGAGGCATGATTCAGGATTGCGTAAGAAAGGTTACAGATTAGAGGCAGGGATGAATGCTGGAGACAAAAACTGTTTGGGCTGTGCAGTTACCCAAATCAGCACTATCCAGTGGGACTTTATCTTCACTAGTGATATCTATGATCTATTTCCACATAGAAAGGTCACACTCTGAGATTCTGAGTTTTTGAAGGGTACTGTTGAACCCCCTGTTAATTGGCAATCCCATTAGCCAAAACGAATCACTTTTAACAGTTGGAGGAGAAACCATCCAGCAATTTTTCCATAACTCTAAGACATATACTTGTATTCACGCGATCATGAATAAGCTTGAACAGCCCAGATACCGGAAAATCCATGGACATCAGAGTATATACCTTCATGATTATCTATCTATTGAGGGTGACGGGGCCAAGATAGTAGGTATTAGGACTGCCAGTCATCCTGGGGCAGCAAATGAGCAGATCCTGCACCTGGCAGTAGGTAGGACATTCAGCAGCCTTGAAGGGCTGGCTATAATGGTACAGGGTGGCTGAGGTCATGGCTGCTGTGCAGCCTACCCACCTTAGACCCATGAAATGAGCTGCACTTTGGCTTCTCCATTGTTTTTCTGGGTCACTTCTAGTGGCAGCAGTTTAGAGACCATAGAGGTAAAGTCCTAGTTTCAAGGGCAAAGATTAAGAGGGCAGTATAGGAAATCAGCATGTCATGTGAGTAGCCCTTCCCAAGGCCTTACAGGACTAGTTTCAAAGGCTATTGTAAATAGTGCCGCAGTGAACGTATGGATGCACAGGCCCCAGAAGTGGGATAACTAGGTCCTTCTTTGTCTCTTGTTATATCCTTTTTTTTCAAGTCTATCTTGTCTGTTATAAATATTGCTACCCCAGCTATTTTTTTGTTGTTGTTTTTTCATTTTCATTTTCATGAAATAAGTTTTCCATCCCTTTACTTTCATTCTGTGTGTCTTTCAATCTGAAGGGCTTCTCTTGTAGGCAGCATATGTAATGATTTTGTTTTCTTATCCATTCAGCCCTCCTATGTCTTTTGATTGGAGCATTTAATTCATTTACAGCGTTGATAGATAGGTAGCTATTGCCATTCTATTATTCATAATTTTGATTTTTTTTTCTGTCTTAAAGAAGTCCCTCAAACATTCCTTGTAATACTAGTTTGGTGGTGATGAACTATTAGCTTTTTCTTGTCTGGGAAACTCTTTATCTGCCCTTCAATTTTAAATGATAGCCTTCTGTGTAGAGTACCCTTAGTTGTTGGTTCTTGCTTTTCATCACAATGAATATTTTGTGCCAGTCCCTTCTGGCCTGCAAAGTTTCTGTTGAGAAATCAGCTGACAGTCTTATGGAAGCTCCCTTAGAAGTTACTAGTTGCCTTTCTCTTGCTGCTTCTAGGATTCTCTCTTTGTCTTTAATCTTTGCTGTTTGAATTATAATGAGTCTTGGTATGGGCCTGTTGGGGTTCATGTTGTTTGGGTTTCAAAAAAGTTGAATTGTTCTTGAACCAAAGGTTTGGAAATCACTGTTGTAGGGGACAGATTCAGACCACGGTGGTGCTGTGCCTTAGCAAGTGCAGCTTGTTCCAGGCCACACTGCTAGTGACACCATGTGGTAAGGGCTGCAACAGCAACTCAATAGTACAAGATTTCCTGGGGACAACATTGATTTCTGGCTGTTCCTCTTTAAAACAAGTGCAAGGCTGACCATCCCTCTTCACACCCCAACTGGGTAAACACCCTGCATTCTGAAAGTTATTAGGACTGAGCGGATCTAGGGAGAATGCCATCAGTATAGATGGGGCATGGATGGATTGCATTTCATCTGATTATGAACAGGAATATTGTCTTATTCACTAAAAAGTCATGTTTTACCCCAATGAAGAAAAGTTCTGGCCAAATGGCTTCACTGGTGAAGTCTACCAGATATTTAAAAACCTAAGACCAATATTTCCCAAACTCTTCAAAAAAAAAATTGGAGAGCAGGGAGCACTTCCTAACTTATTCTATGAAGGCAGCTTTGCCCTGATATCAAAGCTAGATAGACACCATAAAAAGAAAACTACAGACAAATATCCCTTTTAATATTGAGACAAACATTTTCATGAAATTACTGGCAAACTGAATTCAGCAGCATACTAAGAGGATTGTATATCATGACCAAGTAGGATGTATTTCTGGAATGCATATGAAAATGAAAATCAATGTACTAATTATTTAAGGAATTAAGAGTAATGTATCCATAACTATGTATTCCCAAATTAAATTATTTTCCATCATGACCAAATACAATATAGGATTCCAGATCCTGAAGAACTCTAGTTTTTCTTGCCCGTGTGTGTTTTTGAACAGGTGTGATGTGGATAACGTGAAAGGAAAATGCAGACTGGCACAAGATGAGGTCTCTGAGGACAATACCATCTGGAGAAAGGCAGAGGCAGAAGAGGCTGTGGTTTGCAAACAGGAAAGCATGTTGCCCTGGAAAGATGTTTGCGTCTGGGACTCCTCACCAGTACTATCTACCCTGATATTTCTCACCTTTGCTTATATCTTCCATCCTGGGTATTTCTTGGTACTTCCCCAACTTTCCCTGGGGACTCCCCAAGCCTGCCCATCCTATCAACTTCCCATTAGCCATACATTTCTTGGGTCATTGTTCACCAACATTTATATTATGTGACTGAATGATGTTAGCTCATTGGTGCCACTAGGTGACTTACTCTGTTACTCAACCTCCTCTTTGGTCATAAAATCATCCTTAAACCCACACTTTCCTGCTGAGTTGTCACTCCAATGAGCAAAGCTGTGGTGATGGGGCCTGATACACCCTGAATAAATGCTTCCCATGTGTGTCAGTCAGACTCATGTGCCTCACTTTCTCCCATTTTGTCACTGGGGACGGAGGGCCCAGGATGCAGAGGAAAGATGTGGCAGGTCAGTGAAACTTACCTGAAAAAAAATTGAAATTTCTTTTCTCCATGGAGCTTGTTGATGATAGCAGTTCATAGGCCTCCGTGGGTTTATTCAGTTCAATCAGTAGCTTTTGGAATTGATGATGCTCATTTCCCAACTTTTCAACCTTTAAAAATCAAAAAGTGAGTTCATTGAATTTTTCTGTCAATATAAATATTAAGCCCAGATTAAGTTTGTTAGATCCATGCCTAAAGCTCAGTGGCCTCACAGATAACCTTGTACTTATACTCTGATATTGGTATTTTTACCTCCAACACCCCAAAAATCCATCGCATGTTCAACCTCCTCAGGGAAATTCTTCCTTCTGCTCAAACATACCTCAATCTTTTCTTTTTCTGAACTACCGATTCAGCACTATTCTTCCATTGTATTGTCCTCCTAAAGGTTCAATTGGTGAGGTTTAGCTTCCCAGTTAAAGTTAAATTTCTTAAAGCCAAACTCATATATCATTTCAATTAGCCATCGAGATGTGGTTGTTGCTGAAGTGTGTGGTGACACGAAGCCCTGTCACCCCCTTTGGTGGCATAATCATCTAAGACGTGATCTCTGTGATCGTTGGCTCCTTCCCTGTGGTGGTGACCTCTTGAATATAAGAACAGTGTGAATTTAAGTAGTGTTAGGTGAAGACCTCCCACATATCCGGACAGAAATTTTTAAAGCTCTCCTTGAGAATAATATACTGTTAAAGTGAAAACCACAGGTCCAGAATGGTGTCACTTAGGCTAAAGCCCATGACCTAATTGCAGTTTCAACCTTCACCAGAAAGGTAACCTTAATCAACCAGTCTGGAATTTTCTGGTTCACACCAATGAGATAATCTATCATAGGGACCCTCTCTATCCCTCATAGGAAAAAAAGAGGCAATCTGCATGATAAGAGCTCTTGCCTTTTCCTTCCCCCTCCAAAGAAGACGTCCTGGCCTAAAAATAATCCTTTCTTTTCTTTTGTCCCACTCTTCTTCCTACGAAAACCTTCTAAGCTTCTAGTTGGGATGTTGCCCAATTCATGAATCACTTAATAAAGCCAATTAGACCTTTAAATTTACTTGGTTGAGTGTTGTTCTTTAACAATACTAAAACACCTGTTTTCTGTTTCTTTTGTTTAGAATAGGATTTGTCAACATTGACATTACATTGACATTTTGGCCTTGTGATATTATAATTTATAATAAGAAATGTATAAATTGTCTTCATCCCATTTCTGGCACAGAGCTCTTGGCCTTTCCTCAGTGATTAGGGCAATAAAGGTGATTTTCGGTACGTTAATGAGGTGTCTTGCTGACTGCACTTAATGATGGGGCTTGTTGCCAGGGGAACCAACCATGTGATTAGAAGATTGGTTACAGGGGAGAGAGGAGGGTTGGAATTTGAATCAACTGCCAGTGGCCATATCTACGCAATGAAACCTCCATAAGAACCCAACAGGATAAGGTTTGGAGAGCTTCCAGGTTGGTGAACACGTGGCAGTGCCAGGAGAGTGGTGCGCCCAGAGAGAGCATGGAAACTTCGCACCCCTTCCTGCTTACCTAGTCTATACATCTCTTCCATCTGGAGGTTCATCTGTTTCTTTTATCATATCCTTTAATGAACTAGTAAATATAAGTAAGTGTTTTTCTTTGCTGACATAAGAAACATCCAAACTTGTAGAGAACTTTTATGAGTTTATTTGAGCCAAACTGATGTCATATATTGGGGAGCAAGATTTCAAATGCTCTGGAGAATGGCAGTTTTGCAGCTTGTTTTATATATTAGAATCAAAGGAGAATCAAAGGAAGGTATATGAAATCCATTGGTGATAGATTGAAGAGGCGAAAGAAAGCATAGTGGGGAAATCTCTAGGATTAGATAAAAGGCAACATGGGGAAACACATAGTTCTTTTACATTGATGGGTATAGGATAGTTAATAGTTAACATTTACAGCACATAGAGATGGTATTTGGGAAATAATATAACAATGAGGGGTTCTGTGGTCTTGTGCTCTGGCGTCTATGGTTGTGCCTTCGAGGGATAGAAAAATAAAATTATTCTGACATTTCAAATGTATGTTATCCTAAATGCACAAGACAATGGACAGGGCTCACTTAAGGTAAAGACTGATCTCTGGTAAGGAAGCTATTGGCCTGGGGTGTGACTACTCGCTTCGACCTGCCCAGTTAAGAATTTGTGGTCAGACCATCCCTGTGTGGTTACTTTTGGTTACTGAGCTCCTCAGGCCTGCCATTTGCCCCCCACTCTGAGCCTGTCAGGTTTATTGCATGGCCCCTTTTCTGTTCACACCTGAGTTCCGTGAGCTGCTATAGGAAATTAGTGCAGTCTGACTAGAGGGTCATACGAACCTTTCATTTATAGCCAATCTGTCAGAAGCAAGGTGACAACATGGTCCTGTGATTGGCACTTTGTCATGTGGGAGACCCTGCTCGCTGCACCATTTGTCATGCGGGGCGGCCTGCGGGGTCTCTGCTCCCGCTCCCCACATAACACAGGATATGGTGAGGCCAAAAAGGAACACCCACGGAGCCATAGGTAGGGGAGTCATACCACTATATTCTCTCTGGCTGCACTATACTCTCACTGGAGGCTGGATCCACACTGTCCGCAAACCGCCATCCACACTTGCCAGCCCAGCCGCCATCTTCTTGCTAGCCCCCATTCTTTTTCTGGCCTAGCCACAGCAGTTATATTAGTGGCCAATGGCTCACTGGTTATAGCTGACGGCCAACTAGCCACAGCTGATGGCCATCCAATCACAGTTGATGGCCATTTACTACCTGAGCCAGAACCTTTCTATGTGAGGCCGAGAGCCTGGAAACTACTTTCTGGGGCTCTGCCCCCACACACTTGAAGTGGGGTGAGGGCAGTCTTGTGGGACTGAGCCCTTAAACTGTGGGATCTGACACTATCTCCGGGTTTCCTTTTTCTCCTTTTTCAAGTGTTGAAAGAAAAGAACTGCCAACTATTATGATGAGAGAAATAAAAGACCGAAATAAATGGAGAGCTAGTCTGTGTTCATGGAGTAGAAAACTCAACATGGTAAAGCTGTATGGCTCTGGCAGAGCGATAGATCTGTGGAAGAGAATAGAGACCCCGAAATAGAGTAGCTCCCATAAACATGCTTGCTGTGTCAGTCCCAGCCTATGCACAGCGATGCTCGGGGTTAGGAATGCCTGAGGGGTTCCCCCAGCTGTATTACTTGTCGGGAGTCCCCCTGGGGCCAAGGTTGTGGCTGGACTGGTCCTTGTAGCTCTCATGATTGCCAGGTGCACTTCAGCAGAAACTACCAGGGAACTCTGAGGAACAACAGGTCTTACTTACATGTCCCAGAGTTTACACGGCACACCCAAAGGGCACACAGCAAGGTTGCAGGTAAAGAGAGAGAGTGTGTGGACCTCATATTAAGGGTTCAGATGCCCACCGCAAGTCCAGGTTGTCACCTGTGCTTCTCCAAGGTTTCGGGTGAGAAATCTGCTGTCATTCCAATGACTGTTTTCCTACAGGTACGACTAATTAATCAAGTATGTTTTGGATGCTTATTCTGTGCCAGTTTTGTCGTAGGTCTTGTAAAAGATAAAAAGTAAAATGAGACAGAGTCTTCACTCATGGTGCTCGGCAATGCCTGCCAATCAACACACATTAGATAATGAAAATAAGTAACTCGAGAGGCCAAGACATACAACGCCTTTAGGCTCAACGTGCAAGACAAAAGCACTACTTCTCTGTGCAGCTTCCGAGGAAATCTGGAGCCATTGTTTAAACACAATAACGATCACAGCCTTAGCACTCTTTGCACTGTGTGGCCCCCCTGAGCAAGCTCCAGTGAGTCTGTAAGCTTTTGTTCTGTAATAAGTTGAGCAAACATGAACTTCAACGGCTGTGGCCTTGTCTCTGTTCACTGTGCTGTGTAATTGGAAGAGGCAAATGTAGTTTGCCTCATTCCTGTGAAGCAACCATTTAGGCAAGTGTCCTGGCACTCGTACCTGGGATGGTTATAGACTTTCAGGATTCAGTACTTTCCAGACTCTCTGCCCTGGTTAGTAGCTCGGTATCTTGTTTCCTTGAGGCTGTGAGCTGGCACCATCACCTCAGAGAAGCAGATGACTGAGTAGCCCTTGGCTTCAGAATCATAAACTCTGAACTGAAAAGGACTTTAGTAGTAAAATCAGCAGCAAGTATAAATTAAATGACAAAATATACTTAAATGGTGGGAAATATATAAGCAAATCAAACATTTAGCAAAATAAAGAGCCCCATAAGTTCTTTTCTAGGTCTGCTGAGGCTGTGGCCCCTGTCTGCCGGTCAGCTTCAGGCCTCAGAGATGGGCTGACATACGAGGACAGGCGAGGGACTCCAGAAAAGCTTTTCCTCCAACTGCCTGCTTTGCAACTGCAAGAAAATGAGGCCTGGAGGATTTTCTCAAGATTGCTAAGAAAACAGGACTAGGATTTGAACTCAATCAGAGGGACCTGAGGGACACAGTCTACCTCCCAGAACACCCCTGGAACGTGTAGTGTTACCTGTTCTTTTTCTCTTCTTCAATTCTCCTCGCTCCTTCCTCAAGCCTCCCTGCCACGCCGTTTATTCTCCACTTAGACCCCTCCACACTGACTTCTAACTCCTCTGACCCTTCTTTTGCTGTCTGGTACATGCTAGAAATGTTTAGTATCCTTATACTTATTAACTGAAATATTCCGTTTTGAACCTTTGTTTTATTTTACAAGCGGATACGTCAAATATTTGATATTTATCTCTCTAAAAACACAGTACGTTAATTAAACTGCTTAGTGATCTTGCATTTACTCTGTGATTCGAATACTTCTCCCCAACCCCGCCAAAGAATTTCTTTCTCTCCCTCTTGGATCTTAGCCCTGGAAAAGTTTCTTTTCTTTTCAACTTTCCAAATAACACTCTGTTGTAACACAAACCTCAGATAATAGCAGCACGTAATGTTCACTATTTCCTGCTCACAGCATTACTCAGTACACAGGTTGAAAATCTAAAAATAACAACATAGCTGTACAGCAACTCCCTACTGTCAATCTGTGTGTTCTCTGGCTAAGCCCTTCTTGGGGAGCTGAAGTTTTCCTCTCCACCCCACCAATACAAACACTGGAATGCAGTCTTTAAGGAACCTGGAAATGGAGAGGGTGGTGTCAGGCTAGGGTGAAGAATGCGATTTTTTGAGAGATTGAAAAACCCAGAAGCAGATCAGCCATGGTAAATCAAACCAGCAAGAATGCTCTAAAATTCAGGGCTTGTAGGCATTAAAGGAGGGGTTTAATGGGGTTCCACAGACACCAAGTTTTGACACCGTGGATGTTCCATTTCGTTTCAGACCCAGTCTCCCACTGCTATTGCCAAGATACAGGCAGAAAGGCAGCTGAGCAAGAGACTAGAGAGTTTACGGACAGAAGCTGTAGGGCAAGAGAGAGAGGAGAAAATATTTGGGATCTAGGCTAGGCAAAGAATTCTTCGCCTTGACAACAAAAGCACAAAAAGAAAAATTGATAAATTGGATCTTATCAACATTAAAAACTTCTGCTCTGTGAAAACTCCTGTGAAGAGGATGAAATGACAAGCTATCCAACAAAGTACTAGTATCTAGAATAACAAAGACTTTTCAAAATTAGTATTAAAATCCAAACAATCTAATTAGAAAATGGGCAAAGACATGAAGGGACATTTTAAGGAAGAGCACGTACAGATAGCAAATAAGTGCATGAAAAGATGTCCATGTTAATTGCTAGTGAAACGCAAACTAAAAGTACAATTAGATATCCTGGCACATTTATCAGGATAGCTAAAATGAAAAATCAAGACAACGCCAAATACTGGTGAGGATGTGGAGACCTAGACCACTATTCACCACTGGCAGAGTGCAGCATGGTACAGCCACTCATGAAAAACAGTTTGACAGTTTCTTAAAAAACAACAAACAAACAAGCAAAAAACCCAAAACTAAATTCAACATGAAAGGACCCTATCACCCAGAAATTGGGCATTTATTCCAGAGAAATGAAAACGTATGTTCACATAAAAACATGTACATAAATATTGAGAGCAGCCTTATTTGTAATACCTACAAAGTGTAAACAACCCAGATGTCCTCTAAGTAGTAAAATGGTTAAACATACTGTGGTATATCCATACCGTGGGCATTACTTAGAAATAAAAAAGAATGAGTTATTGATAAACTCAACAACCTGGCAGGAACACAATAGAATTACTCTGAGTGAAAAAATGGCAACCCCAAAAGATTATGTACGATACGATTCTGTTTATACGGCATTATTGAAGTGACAAAACTATCAAAATGGAGAACAGGTTAGTGATTGGCAGGATTTAAGGATGAGGCTATGGTAGAATGAGTGGGGTTTTAAAAGAGGAACATGAGGAATCCTGGTGGTGGTGGAAACACTCTGTATCTTGACTTTGATAATGTCAATATCCTGGCTGTGACATGGTACTATATAGAGTTTTGCAAGGTGTTATTGCAAGAAATTGGATGAAGGATACACAGGATATCTCTGTATTATTTCTTACAACTGCATATGAGTGAACCTACAATTACTTCAAAAAAAAGTTTTCTTGAAAATAAAACACTATTATTGATATATAATTTACATGGAATGAAATGCTCCAGTCAGTAAGTTTAACCAGTTTGACCAATGTATGCACTCACATAACTCATGACCCTATCAAGAAATAAAACATTTCTATTGCTCCAGAAAGTTTCTTCATGCGCTTTCCCTGTCAATCCTCCCCGAAGAGGAACAACAACTGTTTTGATTTTTGTTATCATACGTACTTGCCTATGTAGTTATAGGTCTTTTTTTCAATTTTTTTTTGGCCTGGCTTCATTGATTCAGCATAACGCTTTCCAGATCGATCGAATGTTGTTGTGTGTATTAGTAACTTGTTCCTTTCTAACACTGTGTGTTGTTCTGATGGATGGATACACCACAGTTTTTTTATACTTTCTCCTCTTGATGGATATCTAGCGCTTAGCTCTTATGTTTAAAACTGCTGTCAGCATTCTTGTGCAAGGCTTACTGTGGACATATGGTTTCATTTCTCTTGGATAAATACATTGGAGAAGAATTGTTAGACCATAAGTTAGATGCATGTTTAACTTTTTAGGAATCTGGCACTTTTCCCAAAGTGGTAGTAGCTTTTTGCATTGCCACCGGTATTGTAGAAGAACCCTGATTGCTCCATACCTTGGTCAACATGTAGTGTAGTCAATCTCTTTTATTTACTCATTCTAGTGGGTGTGAAGTGGTGTCTTTGTGTTTTAATTTGCTTTTCTCTTGATGACTAATGATGTTGAGCAATGTATTATGTGCTTGTTGACCATTCATACATAATCTTCCATGAAGTGCCTGTACAAATATTTTGCACATTTATTTATCTTTAAATTTTTAGGTTGTAATTCTTTGTGTATTCTACATACAAACAATTTTTCAGGTATATGCATTGTGAATATTTTCCCTCAATCTGTCTCTTGCCTAGTTTCTTAATAGTGGCTTTTGATGAGACTTACAGGATTTTAAAAAGACCAGTTCTCTTTTAGTTTGTTTCAAGTAGTGAATTCCTCTTGATTTACCTGAGGAAATATTCCAAGTGTACAGACTAAAGTGTCGAGGCCTATCGAAGGCTTGGAGTACCTATCTTTCTAGTATTTAGAGTTGCTTATTATAGTTGAAAGGCTCTTTCTGTGGCTCCTGAAAAATAAAACCGCAACATGGTTGATTGTTTTTCTTGGGTCTGTGCTTCATGTTCTCCGTTTTGTTGTAACTGGGTCTTTGTTGAGAGCTAATCTAACTAAGTGGAAAATGCCCTATGTGCTGTTTTCAAAACTCTTGATTTTCACATGACATGACTTCTTTTGAAAGAATTGTCTTTTGTAATAAAAAGTAAGAGTTACAGGGATTCATTGAAAAAGTCCTGTCTTTTTGAAAACTTCCTGTCAGAAAACTGAAACTTGCAAAACCTAGAAGTTGGTAGTGGGGATTGCAGTTACTACAGTTTCTCAAGAAAACACCAAAGAGGTAGGGGCGCCAGATAAAATACAGAACACCCAGTTACATTTGAATTTCAGATAAACAATGAATAATATTTTTAGTGAAAATATGACCTAGACATAGTATAAATACGTCCCTTACAATATTTGGGATATGCTTATACTATAACATTATTAATTGTGTATTGGAAATTCAAATTTAAGTGGACATCCTATATTTTTACCTGTTAAATTTGGCCACCCTACGTAGGGGGATGACATTCATGATGCAAATGGAAACTCCACAAAGTCAACATTCTCTGTCCCTTTCTATCTCCCACACAGAGTAGATTCTCCCCAAGTCCTCCGCACCCTCACTCCCATCATAAGCTCCCAGGAACAAGTAACTCCATTTAAACAGGCTCCTCTTTGTCCAATTCTATTCTTTCTGTTTTTTTTTTAATCCTACCAGAGGCCCTCCATTTCACAGGGAATCTTTTGCTTCTCCATGTTGTTCCTACCCTCTACCCCCATTATCCCCACTGAAACCATAGAGGTGATCCTGGCTCAACTAGTCTCATGACATCTTCCTCTGGGAAAACTTTGCTTCCTCTAGCATTGTGTTCTGTTACAACTTTATTTAAAGGGTGTCTTCTTCTCCAGTATGTTCTACGATGCATTGCAGGCCAGCTTCTTCCCTTAGAACACCTTTTAAGCAACTTCCGCTAAGGTCACTTAGGCCCTTCTAATTGTCTCCAGGTTCTTTCTTGAAATTCTCCTCCTTTAACTTCTGATGAAGGCCATGAAGTACAGTGGTGATAGTGGTGCCCTGTCAAAGGTGAGGAGGTAGCCGGGGGCAGAAATCTAGCCTGCACTCCAGTCTCGAGCCCATGCTCACTGTCCTAGGCTATGAGGCCCAATGAAGAACACTTCTAACCTCACCTAAATCCTGGAAAATTTTGAGGGAAAGTCAAAGAATGCAGGCAGATGGAGAATAAATTATTTATGACACCTAAATGTTTGAGAGACAGAATTAGGTATGAGCCAACAATAGGTTTTCTAATTCTGGTCTTCAGAATTAGAGACATACAACCTAGTCACAGGAATTACTGGACTCTCACTGTGAGGTGCTGGCTGGGAAAACCTAGGGCAGAAGGAATAGACCAGAACCTGTACTTCCTTTGGACAGCTAGCACCCAAATAAGGAAACTAGAGAGCAGCTCCTCTCCCAGGCCCACTAACAGGCTATGTCATGGATTAGAGGTGTTGGCCATCTCTTATGAGCCACTTCCAGTTCTGTCATCCCATCTCCTCATCTAGCTGCTAGTGAGACTACCAGTTGCACACAAGCTTGAAATACCTTTGTGCATTTCTATTTGACATCACCTCCCCTCACCTCTTGCTTCTAGCTCCAGAGCTTTTCTAATGTCTTTGCGTGGGATGTGCACACTTGACATACATACTAGAGCAACCTGAGTTAATACCCATGGGGCCATTCTTGACCAGTGGGGATGAAAGTCAATAAATAAATGCTTCCCCCATTTTTCCTCTGAGGGGACAGTTCTGAGATACATTTTGTAAGGTTCCCCCAAAGGTCCTTGGAGTCAGGTGCCAGGGACCAACTTAGAACAATCACAGTATCGCTTTCCTCCTTTCCCTGTTCCATTTCTCTTTCTCTTCTACTTATACTCCCTGAGACAATTTCTCAAATAAACTACATGACTGCAAGATTTTGTTTAAGGCTCTGTTTTCAGGGAATCCAGGCTAAAATACTGGGGGAAGGAGGAGCGAAAGAGAGAGTCAAGAGAGGCAAAGGGTGTTATGCTAACGGATATCCTTTCACACGGTAAGAAAATCCAAATGAGTCAAGAGCTTCCTGTCTGATAGGGAAAATAACGGTACAATCTAGATCATGGATGATCAGCTCAATTCTTAGATAGCAAGAAAACTAAGATAATTAGTCTTTTTCATCTCAAGGGAAATGAAAACAAGACAAAGAATTCGTATTAGTCTTAAATATGGATACGAGTCCTTCTGAGTGATGGAAACCCACAGCTGGAATTGGCTTGTATCAGAAAACACTTGCTCTGAGCAGAGAAGGACTGGACAGATTTGGGACTCTTTTCAGTTCTGTGTGGTTGGTTGTATACAACAATTTTTATGAGAAACTTAGGGGCACAGTGGAGATCAGGGCCATAATTTTAAACCTCACTTTTCTAGTTCCTGTGTCTTGTAGAATGGTTTAATTTTGTCTGAGGGAGGACATCTTGCAATCTGAGGATGAAGAGAAAAAAAATCACTGGCCATAAAGGACTTTCGCGTAAGCTAAGTGCAGTGCAGTCAGCCATCATAGCGTAAGTTTGGGCAGTGGTATCAACCTGGGAGCCTGGGCTGCATATAACGTGGCTAAGAATGGTCTTCGGGAAGCTAGGCTTGTCACAGAGGGCTGATTCTGGTGACTGCACGCCCCGCACAGTTTTTGTCTCCAGCGTTCATCCCTGCCTCTAATCTGTGATCTTTCTTACACAATCCTGAATCACGCCTCTCAACTCACTTTAGGTAGGGGTGGCTGGTAGCTTCTACCAAGCTTTTAAACTGAAACCACAGAACAACTCCTGTTGGAGCTCATTCTTTTGTACTTTTTATGGTACAGGAATTACCTGCCGTACCAGCAGATTGCTGAAGTGCCACATAAAAACGTGCTCCGTGCAGGGCTGCTCGGGAGATTCTGGAGTGAAGGTGCCTCAGGCCAGGAAGCTTCTATCACCGTCAGAGTCTTTCCTGTTGTGTAGCTTTGTGCTGTGCTGACACAGGCAATCCCTGGAATTCTGAATATGGCACTGTCGACTTGAAAGTGTTCTTTTTAGAACGACAGCTTATTTTCTTGACTGGAGGTGAAGCTCGTCCGTGTTTCCCCAGGAGCAGAGCTGGAGGAGGTTAAGCACTGGGAGCTTCTCCAGAAATCACTGGCCATCCTGAGAGTCCCTGGGACTCAAAGCAGCTCTGGGTGACATTTAGAGGAACTTCATTTCTGGGCTGTACTCACGCCAGCAGAGGTAGAGATGAATCACTAAGGACACAAATGGAAAGGGAGGGGCAGAAAGTAAAGGCTTTATATTTCCTCTTCAGGGACGCTGCTCCAATTTCACCTACCAAACTGCCCACTTCAGCACCAGAAAACAACAAAGGTAAAGAGAAGTTCCTCTGAACTTTGTGGTTTCAGCTGTAGTCAAAGGGGAACAGATAGGAGCTGTCAAATATGGCATTTGGGCAGGGGTGTAATGAGCCAAATGGGGAGGCAGCTTAATTTTCAATCAAGTGTGGCTTTTGCTGACAACTTATGAGTTCATTAACATGTCTGAGCATCATTGAGAGTGTGCATTTTCAAATCCTTGAGGCAGGCTGACTTGATTTCAAATCTCTGATTTGTTTAGCAAAATGAAACTCTGTTGATACTTTCTACTTACTTCCTACACCTTTTATTCGAAACAGATATTATCACGCATGGCTGTGGACTCTTGTGTGATGAAGGACTTCTTAGTTCCTTAGAAGTCTGAATGCCACTGGACTGGCCTTATTAAGAACTTTATGTGTTGGGAAGAACTCCTTTATTTTTCTGGAACTCAGTTTCTTATAGTTTTAAAATCAGTCTCTTTAGTAATATGTGTACTCTGTAAATGGGTGAAAAGCCTCACGATTTCTGTTTGTGCTAAGGGGTCATCATTCTGAAGTTCCTACTACATCTAAGAAATGAATTTATCCTGACGTTTACAAAGTTGAAGGGTAGAGAGGGAGGGTAAAAGAATAGCACTGATAAGGGAAGGGGAGGGAAGCACTAGTAAATTTAATCATGAGAAAAGGATCTTGTCTAATGGGTAAGAACCTACCCAGTCCGCGTGTTGGGTTGTAAGAACTTGGTGTCTTAGCCAAGGGGGCATACTTGTCTTAGCCTTGGCCTATGTCTTAGTCTTAGGAATGTATTTCCCTGCAAAGGACAGACCCAGGCCCTCTGTCCCCTTGTTATCCTTCACTGTCAATATCTCCTCCCAAGACAGGTACTCTCCTCACAGTTTCTGAAGAGAAACCTGCTTTCTCAGCCTAGAGGGGCTACAGCCTTGGGCATCCTTCTGTTTTTCCTTTTCTCCCCTGACAGCTTCCAAATGACACATCTCTTTTGCTAGGGAGGAATTTTTCTCCCCCTAAAAGCAGACAGAAAGGTACACTAAAGAAATTTTCTGCAATTCATTCCCTCCTTGGGGACTCAATTCGAAGTCCTTCTACTTCTAGGACCACTTCCAGCTTCCGCTCATCAGCCTTCTCCAGGTTCCAAGCATCTTTGGTGGGGCTCTATGTTCTATGTGCTTTGGAACTTCTGTCTTCCATGGGTTCCTCTTTCCCTAAACTGACTGGGTAACATTTAATTAGACTAGAAATTGTAAAATATATAGAATGTCAATTTCTCTAATACATATTGATTGCTGAGTGATTGTGTAAAACACTAATAATTTCACAGGTAAATTTTCCCTCCCCTCAAGGAGTGTTAAATCTAGTGAAGAAGACAAAATTATTCAAGAAGCTGTAAATTCATCCATATATACATGTGCACACAGTCACCCAAATGGAGAGGAAATTGTCACTCAAGTTTACTGCATAAAGTCAGTTGAATATAGGATTAATGCAGACGCTCTGTTGTGAAGGAACACTGCTAACAACTAGAAAGGTGGAATTTTGGAAAACAAATGGAGAAAGTTGACATCTTAAGTGCTAGGTTAATGATAGTTAAAACTCTGTCTTGCAAATAATCATGCCAAATACCAAAGTTCATGGATTAATTCTACTTGTGTATTCCCAATAATTTTTGAGAAAAACCTGCGCCTAAAGTTTTTCTTTCTGGTAATGCGAACAAATTGTTTGAAGAACTATATGATCTTACTGTGCAGTGAGGCAGATAATACCATATTTATTAATCGTTAACTGTCAGACTAAGCCTATTAATGTTTTTCCCCCCCAAGTTGTTTAATCTTTATTTATTTAAAATAGTTTTTTTTTTTTAATTTTTCAATTACAGTTGACATCCAATATTATTTTATATTAATTTCAGGCATACAGCATAATGGTTAAACATGTATATAATTGATGAAGTTATTCCCCCTAATAAGTCTAGTGCCCACCTGGCACTACACATATTTATTACAATATTATTGATTATATTCGCTATGCTGTACTTTTACATCCCCACGACTATTTTGTAACCACCAATTTGTACTTCTTAATTTTGTCACCTTTTTCACCCAGCCCCCTAATCTCCCTCCCATCTGGCAACCATGAGTTTGTTCTCTGTATCTATGAGTCTGTTTCTGTTTTGTTCATTTATTTTGTTCTTTAGATTCGACATATAAGTGAAATTATTTGGTATTTGTCTCTCTCTGTCTGACTTATTTCACGTAGCATAATACCCTCTAGGTCCAGCCATGTTGCCACACATGGTTAAGATTTCATTCCTTTTCTATGGCCGGGTAATAGTCCATGGTATATATATGTACCACCTCTTCTTTATCCAGTCGTCTATTGATGGGCACTTAGGTTGCTTCCATACCTTGGCTACTGTAAATAACTTTGCAATGAACATAGGGGTGCATATATCTTTTCAAATTAGTGTTTTGGATTTCTTCAGATAAATACCCAGAAGCGGAATTGTTGGGTCATAAGCAGTTCTATTTTTAAGTTTTTGAGGAACCAAGCCTATTAATGCTTTTTATCTTGGACAAACTTCTTAATTTTTCTGGTAGATGCCATTGTTATAAAATAGGGATAATAATCATAGTACAATAAAAACAAAATGATTTCATCTCAAATAAAAGCTTGTCTTAACAGTATATGGTGCCCAGTGGAAAGAGCATAGGCTTTGGAAGAGGTGGGCCTGTGTTCACATCATGGCCTGTTCACTTATAGCGTGTGAATTTGCCAGCTCTCACTGACTCATCTGCAAAACTGGGGTAACATTATCCATCCTGCAAGACTTACATTCTGAGTAATATGTATACAGTGTTTGGCACATACATGAACCCTGGGATTCAGCCATTTCCTTTACAAATAAATTCTCACGCAGGTGTTTAAGGGGGTGGGTAGGAGGATCCTCACCGCAGCACTGTTTGTGATGCTGTAGAGTTAGGAGGACATTTGGGTGTCTGCCACTGAGGAGTGGGTAGGCAAAATGTGGTGAAAGCACACAAACACGGTACTTAGTAGCAACAGATTATGTTTCCAGAGTAACATGGATAAACCTTCAAAACGTAGGTGGCAGGGAGACCCGACTCCTTCAAGAGCTGTCTACCGCTGTCTCTGATTTCTCCTCCGTGGGGCCATACAAGGCTGCCTATCTCCAGCCCCACCACCCACAACTTTTGGCCTCCTACTTCATGCTCTTGTAATACGACATTTCTCTTTCAGGTTTTTGACTCTCTGCTCATGCTCTTCCTTCTGTCAGTAATAATCTTTCTACATGTACATACCTGGATGACTCTTATGTCATTCTTTAAGAAGCAGCAGGAACATCACCTCCTCCAGGAAGTCTTCCTGTAGCTGTCAGGTTGGCTGTGTGTCTCTCCTCTGTGCTTCCACAGGATTCTGTGTACACCTGTGCAATACATAGTACTCATTGGATTGAAATTTCTTCCTTCATTTCTTCCTTCCACAGCTATTTAGTGAGTGGCTGGCTGGCCAGGGCTGTTCTAGATGCTGGAATAAAGCACAAAAAACCCAAGTCTTGCTTTAATGGAGGTTTGCTCTAGAGGGAGGAGGATCAGACAATAAATATATGTAGAGTATATAGCATACACTATAAGATATACAAATACTATTAATTTATATTTATATAAACACATGTATACATAATATATAAATACATGTCTATATAATAGGACAAATAAATAAAAATATGTATATATAATATATAGGGCAAATAGGTAAATATAAATTTATTTATATTTAGATAAAAAAACATCTATCTATATATAATATAGATAAACCAGGGCAATGATGGAGGATATTTGGAAGGATGTGGGCTGGTATTTCAAACAGAATGGTTAAAAAGCCTTCCTGGTGAGATGCTATCTAAGCAGAGAGATGAATGCACTATTTGGAAATCTTTGGGAAGAGCATCCCAGAAGAGGAATAGAAAGTGCAAAGGTCCTGAGGTGGATCTGCTTGTCATGTTGAGGGAACGCAGGAGGTGATGTGGCTGGACCAGAGTGCGCTGGTGGGAGGCAAGTCTGAGGGGCTGCAGGGGCCAGATCATGCAGGGCCTTGGTCACAGAATGGGCTTTGGCTCTTGTTCTGACAGAAAGGGAAGCCACTAGAGTTTTTGAGCAGAGGCCATAAACGGTTAGTATATGATGAACTGATATTTAAAAACCTCGCTTTATCTTGTCTAGAAAATATAATGGAGGAGGGTGAGCACTAAAGCAGAAAATGACGTAGGAGACTAGTTCACGCCTCCAGGCGAGGGATGATGATAACTTTGATCAGGGTGGTAATTGGAAAGGGTGAGAAATGGGCAGATGCTGAGTATTTCTGAAGAGAGAGAAAACAGGATTTCTGAGCAAGTGTTTAACAATGATCCCAAAGTTTTTGGCCAGAGGAAAAGGAAGAATGGAACTGCCGTTCACGGAGATGAAGAAGGCTGCTGGGGGAGGAGGCGGGAGAGAGGTTTAAGAAGTCAGGTGTCTGTTTTTGGACATGTTAAATTTGAGATACATGTTAGACACTCAAGTCTCTACTTGCTGAGCAGGCAGTTAGATCATGAATCTGGAATTCAGGAGCAACATAAATTTGGGAGCTAACAGCATATCAGTGACACTTAAAATGAGAAGTTGGATGAGATCACCTGTCTGAGTGTAAATAGAGAAGAGGCCTAAGATTTAAATCCTGATGTATTATGATGTACATAGGTCGAGAAGGTGAGAAAGGTCCTATGAAAGAGACTGAGAAGGAGTGGCCCAGTGAGGCAGGTGGTGAACCTGAGAGAATGGTGACCTGTAAGTTAAAGGAAGAAAGTGTTCGATGGCAGTGAAGGCTCCTGGAGAATGAACGCTCCCTGAGGGCAAGAACTGTGCACGATCATTTTTTGTATCTGTAGCTCTCTATAGCTATACCTCTCTATAGCTCTCAAGAAATGTTTGTGGAACAGAATAAAATGAGCTCTTCCTTCCTGACAAGCCACTGTCCTTAGATAACATATTTCAGCATCATCTTTTCTTCTCTCAGATTTTTTTCTTCCAGTGCTTCATTTTTTCACAGCCATCATGGCTGTGGCCCTGGGCTGAGGGCTTTGAGCACCTTCTTATGGCATGACCTGTCTGCTAGTATGGTCTTACTTTCGTGGAGCATACAGGAAATGAACAGAGATGGTTGCCCAAGGGTGCTTTATTGATTATCATCTCGTTGGTGCAAGAATGACGAGGATGGACGTGTTCTTCTTTGAGGCTGCGAAGGTGGGCAGCTTAGTGAGAAGTATCTCATTTGCCTGAACTTGTTAGCTTGAGAAATTTTCTGTATAAATTCCAGGATGAGGAGTGTCTGAAAGCAAGGAAATTCAGAGCACAAAGATCTAATTACTTCTGCTGTTTTGCTCCAGAACAATTACAAATCACTTTTAAATGCACACATGATAGCTTTGAACTATTGGCTGAAAGGAATAGTAAATCTTCTATTCATTAGAATCTAAAACTACTGTGAATTCCCCTCTCTAGCATTTACTAGTTTCTCAAAAATTTTGGTGAGTATATAAGTTTTCATGAAGCAGTGTGCTCAGGCTCTTTAATTCACGAAATGTAATAACTCTGTATATTATCTGTGCCTCGAAGTGATATTCTGAGATTTTTCCCTCTTTCGTTCTCAGGAGTGTTCCGCATAAAATGGATCCCCTCAGCACAGCAACTGTTGAATTTTGCCTTGATGTGTTCAAAGAGCTAAACAGTAACAACGTAGGAGATAACATCTTCTTTTCTCCTCTGAGTATGCTTTATGCTCTAAGTATGATTCTCCTTGGTGCTAGAGGAAACAGTGCAGAGCAGATGGAAAAGGTATGGAACGCACCAAAGATGTCCCCATAGCCTAGAAGTCTTACATGTGCTCTCTCTGTGTCAGCCAAATTACTTACATCTTTATACCAAGAAAACTCTGCCATCTTGTGAAAGAAGAACGCATTTTGGGCAAAATATTTCTTAAAAATAGATAATGGCTTAAATAATGCAATACATTAAAATAATGCAATACATTAAGTCTTAAAAATATTCATTAGTCCATTTGAATTTCATTAACAACTCTGGGTGGCAGGTAGCTATTTTTATTCCTATTTTACAGATGGGGAAACTGAGACTAAGAGAGAAAAGATAACTTTTCTGGTTACATAGGCTGATATACAGTGATTTTTCATATATATTTCCCTTATATTTTATTGATGGGGAAATCCTAGAAGAATGTCACTTATCAAGCCCCAGGATACTTGCACATATTGTTTCTTTCTTCCATATTTTGATGCACTTTTATGATTTTCTTGTGTTTAAAATAGGTATTGTGCTGGGAAGCCATGTAATGTTTTACATGGTCCTGGATGGGCTCTGTCTTAGTGAATAGAAGGGGAAGAACCGAAGAGCCTCACACATGACAGCTCAGTCCCAGGACCCTGACAGACAATGGTCCAGGGCACATCACTTAATCTCTCTTGGGCTCACTTTCCCTAACAGAAAATGGGGATAGTAGTATCTACTCATAAAGTTGTTGGGAGGGTTAAATAATATGTGTAAAGCTCAGGACTTGGAATATAATATCACTTATGTTAGCTACTACTATTGGTCATTATCTGAAATGGAAAAACAGGTACTTGTAACTGTAAAGCTTTAGAGACTGTAGGTCGCTTTTGATGCTAGTTGATCCTTCTTTCTTTTTCTAGGTGCTTCACTTTAATCATATTGCAGGATCATTAAAACCAGAATTTAAAGACCCAACTAAGGTAAGATAATATTCCTTCTGAGTTGGCAAATCCTCCTTCATGCAAGAGCACCAAGAAATAATGGTTGAGGAGTTGTGTGGCAGAGCCCCTCTTTGGGGGCTGGCAATGTCCCCCTCGGTCTCCTCCTTTGACCTTCCTGATAATTGCTACAGCCTAGAGAGTTTAACATAGTGATACTCACAGCAATACTGAAGCAGGGTGTTAGGTTTTTCAGACCCATGAGGGGACTGAGAAAGGACCCAGAGGCTTTGCCACATGATTGTACCACCTATTTCTAGTTCTTTCCAGTAGGAGGAATCCTTTCGGCATGAACATTATGCAGAATTCCCACACAACTGTGATGGCTTGAGCAATATAAAAATGCACGTGGATTCACAGACTATTTGCTTCACGGAACCCAACTGATTGTTAGGGGCGTCCAGCCCATAGTTGGGGAAACTTCCTTTAGGGAATACGTATAAGCATAACCGCTGTCAGGTCCATGAATTCAGGCGCGTCACAGCTGCGTGCTTAACCAGATTGCTCTGTGAGGGACACATGGGTAAGGTCAGTTCAGTGAAGAGCTTAAGTGTTGGGTTCAGTGGTTTGATTAAAAGTATTTGATTAAACAGAAAACAGAGATATTAAAAGGAGTGTGATAGAGAAATGACTCCGTAGGTAAAAAGGCAGCAAAAACGTGGATTATCACCCTGAATACCTGAGTGGGATCTCTTTATTTATGAAAACTTCTGCTTTTGAATTAAACCATTGAGGCTGACAAGTACATGTGTGACAAGTGCATTTTGCAATAGCTTACAATTCTGCACACAATCTGTAACCAGAATCGGAGTGCTCAGATTATTGTGCTAGAGGAAATTAGAGAAGGAAATGCTTTAAACTCTTCTGTTTTTTTAGTACTGTATTCACTGCCCTTTTCTTCAGAGGCAAATGCCTTGATCTCTAGTTATTGTTTTCACATTATTTATAACTCTCCAATGGCAAGAAATCAAGCAATTTAATACTCCATTTTTTTGTTTACTGGTGCTTCAGTGCGGCCAAACTGGAAGGATTCACTCACATTTCGGAGTCCTGCTCTCTCAAATCAACCAGCCACATGCTAACTATACTCTCAGCATTGCCAACAGACTCTATGGGACAAAGGAAATGACATTCCATCAGGTAAGTCCATCTGGAATGGTGGTCAACAGCTTTCTTGGCATCCTCTGAATTTCACCGTAAAATAAACGAAAAGTAAGAAGAGTTGTATGGCATTTGTCTTTAAGAGATTAAATTTGACCCGAGTTAGAGTTTCAATGAAATGGTTTGACCAAACTCCCAATTTAAAGTTGTGAAGTATCACATAAAAACTTTTCTTCTGCAAAATCACCAAAGTTGTTTAAGAACCAAGGCCAGGAATGAAGCACAAAACAAAGTAGGTAAGAATTATCCTGTATGGATCAGAAGAAGAACAAAATATGTTTCTCATCTCTTCAAAATTCCTTACTGGCAGATTATCAAGAGTTAGTGGAAAGGACCCTAGACTGGGGGCAAAGAGATCTAAGTTCTGTTCCCATTTAGATACATGACTTTGGACAAGTTACTTCTGTCTTTAAAATAAGAGGATTAGGCTAAGTATTTTTCAGACAGAAAATTCTAACACTATTTATATCATTTCCCAACAACATTGCAATATATCTAGTTTTATTGAGTGTTTACTATGTGCCAAAATTCTAATACATTATAGACATTTTCATATTACCCTTACGTAGTCCTAAAATATTGGTACAAAACTGCCATTCATTCTACAATTGTGAAGCAGATTCTGATAGATTCACATAGATAATTAAGTGGCAAAGCTTGGATTTGATCCCTGTCCAACGCCATCTTCCTGTTTTTCATTGCTACATTTTCCTGATGTGACTGAGGTGAAATGCTGGTTTCAGTGACATAGCTTTTGTTTCACTGGTGTTATGCCAGCCGGGTTACGCAGGATGCTGCCCTGAATTTAGTCTGCTGGTGCAGGCTGTGTCTTACATGTGACAAGTTTTTGATTGTCAGAATATTTGCAGCTTGGAGTAGCCCACCCTGGTAGTACAGATGTTTCAGAGGTGTTTCCTTCTACTGCCCTAGAAGCATATAGGGAATGTTTTAGGAAGAGTGCAGGCAGCGGTGGGGATTAACACTCGTGGTCCTTGGAGTTGGGATACTCTCATCCTTTTGACTCCCTAAAATAGTGATCTGGACATGATAGTAGATAAATGCTGATTTGGGATGATGACGATTGCATCTGTTTCTGAAGTGACAAGCTCCTCATTAGTATCATGAAAATTGTCATGATCTGTGTCATAAGGTATTATTACCCCAGGATTCTGTCTGGAAAAACTTCCTGTTGGACCCAGCTCAGGACAAGAATTATACAATGCCCAGATTCTACTTTTAGTTAAGCTTTCCATATGTTCCACACTGGATTTAGGCATAAAAGAACCCAGTTAAACAAATGGCAAGCCAGATCCCAGGCAGCCACTTTCATGCCTGTCATATTTCTAAGTCCTGTATCACCCTCTATCTTGATGGGGGGCACTGGGTCCTGCTCGACTCTGGAGGTATCGCCCCAAGGTCTCAAGAATGTTGCTTTTGATGTATGTTACTTTTACTTGGATAACATATGTGAATAAACTAGTGAATTCCTTAAGATATTTTTGTTCGTGTTTTACATGAAGTCAACTATCTATATTAGAGAATATTATTATTAATTTTATTTATGGTGTCCTATGAGGAGCTTGAAATATACCTAACCTTCTGTTAGACCTCAAACAAGCAAATAACTTACTCACCCTCGTCTTCAGTTTTCCAGTCTGGAATGTTAGAGCAGTAACTCCCGTTTTTCTGCTTTGAAGAGGAAAGAGTAGGGATAGAGTGAATAGGTAAGTGCTGTACTGCAGTTTGTCATTTTGCTTTGAACGTTTTAAAACTAAGAATGCCCATGATATAACAGAAGTAAGAACCAAACATTTTTGAACATTTTTTGGGGAAATCTCTTTGATCTGGTTAAATGTCTTTGTTTTATTGTAAGAATACGTATATATGGATTCTCCTTCCTTTCAGACATATATACATGAGCGGCTTTTCTTGAGCGTTATTATTTTAGAATATATTGAGCTGTAGATTTTTGTTTTCCTTACATTATTTTTGTGTTGTGCCATTGTCCTTTCTTTTACAGAAATATTTAAGCTGTTCTGAGAAATTGTATCAAACCAGGCTGCAAGCGGTTGATTTTGAACGGTCTACGGAAGAAACGAGGCAAGCTATCAATGCTTGGGTTGAAAATAAAACTCATGGTGAGGCTTTGTCACTTTATTCCTGCTGTGTTGATAACCTCCCTGAGTCAGTGCAAATGAGGAAGCTGGGTGAGGTGCAGAAACTGACATAGGCAGACCAACAATGGAGGAAATGGGGGGGGGGGGATATTTTGGAATATCTCTTACAAGCATTTGTCCTAACTGATCTAGCCAAGTGACTGAGAATGAGAAAAGCACCATTGCGACCTTATAGAAGTATTGTCCTACATTCTCAGTTAAGTTTAACTACATTTAAGTCTACCTTTCACAATTTAAAAATAAACCCTATATATTGTTAATATTTCTTTTTAAAAATGGAACATTAAGTATTGATACCTAAGATGTGCTCATTTCTTAAAAAAAATCTAGTTAAGGAAAAAGTTAAGGAAGTAAAAGAATAATATAATGAATCCTTATTTACTCGTCACTCAGCTGCAATATTTATTACTTAGGGCTAATATTATTTGTGTATACCCATGCCTTTTTCCCACCACCTCTTCCAGATGATTTTGGAGCTAATCTCAGATATCACATCATTTTTTTTTTCTGTATATGTTTTAGTTTGTTTCTCTCAAAAATACAGGTTTTTTAAAAATATGACCACTACACCATTTTTATACCTAGAAAATTTCAAATAATCATTAATATTAACAAACATTCAGTGAGCTTTCATATTCCCTCTATTGCCTCTTATTTTGTTTGGATCAGGACCCAAATAACATTGGTACATTGCAATTGGTTAATATGCTCCTTAAATCTTGAGTTTTAAAATAAACTTTTTTGATTGAAATATACATACTTATAGAGAAGTTTATATATTGTATATTAGTGAACATCCCAAATTATCCATTCACTGGATAATTCATCCAGTGAATTATCCCAAAGCAGGAATGACCATAAAGACGAATACCTTCTTGTACCATCACCCAGGTCAGGAAAATAAAACATTGATTATTGGGAAAATCACTCCAAGGCCTCTCTTATGTCTCCCGCCAGAAACTAACCCACCCCATTCCCAGACCGTAAGACTTCTCTGACTTCTATTGCTATGTATTAATTCTGCCCATTTTTAAGTTTCATGTAATTGGAATTGATGATTATTGCTTAGGTCCATTATTTCATTCGGGGTTCTAAAGTTGCGGTATTCCAATTCTTGCATTCCTTCTTTATTTATACACTGGAATATTTCTATATGAGAAACTTCCTCCTCATAACATATTTGGTTCAATTCAATACTGTATTGAAAAATAAATGTTTTCCCCACTCTAGCATTCTCCAAAGTAGCCAATGCGTTTTATTTTTAATGTTATCATTATGAATTCATACAGGTAAACATCTTTGAAATATTTCAATCTGTCAAAGCCCACATTGTCCCCTTTAGTTCAGGGACACATCTTCATATTGGCTCCTGAGTCCCCATAGAATACGATGGCTCCCTTGCTTTCTGATTTGACCAGGTGTTCCAGGCTCCCATTGTTCATGTCCTGTCCCTGATCTTGACTTACCTGCTTCTCCAAGGAACCCTGGATCCTTTCAGTGAGAAATGATATTTAGAGACAATAATCTGGGTATAAGAGTGCTGATGGCTACTGGTTTCATCCTTGTTTCTAGGCCTTCCCAGGGGACATAACTAGGAAATGCGTATATTTAGGTGAAACATATTTAGAAATTTTAATTTCTTACTAATATTACCAATTCAAATTCAGATTCACAGGATTTTTACTTAATAGCCCCTTGCCCCTTTTACATGTATGTCTCTTTTGCCTCATCTTAAAAATTCCAGTTTTCAGTGTCACCAATATTATTGCACAATGACTTCATTCAACCATATATACAGTCTCAAAATAACAACACTAATAGAACAACCAACAATAGTAGCTTAAGATCTTTTTTGAAGTTCTTTTTGTTCCGAGGGCATACCCCACTAGACACATAAAGTCAAATTACCGTTTTGAAATAATCCCTTTCTGTGTGGTTGTGCCACCAACATTGTATCATTAATTTCTGAAGTCTTGGAATATAGATAATTATATTCCCTGATATGTGAGAGAATCAAGTTTATTAAATAACAAATTAAAATTAGGGTGAAATAACAACAAAACATGAAATTAGAGCTAATTGTATTTATGAAGAGCATGTTAGTAATATAAGTTAGTAATAGAAGATAAATACTTCTCTGAATATAAATACCATGTTTTCTAACATATTTGTATCTAATATCACTTAACTATTGAGCTCTCAATAGTATCTTGTTGACTGACAGCCTGGTGCATGTTGTTCAAGTTTAAAAATAGGTGACCAGATTAAAATATATATATATATTCAATTCTAAGTTAGAAAATGCTTGGAAAGGTCTACTCATTTTTCAGATCTGTTAATTTATTTAGAATAGCAGAAGAAAATGTGTTTTATCTCTTTGCCAACTCTGACCCACTGCTAATGGCTGCCTGGGAACTCGGTGTTGAGAAAGAGTCTGAGGCTTAAACTAAATTTACCTGGAAAGGCCCACAAGTGAGTCAGTAGGATGTTAACTCCAGGATGGTAAGGAGTTTCGTCTGTTCAGTTTAGTGTTCGAACCTCAGTTTAGTGTTCGAGCCTCAGTTTAGTGCTGCAGCACCTAGAACAGTGCCTGGATCACAGAAGTCTCTTAAAATAGTTTTAACATAAATGAATAGATTGACTGGTGTTGTCTGCCATGCATGTGTGTGCATTAGGGACCCACATGCTGTATATTTATTTAAAATATTAGTTTTATTTAATCCTTCATTTATATATTTATTTACCCATTTATTCAAAGTATGTGGGTGGGGCACTTAATGTTAGCTATTGTTATCACATACTAGGTATTGTGTTAGGCCCAGAAATTCAATGAAAATTAAAACTCTCATCAAGTTGAGAGCCCGATGTTCCAGATTTCCTCATGTTGCACATTGTATGACAGATTACATTCCAAAAAACGTTTTCATAAATTGCAATGAACCCAAATGCACCGAGAAGGATCCATGTTCAATTTTGATCAGTATGAAACAAGTAACTGCTGGGATATTTTTTAAATCTTGATTTTCAGATACATATTTAGTTCAAGTATTGGTATTTCCTTATGATACAGTAATGTTAGTAGTACATTGAAAGAATGAACGAATCTTTTGAATACTTAACATATTTGTGTGGTGAGGTGCTGGTAAGTATTAAAGCCTGATAAATATTAAAGGGAAGCCATAAGAAATTATTAAAGAACTTTCTAAACAAGCAGTGATGTATAAGAAAACATTGGCTATAACTAGCTAATGAGACAAATTGATCCATAGTGAATATGCTAGCTACACCTTGGATGCCATCTTTTGATTAGAAATAACAAAGCATAAAAAGTTTTTGAAACAAACTTCATATGACAAGGACAGACTTTATGGCTAAGAGATAAAAGATTTCTTCTGGAATCTAGAATGTACAATTAGCCTTAAAAAGAAATGGTTCCAAATTTCTTGTGACTATTCAACTGTTTATCATCAATAAGTTCAAATCCAAAAACATTACCTACTATTGTTATTTATTTTTACAAGGAAAAATCACAAACCTCTTTGGAGAGGGCACTATTGACCCTTCCTGTGTAATGGTCCTGGTGAATGCCATCTATTTCAAAGGACAATGGCAAAATAAATTTCAGGAACGAGAGACGATTAAAACCCCGTTTCAGCTACGTGAGGTACGTATTTCATTTTCAGATCGATGATAAAGTTTTGAGAATGCAGTACTTGTTTAAGGACAATTTGGAAAGTATTAGTGAAAATACAGGTCTAGGTTTCCACAGGTTCCTTTAATTGTATTTTCTATGAATTTTATTTTTATTTTTCCTTATGAAGTGAGAGTAACCTTTCTCCCTAGGCACCTAAGTGGAGGCTTCAGACACTGGAGTGCCCTGGAAGAGAAGAAAGCCTGTTCCTTTCTTACTGTTCTCCTGTGTGTGCATTTTCCCCATAAATACTCTGGTTCTTTCCTCTAGCAGCACAATGAAACAATTATTCTTCCCCTACATAGTCTCTAATTGAAATAAAAAAGGAAATGATCCTATGATATCATTTTCCCACATAATTCATTTTACCTGGAATCCCTGGCTTTGTTTTGGCAAACAGATATATAAGGTCTGACAATTAAGTTCACGAACTCATCCTAGAAAAAGTGCTACATACCTCACTGCTGAATATCACTATGGTCACCTTCAAAGTACTCCCCTTGGGAAGCTATGCACCGATGCCAGCGCCTAGTCCATCCTTCAAAGCAATTTTGGAACTCTCTCTGGAATGGCCATCAGAGCTGTCATCGTATTACCCTTGATGTTCTGAATGTCATCAAAATGTCTCCCTTTCAATATTTCCTTTATCTTCAGGCAAAGAAAGAAGTCACCGGAGGCCAGATCAGGTGAGAAGGGAGGGTGTTCCAATACAGTTATTTATCTACTGCCTAAAAACTCCCTCACAGACAGTGCTGTGTGTGCTGGTGCATTGTCGTGATGCAAGAGCCATGAATGGTTGGTGAAAAGTTCAGGTCATTTAACTTTCACGCCGCCTTTCCAGCACTTCCAAATGGTAAACTTGGTAACTGTTTGTCCAGTTGGTACAAATTCATAATGAATAATCCCCCTGATCTCAAAAAAGGTTAACAACATCGTTGCAACAAGTTCGCAATTTTAATTGTCAGACCTTGTATTATTGTTTTTTATTACTATGCATACTATTTGAATTATGTAAGCTCTAACAAGGATTTATTTTGAAATTTAAAAAAATCACAATCTTTGCAAAGGAAAGTAATAATAGGTGTATTTTGTAGTTTATATTTTACCCAGGCCTTTAGAGTGTAAATGCAGATATTTACCATCTGCAAGAAAATCAGTATACATGTATGTGCATACACACATGTAAGTGCCATCTATTTACAATCTTTTTTTTTAAAAAAAAAACAGGGTAAAAGTGTAATTGTGGAAATGATGTATCAAACCGGAACATTCAAACTGGCCTTCATAAAGGAGCCTCAGATGCAAGTTCTTGAGCTGCCCTATGTTAACAAGAAACTAAGCATGATTATTCTGCTTCCAGTAGGCACGGCTACTCTTGAACAGGTAACGCTACAAGACTGCTAACATGCAGTGGAAGTATGCGTGCATGTGCGCGCACACACACATGCTCCCCCCACATGCATGTATCCCATGATGTCAGGACAGCCGGTCACTAATTCAATCCTGCTCCAGGTTAAGGGGTTTTGCCCCAGGGGGCTGTGAGAGGAAAGGAGGAACACCTGGTTCCTGTCTTCAGGGTTATGTATTTTTAGAGAGAACAATCTATTCCTACATAGAATCAGCCAAAGTGCCATATTGTACAAATATACACACGCATTGGTCCTTTGACACTTGGGAAAAACATCTTTGTATAGTAAGGAAACTGTAAAGCCGGTTGGGCTCCCAGTCTACAGAAATCTGATGAGGCCATCTTCTTTTCAGGAGGAGTACTGCTGGTCCAAAAGTGACATGCTTTCGTGGGCTAGCCACCATTTTCAGTGTCCTGGTTTTTTGGCGAAATCAGTGCCACAGCCACAGAGAAGAGGTCATGGTGGTGGCGGGGCTTTGGGTCTAACCCTCTCTTCTTGGCTGCAGTCACAACTGCCTAGCACAGAGCAGACCAGCCACTGGTATGGAGGGACCTCTCCTTCTCCCCTCTCTTGCTGGGACCATCCAGAGCTCTGCAAGGGTGACAGTTTCTTAGACCAGCTGAGCTTCCAGGGTCTCGTGGATGTTGACATACACACATGGATGTTGTTCTAACCAGAGCAGAGAGCGTGTGCAAATGTGTTAGAAGCATGGGGCAGTGAGATGGGGCTGTGTCATAGAGTCATGGCAACTTTGATTAGGGCTGACAAGGACGAAAGGGAAAGATACTTAGGAAGAGAAACTGCCTTTATAGTTCGTGTCTGCTTTTATATTGTCAGGGTGGTGAGAAGGGGACAGAAAAGTTTTCAGCTCTTGTAGCAGAAGAATGATGTGGCTTGACACGTCGGTTTGGAGCTGTGGGGAGGCTTGTCGAGAGTTTCACATGCTCAAGGGCGGAAGTCTGAAGAGTTTACAAAAACGTATAGAACTGGCTGGCGAGTGAGAAGTGAGGGTTGGGAGGCCATTTGGGAAATTTGAGTACAGATGGGGGCGTTGAATTCAGGGCTTTTAGACTTCAGCTTCAGGAGTACAGACAGGAGGGGATTAAAACAGAGTGGAACAAAGGGATCCTGGCATCATGGGAGCCAAAGGAGAAATAAGTCCACCAAGGAGGGCGCCAGTAAATGTCTCAGATATGAGAACCAAGAAGAAATGGGTGAGTTCATCCAGGCAACGGGAACATAATGACTGTGGAGGCAATAGAGGGAATTTAGGTGAAGCTTACACGCTGAGGAAATTAGGCAAAAGAGTGTAGGATACACAATGGAGAAGTTTAATTATGAAATATCCATGAGAAGTAGACAATAGAAAGGGGAAGATGTGGTTGAATGCAAGATTTATTTATTTATTTATTTATTTATTTATTTATTTATTTAAGGTATAACTTGAGAATAATTTAAAGGTAGAAAAGAACTCGGTGAAATTGAGTCACTTGCCCCAAGAATTATAAAACAAACAACATTTAATGCAGAGGTCGTGTGTTTGGTTCATGTGGGCTCATCTGTGTTTTGTCTTTTAGGTAGAGAAGCAGTTGAACGTGAAGACGTTTTATGAGTGGACCAGCACTTCCAACATGATGGAAAGGGATGTTGAAGTCCATATGCCCCGATTCAAACTGGAAATCAAGTATGAGCTGAATTCCCTGCTGAAATCCCTTGGGATGACAGATATCTTCAACCTGATCAAAGCTGACCTTTCTGGAATATCCCCAGCCAAGGGCTTGTATTTATCAAAGGTCATCCACAAGTCTTATGTGGATGTCAATGAAGAAGGCACTGAGGCAGCAGTAGCCACTGGGGACAACCTTGCCGTAAAAAGACTCCCCATTCGGGCTCAGTTCATGGCGAACCACCCCTTTCTGTTCTTCATAAGGCACATTGACACCAACACCATCCTCTTCTGTGGCAAGCTCTCCTCTCCCTGAGCAAATAGGGTTGAGCAAGGCTCAGAGTCAAAGGGGAGCTGCAGGGACAAACCCGTGACTAAGAGCAGTTCATACCTCACACATCTCTGTCTCAGTTTGCTTGTCTGCAAAATGGATCTAGGATCTCTCCCAACTTATTCCATGAGTTAGTGAACACCAAGATTATGGTAATCATGGAAAAAGGTATATCTACAAAAAAAAAAAAAGCTTTTTCTGGCTGTCTTATCTTTGGGACCTCATTGGAGTGTTGTCTGGGTGACGTGATTAAGTCATTGAGAAACATTTTAAAGAATTACATTTTCTTGACTTGTCTGTATCAGCGAGCTCTTGAATAAGTGATTGCTCTACCTTTACAAAACGAATTTAAGGGCTTCAGCTTTGTTAGGATTTTAAAATATAATTTTCTTTGCATGTGTAAATATAACATCATGTATTTTAGTTCAAAATTCTATATTGACTGTAATAAATTCATGACATTTCTTAAGTTCTTTGAAGACTTGTAATATTTGGCAGCAATTAAATGACCTATGAAAGGAGACTTTGAATAAGAAGAACTTTAATCCAGTGAACATTTTAGTGGAATTTTTGGCCAAATTTTTGTCAGATCCCAAATTGAGCAAATTGAACAATAAATCCTCTTTACCTTCCTCCCTCTTTCCCTCTTTTCTTCCCTCCCTCCCTCTCTCTTTCCCTTCCTTCCCTCTTTCTTTTCATCCTTCCTTCTTTCTTTCCCATAATGCACTGAGCAAAAGTTTGGAATAGTAAGACAGAAATCAGAAGATTTTTATTTAAAAATATTAAAATAAAATAAAATTTAAAAAAGTCTCATTTTCTACCCAAGAAAACTATCAAGTAGTAGTCAGGTAATAGTGGCCATAATACATTTACTGCTTCCTCAGTGCCCTCTCACGGAATGCTTTCTTCCCGAACTCAATCAGAGGTCTGGATAGAGCAGAGGAGCCCCTCAGTTTCACTCCCTCACCCCATCTTAGAGGAGGTGGTCCACAGTTGGCTGGCCATTGCTTCCCTCTGGAGGTGATTGGCCTATCTCTTTTTTTATTGACAATGGTGGCCGCTGATAATGGCTTTTCCTTTCCTGTCAGGGCACTGAGGATGGGCTTACTTTATTCTGTAATAATAAAGATAATATAAAGTAGCAAGCAAGCAACAACTTCAGCGAAGTTTAAAACTGAAGAATATCTCCTTAAAACAGCACATAAAATTGCCTTGTAGCACTGGGATGGCTGTCGTGTTGCACATGCCCTCCTAGTGATCATTTACCAAACCCATTTGTCACAGGGCATAAACCTAGAAGCCATTCTGGCTGACTTCTAAGCATCCTCAGGCACAGTAGGTTTAATTGTGGTACAATGGAGCGACATGAAGCTACAATGGTGGGGGTGGAAAAAGTGAGAGTTGTTTCTTGGCATCTACTTTTCACTTTAAACGTGCTGAAGAGACAACAAATGAAAACTATCTATTGAATGCTGGAACTTTCTCCATGACACCTGGCATGTGCTGTCGCAGTTCAGAGACACCACATAGACCGGGCACCCTGGGCGTGACCAAGGCAGAGCTGTGTGGCACTTGGCTTGGCCTCCATTCCTTGAAAAGCCTCCGAGTGAATGTCCAGTCACAAGCAGCGGTCTCAGGACATCAAAGTCCCCTTGAAGGGATAGCAACTGAGCTGAAAAGTCACAATTTAGAGTCAAAGCTGGGATTAATTTTTGTAAAGGGGACTTCAAAAGCATCAGTGCCAGTATGGGCAGTGATCAAGGACTTGGAGAGACCCTGCTAAGCCAGCCTCTGAGTGTGGTGGCAGGAGTGGAGCTGGAGTCACACTGACTCTTTGTAGGTGGAGGCAGGAGCTTTTAGGGCACCAAGTACTAGGGTGGGGAGAACAGCTATTTTCACGTGTTCAAAGAACTAATGTGACATGTCAGTTATAGCTCAGTGAAAGAATTGGGCAAAGCACATGGATACACGCTTTTCCAAAGAAGATATACAAATGGCCAACAGGTACATGAAAAGGTGCTCAACATGACTAATCATCAGGGAAACATCAATCAAAATGACGATGAGATATCACCTCACAACTATTAGGAGATATATATATATATTATGTACAATAATATATAAAAATATATATTATATATATGTACATATATACATATATGTGTACATATATATACATATGTTGTGTGTGTGTGTATATATATATATATATATATATATATATATATATATATATGTAAGTGTTGGTGAAGGTGTGAGAAAAGGGGAACACTTGTACTCTATTTGTGGGAATTTCAATTGGTGCAGCCACTATGGAAGACAGTATGGAGGTTCCTCAAAAAATTAATAATAGAACTACTATATGACCCAGCAAACCTACTTTTGGGTACATATCCAAAGGAAACAAAATCAACATCTTGAAGAGATAGCTGCACTCCCATGTTCTTTGAAGCATTACTCACTATAGCCAAGACACAGACGCAACCTAAGCATCCAGAGCCGGAATTATTCTGTGTGATACTGTAATGGAGGCTACATGTCATTATGCATTTGTCCACACCCATTGGATATACAACACAAAGAGTGAACTCTAAGGTAAATTATGGAATTTAGTTAATAATACTGTTTTAATTAATTACTAACTTAATAAATCATCATAATAATATTGGCTCATCATTTGTCACAAATGTATCACACCAGTGCTGGATATTAATAATAGGGAAAACTTTGCGGGGGGTGGGGGATGAGGGATGTATATGGGAAGTCTGTACTCTCTTCTCAATTTTTCTGTAAACATAAAAGTTCTCCCCAAAGCTTAAAGACTATTAATTGAAAAAAAGGAATAAAAGAAAAGAAATAGGGGAGAAAGTAGGGAGACAGAGCTCCTTAACCAGGATTTTAAAAAACAAAAATAGTCTCTACTTTTTTCTCAGATATTCTCTATTTTGTTTTTATTTCTATTGTTTTTATTCCTTCTGGTACTTGAAAGTTCTTCTAGTTTATCAGTGATCTTTTTTCCCCTTCTTATTGTGAGAACACCAAGCCTGCAGCTCGGTGTTTGGTGCCTACGATGTCACCGTGACTCAGACAAAATTGCTGCTCTCCTAACAACCTTGTCCACACGTTAATGTACAGGGAAGCCTGACACACCCTCGCCCCTCCAGGGGCAGTCAATGGCATCAAACCAGATTCTGAGTCATGGTGCATCAATGGCGGGCGGGGGGTAGAAATCAACTTCTATGGGGTCTCTCCTCCATGTTAAATTGCTGCAATTTTAAAAGACAAATTAAAAAAATAAATAAGTCACTGTTTGGGCAGTGATACAGTGAAAGGTTTGTCTGTGTACTTGCCAATAAGTCTAGTTTTATTTTTTCCTTTGTTTATTTTAGATCTGCCTTTCTTTTGTTTTCTTTTTTTTTTCCCCTCAAAAATTGTTAAGAGCAGAATGAAATGGTGGAAATGGAGACTTAATGGAGACCACTCTTGGGGGGGATATCGAAAATCCCCTCCCCCAAATTTCTGCACTTGAGGAATCTACCTCCTTCCCCACATGCTGTGCCTTGACGGATGCGGATTCATGGAATGACAAAAATTTTGGTATTACTGGCTCAGTCCTAGTGTGGAGACAGAATCGCAGAGAGCAGTTTCCAGGTTCTCGATCTCACGTGGAAAGGTGCTGGCTCGTGTAGTAGATGGCCATCAGCTGTGACTAGGTGGCCATCAGCTGTGACCCGTTAGCCGTTAGCCACTAATATAATTGCCATGGCTGAGCTAGCAAGTGCAGGTTGCAGTTAGCAAGGGGTTGGTTGGTTGGTTGGCAGAGAAGCGGATGGCGGATTGTAGATCATGTGGCTCCTGCTTCCTGTGTCTCCAACCCAGCCGTCAGCGAGAATGTAGTGGTATGACTCCCCTATCTATGGCTCCATTGGTGTTCCTTTCTGGTCTCATCATATCCTGTGTTCTTGTGCGGGGAGCAGGACCAGAGATCCCGCATGACACCTGGCTTACTTCTGTTGTCCTTATGTAATAATCAATAGCTTCCCATTTCACTCTCAAAAAATGTCCTGGTTTGGATGATAAGTTATATATTTTCCCTATCTTAGTACTACTGGCTATTATGCCATGGTCTGAGGTCATTCTATTGGCCATTAGTTATCAAAGGCATCAGAAAATTGACTGCTGGGAGGAGGCCCCAGTTCTCCTGGCAATAATAATCCCATGGTACTCTACCAGCCCCTACTTGCTTTAGAATTCCCATATGTCATGCAGGGTGGCATGTGGGGTGTCAGTTCCTGCTCCCCACATAAGAACGCAGGACATGGTGAAGCCAAAAAGGAACACCCACGGAACCACAGATAGGGGAGTCATACCACTATATTCTCGCTGGCGGCTGGGTTGGAGACACAGGAAGCAGGAGTCACATGATCCGCACCCTGCTGTCCACTTCTCTGCAATCTGCAACCCGCACTCCACCATGCGAACTGCAATCTGTGCTTGCCAGCCACCATCTTCTTGCTAGCCCCCATTTGCTGCTAGCGTGGCCATGGCAGTTATATTAGTGCCCAATGGCTTACTGGTTACAGCTGACAGCCAACTAGCCACAGCTGATGGCCATCCAATCACAGTTGATGGCCATTTACTCCCTGAGCCAGCACCTTTCCACATGAGGCCGAGAGCCTGGAAATTGCACTCCTGGCTTTGTCCCCACACCATATTTCTTTGATTCTCAGGTGGCACTTGTTTCTTCTTTGTGTCAGTAGAGAAAGTAAAGCTCAATGTAATCGGACCCAAAAAGGCATATGAATCTCCAGCTAAACACCAGATGTGCTACCCCAGAGTGAATAACTTTAAAATATTCTTGTCATTTCATTATTCATTGGTACACTGGTTCATTTCTGGAAGAAATATTTCTTGAGCACCTATTAAATTCCAAACACCATGTTAAGCCATAGATATATACAGTGAATAACAAAGAGCCTCAGTTTTTGTCTTCATAAGCTTATGTGAGCAGAGAAGGCAGACTTTACAATAGTAATGACAATGGGTGATGGCTGCCATGAGAAGTCTATTTATTATTGGCAAGGACAAGCCACGAGGATGGAGTGATGGGTGGGGTCCTTTCAGTGGTGAGCCCTGTAAGCCATTTCAGTGAGTGAAGGTTCTTTTCTGAGGAAGTGGCTTGATCAGATTTGCATTCTCGGAAGATCACTTGGGCTTCCAAATGGCCATCATTACATGAAATAAACCACAGGGGAGCATTTTCCATGTTAACAATCACTTTAACTGGACTAGAGCAGTTTAGAGGTGGGGATGAAATACCTGGTCATGGTTTATTTGGGTTACGCATAGATAACATCTTGGACAACTTAGGTGTGACAGAGAAGACACCATTGGGATGATTAATTGGGTGATGGAATTGTCCAGCGATGTGAACATGAGTCAGATTCACCCACAACAGCTTTGATACACCTATGCCAAGAATTCCAAGTCTGGTCCCCAAGCGTTTTTGTCCATCAATGTTGAAAAGACCCTTTGTTAAGACATAATAAGGCTGTTGGCTGACATTTACCAAACTGGGATTTGGCAGGGGTTCCAGGTTCTATATGCAATCTATATAGATTTATTTTTTAAATGTTGTTTAGTGTTTACTAAATCTTTGCCTGACTTTGTATGGTCGGTGTCTCCCAGTTTAATCTCCCTAGTTATTGTGGGTCCTTCAGAATTCCACTGCTCACTTCTCTAGTTCCCTGGCTGTGTCTGGGATTCCCCACCCCTCTCCAGCTCATGGGCAGCTCACTGTGGAATCTGCTCCCCTATTTCTGGGGCCTCAGAGCAATGGTGAAGCCTGTAACTTTGCCACCAAGGCCATGAAGGTGTCATCCGCTGTTGGTACTACTTCATTGGGCCAAGTCTCCCTGAGTTCCTGGAGCTGCTGCTCCTGCCCAAAGGGCCTAAGTTGTGGGGAGGCATTTCAGTGCTCAAAGTGGAAGCTGGGATGGGAAAACTCTCACCAGCTACACGCTGTGTCCCACCCCATTGTTCCCAAGCAGGGCTGCTCTTGGTCTCTGGTCTTATTCAGGGATGGTGCAGAAGCTATTTGTACTGTCCCATGAAGCCTTTTCTCCTGAGACTTGGGCTCAAGCGTGGGAGGAACATGACCTGAGCACACCTGTGGGCTGCTTCCATAGTTGCCCTTCATCTCTAAACCTGAGCCATTATCCTTGGGTCATGGACACTCTGACTCTTCTCCTGAGCATGACCTCTTCCCAGCATGCTCCTTGGTTCCTCATGCAAATAGGCTCCAGTGGGCTCCCTCACCACTTCTTCATACATGCCCACCCCACTGGAATTCCTATGTGACTACAGGCATCCTTCTGGGACCCCAGCCCCACTCCTAATTCTCACAGATATCAGCCCCCAGGCTTCTCTCTAAACTGCTACCTCAATACATGCTCACAATCCCTCTTCCCTCTTTTACTTTTCTCATTAGCACTTATTACTTTCATTATATATTTCGTTTATTTATTTTGTTTCTTGAGAATCTCTCCCGACTAGTATATGAACTTCTTGAGGGCAGGTTTTTAAAAATTTTTTGTTTGTTTTTGTTCTAATGCCAATAATACCTGGAGCATAATAGATGCTCTTAAATATCAGTTGAATGAATTAAGGAATTCATTCCTTAAATACTTCCATGTTTCCAGTGCCTACTATGTTCCAGAGTTGAAAAGTGAAGATCACTGCTCTGAATAAGATATGCTAGATAGGATAATGCAACGAACTTGGTCCATGGAAGAGCTCAGCCAACAACTCTAATAGGATTAATTTATAATTAAATTAAGATGGCTCTAAGCTGCAGTGTGGAAAAATGTTTTATTTCTACACACATGATCTTTTCTGATAAAGGAGATGAGAGAGCCTGTATTCTCTCACATACATCAGATGTTCAAGATGGTTTAAGATACACCTTGTACTCAGCTGGGTTCCCCAGAACATCTAACCTACAGTTTACAAGAGTCAGTGACCACTGAGGTCAGCTGACCCATTGCAACGATGCTGCAGGGACTTTCAACCTGTCTGAGTGCAAGGTGTTGATGACAGGGAGCTGAGCTGTTTAGTGGGGGCTGATTTGTCAGGACACCATTCAAATATAGTAACAGTGTTTGGGATGATTAAGAGTCTTTTGGCCTCTATCTCCAAAGCAAAGCTTCATTGTGTTAAATAATGTAACCAGTTTTGCCAATTGTTTAGCTATATTTTATTCAGCTTTTACACTAAAGTTACAAGCTCTTTGTCAATCGGCAGGTGCAACAATAACATGAAATGCATATAAGATATAATCTATGCTACGGCAGACGGTGATGGCAGCAGCAACAAGAACGCATTTATTGAGGTATTACTACATGTCAGGCACCATTTGAAGTCTTTTACCATTTTGATCCCCACAACTGTATGTGTTGTCACTAGATCACTCTGATTGAGACTTAGAGAATGTCAGTAACTTGTCTAAGGTCACACTGTTAGCTGTTGAGCCAAGATTTGATCACAAGCAGCTTGGCTTTAGCATCCGTGCTTTATCTTCTGCGTTATTGCTATAATGTTACTCAGTACATTTGTGGATTTTGTAGGAGAAGTTAGTTTGGCAATTTAGAGACCCAGAGCTAACTCTGCTTCTGCCACAGCTCCTCTTAAAGAAGTCCTGTAATCCCCATTTTGAGCTGACTACTAGTTTTGAGGCTGTAGCTGTATTGCTGCAGTTCCCCTTCCTGTCACTAGATGGCAGGCTTGGTAACAGGAGGGGAGTGGATGGAGTGGTAGGTGTATGGCATGTAATTTGTAAATCTCATCTTGAATCCTACTGGTAAAATAGTTCATGGGCTATTTCAATCAGGCATTATAAATATTTACTAAATATCTACTCATTAAGTTCCTTTCAGTTTGAACAGCTCCACTTTCCCTATTTATTTGTTCAATGTATACAATATCTACAAAAGGAGTATAAATCAGATAGGAGGGAATTTGCCTCACTCTCGACTACGTCTAGACCAGTATTTAGCCCCTAGTAGAGGTTCAAAAATATTTGAGATTTGCTTTTCTTTTTTTCAAGTTCTCCATTGTTTTCATGCATTTTATTTATTTTTTAAAAAGATTTTTATTAAAAATATAGCTAACATACAATGATATATTAGTTTCAGGGGTGCACCATAGTTATTCAACATTTATACACCTAAAGAAGTGATCATCATGATAAATTTAGTAACCATCTGACACTATTTTGAACCCTGTCTCTGGTAGGTTGCTTGCCTCCACTTCGTTTAGTTCTTTTTCTGGAGTTTTCTCCTGTTCTCTCATTTGGGACATATTTCTTTGTTTCCTTATCTTGCCTGACTCTCTGTGTTTGTTTCTATGTATTAGTTAGATCTGCTATGTCTCCCAGTCTTGGCCAGGTGGCCTTATGTTGTAGGTGGTCTGTGGGGGCCCTAGCACGGTCTCCCTGGTCACCTGCTCCAGGTGCTCCAGGAGTGTCCCTTATGTTGGTTGTGTGTGCCCTCCTGTTATAGTTGAGCCTTGATTGCTATTGGCATGTCAGTGGGTGGGATTGGCCCTCAGGCTGATTGGTTGTGAGATTGGGCCACATCCACAACTTAGAGGCTGCTGTGTGGGGGGCTTACCCCACTGAGTGGGATTCGCCCCAGCAGGCTCTGGTGCCTGTTAAGACCAGACTTTGTGTGTGCTGCTTGTGAGGCTAATTGGGTGGTGCTCTGCTGTGGTCTGAAGACCACTGTGGGGGCAGAGCCCCAGAAAGAAGTTTCCAGGCTCTCGGCCTCACATAGACAGGTGCCTGGCTCAGGTAGTAAATGGCCATCAGCTGTGATTGCATGGCCATCAGCTGTGGCTAGTTGGCCATCAGCTGTAACCAGTGAGCCATTGGCCACTAATATAACTGCTGTGGCTACGCTAGCAGAGACAGAAGAATGGGGGCTAGCAAAAAGATGGCGGCTGGGCTGGCAAGCGTGGATGGCGGTTTGTGGACAGTGTGGATCCAGCCTCCAGTGAGAGTATAGTGCCGCCAGAGAGAATATAGTGGTATGACTCCCCTACCTATGGCTCTGTGGGTGTTCCTTTTTGGCCTCACCATATCCTGCGTTCTTGTATGGGGAGCGGGAGCAGAGACCCCGCAGGCCTCCCTGCACGACAAATGGTGCAGCGAGCAGGGTCCCCCGCACGACAACCACCTACAATACTTTGGTTCTGAGACCTCTTGGGTGAGCCTCAAATGCAGGCCCAGGTCACCCACTGCCTGTGACCAGCTACCTGGTGATAACTACAAAGCAATTCATGGTTGTTTGCTGCCTGTGCTAAAGTTGGAGGCAGGTGGGAGAGGCCACTTTGCAAACCGAGGATGGCTGCCACAAACATCGGGCTTGTGGTAGCTTCACAAAAAGCTAGGATACCCTGGAGCCTGCTGCCACCTGCTGGCTCCCTTAAGGTTTATCCACTGATATAGCCTCATGTGGTGCTTGAGTTGGGTGAGGTAGGGTCTCAGGGAGTCACTAGAGTGGAAAGAGGTGTGGTCACCAGGTTGATGTTGATTCTGATTTGGTGCCAGTGCTAATGCTGGAGCTACATAGCAAAAGAATCAGAGAACACCAAGGCCAGTCACTGATGCCTGGGGCCTGCAGATTCCAATAGTTTTCCAAGAAAGAGTGCAATGTGGGTGGGGCTCACTGCTCTGGAGAAAGTGCCTCTGGTGTTGGGAAAGTTGGATGGCGGGGTGGGGGTGGTCTCTTTGGAGCTCACCAGGCCAATCAGATTCATATTTAGCTGTCTGGGGTAGGACCCAACACAAGAAAGATGGTGCCTGCCCACAGGCTGCAAGGGAGAAGGACACCACACAGGAAAAGTGGTGACTGCCCTGCAGCTCTTGCTCCAAAGCCACATACTTCAGTCTGCCCCGTATGCCTCCAATGCCCTCTGAGTCACTGTCCCTCCACTGGAGCCAAGGGTGAGTGCCTGTGAGTGAGAGAGTCTATGTGCAGGCCATTTAAGAGGTCATCTGGGTTTTCCACAGCCTTCCGTCCCACCTGGATGGTTGGAATCCCCACTGCTTTTCACAGGCCAATGTGGGGGCTCCTATCTCAGAACCAGTTTTCCAGGTTGGAGAGCCCAATGTGGGGCTGGGGCTCCTCCCTCCTCCGGCAGGAACCTCTGAAGCTGAGATATCCCTCCTGATTCTCCATGCCACACAGAGGCTTAGGGCTGGCCCATTTTGTGTCTCCGCCCCTCCTACCAGCCTCAATGTGGCTTCTTCTTTATATCTTCAGTTACAAAACTTCTGTTTAGCCAAACTTCAGATTGTTCTCCAGGTTGATTGTTCTACAATTTAGTTGTAATTTTAATGTGTTCACGGAAGGAGTCACTCACAGTGTTTATCTACTCCACCATCTTGGATCTCTCCCCCTTGTTCTTCATTTTAAAAACCCTTTTTATTTTGAACAATTTTAGTCTTACAGAAAAGTTGCAGAGAGTGCACAAGTTCCTTTACATCCCTCAGCCCATTTCCAGTAATCTTAACATCTTACATAAGTATAATACAGATATCAAGAATAAAAAAAAAAAGATATCAATAATAATAATAAAAAAAATTGTTATAGTCTTATTAACTAAACTTCATTTGAATTTTACCCATTTTTCCCCCACTGTTGTCCTGTATCTGTTCTGATCAGATTCAGGGGTTCATGTTGCATTTAGTTATTTATTTTTAGTTTCTTTCAGTCTGTAAAATTTCCTTGGTATTTCCTAGTATTTCATGACCTTGACAGATTTGAAGAGTACTGATCCCTTATTGTATAGAATGTCCATTAATTTGAATCTGTCTGATGTATTCTCTGAGTTGAAGATCATGAATTTTGGGTAAGAAAACTGGAAGAATGTTGTGTCCTTCTCAGGGCACCACATCAGGGAGTTCATGGCATGGATATATCTTGATTGCTGGTGACATTTACCTTGATCACTTGGGTAATTTGATGATTGTTAGGTTCTCCACTGTCAAGTTACTTTTTTATTTCTTTGTAGTTGATAAATATCTTTAAGAAGGTTTTTTTTTTTTTTTTTTTTTTTTTTTTTGAGATGATGCAAATCCTCTATCTCCTCAAACTTTTGCATCTGTTTTCGCTCTATCATTACTTTCCATTGTCCATTTGGCCAAGCTGTTATGCTACTAGCCTTTTCATTCTGATATGACCCACAGTACTTCCACTGGAGTGGGCATAAGAATCAGTGCATATATTGTACATCTACTACCTGTTGACTGGTTTCAGATAAAGGTTTTTTACTGACGTCTAAATCTACACCTCAACTGGATGTCTTTGGACCTCAGTTTAGCAATTTTCAAAGTGAGAAGTTATACTCTAAAAAAATGTTGGAAGAAAATATCAACAATAATTAAAGGAATAAGATCTAGTCTCTTAAATCCATTAAAAATACAAAGAGTATTTACAAAAATTTACCCAGTGGAATAATCATTACAAATTACAGGTAATCATAAAGAAAAGACTCATTAATAATTCTTCTTTTAACTCTTAACTTCTTTTAACTCTACCCTTATTAAAATTATGCCAATATCCTTCCAGAATTTTTCTGTGTGTGTGTGTGTGTGTGTGTGTGTGTGTATACACATATATTTAAATTCCTATTTTAAAAAGGATCATATTGCATATATCATGTTAAACTTAATTTTTGAATTCAATATATTTTGGGTATATTTCTCTATCCATAAGCATTTACTATAAAAATAATTCTTAAGAGCAGCACAGTATTCATTTATAGAATGCAGCAGGATTTACATAAGTAATTCCTCATTGTGTATTTTTCACTTGGTTTTCTTTAAAAAAATTTTAATGTATCAGATGATGATTTGAGATAATATTTGAGGGTTACTTTCACTGTTAACTCCTCATATCTACCTTCTAAGCTTTCTATATAGTGTCTTCATGAGCAAAGACTATACATGTGGTACAAAGATATTGCTGAGCTATGTCAATGGATTTTCCAGACAACAGCCTTGAAAATCAAACTTTTACTTGCATATAACTGAATTTGAAAGAGATTAGGCTCTTTGAGTTTCTAAAATGTGGCACTAAATATGCAGGGTACAAACCATGAGAGAAGCAGAATATGTGGTGAATTTGGTACACATATGGACACATTTCTGTTAAGTATGTACAGAGGATGGAAACAGCTTAAGCACAGACTTAAGATCAGCTTTACTAGATATGCCAAAGAATATTCCAAAGGGGGTTTTTCAATATATACTTCCACCAGCAATAGACGAGAAGTTCCTGTTAAAATGTCTTGCATAATTTTCTATTGGGTTGTTTTTCCTTGTATTACCGATTTGTAGAACTACTTCATATATTCAGAATAACAGATCTTTGTCATGCATATTTATTGAAAATATTTTCTACTAGTCTGTAGTTTGTCCTTTTGCTCTCTTGAAGATGTCTCTTCAAGATGATCAGTTCTTAATTTTAATGAAGTCAATTTGTCAATCATTTTTTAAATACCATTTTTGTTCAAAAATTATTTGTCTAAACCAAAATTAACCAAGTTAACAAAGGTATTCTCCTTTGTTTTCTTCTAGAAGTTTTAGTGTTTAATTATTTTCTCTACGACCTACAGTTTGTCTGGAACTTATTTTTGTGAATGCTGTAAAATACAGGTAAAACTTCATTTTTAAAGAAAAATATGGTTATCCAGTTTGGCCAGAACCATTTATTGAAAAGCCTCCCTCTTCTCCCTCCACTCAATGGTGCCAATGGTTTAAATCAAGATCAAATTGGTTGACCTGTGTCCGGCTTCTCTCTTCTGTTCTATTGGTCTATCTGCCTATTCTTCTATTAATGTCACTCCCTTAATTACTGCAGCTTTAGAATTTGGCGTCTGCTAATATAATGTTGCAAGTTTGTTTTTATACTTCAGGATTGTCTTCTTGGCCGTCTTTATTTTTATAAACATTTTAGAATCAGCCTGTCAGTTTACAAATACACATAAAAAAAAAAAAACTTGCTGGATTTTGTTTGGAATTGGAAAAAGCTCTATGGAAAAAATTTTGAGAATTGGCATATTTACAATGTTAGTTTTCCAATCCATAAATATGATCTATCCTCCCCTTTTAAGTTTTCTTTTATTTTTCTCAGTTATGTTCTGCAATTTTCTGTAAGGAGGTCTTGCACTTGTTTTGATTTTTGGGTCTTTTTATAAATATCATCAGTATTTATATTTTCTAATTCAACAGTGCAAATGTCAGGGCAGAATATGAGATTCAGAGTCATGGACAAGCCTGGTGGGGAGAACACATTTCTGTGTAGTCACGGTTCTGTTTTGATTTATTTGTTGTGCTTTTCTCTTGTAGTGGTGGTTATTTTCCAAAGCCTTGAGGTAGTTTCAGGATTTTCTGTGGCCAGGCATCCAATCAAGTCTTGACTATAATGACCCTCTTTTATTCACCAATCCATAACAAAGCCACTCTAGGAATTCACTCTTCTAAAACTTTGCTGATGATGTGTATCTTAGTATAACTTCCAGTACCCCTGGTTTTCAAGACCACTTTGGCCAGGCAACAACTCACTCTAAAGACATGTCTTGTCATGTCATGAAATCCCCCTTAAGGGGCTTTCTACCCTTATACCCAAATTAATTTCTAGGTTCCATTGTCACACTGCCACCAGTCTGCAGCAACAAAGGAGCTTCCATAAAAAGCCACTCTCAGATGGTCTTGCCACCTCAGCATCTTCCCTCCACTTCTAGCCTCTATTTTCATGTCTAAGCAGGGTAGGCAGGGTCAAGGTCACTGCCCTTTATGATAATGATTTGCAAGTGAACTCTGGCTGTCTTTCCTTGACATTTTGGGTACGGGTACTCACCTAACTCTTCACTAGCACTGGTGGTGATGTAGTTTTCCTCATTAACATTTTAATGTAATTTCTATGAACATTATATTGGAGATGGGATGAGGGGGTGAGAATTAAATTGGTGTTTTCAAGCCTCATGTATTTCCACAGCTTTAAAACTGCTTTTCTAGTCAGTACATTAGAATAGAGTGAACTATAGCTTCAAAAACTCTTCCACCTTCTTCTGATGTTGAAATTCCTTAAGGTGGACAAACCCTGTCTTACAAAATTAGAGGGACATCCAAGTACAAGTTTCTCTTGGAAGGTGATGCTGATACACTGATTCATGTTAAGAAATAATTACAAATATCACTGCTTTTGTGGTAAGAATGGCTTTTGTTAGTGATAAAGGGGTCAAAACACAGGGAGAATTTGGAGGGCATCAGGCATTTGAATAGGAAGGGGTGAGGAAGAGGGGTGCATGTTCACTTGTTTCCAAGTCTAGCCTTGGTAGTGAGTCTGATTTTCCCTGCATCCATCGGTGTGTGTGTGTGTGTGTGTGTGTGTGTGTGTGTGCGCACGCGCAATGAGGGATACAACTATCTTCAAGTAGCTTATTATATTAAGCCACGCGACCAGTAATTCTTACCCTTTCTAACCTGGCACTTAACCCGTGGCCAGGGCATAAATAAGAAGAGAACTGACTATCTGCTAACAAAGGCAGATGGAAATAAAGAATAACAATGGTTCATTCATCAGTCATGCTGGCTTTAACATGAGCAGGGATGCCTCCTCATTCCAGAACACAGACTCTACATCTCCATGCTCCATTGTCACAGGGCAATGACTGGATTTAACAACAAAGGTAAAGTGACACTAATTTTGTGAGATAGATGGGATTCTCACTGTCTATACAGATCATGGTGTAATGAAAAAATGAAAGTATGTTTTCAAAAGATAATTTGGGAAATGTCCTGGTGTGCATGAAGGATGTTTATTGTCATGGCCAACCAAACATACTATTTGGGCAACAATTAATTAAGTATATATATTTTAAACGCTTACCAGGTTTCTTATGGTGTTTAATGTAAAAAGCTTGCTTTCAGTGCTGAGGAAAAGATCTTGTAGCAGTGACAATATAAAATTATATATAATAAGTGGAAAATTCTATAAAATGAATGAGGAAAGAATATTATCAAGAAAAAAATGAATACGGAGTCATGATAATATGGAAGATAATGGAAATGGTGAGATTTGAGGTGGACCTTGAGTAACAGGTAAAATGTAGATAAAAAAATATTATAGGTAGAGTCTTCATTAATCATGGATTTTCCAGGACTATCTCAATCTATTATTATAATAATAAAAACTATATTTATTAAATATCTATTATGGTAGGTCCACTTATATGTGGATTTTTCCCCCCAGTAAATATGTCTGGTATTGTAAGTGTATTTTCTATTTCCTATGATTTTATTAATAACATTTTTTCTTTAGATTACTTTATTATAAGAATATAGTATAGAATACATACAACATACAAAATATGTGTTAACTGACAGTTTATATTATCTGTAAGACTTCCAGTCAACAGTAGGCTATTAGTAGTTCAGTTTTGGGGGGAGTCAACAGTTATATGTGGATTTTTGAATACGTGTGGTCAATGCCCCAACCCCTGTGATGTTCAAGGGTCAGCTGTATATAGTACTAAGTATTTTACATATGTTACCTATAATCCTCTCGACCATAAGTTTGGAAAATGCTCCCCATTTTCCAAACGAGCAAAGCAAGACAGAGAGGCTGAATGGCTTTCTGAAGGTCACGTGGGTCCAAGGTGAGAAGCTGAGGCCTTCCCACTACACCACACCTCCTGTGTTCTGCCAGCAAAAATGTACTTCCCAGAAGACATACCCTGATGTTCAGTTCAGAGTATGTGGTCTCTGCCTCGTATGTGGGTTGTCAGTGTTTCCCTAGAGTTGCACATGGCTATGTGTTATTGACCAACCATCTTTATGTCGCAAGCTTATCATGAGATCTGGGACTTGAGTCACTTCGTCTTTCAGGCACACCACTTGAACCTTAGCTACTGATGGCCCTGGGAGTGGATAAAGCCCATGCATTGGGCCTCTGTCCCGGAGGGAGGGCTGGGTTGTCTTAAGTTCTCTGTGCTGCTTGGGCCCTCTTGCCTCTGGCTCACGCTCATGTTCATGTCCTCCTTGTGTTCTATTCTGCTGCCTCTAATTCCTGACGCAGCCTACAACCTGCCCTCCGTCCAGGGTCACAGAGTTTAGATGAGCATCTAAAGGAGAGCCTTTAGAATGTTTTGCTTCTGTGGGCTGTTGGGTTTCCGTCCTCATGATTAAGTAGTAAGAGGAATAATAGACACTATGCATGACACTGCTCTATGCTTCCAGCTGAGCGGGGAGATCAGCCTTCCTGCCTTCCTGAGCTGGACAGGGAAGCCCATTTGATGTCCCTTTCCTCTTAGTGAAGTCTGGAAGAGGGAGGGACTTTTCATGCAATGCTGTCACTGCTGCTGCTGCTGTTATTGCCAACCTCTCCCTTGGGGGTTGAGCCAATGGGAAGTCTGAGGTATTTTCCCTGAACCTTGGCAGAAGTGAGACGGGAGGAGTGAGAAGTCTTAGGAGGGAGGAGGCAAGAGGAACTGGAGCCCAGCAGTGAAGGCCTCCGAACTGCAGTGGGAGGAGGTAAGTGGCATTCTTATGCATGCTGGGTTATTCTCGGCTTCTAGGGATTCTCAGACTCCCTAAAACTGATGGGCAGCCCCTGGAGCTATCTGTGGGAGCAGTCATCTTCCTTTGAAGTAGCAGCTTTGCCTCTAGCATCTGGGTCCCTGACAGTCAGACACCCCCTTGCTGGGTAAAAACCATAGCCTCCTGCATTTCCTCGAAGGCATCGTAAACTCCCCTATCCGATCTCTATTCTGTGCAGTGTTACTGTAGAGGGATCTCTGACATCAGAATGACCTATCACACTGGCCAACATATTGAATATAGGAAAACCAGCTTTGTTCTTTACCTGATATGAAAGTGTCTGCCAACTGCTGAACAAATCCTGATGCGTATAAAAGATAATTTATACAATGAGTGTATTTAATGCTTGTGTCTGTGCTTTCTATCCCTGGGAGTCATGATGCTGCTGAATAAATATGTATAAATGAATGAAATGAATGGATATTTACAAGCTAGTCCCCCCCCCTTTTTTTTAATAGCAGATGATCTAAAACCCTGGGGACAAATTATATGTCAACTCCCAGGTCAAAAACAAAAGCTAGAGACCGCAATGTAATAATGATAATAGTTCTCAAAAAAAGTCTGCTAGCTGTGAGACACTCCCTGTTGGTGATATTTTCATTATTATCAATGATACTTAGCAACTTTAACAGCAATGGTGAGAGGCTTGAGTTTGTTATTGCTGTTTTTAGTAATAACAGGCACTTTTGAGTACCTGATAAGTTTATTCAGAATCAAAGGTTCTCCAAAAAGGGCAAAGCTGGGTACAGCTGAGCTTTAGAGTATCTCTGTGCTTAATTGCCTTCTACAATAATTTATAACCTGGATACCCCTGCTTGTGTTTTGTGCTCAATAACAATGAAGTAGAGAGTGGGCTTCTCATGGGACACGAGGAGAGATAGGAGAAGGACTCTTTATATTTGTGAGGCCCTAACATCTAGGATGGTTAGAACACAAATGGTAACAACAGGAAAGCATGCATTTAATCACAGTTGTATCTGGAAGATTTTGACCCAAAGTCTGTGGCGGGGTTTTAAGTGCTAATATATATGTAGAGGAATTTATATTTATATTGATAAATAAAATCACTTTGATTCCTCCACAAGGATTAAGTAAAACTATTCTGGAAGTTTTTCTTATAAAGAGGTGTCAAGTCCCCCATTTGTCTGAAAAGTGCTTTAGAGATATTTATAGGGTGGAATGAAACACTAAGTCCCTCACTCAGGAAGTGTGCTGTTTGTTTAAACAAACCTGGTCATGTGTAATGAGAGAAGACTGGGTTTGGGTTTGTTACACAGCAAATATGGATTCCCTCCTTTATTCTCTGAGAACTAATCAGCTTTTGTGTTCCTGTCTGAACTTGGTTGTATCGCCACAGGTAATGCTGACTAGAAAACCAGTAAAGAGATTCAAACTCCACAAGTGATATTTTGTAGGCACAGGCCTGCTGTCTGAGACTGATTCTCGGAGGAGCCAAGACCCCAGTCAGGGCTAATGCTGCTCGTGAGGGCCGTTCAGAGAGAGGCTGGAGCAAGGACAATGGCGGTGGATGTGGATTTCCGCCCCGAGCCCCTCCCCCAGCCCAGTCGACCTCCCTGACTTCTGTCCTTCCAATGTCTTCATAGTTTCTCTGGGCCCCACAGGGCTTAAACTGAGGTGTTGAACTGAGATGGCATTTCAGGCCATAGGTAGAAGCTTTCCATTCCTTCCCCCCCTTATTTCTCCTGAAATGATGCAAAACACTGTGTTCTTCACTCCTTTTCTTCTCATTTCCCCCTTGTTTTCGATTTTTCTTTTCCTGTGAGAAGTTGTGAGAAATTTTGGATTAGAGGAAGCATGACTAGGGACTAAAATTTGGGATAATATAAGAATGATCCTAGTTTCTTTCTGTTGGTGTCCCTGGTGTATAATTAGCCCGTTTTAATGGCCGATGCTGGAGTTTGTTGGTTAGGCTGAGCAAAATTCACTTGGCAATAGCATCATTTTAAAAGAGGAGGTAGGGAAGCAAACTATGCTTAATAGATCTGCATTTTGAAGAACTTTTAAAATGCTTTTCAACTATTGACAAGACTTACATAACCTCATGAATAAAAAGGTATCAAGTTCTCTATATAAGGTCAGTGTAATGGCTTACCAATATGTTATTACCTATCACCAAAGGGGGAAACAGATAATAACAGCATTTATTGAGATAAATATTAGGGAGTTACACATGAATCTTTGAAGTTTAGAAGTAGAAGGATGCTTTTTTTCTAGCATATGGATGTTTATGTCATGGAAACATGCCTTAGGGGATACAAAGTAAAGACTAGAGATATTTCTCACACATGTTATTACCTGTTTTAGTTTCAAGTGTGAATGCCACTGCATACCAGGTCCTATAAAATCATTACGTTGTGTGTGTGTGTGTGTGTGTGTGTGTGTGTGTGTGTGTGTAATGTTTTACCAAACTGGTTAGGAACACTTTTTTTTTATATATAGCATACAGTGACTTGCCATTTCTGTCCATGGGATATGGAACACCAGCTTGTGAGTGCTTTGTTCTCAGACTCACCTATGGGACCCACAGAGGGATCCAGGGACAAACCTGAGATGTAACAAGAAGCTCAACCCGGTCTCTTGTTAAAGCTTTTTAAAGCCATGTAGCCATTCAATCTTATATGACATAATGGACTTGGGTCTCCACTCCGTCCCAGTTGGAGTCAAGGTGAAGGATAAACAGAGGTCCCCTGCTGAGTATTTTCTGAGGAGCTAGAAAGGAGATTCTGTGAGATTAGAAACCATTAATTATTGAGGGCAGGTAAGCCTGTCACTGTGGCTTCCTCCCAGGCTTCTGTCCTACATTTTAGATTCTGCCAGTAGTTTCCAGAGACCAGAGGTGGACAGTGTGTGTGTGTGTGTGTTTGTGTTGTGTGTGTGTGTGTGCGTGTGTGTTGTGTGAGAAGAAATAGAAAAACTTACAAGGACCTTCATTTCTTTGTAGTTGGCATTACTGTGAATTCAAAGCCTTCTTTTTCTCAAATTCTCTACCTCTTCCCACATGCGTCACCATCACCATTTTGAAAGTTTCTGTTCAATGTTAAGAGTTGGAAACACAGAAAGTTGTTCTTCCTTTCTAAATTCTGTCCCAGTCATTACAACATGTGTACCCTTGGAAAAAAGACTGAATAACTTTGAATCTCAATTTTCAGCTGCAAAATAGGAATAATAGTAATAAAACAAATAGAGATAATATATCAATGCTTGTGAGGGTTGACAGAGGCTAATTTGCTATTATCTTTTTCTAGATTTTATTGGTACAATAGTTTTCAGTTATAGAGTCAGATATAGGTCTGTCAAGAAAGCAACTGTGTGGTTTGCCAAAGGCTCTAACCCCCTACTTGACCTCTAGAGTGCCATTTAATGCTTTAGGGTACGGGTTGGCAAACCTTAGCTCTTGGTCCAAACCTAGCTGATTTTGTAAATAAAGTGTTATTGGAACACGGCCATGTCCTTTTGTTTACTTTTTTGCTATGTCTGCTTTCATGCTACAAGTGAAAAACTGAGTCACTGATGGCCGTATGGCCCACACCTCTGTATTTTTGTCATCCGTCCCCTTACAGAAAAAGTTTGCCAACTTCTTCTCTTGAGAGTTTCTGATGAAAAACATTCTCTAAACCTATACACTGCATTTCTACTAAGTAAAATACCAGTAGCGCTCCCCTTCAAGTTCACAGTCTAGTTTGCCTTCCTGATAAGTTTTAATTTCCGAGGGATCCTTTCCTGTTTGCTTGTTCATCTCTAACCTAACCTGCTCTCTCAACTATAAGCAGCTTTACCAGGAGGGTGTGTTGTCTTCATATTCTAATAATCATTTCTTCATACATGGTGTCACTGTCACATTGCCACATTCTCATAGCACTTGGTCTTTCTCTCTCTCTCTCTCTCTCTCTCTCTCTCTCTCTCTCTCTCTCTGGCACACACACACACACACACACACACACACACACACACACACACTTCCTACAACTGCCATTACCAACTTTGACCTATATAGTAGACAACAAAAGCATGATCCGTGTGACCTTAAAATGTTCAGACATATAAACCCTAGAAAATTTTAATACTATTATGACCATGACTTATCCCAAATGACTAACTGCCCAGAGCCAGACACCATCCACAACAATTAGCTCTTTTTTCTCGGATATTTGTAGACTTCCTGACTGGTGAAAAGTGGCACATGGGAGTTAAATTTTATAGTGAACAATTTTTTTTTTGCCGTCTAGAACCGAGCAGTTAGTATAAAGTAAAGCTGAAAGTCATGAAGTCATTTTTTAAAAGATGCTCCCTGATTCACTGAAACTTTCAGAAATCTAACCACTGTCTAGAAACTGGTTGTAAATAACAATGACTTATCATCCAGTCTCAAATCTTGTGTATCTGGCCCCTGGAAAAGGAGCATCTGACTGGGGAAAGATGCTTCAGGGACAGTTCTTTATGGCCGGATCCCCTCCATAGACCAGATCCTGATATTATCTGGATCTCTAGTATACATAACATAAAGCTGAAAACAAACGTACTTGGAAACCCTGGTGTCTGTGTGATGGGCCCACTCCCTCCCACCACCTCCCTTTCTCCAGGAAGAACCAACATGATGAGGCTTCCACTTCCTGCCTTGGAAGAAAACATGCCTCTTCAAAGGCATTCCCATGGGGTCCAAATACACTTAACACAAATGTAAGAACTTGGCCTTGTGATCAGGGCCCAAGAACTTGTGGTCAGGGTCCAAGGGTTTTAGTATTAAGCCCTAAATATTTAAGAAAGATTTCAGAGGGTTGTCAAGACTTGAGTGGAAACACCACTGAATGTGGACCTACTTCTTGGTCAGTGCCTATCAAGTAATTTTGCTTATGATGCTCAATGACATTGTTATTGATTATATGCGAGTGCATATGAGCTAATACTTGCCCTTGCTGTGAGCAGTAATCTGTGATCTATTTTATTCCATACATCTGCTCTGATGTATCCTATATTATCACATTTTACTATATTTAATTAAAAAAAATACTGGCATCTATCCATTAAATTTATTTCATTTCTTCCAGTGGATTGTAACCTGCTGTTTGAAAAACAGCGTTCTAGATGATATGAACATTACTGACTCTTGCCTACTAAAGCTGATGGCTGAGAAGCAGTATATATTTTTCATTACACAGAAACATGACAAAGGGCCATAACTGAGAGCACTCTAGCCTCTCTGGGCATACTCATTTTTTTGTTTTTTCTTCCATAACTGATTATTTTCAAATTCTGATTCCCTTTTATTTCATTACCTAGCTTTGTTCTTACTTTCTTTTCCTCCTATACTTAAAATATATATGTATATATATATATATATATATATATATATATATATATATATATATATATGTATATTTCTGCCTTGGACCTCTAGTTCCATTGGTCACTTGAAGGGTGCCATATTCCTTATGACCCTGGAACACTTGCCTGGGTAGCTCAGCCCTTTCTGCCCCTCCAGCCATGAGCAAGTCTACCTTGTCTCACAGGTCTGGGTTTCGCTGAGAAATATTTCCTGCTCCCTCTAGTACTCAGTGAACTCTATTCCTTGGTTGTTCAGACATCGCCCCCTGTGGCACTTTCTATGCTGCCGTGTGATTACTCATATATTGTGTCCCATCCCAGACTTTGGGCCCACTGGAGGCAGGGACTGTGTCTTCCTTCGTGCCCGTATAGTGCGGCACAACAACCCTCGATGAAAGTTTGTTACACCAATGAGTGGATGAATGAAACCACAGAGTGGAGGGGGAAAAGGTGGAGGATTTGAATGGGTACCTTTATTAAAATAAGTTCTATTATAGTTAATATTCTTCTTTGGCTTTGTGCTCAATGCCAACATATTCATGGAATTTCTCTCTGATACAACGGTAATGCTTTCTCTTCTCTCTGGCGATATAGTCTTTGTACCCTGATTCAGATCTCACCTGCTCAAGACATTCCTCTATGATTAGTCTGATTTAGAGATGGGTACGTTCACCAGTGTGTGTATCAGGTGCTAAGAGACATGGCGGCCCCCTTGACATGCTTATGGGATGAAAGGAAACGGGAAGACATCATATATGTTAAAAATCCTAGTTTCCAGCACATTCATGCAAAAGCTACATGTGTTAAGGATCTGATTTTCATGGTTGTCTGTGGCATGGTTTTGAACTGTCAGCTGGCTATCTCAGCCAGTTTACATGGTAGTTGATAAATATAAGCAAAAACCGCCTGTTCTTCAGCAGATCAAATATCAAAGAGGAATTAGTTTTCCTTATTGTGGCCTTTTCTTTTCAGATTTTACATTGATTTAATTGAATTAATCCTATGTCTATGGAACATAATTTATTGCGTCAACACTTAGTTTAACTTTAATACAGTTGATGGACTTCAGCTAACTTAACATGGGACAGGCTACTTCTCAGAATACTCACCAACAAAAGGAGATCCTTTGTCCCCTTTTATCTCTGTAATTTCATTTATTGAAGAATTATTTTTAGTGTCTACTCTGCTGGGATAGAGGTTATTGTAGTGACACAATAGACGTATCTAGACATGGCATTCATGGGGCCGAGAGTGTAAAGGAGAGACAAACATTTAATAAATACATGGATACATAGTCAGGAACTCATAAATGTTGAAGGGAAGGTAGCTGAGTAAAGAAGGGAGGACCTAATTTAGATTAGGGTTTGAGGAAACATCTTTGAAAAGGTGACATTTATGCCAAGGTCCTAGTTTTCATTCCTGGTAGTGGAAACCTGAAGACTTTGTGGAGGAAACAGCTCACTCTTCTGAGTAATTTCAAGATCAGTATGTCGGAGCTTAGTCATGTATTAGGTTCCTAGGGACATTATAACAGATTAACACACATTTCATGGTTTAAAGCAACACAAATGTATTCTCTTACAGTACTGAGGGTCCAGATTCTGAAACTAAAGCAACAACAGGTCAACGCTCCGACTGAAAGCTCTAGGGAAATTCCTGATTTGCCTCTTCCAGCTTCTGGTGGCTCCAGACTTCCTTGCCTTGTAGATGCATCATTCCAATGTCTGCCTCTGTTATCATGTTACTTCTTCCCCTGTCTCTTTGTCTGAAATCTCACTCTTCTTTGTCTCATGAGGTCATCCATCATTGGACTTAGGGCCCATGTGGGTAATTCAGGGTGATTTCATCATGAGAGCTTTCACTTAATTAAATCCACGAAGACAGACCCTATTTATAATTAAGATCATATTCACATGTACTGGGGGTTAAAAGTTAGATATCTTTTTAGAGGAATACAATTCAAGCCACTACAGGAGGGAAGAGGAGCATGGAGAATGGGTGGGCAGAGAGTAAGCCCAGATCATGCAGGGCCTTGTAGGCACTACCAAGAACATAGGGAAGCCTGTGAAGTAACATGATCCACCTATATCTAAAGACAATGATTCTGCTTGATGGAGAGAACAGATTGGGGAGAGCAAGAGTGAAAGAGGTGAGAGAAGGGCGGAAACTATTGCAAGAGCTGAGAGATAATAAGTGGACAAACCTCAGATCTATTTTGGAGGAGGAGTCGTAGCACTTGGCAATGGACTGCATAAATATGGGAAAGATGGAGCAGTCAACGATCACTCTCAAATTTCATACTAGAAAAACTGGGCCAATGGAAGTTCCTTTTACGGAGATGGGGAAGACTGGAGAGGAAGACTAGGTTTGGGGAAAGTTCATGAGGGCAGATTTTAAGGTGAGAAGTTTGAGATGCCTGTGAGAAGTCAAGTACCCATTGGAATATAGAAATTAAAGGAGCAGTCAGGTCTGGAAATATAAATTTGGGAGTCCTCAGTGGTAGGTGGCCTTGGAAGTAATGGGAAAGGTGAAATTTCCTGGAGTGAGAGTGGGAAGAAAAGAGGGATCAACCTTTAGAGCATAAAGGGAACAGGAGGAGCCAGAAAAGGAGACTAAAAGGACGTGGTATATGCTCCACTTGACTTTCATTAACCTCAGAAGAAAACATCCATGGAGCAGTGGTGAGTGCAGGAGACTAAGAATCAGAGGCCTGAGTTAGTTTTGTAAATATATCTGACACTCACTTGTTCTGTGATTTTAAGCATTTGCTCTCTTTACAATCTAATGCTGTGAATACCAGGACTTTTAAAAATAGGCATGTAAAATAAGGGTTTTCTTAATCTTCACCTTTTCATGTACAAACATTTAAGAGAAGAGTCATTTAATATGATGACTTATTTCACTGCATTCAGCAATACATTCTAGATTCATTTTTATTTCTCAACGATCATGTATTTGATCACAAAACAGGAGTTACACAAATATAACAAAAGGACATTTTTAATTAAACATTGAGTTACTCTTATGCCCATAACATAAGCAGATATTGTGAATTAAGAGGTTAAGAGGTTGATGGGATTTCTTTAAGGTTAGGTCATATACTGATTTTTAGATTGCATCAGAAATACAATGGGGTGTGTGTCTAGCTACTGTGCTGTTGTGTTAAACATATTCCATCACCTTGGGGTTGGGGTGAACTGGGTTAGTCACAGACTCACTTTATAATTGTTCGTGCAAAGAATAGAAGGATGGGTGAAAATCCTGTTCTACAAAGAGACCAGGCACCTTCACTAACATCATACAAACGTCTGCTTTTCATTATCAAAACATTCACAGAATTTTTCTGAATTGTTACAGGAAGTTATTGAAAGGTTTGTGTATCTTCCATGCAGCGTTGTGCTTCAAATTTTCCTATTACTTTTTTTTTAAAAAAAAAAAAACACAGCCAAGGTTAAATAGTATGCTAACAAGTGGAAACAACTAAGGCATCTTTCAGAAAGTAATTTGGTCACTAGAATAAATTGTTCTATAGGGTTTCTGTTGTTATTACTAAAATATTTTAAAATCGTCAACCTAAAATGATTTTATGTTTGAGCTAGTCTAATTTTTAAAATTTAAAAATTGATAAATAATCTACTTGAAATTTATGAGTGGGTCTAAAAATAGGCTTTCTTTATTTTTTTTTAAATATTTTTTATTAAGTGTGTTTTTCCTAGACTCATCAGATCCAAGTCAAGTAATTATGTCAATCTAGGAGGGCACAAGCTCACAGTGGCCCACGTGGGGATTGAACCGGCAACTTTGTTGTTAAAAGCACTGCTCTCTAACCAACTAAGCTAACCGGCCACCCCTTTGGCTTCCTTTATTTTAAAACAATCCTGGTGAAGTCACAGCCAGAAGCTAAATTTGGTAATATTCAAACTCGTTTGGTGTTTGGCCTAAAGGATGATTAGTGGTCCAAAATTTAAGTAGTTGATGTTGAGGTGTTATGGGAATATAAAGAATTTATGAAGAGTACCTTAAATAATAGAAAGTCAGAGAAGGAGGTTACGAGCTAAAAACCGATAATCTAGGTGAGTTGTAGCTTTCTGTGACACCTTTGATTTGGGTTTAGTCAGGCAGATATTAGTGGTCATTGGGCAAAGAATACTTTTCTTTGTTAAAGATCATGTCCTGTGCTCACTTTTTTTTTTTTTTTTTACTAAATTAAAGACTAATTTTTGGTGACTTAAATCCTAACATCTCACCATGCCAATGCTGTGAGAATTCCATGACTTGGGAACATATTCCAGGCCAAGGAAGCCAGAAAAGAACAAGTTTGTCCTGTGTCTCTAAATGGGTCACTATAAAGAATTGCATTATAATACAATTACAATTGTGAAGTATTTCCCATGTTATGAAAACAGAAACTCTGCATGCCATTTATATGGTATGAACTAAATTGAAGGCAGGCCCGAGAGTGAAACTTACCCAACCTTCAGGGTAAAAGAGAAGAATTCTCCCAAGAGTTGGACTCCTCTGAGTTCTGACTCTTCTGATACACTTAGAGGAACTGTTTTCAATTACTTACAGCCTTGGTTCCCAACATCTGGAGCAGAATCATGTGAAGGCAGGTGGGATTTGGTTAGCTAATCTAGGAAGAAGCTACCTCTCTATTCTTTTCTAGCTCGTCCCCCAATTGCTTGTGTGTACGGTTTCTAATCCAAATTTATTTTCTCTCGGATTCATATTCAAGTAAACATTAAGTGACTGAATGGTTTGGGCCTTTCTCGAAGGAAGTCAGCCTGTGCTTTTTGAGTTCTGGCTGTTCCCATCCATTTCTACATCCTGATGTACAGTTTCCTGCTTTTCCCAACCTGTTGATTGAAATGTCCTGAGAAACCTTTATTCTAATCTTCCAGGAGGGGCTGTACCAGCGCACCAAGACTATTCTCCTTAAGTAACATGTGACTCAATATGTTTTTAAAAGCTCAGCTATTAATGTTACTATACTCTATAGTGGGATGTTTTTCTTTAAAAATAAATCTAAAATTCCTGTGGAAAAATGAAATGAGTGAAAACAGCCAAGAACATTTTGAAAACAAGAAGCAGTTTTGGGGGACTTGCCATATCAAATACTGGCGTATACTTTTATTAAACAGTTTTAATTAACAAAAAAATAAATGGGCAGATTAATGAAATGGAATACAGCTCAGAAATTGACTGTTACCTAGTTAAAATTTAGCCTGTGATGAAGGGGAATTGCACCTATTTGAAGGAAAGAGAGTTTAAAGACATAACAGTAGGATAATTGATTAACTATCATGATTATTATTAAATATGTAGATTGTCACTTCATACCAAAAAAGTATGGAAAAAAACAAAATAAAACAAACCAAGTTAGCAGAGAAAAGACATGAGAAATTAGGTGCTGGATCTCAGAGAAGGAGTTTTTAAACATAAGAGCACTAGAAGAAATCATATATTTTAAACTACATAAAAATTTAAAATAGGAGTGGGGAGGAAGGAGGAATGCGGTGGAGCATGGAGGGTTTTTAGGGCACTGAAACTGCTCTGTGATATTATATTGGTGGCCATATGTCATCCATTTGTCCAAACCCGTAGAATGTACACCACCAAGAGTGAACCCTAATGTAAATTATGGACTCTGGATAATAATGTTATGTCAGTGTAGGTTTATCAGTTGTAACAAATGTCCCACTCTGGTGAGGAAATTGATAACGGGCGAGAGTATGCTTGTGTTGGGGTAGGAGGAATTTGGGTAATCTCTTTACCTTCCACTCAATTTTGCTGTGAACCTAAAATTGCTCTAAAAATAAAGTCTATTGAAAGCTAAACAATGTGTGTGTGTGTGTGTGTGTGTGTGTGTGTGTATGTGTGTGTGTGTGTGTATGAATTGCCTGTTCATGTCTTTTGTACATTTTTTTTTATCAAGTTTGTATTTTTAAGAATTGTTTAAGAATTCTTTGCATATTAGAGCTATAAGCCTGTGTCTGTTGTGAATATTGTCTCCAGTTTGATGTGGTTTTGGTATTTTCTGACATGCACAAATTCTAATTTTTATTTTGTAGTCAAATTTGTTAATCTTTTATTTTCTCTGGATTTTGAGCCATAGTTAGAAAAACCTTTTTCTTCAGAGACGTTACAGAGGAATTGACCCATACTTTTTTTTCCCCCTAGTACTTCTATGGTTTTATTTCTTACATTAGATCCCTAATTCATTTGGAGTTTATTTCTATTTATATGGGGTGGTACATGGATCTAACTTTATCTTTTTCTAAATGGCTATTCAGTTGTCCTAAAGTTGTTTATTTAAATATCCATCTTTATCCTATTGATTTGAGATGTTGCCTTTATCATATTCTCACTTTCCACAGGTTTTTGGGTATAACTCTGGACTTTTCATTGATTTTTATGTGTTAATTTTATACCTGTTAACTCACAGAATTATTTAGCTGTTTGGTTTGCTTGGTTTGCTTTTATCATTAATTATCTGTGGTTTTCTTTCAACACTTGCAAATACAGATAATTTTGCTTGTTTTTTGACCCACTCTTATTCTTCTGATTGATTTGCTAATAACTTCAGTGCAACGCTGTGTGGTAGCAGAGCTAGTAGTCATCTTTTTTTTTAAGTGTTTAAAAATTTTTTTTTTTTATCATGAATGGGTATTGAATTGTGTCAATGGCTTTTTCATCATATGTTGAGATAATCATATGAGGCAGTTCCCACTGTTTCTTATTTGAAAAAAACATAAACTTTCTTAGTCCTAATTTTTTCATATTGTAAAATGGGAGATTTAGATTAATGCTCTCTAAAGTTTCCTTTAGCTCCTTATATATCCATCTGTTAATAAAGAAAGAATTTGATTTATGTTTAGCTCCCAAGCCACTGAATTTACAGATTTAATTAAAATTTATGTGGGTATTTTAAAATTACACTGCAAATACAAGAGTATAGTTAGAAAATAGTTTTAAAGCACCCATTGAGAACAATAATTTTAAAGGATAAAATAAAAGCTGATAGAAAAGCAAAATACATCATTTACATTTAACTTTGCCACTGCAACTTATTAAAGGTAAAGTTTAATAAAATAAATCTAAAGACTTAGTATATTTATTTTTCATAAAAGATAATGACATTCAAGACGAAGTGAAAAAATAATTCAGGTTATCAAATGGGACCAATTATTGCATAAGTAGAAATTCTGAGGTGGAAAGTGAACTCTAATTTGCTTCTTAAGAAATTAGAATTAGATTATATTCGGGAAACCTCCCTGTCTCAGTATGTTCATAAATATCATAGGACCAAAAGAGTTGAAATTAAAAAGGTCATTAATAAGCAATAGTGGTGACTCAGTTCTGCAGGAATTACCATTCATTGATCTGTTGTGATCATGACAATGTGATGAAATGACATGGCACAAATAAGTGGAAACCAATAAGGCCTCCACTATTTGGAATTCTGATGAGAAGACGTCTTAGGAAGGTCCAATGAGTGCATTCACTGGAATATTTGAGGAGAATACTATATCACAGCATTGATTGCCAAGTGAAAGGGACGATTATTCATTTCAAAAGTAGAAGAGAAGGAGAAGAAGAAAGTGGAGAAGGTAGAGCAAGAAGAGAAGACAGGCTAAATATTCACATGTAAATAAGAAATGTAGACTAATTGAATTCTTTTGTGCCCTGCCCATAGTGAAACAACAAAGAACACATCAAGAAATAAAAATAGACCTAACATTCAAAGCATTTAGAATGACTTAACCATGACACAACATGCAATTAAGCCATGGAACTTGCTACTACAAGATTTTATTCAAATAGATAACTTAGGTAGGTTAGAAGGATTAGATATGGTAAACACAGTTTATATCAAAATTTCAGTGACTGCCATTCAGAATAAACAAACAAAACTCCAAACAAATGGAACACAAATGACTTCAGCTTTCAGGGAATATCCTAATGTATTTTAGGATGTGCAAGAAATTTCCCTTGTGCAATGATTTATTGCTATTCTTATATATGAATTTTAATAATTACCTCTAAATATAGTGCTGCTGTATAAAAGGCAGAAATATGGTTTGAAATACATTGCTTGTCAAAGAGGTAGGTCATGGAATAAGTCATAAATGTATCATAACAATTAATTTTTCCCATCGCAATTGTGTGAAGAGAAGCTTCAGGGCGGAAAAGGGGAAAGAAATCTTGTCAGTGAATAGAAGACAGTTTAATGTGGTGAGAATTTTGGAGGCCTGCTGATTTTCATGCCAACTGTCCTACCACACTCTCACTTCTTGCTTCTTCCTCTCCGCATCCTCGTTACGCTTGTCCTGTCAATGTAAGAATTTCCCAAGGAGTCTTCCCAATGAGTTTTTCTTCTTCTTGCTCTGGGCTCTGTCTGGGAATCTCATTCATGGTTTTAGTTATGACCTATGTGTGCAAGGTCCCCAGATTAGCATCTCTATCACCGACCATTTCTTTTTATCTGCAGACCTGAATTTCCAGCTACTTTTTCCAATTGGGTGTCCCAGGGACACCTCAAATCCAATACACCCAAAGCAGAATTTATTATTTCTCCCATTCTGTCAGGCATACTTCTACTGCTGAATTCTCTGTCCCTGTAAATGACAGCGTCATCGTCCCAAACAACACAAGTCCTCCAGACCTCGACTTTGCCTTAGGAAGTATTTGCCAGCTATTCGTACATTAATTCCCATGGGCTTTTACTTATGTTGTTCTTTAATCCGGAACGCCTTTCATCCTGATTTTCCAAGATCCAGATCAAAAGCTTACTCATTTGTGAAGTCTGCTTAAGACTGCTCCTTCCGATTAATTATTTTTTCCTCGGTGCTCTCATTGGCTTGCCTTTCTGTCACAACACTTATTTTACTCTAGGTCATTTAATTTGTTCAATAACATGTATTCAGGTCGAGTATAGTAAGTATCAGATGGTATCACATACATTGGGGAAGAAAGAGGAATAAGTCTTGGTTTCTGGCCTGAAGGAGTCTTTCAGTATTTAAAATATAGGCAACATATATACAGCCTTACAGTAGTGGGCACCCACATGTTAAATTTGATTAAATATTTTTTAACCTTCAAAAAGTGGGAAAAAAAAGTTGTTTAGGTAGCTGGAGAGCTACCACAAATAAAAACTTTCTGTGATTGGCAGTCACAACATCAAAGCTATGTGGAAAAAATGTCCCTTTTCTTGTAGAATGAACATGAGTATGACTGTGAGAAAGCAGTGCTTGCTCCACTAAATACTGGGGTTTCCGCTGATTAGTTATGAAATTAATCCCCAGGAAGGTAGGACTTCCACATTTTGGAGCAGAGAATGACTTTGGGTCTAGATAGACCATTTCGTTTTATTTCCCAACCTCCTGCTGGGAAAGGTAAACATTTTTGTTCACTTTATGTCATGCTCTTAAAGAGAAGATAAGGTTTGTGGTTCATTAGTGGTTCATCATAACAGGAGACTAGACTTCAGGTAAAGCCTCATATCACTGTTAATGATGGGTAGTTCGGGGGTAATAATGAAGTAGGAATATTTTCCTGTGTTTCCCCAAATGATGTAGATGATGTGGGATCTGCCTGCAGTTTCTGGGTGTGGGCCGGGATCATGTCTCGTGAAGCCGAAGAATGGACACACGGACCAGGGAGAGGCAAGGAGTTGTAAAAGAAGATAGTTTATTAGAGGCAGGAGAAGAGATTGCAGCTCCCGAGCAGGAGGGGATCCCGAATAGGGGTGCCCAGTGACTGAGGCAAAAGCTCTTACTTTTACACCTTCCCTTGCCTGCTTGGGGAAGGGGGCTGGGGCCTTCTAATGGAATTCATCTATCAGGTTTGTCCTGTTTGCTCATCCTGAAGGGATTAATGAAATAAAGCATTCCTGTCTGTCAGATCTGCTACTTTGTCTGGCCAAAAGGGGTTTGAGATAATTTATTAACCTCAAGGCGTGGTCTCATATTTTTGTCCTGGAGTGAAGGAGACATTCCAGAACCTGGAGTTTCAGGATATTGCTCCTTTTTGTTTATTCCACCAGGGACCCCTCCGTCTACCTAGCAACATGCTAACTAATCTGTCTCGATAGTAGAGAAAATGGGTCATATGATGGTTTGGTAGTCCCCCAAAGTGCCTATTTATAATTGTTCATTTAATTGAGGCAAGGAACCTACAAGAAAAAGGTTTATGCATGGGCATCTGTGGGGAGAGTGGGTGAATGAAGAGACACAGAAGAATCTGTTATTCACTTGGTCCCAAGGATGAGCATCTGCCAAAGAAACTGTGTAGATGACAAGCTCTGGAAGGTGTAGGTGCAGAAAGTGTATCTGCGAGATCCTGCCAATAAGGTATAAAAGGGCGAAAGGAACTTCCTTCCCTTTTCTTAATGGGACCAAATGAAGGTGCTGACCCCTTGCTTGGTTTCTGTGAGGGCAGCAGGGAATAGTATTCTTGTGGGGGGATACTGGCGCTCTCTCATTGAGCATCAGCTGCAGTGACAAAGATGAGGGAGCCTCAAGAATCCTGGAGACTGAGGACACTGGTACCAGAACAGAAGAGAAATGTGGAAGGCCCATGTGATGGCTGTAGGGATGAGCAAACTTGTTTACTTGGGAACCTTCAAACATCACAGCAAGCTTCAGTCCTGGGTTAAGTAAGTGAGGACAAGAAACAGCCAAATTTAGTTTATTCCAATTCGTGCTCATGTACTGATATGACCTGTGGAAATTTGGGTTATCGTTGTATAGCAAAGAAGAAGAATATCTATGACATGCTGGTTCCCATGGCTGAGTTTCCTTCTCGGACTTATGTCACTTTGGCATTGGTTAGCTGTGCATGAACTATTGTAAACACAGTAATGGGAGGGTTTTCTGAATTAAAGTGGAGGAGAAAACAATGGTGAGAAGAGCTTTAATTATGGTTGACTGGTAATTCCAGGATTATCCAGTTTGTGTGTCACTCAGGTCCCTTGCCTTTTACCTACCAGCCATGTCACCACATGAAGGTTCTTTATCTGTACAATAGATAGATAATAGCAAGGACATGGAATGAAAAATATTTCAGTTTGCTCTAGTCCATGATTATTGCAATCAGAATACAGAGAACAGAAAATCCATTTGCAAGCTTACATTTTCCATATCAACAACAACCTTCTCCATCAGAAAATTTACTACAACTACTAACTCAAGATTAACTTTCATGGATTATTTATAACTTTATTTCCCTCTAATATTACATTACTCATTCACCATCATGGAAGTGAGCAATAACTATTCGATTTGATTTTGGATAAACTAGCAGGATCCTTCTTCTTTCTGGGAAAGAGGCAAAACTGGACAAAATTGACAAGCAACTGTAAGATGACAGTACCTTCAGATTCCAATAGCTTTTCACAATAGACGACCCAGTCATCTGGGTAACGATTGGCTAAACCTTGGGAAACATTCAGCTAGAAGAACCAGGCTTGCTTTTCCTTCTGTGCACAGCTGGTGCAGGTGGGTGCAACTTATAGCTCAACGATGTGATGCTAGCGTTGAGGCCGGAATGCATGCCTCTGGATGGCATGTTCTAAATGCAAAGGGGTCAACAACCAACTGGTCCTAACCTACCTTTGCCTACACCTGGCCATTTTTCAAGGGGAAAACCCACTACAGTGAACTCTAGCCTATACTATAGCAGGGAGGGTCTGGGTGTTGCAGATGTGGTTTTCCATTGCCAGATCAGAAGGGTGGAGAAGAGGCTGGCAGGGTAACAAGAATGAACTAACACCCCAGCTCCTCTCTGAAGCTGCTTAGTATAGGTAAGCTTCCAGAGAAGCCACGTGAGGTTGCTAACCTGACAGATATGTCTCTGGAAAATTCCAAGTCAGAAAACTGAGAGACGAGGGAGTGGGGGAAGGATGAAGAACTGTACAAAGAGAAGTCAGCCAAAATAATTCGGGGTCCAGATGGACATCTGAGTTTGAGGAATGATGAAAATATTGTAATAAATTCTATTTTAGGTCCCCATGCCAAGCCCGTTTACACAGGAGAGGGCTGAAAGAAATGAGACTACAAGAGCTCACTGACAAATTGCAATAAAACAGTACTGTAAACTCAGAGCCACTGCTGTCTTGCTTTAGTCTGGTGAGGCTCCCTTTCACTGGCAGTGGGCATGTTCTGAGACAGGCTGGTGAATACTGCAGACCCTGGCAGTCATTTGCCTGGCTACATTACACCTATTGGCACTGTAAAGAACAGAGAGGAGCAATTTATGTCTTCACAGCTGATTCACACACAAACTGAATGAACCCAGTAACTACCACCTTAGTCAGATACTACTTTGAAACCTGGTGCAGAGGCGAAATGCTTATAAACTTCATTAAGGACAGCACTTACTCTGAGTCATAGGGGAACCATCCCAGAAGCTAGGTTTACACATCAGCAAGCAGGTGCTTGGGCAGGGTGTAGACGGCAACTAGGGACAGAATTTAGAACCTAATTCCAAGGCTTTTAGATAAAAAAATCAGTTTTGAAATGCTCACTTGGTTTCATTAGGTCATTGTAAGTCAAATTCCACCTCACCTCCGTTGTCACGTTCCTAAGTGGATGGGGAAAACATTTTCTGTGATCACTTTGAGAAAGGAGAACAGATGCTCATCACTGTTTCTGTGTGCCATGCTGGTGTGAATATATTATTATTATTATTATTATTATTATTATTATTTTATTATTATTATTATTTTTTTACTGTTAGAAACAGCTTTATGTTTTCCATTCGAGCTTTACCAAATGGACTGTTCAAAAAGCAGATACAAGAGCAAGAAAATGTCACAGGCAATCAAACTTGTTCTGTCTTGCACAGTGGTTTTCCTTTTGAAAAGAATACACATGTGAACTTCTAATTTAAACATTTTCCATTTGTTTCCATTTTATTTTCCTTTTCTTTAAAGTTAGCAACAATAGATACATTATTGATTTGCATATTCAAATAGGCTGCAGCTAGGTGAGAGGTGAACTCACTACCGAATGTTGAGAAAAACAAAAAATGACCGATGATCACGTGAGCAGATGCCTGAAATCTCTCCAGGTCCCGTCTCTGGAGGGATTGGTCTTCTGGGTATCACCACCAGCCAGAATTCTTGTTAGGTTTTGGGGCTGCTGGGCCCCCGGTCTCTGCTGTGCACCCTGTTGCCTGTCAGTCCTCCTGGTTTTATTTGGCATTTCGCTCTTTACCTCACTGCCACTCACTGTTTTTCCTTGGCTCAGGGTCCCAGCCCATCCTCCATCTAAACCTGCTCTCAGGAATAGATCAATTAGTTACATACAGTGCACTGTGATCCTATCTCCGAGACATCTTATTTCTTTATATGTTTTGATTACCTTTAAAACTATGAGATATAACTTGGATACACAAAAATGCATTCAATATATGTCTGTGGTTTAACAAATAGAACATTGCCACATCCTCGGAAGCCTTCCTGCCCCATTCTTTTACCAACAAAATCTTCCCTCCCCACTAGAGGAAAGTAGAGGCAATCATTTCCTTAACATAACCTGCCCATCTATGTAAGTATCCTTAAAAATACAATTTTGCTTGGCTTGATCTTCTCGTAAAGGGAACTGTACTCTGTATTCTTTGGCTCCTGACTGATTTGGTTCCCAAGCCTTACCGATAACTGTGACATGGGATCCCATGGCTCCACGGCTCATGATTTTGGGTGTCAGTGAGCAGATGAGGGCATATTGTGGATGTCAGGAATACATTCTGTGTCTTAAGACAGTGAGAATTGAATGACTGGGTGTTGGTGTACAGTGTTTTGAGGTACCCTCAGTAAGCAATAGAGTCAGGGAAAGCTCTGGGAACAGTGACTAAGGGGTTTCCAGGATGCGGGACTTTCAGTGCTAAAAGCAGGAAAGTCCCAGGCAAACTGGGTCACATGAATTACTTTTGTTCTTCTCTCCGCACACCAACTTCCATGCTGTCTACGCTTCACTCTGAGCTTCCACTCACAACTGCCCATTTCTCCAAAAGCTCTTGTCACTCCTCCTGTAATGAAAAACCTTCTGAGGCAGCCATTGTATTATTTGCTTCAGAGGAATGGAACTACCACACTAAAGGGATAGTAGCAGTAAAAGCCCAGATTCCAGAAGGTAAAATGCTATATACAAATGGCTGAAGTGATCCAGATTCTCATGTTTCAGGATAACAACATATAATACAATATAACAGGGACAAAGTGTGCAGGTAGGCGGGGATTGGAATTATTGAGGGGCTATTGTGCACCAAATACCATGCTGGTGACTATATACTTACGTACACATACACATACATAAAATACATACATTTATGTATGTTAAATGAAAATCTAATTAATCTGAATTCTTATTTTATGGATGAGAGAATAGGGGCCCAGAGAACCTAAGTTACTCGCTCAAGGTCACACAGCTGGTAGAGTTGCCAAGCTGGGAAATAACTGCCATCTAGTATTGTATCCTTCATCTATTTCAAGTTTATATATGATCTCAGGAGTGAGGAGTCAAAATAAGACTGAAAAACTTATCATGTAGCACAGCAGTCTCCTCCCCTCCCCCTCCCACTCTGCCTCCCACTTAACAGGTACAGAAACTCTCAGATGCTTTTAAAAAAACAAAACAAAACAACAACAACAAAAAACCACTTTATTGAGGTATGATGGATTTGTGGTGATGGTTTCATGAGTGTATCCTTGCCTCCAAACCCAACTGCTTTTCATGCTGCTTCTTGTATCTTCCTCCAGACTTGTAAATAACGTGCCAATGCTGCTCTGTTTTGCCTTTCACTTTCAGAGACTATCTACAGACTTCCTTCGAATAATGTCTCTTGGATACTCTGTTCCCTGCCCCACCTCCTCCAATCTCCTCCTAATACCCCTACTGAGACATATCATAAACTTTGTTTAGCTCAATACGTAATATTTAAATCATTACAACTAAGGGAATATTATCCACAGCTGAACTATAAAGTGTGGCATGGTGTACATTTCACTGTACAATCTTTGTTTCCTCTGGAGTTAATAATGATAATTTTTTCTCATTTTTTGTTGTGGATTTAGTTTTCAATGTCCCCATCACTAACGTGTTCCACCTCTGATGAAGGTAGAGATCTCTCCAGGTGTTCAAAATGTTCAAACACGTCTGTCCCTCTGATAGCATATGCACCCTAGAGATCTTCAAATGGTCAGGATATTCCACTTTAGGATTAAACAATACGAAGGCGGGAGGAGCAGATGCTTGTAGGAGAGGTGTGTAAGGTACAGTCAGAAACACTACGTAAAGTGAAACTGTACTCCTCCTGAAACAGCTCAGTTACCTCCTCAAATACAGTGATCCCCAATTCCCAGCCAGAGTAGCAAGCCCCCCACCCCTGTTCTCCAGCTCCCTTCACTTCTCTAGAACTACACTGAAGCCCCTCTGTGATAGTTAAATTTATACATGCTAGAGTATGAAACCTTGAAGGCGAGGCTCTGCCGTATTCCTCCTTAGATACCAGAGTCAGAGGAGGAATTAAACAAACAACAATAACAAAAATCAGTGACTGAATTAGAAAAGCATACCTTTCCGTATAAGAAAATACCAGCTATACTGCAATGTATGAAAATATACATATGCTATATGAAAATACTATGTGATGTTCATGTCAAATTAAATAAAATTTAATGCTGAAAATTGATTCATAAAAAAAAATCTATTTGGACTACTTTGAATTGAATCTGTAGCTAATATTCTACCAATTTCTTTTAATTTGCTCTATAAAGGACCTGAATGCAATTCTATCTTAATGACATTATTTAAAACTATCAGGGTCATCACAAAAGGAAGAAGGGAGTGTCTGAGTCAGAGGCTTTATATTTCAGAGTACTGCAAGGAACTCTTTCAGACTCACCCAACCAGCTGCTAACTTCCTCTATGAAGAGAGAAAGGTAAATATTTCTGAAGCCCACAACTTAAAGTCTGGCCAAACACTTTGAAAAAGAGAGAGAGGGAGAAAGAGAGAAATGAGTCATGGCTTCTTGTCTGTATTTGAGAGTCTAAACTCCTCAAACAATATCAAAATTGTTGCCTGGTCCTATTCTCTGCTTCTCTGTCTTATGACTTGTCTATGGCTGGCTTTCTGTGGTGTCAGAGAGAGTGGCAGGCATCATTCTGGGCAGGGGACCGAGATCAGTCTAACACTTCATGTTCCATATTGGAAAAGATAAATAGCATTTGGGGAATTCTGTGCAAATCTTGATTCTATATTTACAGTGTTCTTATTTAAGGCATTATGGGTTGAAATACACTAATTTTTGAGATTAGAATGGACCTGTATTTTAATTGCATAATTAAGTGCTCATCTGATTAGGGATTTATCAAAATTTGAAGTGATGTTATTAATAGAAATGGAAAGATTTGAAACTACTTCTATAGAGGAGTAACTCTATAGCATTGCATTTAACTTACATGGTGAAAATAAAAATTAAATATGTTCAATAGTAGTTATTCAAGTTTTCCCCCATATGTGTATATTGGTTTGGTAAATACAGGAGGGTTTTTTTTTTTTTAATTTAGTAATGTACCATGAAGTATGATTATTTTTCCTTGTACAGACAAAATATTTTGATTAAACATTTAAGGCACATAATTTATCAATTAAATATAAGCTTGGGTCCACAAAATATTATCATTATAATTTTATGTTTTATTGAATGTGTTTTGTCCCTGGTTTTTCGTATGCTTTATTTAAAAATTATTTTTCTTTCTTTTTATTAGACTTAAAAAAATGCTCTAGTGAGAGTATATTTATTCTTTTGTTTTGACATAAACAGTTGGTTGACTATAGGAAGAAAGAGGTAAGCCATTTCTTGGATTGAAATGCACCTTAAGTAAGCAAGTAGGCTTCAGGCTTCTGTGGACGTCTATATCTTCAAGTCTGACGTTTGGGATTTAAAAACCTTCACAAGTTGTATAAACTTGAAAATTATAAATTAATTACATATCTCTATATTAAGCTAAAATGTTTATGTAAGGGACATAGGAATATGGTATATTTTTAGTGTTATGAAAAATTAATCGAAAGCCAAGTTCTTAAGATATGAAAAGAATTTTCCTTCATTGCTATGTCTGGACAATGGCACGACAAATAGTATCATACGGACATCTTTCCTGTATCTTAACATAATTTATTTCCCTTTTCACGTTCCTTGAGTTATTTAACTAGGACCCAAAGCATCAGGTACTTGTTGATGGCTTGTTTGAATTTTGTTTATTTCTGCTGGTGTTTTGCTTTTTTTTTTTTTTTTTTTTTTAAAGAGTTGCTGTGGAAAATAATTATAGGAGAAAAAAAGATCACAGTTTTGGTACCAAGTTAATATTTGTTTATCTGTCACCTGATGGAAACCTAGGGTGTAAAACACTTAAGTCGGCCTTGAATATAGTTATCTATTTGCCAATGGGATTCAGACTTTATATTAGATGAGAAGAAAAGAATCTTGCTTTCATTTCTGGTACTTACAGTGTAACTGCATAAAGATTATAAGAATCATGTGAGGTGAACATACTTTTTGGTATTTATTTTCAAAGTGCATGAACATGTCTTTACAGGAACGCTTAAAGATATATTATCTCATGCCACTTATTATTTTAAGAGCCATTGCTTGAGAATTTATAATGGCCTAGGAATGTCTCAGTTCATGTTTCTCTGTAATGATTATTTTTCTAGTATGGTTTCTGTGCCATAAAACTTACTGAAGTGACAAAAACATACACTTTATTGTCTGAATACACAAATTCCTGTGTAACTTCTCTTCTCTTCAATACAATTATAGTTTTGTGAAAAGTCACCAGGATGATTAAAAGATTAGAAAATGAAAAATTGTGATTATTGTTTAGAAAGTCATTTAAATAATGATTTTGAAAGATTTTTCTTTCACCCCAAGGGGTAAAATAGGAAAACATAAAATTTTAAAGCAAAGTGATAAATGGAAGCTTGGCCAAAAAAAAAAAAAAAGTAACAAAAAGTGTTTTTGGGCTTTGGGGTATGATATTTCCAGACCCCATGGGACCAACGAGGCAGGTTCCTAAACAGGGTCATTTAAAAATCTTTCAGGTCTTATAGTAAAGATTCGATTCCACGTTATGTAAAATATATTAAAATATACCCACAATCTTCCATTAAATATAATTTTCACTGTAAGTAGTTGGAAAAGATTATTATGATTTTGCATTTAAAGTTACTTTCTTAAGAGTGATTAATTTCATTTGCTATGATGTTCAGCAATCAACATGACATCTTGGAAACTGTTCCAAGAGAATCTAGCACATAATTTCTCCATAAAATTACAGAGCTTTGTATGACTGCTAAACTTAATATGAAAGTCATCTTACGTGTCAGTTTAGTGAATTTACTCATGTACTCATTAATTTCAATCCTGTCATTTCTTTTTTCACATTTTAGTAGTAATACTCCTTTTTCAGATGTAAAATATGATTTTGAGTCCCTGAAAAGTTTTGGGGCCTTTGAAACTGCCAATATTGTTCACTGGATTTGATATGAAATCAATTAAAAAATTTCTGGATAGCTATTAAAAGAACGTAAGTGTTCTTTCTTGGAGTAAATGGTGCGCGGAGTGGGAATAATTTTCTCGCTGGGGGCATAGCTGAGGAGTGGGACATGTAGCGAATTAAAGGAGCTGAACTGGACTTTAAACACAGCCTCATTTATGGCCTCATCCTCAGTGATGCTCTCCGGGCTTGGAATTCCAAAGTACAGAATGTAGGTTCCTCAGGAACACTCTGGAAATGTGCAATTTATTACCTTCCAGGACACAACAGATTATTACCATTTTCTAGAGAATAACAGATGTAGTAATTTTAATTCATTGACCATCTACAATGGGTCAGACATGATATAGAGTTGTTTCTCAATTTTTTTTAACTGAAGCTCCCATTTGATAAAATAGAAATTAAAAACTTATTTAAAAAGAACTTAGTTTTAATTTTGAAAGCCTTTAAGTTTTTATGACTTCAACAAAGTTAACACAAATGCAATTTTAGAATATTCTTCTTTCCAACCATCCCAACTCCCCACCCCAAATGCCCTGATGTTTTGGTATAGTTCTATTACAGGTGTAAGAGTGGTAGGACTTATGTTTTTCTGTCCTGTAAACTGACCATCTCGTTGAATAAGATGAAACTTTAAAGCTCAGAGAAGTTAAAGCCTTGACCCAGGTCACACAACTATTAGCAACAGGGTTGGGATTAAGACGGGGTCCCTAAGGGGTCCACAACTCTTGGATCCTGCCACACCATCAAGAGTAGTATCACAGAACATTCAAGGAGCATAATTTGGAGTATCCGTGTTAATTCATTTAGTCTGGGACAACCCTGTCTGTGAAGTTGGGATCACTTTGAGTATTGTGGAGAAGGTCTGCAAAGAAATACAAAAACAGATTCCTGAAGAATTGCACGGTGGGGGCAATGCTCTGTATTTTGTCCTGGATTCTAAATTTGCTATTATACCCTCGATTCTCTAGTAAGACAGAGAACTCTGTGTTGGGAAGTCTTCTGCATGTTTGTGATGTATAACACCTATGTGAATCACATTTCTACTCCAAAAATAATAATGAAATGGTTTCAAAAAGAATAAATACATGTATAGGACCAGGGATGCAGAATATTTGAAATTAACATGTTGCTAAAAAATGTTAGGATGTACGATTACTTTAAGAATGTGTGTGGCGGCTATAATGGGGAGAAGGGATGAGGAAATGATGTGGTAACTTTCCACATGTGAACCTTTTTAAAAATTATCAGTTTAAAAAGCAAGCATGAAAGACCCTTTAATAGACTGACTTTGCTCTATTTCCCTTGGAAAGCTGAAATGATTTGAGAAGAGGCCCCATGAGCGTGTCTGCTTAGGACTTGAAAATGGAACAGAGGCCACGGATGATAGAAATGCCACATCAAGGGGAAGTGGGGGTATGTCCTAGATATGAGGGCATGGCAGAAGCAGAGAAACATCACTAAAGAATATCAATGTAAAAAAAAAGGAATGTGTCATAATATTTTTGCCAGAAGAAATCGTTTTAGCATGTTGGTAACAAAGATATTGGAGTAAAGGAACTTTTTCTATATGTTCTAAGTTATTTGATGGTTACATCCAAGGCTGAAGAAACGGAGCTTCAAATTTAAAAAGTAAAAGACTAGAAAAACCATCACATCCATGTCCTTGTTGTTCTCTAGGCTGCACTCCATTTCATGATGGCCTCCCTTGCGGCAGCGAATGCAGAATTTTCCATCAACTTGTTCCGAGAGATGGATAACAATCAAGCAAGTGGAAATGTGTTCTTTTCCTCTCTGAGCATCTTCACTGCCCTGGCCATGATCCGTTTGGGCGCACGAGGTGACTGTGCTTCTCAGATTGATAAGGTCAGTTTTGGTTGTGGCTTCTGCAATTAATCCTTGGGGCAAATTGTTTTCCCCAAGAGAATATTTGATGGCAATGGTCGCATGTAAATGGAGATCTTGCAAGGAGCCCCTCTCCAAGTGTGAAGAAGGCACACAGCTCAGAGCACTTGGTTTTCAGCTGGGAGACAGCAGGCATATTTTCAGAACTGCAGCTTTGGTTCTTCCCCTTAGTCCAGTGGTTCTCGAAGTGTGTGTCCCAGAACGTGTTAGAGATGCCAAAGCTTGGGCCCCCACCCAGACCCACCGAATCACAAACCCTGGGGATGGAGCCCAGCAATCTGTGTTTTAATAAACTGTCCAGGTGCACACGAAGGCTTGAGAACCACTGCCCGAGCAGATATGGATGAGAAAGAAGAGCTCCAAGGAGATTCCAATGAAGTCCTACTTTAAACAGTAGTGACCTGGGCACAAGTGACATAATAGTACATGGTCACCAGCACCTTTAGAAAGTATATATTACTTCACTCTTGTGGAGTGCCCTGAGCCAGGCCGTATGGGGAAGTGAAATGGTCACAGGTTACCTCCCTTCTCTTAGGAATTTGTCATCAAAATTCAGAAGTGGGAGAGACACCAGATCCAGGCTGCATGTGGAGGGCGTTGTCACCCCTTTGTGCCCACTGGTTCCTCCCATTAAGTTTGTTCATAAGTGAGGACAAGAGGAGCCTGTCCCTGCTGTCGCCTTTGACACCTAAGTACATGGTGAAGATTTGTGTAGATAATTTAAGCTAGAGTAATGCGTTTCTCTCTCTGGACAGCTCAGTGAGTATTTGTTGCTAAAGAACAACCACAGAGTCTAAGAATGCCATTTCCCAAGAGCTGGAGTTGTTCACAACCACAGTGCAGGGAACACTTCACTTTAATGAGATGATAAGAACAGCCAACAGTCAGGCTTTGGGATAAGCTCTACCGATATCTTATAAATCCTCCCAATGACACAGAAGTAGGTACCATTATCGCAATTTTAGGGAGGGGTTGCCATGCCATCTCCGTGCTAGTGAACAACAGAGCTGCAGTTCAAACTCACCGTGATCTTCTAAAACAGGGTTTCTTAACCTCAGTCCTACTGACATTTCAGGCCAGATAATTCTTTGCTTTGAAGGGCTGTTCTGTGCATCGTAGGAGGTTTATTAGCATCCCTGGGCTCTCCCTACGAGATACTATTAGTGCACCTCTTCTCAGTTGTGACAATCAAAAGTGTCTACAGCCCCTGCCAGGTGTCCCCCAGGAGTCAGAAATAATCCCCCCAGTTGAGAACCATTTGCCGTAAAGCTACCAAAAGGAAATGTAATCCAAAGTGCATTATTGCAAAGCCTTAGTTATTTTGAAGTTAGTACTTTGATAAATAAATATAAAGCCTTTGGGGAAAAAAAAATCTAGCAACTAATAAAACTGTATCCATTCATTAATAAAAATACATAACATTTTAGGACCAAGTGAGGTAATTGGTGTCACAGAAACAGAACATTGGCACGGGAATTAGAAGATTAGTTTCGATTTCTGACCTTGGGAAAATGATTTCATCTCTGTGGGCCTCAGTGTCCTTACTTGTAGACTATGGGGGTTGATTTGATAGTATCTAATTAAAAAAATAGTTTAAAGATTGTTCCTACTCTGTAAGTTAGACAACGATGTGTAAGCTCTACACCTATGACAAAAACTCACCTTTAGCACAACAGAAGACACAGCTATTTCTTATTGTGTGATTTCAGGTCAGGGTCCGTCACTGGTTATTGCTTGATTTGCCTCCTTGCCCCACCGGTGCCTGGTGGAGCAGGGGTCAACAGCTCATGGGAGATGGGTCTCAGTGAATTCAAGGAGCCTCTGTTCTGCTGGAGTGTTCTTTCACAGTCACTCCCCCATCGATGCCTTCTATGAGTCACTTTTGATAACTCTTGCTATTATAACCACCTATAAGACATATTCAAGAGGGAAAAAATGGCAACTACAGACACATTCATATAATTTACTTGTACACATTTTTAGTCTGCAAAATACCTTCTTGGAATTTAATTTTCAGCCCTGCCCACCCTATTCCAGTTAGTTTCTCATTGCAATACCATGGTTTGACACCATGGCTCGTGCATGTATATTTTAGATAAATCCACTCGTACTCAATTCAGTTATAATTTATGGCATCCATCTTTATGTACCTTCTAAGCACTACCATGGACAAATCGTCTGTTTTCTTTTTGAGGCTCAAATGGTCATTGTTGGGCCAGTACAGAGCCCTTTAAATTTTTCCTATTTGAAAAATCCTTCCAGATGACTATGAAACACCTTTGCTTATGGGCAACTAAATGTTCTAGACCTGTCTTGAATTTCTTCGGCTCAAAGAAGGGTCAGCCACTCACTATGAAGCCCTGATTCCTTTACCATAAAATAGTATTAAAGCCTAGAATTGGCATGTGTGACCTTCAATGGAGTAATATGGAAAGTGCTTTCCATTTGAGTGAAAGAACCAGAAAAGTATATTTATTTACAAGGTCATGTGCTAAAGTTCATATTTTTTTCTCTAAAAAATAATTGTTTTTACCAAAAACCTTTGAAAAAGTAATTATAATATATTACTTATTCTACCACTTCTGTGAGAAGAAATAACAGCTTCATAATTTGGCATGACTACATAGAAGCCCACTGGGAAGCAGATGATTCATAGTCCCCTTTTTCTTTTTTTTACCCTTAATCCTAATATCCTGAAATTTATTACATTTTATAGGCCCATGATTTTCCTTTTTTTTTTTTGCCATCATCTGAATTTGTTAACAGTTATAGAAAAGAAAAATAAATTCTTATTTTCTCACATAGGGACATCAGAGGACATCAGAGGACTCCTAGCATTTCAAATTACGATAAATATGTTCTTTGAAATTTTATTTAATATTTATCACATTTGAATATTTACTAGTATCATTATTGATCTTTAGTTATGGTAGTTTATTGTTGAATGTATAATTTCTTAGAATGTTTAAAAATATTAAAATAGATATGTATTACCTTGGTATTTTACCAGTTCAGTTTACTGAAAGTTAATTAAGAATGTTCGAAAAGATAACCAAGTTAATACAAAAATAGATTAAAATTAGAAATAATTAAAGAATTGTGTTAAGTATCTATATGTGTTAAAGCTTTTTTTCAAAGTTAAGAAGAATGATTTCTGGAGATTCATATAATTTTTATAACATTGTCTGGGTTCCACAAGAGATAGCTTAGAAAAGATGTAAGGATGTTTAAACTTTATCATGGTATTTTATGTTACAAGTATATCCATACATCTCCAAATACCAATATATCCAATGGTTATTTATTAATACTTTAGGACTTTGTTTCTGAAAAAAGAAAACTGTAGGACATTTTAAAATTGGATATCACTTAGGAGGAATTTTGGTCAAAAAGGGGAGTTCTTTCCTTCCTTCCTTTCTTCCTTCCTTCCTTCCTTCCTTCCTTCCTTCCTTCCTTCCTTCCTTCCTTCCTTCCTTCCTTCCTTCCTTCCTTCCTTCCTTCCTTTTGGCCTCACAAGGCTTCACATTAATAGGTTCTTTTAACAAGGTAGTGAGTCAAAGGTTTAAAACTCTGAGAAGCAGACATCTTTCAAAAGATTCTTCCACAAAGCCATTTATATTTTACTAAGATAACATCACACAATAATCAATATGACTTTCAACATTTTCTCAGCCTTCCCTTGGGTAAATCTTTTCCCCTGAACTGTTTCAAAGATCATAGAACCACCTCTAGCCCCTCATCTTGGGAAGGAAAGATACAAAGGGACCACCCAAGTTCAAGGTTGGTGGACACAATCTGGTCAGTGCCTCTCTCCCTCTCCATCTTATATTGAGGTGACTGATGGTGACAACTTCCTTTTACAACCCATCTGTTTCATTTTGTGGCCTCGGAGAGGTTAAACTTCATCTAGTTTCTAACACATATGTTACAAAGCAGCAAGAATGAAAAAACTATAATGATAAAGTCCAAGTTATAAGGACTCATGCTTTTATTTGCTCCTCTTGTAACAACAAAATAAATGATTCCATGGAAATGGGAGGTCCTCGTTGAAGCTTCCTCTCTTAGTGACGAGTTACCAATGCCGTTGTTCACCAAAAGAGGAGCCACAATGAGATCAACCACAAAACTGTGAAGTGGAATTGTTTAAGGACGCTGGCATATGCTACCCCTCAACTCTATCAATTGGAAAGAGATAACTACAATATTCTTTAAGGCATTGGAAATGTTCAGGTTTGGTCAAGGCAAAATGAGAAAGGGGGCTGATCTTTTTCATGCTCCATAACATCATAGTACTGGAGGGAGAAAAATGACACCCAGGCTGCTAAACATGGGGCCTTGATGCCCACAAAGACCCCAGCTGTGAATTTTAGATTGACTGTTAATTTGTATTCAACTTGGCCTTGTTGATTTTATCTTATCTCTCACTCCATCTTATAGTATTTTTCCAGATTCAGAGGATGTAGACAGTGAGGTAGGTTCCAATTCTCTGTGACCTATTAATAGTGACGCTCATGGCCTTTTAAAGTTCTAATATCTCTTTCTGAGCTGTTCCATTTTCCTTGACCAATAAATGAGGCTGTTGATTAGGGTTCTAAAGCCTTGAAGTCGGAAGCCCCCAACAGAGCTACTGATAGCAACATTGACTTGTTTAATTAAATACCCATAGGTAAATGTTTTACCCAGTGTTAGAATGTCCTACTCCTCTTCTGCCTACCCCCATCCCCACTAGGGATGAGGTTCAACTATAGCACATATGGGCCCTTAATGAAAACCTACATCTTTCTATAGAAAATCCAACCAATACGATTGTAGGAACACAAACTGAGACAAATCACTATTGCCAGGCAGTTATTTAGATCATTCATCCAATTGGTTGGAGGAACATAAGTTAAATGAGTCCTAATTTAGCTTCATACTTAGGATTTCCTAGAGAATCATAAACCCTTCTCCCTTTTATGCCTTGGTGTGCGTGTAGTTAGCCCTCATCTTGCCTCCCACATGATTAAAAAAAGTTTTCATTTTTTTACTTGACCTTTTATTAAATCCTTGTCCAGATTTAATCAGTGAGTAATCATTAAATTGCTCCCCCAGGAGGAGCAAACTAAAGTTATGAAACACATTTCATTTGTAGCCATTGATTTATTAACTCTCCCAGTTTATGATGCTTTTCCCCAATGAACCAACCATCGGCTTTAACCAAGTCAGTAGGGAGGCTGCAAGTTTCTTTCCTGTCTCTGTCACACACACACACACACACACACACACACACACACCAGGAAGTCTCATGCCGTGTTTGACTTCGCTGGTCCCTTCGTGTTCAGCATGACCTGCTAACTGCTTTCTTTGTCCCTGTTTGTAGATGCTTCATTTCAATGCTGCCTCAGGACATGGAAATGCCTCTAATACTCAGGTAAACACAGCATGTTCTTTTAGAAAAAGAGACTGTGGGACTAAATTTAGCAAAATTACTGTCTCGCTGACATATTTAATTATGCTCTCTATTCTTTTAAAGTAATAGATTTTAAAATCTATTTTTAAAATCTCATTAAAGATTTCTGTATCGTGGGTATTTCAAATATAATTTTTGAGAATGTACTTGTTAATTATTCATTTACCAATATTTTACTTGTGTGTTAGCTAGACTTTGGCAAGATAGCATGGAACTAAATGTTTTGCTTTTATCTTTACTCTTCACAGCCAATTTACATTGCTGAAATGAATTATGTAGTACACATATTAGGCAAATTCATTATTTTCTGTTAATAATTTTATTCTAAGGTTAATAATTGAGTGTAGTAAATCCTTTAATTAACTTAGATCATGACACTATTATGAGAGAGGGTAAGAAATTGTAGATGTGTGTGGCATTGTTTGCTGCTTTTGTCGTGTGATTATTTTTTAGTTCTTTTCTGGTATATGTTTCATTTTCGATGTAAACAAGAGTATGCCTATCATTGCAGCCCAAGAATACATTTTTATAATTTTTTTAATAACAGCAAAGAGTCCAATCTCAGCTGACAAGAATTCTCTCTGACATAAACACATTCCACAAGGATTATGAACTCAGCATTGCCAATGGGCTTTTTGCAGAGACTGTGTTTGACATTCACAAGGTAAGTTCAGCCTCCTGTCCCAGAAGGTTATTTCTACTCTGGACCTGAGTCTTGTTCTATCCAGCATCTGAATATAGACTTGCATCTTTCTATTGAGTTATACAAAGGTGATTTTTTGTTTTTATTGTCACTACTAATTAGGTTCCCAGGTGTCTTCAAAATATCATCAATGTTTTCAAAGAACAACTTTACTCCACCCAAGTGATCCACATATTCAGGCTCCAAACCAGAAGAGAACTTGTCTCTGAGCAGTGATGTGGAACTGTCATTAGCGTGGGAGGGGCAGATAGCCCATTTGGGGTTATCCACAGACAAGAGGAAAAAGTCTGTCCATTTTCCCTCTGAGCTTTGTGTCTACTGAAACAGTTTTGTATCTCCAGTGCTGAGTTCACCTTCTTTTTTCTCAGCTATGCCCTTTATTCTCTTTTTCCAGCACTAACCAACTTATCTTTTCAGTAATATCATTTATAACAGAATTCCTGGTGAGTGACATAGCCAGGTAAGGCCAGCCATTGGCAGAGGAGCAATTCAGACTTGACACAGAGGTGGGGAATGGGGTCTTGGGGTCAGCAGACTCAATTTTGGTATTACTATGTGGTGTTTGTATTTCAATTCATTCATCATCGTAGCCTGTTCACCGAAAGAGCCATGAGACCTAGAATGCACTCTATATGCTGCTATGCTCAACCCATACTTTAGAACCATCATTGCTGTGACAACCAGAAGCCGGTTAGTACTATTCAAGCAGACACAGTGGCCATGATTCTCAGGACATGTTTGTTCTTCCTTTGAATTCTCCGTTTCTCGGGCAACTATAAGCCTCTGGACTAATCTTCACTTGCGTCTTTCCAGCTTTCTGGTTCCACCCAACCATTATTGTTTCCTCTGTCTGTCACCCACTCAAATTCTTTGCCCCTTTCCAGCACCACTCCCAAATTGTTTGGCAGCCTGCCAATTGTAAAGCATTGGGCCACTTTGTTTTTCAATGTTCCCAAAAGAATCTTACGCAAGCATTACAGGGGCCACCTGCATGTGCAACCCCACATTTTGTGTCTCTGGTCCCATGCATACTGCTGTGGCCCTGAGGACCGCTAATTCTGTCCAAATGGAAGTAGATGAGTCTATCATGCTACTGCTTATGGCAGACTTCCATGCTCCCTTTCCTGGCACTCTGTGTGTACAGAACAATGAACCTGGAAGCACAGTAGAGGTGAGATCGGATCAAGAACATGGAAATGGAGGCACTGAAAGTTTGCTCATCCTTTAGCAACATGAAGATGATGATGATGACACATGAAGTTTGTAAAACACTTGGTTCTTACAAAAGCTATCTAATTGATCTTCATTAATTATACAGGAAACTGAAGGTTAACATGTAGAATGCAAGAGTGGGACTTTACCAACGTGTTTTTAATGTAACTAGTACTCTTTCTACTATAACTTGATGACCATAAGATATTTGCAAAAGTGAGAGATGAGTAACATAGTCTAAGCATCATGATTCCATAATGGAGATTTCATCATTGGAAGTCATTTGTTCTTTAATTTAAAAAAGGGGGTGGGGGAGACCTCATCAAAATGGCAGCGTGAGGTGAGCCTCTGGAAATCTCCCCTGGAATTTACAACAAATCAAACAATTGTAACTCCACAAAGGACTCCCTGCACAGCAGACAGGCAAGATGAAGAGGTCCACTACTGAATTCACCTAATGGTGGGCGAATCGTGCGAGCAGGGGAGGAGGGAAGGGAGAAGGAGAAGTGCGGAGACCGAGCCGCACAGGCACAGGACGCAGACCTAGCTCAGTGCTCCGAGCTCGCTGCATCCGGGAACTACCACAGCTGCGGGAGAGGGAAGAACTCGGACTGCTAGGGCTCTGTTTATGGTCCACAGAGCTGAGGGGCCAGCATATAACACAGCTGAACCCAATGCTCATGGCAGAGAACTTGGAGCAAAGACTGAGGGAAGAAGGCTGAAAACAGTAGTTTAAGCCCTCACTGTCACAGAGAACGGAAGCCTTAGGCACTGAGACTAGCCACCCCCTCTCTACCCTCCCAGAGCCCGCCCTGCCCCCACCTGCCTGGTGCTAGAAGCAGAACAGTAGCATGTCAGATCAAAAGAACAGAATATTTGCTGTTCTGAGAACTCTGGTCTGCAGACACAGATTTGCAGCCCAACTAGTTACGGCAAAGGGGAGGGAGCTATGGAAGTAGGACTGGCTGTGGTGGTGGTCACCACCATTGCTCTGGGCCACCTCTCACAAGGCCCCTGTCCTAACCTATCTGGGCGGATACCTGCAGGAGTAAACAGAACTGCTGAAACACACGGGCTCTGAATCTGGTGCAGGAAGAGCTTTGGAACTTCAAAAGCTCTCCGCATACCCACACGGATACTGCACCCTGTGACCCAGGCGAACTGTTAACAGAGGAGAAGCCCATCTCTCAGGGAATCCCCCCATTGTGTGAGAAGCTGAAATAGTGCAGAGAAAACATAGCACTACATCTAAAAACATAGCAATACATCTAAAGTGGCATTCTAAAACATCAAATACCTAGGAATAAATCTAATGAAAAATGTTCACAAAACAAAATGAGTTGCTAAGAGAAATAAAAGAAGAATTTAAAACAAAGGATACATTTCGCTTATGGATAGAACACTCAATATTATAAAGGTATCTATTTATTTATAGATTAAAAGAAATTGTTTTTGGAGAAATTGACACGCTGACTTTAAAAATTACTTGGAAAGACAGAGAATTAAGAAAATTCAAGATGATTTTGAAGAAAAGGAAAAACAAAAACCAGAGGACTTACATTATTAGAAATTGAGGCTTACAAACTATAATAATTAGGATTTGCTGGCATTTTTGCAAAGACAGACCATAGACCAATGGAACAGGGTAGAATATCTTGAGACAGACTCATACATAGAGATACTTAATTTATGGTAAATGTGACTCTGCAGAGCAATAAGGAAGGAATGATGTTTGTAATAAATGGCGTTGGTTCAATTGGCAATCTATGCAGAAAAATGTTATCTTGACACCTATCTATATAAAAATAATCAATTCCAGGTGGAAACTGGACATAAATGTGAATGGTGAAATAATAACGTGTTTAGAAAATAAATATAAATTATGACCTTAGATAGGCAAAGATTTTTTAATCTTTGTTTTAGGGTACATAAAACACTAATCATATAGGATAAAGCAGACAGGATAGATGGTATTAGAATGAAGAATTTATTTTCTTTAAAGGACATCATAAAGAGAGTAAAAAGGCAAACCACAATGGCAGGACATATAAGCACTAAAACACTGGTATCCTAAACAAAAAACTCCTACGAAACAATAAGAAAAACACAAAGAGCCCAGCAGAAAATCTTGAACTGGCATTTTACAAGAGAACATATTTAAATGGCCAAAAAACATATGGACAGTCAATCTCAATAGATTTATTCCTTGTCATTTACATTTCATGTATCCTTTTAGGCACATAAGCAACAGTGCTTGAAGGAGATCAGCAAGACATATTAGCTGGACTAAACAAAAGTTACATAAATAACACACACACACACACACACACACACACACACACACACACACATTCTTGGTGGCCCAAAGCTCTTCTCTGATTTTTCTGAAGTGCTGACACCCTGTACTCCTCAGCTTCTCTGGCGAGGGACTGGTTCTTAAAACTGCTCTTTGAAACCAGTGTCAGAGTGGATGGGTGGATGGGTTGATCAGGAGATGAAAAGAGTCTTATTCATGGAAATTACACCCAAAGTCTTCTTTATAGAGGTAATCTCATCCTGCAGGCAGGTGGTGGACAGCTAACCCATCCTCATTGTTAGGGTTGAAAACCCCTATAAAATTTATCAGGATACCTTCTGACAACACATATGATTGTAATGAATCTTATTTTCCCCAATTATAAAAACCTTTCCCTCAAAATGTATGTGTGTATTTGTTGTATTGCTGATGTGTTGATAAATTCAATTGCTATGAATTCTTTTTATTAAAAATAAATATTTCTTGAGCACCTATTTTGTGCAAGGCAATGTGCCAGGTGCTGGGAATACAGTAATAACTAAGGCATAGATGGTCCTGACTTCACAGAATTTACTCTCTTGTGAGGGCTCAGGAAATCCCAAATGTAAATAAGGCGCAGGAGGATATCAGCCGGTCAGAGAATGTAGGAGAAGGGACTATTAGAGGACATAAGGGACCTAGAGAAGACCGTCAAGGAGAGGAGGCATCTATGCTTGGAGCTAGAAAATGACATAAAAACTATGGACATTCCAGGCAGAAGGAATGCTGTTAACACACCTCCAGAGAGAGGGGACACATGGCACTTCTGAGGAGTTTCAAGTAGTTGGGTATGACTAGAGAGCAGAATATGAAGGAGAAAGTGGCTTGAAATGCGGGGAGTGGGGTGCCGGTGAGCAGAGCCTTACAGGCCAGGTCCAGGGATTTGGGCTTTGTCTTAAGTGTAGGAAGTAGCTTGAAGGGTTTTTAGTAGGAAGGAGGTGACATAAGCAAGGGAAATGAATTAGGAGGCTACGGAAGTACTTATGGTAAGAAAGCGGTACTTATGGTAAAGCCAAGGAGGCGGGCTTCAGCCGTCATCTCTATTAGTTCCTGCAATCCATTTCAGATCAACTGAAGTTATACAGTATGCTTGCTCTGCACATCCAATCTCAAGTTCTCCAGCTGGCCTTCCAGCCACGTTTCCATATTTCTAGGCATATTTTCTCATCTTTGAGGCAGGAGGGAGTCTGACTAAGAGAGTGAAAATGAGAAACAAATTCAAGACTGCATTTTTCTTTTCTTTTCTTTTCTTTCTTTCTTTCTTTCTTTCTTTCTTTCTTTCTTTCTTTCTTTCTTTCTTTCTTTCTTTCTTTCTTTCTTTCTTTCTTTCTTTCTTTCTTTCTTTCTTTCTTTCTTTCTTTCTTTCTTTCTTTCTTTCTTTCTTTCTTTCTTTCTTTCTTTCTTTTAAATTGATTGGGGTGACAATTGTTAGTAAAATTACATAGATTTCAGGTGTACAATTCTGTATTACATCATCTATAAATCCCATTGTGTGTTCACCACCCAGAGTCAGTTCTCCTTCCATCACCATATATTTGATCCCACTTACCCTCATCTCCCACCCCCTGCCCCCAAGACTGTATTTCTTATCTGCTTAAGTTGGTGGTGATTTGTAAACACGAGAACTGCACATTATTTATAGAACTGTATATTATTTATATTTACAGAACTTTATTGAGTGTGCTGAGAAATTATACCAAGCCAAAGTGGAACCAGTTGACTTTACAAATGATGTAGAATACACCGCATATAATATTAATGAATGGGTTGCAAAGGAGACACGTGGTGAGTGCAATACCGGGTTTGTCAGTTATATGTGAATACTGAGAACTGTCCGCTTGAAGTTAGGATCCTTTTGTGCCTATAACACTCCTCTGAATCCAAAGTAATGATTGCTGTTATTTAAAATTGCTTTAGTATAATATTTGTCTGCAATGTGTTTTTGAACAATCTTAATAATTTGAGTGTTTTATGCTTTATAGAAGTCTTATTATAATCTTATTTGATTGGGAAATAATCCTGTGAGACAAATAGATTTTATTATGGCCATTTCATGAATCAGTGACAAGCAAAAGTAATTTACTCAGTTTTCCTCAATATCTTATACCTGGTTAGCGAACAAGACTAAGAGTAGTTTATAGGACATTATTTTCAATGACCATGGCATGTTTCATTCTAATGATCAGTCTGGCACCTTCCTTCTTGGGCTGAAGGATCTTATTACAATGATGACATTCTACTGCCTAAAAATATATATTCTCATATCATTGCTTTTTCTAAAGGACGAATAGTTTATCTTTAATTTAAAAGTTATTTTCATTTATCAAAATAATATATGTAGCTCAGGTAGCACCTTCCAGAAAAAGTACATCTTTACTGGTAAGTCTCCATCATAACTTAACACTGAATTACAGCTAATGTTCTGGTTTAGTACAAAACAAATGAGGAACTCTGTTCATTGTCATTTTGTTAATCAACTGATTCTGAAGCTAGCCATTTCTTTACCTAAGGCTTGGCCTTGATTTATACTTTGAACAATATACATGTATTTGCTGAGTCTGGCTCTGTCTCAGCATGGTGAAACCTGTGATTTGTACTCTTACATGCAAACATTCTACAGCATACAGTTAGTCCTGGGAATAAGAATACAGTGGTTCAATTTTCTTTCTGTTCATTAATTCATCATTACACCAGGAGGGGTTACTTTGACCGTTAGGCATTACATGTTTCAAATATACTAGTCATAAACCAAGAGAAACTACGCAATTACTTTTGTAATAATTGAGTGGGATTCTATTTAGTGTTTAGTATTTTTGAAGGTATCAGGTTACTAATACCTTTTTCCATTTTGAGCAATTATTTCTGTTGCTTTCTTTTTCGTGCAAGTCTATGTATAATTCTCATTTTGATAAGCATATGTACTCAGACTCATTTGGGAGAACACTTCAACTGCTGCCATTATTTCAACAAGCCTTCTGAGGTCTTGTCGCCCACCCCTGAGCCTCCACACAGTACCAGAACCATCCTTTAAAAGGCAAATCCGACCCATCATCACTGTGCCCTTTCTTGTCTTCCAATGAATCCTGAACAATAATTTTCCATTGCCTTCAGGATAATTCAAACTTCTTACCACACATTCAAGGTTCTTCCTTATCTGGCCCCTGCCTCCAACCTCTTCAGCTTGACTCTTCCTAAAGCATTGAAATGAGTTAGGTTTTCCCTAAATACACTTTGTTCTTCCAGGCTTCCATGTCATTGAGCAAACTGCCCCGGCTTTAGGGATGTTCTCCCTGCCCCCCTACCTAGCCCTCAGCCCGAGCTGGTGGCCCAGCCAGAGATGCTGCCTCTAACCTGTGATTCCACAGCACACTGAGCAAGTGGCTACAGCTGCGTTTGGTGGCTGCCCCCTGTGCTGGAGTCTGAGCCCCGTGGTGGCATGGACTGTGTCTTTCATAGCTGTGATTCAAGTACCCAGAAGAGCACAAAGCATTTGGCAAAAATCTCATTAACGTGGAATGAAGGAATGAATTAGCTCTTTCAAGAGAATGGGTTAAATTATCCTTGCACTGCTGTGGCCTCGGCAACCAAATAAAGGCAGTTTGGAGCCTGTGAGCAGGGAGGGGATCGGGGCATTGTCTTCCTGGGTTGAAATCCTCTTGCCAGGATTTCTCGTTGTACAACTTTATACAACTTACTGAACCTCTTCTCGTTCCGGTTTCTTAACAGGAACCGGAAGCAATCATAGAGTCTATCTCCCAGGGCTTTTGTGAGGATTAAACCAAACATTGCACATAAAGCATGTAGAAAGTGTTGGATAGAGTCATTGCGCATAGATTACTACTGATATCATTATTATTATAGTCACATGATAAGAAAAATATGCTTATCTTGTGTTTAAATTTTTTAAATTTACATTAAAAAAGTAACATTTTTTTCCCCTCAATTTATTTCTCAAAAGGCAAAATCAGGAACGTCATCGGTGAAGGAAGCATAAGCTCGTCTGCGGTGATGGTGTTGGTGAATGCCATCTACTTCAAAGGCAATTGGGAGTGGGCCTTCTCCAAGAATGAAACCTTCCATTCCAGGTTCAAATCTTCCAAGGTATGGAAATCCATTTAATTTAGGAAATTTTTTTTGCCAATAGTATTTTGTTACAGAAATGGTGGTATTTACATAGACAAATGCTGAGTTCACTATTTCTTTACTAATTTCTTCTACTTCATTAATAACACTGTATGATTCAAATGCTAATAAAATAAACTTTCTACTTTCATGCTAGTGCAGGTGAGGGAACCCATCTGGAGGTTTCCTGTAAATGGATAGTTCTTAAAATCTATTTGAAATTGAGAAAAGTAATAAAATATGAATTTGTTTTAAAATACTCTAGTAGGGGGCTTATAAGAACAGATGACAGAAGTTTAAATTTTATTTTTCATGATTCTGTGAGGTGCACAGAGTCATTTAATGGCAATGATTTTTCCTGAGTGAAAGCAAAGATGTGCTTCCTTTTACAAAGAAAAAAGTTATGTTTAATAAAGTCATGCATTTCTAAGTATCGGTTATATGTGTTTCTTCATGTATTGCTTTTTGATCTAAAATATCCCAACCAAACTTCAAAAAACATGTTCTTGGTTTTTTTGTTTTTTTTTTATACCAATTTGTACTCAACAGTCTTAGTACAGTAAGAATATCAAAGGCTTTGGAGCCAGAAATACCACGTTGGGTCCTTGCCTTTCCTCATGGAAGCTGCCTTGTTTTCGGCAAGTTAAGCACTGTAGACCTCACCAGTGAAATGAAGAGTGACTCCATGAACCCACCTCCAGTATTCCTTTCACTCACTCCATCTTTTATGTTGAGATAGGTAGAGAAATTCGGATTTAACTTTTAAATTTAGTTTTATTTTTCAAGTGGAAAATGTTACTGAAATGTTCTTTCCGCACTTTCCCACATCAGAAGTTTAAGATACAGGAGTGCAGAATGCTGATAGAAATCACAGATCACTGGATGAGTGAGGAGAGGGGGAGTAAAAAGCCACCTAGGCAAGCTGCATCCACAGGTGTGGTAGGAGGAAGGTATTTGGGAGGCTGTTGAGAGGAAGAAGAAGAGACTTGAGTATAAAGTAGAACAGGAACTAGGATGACCTTTCGGCTCGCTGCGGGGACAGTCCGCTGAAACCTGCATGGAGTGTAGCCAGCCCTGCATTGGGTCCGTGACTGCAGGAGAGCCTTAGAGCCTTGCAGAGCAAGTTTATAATGCAAATGTCTCAGAAATATTTTGAAATTTGTATATGAGAAGATAATCATATAACAAGTCCTCATGAAAATGCAGCTCTGTCTTTAGTGACATTATATGTATACTTGCAGTAGGAGGGATATTAGGCAGTAGCAGAATTTTAGTGATGGGGCAGGTATTGGTAACAAAGCGTGGAAGTGAGGTTTTGCTTCTCATTCTTTCCTTCAACGTCTCCCCAGCAGATTGTAATGGTTAATTCATTCCCTTCCATGAAGATACACCATGCCTAGCTCCTGCACTGTTTGTGGGTTTTTATTTATTTATTAAGAAGTTTTTACTTAAATAAATTATTCATATGTAGTAAATATTTAAAATAGTTTTCCTGCCCCATGCCCCTTACAATATAGCTATAATATATCTAGCTTCCAATAGGCTAAAGAATCTATATCGCTGATGTCAGTTAGGGTTTCATCAATTTAAAAATTGATGGAATGACATCTTTGCTAAGAAGTCTCATTTCAGTCTTTCTCTAGCGTAACTCAGCTGTGTGAGTCTTCCCTTTCCCTAGCACGGCAAGGAGATATTGTGACTGTGACATGCCAACCCCCATTTGTGCCAGGCTCAATTTGGCTGATCTGTTTCACTAGGCAGCTGCCTTTTCCCCTTCACTGCTCAAGGTACATTCTTTCTGAGGTTTGAACTCTCAATCAAAAAGGGTGTCTTTTCCAGAGGGAGAAGGATGTTTGGTTCCAGCACAAATAAGTATCTATCCTCCCCATGTAGAACTTTCTGTACTAAAGGGAGAGATGACAGGACAGATGACAAGTTTGCAGAATCACGGTATCTTTTAGGAAAAAGATGGTTTATTACATGCCTATGGCATTTCTGAATACACAAATGGTAACCTCAAGGTTAGAGCTACTGTGTTAATTTGAGGGATATTGTCAAATATTTTGCAGGAATTAAACAATTTTTTTTACAAGACCTCATTCTTGAATTCTGTAATTTTGATGGTATTAATCTGTATTTTACTTCTGATGTGAGAAAAAAAAACTATAGCCTTCATTTTTAATTTTTAATTTTTAATTGAAATGCTATTTAATAATTATCAATTACTTATATAGACATTTTCAGATAAAACATTAAGTGCAAGGTACTGTTACAAGTGCTAGATATATTTGCTTCCACAATCCTTACAATAATCCTATGCAGTAGAGACTATTGTTATCCCATTATGTAGAAGAGGAAATGGAGGCGCAGAGAGGTGAAGTAACTTGCCCAAGGTCACACAGCTGGGAAATTTAAACTCAGACAGTTAAAGTCCAAGATGTGCACCAATGCAACCACTATTGGTAACATGTCAGGAAAAACCTACAAGATCAACTGCAAGATTATTCTTGTTGTACTTGGTCAATAAGTGAAATAAAGTGGGCTTATTAACATTTTTTTTGTGACTTGACTTTCAGTGTCCTGGGAAAGCAGTCACCATGATGCATCAAGAACGGAAGTTCAATTTAGCTGTCATTCAGGACCCACATATGCAGGTTCTTGAACTCCGATATCGCGGTGGCATAAACATGTACGTAATGCTGCCTAAGAGTGACCTCTCCCAAGTAAGTTACCACTATCACTTATCACTATTGGGGCAGACTTTTAGAATACTGTTAGCTGTGTGTTCATCCATCAACTTTAAGATTCTTGATTGTTGGAATATTAGAAACTTAGCCACTTGTTCATTTATTTGAAAAATATTTAAGGAGTACCTACTATGTGCCAGCCATTGTCATAGATGTTGAGATTGCCTTACCTCAGTTTAGCATAATTTTAGTTAAATAGCTGTGAAATTGGAACCCTCTCAAATTTCAGCTATGGAGGGAAAAGGGCATAAGTGAAGGTCTTCCTTGCCCATGGCCACAAAAACGGTCTTTCATGCATTATCGAAATTTTGATAGACTAAGTATCTTCAGGCAGGAATGATGTGATGGAATTTTGAAGTCCTAGCTCTTTAGGAATTAAAATGTATGGTCTCACTCTGCACTGCTGTGTCTCTAGGAAAAGAGACTGCCCTGTGACTGACGTAGCAAAAACAATAGACCAGCACAGTGCAAGGGACAGATGGTGGTGGCCACGCACAGACGTCATCACTATATCTCAGATCCCAATATTCTGTCAGCCCTTCGTCTGCTTAGCCTCCCTGTGAATCTGGACACCTGAGTCCACAGCCTGCAATCCAAGAAGCTGAGATCACATCTCCCTTCTCTATTTTTCCAACCAAAAGGAATATTTATTGAGCACCTACTATGTACCAGGCTGTGTGCTGTGTGCTTCATTTATATTATCTCATTTACATGAATAGCAAGTGAAATGTCATAAAGTTGGCATTTTTAAATCTAAAGTGAGACAATATAAAATATTGGTACTCAACTAATTCGCTTGGTAATCTTTATAACAATGAGATTTTAGCACACATCAATTTATTTTAACTTCAAATAACCTGCAATGATAAAAAAAGTAGCCAGATAAAACAAGTGGTAGGTAACTCAAAGGGTAGATTTGTTCTGCACTGATTGTCTGAGTTTCCTTCTTCATCAGTAGATTGCCCTAATGTGTGCATCTGACTAGTGTAAGTCTGCATATCTACACAACCCTATGTAACTAAATAATGGTAAGGAAGTTGGCTTTGCAGTAGGCTAAAGGAGAAAACAATTCTAACTCAGAATGAAAAGTTGTTACAGGTTAACCTCAAACTCGATAACTTACACACAGAAAATTTAAATTAAAATAAGTCTGATTACATACATTTAGATTCTTGGTAAGAATACAGGTAAGGTTGAATAGCTGTGTAAATCAGTTTGGGATTCCAGGGAGCCTGCATTTGATAACAAATGCCCATATGTACGATTTGTAAAGAGTGTGCATGAAAAATCTTCCCATTATAAGTTGGGACTAATCTATGGCCAGTTCTCAGGACTTGGTGAATTTACTATGTGAATCATTTGGGGGCAGCGAGGGTATTGGAGAGAGAGACATGGGCTCAGGCGCATCCCCTGACATTCTCCTGAGTTTTAGCTGTCCCGTGTGTTGAGCAGGGGAGTTGACTTGGGGCCGAGCCTCCCTGACAGTGTGGGTGACCGTGCTGGGAGATGTTTATCACCCAAGTCCTTGTGGCTAGAGCTCTGGGTTCCTTGCCTCAGGTCACCTGGGGTTCCATGGGTTTACTTCTGCAAGCTATGCAAACATGAGCATTTTCTATGTCTTTCATGACGAAGAAATGGTCAGGAAACACTGATTTAAATGACTACTGAGTTCCTTTCTCCCTCTGATGGTCTCTGATTTCCTAATTTCTTGGCCTGTCCATTGTCTCACTTTGACTATATATGTTCATGTGTGGGCAGAGAACAGAAATGCCCTGGGCCACAATTAAGGCACACCTGTCACAGCAGAACAAATTAAACATGTGATTTATTAAAGAGTAGTTGAACGATTTGTCTGAATGATTTCCCATTTCCAAGCTTTCCAGCACCCATTCACATACTTATACATACAATATCCAGGAGAGGATAATTATGGAAAACCATATATCTTTGTACTTGGGTCATCTGTTTCTTAACCCTATCATTGTAAATTGCCTTTTAAATATGCTTACAGATTGAAAAAAAACTGACCTTTCGGAACCTAATGAAATGGACCAATCCAAGACAAATGAGCTCCCAGTATGTCAAAGTGTTTCTTCCTCGGTTCAAGATAGAGAAGAATTATGAACTCAAAGGCCATTTGAAAGCGCTCGGGCTGAGCAATCTCTTCGATGAGTCCAAGGCTGACCTCTCTGGCATAGCTTCAGGAGGTCGTCTGTATCTGTCAAAACTGATGCACAAGTCCTACATAGAGGTGACCGAGGACAGCACAGAGGCAGCTTCTGTCTCAGAAAGCAACCTGGTCGAAAAGCTACTCCCCGAGTCCACGTTATTCAGAGCTGATCACCCATTCCTATTTGTCATTAAGAAGAATGACATCATCTTGTTTACTGGCAAAGTCTCTTGCCCTTGAAAATCCAATCGGTTTCTACTATGATAGTCCCAGCAACACCAAGGAATCACTACACGTGAATATAGTTTAGTTGGAAGCTCGTGGTGTTTCGTTATTTTACTTCCTTCTACCCTTGGCCAGCAGATGGTTTTGGTGCCGTGAACCTTCTCAGACACCTGGTTGATTATCCTGATCTTGCTCTTCACGTTTTTATCACCATCTGCCTCACCCATGTCTAATTTCATTGTCTTTCTATTCACACTCATTTCCACCTGTCTCTCCCATAGCCACTTGCACACACGTCTGGGCATGGCGTCTGGGAATTGTGGAGTGCTCCACAGGTAATGGCAATGTAGGAGCAGTCCTAGGCATCTTTTTTGAAACTCTATAGGTATCACAGACAGTCTAGTTTTATTGTAAATGATCTAGGAAGTAAGCCCTGCTGCTAGGAATAAGTGTGAGGGGTAACTTAATGACCTAAGAAGACATTAGAGTTGACTTTAACACATTTGATGTGAAATTAGTGTCTAATCTAAAAGTGAAAAAATATGGTTTTGGGATGGGGGGGCAACCAAAATATTTCATTAATAACTTTAAATGGATGTCTTTTGGCCTTTCCTTGATGGAGACTTAATATGTACATAGTTTTTTCAAATATTAAATATCTTTTAACTGTTGCCAGTTGTTATTTACAGTACATTATTTCATATGCTGTATAGTTTACAAGTTTTTTCTCTATTTATCAGAATAAAGAAATACAACATAACTGTACAGTGTGATTTTTCCCCTGTGATCAAATGTGAGACTACCAGCACTTTCTTTGTTTTCTAGGCCAAACAAGTAAGGAATGAAAAAGAAACAGTGCTTTTAAAATATAAATCTGATTTTGTTCAATGTTGTTAATTTATTACACATTAAAGTTACTTGTATAACTACTTAACATAGGCTGATGAGCTAATTTTAAATAGTAGGGTTTAAATTCATAAGGGGAAAGGATTAGCATATATGAATATTTATAGTAAGCCATAGGTAGCTTTATAAAACAGATTAAAAATAAATCGAGACTCAATAGACAATGCGGAACTTACTAGTAACCTATAACATGGCTCTGCGGTGCTTAGTGCCCGACCTGGCTGTCAACAAATACGGTGGAATCCATTACTATGGCATGAGTGAGTCAATATGACATGATTTGAAAGATGTAGAAAAGCCCTGGACTGAAGTAATTTGATCACTAACTTGGCACACCTGAAATGACTATGATGCCTTTCAGAGACCTTCACAGGGAGTGAATTTAACTGGTATGCAGTGGTATGTTTCTTGGGAGAAACTAATTTTTCTGATTAACTCTATTCCCACCTACTGCCATTCAAAAGCAACACACCTAGACTCGTCCTTAGGTGGTAAACATACAGGAACGGGACACAGGAGCTTGCATCCTGATGGCGACCATGCAGGCAGAAGCAAGGGTGCTTGTCTCTGCTGATCAGCTCTCTGGGAAAACCATGTGGGACTCCAAACCACTTAGGTTTGAAGCAAGCATTGGAGAGAGTGAGAGGCATGTCTGTAAGGAAATAGTACAGAAAAACTAAATACAGGCTTTCCCTATAATTTTGGTTGACTGGACCTGTCCATACATCCACCTCATTGGTGAGGGCCCCAGCTCATGCAGAGATGGGCTACGTCGTCAAGTCAGGATCTAAGCTTAATTTGGTGGAACTTCCACAAGCTTGAAACAACTTCTGAAACTGTGGCAGTTGGAAAGAATTGATGTTTTTGGTTGAACATTTTCCATATATATCAGGCTCAATGCTAGCAAAGGTAACAGCTGTTCAACTTCTCTTAACACGGAGCTTCATGCTTCTGGGGCAGGATTCATGTCTGATTTGTTTTTGTGTCTCCACTTCCCTAGGACAATAGTTAACATATGTAGGCACTCAGTACGTGTTTAGAATGAATACAGTCATTTGTCCCAAGGGTGTGACTTGGGATGGAAATGAGACCTCAGGGACCAGTTGGTATAAGTCCAAGCCATTGATATTGTAATGAATTTCTTTTTATCCAAAGATGACTTTTCATTTTTAGGGTCATGTTTCTTCAATCTGATTTAACCTGTGTGTTTCCAAAGCTCTTCTCATCTTACTCAAAATTCTCTCTCTATACGATCTCATCTGATCACATGGCTTCAATAATAGTTGATGACACTGATCTATGTTTAACTTCATCCAAATGCACAAATGCTTCCTGATTAAGTTCTCCTGAATGTCCTAGAGGAAAACTAAACGTGTCTGAGATGAAACAAATCACTGTCCTTTGTGAGTCAGCTATACCGTCTTCTGTGCCCACTTTTGATTAAGGACAAATGCCAGTTATCTTCCTAAAACACAGATGAAACCAAGTCAATCTTCTTCGTGCACCTGAAGATACTGAGTGACAATTACTTATGTCAATTCAAAGATGGGTCAAAAACCAAAACAAAACCAGGGAAAACAATTCATATTCCATGGCTGACCAGGTATGATCTACTGCTTCTCTTCCCAGAGGTGAAATCAAGGCCATCTTGCCACTCAACAGCCTCACGTCTTCTGATCAGTTGGTCCTGGTTAGTGCCATCTCCTTCAGAGGGACCTGAAAGGTGCATTTTAGAAAGACCAAACCAAAACATTGCCTTCCAGGTTGGGTGATGTAGTCTCATGATTTAATTTGTTTTTCTCTTAAAGGTAATTCTCAAAATTTTTGCTCTTAACATATATTTAATTATTTCTGGCCTTAGGGAAGTAAACTAATTTCCAAGTGAATATCCTAGCTACATACTTAATAAAGTGCAGGTTTAGATTTACGAGACATTTTTAAAAACAATTATTGAAACTTTCTTTTAAATTTTCCATAGTACTTTTATCATAATTTGAAAGTAGACATGCTGTTTTTAACACTATAGTTGTAAAATTAAAAAGTGATGTAAAATACAGATTTTGAAAGATTTTACAGTAGCTTTGGGCTTTAGGCTAAGCTTAAACCATTATTAGGCAAATTACTAACTATAAACTGGAAATGAAATCAAGTGATGGGAACACTCCTGGAATTAAGAGGCAGGTCCTGAAACTAATAATGTAATATTGGATGTGAACAGTAATTAAAAAAAAAAAAATTAAAGAAAATATTCAGGAAAAAAACCAAACAAAAACAGGCAAGTCATTTGCAAAATGGGTGTGATCTTAAGCAAAGCAAAACTGGTGAACAAGATTCACAGTCCAAATAGAAGGTTCCAGGTACACCGTCTTTCTACCCATCAATCTCTCCAACTTCTTTTATTAGTGCCCCAAAAGTGCTAAATATCAGGCTGCCACCAAAGCAAAATATGTTATTTAATATGAAAAAATGGACCTGTATATTATACCTAAGTTCCTAAGCTATCAAATGGATTTCCTCTGTCAAATGTATTACCAACAAATGTTTGAAATTATTGGTCAATTTAAAATTTGTTATAGTCCACTGTAAAAATAAAGAGGGTGTATACTTCTCAATAAATATTTTTCATGTACAAGAAATAGTGAATGACTTTAAGGAAAAAAAATAATACTCCAGCCAAATGTGTCAGTCACATCTGGAAGTATGTAGAACTCTCATTTCAAAGAGTATTGCCATCAGATATTGAGGTCATAAAGCAAATAGTGAAATTATAGATATTTTATAGCTGTGCTTTTTTTTAAAAAAAATTAAGATTCCAAGGCCACGTTGCTGAAGATTCTGATTTGCAAGAAGTGCTTGAGTATATGTATTTTTAAATAGCCCTTGTAGGTCTGTTCGAGGATCAGCCCAGATGGGGGTCCACAGTATAAGGAAAATGGAGTAAAAGATTTTAGCAGAATTCATAGAGATACCTGAAATAGTAAACATACTCCACAGTAAACATACTTACTAGAGGAAACAGTTAATGAAACAGAATCTTTAATTTTTACAGTAAAATCGGGTCCATTTGGTTGAGATATACATTGCAGATATCTTTCACCAGTTCAATAGCATTTCAAAGAGAAAAACATAAAATATAGTTATAGTCTTAACTAAGTTCCTTAAAGTTGCCTCATTATGTAGAACTCCCTTAGCACTTTATTACATTCTTAGCTAATTTGTAACTATTTTGTCTGCAACTCAATGCTTCAGATTACTCAGATTTCACTTGAGCTGGAGAGATTTCTAAATTATATTCTTGAAAGGACCTATTGGACTTTTTTAAATGGTCATCCCGATAAGATCTTACAGTGCATATTTCTCAGCTCTTTGAAGTGAATTAACTGCTTCTGGGCATCAAAAAAGGACAGTTGAATAAAAACTATCTGGTGGCAATCATTCAGAGAAACAGTTTTGAGTATTTTTCCCAGATATTTAAAATCCAAATTGTATCTCTACTTTTAAGTGAGCTGGGGATACACTTTAGTTTACAACTAGTTCAATACCATTGCTCACGTTAAATGCTAAAAAAACAAAAACAAAAAATTATTATTATTCAACATTAAATTTACTGATATAATAAACCTAATATTAACCATTTACCTTAACTCACATGATTGATAACTTCTATCAGGTGAATCATTCCAATGATGATGGTTTATTGTAGTGAGATTATTTTTCAATTTCTACTACCTCACGGTTTAGATTTTAATAGCTTTAGGTTGGATACAGCAATTATATTTTGACAGAACTGAAAATAATATCTATAATGTGTAACCACTGAGGAAGTATTAGTAATATTGCATTATAAAACATTTACTAGTTGCCTAGAATATTTGCATTGAGTAACTTTGCACGCCCTGTGCTATACAAGTGATGGAATGAACCCTGATAACACATTCCCAGAATCTATTGTAAATACCTTCCATTGTCTGACCTGACATCTGAGTCACCATAGTTTCCAAATGAAGTACTGCCAGAAACAGCCAAAGAGGTGCACGAAGTCAATTAATGCTGGCAGAGCCAAAGAAGTCAAAGAAAGTTGAGGGGCAAGGGCGAGTAATCAATATGTTGAAACATTTCAACTTTGGTTATTTTCATTTCAATGTGGGGATTTTTCTTCTTGTTAAATTTTTGCATCTATGCCCCTGGTCAGCTATACAGGAAGAAACCAAAACAAAACAAAACTATAATTGGGGGAAGTGGGACTCATAATGGTTTTTGTGAACTATTTTCTATAAAAATAAAATTCTGGGAGTCTAATCGTTAGGGCAAACAATGCATAGAGGCGGAGTACTAAACCAGTGTGTCTCTAATGTAAAGAAAACAGGCAAGTAACCCCTCCCCAAGGCTTTCTTTGCCAAGGACATGTTTTTGGAGGGTGTGGCAGCCAACTCGACTGAAAGAAGCCCTTTGGTCATGGAGTGCCGTCCCTGCTCTTCCCAACAAGTAGAATCCTGAAGCTTAATTGGCCATGATTTTTAATGTGGTGCCTCATGAAAAAAATGTTATTGGTTAAAAAAAGAGATATTTAAATAATTTTAGTACTTCTTTCCTAAATAAATTTACTAAATGCATGAATTTGTCCCTGAGTGAATCCATTGATTATACTTTGTGAATTCTACATTGGGTTATGTCATCAGTTGCCTAATCAGATGTCTGTTCTAGTAGTAGTACTTTTTTTCCTCTTCTAAAATTCAGATCATTTTAACTTTTTTCCTGGACTTGCACTTTAATATTGATTAGATTATGTGGGGTTGTGATTTCATCTTTACTCAAGTTGTATTCCTCAAGTTCCTCTGCCTTCTCCCTCTGAATTCTGTATCACTTCACCCCTCACAGTATCCACGTTTCCACACTCCTCCTCTCATACCATTTTCTGCCCTTCTCCACTCCTCCATCTTTATTTTTTCAGCTATGTTTACTTTCTGCTTCTCCTTTGGGGAAAGAGAAAAATGTCTGGGTTCACTAGAATGTCAATTATTTCTTGATAGACTTACCCCCCAAAGAAAAACTGAAATATTACTCAATGACGCCAAATATTACTCAATGATTACTAAATGATGCCAAACATTATGTAAGAATAAGACATTTTCTTTCCACTACAATATATTAGAATTTCATTTTAATCATAAAATCATTGCTGAACATATATAAGTAGTTTGTCATCTTTGATTAGTATACATTTTTTTAAACAGCATAGGGTCCATTTGATAGACAGAAACACAATGCAATCAGAATTGATTGTAATTTCTATTTCCTGAAAAGAGGTATAGATAAGAATGTTGCATACAGGACACACCAAGAGTGACATAAACTAACCACCACCCATGAATACATTAAATTTGTTAACACCCAAAGATAGAAATTGTAAATAGAATTCTGTGAATTTCACCTGCCTGATATAGACAAATAAAAGAAAACAGAAGACAAATCTCCACTTACTGAGAGAGAGAGAGAGAGAGAGAGAGAGAGAGAGAGAGAGAGAGAGAAAACTGTGTAAAACAGAAAAGAATATACCCCCCAAAAATAATTAAAAAATAATAAAGAAAATTTGGAAATCTAAATACCATTTAGAATTACTCCTAACAAACATGAGTTTTGAAGATGAATGCTTAAACAAACTAACAAACAAACAAACAAACAAACAATGGCTTTGGTAGATAGCATGGATTAAAGAAAAATGCCTTTACTTCAAATAAAAAAGATATGCTTCAAAAGAATCTGGAATGTGTGTGGAATACACACCAACAGGGAAAAATAACCATGGAGTTATATAATAACATGAATAGTAGGTGAACCAAATCCTTATTTCGCATTTGATAAACATATTTCATTTCTATTCATCAACATTTATATCTTTACATGCCTCATCTTGTATAGAGCTTACTCGCTCCCTTAATGTGTAGTTACATTTAGATCTATATATGAATCAATGAGAGTATTTGAGAAGTTAGTAAGTCAGTCAGCCACCACCTGTTGTTTGAGCTTCTGTAGGAAACATGGCGCCATCCAAAGATTTCTCCATCTTCAACATAGCAGCAAGGAGACTTCATTGCAGGCGAAACTGAAACTCCCTCACACAGCTGTCATTCCAGGGAGGAAGGCCTGAGGGCTGTTCTATGTGCAACCCTGTTCTTGTAGCTATGCGCTGGGCTATTGTGTCTCTATCTTAAGAAAAATATGGCATAAGATGAAAGATAAAATTTGAAACAAAATATTTTATGAATGAATCTCTTTGATCTTGACATTAAAAAATTGAGGACAAGAAATGAGGGGAGGATATCTGCCAAAACAACAAGTAAATTATTAATCAACACTAAAAATAGCTTCACTTACCACTGCCTTAGACCAAGACGTCTGGATGCCCAAAGGACCAGGAGTAAGCAGTTGTAATTAATTTTATGGCAGCAATTAAAATTTCAGAGCGAAAGATTATACATTTCTATATGGAGAATAATATTGTCTGAAAAACAAAATTCAAATGTTTTTCTAAGTTGCTGTTTGGAAACAAGTATTCTACTTAGGAAATTGTTTCTAAAACAGAGAACCATAAAAGCTATGGACTGTAACTTGTGTAATCTCACATTTTCCCTGGGGCAACATAGAAGTTTCTAAAAAAAGAACCATCCCTCCACCCTGTGACTATCCTACAGAATTTTAACAACCCATGACATGCAATTTACCATCACCCTGATGAGTAATTTTAATATAAGCAACAGAATTGAAGAGTAAGCAATAACAATAATAAAGAGTAAAACAAAAATAAGAGAAATGGTATTTGTTTGCCTCCAATTTTAATGAATAATTTTATCTGGGTCATGATTTGCTTACATCAGAGGCTGGCACTAGTGTTTCTAAAACTGTGCAGGACTTTTGATCTACGAAGAAATAAAATGAGAAGGTTGAAATGAGGCAAATGCCTTGAATTCATACAGCTCTCCTGAAGAACTGAAAACTCTTTCCTGCGGTGGCCTCACAGCTTCCTTTTCGTGACACGTGGCACTTTCTCTTTAAAGAAACAACCATGGCATATGAGTTTAACTTCTAAACTGACCAGTTATTTAAGTTATAATGTTCTTTTATGTTACAACTGTATGTGAATTAATATAATACGAGCTAATAAAGTGAGGAAATGTATTTAAAACTGTATTAGTATTTCCTTTAGCATACAGATTTTACAGATAAGTCAGAGTTTACTCTGCATAGCTCTCTTTCACAACAAGCTTCATAGAATCTATAAATAAGAATTAATATACTCAATCTTGTTATAGTATACATTATTATAATATATTACAAATTTATTATTTAATAAGTACTATAATCTTATTGCTATATATTTTGCTGAACTAGTAAGGGAATTGGGTGGGGCTATTCATGTGTATAAACAAGAAGAAACAGTGGGGAAAATCCAGTGAAATTTTTTTCTCAAAGTAGTTTTTCCATCAAGACTGTGCTTAAGGTAGTTATTTCCTTGTAATACGGATGGCCACTTCCACTTTCACGGTGGCCATACTTTTTTCTCAGTGTGAAAATTCATTTCAGTTACAGCTCATATGCCACTTTTAGAAAATACAGTGGTTGGGATGAGAGAAAGAATTTTCAAGTACTTGATACAAATGTTGTAGTCCCATTTTTAATTATAGCTTTCAAATATTTATCATCCAGTAACTTGAAGTGGGCACAGCTGCCCATCAACACACTCTAGAATCAGACAAGATTAGAGAGAATTAGTAAATATGAATGTCAGCACCGAATAAAGACTGACGTCACTTTAATAAAGACTATGATGTCACATAGTCTCTAGATAAGAATAGGAAAGGAAATTATGCCAGAATGTGCACATACTTTCCTTTTCATGTGGGACACAAACAAAAGCTTTTGTTTGTTTGTTTAATATTCTTAGGCTCAAAGAATGAACTGGCAGAGCCCTTGGATCTCGAAAGTGCATTCCTGAGGGAATTCTTCAGTGAACTTGAGCCTGAGGATTTTTCAGTTACCAAATCATTAGAAAAGACCCATCTGTAGGATGGTGGATAGAAATATGAATACAGAATAAAATAAAATTTTTTTTCTTTTTCAGTGATAGCAAAAAGATACAATGATTTCATTTTAATGAATGGCAATATGTTTTGCTCCAAGAGTTTCCCTGAATTAAATATTACATGCCACACATTCATGAAGCAAAGTGCTTAAACTGGCAAACCCACACTTAGCATAAATATACATGTACATAGGTTCTATGAGAGCCTGACTGAGAATTAACTGATCTAAATTTCAGTGATTTCCAGGGGTGGGAACAGGGGTGCGGCCGAGGGAGAAATATTAATATTGAATAAAATCACATGGAATTTTATTGTCTTCATCTTTTGAAGTCCATCCCTGAATTCTAGTAGGTTCACCTGCTTCCAGTGGCTGTAGCTGCCTGAATGTGGCTTCCACATCTGGGGGTTCGAGAGCCCTGTCAACACTGAGCGCATGCCTTCTTCAAACACAGTGTTTTCTCCTTTGGGTACACTAGGGATCGTCTAACCACGCTTACCAGTCATTCTTTCAATAGCTGCTTGTTTCTATTATACCTGTTGGGTGCCAGGCCCAGGGCTGGGTACTGGATAAACAGTGAGAACTAAAGAGACCCAGCTCCTGCCCTCACGGAGCTTATAAACTTTTAACGAGCAATTACAGGTGTGTGTATACAGTTATTCCATTTTGATGAGCACTATGAAGGGAAAGTGTAGTGTGTAAGGAGAGAAACCAATGGGAGAATCTTCTCAGAGTGAATTCCTGGAGAAAGCCTCTCTGAGAAACATAAATGAATCAGAAACGGAACCCTAATTTGAGTGGATATCAGAATTTTTGCTTGGAATTACCCCTTTCGCTGCTTCCTTCTAATAGCCCGAACAGGAGTCAGGGGTAACCCCTTTTTCAGTCTGGCCCAGTGGTCTCGTACAGGGAGACGGTGGGAGTCAGAAACTCATACCCTCAGGAATATTTCCCCATTTTCAGGTGCTTGGATTCTACCTCTGAATCACTTTTGCAAAGCTTTAAAAAAAACTTTTCCTATTAAATTTTATATTTTTGGATTTGATATGCCCTGAATGTATTATACAAACTTTTCCTTTTAGATTTTTGTCTTCTACAAATTCAAACAACTCATCATCAAGGCCTTCTATGAAGTCATTAAATAATGTATCTAATGACTCTTTTCCTTGGGTGTGATATGAGGAGCCCTTAAAAACCCTGTGGCTCCAAATTTCAGCCAAAGCTGAAAATTGCTTGTATTAGGGAACTATACCTCTGGGTTAAGGCCTGGGAAGCCTTGTTAAAATAAAGATGTAACATCCTGCAGTGGTAATCAAAGTATTGAAGGCAACAAGACCAGGGCTTGAAGCCATGGGGATTTGGAGCCTTAATTTTTCTCTCTGGCTCTCTGCTTCTTCCCCAGTGAAAACAGGAAAACTAGCATCAGCTTCAGAGAGTTGTAAGGATGAATATGATGGCATATATAAATGCACCTAGAACAGTTCCACGCACATAGTAGACCCTCAATAAATTATTGCTCTTGATTAAATTCTTCCAACATTCACTTTGACAGAAAATAACCTGAATATCTAGGGGTGTCTGTTTTTCCCAAAGTGCTTCTGGCTTAAAATCTTCATGGAACCAGACGTTCCTAATTTAAGATCTCTTTTGGACTCCTCTAATAGGTTCACCTCTCATCAAATGGTAACTGTCACCATTCTCAGTCAGAAGACTATTCTTTTGGGTATTGGGGAGGCTCTTATACTAAACCACACCGATTTCTGGTTTGATGCAAATTAAATACACACACACACACACACACACACACACACACACACACTTCTCCCAATATATCCTAGGGCTACTTCACACAGTGAAGATGAGCCAGTGTATTGACCAGCTTCTTCAATTATTTTTATGGAATAAGCCTGACCCCTAGAGGACAGGCATTGCATGAAAACCAGCAAGAGCCAATGTCAACTACTAGTAAGTTATGGAGTATTCAGGAGGTACACGGAGTCAGACAGATGCTGGGGTTGGCATGGTGTGAGTGTAGGATCTTAATTCTGAACCAACTAGCTTGAACAGAATTTCATAGCTCCTTGATCTCAAAAGTATACAGTTTTTACAACCTTATGGATGTATGTTACATATAATAAACTGCCCGTATTTAAAATGAACCATTTGGCCGGTTTGACAGTTTTGCACACACCAGCATAATCAAAAAGAGACATTCCCTCATCTGCTTTTGAAATCCACCCTGCCTCCATCGCTATCCTCAGACAACCACTAAGCTGCTTTCTGTTACTATAGATGAGTTTGCATTTTCTAGAATTTTTTTCATAAATGGCAGGATATAACATGTACTCTATTATATTTGGCTTCTTTTATTTAGCCTAATGATTTTGAGTGTGTGTGCGTGTGTGTGTGTCAGTGATTTGTTCCTTTTTATTGCCCCGTAGTATTTCATTGTGTGGACGTACCACATCTTGTCTAACTTGAGGTAGATCATAGATCTTAGTAAGAGTTAAAACTTTTAGAAGAAAATATGGGAGAAAAATATTGTGATCTTTTGATCAGCAATGCTTTCTTAGAATATCAAAAGAATAGATGATAAATGAAAAAAAGATAATTGGACTTTATCAAAGTTAAAACATTTGCTCTTTGAAAGAAGCTGTTAAGAAAACAAAAGGCAAATCACAGGTTGGGAGCAAATACTTATATGCATATATCAGATGAGGGACTTGTATTCAAAATAATAATGAACTCAAAGACAAAGTGTCATGCAGGGTCTCTGGTCCTGTTCCCCGCACCAGAACGCAGGATATGGTAAGGCCAAAAAGGAACACCAACAGAGCCATAGATAGGGGAGTGTGGGGACAGAGCCAGGAGTACAGTTTCCAGGCTCTTGGCCTCATGTGGAAAGGTGCTGGGGCAAGTAGTAAATGGCCATCAACTGTGATTGGATGGCCATCAGCTGTGGCTAGTTGGCCGTCAGCTGTAACCAGCGAGTTATTGGCCACTGATATAACTGCCGTGGCTACGCTAGCAGAAAATGGGGGCTAGCAAGAAGATGGTGGCTGAGCTAGCAAGAGAAGATTGCAGTTAGCACGGCAGATTGCAGCTAGCAAGTGAGGTTGGTTGGCAGAGAAGCGGATGGCAGGTTGCAGATAGTGTGGCTCCTGCTTCCTGTGTCTCCAAACCAGCCGCCAGTGAGAGTATAGTGGTATGGCTCCCCTATCTATGGCTCCATTGGTATTCCTTTTTGGCCTCACCATGTCCTGTGTTCTTGTGCGGGGAGTGGGACCAGAGACCCCGCATGATGCCCCGCGTGACAGGGAGTCATACCACTATATTCTTGCTGGCAGCTGGGTTGGAGATACAGGAAGCAGGAGCCACACAATACTCAATTCGCCATCTGCTTCTCTGCCAACCAAGCAACCAAGCAACCAACCAACCCCTTGCTAACTGCAATCCCCGCTTGCTAGTTCAGCAGTTATGTCGGTGGCCAATGGTTAACTGGTTACAGCTAATGGCCAATTAGTCACAGCTGATGGCCATCTACTACCAAGCCAGCACCTTTCTACGTGAGGCTGAGCCTGGAAACTGCTCTCTGGGACTTTGTCCCCACACAAAATTTCATTTTTTAAAAAATTGGCAAAACATTTGAGCAGACACTTCACAAATGAATATATACAATTGGCCAAAAAGCACATGAAAAGATGCTAAACATTTTTTTTTAATCAGGAAAGTAATAAATGTATAGTTTAATGCCTCTGGAATTGGGTTATATTTTACAATTGATGAACTTGCAATCAGTAGGCTCCTTTTCATGTAAAGTTTTAGAAGCTAGTATTTATTGAGTATTAAGGTTTGGCAATGTTCTAAGCATTTTGCATGCATTGTTTAATTTAATCTTTACCAAACCCTGTGAAGGAGGTACCATATTTCAACCTATCTTCACTATGTTATTATTGTTATTAATTTAATCAAAGTGTAGTCTTTTCACTAAAAAAATACTATCTATATATAAGTACAAAAATAGGGGAGGACAAATGAGAAGATTATTTCAGCCATACATTAATGGATGAGGACTGTGGGGTGTGGGGAGGAGGAAGAAAGAGATGGCATGATTTCTGGAGGGTTCACAGAGAAAGTGCTGGAATGGACATGCAAAGAATGAGGGGGACAGCATTGGGTAGCTGGAGAGCTTGATTCAGTACCATAAAAATAATTCCGTTGAATTGAATTCACCCAACATTCACTGAATGCCTGCTTTACTCAAAGCAAAGGTAAAGATGACTTACTGTAGAACACAGCCTGTAGAACAAGAGGGACATGTAAAGCACTACCTGTTTGAATTTGAGGTGAAGGAACCAGGTGTGTGTGGTGAGAGGTTTGGGGAAGTTCTCATCCCAGGAAAGAGTCATATCAAGAATACGGAGATGATGACATCATAAAAGTGGCGACCTGAGGTGAGCCTCTTGAAATCTCCCCTGGAATTTACAACAAGGGAACAACTATAACTCCACAAAGGACTCCCTGCACAGCAGACAGACAAGACTAAGAAGCGCATTACTGAAATCACCTAAAGGTGGGCAATTGCACGAATGGGTGAGGAGGGAAGGAAGAAGTGCGGAGATGGGGCCGTGGGGGTGCAGGACACAGACCTAGCTCAGTGCTCCGAGCTTGCTGCATCCCAGAACTGCAGGAGAGGGAAAGGGAAGAACTCAGACTGCTGGGGCTCCGCACAGACTTCAGTGTGAAAAAGGTAACAAGAGACAAAGATGGACATTTCATAATGGTAAAGGGGGCTATACAACAAGAAGACATAACAGTCATCAATATTTATGCCCCCAATCAGGGAACACCAAAATATACCAAGCAACTACTAACAGAACTAAAGGGAGAAATTGATGAAAACACAATTATAGTAGGGGACCTAAATACATCATTGACAGCTATGGATAGATCATCCAAACAGAAAATAAATAAAGAAATAGCAGCCCTAAATGACACATTAGATTAAATGGACATAATTGACATTTATAGAGCACTTCATCCTAAAACATCAGACTATACATTTTTTTTGTAGTGTACATGGAACATTCTCCAGGACAGACCATATATTGCAACATAAAACTAGCCTCAGCAAATTTAAGAAGATTGAAATCATACCAAGCATATTCTCTGATCACAAGGCTTTGAAATTGGATATCAACTGCAAAAATAAAGCAGGAAAAACCACAAATACGTGGAGATTAAACAACATACTTTTATAGAATGATCGGGTCAAAGAAGAAATAAGAGGAGAGATCAAAAGATACATAGAAACAAATGACAATGAGAAAACATCTTACCAAAATTTTTGGGATGCAGAAAAGGAGTTTTGAGAGCGAAATTTATATCATTACAGTCCAATCTCAAGAAACAAGAAAAATCCCAAATAAATAATGTCATGTTATGCCTTAAAGAACTAGAAAAAAAAGAACAAATGAAACCCAAGATCAGTAGAAGAAAGGAAATAATAAAAATCAGAGCAGAACTAAATGAAATAGAGAACAAAAAGACTAGAACAAAATTAATGTGACAAAGAGCTGGTTCTTTGAAAGAGTTAATAAAATTTACAAACCCTTGGCTAGACTCACTAAGATAAAAAAAAAGAAAAGACACTAATAAACAAAATCAGAAATGAGAGAGGGGAAGTTATCACGGATGACACAGAAATACAAAGGATCATCCAAGAATACTATGAAAAGGACTATATGCCACCAAATTCAATAACCTAGAAGAAATGGACAAGTTTTTAGGAACATATAGCCTTCCTAGGCTGAATCACGAAGAATTGGAAAATCTAAATAGACCAATCACCAGTAAGGAAATTAAATCAGTCATCTGAAACCTTCCCAAAAGCAAAAGTCTGGGACCAAATGGCTTCACTAGTGAATTCTATCAAACCTTCAAAGAGGATCTAATACCTGTCCTGATCAAATGGTTCCAAAATATTGAAGAAGAGACAATACTCCCTAGCTCATTTTATGAGGCCAACATTACCCTGATACCAAAACCTGGTAAGGATAACACAAAAAAGAAAACTACAGACCAACATCTCTGATGAATACACATGCAAAAATCCTAAACAAAATTCTAGCAAATCGAATGCAACAATGCATTAAAAAGATTATTTATCACAACCAAGTGGGGTTCATCCCAGGGGCACAAGGATGGTTCAACATACGGAAATCCATCAATGTGATACATCACATAAACAAAATAAAGGACAAATATCATATGATTATGTCAAATGATGTAGAAAAAGCATTTGACAAGATACAACATCCATTTATAATTAAAACACTTAATAAAATAGGTATAGAGGAAAATAACATAATAAAGGCCATACACAACAAACTCTCAGCTAATGTCATAATTAATGGTGAAAATTGAAGCCCTTTGCACTATGTTCAGGAACATGACAGGGTTGTCCCCTATCACCTCTGCTTTTCAACATAGTGCGGAAGTCTTTGCCAGAGCAATCAGGCAAGAGAAAGAAATAAAAGGCATCCAAATTGGGAATGAAGAAGTTAAATTGTCACTCTTTGCAGATGACATGATGCTATACATAGAAAACCCTAAAGACTCCACCAAAAAGCTATTAGAAACAATCAATGAATACAGTAAAGTTGCGGGCTACAAAATCAACGTACAAAAGTCCATTGCATTCCTATATACTAACAGTGAAATCTCAGGAAAGGAAATAAAAAAACAAAACAATTCCTTTTGCAATTGCAGCAAAAAGAATAAAATACCTAGGAATAAACTTAACCAAGGTTGTGAAAGACCTATATGCTGAAAACTATAAGACATTTTTTTAAAATTAGTTTCAGGTGCACAAGACAAAGTCCTACTTAGACGTTTATCTTTTGTTTATCTTTTATATCCTTCACACTGTGTGAACCCCCCTCCCCCCAACCACTATCCCTCTGACATCGCACAGAGCTATTACATTTCCACTATAAGACATTTTAAAAAGAAATTGAAGAAGACACAAAGAAATGGAAAGACATTCCATGCTCACGAATTGGAAGAATCAATGTAGTTAAATGGCCATATTACTCAAAGCAATATACAGATTTAATGCAATCCCCATCAAAATCCCAATGGCATTTTAAAAAAAAGATTTTATTGGGGAAGGGGAACAAGACTTTATTGGGGAACAGTGTGTACTTCCAGGCCTTTTTTCCAAGTCAAGTTGCTGTCCTTTCAGTCTTAGCTGTGGGTGGGGGGGAGGGCGCAGCTCAGCTCCAGGTCCAGTTGCCGTTGCTAGTTGCAGCGGGTGCAGCCCACCATCCCTTGCAGGACTCGAACTGGCAACCTTGTGGTTGAGAGGATGCACTTCAACCAACTGAGCCATCCAGGAGCTCGGCGGCAGCTCAGCTCAAGGTGCCATGTTCAATCTTAGTTGCAGGGGGCACTGCCCACCATCCCTTGTGGGACTCAAGGAATTAAACTGGCAACCTTGTGGTTGAGAGCCCACTGGCCCATGTGGGAATCGAACAGGCAGCCTTTGGAGTTAGGAGCATGGAACTCTAACCACCTGAGCCACCGGGCCAGCCCCGCAATGGCATTTTTAAAGAAATAGAACAAAAAATCGTCAGATTTGTATGGAACCACAAAAGACCTGAATAATCAAAGCAAGCCTAAGAAAAAAGAACAATGCTGGAGCTATCACACTCCCTGACTTTAGCTTGTACTACAGGGCAACAATAATCAAAACAGCATGGTATTGGCAGAAAAACAGAGACACAGACCAGTGGAATAGAATTGAGAACCCAGAAATAAACCTACATAAATATGGACAGATAATTTTTGACAAAGAAGCAAAAAACATACAATGGAGAAAAGATAGCCTTTTCAATAAATGGTGCTGGGAGAATTGGATAGCCATGTGCAAAAGAATGAAATTGGACTGCTATCTGTCACCATGTACCAAAACTAATTCAAAATGGATCAAAGACCTAAACATAAGACCTGAGACAATAAACTGCATAGAAGAAAACATAGGTACTAAACTTATGGACCTTGGGTTCAAAGAGCATTTTATGAATTTGACTCCAAACGCAAGGGAAGTAGAAGCTAAAATAAATGAATGGGACTATATGAAACTTAAAAGCTTCTGCATAGCTAAAGAAACCATTGACAAAATAAAGAGGCAACCAACTGAATGGGAGAAGATTTTTGCAAACAGTGCCTCTGATAAGGGGCTAATATCCAAAATATACAAGGAACTCATGCAACTCAACAACAACAAAACAAACAACCCAATTGAAAAATGGGCAGAGGACCTGAAGAGACATTTCTCCAAAGAGGACATACAAATGGCAAATAGACATATGAAAAAATGCTCAACATCACTAACCATCAGAGAAATGCAAATAAAAACCACAATGAGATATCACCTCACCCCAGTCAGAATGGCTATCATCAATAAGACAAATAGTAACAAGTGTTGGAGAGGCTGTGGAGAAAAAGGAACCCTCATACACTGTTGGTGGGAATGCAGACTGGTGCAGCCGTTATGGAAGGCAGTATGGAGGTTCCTCAAAAAATTAAGAATAGTATTAATATATGACCCAGCAATCACTCTCCTGGGTATCTACCCCAAAAATCTGAAAACATTTATCCATAAAGACATGTGTGCTCCAATGTTCATTGCAGCTTCATTTATGGTGGCCAAGACATGGAAACAACCAAAATGTCCTTCGATAGATGAATGGATAAAGAAGTTGTGGTATATATACACAATGGAATACTATTTGGCAGTAAGAAAAGATGAAATAGTGCCGTTTGTGACAACATGGATGGATCTTGAGATTATAAAGTCAAGCGAAATAAGTCAGACAGAAAAAGCAGAGAACCATATGATTTCACTGATATGTGGTATATAAAACTGAAAACAACAAAAGAACAAGATAAACAAATGAAGGAAAAAAAACTCATAGACACAGACTATGGGTTCCCAGAGGGTAAAGGGGAAGGGGAGCTATAGAAGAGGGTAAATGGGGTCTAATATATGGTGATGGAAAGAGAACTGACTCTGGGTGGTGAACACACAATGTGAGATAAAGACAATGTATTACAGAATTGTACACCTAAAATCTATGTAACTTTACTAACAATTGTCACCCCATTGTTAGATGGGAAAGTGTTTATCACACACACACACACAAAAAGCAGAAAAGGAAATTTAAGAATTGCCAAATCCAAAGGAGGTCAAAAGCATTGATGAAAACTGGGATCTGAAACCAGAAATTGGAAGTCAGGCAGGTATAAACAAGTTTCAAAAACATAGGAGTTAACTGTGTGGAATGGGGCAATGAAGAAAGAGAGGCCAGGATTTTGCACAGCTGTGTGCGCTCATGGGTGAGTTTTATAACAGTAACAGTAATTTTTAATTAATACGAGTATACTGTAAATCCTCATTTTAAATTGAATTAAAAAACTTTAATGATTTATTGAATTAAATGCATAAATTAAATTAAATCAATGAATTAATAATGCATGAGTGTTCACAATCTCCCCCACCCTTGCTTACCTCTATTCCCTTTGCTTCTATTGTGTGGGGATGTTTCTTGCTTCATGGATTAGCCTCGAGGCAGGAGAAGATGAGTAACACATAAACTGGAAATGGAAAGAAGCCAGGAAGCAAATTAACCGATACAATGAAGAGCTGATTAAAAGAAGAGAAGGCGAGAGGCAGGATGAATTGCTGTAGCATGAGGGGTCCTGGATGAATGAGAGGGAATGTGAAGGTAGAGAACAAGAGCCTGGGAGGAGAAAAGGCAAGAGCTAGAGCAGGACACTGGGCAGGGCCCGTGCTGAGAGAGTTGGAAAAGAGTCGCAAAGAGATTTACCAGGTGGTGTTGTGTATGTGTTCGCAACTGGAAGCCCTTTCATGTTCTTCCAAGAGATGGAAGTGAAGGGTGGAATTTTTGATTATTCCTGGTCACTGTGCTGTCTAGACAAAGTGCACTGTAGGCCACACGTTTCTGTTGGTTTTAAGTGTAGAACTTGGGAGGGCTTTACCTGGATGGAACCTTGAAGAGTGGATACCAGGAAAGACCCAGAGACAGAAAAAGCTAACTTTAGGCTTCAGAAGGAAAAATTTTCAAAATAACTGGAGTTTCCCAATTGATGGTAATCCATTCATGATGGAGAAACAACTTTCCTGCATCCTTATCATAGTCACAAGGGTCATGGCATAGCTTCAGGTATAAGTAAGTACAACAAAAATCGGAAATGCAAGTGTTTCTGTTAGGGAGTCCCGCTTTATTCAAGGTTTGATTATTTAAAAGCCCATCACCAGATCTGACCACGTTATTAATTACTTCAGGATGCATTTTTTTTCTCCCTAATACGTGCTTAATCATATTGGAAGCAAGAAGTGTTGGTTTTTGTTGCCACACTAACAAGGTTTTATAGTCTATTCCAAAAGCATGAAGGAATAGTCAGAAATGGACTTTGAATGGGCCAATGCTACAATAAACCATTACACGGGAAAACTGAGATCAGCAGATGCAGACAGCGATGCAAAATGTGAATCAGAGAGACGCCCTGCCACCCATGTGTATAGGAGAGTGTGTAGGGCGAACATTCTTTGTCATTGATTTCACTCCTTTGAAATCCAAAATCAGGTGCTTCAAACCTCTCCCGAGGGATGGGAATTGCTACTTGGCCAAAGTAATATTTATTTTGCCTTTTTATGTTTGTGTTCTATTGTCAACTGCATCTGGAATTCTATTATTTTGTATTGTGTCCACATGGGCCATGATACATGTTCACTTTCTCTTCCATTTCCTATCAGGTTACACAATGATTCGAAGGAACCATGCAAAACAAGATTTTGTGAACATTTTCTTCTAAATGTTCCATGTAAATTCATTGTCCTTAAAATGATGATGCTTCATACCGCATGTGTGTGTGCTAGGCCTGTTTTCCAAAAAATATTGCAAGAATACTGTGTGCTGCCGGGTTGGCACATGACACAGCAGCTCTGAGATGTGCTATTATTACAAATACGCAGGAAATGGGTTCGGCGTGTGGAGTGACCTTCCTGTTTTATCTCATGATTAGAAAGATACATTATCAGAGAGAAGTGCCGAGTCAGCAGCTTGGTGTTGATGTGGCGATTACTAAATGTTCTGGTGTTCTTTCCTGAAGCAGGGGTCAAGCATGAGGCAAAAGGTTCAAGGGTTGGCGTGCCAATACAGATCTATGTTAAAAGAGTGGGATCTGCGGACATTTGTTGCTGAAATGTCTGTACTTTCTACAGATTGCCAAATAGTATTTGGGTGGTTGAAGGTGAGGGAGCGCTTGGGCCAGCTCTGCATGGGCAGGCACTCAGGGAGATGAGGGGGCAGGTTCTGCCATGATCAGAAAATCGGGTAAGGTTTCAAATCAACCCTATCAGGAAATTTGATTCAATCATTCAATAAGTCATTCAGCTTGTCAAAAGATAAAAGTACAATTTAGTAAGGAGTTCGATGTCTTTCGTTCGAGGAAAAGCAACCCATGGATGGGGGGCAGGGTGCAGTGCCTCCAAGCGGGGGGCAGGGTGCAGTGCCTCCAAGCATGGAGCACTCTTCTAAAGGTATTTTGGGCAGGAGCGAGGTGTGTGGAGGCTTAGAGGAGGCAACACTGAAACGGCACGCTGAGCTTGGAGTGGGCTCTCCTTGCCAGGCCAGCAGGGCCCCACAATTTAAGCAGGTAAATCTGTTGACTCAGATATGCATCATTAAGGAGTCATGACAGAATCATACATGAGGAAAAACCGCTTCGGTAAAATATTTTGGTCACCAAAAGGCCCCCATCAATACAAAAATGTTTCTTGAAAATTCCTGCCATTCCAGGGTCACAATGCAGTCAGTCAACTAACATAGGGACACCGTCTCCAGAGGGCTGCTGTGGATAATTTTGGGAGACATCTGGTTTAAGATGGTTGATTACACACTTCATTTCACCTCAGGTCCTTCCTAAAATCACGCAAAAACACAGTAAAGTTTTCTTATTGTTGCTGCTGTTGCATTAAAGTATTAACTAGGAAGATAAAGGTAATCAAAGAAAATATAATATAAATAACTTTTTTTTGGGGGGGTGCTTAAAGTAGATTGGTTATTATGAGTCCTAGAAAGTGGCAAAAGGGGAAGCTGATATTAGTTCATTTAACGTACCCACAGAATGTCACTGAAGGCTGGAGATTTGGTAGACAGTTACCTCAGGAATGGAGCGTGGAACCAAAAACAGACAAATTGAAGCAGTTTGACCGTCAGATACTCTCCCACACTCCACGCCATCAGCATACTGCCCTCCTCCACCAGGAAGGAAGGAAGGCAGGTGACTAGAGGTTGATTCGCTAGAGAGAATAAAACAGAGGGTTACCTTCTGATTGCAATACACCAGACACAGATTAAGGTCAGGTTGCCATAATGAAAAAGGATGAGTAAGTGAAAGTTTAAATTCTGAACTGTGCAGATTCGGAAATCTGGCAGCCATTACCTTGCAGGCAGAGGTAGGATCTGGGCATTCAAAGATAACAGTGTGGGGATATCCCAAAGAAAGAGCCTGGCTAGAGCATCCTCCATTGAACACTTTTTTTTCCCTTCTAAGCAGAGCTTCCAGTAAGCTTTTTTGGAACACCATTCCAAAACAGGAGTAGTACACTGACAAGTATCCACAAGCATGCAAGGAAAATATCCAAAATGAAACAATGACATCAAAGCATTTTCCATGTTAGAGATACTCTTGCCTGCAGCTGTGTGGAGGGGCTGGGAAATACAACCCAGAAGCTGAAAGACTTAATGTGCCACACAACAAACTTGAATGTGAGAGATAGGAGCCTAGAACAAGCCTGTAGGTAAATCCCTCTCATTTTCATTTTGAAGGTCTGTTCCAAGCTGTGTTATTTGCATACAGCTTCTCTGAAATGTCGTCTGTGACTAAGCATCTGCCTGGGTTTCCCAGGGGTGGACAACCAGGTAATAGTTTTCCTTCCTTCTCTGTATCACTTCCCCTCTCCCTTCCCTCTTGATGTCCTGGGATGGCCCTATAATAACCATTAGTGTGTAAGCTTTGCCCAAGGCTCTTTTCCTAGATAACAAGGAATCTTACATCTGGGTCTGGGAATGACTGCACAGAGCAGACCAGTCACCTTCTACGCACTGATCCACGTGGGACCATGGAACAATTGAAAAAAATCTTTTACTGTATTAGGAAATTGATTTTTATTTTACTTTTATTATGGAAAAAATTAAATATGTACAAAAGTAGAGGTAACAGTTTAATGACTCTCAGTATACTCATCAACTAGCTTTGATCATTATCACCTCATACCTTTTCTTGTTTCACCTATACCTCCACCCTCTCTCCCCTCAACTTTAATTACTTTGAAGCAAATTCAAGGTGTCATCTCATTTTATCCACAAATATTTCAGTACATCTCACTAAAGGTAAGGAGCCTTAAAAAATCATAACATAATATCCTTTATCATAACGAAAAGATGATTTTTTCATATCATCAAGTGGTGCTAAAGAACCCAAATTTGCAACATGGCCAGGGGAAGATCCAGCTTAGCATGCTGATTGAAGACCAACCATTTGCTAATGACATTGCTAGGCCCTGGGAAGGCGGGAGTGACTGCGACGTGGTCTCTGGCCTTGGGATTCTAATAGCTCCTGACGCAGTCAGAGAAGCATGGAATCACACATTTCAAAAGTGAGAAGAGCATGAGAAGTAGTGTCCATGGGAAGAGTATTGACCTAAACCATGTGGGTTTAATTGAATTCTTACCATTCATTAACAGTGAGGCAAATCCTTTGACTATTCTACTCTCTCATTTCCTCAGCTGTAAAGCAAGTTTATCCTACTTAAATAGTCATTGAAAACATTAAATAATGTGCATTGAAATGTTTTATAGATTGTCTGGGACTTTTACAATGTAAAGAAAGGGAAACCCAAAGAAGTTAAATGACCTACCCAATGTCACACAGCTATCATCAGATGTCGGTATGACATCCAAGAAGAGAAAATCACCCATAGTGCTTCAATAGTGATAATAATAATGATGATAATGATAATGATAAAAATAATAAGTGCTTATTATGCTATGACATTCTGCCTAAGGCTTCGCCTAAATTATTTTATTTATAACAATACTTTAGTTTGTATATAGAATGTGACTTTTTTCAAATCTCTTTATAATTATAAAAAAGTTATAATTTACTTCAAATGTCTTTAAAATTACTTTGTAATTTTATCTGGAGCTGTTGGAACTCATGAGCATTAATATATTTTAAATGAGAAATAAGAAATTTGGAAACACAGGATATGTGCTTAACTTTCCACGTTAATACGATAAGAAGCATGAGGATCTTACTTCAAGATCATGAAAATTATGAAACACAATTTCAGTATGAGTCACAGAAACAGGCCAAGGGGTCATGACTCTTCATTAGAAAAGTGTGATGACCAAAGTTCTTCCTTGATGGTGAAGTTTCCCAAAAATTTTTGAAATGGGCTTTCTGTGCTCATGACTAGGCAAACAGGAATTTGTCATGGAGTAAGAGTAGTTTGACATTTGTAACTCTAAGAGATGGTTACAAAGATATGCATACCTGAGTGCTGTGGGAAAGTCTACGACTTTCCTTGAGTAAGTGATATGGATTTATTCCTAACCTTCCACGTTTTAGGGTTTCTCAGGACCTCTTGATGAGACATTAATCTAATACAACATGTAGCTGATTCTGATGAGTCAAAGAGCCACAGAATGCTAAGAAGTCACTGTCATAGAAAAGGTAAATGATTGTACTCAGTACCATCCCCTGCCAGTGTGTGAAAGGAGGGAAGCGCACTTTCATATTAAGGCGACAAGCACATGGGTGCCTATATTGAAACCACCAAGAACATGATTGAAATAGTGTTGGAAGGGTGATAAGAGCAAAGAATACTGAGTAATAATACTTTGGGGAAGATTCACTCCTTTGACTCAGACCTCAGCTAAGCAAGGTCTTCCAAGGGGTAGATTAAATATCTAGAATGAAAAGTCAGGGGGAAAGAAAATACATCACAAGTTCAGACCTGATGGAAATCTGAGATGTTCCGATCTGTGTATGATCTCACTACCCTGTTCCCTTCAATATCTAATACATAGATCATTTAAATTATTTCTTTCCCTGAAGCCAATATTCTTATCAATCCAATGTAATTAATCTATTACCTCGTGTGTGGTTTTTAGCAGCATCTTAAAAAATTTTCTTTTCCATTAAAAGTTTTATTTGTTTCTCTTTGTAGTCAAGTGTCCAATACAAAATTTGGAAAACGGAGGCAAACGAAGTAGACTTGTTACTTTGTGAGTCGTCCTCCTGTGGTCTTAACACTTACCATCTCTTCTTAGCTCTGTGCCTCCTTCCTCTGTGCTTGATACTTGCTCACTGCTTAGAACTCCGGGGGGTCCCAACTCCTATGACGCCTTCACCCATGCCCTGGAGGAGAGGAGACATTTCTATTTCCACAGGCCTACCTCCTCTGTGCCAAGATCAAGGCTTCTGTTTCTTTGATGCTGTCCTGTCCCAGTAGCTGCCCCTGAGGTTCCCCAAGCTCCTAACTCAGAACCCCAACATTCACCTCAAGGGACTCACTCTAACTGCTCCCTGCCCTGGAAGATCAAGTTTTCTATCCTCATAGAGAATGGGGAAGAGAAGGAAGGCCACACTTTGAGGCTATCTCAATAGTGCCAGGGAGGATCCAAATTCGTATACAAGAGGTTGTGTTCAGTTTAGTTCAAAAACATGATGTAGATATCCGCAATGAGCACATACTATACTAGGTGTAAACATGAGATATAGTCTCTGCTCTTAAGAGACTTCCGGGGAAAATATGTAAAATAGAACTTTAGTAGAATTTTCTAAGTACAGCAATAGAGGTAAAAGTGATAGTAATCATTAAAGTGAACAATTCTGAGTACCTACTATGTACCAGATATTATGATAAAGACTTATGTAGAGTCTTGAATTTAATGTGAGTGGAGAGGAAGGCGGGAACTAGATCACAGATGATCTTGGACTCATGTGGACCCATTTAGGACTTGAGCCTGTATTTTATGGGGACTGATTGAAGACTTTGATTATATGGGGACTGATTTAGATTATAAATAGATCAAGCCTATGGCTTAAGGGACAAGACACTAGAGACAGGGAGACTAGGCCAGAGATGATGAACCAGAGCCAGGAGAGTAGTTTTAGAAAAAAAAGAGGCGCTTGCCTCAAAAAATATTTCAAAACTAAAATTAGTGGGACTTGTTAAATGATAGATGTGAAAATGGAAAAAAAAGAAGAGTCAAGGAGGATTCTGCTCTGATTTTGACTTGATGACTCACAGACAGATGGGAAGTAGATGAGGAGAAACAGGGAGAATGGTGGCGAAACGATGTGTCCAATTTCGGACATGTTGAAACTAGAGTGGCCACGGGCAGCCAAGTGGGAATGTCTGTTAGGCGGCTAGGTTTGGCAGTCTCAACACTGGGGGAGAGGTCAAGGCTGGAGACAGAGTGGTATGAGCCTTTTTTGTCTCCTTTCTCTTTTTTCCTTCCCAGTCACCCACACATCCATTCCCATATTCCTGTCAATGCAGTCAATGGATTATGACTAATTAACGGGAAGAACTGAACAATAATTTCCTCTCCCTCCTCCTCATTTTCACACAAGTCTAAATAAGACTGTGGTGATTTGAAGACAATGTAAATTCTCTGGCCCAATCCTGTGATACAATGCGTCACCATCTTACAATTAATCTAATTTTTCTTTGACATTTCCTCCCTAGAAATCAAAGGATTTCCCCCAGTCATTTTAGATAGGCCCAAAGTTGAAGTCTGTGTGTGAATCGTGTGTATTTTAATAGTAAGTGTTGATTGGTCTCTGGTATTTTATCTACTCTTAATGAAAAATAGATACAGACATCTCCATAAGAGGGTAAATAGAAGTAATTGACATCTAGATTTGGTATGTATTCTATGATTATGTGGTTCTATGTTTACCTTCTAAGTATGTTTTATGAAAGGTAACATTGAAATCTGTTACTTTTACTAGGCATACAGCATTGTCTGAGATGTGCTAAGAATATGTTAGAGAAGAGAAAGGCCAAGACTTGATAAGTCATATAATACTCCATTAATCCATAAATAATCTACTTGGATAATAGAGAGTTGAATGATACATCATCCATTGTGGTTACGATTTCAATGTTATATCATTAGATCCTTGAAGGAAGTGTATGACTGTCAGCATAGAGTTTCACTCGGTGTACAACATGAGTAAACTCGTGATTCACAATGCATACTGAAGCTGCTCTGAAAATGCAATTTCTCTTTACTTGCTTTGGCATGACAAGTTCTAGGCAGGTTATTGGCTTTTTCAAATAGTTGACTCACGGAACTCTGGATATTTGTTCCCATACTTTACCAACCATGGCATTTGTGGTAGGGTTATCACTTGGCAACGAGATAAATACTCTGACTGGGGTGTTACACTCCCTAACAAAGCTTGTTTCATGTGCAAACTTTCTCACACTCATGGCTGGCCCAAGGCAATATCTTAAAATAGGCGAGGTTTGCTTTCTGTTGCCCTGGATTCTGGTCTGCCCCTCCATGTGGCCTAGGCTCACTGTTATTCAGAGTCTTCTCACTCTTTTGTTTAGCCTCTTCACACACCCCGAAACTCCTGTCTTCCTTCCTCCACCCTATCAGAACCCTCTCTGCAGGAACTTACACACATGTATTATTTCTCCAGGGGTCACTACCATGCTATTTTATTGCTAACTGTAGAAGGAGATGTTAATTCTCTGACAAAAATATTTCAATAAGTATACAATAGAGGATGTTTTCGTCAAGGTGACCCCAAATTCACACCACGGAGGTGATCACCTTCTCATATATTCAGTCCTGCTCACAGCAACACCTGCTTAAATTTCTAGAGCAAATCATGCTGTCTAAACACTAAGGCTAATTAGTATTAATGATCTTTATTTAAAAAAAACTGTTTCAATATATTTAACTGAAAGCCATTAATAAAATGAGATTATTACATGGAATTTTATGTCAAAACAAGGCTTCCTTTTTGACCTACAATTATATCATGCTTTGAATAATTTCAGTGGGGATGTTACTGCTGCTGTAGCAGTGATACAGTTCTCTAATCTGTATATTCCCCATCTACCAGTAAATCACCCATGAAGGGTAATTACAGAAGTACCAGTGGTTACTCACTCAAAGTAGAGAGGAGAATAGAAACACATTGCAATGTGCTGAGCATAAGTAAGTCATTTAGCAAACACTTCATGGCACTCAATATGGGCCAAGTGCCTGTTCTAGTCATTGGAGAAGACTGTCATGGTTGTGAAACTCATGGTACTTACCGTTGAGCAGTGAGCTAGACACTGAACAGTTACCTGTACAGGTCATTCCATCCCAGCTGGATAGGTGTTTCAGAAAAAGAGCACGGTGTATGTATGCCATCTCCAAATTAGAATATTCAACTTTATACATAAAATTCTTATGTTGGGTATTATTTCTCCTTTATACGTGATTCACTGCAGTACTACTGGGGAGAAAATAAACACCTCAATGTAGATACTTTGATACCGTATTTCTGACTGCAAAAGAGATGCATGTCTATCATGAAAAATGTGGGAAATTTTTTTAAAGTATAAAGAAAACAATGGCAGATATCTATAAAGTTATCACCCGAAGATAACTCTTTACATTTTGACGTATTTCCTTCAAATCATAATCCTGCACACATTATATATATATATAGTTGAGGTCATACTGCAGAGATAATTTTATATCCCTTTTCCCACTTATGATCATCTCATACACATTTTCCAAGAAGATAAGAAAACGAGAAGGTGAAAGACTTTGTTTCACTATTCTCAGCTCCCATAGACGTGATCTGCCCTACAGCTGTTACGTGTACAAGTTCAGGTAGTTTGAAGGCCCTTAATCTTATTTACTTTATAATGGAAAGAGACACTTTGCAGTAATTGTGTTCTTTCTCCTAGTTGGCCTACTGACTGGGTTACTGGAGTGATCTCCTAGGAGGTGTCTCACCCTTTGGGTTCTTCTTCTTCTTCCAGAATTTCCTGAGTTTTCTTCTTCAAACACCACATTTTACAAGTCACTTCTGTTCTCCAGAGTTTGCAGTAGGCTGCCTTTGATTAGCTCTCAACTCAGTCTGGAATCAGAGGCACCTCTGTAAGATACTGTCCCCTTTCCTCTCTCTCCCTCCCCTATAACACAGACTCTGCTCCAGGCAGACCACAGAGAGCCACTCGATGAAGTTTCCTTCCCACATCCATAATTTTAGTGCCGTTCCCTTTCCATCTTCAGTGTTTTTCATTTATCTCAACCCTTTCCTTGAGGTCCTAACAGCACTTTTATCAATTCTTCCCAGCCTATCCTTTGACACTTCCTGCCGTTGGTGCCACTAAGTTTCGCTCTTAATCATATATTGCCTTTTACAACCTTCCCTAATTGTTTGGTGTGTAAACATCTTCTCTTCCTAGGCTGAGCCCATAAAATTGCTCTAGTCTAGGCAGGAAGGCAATTCTGCACCTGGCCACCAACCATCCCTCTATTATACTAGTGAACACTATGGCGCACTTACTTTGCGAAAGATAATATGCTAAGTACCTCACAGACATTAGCTCATCTATTCTTCGCAAAAGTCTGTGTCATTTAGGAATGCTTTTGGCTGCAAATGACAGAGAACCTACAGTGTGTAACAATGCCTAAACAATACGGACTTATTATTTCTTATCTCATATAACAATTACAAAAAAACCTGGAGGTGGGTAGTTTCCACTTTGGCTTAGGAGTTCTCTGATGTCAGCGTTCCGGTTTGGCATCTCTTCAAATCTCAGCCTCAACTACTGTAATGTAGCCTTAGCATCTTCTGGCATCGCATCCTCCAACAACTACAATCAAAGTCAGGAGGGAGCTTCTCTTTGCATCTCTCCCTCTTGTCAGGAAGGAAAAATTTCCCCCAAACATTCCCCAGCAGACTTCTCCCATATCTTATTGACCTAATTGGGTAATACAGCCACCCCCTAGACCAACAACTAGGCCTCCTTCCCCAAGATCGAGAAATCTCTGAATAATACAGTTATGTAGGGTCTCTAGTCCTGCTTCCTGCACAAGAACGCAGGATAGGGTGAGGCCAAAAAGGAACACCCACAGAGCCATAGACAGGGGAGTCATACCATTATATGCTTGCTAGCAGCTGAGTTGGAGACACAGGAAGCAGGAGCCACACGATCTGCAACCCGCCGTCTGTTTCTCTGCCAACCCACCAACCAGTGTAGCCATGGCTGTTATATCAGTGGCTAATGGCTAACCGGTAACAGCTGATGGCCATCTAGTCACAGCTGATGGCCATCTACTATCCGAGCCAGCACCTTTCCCTGTGAGGTCAAGAGCCTGGAAACTGCTCTCTGGGACTCTGTCCCCACAAATACCTAAACAAAATCAGGGAGGACAGCAGAAATGGATTGCGTTTGCAAAGGCAATAAATAGCACCAGCTGTAAAAGTGAAATGAAAAGAAAGAGGAGAAGCTGTCTTTATAATGTGTTGCAAACACTTTTCAATAAGCTCCAACAATCAGACTATTTTCAGACTCAAATTATATTTCATCATGCGTGTCTTTTATTTATTTTTGTTCCTCAAATTCCTTTGGTTGTATCTAAAAGCCTAGCAATTTTCTCAATCATGTTTTTGACATCACAATTTTCTAATCAACATCTATGATCTGTCCAGAGTTAAAAATCAGCTTAAGGTACACTATGAATTTTCACTGTTTAATAAAAGATAAGATCTATGTTCTAAATAAGGTCAAATGAAAAATGCTTCGGGTGTGGCTGTTGACAGGAGATTAGGGTGGAACCCAGAATTATTTAGGAAATTATAGTTTGAGAAAATGTAAGACATTTTAAAATAGAGGATTTCTAAGAAAGAAAAATAGTGGTTTTCTTTTTCTTTCCATGACCAAAGGGTCCCTTGGGGGTTGTCTAGAATCAAAAGAGAGCAAGGAGTCCATTGTCCTTATGTATTGCAAAGAGCCCACAGGCCATCCCTGTTGAAAGATAGAAGGGATATTGCAGAATTTGGTACTATCTTTGAGCACATATATAGAAGGGGGCACTTGAAACTAGGCTGACAGTCTTTAGCTAATTTCACCAGGCACGTGTAGCTATTGCCAAATTCACAAGTTTCTGAGTGATGTCATTCCTCGAACAAATTTCTTAAATGATGCCTTAGCAAACAAGCATTTTTCTTCTAGTGATGCTGTTCTGAATCACTCAAAGGGTAAGGATTAGAAAGAGAAAAAAAAATACTCTGTGGGAGGGGCTGAGCTTTATAAAGCCATCATCAACATATCTGAAGTCTAACAACTCTCAGAGGACCATTGCCTGTCAGACAGCACCTCAGAGAATAACAAGGTATTTCAGGGATTTCCACTGCCATTTCAATGAAATATAGTTTCATTGTTTCTCTTTCTTCTATTATAATAATAATGCTGGTATTATTAACATAATGAAAATTAAAGTGTGGGATGTTTTTAGAGGATGAATAAAAATTTAGTGGTGTTTTCTTGTTTACATTTTTGTTTAACTGAAAATACTTTAGTTTAAGATTTGAATTAAATTTATAGCAAGACTTAATCTTGAATCTCAGAAGCCAGCAAATGCCTTTGTAACATTAACCAAACCAAAATGTACACTTAAGCTGGGATGTCAATTTTATCAAACAGGTTAGAATATATATACTCTTTACTAGCTAGTGTTTTGGTACTGAATTTGATGGTTAATTAAGATACATTAATTTAAGCAATTGAAAGCAATCTGTAAATTGTATATAAATATTTTAAAAATTAAAAGATGACTCATTTTTAATCTAAAACCATAAATTCTGGGTTGGGTTAGTTCAATAACAGAATGTATTTATTGAATTTAGTTCAATAATCAGTCAATTTAGTGAAAGGGAAAAATCAACCAAACTTCTTGTTGGACTGACTGAAGTTATAATTTGATAAATAATTTAGTACCTCATAAACTGACAGTTGTTCAGTGTGAAAGTTATCAAATAACAGGAACTGCTTGTAATTTTGTGGGGGAAAATTTCATAATTTCTGGTGGGGAGTTTCCTTGACATTATTGTTTTCTCTTTGTTTTCATTGATTTTGGTGGTCAATTTCAAAACTATTTGAACTGTGTAGTCACAAAAAAAATTGTTTTAAATGCCACAACAAATTCAAGTCTAACACCCAGTGCCAGCGAGCAGAGGGACTATGGCGGTGAGCCTGGTGGCAACTCCCACATTCTTCATCACCTGTGCCAAGTTTCAGTGGCACGTTTGTCAACTTGTGTTGCAGAAACTGCCACAAACACCATGAAACCCAGTCCCACCTATGCTTTCTATCCATTCTCCCCAATGATAATATTAAATATGAATTAGGAGCATAATATTTGGAAGTTAATGAAGTTGTATAACTTACTCTGATATTAAGAAATTCACAGCAGGTGTTACCTGTTCTGGGAGATTATGCTACTTGATGTCACTCTGTGACTTTAATTTTACATTGTCTTAGGCAGAGTCCCACCCAAATGTAAGGCGTGGACTTGTCTGAGGGTGAGGGTCAGGAGACACTCATATATATATATATATGAGTGTATATATATATATATATACACACACACACATATATATGTGTGTGTTTATACATATGTATATGAGTGTTTATATATATACATACACACACACAACACACACACACACACACACACACACACACACACACATATGCTTTCAGAGATTTCTGAAACTATAAACTTCTCAAACCTCATTTGAAAGGTTTGTAGAAAAATCCCTAGACTTGGAGTCAGAAGACAGATTCAGTCTAGGCTTTGAAACCACCTAGTTATGTAACCTACATATTCATATTTTCATTTGTATAACAGGAATTACCAGGTTTTACTGGACAAGTAATTATGCAAATTGAACAAAACAAGGAATTTTGTAACTGCAATATAGATATCAGATATTATTTTTTAATGGTAAGTGCAGTTAATTGCACTTTATTTTAAAAATAAAATTTAGACCCTTTTTGATTTTGTCCTTATCTCCTTTTTTTTCTTTGCAAAGTCACCTGAAATCCTAACTTGTCATTAAAAGCCCTGTCTGAGAGTTTGTCTTGACATTTAGTGTCAAGATGACTGACTGTGCAGGTTATTATAAAGAATTAGGTATAGAAGAAGCTTACATTTACTTTTCTGGGTCTGATTTCTTATTTTCATATGGGAATAGACAAATAGTTTACTTATCTTATTAATTCTCAGTTTGCTTCCAAAACATTGAGATAATTTACAAAAAAGATCTACCCAATAAAACTAATTAATTATAAAGACAATTTAAAATCAAAAGGAGAGGGAATAAAATTCTGAGCCACCCAAGTTAATCTAATCTCAATGATGAAGCAAGAGAAAGAAAATAGTATATATATTTTTTTTCTTAAAAAGCCTTCTAGGAGCATTACAGACTTGCTACCTTCCTCTTTTTATTTTCTTTTTCTAACATTTCTCAAACTAGTAACTTGTCTACATGCTTACACCTAATGGTGAAGTTGAATACCAACAGGTAAGGCAGCGTGGGACATTGGAAAGAGTGGGTTTCTGAAGCAGCCCTAGGCTGGGATCCCTGCACCATTACATACAAACTCTGTGACCTTATGCCAGTTACTTAACCCCTCAGAGCATCAGGGTGCAACCTATACTTACAATGGAGTTAATAGTATCTACCTTATAGAGATGCTGTGACGATTAAAGGAGAAGAAGAGGTGAGGGTTTCAGGGACAAGTTTTACTTAATTTATTATTTTGTCTTGATAAAATACAATTGGGTGCTATTTTAAATGTGAAATTTTGATAAAAATTTTAATCACTTTCTTAAAAAGAATGAACCAAGTGTTCACATAAAACATCCCTGGACTAGGCAGAGAAGTGACTGCTGGCCCTTGTGAGGAAGCCCTGCTGAGTAGGGCATGCCTCATCCTTGGGGCCTCCCCAGCTCCTGCCCAGTTCTGGGAAACCACTGTCACAAGAAGGTTTCTTGTGGAATGATGAGTGTCAGCATCATATATTTATGATATATTTATGTATTTTGGTAATTATAGGGTGTGCTATGAGCCATTATGGAAGCATAATATACGTCAGAAAGATGGTCATTGGCCATTACCAACAGATACCGCCACACACCTGGATGTGTCCAAGCATTTGCCTGCATGGGAAAACTTAGGTCATGGAAGGCATCTCTGTCTTTTATCTTCGGATGGGTGATTGTGTGTGTGTGTGTGTGTGTGTGTGTGTGTGTGTGTTTCACATACCCAGGTTCATCCCTACAGGGTTACCTGGCAGCGGGTTGCAGGAGAAGAAGGGGCCCTTTCTAGCGCTACCAGTAATGAATTTCTCAGCATAGGAATCTCTTTTGTAGCAAGGGTGTGATATGTGTGTGTATGTGGAGGGCTGGGGGCAGATACAGGAGGTAGGACTGTGAAAATCCTAACCTTCAAACAATGAGTCTAAGTCACTTTCGGAAGCAGAGAATTTGAAAGAAGATTGACCATCTCAACTGGGAGCCAACAAGAATATGTGTGCATGTGACACACATTTGAATATGCACGGATTTGCCTGTGTGTGTGGTATGTGTTTGCAGGTACAGCCGAGAGGTTGACAGCATGACCCCAGGGCCATTCACCTGACTCCTTGTCACTTTTCTTATTCTCTCTGTGCAGCAGTTTCTTCCTTTGTAAAAGAGAAATTAGCAATGCTTCCTCATAGGGTTTCAGTGAGGACAAAATGGTTAGTATAGGTAAAATATTTAGAACAGCCTCTCTTGTACAGTAGGAACTCAATAAATACTATTTATTGCTATTATCATTATTATATGGAATTTCACTACTCATCATATAACTGTTCAGTATATCTCAGGATCAGCTACATAATTTGCAGAATCCAGTGCAGCCGGAAAATGCTGAACCCTATGTTTAAAATTATTAAGAATTTCAAGGTGGTGGCAGCAGAGCATTGCACCAAGCGTGGGGCCCATTATGGCTGCACCAGTCACATGCCCATAATGCTGTCCCTGATCTACTTCGGGTTGTTCCATGAAGGAAGGACAGAGAGGAAACCCCTGCCCTATGTAGGGTATGGCCTGTACTACTCTCTGACATCACCCAAAATGTTGCATCATTTTCTAGAGCTGTTCTTTTCTTCCTCACTTTCCTTCTAGATTGAAACAATGGAAGACCTTTATATGGCAAACACAATCTTTGCCCTCAATTTTTTCAAGCATGTGGCAAATACAAGCACCACGCAGAATCTCTTCTTCTCTCCATGGGGCATCTCATCCACCATGGTCATGGTCTACCTGGGTGCCAGAGGCAACACTGCAGACCAGATGGCCAAAGTAAGTTTCTGTTAAAGCTCTAAATTAAGTCTGAATGATTCAATCATCACATGCTATTACAACATAAGTTCCTTAGATTCAGATCTACAAAACTGCCAAACCATGTAAATCCTTAATTGTAGCTAGCAGAAAGCATATCAGAGTTTCTTACACAGTAAAGATGGACGTGATGAATAATGACATCTTACATTTTAATAATAGAATGTGTTTTTTTTTTAAGTATTTTGTATGCGCTGTCTCTTTTGGTTTTAAGACACGTGTCGTTTCATAGGTGGGAAGACTGGCCTTGTGAAGGAAGCACATTTCCCAGGTTTCCTAAGCTTTCCTCACTCCTAGCTCAGGCTCCTTTCATCGCTCAGCTAGCGTGCTGTGTTTGATTCCCATTAAGAATTCCTCCTAATGGTTTTAAGAGAGTGTCATGAAGAAAAAAAAAATATCCCAGAGCTGTGGTCACCACATTGTTGGAGATGCACGGAGAGCAATGTTGACTTCAGAAGGCCTCAGCCATGTTTTCAATCTTGTGAGATCATGTCAACAAAATGGGGCCTGGCATGATGGTCAGTATTCAAAAATCAAGATGGACAGGGTGTAGGGTAGCTGGCTTCCTTCCTTGGTGAATGGACACTAACTCAGTCAGGAGACCCTTTCACTGAGTCTGGGGCCTTGAAAATACATTGAACTACTTCAACTACACACTGCAGGATTCCTATGGGATGAATTTGACACTTTTAAAATTCACATGATCCTGCTATCTCCTACATCAGTGACCCAGACCAGGTCATCCTATAATTAAAATTCTTTCATTCACACATGTACACAACCATTAAAATTGAAGGCTTTATGTATAGGCTCTGGTTTCTCACAGGCACGTATTGTGCTTTCAGTCACACCAAAATGCCACTGGCTACTTTCAGGTTTCCCATGAGAATTGTACCTGAGTATATACATATCCTTCCCAGGTACATGGTGACCCATTTAAGATGGGCCTTGTTAGAAGTGGTTCACACAGAGAGTGTTGGCCAATCTCCTTGCAGGAGGAGAAGGGATGGCTGTATCACTCCTTGTGTTTGTGGCAGTTTAAACACCAAGACTTACAACAAAACTCAGTTGCTCAACTCTAATACCAGCAATATTTTGCAACACTCCTTCCCCTTTATTTTCTTTGCCTTGAAAAAATAAAGACGGTGAACTGCATTGCAAACTTCAGAAAACATCAGGGTAAGGAAATTATATTTAGCCATCAGAGCAATATAGTTTGAGGGCAAATGCTAAATGAAGTAAGTACTCTGGGTCATTAAAATTTTTTTGAAAAATTGATTTTGCTACCAAAGGAAATTTAGCTTATTGGTCACTCTGGACACAATACAGCTTTTCTGTATCTGGAAGGTTCTTGAGCACGTGGGACCATGCAAAGATTTTATATCGTCTTCTTGTAACTCTGCTGTATGTATAGATTTTAAAACTCAAAGGCAAACGTGGTTAATTCCCTACCAAAAAGAAAGAGGATGCGCTCTGTATCTTGGAGGAAGAAGCATGGAAGTTGGGGACAGAACAATCTGTTTGAGTGGTGGCTTTGCCACTCTTTACAAGGTGTGTGAGTGAAGGCATTTAAGCTCCCTGAGCCTAGGGACTAAGGACTTGTGCGTAGATTAGTATAAATACTTCATACTGATTCCTATGAAGGGAATTTTGGTTAACTGACACTTACATATTACATAAAAAGAGTGTCTATGTGTATAGCCCATACAGGGAACTAGATTCAGGACTCTCAGAGGTACTTGACAGCCATTGGTTTAAAAGTGAAATAATTTAGCAGGAAAATGTAACCATTCCCTTTAACTCCAACTGAAGGTGCTACAGTTTAACCAAATTGGAGTCCATGAAGTCACCCCAGCGACCCCAGAGAACGTCACCGGTTGTGAACTCATGCAGCAGGTCCAGGTCACTTATCCTGATGCCATTTTGCAGGTATCTGACTCATTCATTCATATTTCTTTTGTATTTTATTTCTAGAATCTTTGTGTCTTAAAGTCACAACATTAGACTGAGAAGAAACCCAATACAACGTCCCCCTTCACAGAAGGAAAACGAAGACTCAGAGTCCTTAAATAAATATTCTGTGATCCCACCAATAAGAAAGGACAGAGCCAGGATAGAATCCAGACTTCCTGACTTCTAAGCCAAGGCTCTTTCTAAATTCTGTCATACCACCCTGCCACTAGTTGGGTGTGTGCAGTTTATTCTAAAACCACGGTAGAGACTCCTAGAGTACACATGCCTGGATGCAGATTTTCAGAGGGCAGAGGGTAAGTGTGATAATGGAGGAGAATGAGGAATGGAGCAGGTCAGGCTTGATGACTTCACGAGAGGCCACTGATCTTCAGATATCCCTTCCCTATTTTCTACCTCTCCATTTATTGCCTATCTGTCTGTCTGTCTGTCTATCTATCTATCTATCTATCTATCTATCTATCTATCTATCCCTCTAACATCTATCTGTATATTTATCTCAGGTAGTAGTATCTTTTCTCAGTACTCCATTGCTTAGACACCAGCTATCCAGCTAAATTATAGGCACTGGACATAGATGTGTTGCTGTTGGTAACCAACTTCCTTACACTCTTGAGTTAGGTTATGGAGACATAGCGCCCATAGCTTTCTTCTTGGGAACAATGATACTTCGTCTGCCCATTACCCAGGGAATTATGGGCAAGAGGAGGTGGAGAGGGCTCATTCAATATGGAGATCCAGCCAGGTCTCCTGAAACACCTGGAAATCATTTGCAGGGCTCTTTCCTCTGTTGTGACGGAACTCCATGTTTGTCATCGCGTTTGCAAACTTTAGGTTGTAGTTTGGAATTCCCCTTCACTTTCATGCTTTTTCTAAAACCTAGATTTTCCCCTGTTTAGACTATGCCTTAATTATGAAATGGGTACTTTTAGAAGTTATTTGAACTTCTTTTTTATTTGAACTTTTAAAAGAACATTTGTAAGGTAACATTTTAATGTAATAAATTCCTTAAAGACCTTAAAGTTTAGGGAACTATAAAAGGAGTCTCACTTTCTTCTAGGATGTTGGTTACTTCATGGTTAAGTCCAATCTATAGGCAAAATATGAAACAAGTAAAACATTATCTTATTACTTTTAAAACGCATCCATATCAAAAGTATTTCCTCAGAGATTCTTCTAAAGTACCAGGAAAAATACACATTAATACAGCATTTTGTTGTTATATTGAAAAAAAAAAATATCATTGCTTAAGAAATGTCTTGTCTAGTAGTCCTGAGTTGTATGGAGAATCCCTTCTTCCTGTTTAAGGCACAAGCTGAAGATACAATCCATTCATCCTTCCGTTCTCTCATCTCTGCAATCAACGAGTCCACAGGGGATTATGTATTGGAAAGTGCCAATAAGCTGTTTGGAGAGAAGTCTGCGAGATTCAAGGAAGTAAGAAAAAAACCTGTGATTGAAATGGCGGGGCCCTGAACCTGCAGTGAGGTCACTTTCAAGGCTTTTCCCTGTGATTCAGACAGTGAGAGTTAGACTTGCACACGGCTCCCTACGGCTCCCTAACGCCATTGGTCACAGCAGCTATCCCCTATGCTCCCTCTGTCCTGCTGCAAAAGTCCCACTCGCAGTGCAGTAAGTCAGGAGGGACATAACCGACTTTCAGAGTCACTATCCCCCGAACCCCACCTCCCTCTTATTCAGAGTCTATAATGTGAAGAATGCAGGAGGGCAAATAGAGTTGGGGCTGGTGTATGGGGGAAGGGACTCCACAGAGCACTTATAATCTATACCTTTTCCTCTTTCAGCCCCTCCCCCATAGCCAACCTCCACCCCTACCCCAAACTCAGGCTCCCAGTCTTGACAGAAAGCCTGTAATTCAAAATTATACCAAGGCTTGTTCAGTATATATTCTATGTAACCCCCTGCATTTTTCTTGCTTTAAAGGAATACATACGACTCTCTAAGAAATATTACTCTACAGAACCCCAGGCAGTCGACTTCCTAGAATGTCCAGAAGGAGCCAGAAAAAAGATTAATTTCTGGGTCAATACTCAAACCAAAGGTAAAACCAAGGAAATATTTTCTGTTCTTCTTTCACTTAGAAAACTCTGATCTATTTTGAAAAATCATCCTTCAATATAGCTCGTAATCCCTGAAAATTCATCCAGCCTTAGTTATTTTGGTTAATGCGACCTTATTGTTTAGCTGAGTGGTATTTTAAGTGAGAAAAAAGAATTGAGGTCTGCTAATAAAAGACACATGTTCAGTACTCAAATAATCTGTTTTGGGATCTTATGTTAGAATAGAATAGAAAACAGATGTTTTCCAACACAGGAAATATCAGTATTGAAATAATTGTGACACTACATCACTGTGGACAAAAACGAAGAAAAAAGGCTTGATTGTAAACAAAACAGAATCCTGCCTTTGCCACCATAGAGCTAAGCAGTAGAGGGAGGCATGCGATCAAATTGCAATTGCTGTAACGTGGTACTAGTGTTTTTATGGGGGAAGTACAGGCTCCATATGGGACCACACAGGTAGGAAAGGCACCTGCCTCCAATGCCCAGATGAGAGGAAGCTTTCTGGAATAAGAGATGTTTACATTGTGATTAGGAGAATGGGCTGTAGCTGGCCAGGCAAGCTATAGAATGGTACCTTGGGAGAGAGTTCCAGACAGAGTGCACAGATGTATAACTATGCAGGGGTGAGAGACCTTGGCCCTCTAGGGAAATGAATGGAGTTTGGTTTGACTGGAGTGTACAGCGCTGAAGGGAGGAGATGAAACTAAAGAGATGAAGTAATACACTTCTTACGCTATTCCCACACAAATAACTTCAGTGACCTTCTACTGTCCTCAGAAGATCTTACTCTGCCTTGACTTTTGAGTTCTCCATAGTCCAGCAGACTGTACTTGACTCCTGCTGGAGCCCGAGCTCCTGTAAACACAACATACTGGCTGCTACCCCCATACTCCTAATGCATACCTCAACTTCAGAATTTCACTTCAGTGGCAACCAAAATCTTACCCTTTCCTGGAGGTATCTCCCAACAGCGTCTTGATCTCTCCCTCTTGTCAACTCTTCTAGGCCTTTGTTAGCTTCATGACTTATGTTGATATTCAACATGTAGGGCCTTGATTTTCGTTTTTGAACTGATTTCATTTTGTTTGCTTGGATGTCTCACCTGGACTATAATTATTTAAGAGGAGGACCAGCATGTCACACTTCTCCTGTGTCTCCACAAAAATTAGCACAGTCTTTTGCTGACAAACTGGCTCATCCAAGATCCCACTACTAGTTAGTGGTGAAGCTGGAGTTCCCTCTTCTTATCCATAGTCTAACTCTAGATTTCTTCATTTGGATGTTTAAAGAATTTGATAACTTAAGGGCAAAAAAAAAAAAAAAAAAGGATTTTCTTAACTTCTGTGCTTTAAACATTGTTTTAAGCCACAGTTTGGTGTCTTGGTTTCTTATCTACCATAATGGACTAAGTTCTAAGAATTTGAGTTCTATAGAACATAGAATCTAAGAATCTATAGAATCTAAGAACTAAGTTCTACAGAACTTAAAGAAAAATTCATTTCTCTGAAAATAGTTGATCTGCTTTAGTTTTTCATTTCCATTATGGATTTCAAAATCACTGTTCTAAAACACTGACAGACTACTGACACAAGGAAGTAGGAAAAGTAATGATTGAGAGAAGTGAAAGTAAAAAAAGAAGCGCAAAATTAGAGACACACGAGAGTTCTGCTTTTTGAGACCAACATGAAGTTTCTTTTTAAGCATTGTATTGAATGTCTGTAAATCAATCAATTGTATTGCCAAAATGCCAAGTAGTCATTTGAGCTGTTTGTTTTACCAAATTTTATAATAATTTGAGAGAATTTTCTGTTTTATTTGTTATGAACAAACACTAGTTTTGTCATGTGCGTCACAAAGTCAAATAAAGCATTAGTAGATTTTAATAGTAACCAAGAATTTTAATTGCCTGGGGATATACTGAGTAGAGATATTGAATGGATATGTTAAAGTTGGTCATATTACAGTGACCTTTTTCTTAGTCCATTTTCTGTCAGTAGGATTGGAAGGTGGCAGACTGTGGAGGCAGAATCCTGATTAGCTTACCAAGACTGTCGCTTTGGGAAGATTGCTAACCTCTCTCATCATGGTGTCTTTCTGTGCAAAATGACACTAATATTCACCTAATAATGTAGTTGTAAGGATTAAATAAAATAATTCGTTTAGTGGTTGAAATATTGCAGAGCATGTATTCATCATAAGTGGGCTGTTTCTTAAATCAACTTAAAAAAAAAACCTAACACACGGGATATTATCATTTTCTGAGAACATTCTGTGGCTCACTCTTTTACTCCCTTCTCTGTATTGCTGTGTACTTTGTATTATTTAGCTCTATTGCAGAACTTACCACACATTTTTCACAACTGATTTTGAATGTCTCTTCCAATATTCTCAGCCCCAGCAGGACACTTCTTCCTTGCTCACCTCATGAATATATACTACTCCTAGTGTAGATCTAGCCCAAACTCCTTAAAAAAAAAAAATGTTTTTGAATAAATCAATGGGTCAGACCCATAGACTATCTAGACCAGATCTAGAAGGAACATACGTGCCATACTGTGGAAAGGCACTATTATCTTTTTTCTATTTCACACCCGTCTGAATTAAATAACTTTATATAACCATAAAACTGAGAAAACAATGTAAAAGGAAGTGAAAATCTCCACTGCAAATTTGATGGTAAATCTAAATTTTAAATGCATTACTTTTGATTTTCTCTTGGACTTTGAAAATCTTTTGAGAAATCTGGTCTGAGTTTTACTTATTCTTTAAATAAATCAGGAGAAAAACTTGAATTTGAACATCTCTGGATAATTTGACAAATATGGCTGCTGAGTTTGATGGTGACTTAAAAGATTCAAGAAATTATAGTAACATTACAGTTCTTGATCATGAAACTTAAACATATGTCACGTTTTTTTGTAGGCAAAATTCCAAACTTGTTACCTGAAGGTTCTGTAGATCCAGAGACCAGGATGGTCTTGGTGAATGCTGTCTACTTCAAAGGAAATTGGAAAACTCCATTTGAGAAGAAATTAAATGGGCTTTATCCTTTCCGTGTGAACGCGGTATGACTTTCTTAACATGTGTTTTAGGGCCTTAAACAAGACAGAGAAATAAAAATAGAGACCATTTGTTAATGCTACTATGTGATACGATAGTTATAAGTTATGGACTTCGGACAGTTGATTGACTCAAGCTACTGAATAATTTTATGAGAGGTCATATGAATAGTTGTGAAAGACCATGGGCTTTATACTTACGCAAACCTGGACTCAAATGTAAGCTCTACTTACCAGATATGACCTTATTTATGTCCATGCATTCCATTTTTTGGTCTATAAAACTGGAATAATAATAATATCCAACTCAAAATGTGGTTGTCAGGATTCAATGAGATTTAGCAGAATTCTTGGCCCATGGTAGGTACTAACAAAGTTTTTAGTATTACTGTTGATCTTATTAATCATGGGTATAATATCGAAAAAAAGATAATAGGATCAGAGTCATTGTAAGTGTATGCAAATAATTTATTTGCATACGTCAAAACATATTTCTTAAACACGAAGCCAGAACCCATTCTCTTTTAAGTCTAACTACAAATCTCGACATCTTAGCATCAACCTTTATATTTTACTCTTCAATCATTTTAGACTCAGCGTAAACCTGTACAGATGATGTACTTGCATGAAAAGCTGAACATTGGCTACATAGAAGACCTAAAGACTCAGATCCTAGAATTGCCATATGTTGAAGATGTCAGCATGTTCTTGTTGCTTCCAGATGAAATTGCTAATGTGTCTACTGGCTTGGAGTTGGTAAGCCATTTCAACTTCAATTGTTTTAGACTTCTGGGGCTAAACTTACCTTTTATGACGAACATGTCTATAATTTAGGAAACGGTGTGCCATTTTTCACAGAAACGTGTGAATTGCTTGATAGTAAATGTCGCATGTCTCAAACTTTTGTTCAAAGCCTTACACACATGTCATACATGCTACCTTCTTGCAAAAACTTTACCAGTCGATTAATTTTTTATGTCACTCATATGTAGTAAAATTAAAGTCCCTGATTGTTTTCTTTACATATTTCTTTGGGGGAGGGGACATCATACTTCTACTCAATTACGAGAAATATTTTTAACAGCACAGAGGTCTTTTGTAGTTTTGCACCTATCATGCCATGAATTCCTAGGGAATGGGTGCCCGCAGCTCAGGCTCTTTTCCATTGGTTCTCACAAAATGTGAGTCTCTGAGTGGGGCAGGCTGGTGCTTCAGTTGAACCCAGGTACCTTGTTCTTTGGCTCCCTTCTTTTTTGACCATTTTCTGTCACACATTTCAGGAAGCTGTCTTGGCTCTTATAGTGCTTAATGTGTTGAATTACCTACATTAATTCTCTAGGCAAGAATCTTACCCTTACCTTGTTGGTTTAAAACCATGCCAACTACATGCTGGGTGACACTGTGGACTCTTCCGGTTTCGCCATGGTGACGTTTGTGGGGCACTCCCTTTTGAACGGTGCCCATTCCCTCGATGTTTACAGTATCACCTTTCTTATAGATTTGCATGTGTGTGGCTACAGGAACAACTGGTTTTCTAAAAGGTTTAGAGTCCTCTCCTTTTCCCCCGTATGTTGGTCATTTTGGCAAATTACTGAAAGATGGCGGTTCTGGATGAAAAGCTAAAATCACTGATTTTTTAACATTAGACTTTGAAGTTGTTTTCCTTCTTTTCTAAGCACTCACTGCTTAAAAAAATTTTTTTTATTTGTAGCTGGAAAGTGAAATAACTTATGACAAACTCAACAAGTGGATCAGCAAAGACACAATGGCTGAAGATGACGTTGAGGTGTACCTGCCCCGGTTCAAATTAGAAGAGCATTACGAACTCAAATCCATTCTGAGACACATGGGAATGACTGAGGCCTTCAACATTGGCCAGGCCAATTTCTTAGGCATGTCGGAAGGGAATGACCTGTATCTATCTGAAGTGTTTCATCAGGCCACTGTAGACGTCAATGAGAAGGGCACTGAAGCGACGGCTGGCACTGGGGCCACCATGTCAGGGAGAACCGGCCATGGAGGCCCCCAGTTTGTGGCAGATCATCCTTTCCTCTTCTTCATAATGCACAAAACAACCAAGACCATCTTATTTTTTGGTAGATTTGCCTCACCCTAAAACTGAAAGTTTCTGATCTGTACAGGATTTTGTAGCATGAGGTATAAGCCTCACAATTGCTGTAAGTACCAAAAATTTAGGGACTTTATCTATGTATTTCTGTTTTCCTGAACAACTTCTGCTCCACACTAAATGTAAATGCAGAAATAACTAGACAACTGTCAATCATAAGATTACAACCCTATTAATTGTTTGGTCTCTTGAAAGGGGGTGATGTCCCATTTAGTTTTTCCTTACTCTTAGTGTATTTTATAGCATTAACTTTTCCTTTATTATTTATTATTTTATATAATGTTTTTTATTATTGTTCACTGTCTATTTAATGTAGCTGATACAGTTCAGTTACAGAAACAGGGGATCACTATGTGTCTTTCTAAGGAAATGCATTTTTTGTTTTTATGATGAAGGATGACGAGGTGTCCTATGCCCTTCTATTATAAAAACCTAGAAGAAAGCATTGAATAACAGGCAAATATATGTTATGGGCATTTGTAGCATTATGTATCACATAGATATGTCTGTAACTTATGTAAACTTGCAAATATATAATAAATAAACATGTTTCCACACAACCATTTTTTTGTCGTCATTCCATGAGGTCATCAGATCCTAAGACTTCTTATATCTTGATTCCCCCAAATTAGGCATCATGGCTCATTTATGGGAACCAAGGAAAAGTAGAATAAAGGAACCAAGGGGATAACTACCCCTCTTGCAAGGAGCGGGTGGGATAGGATTGTGTGAAAAATTGTTCAGGGCTGCCTTCTAGCAGCAAAAGGCATCACAAGTCTGGGTCAGAGTCCCTGGGGGATACCAGTGTTTACATCTCAAGGACATCAGAAACAAATACCAAATCCAGTGGTCTGGACACAGACTCAAGGTCATAGTCATTGATCTGAGAGTTTAGAGGAGTGGAGATGGACTGGAGGGGACAAAAAGGATGGCTTCTTTTAGGGGTGTTTGCTTCAAATAGCACTCAGTGCTTTTGATAAATCGGAGGCAGAACAGAACATAATTTAAGACCTGAGAGCAAAGGCAGATAGGAAGTTTGGGGGTTTCTGAACTGGCTTGAGAGTCTGGCTTCAGAAGTGAGGCTGGATCCTGGAAATGTGTCCCAGGCACCATCCCCCCTTTGATGGAAGGCATGGAGGGATGACCCATGGAGCATGGTGACTAAGGAGGTGGCCTCAGGACCTTGACTATCTATATTGAAATCCCAGCTCTAACACTTCCGAGTCACCTAATCGTGGGCGAGGAATGGTGCTTCTTTATGCTTCTTTTCTTTCAGTGTAAACTAGAGAAAATAATGCTTTTCCCATAGGGTAGTTATGGTTAAATGAATTCATGCATAAGAAGCAATTCAAAGAATTCTTGGCACATACAGTATTTGAAAAATATTAGTGATTATGATTATTAGCTTTGTAGGCAATACGACTGTCTCGGATTTTATTTATTTTCTGTGAGCTGGTCAAATATAGAATCCCAGAAAGTCATTCAGTTAATAGTTTAAGGCTTGAATTGTGTTTTTGTTTTTCTCTAAATAAGACATTCTTAAAATTTAGGGGTCCTTGCCTTTTGCACCCTCCTACTTACTTTTAGATCCATTTTTCTAGGTGCTTCAATAGTTCATTCAGCAAGGCAGTCAGCAATAGTTTTCTGAATCGTTGTGAGTCTTAAGATGCCCATTTCACTCTCATTATTGAGTCAGAATATGAGTGTAGAAGTTTAGGTTCAAAGAACTTTAAGGGTATGATTTTATTATCCCCGGGCACCAAAGTTGCTAATGGGAAAGTTGATGTCAAGATACTTTTGTAATTTTAATAATCTTTCGTTTTGTTTTTGATAATATTCTTGACATTTCATTGCATGAAGAGTACTTTTTAAAATTGTTTTGTAAAATTTGTCTTCTTCATCAGCAGAATTTGTCTCTGGGAACTTGGTTCTTGCTTCAGTTTGGGGAAACTCTCAGCCATTGCTATGGACTGAATGTTTGTGTACCAATCCCCCACCCGCACCCCCTGTCCCAATACAGATGTTGAAACCCTAATCTCCAGTGTAATGGTATTTGGAGATGGGTCAGTTGGGAAGTAATTAAGGTTAGATGAGGTCATGAGCATGGAGTTCCCATGTATTTAAAAGAGATAAAGGACCAGAGCTTCCTCTCCCTCCCTTGTGCGAACACAGAAAGGAGGCAGCCATCTGAGAACCAAGAAGAGAGCCCTCGCTAAGAACCCAACCAGCCAGCACCTTGATCTCAGACTTCAAGCTTCCGGAACTGTGAAAAATACATTTCTGTCGTTTAAGTTCTGAGTCAATGGCATTCCGTTATAGAAACCCAAACTGAGTAAGACAGCCACTATCCACTTCATTGGCTCTGCTCCATTCTATCTACTTTCTTTTTCTGGATTCCTATTAGAATAAGGTTGATTCACCTGGAGTTCTCTCTGTTTCAAAATTTTTCGCACACCTAATAAATTTGTGTGGTCTAAACATCAAATGTCACGAAAGGACTCACACAAAAACTCTCCTTCCCACCTCCTCTTCCCCATTCACTTAGTTTCTATCACTCTATCCACACTAGTAATATCTGTACATAGTGTAATATCTGTATATACTGTAATATCTGTATATGGTGAAACAGTAATATCTGTTTATAGAGAGAAACAAAAGAAAACCAGAGATGGTGAACCAACATCTGACTCAGTAACTGTGTCTAAACCATTGATCCAAAAATAACAACAACAAAAAAACAAAATTATGCTAAGAATATTATACTGTTAGCTTAGGATACTATTACCTCTCCACCCCCCCCAAAAAAAAGCATCAAAATAATGCACAACCATGATTTTATGGATGTAGGTAGTAGTATATCTATTTGTAAAGATTTTAATCAAGAGAAAGTGGGAAACAAGTCTGGAGAAAATTTGGGGGAAAATGAATAAAACTTAGTCTATGACTTCAAAGAAGATGAAACAATGCCTTGGCTGGTTCAGCAGAATCTGCATTGCTGCATTCAATGCAACAAAAATAACTAGCGTGTCTTCATGCTGTGCAGTGCTGCAGCCCAAGTCACTCTCTGGTGAACCACTGTCCATCAAGATGAACAGTCTTTCTATCTAGAGCCTCCACACGATACTTTCAGCTAATAATAGTCTGGAGGCATCCGCGGATAATCGTATCAGCTCTGCACACATCAGGCAGGCACCACAGAATTTCCTACCACAAGTCACACTCCCTAGTGAAATCCAGAGGAACATTCTGCTCGAGGTTCTACACCAACATTCAAATATTAAACTCTGAGCCAGTTTACCAGAAGACACAAGTGCCCCCATGAAAAGAAAAATAAAAGCTGTGTGAAGAAAAACACACCAACTGTGCTATAAACAGAGAGACTCCTCCTTTCCTTTCATCCCTTCTGGATTGTTCCTCCATTCCCACCACTCTCTTCACTCCCTCCTCCATTCCTCCATGCACAGGCATGCTGTGATAGAAAATGAAACTATGATGTATTGTTTTTCTTTTCTAATAGATATGGAGGAGTGAGGGAACATTTATAGAGAGAAACAAAAGAGCACCAGAGATGGCGAACCAACATTTGACTATGTCTAAACCATTGATCCGGACCCCTTGTCCCTGGGGTGAGGAATGGACGTCACACCAATTTTAATTATGCTCACGGTTCTACACCAATGTTCCAAACATGAAGAGTATGAAGGGTAACTTTAACAGTTTAGCAGTAAATGCTTTACCAATAATATTTTCCATTCCATTGCCCATTATTCCACTAATTTGAATCTTTCTCTTTTCCTTCCGTCCTTCCTTCCTTCCTCCTTTTTTTGTTTTTTAAAGAAAAGTATTCTAATTGCTACCAGTTGGCAGACTAAAGAAGAGATTAAGCAAGGAAACTGTGAGTTACAATGTGTCAGAATTCAGGTCTCTACATGTGGACAAACACGGAAAATGTGGGTAGTTAAAGAATCCGTGCATAATCTTAATCATCTCTCTTTATTTGAGCTTGTGAGCAAGATAAATCTGAACGCAAGAGTGTCTGGCTTGTGAAAGTGAATCAAAGGGTGGGGCTAAGATGAGGGAGGTGCTAGAATTTTTTAAAAACGTTCCTGCAGTTAAACATTACTTAACTCAGTCACAAGTTCTTACTTTAGGCACGAATTGCCAATTCTGCTCCAGTGGAAGAAAACAAGGTATCGTAAGAACTTCTTTGTTTAAAAATGCTTATTTGTGTTTATTTATTATGTTTTCCTTCTTTGTTGAAGTGCCTAACTTAAATAACTAATGATCAAGACTCCCCAAACCAAAAATAGTAGGTAAATCTCCACCCCTCCTCGCCCCCCGAAGAATTCTGTGCAAGTCAGAGAGATTTAACCTTGAAGTGGTTCTAAGTTTGTACTAGGAGAGAACATTCATTTCCAAAGAAGTAGAAAACTTGTTTTACTAGGAATTGTGAAACTATGAATGGAATTTCTTCGTCACATTTCTGAATTCGTTACCTCTTATCTGTCAACACAGGCAAAGAGAACTAGAACATTCTCAGAATAATTGAGTCAAAACACTTCTAACCCTTCAGTAGAATAGGCTTGGCAGCATGAATTTGATCCTAGTCACTAATGTATGGAACTAATGGTTTGACTCTACCTCTCCTCCCCACCCAACATCCGGTTCTGGCCATTCCATGAGCCATTAGCTTTCTTCTCTTTCATGGAATGATCTAAGGCTCTAACTCCACAACTTACACTAGGTGCTCATCTTAAAACATCTGATATATTAGTGATGATATTAATGAGAGAATTTATGAAGCGGAAGATAACTGGATATTAACTTTCCACAAGAAATTAGCTCTTTCATTGGAGAGAATTTTTTTCTTTCTTTCATGAATTTGTTACAAGTAACTAAGCCTAGAATAAACATAAACCATAGGCAGAAGATAAAAACCCCAGACCCTAAGATAGTACTTTTTCTTCTCCTTCCTTTATGGTGAGTGTGGTTTTGCCACAGAGCCAATCATTTCCCATATGAACATAATTCATGAGTTCTAAAACAATAAAGTTTAATATATAAGCAGCAAATTCAAATGTTATTTGAATGAATGTAGCTCTAAAAGAAATAGGGGGGTTATTTCCAGGAAAGCATTGGATCTGTCAAGAAAAAATACAGGCAAGTTTTGAGCGTTTGATGAGGGTGTAGAATTACTACAAAACTAGAGTTGTTGTTTGTTCTTTACTCAAACGATGTCCGCCTAGGATTACCATCAGCTTCCAGAACAGGCAGGATCTGCCTGCCACTCAAGCATGATTTAGAGGCTGGGAAGCTGTTTCGTTAAGTGTAAGCCTGTGGCTAGGAAGGATTTCAACAGTACCACTCACTGTTAATCCAAGTTACGATGAAACCAAACCGTCTACACATGCCTCTCCCTTGATTCAACTATTTGATTAAAGAGAACTCCTGGCCTTTCTCAACTTCTCATTCTAGTTTTCCCAGAGGATTAGGTGATGTCAGTGGAAGACCCAGTTTTAGATGACATGTGCGAGGGTCTAGGTCCAAGAATTTGATTTATTCTTAGTCATTTAATCAGTTTAAATTATTTGGCTATAAGATGGCAATAGATTAAACTATTCTTTTTTGAGACCCAGTCTTAAAGGACTTGAATTAAAATGTCAGGGTAATTAAAGGTGAAATTTAGAAGTTGATTATAATATTAAAAAATTACACGAGAAAACCTGAGTCTATATATACTACAAAACCAGTTTCAAAAGGGCTTAAGTGAATGAGATTAAAGGCAGAAAAGAGTCTTGATTTTCTCTACTTCTCTATAGCCTGTCCCATTAAATTGTGCATGATTCAAGTTTAAATAAAAAATGGTGGCTAGAGCCCAAACAGTGAACATTGCAAACAAGTAGTAAACAAGTATTTATAAGCATCCCTTTTGTGCAAAGTTCTGAGCTAGGTACTGTTGGATGTACAAAGCAGTGTAAGACAATTTTGCTCTGGAGGAACTTACCCTGGAGTTGGAAAGATACAAACAGGAAAACAGAACTAGCAGTGTGATAAATACGAGGCAAGTGGCAGAAACCACGTTATGGGACTTAACGTGGCAGGCAAGCTTCTGTGCACCCAAAAGGGCAGGAAAAGCTTCGAGAAGAAAAGAGGAACTTGGACAGAGTTGAATTTTAAGAGAATAAAGGAGGACAAAGGCATTCCAGAAGCCTGGTACATCATATAGAAAGGTATCGAGCAAGAAATAGGTTAAAAATATAAAAATGTGATGAAAGGTGAGAAAAAGTACAAAGTTGAAAATATGTATAATTATTTCTCACTCATGGTATAAAGTCAGCAGTCGTGCGGTGTATTGAACAGAAGTACAGGGCTGAGAGAGTGGGGACACCTGGCTCTACTGCCATTTTTATCGTGACATTCTCAACAAGGAGTTTCTAATTGACCAGAATCTAATTGTTCTCTGAAGTGCATTAGGGCTCAAATTTAAGGCAATTCTCTTAAACTCTGTGGACTTCAGTGTAAAATAATGACACTGGACTAGAATTTTCTTAAAGCGCATTCAGGTCGTATGTTGTATACAATATATACATATTATACACATATACACATATATTATGTGTACATATATGGATGTATATGTATACTTATAAACCAAATTGGGTAATATACATTTTTGTCATCTCACTGAAGGATGATTAAAAAAATAATGTGGAAGCTAACAAATTCTTTTTTAAAGGTAAAATGAATGGAAAGGATTATTAACGTGTTCTTTGTCTCTGCTTTATTTTCCTTAGGTTTTTCCCAATGGATTCTCTAACAAAATCAATCAACCAATTTGCCCTGGAATTTAGCAAAAAGCTAGCTGAATCTGCTGAGGGTAAAAATATTTTTTTTTCTCCCTGGGGCATCTCAACCTCCTTGGCCATGGTGTATTTGGGCACCAGAGGTACGACTGCAGCCCAAATAGCCCAGGTGAGAAAGCTCCGTCATCCTCTGTTGCCTTAAAACGAAATGCTTTCTCTGCCCTTTATCTTCATTTTTCTCCTGAAATCCACATAGCTCACATTTTACAATCATTTCCTCCAAAACAAAAAATACACCGTAACAATTTTCTAGACCATAAAAGGAAGTCTGGGAAAGGGAATCCAGTGTAAACTGTTCATAGAAAAACAATTTAAGAACTGTGTTCTCTAGCCCAATCAAATGAAGAGATGATGAGGTTATCAAGTTTGGTTCAACACCAAAAACAATTTTATTTTGATTATTAAAATATTTCAAGAAGTAATAGCTCAAACATTAAAGAATAGAATTAGTCAGCATCTTTGTAACCTCAGAAATATTACCTTGAAGACACAGATAGGAAAATCAAGTGAATTGTTTCTCATGCTTTGTTTGGCTGTTATTTTGTTCAATCCCTGGTTGTCTGAATCTCAAGAGCCCATTAAGAGTATTAAAATAGCAAAACAATATTATTGTGCATGCGATTATTGATTTACTGTAAGCATCCTCAAAGCATAGTGTGTGTGTATGTGTGTGTGTGTCCATAGATAACAAAGTATGTAATAAAATATCCACATATGTCTATATATACGTATCTGTAAACATATAAATATATATGTGTGTGTTTTAATTAAAAATAAAAACAGAAAAAGAGTAAAAACAGTCCTAAATCATACCATTGAAAGGCTAAATGACAGAATTTCCACCCCAGGATGGGTCCTATGTGCCCAGTATGGAAATGGACACAGCCAGTAATTCTGAGTGAGACAGGTGGAGTATATATTCTTTTAGTTTGGGCCTAGGATGTGACCCTTATTCTTGTAATTCATAAGATATTGGGTGGTTAAAAACTACAACAACAAAATCCTGGTTCACAATTGGTTAATACTTATTAAATCACAACTAACTAATTATTAAAGGCTTAACCATTAATGTGATAAATTAAATCTTAGATGGATTGCAATTCGGCTCTATTTCATATAAATATATTGCTGGGTGTTGCTTGTTCTTGTTTTATTTAATATTTACTTAAACATTAACAGCTTCAGTTTGCAATTGAGACAGACGAGTTGCCTATGAGCCCCTTTTTTTTCTATGGCAAGTGGTTCCTGTTTGGTCACCATGTGTTAGCACAAGTTTTGGTAAAACAGACTTGATTCCTCACTGTGAGCTGAGTCCAGGATGTGAGAGATGAAATTATCGCCTTGTTTTTTTACTGTTGTACAATTCAGGGAGACAAGGATGCCCACATACATCCTGGTAACTTCCAAACGAAATGCTGGCGTGAACATAAAGAACGCGTTTATGTGTCAAGTGTGGGCAGACAGTGAGAACGGAAACACTAACCCGAAAATTTTAGCAATGAAAACCCCTGAAATTTCCAGATAATTGGAGCAATGGTGGCTTTTGCTTAAATTGCTAAATAATGTTCTCAGTTGAGCACATAGCATTCTTTTCAAAGCAACCATAGATAAAAATGAAACATGGAAAACAAGAGAATTTTACTTCTAAGGGTATTCCCAACACCATCCCAAACGTCTATAAAAAATATTAAAGTAAAGAGAAACTTAGACTTTTAAAAAGTGTAGTTAAAAGCAGCTCTTGACTTACTGTAGTAGTTCAGCTAACACACCATTTAAACCAAATCAGAGCCCCCTTTGTTTATTAATATTATATGTTCTGCAGCTATAGGAATGGGTGACTTGTATTCATTAATGTGTATTTCACATGATTTCTTCTATGCAAAGTATGCTCACATATTGTCTTTTTATTGAAATTACAGGTGCTTCAATTTAACAGGGACCAAGATGGCAAATTTTTTCCTGAAAGTGAAAAGAAAAGAAAAATGGTATATTTTATATTTTAGTATCCATTTGGTGATTAAGGAAAAAGGGCACTTTTAGCACATGTATTTCAGTGGCTAATTTAAGCAACTTTTAATACATAAATTTTCTTAGAAACATATATTAAAATGATAGAAACATTTTTCAAAATATAAAATGTCTACACTTTTTGGAAGGGTAATATTCTTTCCTGTTATCTCTCCCCCTCCTTTTCTTCCCTTTCAAAACTGCTCCACTTTCAAACTTGTTCCTGTTTTTGCAGACTAAATGTGAAGGAAATAATGCCCTCAATAACTTTTAATTTTTTTGCACTGATAACAGGGAAAAATTTTTTATCTTAGAGTAAATTTCAGCTTTTGTTCACAATACATCAAACCATTTCATTTAGTGATAGGTTTTATGTGTGTGTGTGTGTAGCTCTTGTTCAACATTTTTATTTGACTAATCCCTTTTCTTTTAAAGGACTTCAACTCGGGGAAGGTTGAAGAAATACGCTCTGATTTCCAGACACTTATCTCAGAAATCAACAATCCCAGTAATGCTTACGTACTTAAAACAGCCAACGGGATATATGGGGAGAAAAGTTACCCATTTCACAATGTAAGTGCAAACATGCTATAGGAAAGAAAGAGCCGTGTGAGACCAATCAATAAACTCTGTATATTTCTCTAGGGATCCCAGGAACAATCTTAATGTGGCAGTATTTCTGGTAAATAATTATTTAGACCAACTAGTAAGCACCTAGTTGTAAAGAGAAGCTATCATCGGGCTCAAATCAGATCTAGTGATCAGATCTTTATCCAAAATTATAATATAGAAATGTGGTTTACGTAATTCCTGTGCCAATGTGTATTTCATGGAAAATGGAGCAAATATGTAGAGCACCTGAGTAGGGTCAATCTGAAGGAGAAAAGGGTTATGTTGGTCATCAGAGGAAGGCTGGGGACTGTGTACTGAACAGCAAAGCTGACCTCGGGGTCAGACAAGCCATTTCACATCAAGACTTGAGAGACATTGGAAAGACTCTCAGCACGGAACAATGTCAACTTTGCCCCGTTTCTGATGGTTGGAACCCCCATAGTGCAGACCCTGACTTGAACCTCAGCTCAGACTCCAGGGCTCCTTAGAGTGGTCCATCTGGAACCAGGCCAACCACTTACTCTTTTCACATTTGTCCATCACATCCTTTGGCACATCTCAGAAAGGAGGAGGACACAGCTGCCCGGTGGGCAAAGAGCAAGGAAACTGGATAGGGTAGAGGGACAGTAATAGAAACTATAAAGCTAGCTCTTGATTCTAAGCAGTGCTGCCAGAGCTGTAGGAGGCAGGCCTCCCTTCCATACCTGGAGTTCTGCATGGCTAGCTAGTGCCCAGCCAAGTTTAAAGAGGGGGGTGTTTAGTGTTTGACCAGATTAGGAGTGGGGACACAGAGAAGGCAGCAATGTGTGTGTGTGTGTGTGTGTGTGTGTGTGTGTGCGCGCGCACAATTGTTCCTCTGCCTAGGTTTTTGATAATCTAGATTTGATTTCTCAGTTTTGGGAAAACTCTACAAAAGGAGATTTTACCTGAATTTTTCAGAAATACTTAGAAGATATGAAAACATACTTTGGTGCAGAGCCACAGTCTGTTAACTTTTTGGAAGCTCCTGACCAAACCAGAAACGAGATCAACTCTTGGGTTGAAAGCCAGACAGAGGGTAAGCTTTCACCACAGTGCTCGGCAGAGTGCTTTCTCCAAGCACTGTTTTATTATTTTGAGTTTGTGTTGTGTGTAAGTATATGTATTTCTTAACTAGAACTGCGGACACATTCTCAGTATTCATCACATCTCTTTCTATTCATGCCCAGTTTTCAGATGCACAGCTTTTCCCAATAAGTTTTATCTGAAACACGTAAGTCAAGACACCCACTTTACTAAGTAGACCAAGAAAATTGTATCTCATTGATTCCAAAGAGGCTTCCGGGGGAAAAAGCATGAAAAATGCAAAAAAGGAAATTTGAAATACTGTTGCATCTGTGGCTTTTAAAGGATAGCTACTAATTAATAACAAAAAATGTGGCATTAAATGTGCTATATGATCTTGAGTAATTTTCAAAATAAAGTACTATGTTAGAGTACGATCTAAGTTGCTATAACAAAAACAACCAGAATATATATAGTGGCTTCATAATAAGATAGTGTTTATCTTTCTGTCACATAATAGTCAACAGGTAGCTAAGTATTCTCTTCACAAAGCCATCCTGAGACCCAGACTGGTGGGTCAGCTCTGCCACCCTTAAGACATGGCTTCCATTTCTAAGTCTAAGATGATTCTTACAATGGTCAGTTTTATAGAGAGCAGGAAATGGGGAAACAAAAGCGTCTTTGCTTTTAAGAGTATGGCCTGAAATTTCACACATCAGTCCCACTTGTATCCTAAACTTAGTTACATGGCACACTTTATCCTTGGGTGACCAACTTGTCCCAGGTTTGCCTGGGACTTTCCTGGCTTAAGCACCTAACATCTCTCACTCCTAGGCAAACCAGGGTAGCGGTTACCCAAACTTGCTGTAAAATGTAGTTTTTAGCTGGACAGCCACATACTCACCTAAAATTTGAGAGTTCTGTTTTTAAAAGGAAATAGCGGGATTCTCCTAGGCAATTTAGCAGTCTTTTATTATGATCTCTACTTTAGAAACTGGGTAGCTGAAGCTTTCGAGAAATTAAATTATCCAAGATCAGATAGATTAAAGCTTCAGAAATAGGATTCAAATCCCACATTTCTGAGTTTGCTTTTCCTTTTCTATCTCTTCCTACTCTGATTTCAGTCTTCGTCTTATTTTATCTGCATTGATACAACTTTCTGCCCCTAACTGTGCTCCCCTCAAATCCCATCTCTGCTCAGCATCCCGAATGGCCTACCGAAAATATGAATTAGACCAGCCAGACCAAGTCACTCCTGTACTCAAGACCCACCATGGTGCCCCATGACCTGCAGGATGAATTCAAGTTCCCCATCCTGACATATATGGCCCACTTGACCATGGAGCCCTGCCTGTCTCTCCATTTCAACTCTCATCGCTTCCTGACTCAAAATTTACACCTCAGGAATTCTAAGTGGCACAGAGTCCCCGTAACTCCCCGTGCTACCTTATGACCCAGTGTCTTTTCTCATGGCATTCCCTATAACTGAAACCGTTCCCTGCCCTCCCACTCCCAGCCCCTGCACAGCCACCAGGTAACTTCTCAGGCCACCACTTAGGCACAATGTCCTCCTGGAAGCCACCGGCTCCCAGGCCTGGCTCAGAGCCTCCCTCTTTGCTCCCCCAGCACCTTGACACTTTCTCACAGTGTTAGTGAAACCAACTCCTGACACTTCATTTCATCTACCTCCCCTGCTAGACGCAAGGACCCCAAGTGCAACAGTTCTGCCTCACGTGAGCTTCCGCTTTGAATCACTAGCACATAACAGAACCACTCACAGTAGTTGTTCGGAACATTAATTCTCATTGGAGTGACTTGAGGAAGTTGGCAGCCCCAAATTCTCAGTTCCTTTTTCCTTGCACTAGTGACTCAAAAGCCTTGGTGAAGCAAGAGTGACCATTATACGTGTATTTAACTTATTCCTGATTTGGATTCATCCAAAAATAAGTTGGCTTTTTAGACTTAGAGATTAGCTGCATTTACTGAGTACTTGCACTGCTCCAGTTTGCATGAAGACCAAATGTGACTGTTTAGAGAAAAGCAGGTTAATACACAACTCAAATTCAACATGGTAGAAGCAGGAGTGAGAACAGTACCGGAACTGAACAAAATCTCAGGTCTCAGATTTTAGCCCAGTGTCTGTTATGTTGTCCGGAAGACAGATGGGAATCCTATAGACAGGAAAGCCAGGAGCGACTAATCTGCTATCTGTACACCCAGCAAAGCCTGGCAGAGCTGAGAGAGAGCTGTTGTCTGATGGTGCATGAGCTTGGTCCTTGCCAAGCAAGCGTCCTCAGTGTAGACTGACACACTGAAGAAGCATGACAAGACCCAAGCGTCTGAGTTACAGAGCTGTCCAGGGAGTCTTGCTGTGATGACAAATGTGCCATAAATCTGTACTGCCCAGTTTGATATAGTCACATGTTCTGTCCACATGTGAGTATAGATAATTTGTGGCTAATATGACTCAGAAACTGAATTTTTAACTTCAGTTTATTTTAATTAATTTGCATTGAAGTAGTCATGTGTGTGTCTAGCGGCTACCATGTTTGACAGCACAGAGGAAATTCTGTCTTAAAAGAACTGAACAAATGTTTTAAATTATGAAGGAAAGAGTAAACATCAGATTATGGTCATTACATGGTCAAAACAGAGGATGGGGACACTTTAAAAAATCCTCCATTGTCACTCCACTCATCAAATGAGAGATTCCCATAAATAAGTTCGCTCTGGGCATGGTCAGCACCTTTCATTAAGCCCATTTCCCACATCCCATAACTTCATTCCTCCAGTTGGCCCTGCTGACTCTATTTCTTAGAAGTGGAATCTCCTAAGGAGAGAGAAAGCTGTAATCTTTCTGCATTTTCTTTTACACATTGGATACAGATATCTGCTATTTGGGGGCTATTCAATATCAAATAAAGGAATTAATCAGCTGTTCAGGAACTTCACTTTGTCAAGGCAGAGTTCCATATGTCCTTAAGGAAAACTTGCTAGAAACTCTTTGGCATGAGTTTCTAGGTTCTAGCTGAACTACCTGACAAAAGCTTCTTGAGTTTTCAAACAGGCCTCCTTCCAAATGGTCATATGGACTACTGGGACATACATGGCATTCAAAGTCAAATTCTCAAAGATAACACCAATCATACATTGCTACTATTTTTTCTGGTTTGTCTTCTTTATAGTCTATAAGCTCCTCCAGAGTGGGGGATCGGGGAAGGTTATTGTCTCGATGTTTTTAATTTCAAAATCTATGAATGTGCCACATGATGGGCACATTGGGCACCCTAGTGTCACATTAACATGTGCCCAGAGGGACTTACTGTGACTATCTGCAGAGAGAATGCCCTTCCTGTTACCTAAAACTATCAAGGATGCTTGTAATGAGTGAGCCAGTAGGTGGCACTTTAGCTCTCAAGAGGAGAGGACACCGTTTAGTCATATTGTGCTTTGTGTGTTACTTTGAATTTGTATGTAAGTACATTTTGTACATCTTTTGTCAAATAAATGAACAACATGGATGTGGATTCAAGAGGCTAGGTTCCTTGAAAACATATGAACCCAGAGCACAACACAATAAAGCTTAAATCAACTGGATCTCAACTAACTTGAGATCAATCTATAGAAACCTCAATCATTGATAGGTTCTCTATTTGCATCTACAACTCTATTAAATGAGAGAATAATTAATTTAGAATGACACAGAGCTTTAAAAATGCAAAACTGAGCAAAAAAAAGAGAGGTTAAAAAATGACACAGAAGGCCTCCCCATGTTAAATCATCAAAGACAATTTAAATTAACTTGAATATACTGTCTTTAAACAGAAAAACAAGTACGCAATGTTTCAGAAAGTTTTCACATCAGCATTTAAAACCAAATTTAAATTTAATTTCCAAAACCAAGACGTGTGTCCCATGGGGGGAGGGAGGTATTTGTTTTGCTTTGTTTTGAGCAGACTTGTCCAGGCCACACCTCACATCTACCGGACTCCCTAGAAGTGCTGCCCTTAGAACTTTCAAATAAAGCTGCACAGTGTTTGTGAGGTGCCCGTGCAAGGACTGCAGCCGTCACGGGGTGTGCTGGACAGGCTTACAGAGCAGGTTTACTGAATGTTCACATCTCTTCAGGGATTAGGACTTAACCTATCTTTTTTGGGGTACACAATTCAACCCACAGCAGTAGTATTCTCACAAAAATGCATAACCTAAACACAACCTTGAGGAAACCAGACAAATCTGAACTGACAGTTGAGGGACATTCTACAAAATTTTTTAATAGTGTCAAGGTCATGAAAGACAAAGAGCAAATGAGGAACAGTCCCAGATGAAAGAGGACTAAGAGGAAAGGCCAACTAAATGCAACTTGAGGTCTTGGATTGATTTCTGGTCCAGAAAAAGAGCTTACTGGAACAACTGATGACGTTTGAACAAGATCCGTTGATAGTATTCTAGCAATGCTAAGTTCCTGTTTTGAGTCATTGGTGCATATAAGATGCTCTCATTTAGCCGTACTTCATAATCACCCTTGTTATAAGTGTGGCATATCATTAGGACGTATCTATACAATTTGAAACCTGTCCTTTTGCACCTGTAGGAAAAATCCTGAATCTCCTGCCTGACGACGCTGTGGATTCTGCAACCAGAATGGTTCTGGTGAATGCTATTTACTTTAAAGGAAGCTGGGAACATCAATTCTCAGCCCAAGACACCAGAGAAAAACCTTTCAGAATAAACAAGGTAGGATCCAGTTTATAATCAGAATGGATTTGTACGCGGCATTTTACATGGAATTCTATTTTAAATTCACTCTTCTTTCTGAGTACATTTTCCTGTAAACTACGTCTCTTACTAGGGCATGGATGGCTGAGCTAAAAGCTTCCGGTTCTATCCCACCTGGAAATTCCCCTTTCATTGTTTTTCTTTGAATATAGACTAGTCACATATTTTATCACTCAGTCCTTGCCACAGCTAAGGTAGAGTAGGTAGGGTAGTTATGTTTATATCCCAAGTGAGAAATATAGTGTGGCTAAGTGACTGGAGTCATGCCAAAGTTAGAAGTCTACCAGGACCATAAACCTAAAACTCTTCACTATTAGTTCTGCTTTTGTTCTACTAAACCTATATTACCTTCTAGTAAAACAGAAGAAATAATAATTTAAAATCTCACCACTTTCATTTGCATTTTTCTCTGTGTTAGGACACAACACACTTGTTTTTGTGATAGCAACCAACTACAGCAAAAAGGGAGACTAATATAAGGTGACAGATATTTCGTAGAATCCAGGGGCTGGACCATGTCTGGGTCTTGGGATTTGAGCGAGACTCAAAGACTCAAAAGTCAGAAATCATTGTCTATTTTTCCAACTCTGTTTCTCCCATCATTCTTATCTCAGGCTGAAATCTAACTTTCTCTGCTTCTCAGTTCTAGAGACCTCTTCCATTCTAGAGACCAGTCTGATAGATCTCCTTTCAAATTCCTAGGAAAGGAACTGATCGGCCAGAGTTTGTTAAAGTTGGTGGGTCCTGGGGTGGGTCATCTCACACAAACAGTGCTGCTGGGGACCTATGGCTGTAGTCCTGCAGATGTGTAGGCATTTCTGATGGTCGGTGAGATAAAGATGGAGAAGGGCCTCAACAGATGCTCCAATGGGCTAACTAGCACAGACCTGGACAGTCACCTGGCTTAGTATATTCACCAGGCATTTTCAGTTGCAAGTGATAGAAAAGCATTCCAAACTAGCTCCAGTAAAATGGGAATTGTATTAGCATTAACTTATACAAGAGGAACTGAGGTGTCTTGGAGTGGCATCTCTAGGGACTCAAAACATGATCTCAATTCCTTCTCTCTCTCTCTCCCCTGCCCCTCTGGGGAGGTGTCTGTTCAGATCTTTTTAGAATTGGGTTGTTCATTTTATTATCACCAAGTTTTTAAGAGTTCATTATAAAGTTTGCGTACCAGTCCTTTATCAGATACGTGTTTTGCAAATATTTTCTCCTAGTCTATTGCTTGTCTCTTTATTCCCTTAATTAATTTCGGCTTTTTATGATACTAGAACACTTTGTCAAATGTTTGCATGTGAAATACACCTTGTTCAGTTTCTGAACCATTGGCATTTCCATAGTTTGCATAAAATTATTTAAGTGTTTGGTAGAATCCAGCTTGCTGTGACTTACAGATGGTGTCACACATAATACTGTTAGAGAAAGGAACTCCCATATCCCCTGTTACTGATATTATCCAGCAGAACATATATTTGTACATCTTTTGTCAAATAAATGAACAACATGGATGTGGATTCAAGAGGTTAGGTTCCTTGAAAATGAACCCAGAGAACAGTGCAATAAAACCCTAAAATCTAAGTCTGAATAACTTTATCCAGCAGTGAGCAGAGGGTAACCAATTTTGCCAGTGTTCTAGACTCCTGGGGACCAATGACGACAAAGAATGAAGGAGTTGGTGGAACACCTCCTCAGTGACTTTGCTACTTATTTTCTATAGAATACGAGCAAACCAGTACAAATGATGTCGATGAAAAAAAAGCTTCAAGTTTTTCACATAGAAAATCCACAAGCCATCGGCCTTCAACTCTACTATGAGAGCCGTGACCTCAGCCTGTTCCTACTGCTGCCAGAAGACATCAGTGGGCTGGACCAGGTAAAAACATCATCTGTCTGATGGCAAGATGGTTCCAGTGTTGACGCCTGTGTAGCATGGCCTCCCTGATCTTTAGTTCCTGTAGAGGAAGGAAACCAACATACCTTGAGTCCTAGGTACTTCTCCTTCAGGAGAACAGCTCAGCTCTAGCTTGAGGTAACCATAGAAACAGCCAACACAAACTACAGATGCTGATATTCTTCATGAGTCACAAAGCCGTGTGGACTGATCACAACAATCTTTCAGTTGTTCTAGATCTGTCTTCTCCCTCTGGTAGGGTCTACCTAATGGGAGATTAATTTTTTAACCACTTGCATTAATGTAGCACTAGATATACACTTTAAAACATTAAACTAACTTCCAAAATTTTTAAAAATATTTTTTATCAAGTAAATAGTCTTTAGGAGAAATATCTATGTAAGCACCACCTTCAAGTATTATTTAAGTTGTTTTTCAGCCAAATTTCTACTAAGCCTGACATAACTTTCATCAGATGATGTTTCTGAGTAATTTGCATGTCTAAACTGAATATTGCTTTCTCATAGGAGGCCTGTCTGTCTTTGCAGAGTACCTAATTTTTCATGTGTGCCAAACTTTATAAGTTTCCATGGCCCTACTAGTGTGTAGAGAAGATTTCAAAATTGTATCATAAAATTTGTGAAACTGGAGAGGGTGGTTACAATAGGACTAAGTGTGGACATTAAACCATTAGAGTCACACTCTTATAAGATAAGCCTTTTTTCCTAAGAGTGCAGGTTCCTGAGCTGAAGATATTGTCACATTATTAATGTCCATCATTTACAAGTATGTCATTGACAGCAATACTTGGGTCTAGAAAACTTTCAAAGTAGCAATAGCATGTAATTTGAAACAAATGTGCTATTAAAAATATCAAAACATTGTTTTTTCTCATATATACATATGCATAGGTATATATATATATATATATATATATATATATATATATATATATATATATCTCACAGGCATGCATACATATATTATTAAAATCTAAAATATAAAGAGAAAAATCTCCCTCAAAACCTCTATAAAAAAGTCATTACTCAAGATTTTCTTTCTTTACGTTTCTTTTTTTTTTTTGCATAGTTTATAGTTGCTAATTTCATATTGTTGTGATTGAGTGTAGACATTTTGTTTTATCTCAGATTTTGTTTTCAAAGAACTGTCACCCATGTTAATAAAGCTAATGTTTTTTTGTGCCCCGACATACAACTTGTCCTATAGTATATGCTTTTGAGTAGACAACACATAAATTATAGTTATTTCGATGTATTTCAGTGTATAGTTGATGTCTTGCATACAGTCATAGAAGTCCTTCCATTTTGAATCAAGGTCTAATTATCCCATATCCTGACAATGACTAATCTGCAAAACAGATTCTGTAGATGAACAGTGTGAAAAAAATTTCCAAATGTGTATGTTTTGTTACGCTGGGTAACAGGAGTGATCCTCAGTCATCTATGTAATATCTAGAGGTCTAACTCTACCAATATTTCTCACTACACTTTGGAATTACTGATTCTTTCTTTCTTGGTTCCACATCTGCAGCTGGAGAAGGCCGTCACCTATGAGAAGTTGAGTGAGTGGACGAGTGAAGACATGATGGAGTTGTACGAAGTGCAGCTGCACCTTCCCAAGTTCAAGCTAGAAGAGTCTTATGATCTCAAGTCAGCCCTGAGCAGCATGGGGATGAGCGATGCCTTTAATCAGAGCAAAGCTGATTTCTCAGGAATGTCTGTGGAGAGAAACCTATTTCTGTCCAATGTCTTCCACAAGAGTTTTGTAGAAATAAATGAACAAGGTACGGAGGCCTCAGCTGGCACTGGGAGTGAGGTGAGTTTTCGAATGAGCCTCCCCTCCATTGAATTCAATGCAGACCACCCATTCCTCTTCTTCATTAGGCATAACAAAACCAATAGCATTCTCTTTTATGGGAGATTCTGCTCCCCCTAAACCTGCATCTCTCTCATCAGATAAGACCATCTCACCATGTGAAAAACGCATCATAAGATGGAAAAGCAATTATAATTAAAAACTAGTTTGTAGTCTGGATATTTTTTACATTTGAATATTAGCAAGTAAATCTTGAAATAACGCATTCTAGTGATACTGTGGTAGCTATATAGTTAGAGAGACCGGCACATTTTATTTTTAGCACTTAACATTTTGTCTTAATGTGATTTTTATTTACATTTCAGAAATACTATGTTATTCAATTGAATGCCTTACAATTCCTGAGCTCTGTGGTCACTGTGTTATCATTGTCAATTACATTTCACACTTGTCATTTAGTGAAGAAAAATCTTTATAGAGGTGATATACTGATAAACAAGAATTTTCTCAAGAATTTTGATTGTTCAGAAATTATCACTGTAACATTAAATCCCCTTCTTCTGCTATCTGACTATTTAAAAATACTTATGTTGACATTAACAGAAAAACTAGTGACATCCAAATAAAATGTGGAGTTTAGTTAGTAGAAAGGTACCAATTTTGGCTTCTTCGTTTTACCATATGTATCATGGTAGTGATAGATGTTAGCATTTGGAAACAGTGTGTTAGGAGTATGCAGAATTCCCTGTATTATCACCTTTGCATCTTTTCTGTGAATCTAAAACTATTCCAAAATAAAAATTTTATTAAAAATAATTATGTGTAAAATTTTAATCATACTAACATCTTTCTTTTTAAAAATCTTATGAAGTAGAAGCATAAATTTCTAATTTATATAAATATGTATTGTTAGTTACAAATATTCTTAGTGATACTAGTTCTCCATAAAATTGTCTAAGTTTTTCTAATTTATTTTTAAAATGTTCATACACAACTGCATATTGGTAGTTTCATTAGCTATTATTCTAGTTTTAGAGAACGACTGTATCACTCTAGGCTGCTTTTGTGACATTCATTTAATAAAATGAAATAGCGGGTCTGACCTGAACAGTGTATAAATTAGTATAAGAAAATGTGCTTTCTGTATCAAATCTTGGTTCAGTATTTATTATAGGATAAACAATAATTCTATGCCTTAGCTCCAAAGATAGAAAATTGTAATATAAACCTTTGCCTCTATCCCTAACATCTCACATTAAGTAGAAATGAAAGAAATCCCATGTGTCTGTATGCCTACCTGGCATTTTGCTTCGACCAGCCAGCTCCAGCTTGCCGACACCCTCCTGCAACAGCAGACAGCTTCTGTGAACTAGCTTTGATCCTCTGGCAAATTTCTTTGCCACTGGTAGACTGTGTGTTCCCATGTCAGCCGTATCTTCAAAGAAGTCTGAATCTCAGCCATGGGGCATTAGGTTGCCTGTAGGTAAAGGTGCAGCTTAAGTATGAATGAGAAAAGCAACTACTTTTTGAAAGACTGTAGCATGATCACTTTGAGACTATCTATTAGAAAATTTCCCCCTCATTAGCTTATTTTATTACTAAAAAGGACATTAAAATTCTCATATGTGGGCATTTAAACTTGGAAATATAATTTTCCAACCTTCATAAAAATCTTCCCAAAAGAAAAGATTGTGGCTTCAAAGTGTTAAAAATATTAAACATGCAATGTTTAAAATATTGGCTTGCAGAAACAATTGATTTTCAAAAGGATGAATGGATTTTTACTAGTGAGATTTCAACTAGAAATCTTTGCATAACTAACATGTGAATTGAATAATCAAGTGTCAAGGTTAGTAAATACAACCAATGATACCTTTATTCCATTTAAATCAGTACATTTTCTGAGAAGCCTTTCTTCATGGCAGCCATCAGTGCAAGTTTAGAAATAAACTAAACTTAAAACAAGGTCTTAAAAAATTGAAGAACAGGCAATACTTCCTAACTCATTTTATAGGCCAACATTGCCCTGATACCAGAACCAGGCAAGTGAAATGCACAAAAAAGAAAACTAAAGACCAATATCTCTGATAAGTACAGAGGCAAAAATCCTAAACAAAATACTAGCAAACTGAATACAACAATACATTAAAAAGATAATACATCACGATCAAGTGGGGTTCATTCCAGAGGTGCAAGGATGGTTCTACAGACGCAAAACAATGTGACACACCACAGTAACAAAATAAGAGATAAAGGTCATGATTGTATCAATAGATACAGAAACAGCATTTGATAAGCTGTAATACTCATTTATGATTAAAATAGTCAAGAAAATTTGTATATAAGGAAAGTACTTTAACATAATAATGGCCATATGTGACAAACCCTGAGCTAATATCATACTTAATGGTGAAAAATTGAAAGCTTTTCCTCTACGATCAGGAACAAGACAAGGATGCCCCTCTCACCACTGTTATTCTACATAGTGTTGGAAATCCTCGCCAGAGCAATCAGGCAAGAGAAAGAAATAAAAGGCACCAAATTAGGAATGAAGAAGTGAAACTGTTACTTTTTGTAGATGACATCATTTTGTATACAGAAAACCCTAAGACTCCATTAAAAAACTATAAGAAACAATAAACAAATATAGTAGAGTTGCAGGATACAAAAATCAATGTGCAAAAATCCATTGCATTCCTATATGCTAACAGTGAAACTTCAGAAAAAGAAATGAAATAAACTGAAAAACCAATTCCTTTTGCAATGGCACCAAAAAAGAATAAAATACCTAGGAATAAACTTAAAAGGATGTGAAAAACCTATACACTGAAAACTATAAATATTATTAAAAGAAATTGAAGAAGACACAAAGAAATGGAAAGATATTCTGTGTTCATGGATTGTAAGAATCAACATAGTTAAAATGGTCATATTACCCAAAGCAATATACAGATTTAATGCAATCTCCATCAAAATCCCAATTGCATTTTTTAAAGAAATAGAAAAAAAAAATCATCAGATTTGTATGGAATCAGAAAAGACCCTAATAGCCAAATCAATCCTGAGGAAAAAGAACAAGGCCAGAGGTATCACACTCCCTGACTTCAAATTATACTACAAAGTGACAATAATCAAAACATCATGGTATTGGCAGAAAAACAGACAGAGCGACCAATGGAACAGAATTGAGAGGCCAGAAACAAACCCACATATATATGGGCACATATGTAATTTTCAATAACATACAACAGAGAAATGAAGGCCTCTTCAATAAATGGTGCTGGGAAAATTGGAAAGCCACATACAAAAGAATGAAACTAGACTGCTATTTATCACCATATACAAAAATTGACTCAAAATGGATCAAAGACCTAAATATTAGACCTGAAATATAGTAGAAAACATAGGTACTAAACTTATGGACCTGGTCTTAGAGAGGATTTTATGAATTTGACCTCAAAGGCAAGGGAAGCAAAAGCAAAAACAAATGAATGGTAGTATATCAAACTAAAAAGCTTCTGCACAGCAAAAGAAACTATTAACAAAACAAAGAGGCAACCAACCAAGTAGGAGGAGATATCTGCAAACAACACCTCCAATAAGGGGTTAATATCCAAAATATATAAAGAACTCATACAACTCAACAAGAAACCAAACAATCCAGTTAAAAAATGGGCAGAGGACCTGAACTTCTCCCAACAAGACATACAAATGGCCAACAGTATGTATTCACTAGCTATCAGGGAAATGCAATTTAAAAGCACAATGAGATATTATCTCACACCTGTCAGAATGGCTAGTATCAACAAGACAAGTAGTAATAAGTGTTGGAGAGGCTGTGGAGAAAAAGGAACCCTCATACACTGCTGGTGGGAATGTAAATTTGTACAGCCACGATGGAAAACGGTGTAAAGGTTCCTCAAAAGATTAAGAATAGAATTACCAAGTGACCCAGCAATCCCTCTTTGGGTATCTACCCAAAAAATCTAAAAACATTTTCCTGTAAAGTATGTGTACCCCTACGTTCATTATTCATGGTGGCCAAGTCCTGGAAACAACTGAAGTGTCCTTCGATAGAAGATTGGATAAAAAAGATGTGGTACACACATACATTGGAATATTACTTGGCCATAAGAAAAGATTAAATACTGCCATTTGCAACAATATGGATGCATCTTGAGGTAATGCTAAGTGAAACAAGTAAGATGGAAAAAGTCGAGAATCATATATATATATGATTTCACTCATACCATGTTTCCCGGAAAATAAGACTCGGTCTTTCATTAATTTTTGCTCCAAAAGACGCATTAGGGCTTATGTTCAGGGGACGTCATCCTGAAAAATCACGCTAGGGCTTATTTTCCGGTTAGGTCTTATTTTCAGGGAAACATGGTGTGTGGGATATAAAACTGAAAACAAACAAGACAAACAAAACCTCATAGACACAGACAACAGTACAGCGGTTACTAGAGGGGAAAGGAGGCTGAGGGGAGGTAGTAAAGGTGACGGAGGTCAAATGTATGGAGACAGTGATTTGACTTTAGATGGTGAACACACAATGTGATAATACGAACAATGTATTATAGAATTGTAATTTGAAACCTATATAATTTTATTGACCAATGTCACCCCAATAAATTTAATGAAATAAAAAAAATAAAAGTACTCTTAATGCAATCCATATCCCACAAAACCAGGTCTTCAAATTAAGTATTTCAAAGCCTTAAACTAAGATTAAAACAAACACATATTCAATTACATTGTCTTCATTACATTTTAAAATAATTTTTGTAAGCACAGAAATGTGTCTAATAAAAAAATTTCCTTCTTTTAAATTTCCATTCATGTGTTTTATAGAATTCATCATATATTAGTATTTAGCATTTTAGCACACATAGATACTGGGGATGCGTGAACGAAAAATTGTTTTGATCCCTGTCCTACCAAAACAGTTTTAAACAAATAGCTTTAGGAACCTTTTTAATTTCTGGTTTTGCTTCTGGTTAATTTTCAAAGTCAAGTATCAATTTTGAAACTGCTTTTGCATTCATGCACCAAATACGAAATCTGTGCTTACTAACCCAGGAAAACGAACCAATCCCCCCCAAAGCCTTCCACACACACCCTCAGAGGGCCGGCACTAGCTTCCCCCGCTAAGCCATCGGCACTCCCGCCCGGGCAGGAGGTTGCGTGCGAGGCTGAGGCTCCTCCCGGGGTCCAGCCTGGGGATGCGGAGTCAGAGATTGCAGTATCTGACCCGGCTGAGTCATCCACCGGAAGCCTTGCCAGAACCAAAGCGGACGTGAATTATCCACCAAGCTGGACTAGGACCCGCGGCGGCAGCAGCAGCAGCAGCAGCAACAACAGCCGCAGCAGGAATCCCCCAGGTACCGGGCCGGGAGGCGCCCGGGTCGTCACGTCCCCAGGGCGGAGCTCCGGGGGAGCGCTGCAGGGAGGAAGGGAGGGAGCAGCTAGGCAAGATGTAGACGCTAGAGGAGAAAAAAGAATGGGAGCGGACCAGAGGAATGGTGGCAGGAGGTAACCGGGCGGGACGGCGGCGGGGTTGGGGTCACTTTAGCCCCCGCCGCCCCCTTGGCCCGGGCGCTGCGCAGAGTGGGGCGCTACAGAGCATCTCCACCAAGGTCATGGCCGCGTGACCCCAGCGTTGGGGCGCTGCGACCCTCCCCGGGTCAGAAGCTAGTCTCGGGGTTGGGGTGACACCCGGGATCTACTGACGTCACCGCGCTGCGATTTGCCAGCAGGGAGGGAGTGGCCAGTAACCCGAGCCTGGGGCGGTGTTGAGAGGGAACGATGGGCGGAAACTTTGGGGAGTGTGAGTGGGAGGGAGCAGCAGGATGACTAGGGCGCTAATTGGAGCCTGGATGGAGTTTCCATGGAGCCCGGGGCAAATTCCGGGGGCGGCACCCTCGCCAGCACAAAAGCCTGTCCCCTCTGCGATCCAGTTTGTCGTTTGGACATTCTCTCTCTTTCCCTCCCTCTCTACCTCGTCTATTCTTTCCTTCTTCCCTCCTCCTTTCCCTTCCTTTTTTCCTTCGTATCTTTTTTCCTTCTATTTTAATTCCATCCTTTGCGGTTTTTTTCTTTCTTTCACATCTTTCATCTGTTCTTCATTGGCTGCTTTCCCTCAATTTGAAAAAATCGCCTCTTCAGCTGTCTTCCCTCATCCGCAGCCACAGTAGTTAATTTAATAGATTGCTCACTTCCCAGATACTCCGCAATCCTGTAGCCTCTGCTCACACTCCCTGCTGAGGCTGTTTCAGGTGCAAACTGCCTCTGACATTCACTACCTTCCCGCCCTCCTCCTGCAGCCTCCCACTTCCCACTTCCCGCCCATCCCCCCCCTCCCCCCAGCCCTCCCCAGACAGTCTGATTGTTGGGTCTGCCTCCCTGCCTTCTCCCTCTTACTACCTGCAAATATTGGAAAGTCTCGAGAACCAGGTGAATTTCTTCTCTTCTGCCTCCACTGTACCTTCTGAGTAATTCCATCCCATTTGCCTAGAATCCGGATGCCTGGGCTCCCACTCTTGCTCCGGGACTTGGCCTTAAGTCACCTACCCCTGCTCACAAACACCCCGTGGCTGGCTTTGTTGCAGGTGCAGTGGGTGGGGTGTGCTCCACAGACCTCACATGGAATGTACACCTTCCCCATTCCGTGTTGGCTCCTCTGTAAACTTCCGGTGGTTCATGGCCCACCCTCCACGTAAATTACCTTGGGAGGCTGTTAGAAGATAAACTGAGGCACACTACAAATTTTAAGAGTGTATTTGAGCAAAAATCAGTTTGAATCCAGCAGCATCCAAGCTAGCAGATAGAGAGGAGCTCCGAGGAGCTGTACAAAATGAAAGACCTTTATAGGCAGAAAGGAGCAGGAACAAGGAAGTTATATAGGCAAAAAAGCAGGTTGGTTATTGCAGTTACTTTCCTTCAGGGGATGGCAGGGGTCTGTGGGGCGGATGACCTCACTAGTGCTGATCAGGCGATTCCTGATTGACTGGTTTAAGATTCCATTTCTGGGAGAGCTGAAACTGTAATTAAGTCTAGATTTGGGGACATGGCGCTTCACATACAGGTAAATGATTCCATTTGGAGCCTCTTGTTTTGAACAAGCCTCAGCGTAACCCTTGACTCCTTGGGCTGTCTCTCCCCCGGTGTGGTCATTCACCCAGCCGGGCCAGTGCACCCTCCACTCTGCAGTGCAGATGCTGCCTCTGTATTCAGCAGTCCCCAGTCTATGGCAGCCGTCCACCAGCAAGTTTCCAGCCTTTTTCTCTGCTGTATGGTGAGCCACAGTACCGTTCTAAAACTCCAGTGTATTCTTATAAAACAGTTGTTTAAAACCCATGTGTGGCTTTCCAGATCACAGCTCAAATTCAGGCTTCTAAACCCGGCATGGGAGCCCATCCTGTGACTATGACAGGACACCACACAGACCCACCCCATGGAGTCCACACAAACCATGCCCTTCTCGCTACATTCTTTGCACCCGCCAATCCCACAGCCACAGCCTTAAAATTCACCTCCCCATTCACCACCTTACAGAAACTTCTGTCCAACCTTGTAGAACCAGGTCACCGCTCCTCACCGTCTCCATAGCTTCTAAAGAGAATTTATTCTGCTTCTCTGTGGTCTTCCTTAGCTCTTTGTAAATTGTCCTGTTGCAGAGACATGGCTGGCTTGAAACCATGCATTTATGTTTGTGTGTCTCCCTTAGGATGGGAATTCCTAGCCAGGAACTATGGCATTTATTGCCCGTTTTCCTCTTCAGAATCATGTAAGGGAAGTTCTACATAAATACTCTTTGAACAAATTCACATTTGGATATGTGTATGGGGGGGGTGGGGCAGGGAGTTGGCAGGCGTTCACGGACCTCAGTAAGAGAACAATGCCATATGCTTGGAAGCAGAAGGCTTGCTTTTGTGACCGACTCTTCCGTTCTTACTATGAGACCTGAGGACAGTATTTCAGTGTTTTGACCTGTCTGTCCACCTGTAAAAGAAAAACTAGTTTAATATCAATTTATTTTATTGGCAGGAAATCAAATCTTTCCACATTGCTGTGGTTTTATGACACAATTGAACTGTGGCACTGGCACCCAAAGGTTTTATTTTGTTTTATATTGAAATTAATTCCTTTTTGGAATTATTGGACAAGGTCCCTTTGGTTTCTAGTTTCAGTCCTCTCACAAGCTTTACTGTACAAATGAGATGGGGTCATCAAGAAGAACTGAGGGAACAGAGTCATTCCATTACCTTGTTCCAGCCCCTGTCTTTCAATGGTGTGAGCTGGGCCACTTCCTGGAGTTGCACTTGTGTGTGAGTGTGTACCAACTAGTGTGTGTCATCGCTATGGGGCAGATACTAATGGGAAATCCTGTGCTCCTGACCAGCACCTGCATGTTGAAAAGGAATGAAGGGGAGGAAATGAGATGAAGAAAGATGGCAGAAACCAGAAGTGGGCCTTTGTAATTAAGAGCAGTTAATAATGTAAAGTTGAAATTGATGAACGGACCCTCCAGTTCATTCCTTTGCTTGTTCAGGCAAGACAACTACACCTACACACACTCTCACACTCACCAGTCTAAGCTTATGCCTGCCTCACCCAGGGTCGAAAGCTCTTATGCTCAGGTGGGACGAAATCTAAATTTATTTGTGTCTGGCATCTCCAGCTCTCCAGTTCTGTCCTTCTTTGGGTCTTTTTGGTGCCACCTTCTGGTAGGCCTGTTGCACTGACATTTGACTGTCCCTCGGGCTTCCCTCCTAGCTCTTTATTTTCTGAAATGTCCTCAAGGGTAAGGTGAGGACAAACGGGCTGGAAGTGGCCTGGAGGCAGGCTGGACTCTGCTGCTCTGGGGTCCTTGCCCACTGCAGACACAGCAGCCTTCCAATGTCTGCAGCTGTTGTGTTCAAGCCGTTGCAGCTGGAGGCTCTGGACAGGCTTCATGACCTGAGGACAGCAAGGAACCTTCAACATTTTGTCCTCCATAAGTGACCTATTAAGTACAGAGGACCGCTGTGAAAACTATACCGCTGCTGTATTTACTTGGTTGATGTTATAATACATTTTTTTTTTTTTTCCAAATTTTAAAGAATCAGCCCTGGTTTGGGCTGTTGTTCTCTATTTAGAGAATGGCCTTCACACTTTTTTTTTTTTTTTTTTACACGACACTTTTTTTCCCCCCTTCCAAAATCAGAGACATCTCCTCTTGAAAAAATATCTTAGGAGGAAGCTTCAAGGAAACCATTCAACAGTGGAGAGGCTCTGGTTGAAATAGTTGTTGCCCATCCTCGTGGCACCCACTCAGCTCCTCTTTCCTCTCCTGCTTCTGAGAGACCTAGGGGCCTGCTGACTCCTATTCTCCCACAGAGCCTGGGAGGTAGGGCGCCATCTTCCTTGAAAATTACATTTTTGAAGAGATACCTTCTAAGGACTTGAGAAAGACTGTCCTGGATTGTAAAAGGAGAAAGAGGCTTTTCAAAAGAGTTCAGTCTCAAAGAAGCACAGAAAGAATTTACAATGACAAGTTGTCTGAAGTAAAAGCTCTCTGGACCTAGAGGCAGGATGAAGCTTGTTCTAAAGTTTAGTCAAGCTGAGGGAAGGTCAGGCCGGCTTGGTCAGGCTGGATCCAAAATTGGTGCTTCTGCTTCCGTGTCCATCTGATGAGTTGAGATTTGGGCTTCATGTTTCACAGCCCTACCCAGGGGCTCCCTGTGCAGCCCATTTCCTGCAACGCCGGTGGAAAAGGTGTATCTTTTTTGGAGTCCCCTTGATTCAAAGTACATTTTGAGTCTCCCCAGTAGTGGTCCATATTTTAGGTCAGACCATCCCAAACAAGCCCTCCAAATCTGTTGAAATCCATTCAGCCGTTTAAACGTGACATGGTGACAGAAATGTCATCATTTTTATTTACAGAGAATTATTTATAATTCATAGAACTTTGTTTCTAAATTACACTAGGGGCACGAAACTGAGCGGGGAGTAGCAACAACAGGGGGACTTTTAGCTCTGGCATCAAACTGCGGCTTCTGGTCCTGACTTCCTGGATGCTGCCTGGGGGATGTGGAATAAGCGACTAAACCTCAGTCTCCTGGTCTCTGACATGGAGTCATACCTGTGTTGACCTTGTATGTTGTGGGGATTATATGAGATGATACATGTGAAGCGCTGAGAACAGCGCCTGGCAACCAGACGTGGTGGCCATCACTACACTAAGGGAGGGAGTCAGCAGGTCTCAGGGCAGGCGTTCTGGCCCCTGCAGGGGTCCTCTTGCTAAGGGTGGTCCCCATCAGGAGCCCTGGGATTGGCTACTTTGTGAATAAACCAGTGTATTTGTTACCTATTGATGCTGTAACACTTTACCAGAAATGTAGTGCCTGAAAACAATAACAATTTATTATCCGACAGTTCTGGAGGTCAGAAGTCCAAAGCAGGTCCACTGAGCTACAATTTTTCCCCCATAGGCTCTAGGACAGAATCCTGTCCTTGCCTTTTGCAGTTCCTAGCAGCGGCCTGCACGCCCTGGGTGGTGGCCTTGCATCATTCTCACCTTTGCTTCCCTCATCACAGCTCCTTCTCTGACCTTGAACTTCCTGCCTTCCTCGTGAGGACCCTGTGATGACATTGAGCCCCCCTGGATCATCCAGGAGAATCTCCCCATCTCAAGATCCCTAATTCAATCACATTTGCAAGGTCTCTATTGCCATGTAAGATAATGTAATCATAGGTTTGGAGAATTAGACATGGATGTTTTTGGGGGTGCAATTATTTTCCCAGCCACACCCACGGTCCATTGACAGGCATACTAATGACAGGTGACAAATTGGAGGGTTTGGCTGATGTGCTTCTGTGTTGTTGTTTTAGATACAGACCTTCCCTGATGGATAATCTCGGGGAAGCAAATGGCACTTTTGCCATCAACTTATTAAAAATGTTGGGTGAAGAGGACAACGCACGGAATGTGTTCTTCTCTCCCTTCAGCATCTCCTCTGCCCTGGCCATGGTCCTCATGGGGGCCAAAGGGGACACGGAGGCCCAGATATCGCAGGTAGGTGGCACATCACAAAGGGATAGCAATGGCATGCTCCTTTCTGTGCCTCCACCGAGCTGGTCTTTTCATACCTTCACACCAGCTGATGAAAGCCAGTGTGGCTGGTCGGTGGGAGGCGGGGACCCCATGGTGATGGACAAAGGACAGACATGGATAGAAAGGTAAATTGTGTGAGACAGGTGATCTCTTCTTAGAGAAATCAAGTTGTTACGTTGTTTTCTCTAGATGAAAACATCAATGTGTTATTATAGCAAAATTTGATAAGGCAAGCTGTAATTCTGCCCCACAGAAAAGGCAAGAATTTCAACTTTGTTATATTTAAAATCTTTGCTAATGTTTTGTTTCAAATTGAAATGCAGCTGTGTAAATGAACTTTTTGTTAAATGGGTTATTCCTAGTGTACGATTATGCCCGAGTGGAAGAAGAATGCGACACAAATGTAGACTGCTCTCTTCTGGAGTTATTTAGAGGGAAATGTGATCTGATTAATCTGAAAGGGGTGATATGTGACCTCAGCTACAAATGAAGTAGTGGATGACACTTTAGGGAAGTAGTCCTTAACCGCTTTGTTTCTTTGGCAGGCTTGTGAAAATGTCCCAGAACATTGCCCATACACATCATTTTATCACTAATGTCAGGGGGTATGGATGCTCTTGGCAGTGCGTGCAAGGGTTTTGGTGGCAACCAGAGGTGGCGCTCCTTACTTCCAGCTCACTGGAGGACTGAGGCTTAGGACGGGGAGTGTTGGGTGATACTGGGACAACCTGAACTCTCACTCTGATCTGACATTTAAATCACAGTCTGGCCTGGAGGCCTGAAGTGCTGATGGGACATTTTCATGTGCTTTTCTGCTCCTTCTTGTAATTCTGTGGGTCAGATCCATTCCAGCTACCTACTTGTTCTGTTCAGTTTCCCTCCTGAGTTTTCACACCCTGCCTTCCTGGACTGGATACATCTGCTAGGGCAGGGATTTTACACCTGAGGGTGATTTTACTCCCCAGCAGACCTTTGGCAATGGCGGGGTAGTTTTGTTTGTCGTAACTGAGAGGTGCTGCTGACACCTAGTGGGTAGAGGCCAGAAATGCTGCAAAATACCCTACAATGCCCAGGACAGCCCCCAAAACAAAGTCTCTGGCTTAAAATGTCAACAGGGCAAGGTTGAGAAACCCTGTACTAGACGGTTAAACCAAACTCCTTTTAAGATAGGATCCTCTGTGATTTTTCAGCGCAGAGATTTGTTTGGAGAGATAGTTCTTCGAGGGAACAACATGGCAATGTTAAAAAAAGTTTGTGTCCGTGTTTTCTATTACCAGGCACTTTGTTTGAATACAGGTAAAGAAGTCCACCAAAGTTTCCAGTCACTTCTCTCAGAAGTTAACAAATCCGACACGCAGTACTTGCTCCGAACTGCCAACAGACTCTTTGGAGAAAAGACGTGTGAGTTCCTCCCAGTAAGTAATACTCTCACACACTAATGAAAAAGAAATTGAAAATAAAATAGAAACTACAGGGGACCAGAGATAAAGTATATAGCTCTAATGTTTTAAAAATGTACTTAGAATTACACCTCTATAATGATAATTTTGAATTTTATGATTGCTTCTGAATTACGTCCTTTTTCATTGTTCCTGATACATCCCTCCTGGACGTCAGTGTCCATATGTCCATCCTCCTGCACCTAGACCTGCTTCTCCCCCTTGATCTCCATCCCTCAGTGACCGCATCATCCCGCATGTATATGAAGCTCCCCTGCCCGCCCAGTGTCACCTCTGGTTGTTGGGCTGTTCCCGCCGAGCCGCCCTCCCAAACTCTCTTAACTTTGTCCCCTCATCTGAATCACCCCCTTCATTGCCTGGGTCCAGATGCTCACTACCTTCTACATCATTATTCTAATTGTTTCCCACTGATCTCCCAAATCCAGTCAGGTCCTTCTCTTTGTCTCATAAGCGCACTCTTGATAGAATAGTCTTTCTAAAATTAAAATCGGTTCATAAAACTGAGGTTTTAAATCTGAGTAGTTCTATGTATTGCAGCACGTAGGTCCCAAGTTTCCTAGTCCAGTGAAAGCCGACCACAATTCAGTAAGTGAGGGCCAAACAATTACAATATGTAGGGTGAAGCTGTCTCTGAGACGAATGACATGAGCAGGGCACCCCAGCCCCCTGACTGGCTGGCAGCGCCCAGGATTCTTCTGTCAGACTCAAATACATCCCTGTGTTGGCTGCTATTGGGTGTTACCCACGGAGGTTGCCTGCTCTGGGTATAAAAATCAGTGGAGATGATTTCAGATCTTTTAGCGGGCTATGTCTTCTAGGGTAAGCATGAGTGGTCCCAGGAATCTCCTGGTTAAGCCAAATTCATTTTGAGCATCAGCCTGATCTTTGAATATTGTGGTTCAGGAGCACTGGGGACACAGGGAGCCACCCTCTATTTTTCTCAGTTGCTTGGCTCTTCTCTGTACCTGTTCTTTCTTCTGTAGAAGCTAAAATATTTGAGAACAGGAGATGGGCAGAGGATGGGCACCAATTGCCAGGCACATTATATCTGAAACCAAGTTTTTGTGAGGCGAGTTATATTTGGGTCCTAATGTATTGGGTGTAGGCCCTTCCTGATGTGACCCCAACTGACATTTCAAGACTCATCCCTGTCACTGTGTTTCCCCTGATCCCTGCACACACACACACACACACTCACTACCCTCTAGGCTTATCACATTCCATTCCTGGAGGAGCTGTAAGATTTCTTGATATTCCAGTTCTACCATGGAGCCTCCCAATTATTCCACAAATATGTTTCAGACACGGGGGTTGGTGCTGCTGATACACAAGTGAATAAAAGAGAGTTCAGTTGCCTGATGTGGGGGTGGGGGGAGAAAAATCAAAATCAAGCAGAAAGTCAGTATGGAGTTGAAGTGTCTGTGGCTGTTTGGTGCATGCCTGCCACCATCCCTGCTCTCAGAACATCTTGTAACTCTCTGTGTGTATACGTCATCTCTTGGCAGCCTGTGAGCCACCCCAAGTCTCATGCCATGTTTTCACTCTGGTGCCCAGCACCGAGCAAGGACCAGGCATAGAGTTGGTGGTCTATACCCTTTTGTTAAGTGCATGAATGAGTCTTAATGTGCAGGGTGACCTGTGCATTTAGGCTAGAAACGTGTGAAGTTGAAAAACAAAAAAAAAACAAAATGAAAAAGAAAAATGTTTTCACACTGTGGGAACCTTTGCTGAATAGGGCCAAACTCGGTATTTTGCATTTGTAGGCTTTTAAGGAATCCTGCCAGAAGTTCTACCAAGCAGAGCTGGAGGAGTTATCCTTCACTGAAGACACGGAGGAATGCAGGAGTCACATAAATGACTGGGTGACAAAAAAGACTGAAGGTGAGAGATTTTAGTTTAGCAGACCTGGCATTGTGAAGGAAAAGAGAGCTGAGAGTGCCTGGCATGACCTGTTGCCACCGGGACCCTGGAACCAGTGGCCGGTTTGTGTGTGCTTGCTGTGTTTTTCAGGCCAGCCATGCAATTCTGTTATTTTCTTTGGGCTTATTAGATCACAAAGTGGTGATGTCAAAAAAAATGCTTAAACCTAGTGTAAGGATCTCAGACCCCTCCCCTCTGGACCATGCTGGAAAATCCCCCCAAATTGCTTCCTCCTGGGGACCCTGTTTATCTTCTACCTGGGAGGACCCTTGCCCTGCTCTGAGGGCAGAATGACATTGAACTTGGGTGAGAGCTGAGATAGGGCGACATTTCATGTTAAGTCCCTGTGGTAACGTGAACAGCTCTGGTTTTATCCGTGGCCTGTTCCTTCCTTGATCACGTGCCTGTGGGTCAGTTTGCTTTCAGATCATGACCTTTTCTGAATTTGCTTTATATCCTGGAGGTTCAGCTAATGTAGAGGCTGCAGTCTCCTGTCTAGACCACATTCTGTCTCACCAGAAATAGTTCTGCCCATCCCAGACTAGATAATGGACATGCTTTTTTACTGTCCCCTAAATACCTGACACGTAATTTAGAGACCTCCAAAAAGTGGGGGAGTTAAGTTACTATTTCTTCCTGTGCCCACCAAGCACTCTTTATTCTATCCATTCAATCTTTATGGCACACCTGCTGGTATACACCTGCTGTGTATTAGACAACAGTAAATGACCTTTGGAAGGGAAGGTCATGTTTTCATAGGCCACGCATGCAGTGGTCTCTCGCTCTCTAGCAGTCCAACAGTCCTAAGTCACTGAGGAAGCCAGAAGCTTCTCCACACCTTACCTCCTTATGTCCCTTACCCTCCATGGCTGCTCACACTCTTCTTTCCATCAGGCTGACCTCCCATATGTTTTGCTAGAGCATTAGAGCTGGGGGGACTTTGGGGATCACCTTGTCCCTGCTCTCATTGGACAACACAGCTTGTGCCCTTTTATTCATCCCCCAATTCCTTTGCCCCATTTACTCCCATTGGGAAACCTGCCTTCTCCCATTTACTGCTCTGTATCCCCATCCTTTGAAAGGCTCTCCTCACCTAAATGAGATTTGAAGGTTGGCATACAGCAATGATACTCAACCAGAATTAACCTTCAGGTGACATTTGGCCATGGCCAAAGTCATTTTGGGTTGTCACAATTGGGGGGAGTGCTATTGGCTAAACACCCTATAGTGCACAGGACAGACCCCACAACAAAGAATTATCTGGCCTAAAATGCCGAAGTGGTATGGTTGAGAAGCTATGGTGCTAAGGTTGAGAGGCTTACAGTTGCAATCAAGACGCTTGAGTCATTTTCTCATCTTAGCCACTTGCATCCTATGGGACCTGGGCAAAAATAAAGTCAGACAAATGCTCTTAACCTGAATTTATAAATTGAGGGCAAAATGAGAGTTGACCTGTCTGCTTCAGGACTATTGTTTAAGGACACACAATACCCTGTGTGTGTGTGCATAGAATGGAAACCATCACCCCGAGTTATCAGGCGGCCGGAAAGATGGGATTCCAGCCTGGCTGTCAACTAAGGCTCAGTGTTATCTGTCGAGAAGATTTTTGTGAAAAAGTATTCATTCCCTCTACTCCCCCCCCCACCCCCCCAAATGGCAATAAACTTCTCTGATGTTCTTTGCAGGTAAGATTTCAGAGATACTCGGTGTCGGGACAGTTGGCCCACTGACTAAGCTGGTTCTCGTGAATGCCATCTATTTCAAAGGGAAGTGGAACGAGCAGTTTGACAGAAAGCACACAAGGGGAATGCCCTTTAAAACCAACCAGGTAGGGAAATAGTTTTCAGATATACTGCTACTTTCTTTAGGTAGTATGCTGGGAAAGACAGTGATTGGGAAAAGTAAATAATTTATTTCTCACTATTGTGTTTGTTAATCTATTTCTGAATGTATTTTGTGCCCCTGTATAGCTACCTTCTATTGGAGAGGGAAGAGAAAAACCAAAATAATCTTTATATTGTTAGTTTCCTTTTTTCATCCTTGGTCGAATTGATCTTCGATCTCTGGTCATATTCTTCAGATTGAAAGGAAATTTCTTCTAAACCTTGAGATTATGCTTGTACTGTACTGTCACCATCTACATTTACTTAGACACCTTCTTGCAATGTCAGGGACAACTATGCTTATTTATTGCTTTAGAATTCATGGTGACACAATTATGAACACAAGAGAAAAGGTCGTAGCGGACGTTAAAGCTACATTTATTTTTTAATTTTTGGGGCTCTTTTAAAAATAAAAATTGCATGTATTCACGGTGTACAAGATGACGATTTGATGTACGTAGTGAAATGACTACTATAGTCAAGGTAACTAACACATCTTCCCACAGTTACCTTTTTTTATGTGATAAGAGCCCTGAAATCTACTCTCAGCAAATTTCCAGTGTTCGATACAGTATCATTAACTATAGTCATCAAGCTGTATATTAGATATCCAGACTTATAAGCCTAACATGAAAAACACTTCCCTCCATTCTCTTTTGAATATGATAATGGTTTGGGTAAATAGCTATTAGCTTGGAAATGGACCTCCATCAACTTGATAATAGCATATTACACAAAGATTAAAAAATCTAAAATTATTTGGTGCAAGTTATAAAAATGGTGGCCCCAACACATCTTGTTAAGATTCCCCCTTCATGATAACCAAAGGCATAAAACCAATTATACAATTGAGCAACTTTTCAGAATTAAAGTATAACTCCCTCTGGCCTATATATCTTCTCTAACCTGATCTTTCAGCCTAAAGGCCCAAATTCTCCTCTCAACTTAGAGAAATAACTTTTAATTATAAAGTCCCTGGGAGTGCTTTTCTATGCATATTCTCAAAAGAGAAAAAATACCCCACAACTTCTTCAAAAAATAAGAGTTTTATGTCTATCTATACTCGTCAGTTCATTCTCTCACCTGTTGTAGTTCATCTGCTGGGGCAATAGCAGGTTATCTTCAATACTAGTATGTAATAATGAAGATTTTATATGTGTCAGCATAAGTGCATAGAAGTAAGAATCCTCTTTTATGGACCCACAGGTTCTGCGATTAGACATATTTTTAGTGACCTGTGCTCATTTTTCAGTAATCTGATTTTAAGTTCATGTTTCCATTAGGAAAAAAAGACAGTGCAGATGATGTTTAAGCATGCTGACTTTAAGATGGGCTTTGTGGATGAGGTGCACAGCCAGGTCCTGGAGCTGCCCTATGTGGGGGAGGAGCTGAGCATGACCATTCTGCTGCCTGATGACAACACTGATCTCACCACGGTAAGCCCTTGGCAATGAGTCTGAGTGTCTATGCATCCAGCCTGAGCTCTTTAAGTCCAACCATGAGATAACATTTGAGAAGTTTCCAGTGATTATAAAGAGTGCTGGATGAACACCACTGCATGCGTTTGCTGAGCATGTGTATGCGTTTCTATGGAGTATATGTCGAGGAGTGGAATTGCGGGCAAGGAGACATTTTGGTGACGCTAAGAAGAGAGCGTTCCAAGAACATGAGAACATTATTCTTTATTCGGAAGAGAGGGGCTAGTTGAGGGCCCAATAATTATTGAACATACTGGAAGAGGGTAAGGGTTGATCTGGGCAATGTTTCTCCAATATTAACGTGCATACGAATCTCCTGGGGATCTTGTTAAAATGCAGATTTTGACTCAGGGGACTATGGCCTGAGATTCTGCATTTCTGACAAGATTCCGGTGATACAGGTGTTGGTCACTGGCACACTTTGAGTAGCAAGGGTGTAAAGTACAGGTGAGGAGTTTATCTTAGACAGGAGGAGAGAGACCTCTTCCCATACAGAAAAGGAATGGAGTTCAGGATGGGAGAAGGTAAATTTGTAAGGTGGGAGGTGCAGGACCATCGTGTGTTGGTTGTCTGGTTCCCTGGGGTTTGGGGAAGCCCTCGTTTGTAACATTTGCTGACTCCATGGTGTAAATATACTGACCATGGCTGAGTTTAGGCTCCCAAGGGTTTAACAATTGCCTCTGACCAGAGATACAAGCCAGCTCCAGTGCACTAATGTACAGAATGTTGAGGGTGGGGCCTGCTTGATTTCCCTGGCTTCTCTGTGGAATCAGGAAGCTATCAGCGTTAAGTCAAGGATGAGGTCTGTCATTACTACTTAAGGAGAAAATTAGGAGAGTCTAGGGATAGAGCTAATGTCCCAATAGCTGTCACTGGAGGGGAACACTGACCTGGGCTCCAGGTGGTAAAGGGAAGTGGGGAGATGCAAGTGGAAGCCCCCTCTCATTCTTTCCTTCCTTGTGGATAAATAGAATGACTGACGGGTGTTGGACATTGTGAAGCTAACTCCAGGGCAGGCAGAAGGCAAACAAGGATGCCGGAAGCAACCGTCCTGTTGAGTCCCCCATTTCTGCTCTCCCCAGAAGCCACGCCCCCCTTCCTATTCAGATGATCCCCGATTCCTCCCTCTTTCTCACATCAGAGTTCTGGGCCATGCTCTGCCTTTCTTTTGGCAAACAATCTCTCTACTAATGGCGATGTGTGTCGCATGACTATAATCAATTGGCTCGGAGAATTTTCTAAACTGAAAAACATTTGAAATAAATTTGGGACATATGGGAAAAAACAAACAAAAAAACCTCGTCTCGTCTCAGGTGTTTTCTCGCTGTTTTGTATTCATAAAATAGTGAAAAATACAAGAATTTGAGGGAAAATCTTGGTGTGTTTACAAGAGGGACAATCTCTGGGATTGTCTTGGACCAGAACGCACCACCTAGTTGCATGACATTGGGTAATGGTTGGGGAAGTGGGCGCCAGGCTATTGTCATCTAGATTTAAAGACTTGACCCTTGCTTTCAGGTAGAGAAAACACTTACATATGAGAAGTTGAGAGCCTGGACGGATCCAGAAAAGATGACTATGGGTAAAGTTCAAGTTTTCCTTCCCCGATTAAAGCTGGAGGAGAGTTATGACTTGGAGTCTTTTCTTCGAAGTTTGGGAATGACTGATGCTTTTGAGGAAGCCAAGGCAGACTTTTCTGGAATGTCCACTAAGAAGAATGTGCCCGTGTCCAAGGTCTCACACAAGTGCTTCGTAGAGGTCAATGAGGAAGGCACGGAGGCAGCTGCAGCCACTGCCGTGATCAGGAATTCCCGGTGCAGCAGAATAGAGCCAAGATTTTGTGCAGACCACCCATTCCTCTTCTTCATCAGGCACCACAAAACCAACAGCATTTTGTTCTGCGGCAGGTTCTCTTCTCCGTAAAGAGGTGCTGTACTGGGACTCCTTTCCCTTCTGCCTACCTTGCCTTAATTCAGATTCTGTGTGACCAAATCGGTGTGATGGTTTGAGTGCCACAATAAAGTGTGTGCACCTGGGAAGTCTGCGATAGTCTTGACTAAATAATCCACAGCCACTGAGAGTAACTCAGGCTTCCGACGTGTAGAGTTTGGGGCTGTTCTCATGCTGGAATATCTGGGAGCTCCTCCCTCTCATGAACTCTGCCCTCACCTACCTATTATAGGATGGCCAGCTCTCCTCAAAGTCGTGCCCACTGTTTGTGGGCATCTTCAGGAGCATGTCAAAGATTCACGAATCAGCTCTCCATCCTGCAATGATCTCAAAGCTGTGCCCAGCACCACTGCCAGGCTCACCAGGAGATGCCAGTGCCCAGGCCCGACGGCACACAAAGCCCGGGTGGACCCTCCAGAGTGAACACTGCAGCCACAAAATTCTCTGCCCTGTCAGTATCACACAGACAGCCCTCCACATCCCTTGCCTCACACAGGCCGGTAGGAAAACCACTCCTTCAGGTCTTCTTGTCAACAACCTCAGACACAAGTTCAGGGGCTTAGCACTGAGCTTCAGGACTGAGCTTGGCAGAGCCAAATCTCTGAAACATGCCATGTAGTTGTCTCCATTCCTTTTGCTTCTGAAACATACACACACCCCAAAGGAACCCAGACCAAGCACCTCTTGGAAGCAATGACCCTTCCAGTTCATCACATATGGTCCAACATGGCTCAAGTAACCTCCTGCTTAAAAGCAAATCTCCCTACATTGTTTTTTTCTGATAAAAAATAATTTGTGTTATGGCAGCACTTTGGAAACTATAAAAAAGTATACAAAGAAAGTTTAAGTTACCCACAGTGCCACTACCCAGCAATCATTGCTGTTAACGATGCTATATATCCTCCTTATTCTATGTCTGCGAATAGAAGTTATAAACATTTTAACCCAAGTTAATCATACACTTCTGTAGCTTATTTCTACCTTTAATATAAATCTTCAAGATAATTATTTTCCTATATCATCAATTTAATGTGTCAAATTGTATGACTATATTTTCTATAATCAAATCTAATTTGGGCAATTAAAATTATTCATATTATATATTATTCTGTTATGACTATCCTAAATATTTCTAAACATGCTTAGTATTTTTAAAGATACATTCCTAAAAATGATACAGTCAAGATAAAAGTTGGGCACATTTTGAGACTTCTTCCAAATTGGTCTCCAGAACGTCGTTTTATACTCCCACTTCCATCACCATTTTATGTTCCATTAACTGCTGCTTAACTTTTTTATTATGAGTTGGACTGAAAAGTGGTTATTCCTGACTCAATTTTTGATTCAGTTCACAGCCACATGAACCATTCATATTATAGCTTTTACAGTTCACCAAAGTAGAACATGTTCTCTGTTGGGCCACGTTCATATCAAACTTTCCAAAACAGGTTTGGCCAAACATTAATCTTACACTGGAAAGCACACCTCTGTGAATCTTAATCTCACTTCTACCTTTAATTAAAAAACAAATCTACACCTTTAGTGGGGTATAATTTACACAGAAAACCTTTACACATTTAACAATTTGATAAGTTCGATACATGTATGCTCCCAGGAAACCATCCCCACACTCAAGATGATGAAAGTATCAGTTGCACCCCAAAATTTCCCCTGCACCTTTGTAATCCTTCCCTCTTGGCCTTCCCTTTCCCACCCCAACCACTGACTCTTAATTCTCATGCACCCATTGGTCTGCTTTCTGTCACTATAGCTTAATTTACATTTTCCAGAATTCTGTATAAATGGAATAAAACATCATAGACTCTTTTTGGGATGGCTGCTGTCACTCAGTATTGTTGAAATTCATTCATGTGCGTATCAATAATTTGTTTCTTTTTACTGCTAAGTAATATTTCATTGTATGGCTATACGACCATTTGTTTATCCATTCACCTTTTGATGGACATTTAGGTTGTTACCAAGATTTTGCCTATTGCAAATAAAGTTTTCATGTGCATGTCTTTGTGTAGGCATATGCTGTTATTTCTGTGGGGTGGACACATGGGGGTGGAATGTCTGCGCCATGTGGAAAGTGGAAAACAGTTTGGCCATTTTTTTAAAAATTAGGCATATGCCTTCCACAAGGCCCAAAGTGGTTGAACTATTTAACATTCCCAGTCGAGTAGATGAGGCTTCCAGTTGCTTTACGTCCTCGCCAACACTTGGTATGGTCAATACTGTTATTTTAGGTGTGTACTGGTATTTCACTGTTTTCAGTTTGCATTTCCCTGAGGACTAATTATGTCCAGAATTTTTTCATGTCCTCATTTCCCAGCCATACATGCTTTTTGGTGAAATGTCTTTTAATATTATATATATATATATATATCTCACATATATATTTACTTTTTTGTTTTGTATTTCTTACTGTTTTTTGAGAAATTTTCTATTATGGACAGCAAATCCTTTATTAGATATGTGATTTATAAACATTTTTATTCCAGCTCATGGCTTGAATTTCCATTTTGATAACAGTGCCTTTCAAAGAGCAGGAGTTATTAATTTTGATGAAGTCTAATTGATCATAGTTTTGTTTATGTATCATGCTTTTGTTGTTAACTGAGAACTCTTTGCGTAATGCATGGCAACCAGGATTATCTCCTGTGTCCTTTCTGTAAGTATTGTAATATTAGATTTTACATTTAGATCTATGATCCATTTTAAGTTCATGTTTTTGATATGAAAGAATATCCTTTCTCCACTGAATTGTCTTTGCACCTTTGTCAAAAATCACCGAATTTTAGAAGTAGTTTGTCTACTGCTAGAATTTTGATTGCATTGAATCTAAATATCATTTTGGAGAGAATAAATATCTTAATACTATTAAATCAACTCATGAACAAGGCATTTTTCTTCATTTAAATAATTTATCTCAGTATCATTTTACTGTTTTCAGTATACAAGTATACATCTTTTGCCAGATTTATCCCTAAGTATACTATTTGAATGCTATTATGAAGAGAATTGCTTTTTAATTTCAACTTTCAATTTTTTGCTGCTAGTATATAGAAATATAATTGTTTTTTTGTGTTTCAATCTTCTATCCTGCAAACTTACTAAACTCACTTAGCTATTTTGTATTATAGATCCCATTAGCTTTCTTATATAGTCTCTCTTCTTCTTTCCTTCCTAGCTGTTTTTCTTCCATTCCTCCCCAGATACAATTCTTGTTTACTATTTCAGTATGCATTTTTGCTTATTAGTGTTCCTTAAAAATGTTATATTAATTGTACTCAAGTATTTTAAATTTACATAAATTATATTGTATTTTGTATCTCCTGTTATTTTCTTGCTTTTCAAAATAATTTGTTTTACTGTATTTATATGATTATAAGATCCAGCCGTGCTGTTATGTGTGCTTGTTCATTACTTCTAACTGCTGTATGGTGTATATTCACTACATTTCTCCTTTTCCTTTAAATGTGATGGGCACCCAGGTTGCCTGCAATTCTTCACCACTACTCATGACACTGTATTGAATATCCTAATAAATGCATCCTTCTGGTCCTATATAATAAATTTTTCATTATATGTTCCCAGGAGCAGATTTGCTAGGACAATTTTTTTTAAATTGGGGAATATTGGGGAACAGTCTGTTTTTCCAGGGCCTGTCCGCTCCAAGTCATTGTCCCTCAATCTAGTTGTGAAGGGCGCAGCTCAGCTCAAAGTCCAGTCACCATTTTTTGATCTTTAGTTGCAGGGGGCACGGCCCACCATCCCATGCTAGAATTGAACTGGCAACCCGGTTGTTAAGAACTTGTGCTCTAACCAACTGAGCCATCTGGTCGACCCAGGGCAATTATTTGTTAAAGGTATTCATCCCTTGCAAATTTTGGATATGAAAATATTTTCTCCCAATCTGTCATCCTTCTCATCATTTTCTCTGTAATACCATTCAATGACAGAAGTTGTTCATTGTGATGTACTTCAATGAGTACTCTTTTTAAATCTTATTGTTGAGAAGTTTTGCATAAGAATTTTTTTGTTCCAGGCCAGAAATATTTTATACATTTGCTTCTGACTTTAAAGTTTTACCTTGCACTTTTAGCTAATTAATCCAATTTGCGTATACCTGGTGTTACGTAAAGTTAAAATTTTAGTTTTCATATTGGGAGCCAATTTTTGTAGATAGAACTGTCTTCCCTGGTCCTATTGATCTGCAGTAACATGATCATAGTATTTTCTGTTCCTGTACATACTGTTCTGTCCCTACAACCTTTCCATCTATTTATCTGTCTTCAACCAAGTAGCATTGTTTTTATTTGTAGGGCTTTGTGGTAGGTCTTAGTTATTTACTAGAGTTATTTATCTCTGGTATAGAGAAATACTATGAATTTTCATAGTTTGATCTTGGATGTCTTTGATTTCCTTATATATCTCCAACCCTGTTCTTTCTCCTTCTGCCATCTGGGAGTTCCTCAGCCTAGTAGCTCAATCCATTAATTTCTTCTTTACTATATTCTTATTATTATGAGCCTCTTTTATTTTGTTTTTATTTCAACCATTGTGTTTTCTTATATATTTCTAATTGTTTATATTTTATCACTAATATCTTCTTTTATTTTCTTATTTAAAGTATTCGTCGGTTGCCACAGTTCTGCTTCAAATGTTTAGGTTGGTCAATTCCTTTTATAGTGCTTTTCCTCTTCAGATATCTAGTTTTTGGCCTGTGGGTTCAAGTTGACTTAGGATTATCAGATATGGTTTGCTGATAAGGGGTGAGTAAATTTTCAAAGTCAGAGCATTTTATTTGGTGACAGCCCTACCTAGTTTGATGACTCAGATTTCCTGTCAGTCCATCAGGAAAATCTTATGGTCAGGGTTGAAGCAGTAATACTCAATGTGTACTCAATTCACACCCGTTTTCTTCAACACTTCACCCTGCCAGGCTTTTTTAATGCACTAATATAACCTCGGGGACACCAGCACAGATGGCTTAGGCTACTGATTCAGGTTTTGTTCTGAAGAAACAGACTACCAGGAACCAAGACAGAAACAAAACCTAAGACGTTTGGTCCAACCTGTCTTCTCTCTGCCGGCTGCATATGCCTCCCTTCCCAGATTGCAGCCTTGCACTGCCTGGCACACTCGTCCAGGCAACATTCTGTCTTCCCGTGGATGCCTCAGTTATGTTGTTGCTTGGTGACTCTTATTTTGTTGTTATTGTTTGCTTGATAGATTAATTCTTAGAATCCTTGTTTCCTTCCTGTTTTTAATTTCTCCGGAGCTCAGTTTTGGGAAGAGAGTCAAACTCCTGCTTTGTGCCATCTTTGCAGGAAACGAAATCACTTTTTAATGATGTTTTTGCTAAGATGTGAAAGCAAAAAACAAAACAAAACAAAAAAAACAACAACAAAACCCTTGCCTTTTTTACCATATACTCATAGGTCCTTAACAAATTTCAATTCACTCTTCTGGAGGTTGTACAAATTTGTGCAGAAGTCCGTATATTAGGGAAAATGAATTAATCATAGCTACCAGCATAAAACATAATGCTGACCAAACATAACAAATGTCAGTTGCATTTGTATAAAGTTAAACAATAAGCAAAATGATTATTGTGCTGCTTCAAGATAGATATGTATAGTAAAGCCATAGAGGAAAAAACTAAAGGAATTATTAATATGAAATATAGAATAAGATTAAGTCCAGGGCATAGAAAGAGTGTGACCAGTTAGGTCAGCAGGGAGCTCTAAAGTTACTCATGATACTCTGTTTTTGTAAGCTGGGTAGTGGATATTCGATATTCATTCAGTTTATTATTAACCTTTAAATATACATATATGTAAATCCATTGCATTGTATGCATGATACATTTCACAATGGAAAGAAATTTAACAAAAGAAGGGAGAAATCATGGTATAATATGATGTGGTAAGAACAACAATTATGCAAGAGAGAGAAGATTAAATATTGTAAACTTAATAATCGAACTCAACATGATTTCCCTATTAAAAGGTAAAATCTTTTAGGTTAGAAATGAAAAACAGTATTTTGCCAAATGTGAATTTCAATTAGCATATCTCAAACAAAATAACAAAAAAATATGAATATGAAATAATAAGCAGAGATATATCAGACAAATTTAAAAGGACAGCAATAGTCAAGCTATTAATATCAGAAGAAGCAGACTTTAAGGAAATGAATTAAAGTAGAGAAATGCTGTCATTTGATATAGAAAAGGGTATGATTTATAGTAAAGATAAAATTTAGACTTCAACATGTCTCTCTCAATAGTGGATAGATGAACATAGAAAAAAATAAGTCATAAACATTTGATGAAAAAGCTCAATATTTGATCATACTTTCTGCTAAGTCCCATTTTTGTACATCTTCAAGCCTCTGAAATGAAGATTTGTCTTGATGCTTTGGTGTTGTCCACACATGCCTGTATTTAGTCATAGACATCTACACTTTTTTCACTTCAAGTTATTGTTGGTGCTATATGTGTTGAGTATAATTACCATTAATTTTTAAAGATTATATTATTCCTTAGATTGAAAAAAAATATTGTGAATGCCAAAAATTATTGAAGTGAGACGGTTATGTGGAATTTGATATTAAAGAAGCAAACCCTTATGTTTGGAGGAATGAATGAAATTCCCTATTTTCTTGCAAAGTGGTGACAATGATTTATAGGAACTAAGAAAAGATAAGTAGAAGAAAACTGCTAAAAGATTACTTAGTACATGCCAACAGCAAAATCTGCAGAAACAGGGTTAACAACTTGGAAGAAAATTCCAGAGACAATAGTGCTATGTTTGCTCCTGTGAGGTAGTGTTTGGTAATACCCACGTACTGAAGTTCTGATGGCACAATAAACAATATTGTGATGAAAATCATGAACCTCCATGGTTTTAAGCTCCATAGTGATTTAAAAGAGTCAGACTCTGAATATGTTTAAAGTTATTTTGAAATGTATTTTGCAGATATTTAATTTTACATATGAACAAGAATAAGATAAAATATCTATCTATCTACATATACCTAAGAGAACTGGAATTTACAGTTTTTTGTCTCTGTCTATATCATATGCCAGACAAGCCTAACTGCAGACTGAATCTGCTGTTGTGTGTGGGGGGTAGTCTGTGGTAGTGAGGCAGGTTCTGGCAAGCCTGTGGCTCAGTGAGTGTAACACAGAACGGATCAAAGAAAGCAAGACAAAAACTAGGCCCCAGTATCTGGTGACCTTGAACTTCAGGTCATCCTGATCATGGCTGCCTCAATAACTGGGCAAAGGTCGATTTGCAGGTGGAAGACTTCAGATATTGGCTCCACGGCCACAGAGAAGGTAGTTGCTAATAACTCAGAAGTCACTAACTGGTCATATGACCTTGAACAAGTAACTTAAAGTCCTTTGGGTTTAGCATCTCCTCCTTTGTAACATTAAAGGGTTTGTCCAGATGATCCCTCAATGGCTTCCAGCGCTAACGTTCTCTTAACAAAGGTACAGCAGGAAGCTATTTTGGGCCATATACTTTACTTGCTGCATTGAGAGTTTTCATTACTTTATAAGCTTTTGTTATTTCAAAGATGACTGTTGTTGTTAGAAATCTAGGTTGGCTCTAGTGGGCTTGTTATATCGATACCCTTTTCATTTCAGTTCCAAGACTTTGATGATCGTTTCCAGTGAGAGCATCACAAAATAAAATCATGTTTTCGGTCTAACATTTGTTTCATCTTCATCTTTTGTCAATGGAAATATTTGTCATTTCAACATTTTCCAATGACACTTCTTTCCTCATTCGGGGCCTTTGAAGTCTCTCTCATCAGAGTGAAAGCCTTTGCTAATGGTTCTCCGGGGCTGCTGCTTGGGTCAGAAAGGGGTTCAGGCAAGCCTGCTTAAGTATTAACCAAGGTCTCTAGGCAGTCTCCTTCTCTTCCTGATAAAGAGAGCAATATTCAATTAGAGGACAAAGATTTGGAGGGAACAACTCCCACAAGGCTTGGTGGTTCCTGTTACCTTAGTGTTGCTGATTGGAAGTCAGCTTATTTAGAAGGCAGACCCTGTAGGCCCCTTCCCAGGAGAAGCCTGGGCATCCTGGGTTTGGGGGCGAGGGGACAGCTGACCTGGTTATCCCTTCCTGAGAAACACAGCTGGTGACCGAAACACGTCAGCAACTCCTGCAGCTTGGAGAGGCTTCGCTTACCCAATGGGTTGCAAAGCTTTTCTGAAGGTGCATAAGGAAAGCTTTCCACATGCATCAGGTCACAATGCAAGTGTGTTTCTGAGAAACAGGGTTCAAATCAGTTTTTTTTTTCAGGTTTGAGATTAAGATTGTTCTGGTTGAAATCAGGTTTGTTCCAGAAAACCCAGGATCTCTGATGCTTCTGCTTTCAGGGGAGGTTGAAGCAGGATGATTTCATTACCTTTAGGTAGACCTCCAAGAGAAATATCAATGGTGCTGAGCAGAAGGGATAAATACCCTTGTTATTGCTAAGAGTAGCAGGTGACTTTTGAATTAAGTATCCAGTAGCACAAATCTTGTTGGGGGCAGTCCTGAATGGTGCATGCAGAAGGAGAAGAATGGGAGGCATTAGACCTCCTGAAGAGTCGTTGACGGTTAAAACTCCTCATCCACAGCCTGGTCTGACCCTTGCTCTAAGCGCTAAGACTTTCACCAGGACAAACAGTAACATGCACTTTCTTCTATATTTATAGAACATCGTCCACCAAGGCACAAGATAAACCTAGGGTCATCCTGATTTCCACCCCTGTGATACCCCCCTACCCAACCAAGTGAAAACGTTGCCTGAGCATTTACCATCCTCCCAGCCCATCCCTACTTCCTCTGCTCTAGCCTTACCTTATCCACTCCCTCCCAAATCTAATCTTTAAACTGTTATCAGGGTCCTAATTTCAATACAGTCACGGGGATGGAAAGTACAGGCTGAGAATACAGTCAATGTTGCAACAAGTATGTACAGTGCTAGGTGGGTACTAGACTAATCATGGGGGATCACTGCACAAATTATGTAATGTCTAACCACTGAGCTGTACACCTGAAACTAATATAAAATCATACTGAATGTCAACTGTAACGGAAAAAAATTCAAAAATAAGAAAAAATTAAAAGGTAAATATATTCAGACCATCCTTTGCTTTTCCATGCCTTCGTGATAAAACGCAAGTTTGTTTGAGTGACACGGCTTTTTATGACCTGTCTCCTCACTAATTCTTTATTTTCATCCTTCCCGTTTCCTCTCACTTGCATGTAACATTTCAGTTCTAGTGAACTTGGTCGTTTAATATCCCACGGCGCTTCATGTACTTGTGCCCAGGCGCCTCCGCTCTGCTTCTTGTCAGCCCGTATCTGCCTGCTGGAGCACCTTGTCTTGTCACCTGGAGGACTTCTCAGGTGGTCCCCACGTAAAGGTAACTGGGAGGAGCCCAGCTGCCTGAAAATGTGTGGGGACAGAGTCCCAGAGAGCAGTTTCCAGGCTCTTGGCCTCACGTGGAAAGGTGCTGGCTCAGGTAGTAGATGGCCATCAGCTGTAGCTAGTTGGCCATCAGCTGTTACCGGTTAGCCATTGGCCACTGATATAACTGCCGTGGCTAAGCTAGCAAGCGTGGATTGCAGTTAGCAAGTGGGGTCGGTTGGCAGAGAAGCAGACCGCAGGTTGCGGATCGTGTGGCTCCTGCTTCCTGTGTTTCCAACCCAGCCACCAGCGAGACTATAGTGGTGTGACTCCCCTACCTATGGCTCCATGGGTGTTCCTTTTTGGCCTCACCATATCCTGTGTTCTTGTGTGGGGAGCGGGAGCTGAGACCCTGCATGACACATGGTGCTGGGAGCAGGGTGTGGTGTTGACTGAAACTCTCAGAAAGGCAATGGAGCAGCTTATATGCATGAAAACTCAGCTTTAGGAAGCCCATGAGTTGCTGCGTCAGGAACAGGAGACGTGATCTGCTTGGGAGAAATGTGACCCTGCAGTGAATTGGTGGGTCTGTCAAGCCTCTGGATGGCATGCCACCCTGTAGGCCATGGTGGGCGTCACCTTCCTTTTGGTGGTTCGCTGCTGCCATGGGATCCTAGAGTTGTGGGCATCTGACACTGAGGCCTCCACCCAATCGGATGCTTGGCAGGGCGAGCAGGATTCCGGCCAGGTAGGAATGGTATCTGACTCCTGGGCAGGAGGACAGGTGGCCCCCACACAGTAGCTGGACCCCCAAGGAGAGGTGGGAGGACATGGGTGGTTCTCCAGCCAGTGTGGAGAGGGCCCTGCAGGTTCTAGCTGAATGGTTGCTGGAGGAGGTGAAGAATACAGCCAGCTGTGTGGGCTGGATGTTCCTTACCGCCTTGTGTCGTAATAAGGAGGACACACTTAATGAAATAGCTCAGGAACGGGACTGGAGACACCACATGAGACCCCACATGACAAAATGATATCAGATCCACTGGCTGGTCTGGCTCCTTCTGTAACCAGCCTCCTCACATACTGATGAGTTTAGGTCGCCCCATTTTAGAGATGGGAAAAAATGTATTAATGAAAGATTTTAAATAGTGGGCTGGCAATCATACACCTAATAATCAGCAAAGAAGGAATTGACCTTACTTGGTTGAACCTTCCCATCGGTATCTCTCATCATTAGGGGTGGCAGCTACCTCTGTAGACTTCTGATGTTACATTGCCTAACACCTGCCTCCTTCTTAGTTCCAAGAGGATAAGCAAAATTGCTTATGCTCATTTATATACTAGTCATGGTTGTCCATTCAGAATTTGTTATTTGACTCTGAGTCAGGGCTGGAGACAAATTTTTTTTTTAATTAAAGTTTATTGGGGTGGCAATTGTTAGTAAAGTTACATAGATTTCAGGTGTACAATTCTGTATTACATCATCTATAAATCCCATTGTGTGTTTACCATCCAGAGTCAGTTCTTCTTCCATCACCATATATTTGATCCCCTTTACCCTCATCTACCACCCTCTTCCTCCCTTACCATCTGGTAACCACTAAATTGTTGTCTGTGTCTATGAATTTTTGTTTCTCATTTGTTTGTCTTTTTCTTTTGTTGTTTTTGGTTTATATACCACATATCAGTGAAATCATATGGTTCTCTGCTTTTTCTGTCTGACTTATTTCGCTTAGCTTTATACTCTCAAGATCCATCCATATTGTCACAAATGGTCCGATTTCACCTTTTCTTACCGCCGAATAGTATTCCATTGTGTATATATGCTACAACTTCTTTATCCATTCATCTATCGAAGGACATTTTGGTTGTTTCCAATGTCTTGGCCACCGTAAACAGAACTGCAATGAACATTGGAGCACATGTGTCTTTATGGATAAATGTTTTCAGATTTTTTGGGTAGATACCTAGGAGTGGGATTGCTGGGTCATACAGTAATTCTATTTTTAATTATTTAAGGAACCTCCACAGTGCCTTCCATAACAGCTGTACCAATCTGCATTCCCACCAACAGTGTATGAGGGTTCCTTTTTCTCCACAGCCTCTCCAACACTTGTTATTATTTGTCTTATTGATGAAAGCCATTCTGACTGGGGTGAGGTGATATCTCATTGTGGTTTTTATTTGCGTTTCTCTGATAATTAGTGATGTCGAGCATTTTTTCATATGACTATTTGCCATTTGTATGTCCTCTTTGGAGAAATGTCTCCTCTGCCCATTTTTTCAATTGGGTTGTTTGCTTTTTTGGTGTTAAGTTGTATGAGTTCCTTGTATATTTTGGATATTAGCCCCTTATCTGAGGCACTGTTTGCAAAAATCTTCTCCCATTCAGTTGGTTGCCTCTTTATTTTGTCGATGGTTTCTTTTGCTGTGCAGAAGCTTTTAAGTTTCATATAGTCCCATTCGTTTATTTTAACTTTTACTTCCCTTGCCTTTGGAGTCAAATTCATAAAATGCTCTTTGAACCCAAGGTCCATAAGTTTAGTACCTATGTTTTCTTCTATGCAGTTGATTGTGTCAGGTCTTATGCTTAAGTCTTTGAACCATTTTGAATTAACTTTGGTACATGGTGACAGATTGCAGTCCAGTTTCATTCTTTTGCACATGGCTTTCCAATTCTGCCAGCACTATTTATTGAAGAGGCTGTCTTTTCTCCATTGTATGTTTTTTTTCTTTTTTGTCAAAAATTATCTGTCCATATTTATGTGGTTTTATTTCTGGGTTCTCAATTCTATTCCATTGGTCTACGTGTCTGTTTTTCTGCCAATACCATGCTGTTTTGATTATTGTTGCCCTGTAGTACAAGTTAAAGTCAGAGAGTGTGATATCTCCAGCGTTGTTCTTTTTTCTTAACATTACTTTGGCTATTTGAGGTCTTTTGTGGTTCCATACAAATCTGATGATTTTTTGTTCTATTTCTTTAAAAAAATGCTATTGGGATTTTGATGGGGATTGCATTAAATCTGTATATTGCTTTGGGTAATATGGCCATTTTAACTATGTTGATTCTTCCAATCCATGAGCATGGAATGTCTTTTCATTTCTTTGTGTCTTCTTCAATTTCTTTAAAAAATGTCATAGTTTTCAGCATACAGGTCTTTCACATCCTTAGTTAAGTTTATTCCTAGGTATTTTATTATTTTTGCTGCAATTGCAAAATTATTTTTTTATTTCTTTTTCTGAGATTTCATTGTTAGTATATAGGACTGCAACGGACTTTTGTACGTTGAGTTTGTAGCTAGCAATTTTACTGTATTAGTTGATTGTTTCTAATAGCTTTTTGGTGGAGTCTTTAGGGTTTTCTATATATAGCATCATGTGGAGACAAAATTTTCATTACAGAAGCACTGGCTGTGATTATAATATTAAAAATGCCACCCATTTAGAACCAGATTACAGATTATACTGTCACAATTACCATTCTTCCAGTTTGTACTTCAGATGTTTAAAAAACAGATTAAAACCATTTCCAATATGATACCACTTGGTGTCGCTATTAGTCTGTTGACCAACTGATGATTTTCTTTTCATATATTCCAGACAAATGACAATTTGTTTATTTTAAAGAAATACGTTCGGGCTAAGCTGGAATAGATTTAAGCAAGAAATTTAGTTGAATTCTGATAGAGAATTCAACTAAATTTCTTGCTTTTTAATTTTAATTTTCAAAACAATAGTGAGCAACTTTGGGGTTATTTCAGTAAACATATTTCTGAATAAATAATTCTTCTCTTAATTAGAAATAAAAAGCCTCAGTTATTACATCCAAGTCACCTTAGTGTACTGAACAGAAACAAAAGGACCAAAGAAACTCTTAAAATGTTGTCAAGGACAAATCAATGCAAAATGAAATGGAATGTTTAGAATTGATTTTTCACAACTAGTAATTTGATTGTTAGTACCATTCTAGTTTTTATTGTGCCAAAGAAGTTGTAAGCCTTTGGGTCCACTGAGGTGGCTTTAAAAAAAAAAAAAAAAAAATATATATATATATATATATATATATATATATATATATATATATATATATATATAGTACTTATCGTATAAAGATATTTTGTTAAGTGATTTACATGTAGAAAGTCTAATCATCTTCATCATTATGACTCTTTTAATTCTTTACTTTTGTTTAATGCTTTGCAGCTCACAAAGCGCTTATCTTAATGATTCCCATGAGACAGAGAGAAAATGTCAAAAATACTCAGGGAAACCATTAGAAACAAAGAAGAGATGGGGAAACATTTATGACTCATACTTCCTATTATTCTGGACTTATAAAGGTATATCAAAGTTTATTAGACTCATCTCGCATCTTGCTATTTGACGGCATATTTTTCCTAGTACTTGCTATGATCACCAGATTTCTGCATGGCTTAAAAAAAAACACCACATTGAAAATAAAGTCAAGGAGAAAATGAATAACTGTGTCTAGTTTTCCATTCTAAGGACTCTAACTTTCCTTCAGGATCAAACACTGGCTGGGTCAAGAATCAAGACCAGCCAAAATGCATGAGAGTCGACTACGTCGTGACCATCAAATCTTTGTGTCAGCACAGATTTCACCTTGAGGTCTAGGCCTGTATAGTGAATTGCCTATTGGAAATTGTCTTCCAGATTGTCTATAGGCATTTCAAATTCAACATATTTCGAGTAATACATTTCAACATTTTTCAACATTTTCCATCCCTGCATCTGCTGCACCCCACCCCGCCCCCAGCTGATTTCCTCCTGAGAGTCCAGTCTCACTGCATGGCACCCAGCCCATTCTCCTAGCCAGAAACCTGGAAGTCATCCTAGAATTCCCCTTTTCTCTCATCTCTCACCTCCAGTCACTCATGTCTTCCTATGTGTCCTGTGAACACTGATATCTCTCATAATCTGTCTTCATCTCTCCATACCCATGGCCAAGCACTTAGTTCAAGTTCTCGTTCTCTCTCTGTCTCACAGAAAAGGGCTACTTCCCAACTCTTGCTCCTGTTTCTCCTCTACTCTGTCCTCCAGATTGGTGCCAGAACCAGCCCCCCCACCAAATCTAATCATCACACTGCTGCTCAGAATTTCAGAGTAGCTAACCCTTAACAGTAGGATAAAATACTCTTTCACGTCGTGTAAGACAGCCCTTGGTGTCTGCCCTGCTCTAATGCTATAGAACTTTGTTAAGACTGGTGCTATGACAACACTCAACTACCTAGTAAGTCCTCAGTGAATCTCGGTGTGGTTTGATGGTTAATAGACTTGCATCTCAACCCCATCAATTGTCACATCACCATTAAAATTTTCATTTGGGGGTCTTGAGGTTTTGTTGGGTTTAAAAATCCTCATTATATGGTAATTATCTTCCTCTATCTGACTTATTTCATTTAGCATAATACCCTCTAGGTTCATCCATGTTGTCACAAATGATAAGATGTCATTCCTATTCATGGCCGAGTAACAGTCCCTTGTATATATGCACCACCTCTTCTTTATCCAGTTATCTATTGATGGGCACTTGGGTTGCTTCATATCTTGGCCGATGTAAATAGTGCTGCAGTACCAGACGACCTCACTGATATGTGGAATCTAAAGAACAAAATAAACGAACAAACAAAACAAAAACAGACTCATAGATACAGAGAACAAAATGATGGTTGCCAGAGGAGAGGGGGATTGGGGACAGGGTGAAAAAGGTGAAGGGATTAAGAAGTACAATTTGGTAGTTACAAAGGAGACACAGGGATGTAAAGTACAGTACGGGGAATATAGTCAATAATATTGTAACAACTATATATAGTACCAGGTAGAGACCAGACTAATCAGGGGACCAATCACTGTGTAAATTATATAAATGCCTAATCACTAGACTGTACACCTGAAACTAATGTAAAATAATATTGAATGGTAACTGTAACTGAAAAAAAACCCAAAGAATTTAAAAACCCTGAATGATTAATTAAATGTGTGAGTGCTTGTGAAAAGATTTGGGAGTATTAAGATTTATTAGATTATCCATGAATTTTTAGTTAGTCAGCCTAGGAGCTTTGCTATGCAGAGATGAATCCTTTGTTTGAGGCTGGGGTGTGGCCAGGGGATGCTGTAGACACCCTCGCCTGTACAAGGTGGCTCAGGGCCATAGCTGAGAGAAACTCTGCTTGTGTAATTCTGGCTGCCACAGATGGCTGGATAACCTTGGATAAGTTATTCTACTTCAGTTTCTCCCAAGCAAAGTTAAAATAGCAGCATTAACCTACCCCCTACAGGCACGTTAATAAGTACATTTTCCCCCAAAGTGCAATGTACAAATTTTCATTAGTCATAGGGCTACGATAATAGTTAATTGTCCCTAGTTCTCCTTGTTATTTACTGCTCGCTCAAGCAAAAGACGTTACTGAAGGGACTGAGAGGGGGAAGTTGCAAAAAAATGCTGATGTACCAAATACGTTGCCAAGATAATAAAAACGTAATCAAGACTGCAGTAGACCTTCTGATTTCCATCCCAACTAATCATTAGAGATTCTATTGCAAACGAATTTTCTTATCTCTTATCTTTAAGTCAGCTCCTATGCCAAGGACTTAAGGACTCAATTTATCATGTCTTTTAACAGGTAGCTTGGCTGCCAGTATGCCTTGGCTCCAGACCTCCCCAACTGATTTAAAGCAAAATTGATTGTGACTCACGATGTATGTGCTCTGGGTTTTAAATGTAAATGCCTGAATGCTGAAGTATAATAGTAGACACTGCAACACATACTGTGGATATGGAACTTTTGCTCTCCCAATCTCCTCTTTTGAATGACTAACATTGTCTTTAGAATACACCAAATGTATCATACCACAAAAGATTCTTTCTCTCTCCTTCCATCACGACATGAGAAGAAAAGACCAGATTTTCAGGAAAAAAAAAAAAAAAGAGTCTCTGGAACATCAAAAATTAAAACAGCTTACCCAGGTTTATATCTCAGTTGACCTGTCTCAATCTTTCCAATATACATATTGGTCACTTGGCAGGACAACTACACAATAAAGACAGAGAAACGAATCAATAGTTGTATTGAGCTTCTGAATAGAGGTGCATCATTAATGTTTCAACTTACAGATTTTAGATAGAATACAAAAATAATGATTTTGCAAAGGAGAAAACTGAGACTTGAAAGGGTTTGCCCAAGATGCATAGACAGTTATGCATGTCAAAGAAACCTAGGGGATCGATTCAAGAAAAACAGTCAAATTTGAAGGGGCAAGTTTTACCTTATCTGGAAAACAATATGCAATTCCATTTTGATTCTAAATAAAATGCTTGGTATTATAGTTATATGTTGAAGCATATGCGTTGACATTTTTTGTAAGTTGAATATATTGCATTATGTCTATACATTCTAAGCTAAACTGTGATTATCAGAGAACATGATTACTTTGTAGTAGTTGAGCATTTATAAAGCTAGGGTATCAGATATATCTTATTTATTAATCAGCTCTTTGTTCAGCCCATATTAGACATCTTTTACTTGTCTTTCTTCCTACTCCATGATCAATTAGTAACAAACTGTCAATTTTAACTGATATTGCTGCAATGCCTTCCCTTTCTCTCCATTCCTCTTTTTTTTTTTCTTCAGATCAGGGGTTGGCAAACATTTTTAGTCAGTGCCAAAGAATAAGTATTTTAGACTTTGGGCACTAAAGAGTCTCTGTGATTGTAGCAATGAGGAAGACATAATGTGGAAAACTTGAAAGTGGAAAGCTTGCAGACCCCTGCCTTGGAATATTTTAATACTGTATTTCATCTGGATGACTGCAACCACCCTATCTAAATCCTAAATCCGGTCTTTACTAATACTAATCTGACCGTGTCACAGCCTGTTTAACACCCTTCCCAGCTGCTGTCGCCCACTGGAAAAAATCCAGACTCTGTGGTATGTTATACAAGACCTTCAGGATTTGGTTTCCATAAACCTTTCCAGTCTCATCTCTCCTTACGTGCAGGATGATACCCATTCACTTTATCTAAACTGGACTGTGTGCAGTACTAGAATTCTGCAAAGAAGGTCTCCTCCAGGTGTTTGTGCATGCTGTTTATTCTGTCTGGGTGTTACTCTCCCATCAAAATCTTCTCTCGCTTTTCGAAGTTTTATATTCCTTTAGTTCCCATCTTTGAGGCCACTTCCTCGTAAGTCTTCCTTGACCCAAGACTGGAATAGGTGTGTCTCCCGTGTACAGCCATTTAAAACAATCAGATTCATAGTCACATTGTAGTATAAAACCACCCTTTCTCTTGGAACATAAATTATGAGGGCACAGAGCTATTTATCACGGTATGCTTGAATGTGTTATAGTACCGTGTCAGGAGGTACAATACGTGCTGGTTAAATGGGTCCATGTGTATGTCAGTACTTTCGGGAGAGGTTCAACTATGGTATAGCCAGAATAATCAGGATAATAACTAATACATGGAACTTGAAAATTTGTGAATAACTTTATTATGTTACAGCTCATGTAATTGATCTTCACACTCACCCCGTTAAGTCGATCTTTTAGATATCATCTCTTGTACAACTGAAAAACAGAAAGTGAAGACTCAATGAAACTAAAAGATTTTTCCGAGATTAGAGGATACATTAGCATCAACAGGTTGTTTAGAGTTTGTTTGGTTTGTTTCTTGAAGAGAAAGTCTTCTACTTTTAATTGTTAGGGGGTAGGAAGGAAGTTATTATGAGTCTTGAACCTGAAAACAACCTCCTGGGAACGTAATTTAATACTGTGCAAAGTGGCCCTGTCGTTATCTCTCCATGTCATCTGTGTCTAGTTTTCTACCCAAGAATGTGAACATAGGCTACTGTTTATTTAAAAAATGTGAAGTTACTACCCCCGAACTTGCCACAGTGTGGCTCCCCTCAAGGTAGGGCCCAGTGTACATGAAGTCAAATCTGAACACAGCCATTGCCTGTGCCAGTAACTGCAGAGTGAGGAAAGGACAGCTCCCAGCAGTACTTGGAGCATGGTTCTTGTGAATAATTCATCAGGATGGCCACCGGCTGGGGAATATCCTTCTTTCACTGATTACTTGCTCTTATCCACCCATTTATCTTCATTAAAGACTTTGTTTCCTCTCAAATGCTTGTCTCCAATTTTCCCATTTAAACCTTTGAGGTTTTAGATACCCTCTTTCTACCTATACCAGCGCTAACCACAAATTTCTAGTGCAATGAAACTTTAAATCCTAAAATTACTCTCACTATTGAGACATAACCAAATGTCACTATGTTCGGTCTTGACATCATTAGTATAGGGTAGAGACCAGTGGAAATTAGACCTCTGGTCAACTATTCTGACCCTTCACTAGAGACTTCTTTTATATGAAGATAATTATATCTTCCCTTGCCAAGAACAAGTTTCAAATTACATAGCTGAACTTCTCAACAAGTCAATTAAAAGTAATTTGGCAAGGACATGTTTGATTTCTCACATTCTAAAATTATTTAAAAAAAACCACACATATTCATAGTCAATGTAAATTTTGTATTATTTCTCTCTGTATTTCATTGATATTGAGGGAAAAACAATAAAATTGCTTTTTGAAGAGAAATATGCTTATGATTATTATGATTCTGGTGCCATGATCTTTTTGTCATGAACTGAATTTTGATCTTATGATTCTCTAATAATTAACATGATGTGTGAGGAAATTACCCACTGGCAATTTCTGAGCTCATTCTTTCTAATCTTTTTCTGAAGATGGATACAATATTGCCTGTATCCGATCTCCTATAAGAGTTTTGAAAAATCATTGTAAGTTAATTAAGTTTCTTGACTAATTTCCTTAATAGCCTAGGGCATTTGTCATTCAGACCTATTGCTTAATATATATCCATGTTTCCCCAAGCATATTCTCACTTATTCTTTGTAAATAGCAATTTTTACAAAGTCTTCATTAGTTCCTAATTGTTCAAATTTATCTACTTCATTACACCTGCTAAAGAACAATTTTAAAATGAGTTCATTTTCCCTGCTATTTAAGAGTTGTTATAATACCTTATATTCTTTTTTTATTACAAGATTTAAATTACTTCGGTATATTTTGCCTTTGGTTTTGGGAACAGCTAAAAAATCCTTTGTGTGTATTTAGCATAATTCATAGTAACTAAAATTAAGCATTTTGAGAAAAAAGTTTTTTTCCTTCATTAAAAGACTTATGCATTAACATTTCATCTACATCTTGTTAAATAAAATGTTAAACAGATTTAGCTACTGAAGCTTATAACTCACTCAGCTTTTGTTTTTAACACATCTCAGTACAAATCAAACCAGGATGGTTTATTCTAGCATCCACACTAGACATTTTTCTTACTGCTCACCTCAAAAAATTTGGTCCTAAGTAATGACATTTAATTCTTTAGAAGTTACTTAGGCAATTTTTTTGTCTTGATGGAAAGATTTTAGTTTTTTGTATTTAAAATTTTGTTATCTATAACTTTTGTCTCTATTTTAATACTTGCCTCCAAATGCAAATATTAAAAACCAAGTATTTTGAATTTAATATATAACTCCAAAATTGTGTTTTTACTTTTCTCTCTTCTTATGAATTTGTACATCATAAGGGGCAGCGTCTGAATACATCAGTCTGACTTTCACATCTGAAGTCACAGTCTCCAGGAAACCCTATTAAGTCCGGGTGTACTCAATGAGGTTTATAAAGTGCTAAAAATGATGTCAAACATCAAAAGTTTAAAAACAGAACACAACACACACAATGATAAAACAATAAGGAATCCTTTTCCTATGTCAATGTCTACCTCTCATCAACTATGAAAAAGGAGTTTGGGGCCACTCTCCATCCTGCGACTCTTCCCACTTCCTATTTCACGGGTAGGCTGATGGCTCCGCATTACTGGACAAGAGTCCTCCCCTTTTGGGGTCTCAGATTCATAGCCTTTTGGCTGCAAGTCAAATGTAGGTCTCAGCTGGTGCTTTTCCCACAAGACCCAGGGGCCCTCCATTTCTGTTGTCCCTAACGATTTCCAGTAAAGCCTGTGGTTTTTGCCTAGCCCGCCTCCTTCCTCCCTTCCCATGGAGCCCCCTCCCATCCCCTCCCTCCGTTGTTTCTCTAGTTCTTACTCCCACAGCCCCTCTGGCAGGCGCCTGGTCCAACCTTTCCATCTGGAGGAGCAGATTCCACTTCCCTCACAGTTTCTCTCAGAATTGACAGTTTCACTAAAAACAAACAAAAGCCCCAAATGAAAAAAACAAAAAACAAAACAAATAAAACACTTACTCTCTTCCTTCTTTGCCTTCTCTACCATTCATTCACTTAACAGCTGCTCAGGACTTGTGACTTATAAATGCTCCCTTCCCATTTTTCCTGCCACCACCATCACCTCTGACACACCCCTCAAATCCCTACTTTAGGTTGACACAGTCCCAAGGACGCTTTTAGTCACCGAGTCCTGAGGGCACATGGGACTTCAGAGTGGGGTCATCCATATTGAGGGTGTGTTTCTGTCCCCCCAAATGTCACTTGTTGGTCTGCTCTTGTCATTCTGGTACTTCTGTGGAGCAGATGAAGCTACTGAGTGGAAAGGGATGGTCAGTTCTCCTCACAGATTTCCTTGTGAACTCTCAGTTCTCCTTCCTTAATTTATTGTGTCTGTCCAGCCCCACAGTGTTTTCATTCTCCTGATGCTTTTCAGCGGGCTGCAGTTCCTGAGATCAGGTGGTCTACGGAGCTCTGACGCTGCTGATGGCTGACTACTGCCTGGCATTCAGATCCACATTCTCGAATCACTTCCAAATTGTGGAACGTGAAATCCTGGATGGAACTTTACAATCATTTATGTCATATCAGAGGCATTTGGTCTGGCAGCTCAGAGCCCCTTGGTGTGGAGGAGGTGGCTCTCCCTGCCCTCGTTCTGGGGCATGTAGGTTTCATTCTTCCCATCAAGGTTGACTGTCAGTGTGGCTTGGCCCTTTGTGTCTCAGTGCTTCTCATACAGAATCAGATATTCGTGGTGAAGCCCAGCCACCCGACAGTGGGGAAGGACTGTGTGGTCTGCGATAGCGTGAATTCCTATTTGATGGTGAATAGCATCCCTGGGGTGGCAGACAGGGATCGCTTTCTGATTACTGTTAATATCTTAGAGTAGTTGGCAGATGTGTTATTTCCATAGATACCACAGAGCGGAAAGTAGGTTAGACACTCTCATGCACACACTGGATGCTAATGCTGTTCTAAAACAGGGAGGAACTATTTGTGATGAAGCATAAAGTCGAACAAGATGCAGAGGCTGATACAGTGGAGAGCAGTGTATAATAGAGGAGAAAGCTGACTCTTCATAGAAAATACATCCTGCCCTGGGTGGTATAGGAAACACCTAAATTAGTTCTAAAACACATTGTTTTGGAAAAAATATACATAAGTTCGACTGGTATAAGGATACATGGTGGCTTACTGGGAGCTACTGAAAAGGGGTGACTTTGACTGTACAGCACCTCTGAGATTTCCTCCACCCACACGCTTACCCTTCCTGTGGCTGAAGAATTCTAACTTGTCCAATAATCAGTGAGAGGAACCAGAAGGACCTCTTGAACCCAATAAAGTCTCTCCAGCTCCATATTCTCAGGGAAGGTTTATCTCTCCACACAATATGTGGCTGGCTCATGGCCAGATCCGATAGAATCCAGTCACCCTGGTACTTTGGCCATGACTGAAAGAGTGGATGTGTGTGTGTGAAAGCCAAGGCTATCGAGATTCTAGAACGTTTGGCATTGGAAGCTCACGCCTATGCGGTGACAACATTTGAGCATGACAATGAGAAGGAAAGACCATCCTCTCCCTCTGGCCAACTGTTTTAGGCCAGAAGTTGTAGGGAGTCCTTCAGTGACTGTAGCACTGAGACTATCAGGAGAAGTGTCAGTGGTGGCTAAGTGAGGGGCACGTGATCCTGTGGCGCTGAGCATCCTCTTTATTTTCTCTCCTTGGAGGGACACAGTCAAACTGACCCTTTGGATTTAAAGGAACACAGGGAATGTGCTCATTTCTAGGATAGAAAAAAGGACATTGTTACAAGAGTACATCATTAAAATAATTTTGTTCCTGATATTTTTCTTCGTGTGTGGTGCTTGCAAAAAATTACGTTATGAAATAAACCATGAGGTTTTACTTTCAATATTTTGTGCTAGCTAATTCACATATCTTCATCTGTCTTATCCAAATCTTTACTAACATAGATTATCAAGTGAAATCATATCAGTTAGTTCTCCTTTACTCACTGACAACAGAATTTGGCAATAATGCAGAAACTGGCAAAAAGGAACATTTATACCTTCAATCATCGCGTGATCTAGGCGCTCAATTGATTTCATCAGAGTTCAGTTCTTTTCCATTTTGGGGTTCTGCCTTCTGTTGTGTAGCCTTCATTCTCTGATTTCACGTGGTGGTCCCTGACATTTCTAGGCTCATATATTTCCAGATTGAAGTCCACAGATGTGAGAACATAATTCTGTTACCAGGAAAATGACATTGATAACCTCGGCTCTTGTCTTCTTAAAGGAAAGACTTCAATCAAGAGAGAAATTTGTGTGGCATGAACAGCAGGAGTTTATTAGTAAAAGACAGTACACTCCTCCCAGACATGGAGCGGGCTGACCCAAGAGAGGGCAGCAGCCTCGCCTTACATTGCATGAAGGCTTTTATTTCTGTGGGCAGAATCGCCTCCCCCTCTCCCTTCTCTTATCTCTCTTTCTCCCCATGCAGTGCCTAGTCCTCTGACACTGAGCAATGCATTTCTTTGATTTAGGGGCATGAGTAAACATATCTCTTTGATTTAGAGGTATTGGTAAACACAGGCCCTTGATTTCAGGGGATGAATAAACACATCCCTTAAGGGTGTGTGAAAACCTGGAATCCTGTTGGGCTAGTGAGGTATTGATGGTCCTGACAAACAGGTTGTGTCCCCCCTTCTCTGACTTCTAACAACATATCTCTTTGATTGATTCAGAGGAAAGTGTAAACCTGGAGTCCTGCTGGGCAGCTGCCAGGGGTCTTGGCCCGAGTAGGAGCAAGATTCCTCCTTCTCCTGCTTATTTCTGTCTATCTACCTACCCTATCAATTCCTTTCCGATAGTCTTAGAAAAAGCCTTATGTAGTCTATGGACAGTGACTGGATCACACACTCTGATCTACATTCCTCAATACTGATGAGTGTGAACGCTCTGTTCTGATGGGTCAGACATGAGTCCCAGGCCCACCATAGCACTGAAAATGGAATCAAAATGGAGGACATGTGATTTTCCACAGAAAAATCAGAGTGTTATTGAGATGATTGCCGCCCATCACTCTGCTGTGTAGACTGGGCAAGTAGGACAGCGGTATCAAGAAAAGTGGGAGCTATTAGGAAACAGGACTGAATCTTTCCAGGCCTTCCCGGATAATCTTATGCCTTCCTCACTCAGAAGAATTAGATAGGAGCCTACTTTTTCCACTATGTATCACTGCAGCACAAAGTAGAGAGGGGGAAGAACAAAGAAATATAACTTTACAGATGTATAAAAATAGAAACACCAAACACAAATAAACAAAACTAAGTGTAACAGGGGGGAGAAAGAAAGTGAAGTTAAAATCCAGCCCTGGAGGGTAGTCACTCTGGCCGTGATGGTGCCAGCCCTGCTTGCACTGCCCCAGGCTGGCAACGAGAGATCCTTTGAAAAGTTCTCTCCACACTTGCACATCTGTCTGCCCCAGGGCCCCATGTCCTGGGGAAGCAGCTTTGACAGGTTTTCTCACCCTCCTCACTAGCAGAAGCATGGCTGCAATGCATGAAGCCCAGGCTTGTTGCCTCAGGAGGAGCCCGTCACTGTGGCTGTGAGCCCCTGTGAGGCGTCTTGGTGGTAGTGTTGTATCTGGCTGTTCATTAGGAATTGAGATGTATTTATGAGCAGGCATCTTTCACGTACAGGTGAGTGGTGGGAGCAGATGGACACCACAGAAATGAAGATTTATTTTTCATGTGACTGTCTTCAGTGGTTAAGTATGAAGGGAACCCCAGAGAAAGAATGCGTGGGGAGAACGAGGCTATGTTTCTCTCTCTCCCGCACCCCTCCCACAGGCTGGAGGACACACTGAGTGTCAGGGGCTGCCCGGCCTGCTGATTTCTGTCCTCACCTGTGTGAGGAAACGGCAAGGCTGGGAAGTCTGGGTACTGTAGGGAAGTGCACAGACCTAGGGAACAACCTAAGCTGACTTGTTCTGTCCCCTCAGGGTCTGTGTCAGTATATATATGCATATATGATTTGACTAAGTGCTGAAGTGCCTTCCAGCTCTGAAATCTTATGAGTCCTTGAGCTGGATCTTGTCATCTCTTCATCATTGTCACCACTGCCATGTCCTGGGCATTGTACCCAACATTTACACATGTGGTTTTATCCTCACTCAGCCATCCCAGGTCTTTGTGACAATCATTGCTTCACAGATTAGGATATTCTATCTCAGAGAAGTTACATGACTTGCTCTAGATTACTTAGCTATGAAAAGACAGAGCCAGGAAGTAGAGCCAAGATCCCTATAATTCCAAAATCCATGGTGCCTACCTAGAGGAAGGCAATTCCTCTGCCAATGATGGATTTATTTTTTAATCTGTGCATTAATTTATGACAAGCCTCCAATCAAATTTATCTAAAATTAAATTCAGAGGATTATATTATTGAACTAGGGACAATTGCCTCCTTTAACAATACTTATTAGCTTATCTGTAAAAAGAGAATAATGATACTTTTCATAACATAATTAGATAACTTAAATTAGATGAAGCAAGAAGTGTGTGGAACTAGTTAATACAGTATTGGCACTAAACAATTTACAGTTCTTTTCTCCCCTTGTGATCCAACAAGGGTAACATCCTATGAAAGAAGCCATCACTTTGGTATTGCTGCACTGAGCAACTTCAATTGGGTTTCTAATAATCTTTTATTAGGATTTGTGAATGAAAAGACTTAAAACTAGTAACAAGTTCAGTCTGAAATCAAATATGGCCTAGACATGGCTCTCCAATCAATGGCAAAGAACCTTCTGAGAGATTATATTTATTCACTGAAAGCCCTAAGGGCACGGCTAGAACGTGTGGGAGGAAGCCAGAGATGTCAGTTCAATAAAAGAAACAACTTTCCAACAATATAAGCTGTTCAAAGACTGAACCAACAGCCTCAGAAGACAGTGAGCCTTTTATCATCCTAAATCTTCAGGTGGTACAGGCTGATTCTGGAGACTTTTAATAACCCTCTTGATGCTACAACTCTTTGCTTCAGAGATCTTACGAATCTGCTAAGATCAAACGGAAGTTATAGAGGAGCCAAATACCTTCAGATGCATTTTTTAGTTATTTTCTCATTCATTTAGTTGTGTGTGTGTGCGTGTGCACGTGTGTTTGTGTGTACATGCCAGCGCGTGGCCTAAGCACCAGAAATCAGAGATTAGTAAGATGTATTCCTTCCCTATGATGAGTTAATAGTCTAACGAGGGAGAGACACATGCAAATAGGAAATGCAATGCAATTTGGCGGATGTGATATTAGGTAACAGGTATAACGAGATGCACAAGTGGAGGGAATCAGGGCTTTCTCTTTTGGGTTTAATAGCTATTTTCTTTAATAGTTGGGCCTAATCTTTGGTTTTGAACATTCTAATTCAGTCCCTAGCTTTTTCTGAACGAGCAGTGGCTATCTGCTCTGCAGATTGCAATCAAAGGGAAAAAAGACACTCCTTACCATCACCCAAATGGAAATGGCCATCCTCCTGGTACATCTACATGAAGATGCAATTTGTGATTTGGCAGGATAGGGGGCGGTTGGAGTGATGACAAAGGATGAGCTGAGCCTGGGATAGGAGATCGATGCAGAGGAGAGAACCAAACAATGGTAAACAGCAGTAGCTTACTGGTCTATGTATGCCCTTGGGTTGATTAGTTTCCATGGATAGACTCAAAGTATGTATCTACTGTGAAATGACATAGCTTTCAGAATGTAAAGCACAATTCTTTAATCGCTACTCTCAATGCAACACATTAAAAAAATCTAGAATAAACTACTATCACATAACCTGAGAATGTTGCATGAATATTAGAGATATAGTTCCTTTCCACAGCACACCTCTCCTCTCCTCTAGGAACTCTGTATCTCTTTCCCCCTTAGACTTACAGAGGTTTAGTGACTTGTCAAAATTACTCAATCTTTAGAAATTAGAACCTAGAGGTCCTTTTTTTTTTTTCAGTTAGTTTGTTTTTTAGATCACATTCAGATAGATTGACCTTATTCTATTTGTTTAATATAAGAAGGACCCACTTCCACATGTACTGAGAGAAAAATGGTCTAATGTAGCTTCCCCTGGAGTCACCAATCATTATTAGATGGGGTGGTGGAGCTTTGGACTTCACACTAATTTTCATATTCTGCAAAGCATGGGACATAGACTAGATTAATAACTTGAGCATGAAAGAAATATGACAATTGGGGCTGCATTTTACAAAAGGCGTGCCAAAACAAAACTAAACCATTGATTTTGTAGTTACCAGATTTTACCAGCAAGCACAACTTTGTGTTAAAATGTTTCAAAGATGAATGGGAGAGAAAAATGACAAACACATTTCACTAACAATAATCTATCTGTGGATAGGTAAATAGATATGTATTAACTACTTTTAAATGATTACGGAATATTTTTTTGTTTTATTTTATTTTTTAAATTAAATTTATTGGGATGACATTAGTTAATAAAATTATATGGGTTTCAAGTGTACAATTCTATAACACATCATCTGTATATTGCATTGTGTGTTCACCACCCAAAGTCAAATCTCTGGAAGATGCTTTCAATGAGCCACACTGGGCATAAACCAATATCCACTCTTCCAATCTTTCTTTGTAGTGATTAGTTAAGAGACAGTAAAAGTACTTTTAAATTAATGAGTGACTAGAGGGAAAATAAAGAGTAAATTCCAGTAATTTTGATAGGTCATCTGTTCCAGTTTCATGTGTGAAGTTGAAAGGTCTATTCAATTTTCAAAATGACTTTAAAAATCTTTCTAGCCTTATCATTGCAGAAGTTAATGAGCACAAAATTTAGAAAAGACAAGCAAAAAGAGTAAAATAAAAATCACCACCAGAGGCCACCATTGCAAACATTTTGTCCCATGGTTTAAACCACGGTCTCAGCTGCAGGTGGGATCTGAACTCTAGCTGTAGGGTGAGATGAATCCCCTGATAATGGCTATTATTTTTTGACTTATGTTTAAAGCACTCAAAGGCTGTCAAGATTCACTCAATACATCTTTGAAATTAGGAAGCTCTGAGCACTGTGCATTGTGTAGAGTAATGGATGCAAATATCAGGTCATGTGATATGAAATGGACAACATTTTGAATAAAAGCACAAGGTGTGTCCTTTTCACAGAACTGGTGTTACCCCCACATACAAAGGTTTCCTTTTTGAGAGTCCTATAGGTTATATTTCAATGAGGAATATGTCAGAAGGTCACCATACTGACAAAGGGTATTCTCTTTATGTGTTCCAAAATAAAGAAAAAAAATCTATATCTTTAAAGTAATAGCTATGTGCTTCATAAGTATTTCTGTTAGTCACATTCCCCTAATTGTTATATATTCTTTTTGGTGAAGTAGAGTCAGTTGACTCTGGACTTTCTAACTCTTGCTCATTACTATAATGATGCCCTGTGGGCTAGAAGGATCATGAAACCTTTAAAAGTCACTCTTTAAAAAAAGATGGGTTTTGAAACTGTCGATCTCAAAACTTTTTCAGGCATTACATTGTACGTTGTGGTGGTTTCGTTGAACTGGGCAAGGCCTTTTGACATTGTGTGGTTGATTTTACTCAGAAACTCCATGGTCAAAAGTGGGCATTTGCAATGTGGTTAAAAAAGGGGATTTTGCAGAATGTGTGATAATTTTGTGTGTGTCTATTGACACTTGTCTATGAAATTGTCTTCATAATCACCCTCAGCAGAGACAGCAAGCGCCAACCTCACAATGGCCACCCAGCATGGTGGCAAATGCCATGAGGACCACAGGGGGTGCTGCTCTGCTGTATCTAATGACCCAGACAGCATTATAGCCACTTTATTAAATCTTTGTGACACAAAGCAATGTTACCACACTTAGGGCTTATTATAATCTTTTTCTGAATTAAATCTACAACCATGCCACTTAGTTTTTACCAATAAGTCTTTAATGTTTTATAATCTGGAAGAGTTTAAGAATGGAACACTGGAACGTTAATCTTAGCCTGTGCATAGTAGATGATATTTTCAAGTTGATGCTCAAGAGCTTTAAAAACTGGTCATGAGTGTTGAGTATATTAACCTAGGCTTATTTTCAAAAGCCTAAGCTTTAATTTCTTCTTGAAATTCTTTTAAATAGCAAGAAAATTTTAGTCGAATCTAAACATAAATATAATAGTGTCTAGAATCTAGACATTAGATTCTAAATATAGTCTTGAATCTAAACTAAAAATATAATAGTGTCTGTAGAATTGTAAAAATCAGTAGTTAAAAAGTTGAATAAACATAAATAAATAAAACTAAAAAAACAAGAAAAATAATTATTCTTTCTCCTCCAAAGAAGTGGAAGGCCACTGAGAAAGTCAATCAATAAACATTTAATGAAACCTCCTTGAAAAGATCACTTTAGAAGTTGTTGGAAGAATAACAATTAGTAACATAGAGTCATTGTCAACCAACAAAATAATCATTTAAAGTAATCATACATCTATACATGGTAAATATAAATTATTCATTCGTGGACCACTTATTGAGTACCTAATGGATACCGTGCATTGAGAAGTACACTGGAGAAACAATAACAACAATAATGATCATTTGAATAATGATAGCAGCTATAGCTTATTGAGAGATTTTTGTGTGCCAGGCACTTAAAGTTTTCTCCATCTTGTTTTATCCCCATTTTTAAATTAAAGAGCAGAAAATTAGACAAATTAAGTCTCTAACACAAATGTTCAGATCTATTTGCAGAGCAGGCAACTGAATTCTGGCTCAAAAGATGTTTCAATAATATCATACTACTTCTCATACAAAGACATACAAGACAATCTGTTTTCCTTCAAAGATCACAAGTCATAAAGGAGATGCCGATATACGAATGGTTACAAAACAATGTAAGAATTGCTAGGATGCAGAGGTCTCTATAATATAATATGCATTAGGGAGAAGGGACTGTCTCAGGTGACACATTCACAGAAGAAATGACGATGCCCGTTTTGAACTATAGCATGAGTAGGAATGCAGTCAAAGTACAGGGAGGCATGCGATTAAAAATAATAGAAAGAGCAAAGTGTTATTGCATGAAGCGACGTGCACATGGTTCAGTGGGCCTTTGCACAGAGTGAATTTATGTAATTGGCAGGAAACTATGCTAGAAGTAAAAGCAGGTGAAGAGCGTGAGGAAGATAGGGCTATGCTTTGGTAATGAGTTTGCATTTTCTTCTGTACACAGCGGGGAGAAATTAAAGCTGAGTATTGACACAATTAAGTTTGTCTTGTCAAATGATTACCTTAGAAGCTGTGTGGAGGATGGATAGGAACATGGAGAACAGTTGCAATGACCTAGATAAGAAATGACAAGAGCCTTAACTAAGACAGTTGCACTCAATAGAAAAGGGACAGGTTGAAGGGACGGTCAGTAAGTTAAATCAAAAGAGACCCACTGAAAGGATGTGCATAAAAGCATGTGTCCTGTGTTTCTGGCTTGCGTGACTGAGTAGAGGATGAGGCTACTACATTTGGCAACACTGGAAATAAAGGAAGCTTTAGAGGTGGCTGGGTATGGTGAGTTCAATTTTAAACATGCTGGGTTTTAGGTGCTATGTTACCACCTAGGTTGATAAGTCCCGTAATGATCAGAAATCCACAGATGCCTGCAAAAGAGAAAAAGATTTGTAGCATTATAAGCCAGATAGGTAGTAACTTGGTCTCCAGCTTCGGGGTGAGTGAATGGCAGGAAGAATAGATGTCACTTTTAAAGGGGAAGTAAAGAATGGTAAACTAATGGAATAAAATGAGAAGAATCCAACGTAAAGGGGAAGGACACTCAGTACAAAAGACTACTTATTCAGCCATTTTTACATGCCTCCACTCTGAGAAGTGGGTATGTGAAGATGAAGAAGACATGATTTCTGTCTTCAAGGAGCTTCAAGCACAGTGGGGGCAGGGAGAAGTGATTTCAAAGAGAAGGAGGTCCACTGTGTCTAATGCCACAGAAAGGTAAAGTGGGAAATAGACTGAAAGTTACATTTGGTTTGGCGGTTAAGTGCTTGGTCCCTGCTGCAGTGTGATGGTGAGGGCAGCAGGCAGGGAAGTAAATGTAGAGTGATTCTATTAGTTTATACCACGTCATCACGGAATTTAGTTATGAAAGAAAGGCAAATGGTGGGGCTTTAAATACAGAATGTGGGGAATAATTAACAGTGACTATTTTTACGATGGGAAGAAATTTAGCAAGCTTGGATTTCAGGGAAAATAAGAATAAAGAAGATGATGAAGAAGCAGGGTAGACAGGAAATATTGATGGAGCAAATCTTGGAAAGGAGTGAGATTTAAGTCATAAACCTGGGGCAGAGCAAGAAGTGACTCTGTCTAAGGCAGAGGACTTGAGCAGTTATGCTGGGTCCATGGTGTAGACATTTTTTTCTCAGTTAGGTCGGGGCAGGTTGATCTGTAGGGAGTTATGAAGGCTTATAGGAGCTCTGAGGATTTGAAATAACCATTGGGGAGAAGGGGACAAGGACCTGATCAAAGAGAGGAAAGGCTTACCGAGGAGTTTTGAGAACCCAGCTGAGCCTGAGATAACTAACTTGAAGTGACATCACTCTGTTCTACTGTGAGGCTTTCCTTCCAACATTACTTAAGGAATTCTGCGAAAGAGTGAATATGCAAATTGTTAGACAACCACTATGGCCTGTAGGCAAGGTGTGTGTTTGGCAGTTCAGGGTTCAGGGGGCGCTGAAGAAACTGGCAAGAAAAATGTTGATATGATAGACTGTGTTCTAGGCTGGATATGGAAGCACTTTTGGGAGAATTTTCCTTGATCAGGTATTGCTGCACATCTTCCCAGCAAAGGTTGTTGACAGCTTGCTTAAGGATATTTGCATATTAGACAGCTTTGGGGAATCTATAGACAGTGATTCCCTCCAGAGCCATGGAGGGCTTTCTCTCGGGGATGTCTTCTTCTTGTCACTAGAGGTGTTCTTGGGAAGAAAAGTAATGTTGCTCCATGGAGGGAGACAGAGGCAGGTTTGCCTCTAGTCCTTATGTAAGATCAGGGTCTCCTTTTCTTGGATTTCCTCACCTGTGACACCAAGCTGTCATGTGTACAGTATCCACCTGGGCCTGCCTCTGCATTGCCCCATGGGACCTGGGGGACAATGGGAGCCAAAGCAAACACGAAACCCAGGCCTTCTGTGCCTTCTGTGCCATGAGTAACGAACTGTCTAAATTCATGTGCACTCAGTGTAACCTTCCTGGTCGCATTCATGGATGGACAATGGACTACCCTACCTGCCATGGAGACAGCTGCTGCTTAAGGATTGCCCGTTGGCTTGATAAAGCGAAGTCAGGCGAGGAGAGGCCCACTACTGAGTGGGTTTGAGAAAGGAAAGGAGACCTTGGTGGGTGTGATGAGAGAGTGTGAGCGCATGGGAGAAAACAAGTGCCAAGGGGGTATTAAACATACAGTGGTAATACATGGGAAGGATTTGTGGAGGAGGTGAGATTTAGACTCAGTCGTAAACGATTGAAATGATTTATAGATGGGCCAAGATTAAAAATGGTGCTGCTACTTCAGTGTGGGTGAGTGATGAGTAATGCGGAAGTAGAACGTGGAACGGTCCAGGGCGTTAATCGTGGGGTCAAAGCGTTAAGTTAAACTTCAGGGTTTACTTATTTGAAGAATGAAGACCATAGTTTACTGCTCATCCTATACCCTCACCTTTCTCAGCAAAGAAGAGTGGAGAGTGGGTAATTGCACTTTATTTCAGCATCTTCTCCAATGTTGAATTGTCTCCTATGGGATCTCTGCCCAAATGGGACCTTTTACTGCAATGGGTGAGGTTGTGTAGTCCTGGGCTTTGCTTTTCACCTTTATGTGCTGCCCACTGGGCTCAGGCTTTACGCTTTGGAAGGATAACCCTCATCTGATCTAATCACATAGATTTATCGCAGCCTCGTTCTCGGTTACAATAAAGTTACTGTATGCCCCCTGACCCCCCAAAAAAGGGAAGTGAGAGACTTATGGCACTACTTTTATGAAGTTTCAGGTTGTAGTAAATGTGTTTTTTGAGATGCACTAAATTCTTCAGTTTTGGGCATCCTAACTCTTAAAAAAGGAAATTAAGGGATTTACTAGAAAGACTGATTTATAAGGTAGAATGCTGCATCCGAGTTGGGCCTCATTAAGAAAAATAAACCTTGAGTTAAAGTACTGTTTAGGAATTGGGATCTTTATAGGGACAGAGAAATAGCTCTCGGGGACAAGTTCACAAAGCAGCCTTGAAGTCAAAAGACTTTGAATGATTTAAAGAATTGCTTTACTAGGAGAAAATGGGTTCCGTGCTATTTTTTGGTTCAGCATTTACTCCATAGAACTTTTTCATTGCCTTTGTTTATTTATTTAGCAAGGATGTTGTCTTTCCTTTAAAATTTTGGTATTGTTTTCTACTTTTCCTAATTAGAGAAATCCACTAGGTGGTTTGGGAATTTTATTGCTTATTGATTTCTTATTGTTTATATGAATGTTAAATATAACATTTTAATTTTAACTAGGAAGCAAATTTTCCTGAAAGGTGCTGTTTAAAAAAAAAAAAAAAGTTCATTTTCAGTTTATCACATTTACTGTAGTATAATTCTTCCCTTCATTTTATTTATCTTCTGAAAATGTCATTAGTGGAGAAAACTAAAACGACAAATGAAGGTATCTGGGGAAGCAAGCTGCCCTTGCTTTGCCTCTAGATAAATTATACAACAAGGTTCCTCTCCTTATTAGACAATGTCTTGGGAGATAACCAGTCACTTTCTAAATACAAGCACATTTGAATTTTAAAATGTTAACTTTATAAAAGGTGATGCATTTTCAATCTCTGGGCTAAGTGTTAAGTGTAGTAGGCCAGTCTGGGTGTGGAAAATACCATAATACAGGTCAGGAGACTTCCGTAATAATAACTACAAATGCAAACATATGTACATGCATACATACATATGTCAAAATTTGCATGACACTTAAAATAGTTTTATTTGATCATTAATTGTTGAGTCATTGTTTGAATTTATTTCCTTCAGTGTGCCTCCATTAGTTTTTTACTATAATGACTCCATTAATAGTAATATCTGGGGGGGAGTTCATATGAGTTTTTCCATACTTAGGTGAGATGGAGAAGATGTGATATTGCTAAGTCTTTTAACCTCTGATTATCCCCAAAGGATATCTACTTTTTGTGGCATCTAATGAAATAAACACACATTTAAAAAAGTTCAGTGACTAACATATAAATATAATAAGTATATTTGAGTGTTTAACTTAAACACAAGTTATAAACAAGGCCCTTAACTTTTCAATTCAAAAACTTTTCTCCAGGGGCGACCAGATGGCTCAGTTGGTTAGAGCATGGTGCTCTTAACAACAAGGTTGCCGGTTTGATGCCCACATGGGCCACTGTGAGCTGCGCCCTCCACAACTGGATTGAAACAACTACTTGACTTGGAGCTGATGGGTCCTGGAAAAACACACTTAAAAAAAAATAAAAGTAAAACAACAACAACAAACTTTTCTCCGGCTTCTTTTGTAACTTTAATGAAGATATTAAAATATTTAATACACTTTCAAAACTACTTTTTAAATGTCATTTCTGGAAGTATTTACACTTTATAAATCATAGTCTTCATTTAGCCTGACATTGCTGGCTCAGGAACATGGAATACTGTATTAGTTTCTGTAAGAATGAATTGACTTCAGTATGAAATAAGGCTTTCTCAGTATCAGCCCTGCAGAAATATATTGGTTACAGCTAAAACGTATGGCTATGCTCACCCTAAAACATACAGACATTATAAAACTGTATATTGGTTTCCGTAACAATGTATTCTTTCCAATGGATTCATGTGGCTTTCAGCAAGAATGTATTGATTTCATTAAAATGTGCTCCTTGAGATAAACAAAAATTCAGTTAAAATGCATTGGTTTCTGTTAAAGTTCATTGACTGAAGTGAGGAACATTGCACTGTTGTTGGGTAGCCTCAGGGTTTGGTAAGTATTGAATAGAGAAGTATACATAAGTAATAATAAAGGCTGTGGAAAACAAAGATATTATAAACTGTATAAAGATGTAAATATTCAACACACATTATTAGATTGAATTTTCTCACAGGCACTAAGAGTTGGCTCAGGTTACTTTTCACAAAGTCACTTCAACCTCAGTGTATTTTGAATTCACAGGAACTCAAGTAACTTAATGCACAGAAGGAACTTGTTTGTTTGTTTTGCCTCTGTTTAAATTACTCCCCAGGAGGACAGTAAGTCCATAGAATGCCCTTCAAGTCATGTAATGTCTAAAATTCCCACTTCAAAAACAGGCTCGTTCTTCAACAAGTTAATGCATTTTTTTTTTTTTTCTTACAGGACCTAAAATATTTGCACAGAACAGGCCACATACTGGGAAAACCAAGTTGCTTTTGCTTAATCCCACGTTGCATCTTCATATTTGTTGTGGAAAAGGAAGAAAGAGAAGGAAGAGAGAGAAAGGGTAAGTACAGTTAACCATATTTCTTTGTATTTTGATTTCTAAGCAAGCAAAAGAGACCCTAAGATTCCTTGGGGAAAATTCCATTTAAACACTGTTAATTATAAAATAATGTAGCTTTCATATGAGTAGAATGTAAGTAGATGCATTTCATTTGGGGAAAAATTTTCTCTTTATTATCATTAATATAATCTGAGCCATACAAGACTAGAGAGGAACAATTAAAAACAAGCAAAAGTAAAAATTAATTTAAAATACAGTATCCTATCATTCATGAAAAATCATTGTTTATATTTGATACCTGTTTTTAATAGAATTTTTATGCTTCATAGCCATCAATATATTTATATCTCTTTTAAAACAAATTGCAAAAAAAAAACCAAAAAAAAACAAATTGGAAATTATATTATATGGACTTTGTTCTAAACATATTTTTAACATAGATAAGAAACTACATAAAATATAAGCCTAACTTCAATAAATGCCAATTAGCAAGCACAGATCTCAATGTCAATGACCAACTTCCCCAGGATGCATCCTCTAATACTTTCATATGAACCTATTCTATAAAAGTCCTCTTGCCTTTTTTCCAATGTTGAGTTCAATCTCTCCACTGTTGCAATAGTCTTGAATAAAATCTTATTTGGATGTTTAACTGCATCCAGTGCAATTTTTCTTGGACATACCTATGCATGCACCATTTAGATCAGGAATTATAATGTTGACAGTGTCTTGAGCCCTGCATGTGCTTTCCTATCCAAATCTCCTCCTTTCTATCAACATTAGCCATTATATTGACTTTCATGCTAAACACTACCTTGCTTTCTGTACACCTTGTCTTTATATTTTTACTACCTAAGCATGCATTCCTAAGCATTGCTTAAATTTTATCTCCCTTTGAAATGTATTTAAACAGAAAGCAGACATTTTAGACTGGCTTCTCTTGTCTACTATCATGTTTGTGAGATCACTCTAGTGTTGAATATAGCTGTTATGTGTTCATTTTAATTACTGTGAAGTATTCCAGTAATGAATATTTATTTATCCACACCACTGATAGACATTTGGGCTCTTTCTTCTTTGGGCCATTGCAAATAGTGTTGCTATGAACCCACTTGTACATAAATCCTGCAGCATGTGTTCACTCTTTGTTTGTGATACCTATGTAGGAGTGGAATTGAAAAGGTTTTAGTATTTTCAATGCAAAAGAAGTATATAAATAACTGATTCTTTACTTCCTTCTTTCCTTCCTCCCCCACTTCCTTCCTACTTTCTTTCCTTCGTTCCTTCCCACCCTCCCCAATTTTATTATAATCATTTAGGTATGTAGTTCCTTCTTTGTCATTCTTGCGATCCATTGAGCTTATTGAGTGTAGTGGTCATTCACTAGTTTTGAAAAATTTTGGCTATTTTCCTTTCAAATGTTTTTTTCTGAAATTCTCTCTTTTCCTTTGTGATTCTAATTAAATTAATCTTAGAACCTTTTATTGTATTGCCATGATCTCTTCATGCTCTCTCTATTTTTTCCCTCAAAATCTTGTTTCTTTGAGCTTTATTCAAGATTTTCCCCCCCAGTGTTTATTCCATTTACTAACTTATTTTCTTTAGTTATTTCTAAGATGCGCAATTTCAAACATATCCACTGAATTCTTTATATCATTTATTTTTCAATTTTAGAATTTCTATTTTGTTCTTTTCCAAATCAGCTTTGTCCTTTTAAAAGCTATGTTCCAGTTCTCTGCCAAAGTTGTTAAATTTGTCTTTTTTTATCTTCTTCAACATAGTAAGCACAGTTATATAAAGCTAGTGCTTAATTATCTGGGATCCTTGTTTATTTGGTACTTTCTGTTTCCCCTTCATATCGTCAAGTTTTCTGATTAGCCAGCTTGTCTTTGATTATAAGCTACACATTTTATTTGCAAATTTGTTTGCAGAAATAATTTGAGGCCGAAGATAAGAGATATACTTCTTGACTGAGAGATTTCATTTCCTCTCCTCTTGGCTTTCCACATGGTTTCTCCTCATGGAATATAATGGGCTTCTTTCCTGCAAGGGAGTAATATTTCCACAGTTCAAGAAACCTAAGGAGAGGGAGTTGGAACCACACCAAAGGTGTATCATTTTTTATGATCTAGCTTCAAAAGTTTTATCACTTAGGTTATATGGCATTGGGATAGATTTAAAGGGAGTAAATAGTCCCAAGCTATCACTGGAAGGCATACAAAAAGAACATATGGAGTTAGATCAATGTACTTATGTTGCCATATTTGACTGGGTAAATATTATAATCACTTCAAAATACATTACCAGGATCTGTTTAAAAAGTCTTTTTAGAGTTTGTTAATTTATGGCCTTAGGGTTGATTACTCCCTTTCTTATTGAATCTTATTAGGTATCACAGCTCCTTTCTGAGGCTCAAACATTCCTACCTTCTCTACTGACCACAAAGCAGTTATTAAGGGGGAAATTATTCAGTTTTTATTTATTTATTAAGATAATTGTATTTTTAATTTATTAAGGAACTTGGGATGTTTGCTTCCAGTTTCTATCTGAACATAGCCCTCTCTCTCTCTCTCTCTCTCTCTCTCTCTCTCTATATATATATATATATATATATATATATATATATATATATATATATGGCTAAAATTAAAAAGTCTGACTATACCAAGTGTTGACAAGGAAATAGAAAAATTAATACTCTCATTTATTGCTGGTTGGAATGTAACATGATGCAATTGCTTTGAAAAAAACAATTTAGCCATTTCTTAGGAATTATACATGCACCTAACATTATCCATCTATGCTATTCTACTCTTAGGATTTACCCAAGATAAATAAAAGCATATGGTCATACAAAAATGTGTATATGCTTGGTTACTGCTTCTTTATTTGTAATAGCCAAAAACTACAAACATCTCAGATGTCCTTGAACCAGTGAATTAAAACATTTGTGATACATTTGTACAATGGACGACTCAGAAGTAAAAAGAACAAATTATTAATGTATGCTACAACATACTTGAAACTCAAAATAATTTTGCTTAGTGAAAGAAGCTGGGTCAAAATAAAAAAGATTTATTTACACACAATTCTAGAAATACAAACTAGTCTATAGTGATAGTATCTGAGGATGGGAAAAGGGGCAAAAGGGAAATTTACAAAGGGATATGAGGATATTTGGGGGAGTTATTATGTTTATTATCTTAATGGTAATGACCCTTTCATGATGTATACATGTCCAAATTTATGAAAGTGAATAATATACATATGTGTAATTTATTGTTTGTCAATTATTCTCCAACGAAGCTGTATTTTTTAAAAAGAAAGTCATAATAAATCTATATTGAAATATAAATCTCAACTTAGCAGTAACTTCTGCAATGTACCTGTAGGCTAGGAGATAAGGTGGAAGAAATCATTGCCTTTTCACTTTTTAAAAATATAAACTTATACCAGATGTAGTGAGTCCATAGGTGTTATGTGAAGATTTTCTTTTCTTTTTTTTTTAAATTTATTTTTAAAATTTATTGGGGTGACAATTGTTAGTAAAATTACATAGATTTCAGGTGTACAATTCCGTATTACATCATCTGTGAAGATTTTCTTTAACATTATGTTGATGTACTTCACCCTTTGCCCACTGTTACTGAACTTCCTTTTCCATAAGTAGTTGGTTCCGTTTCGGTATTTTTCAGTGACCTGTGGTCATCACTATAGTTTCTGGAAATTACTTTATTTAAGAAACCAACTTATGGTACTAAGTCATAATTCTCTTGTCTTAATACAGAACACTTAATTGCATTTTGTTTCTGTAGGAGGGACTTGAAAATCTAGTAAGAGAGAAAAGTTGGCAGATACTATAAGATGGCAGTCATGAAATAACAAAATTTGATTAGTAATCAATAGAATGAGGCATTTATGGGCGCTACCAAGGGGCAAAATTGTGCCTTAGCTAATACTTTTGGAGGTGAATACTTTTTTCCTTTAGGCCTTTAACATTTAATTAGGAATGAATTTATTTTTCATCAACTGGTTTTGCTGTTCATGCCCAAAATTTATTATTTATTTCTGATTTTATTTAATACTAGCCTGCAAAAATGAGGCATGAAAAAACCCCAAACTTTCTGTGTCCTAAATGTACATTTTGGATAATTCCAAAGAAATTCAGGTTAATAGAGAGGTAGAAAGTTATGTGCCTAGTATACTGTACTCTGTGATTATAAATGTCAAGAGATCAGAGAATTTGCTCCTGGTCATTGCAGAGCTGAAAAGCTTTCTGTTGTCGTGGAAATATTCTGATTTCTGAGTCAAAGGAGAAGCACTTCTGTTTTGCTCAGATTATGACAGTAATCTACCTGAAATGGATCCCTCTCTTCACCCACTCTGCATGTGAACACTTTGTGAGCTGTGTGGTTTGTGGTGGAGTTCAGCACCTCATTTATGCCTGTGTGAGAGGGACGTTCTATTGGTCAGGTGACGAGTCAGCAGAGATTCCATCTGCTCTTCAATGCACAATAATAGCAGAAATGTTCTTTGTAAGTCCCTCCACCTCCACGTCCTCAAAGGCCTGCTGTCTTTGTGCACAGAACCTCCAGCAGAAGAGTGCTTCTAGCAAAGAGTGATAGTCCGAAAGGGCAGTTGGAACCTAATGGGAGTTCAAGCTGTGTTTTTGATAACCACCTACACTTGGTGTTGTTTATACAGTGAACTATTGACTGGGATGAATGTTTCCGTGGAAGGCCATTCTTGTTGTAAAATTTCATCACAATTCAAACCCTTCTGAGGTTGACCCACTTGCATTTCACTGCTTGGTCCTGGTCTCTTATTTGACAGTTAATTACAGGAAGCCTGAACTGTTGAACCGCGTGCCTTGCAGACCAGTTCAAATTCTCCATCAAAATAAATTTAGCTTCACTTCATCTGAATTAAAAGGTTGAAGCTTTCATCAAGAGACTGGACTCTGCCCTCTGCTTTGAAAAATGAATCACACTTGGAGACATTATTTTTCCCAATACCCCGTTGCTGAAATAGTGAAAGAGAAACAGAAAACACTCAAGTGAAAAGAAAATCGTGCACTAATGGTTGGATGTGCTGTTCCAAAGTTCTGATTTCAAGAAAAATGCACAGATTAATGGACTGACGGGAAATGGACTCACTTTGAGACTGGTCAGGTATTTGCATCTGTAATTTGTACCTGGTGCTGCTGATGGCCAGGCCTAGATAAGAAGCAGTGGAGACAATAAGCAGATACTGCTGTCATTTTCAGGTGCTCAATTCTCCCTGGTATCCTAATCACTGACTCTTTGCATGAAGAATTCCTTTTGAAGGTAATGAAAGTGCTGTATCCAGAGGATGCTAATGAAAGAGAGTTGAGAAATCTGTTTCCAGGATGTCTTGTTATAAGGTCTTGTCTTTCAAGGGAAAGAGAACATTTATTATTGAGGACCAACTATAAGCCTGCCTTTCGGCTTACTGTTTTCCATTTGAGACCTGATTTCCTCCAGTCCTTTTCTCAGGGTGAGTGTATAAACAAGGTCACCTTAAGCTGAAACTGGACAGCCTTTTAGGTCTCACGTACCTTCAGGAAGTCAGGCCCATTTTCAAGGTTTCTTCCTCTCTATTATCCATGAGAATTCCTAGGGGCCGTCTCCCAAGCTCTCATGAGTGTGCTGGCAGTACTGTATATTACATACAATATATTAAGGCTCATCGAAAGGTACAATTTTGGTCTTTTCCCACCATACCACTCGCCATAGACCAAATAGTTATGTCCTCCTCAAGTTCCTATGTTGAAACCTAACCGCCAGTGTGATGGTATTAGAAGATGGAGCCCTTGGTGGGGATTCGTGCCATTATGAAAAAGATCCCAGGGAGCTGTCTTGCCCCTTCTGCCTTGTGAGGGCACAGCAAGGGGGCTGCCATCTAAAAACCAGGAAATAGGTTCTCACCGAATCTGCTAGCACCTTGATCTTGACTTCCCAACCTCTAGAACTGTGAGAAATACATTTCTGTTGTTTATAAGCCATATAGTCTATGGTATTGTTTTATAGTAGTGCTAGTAGACAAAGACATTCTACAAATGTTAAAAAGAAGGGAAGGGAAGGGAAGGGAGGGAGAGAGAGAGAGAGAGAAGGGAGGAAACATGTCTCATTACATAATCAGGCAATGCATATTTGGTATACCTTTTAAAATTTGTATTCTAATATTTTATACATTTTTATACTTCATCTAGAAAGAACTTTCATTACCAAGCTTGATCAAACACCCGGTCCTCCATCACTATGGTAGTCAGAATCACTGAAGTCAGACCCTGAACTGTAATTTGGCAGAAAAGTGTGTTTATTTTTTTCTTTCTCTGATCATTTTGTTAGATTTCATTATGTAGCTGTGAGAATTTGTCATTCTCATAGGATCTATACTTTCAGATGTTCTGCTCCCAGAGGATTTTGCCAAGATATTCACAGAAGAAAACAGAACTCTAAAGGTTTGAAAACTCATTGACAAATGCTTTTCCCTATGGTGTAAGGCCTAAATCTCAGTAATAACAATAATCGTTTAAGGGATAAAGTAATCTTCCCCTGTAAAACCAATATCTCTCATTTTTAATGGGCGTGACTGTCCTTTGTCCTTGATTGATGTCATTCCTTTGCATGTTGGTGAACCCCTATGGCAATTCATCTTTCATAAGAGTGACTGAAAATAACTACAATGAAAAATAGCTTTAAACATTAGTGAAAAATAGACAGACACCTCAAAAATTAATCAGGAAATATGACTTGTTTGAGAAACAAATACTTTAAGTAAAATATTTTTATTATTTCTGAATAAAGTAGTGTATCCCCAGAAGACTTAGTTGAAACAAATTATTTATCATGACCAAAATCCATTCCATTGAATTCAGCATATATTGACACTAGGTTAGCGGCTTCAAGAAATAAAGAAGTAAAGCAGGTAGCATCAGTGACCTTAAATTACAAAATTTCCGTCATACTTCTCTTATTGAAAATGATGTATTGCAATGCATACATTTGTATAGGAAGTGAATGTACATAAACATAAAATAGAACAAGGTCAAAATTCTATAAAAATATTTCTGGTTAAGGATAATTTCTTATTTACGTATGTATGTGAGAAAATTCCATAGTCTCCTACAGCAATACCACAGAAAGGAAATATTCATTCAAAAGGGCCATCTAGCTTAGGGATTTAAAATAAGATTAGGAATTAATTTGGGTACAAGTGTTTAAGGTCTTGCTTTCTGTTTCCTTGCCTTTGTAGATTGGATTGATATGAGTATGGAGATATTACTGTTTTTGCTAAACTATAATTCTTATATTTAAGGAGCAATTTGAGAACGACATAATTCAAAATTAAAAATTAAAAATTAAAGCATTGCAAAAATACTCCCCATCTTATTTCTCACCCATACCTCCAACCACATGACCTGAATTTGGAAAATAGGGACCACTCAATCCCCTGTTTTCCATTCAAATTTTCTGTTCCTATTTTTTCCAGTGAAGGTGAGTTCACGGCACAGTATTATCATCTGCCCCGTAGGAGCCCCTCCATTCATTCAATTATTTACTTGTATGGAATAATTTATTCATCCCATTTTATTCTCCTTTGCCAACATAAGGAACTATTCTCATGTCTTTTTGTTTGTATGTGCTTTTGAAAAAGGTCTATTGTTCTTTTTGTGTGTGTGTTCATGCATTTTCAAATCAGGTTTTTAAAAAAAACGATTGTTACTCAGCATTATATTTATAAGATCGACCCATGTGCAGCTACTCTGTACCTTGCAGTACTCTGTGAAGGGCATTCCACTTTCATCCACTCCTCTCACCTCCAACTCCACACTTCCTCAAGTAATGCTGCAATCCATATCCTTCTACATGGCCTCCGAGGGGTCTGTGGGAGAAATTCACTGGCATATAAACCCAGGAGTGGGACTGCTGGATCACACTGCCGGCTTATCCAACATTTCACTGACTGTACCAGATGCTCTCCACAGGGGCTGTCGCCGTGTACAATTCCACCAACAGAGCTCAAGGGTCCCTATCTTGCCACAATCCCATCAATTATCTAGCTTTCCAGTTTTTTGCTAATCTAACATGTGTAAAATGATATCTCTTTGTTTTAATTTGCACATCTTTGATTTCTAATAAAAGTGTGAGCATCTCTGCATATATTCATATACTTGTTAACTGTTGGGTTTCCTAGTCACATACTCTTAACCCATTTTTCTGTTGTGATTGTTGTCGCCTTGTCAGTTAATAGGGGTTGCATGGTATTTTATAAATATTGTTTCCTTGTTTGTTTAAGACTTGAAAGTATGCTGTCCCATTTTTTTCATGCTAGATCTATCCATGGTACACACCTTTGAATAGAAATCTTTAATTTTGATACAAACTTATCATGTATATATTATATGCCTTATAATTTTTATTTTTGAAAATTTAAGGAGTCTTTTTATATGTGTGTGTGTATATATATTGTATTTATAACATATATACTCATATAGCCTATATTTCTATTAACTTTGAAGCTTTTTGTCTCTCACATTGATCTTTAATCCATTTTGTGTGTATTATAAGGCAAGGATTCAGTTTTTCCCCGTTTAAAATAGGCTTGTTTTTCAAGTATGTTCTTTTAAATAACTCACACCTTCCCCAATGATTTGTGGGAAACTTTATCAGATATTGCATACTTGATACAGTATATATAAATGAGTATATTTCTGAGCTCTGTAGCCTGTTCTATTGGCCTATTTGTCTGTTCTTGCATGCATCCCATACGGTTTTTATTATTATGGCTTTATAGTAAGTCAGTACAGGGTAATGTATAACTCCTCTTCTTCATTCTTCTTTTTCGAAGCTGATTCTTTTTAATGGACTTTGTAGATTGTAGACTAAGTATACAAATTCCTTAAAAACTCCACTGCAACTTCAATTGAAACCTGTATTAAATAGCTTCCTATTGCTGCCATAAGAAATTACCGTACACTTAGTGGCTTAAAACTACACACATTTATTATTTTACAGTTCTGTAGGTCAGAAGTCCAACATGGTCTCATTGGCTGGTCAAGGTGTCAGCAGGGCTGCATTCTCTCCGGGAGGCTTCAGGGGAGACACTGTTTCCTTGCCCTTTGCAGCTTTTAGAGGACACCTGCTTTCCTAGCTCCTTTCCTTCATCCATCTTCAGAGGCAGCACCGTCGCGTCTCTCTGACCCTGCTTCCATCGTCACCTTTCCCTCTGACCACAACTGGGAAAGATCCTCCAACTTTAAGGATTCTTGTGATTACATCAACCCTACATATTTGACCTACATAACCCAGAGGAATTTCCCCATCTCAAGGCTGATAACCTTAATCGTTTGTGCAAATCCCCTTTGCCTTGTGAGGTGACATAGTCACAGACTCTGGGGACTAGCATGCAGATATCTTTGGGGAGCCATTATATTACCTACCACAGAATTGCATTGCATTTACAAATAAATTTGGGGAGAAGTTCAGGAGGCCTACCTCTGTTTTTATAGACAAAGTTACTGTGTCCTGTGTTAGAGTTTAACATTTTTCTGCATAGAAGTATTGTGTATTCTTGGTTAATTCCTAGATTCTCTATAATTTTTGTTACTCTTGTCGATGGTATCTGATTTTTAATCTCATTCTCTAAATGGTTATTGCTAGTGTACGAAAATGCTATTATTCTTATAATTGATTCAAAATCTGGCAAGCGCGTCAAAATCTCTTAATTCTAATAGTTTTTCTATTGATTCTCTCAAACTTTTCTATCTTCTTCATTTCTCTAAACCAGAAGGCAGTCAACTATGGCCTCCCTGCCAAATCCAGCCTGCCACCTGTTTTTGCAAATAAAGTTTTATTGGAACGCAGCCAGAGTTACATGTTTACATGTCTATAGCTGCTTTTACTCTGCAATGGCAGAGTTAGTAGCTGTGAAAGAGACTGCAAGGGGCCCACAAAGCCTAAAATACTTACTATTTGGCCTTTTATGGAAAAAATTTGCCAAGCCCTGCCTAAGCCTCTTGTTCCTTCTCCACATACCTTATAAATGGGAGGAATTAGTATACTTAATGGAGTGTTAAAAAGTTGCCAAAGGCCCAAAATATTTACTTTTGTCTAAAATCCATTCATTTTTATAGTACTTTCTGAAATCATACAAACTCGGGTTCCTAAGGGTTCATGTGGCATTTTTTTTTTTTTTTAATTGGGACTCTTTCTTTCTAGGCTGTAAAAGGTAATTTGGAAGCACAGGGCAGGGATTACAATGCTGAGAGACTTTGAGTAGTTCATTGGTGAGGTGACACCAGTGGCCCTCAGATATTGGGGGAACCCACAGGTGGGATCCCGTTGCAATGGAAAATGGATCCCTCCCAATTTAACTGCTTTGCTATGTTGTGTAGGGTTGCCCTGCCCTCTGATTTGAAGCAACTGAATTTGTATCATGGAGATGCCCTGTGTAAAAAAAAGATAAAAGGTTCATCTCCTCGATAAAGGACATTGAGGAGAAAGGTATGAAGGGAGGTGCTGCTCAGAACTTGAAGCTTGTCTCACTGCACTGCTGGCCATGGCACCCACGGATATCAGAAACACATGTTTAATAAAGAACTCTGTTAGTTGTTAAAGAAAAACCCAGAAAACTTAGGAGAAAGGACCTATGGGACAGGCACTTAGAAAAAAATTGTACATTCACTTTAGCGTGGCGTTTAAGGTCCTCTATCATTTGTGCATACGTTAGTCATTCCCAAAAGTGGCTGCACAACAGAATCACGCAGGGTACTTTCAAACGTACAGATGCTTTGAGGCCCGATTCTAAATCGACTGAATCAGAATCTCTAGAGGTGTAATCCTAGAGCCTCTGCTTTTAAAAAGCTTGCCAATAGAGTCTCATGTGTCTAACCCAGCACTGTTCTAAAATACCTCTTCGACCTTGCTATCTTGCTACCCATGACTACACCTCACATACATTTTCTTTAGGAAAACTGATTTATTTGTCCTTCCCTTACCAGGCTTTCTTTTTTTCCCCTATCGCCGTGCATCCTCTTATAATTTCTTAGCTATGCTCATCTACTCAAATATTCCCAACCTTTCAAGCCCAGCTGATTTATCACATAGTATCTTCCAAGAGTGTGGAGGTAGAAGTGACCTCTCTCACTTCTTGAAGCTCCACTGACAATTTGTGCTGCTATTATTATGCAGTTATGCAAACTTTTAGTCTCTGCTCCTTGAAGGCAGGACAGGTCCATGAATAAAACAACTTTGTATCTGTCACATTTCCCAGCAGTGACTTGATGCCAGGTAGATATCCAAAAGATGTTTGCTCAGTGAATAATAAGGAGACTACAATAAAGAGGAAAAGGGCTCAAAGATATCAGAAGCCAAAATCTTTGCCTCTTTTCTCTGACTTTTTTGTTTTAATGGATAATTTATTAGAAAAGATGTCGACGTAAGTTCACTAATAAATTTCCACTCATTAAGTCTCTTTCTCTGTCAAGAGCTACTTGTAATGTACTAGATTTTACTTAATGAATGAGAAATATGGACTCTGGTGGCAAGTAGCTAGCTAAAGGCGCTGACCCTGAATATCTGTGCTAGCCTGAGACCATGTGCCCTGCCAACAGCATTCCTTATAAAAATGCCTCAGCCACGTGTGTCCGCAGACTCATCATCAAAGGTATACAAAGCCTGGGGACCCGGAAGTTTCTGTATCAGAAAAGTGGTGTTCATTGCAGAAATTTTTATAAAAATAACTGGTATGCTCAAAAAAGAAGCATAAGATTAAAAATATCTAAGCAAACACTTTATGTTGCTGGGTCTGGAATACCTACAAACTTTGGGTCCTTGTTTTTTATTTTGTGCTGGTGATGGCAAGGGGAGGCTTTGGCCAGTAAAGAGACACAATACTAATACACAAAAGTTGTAAGCATTGCTCATCCACAAATGGTTGAATCGGAATGCCAGTTATGTGCTCCCTGGGTGGGGCACAATCTTAGCTGTTGACTTTTTTCTCTCTTTAGAAGTGTGAGGAATTTGGGACAACAGCGAAGTTAAAAGGAACAGTCCCCACAAGGCTGCTATCACTTCTGACACCAACGGCCATTTTGAGGGATTCCCAAAACCACTCTCAGGTTTACTCATTCACTAGAAGGAGTCACAGAACTCACTAGAACTGTGACACATGGTTATGGTTTGTTACATCAAAAGGATGCAGATTAAAATCAGCTCAGGGAAGAGATGCAGAGGACAGAGCACTGAAGGGGTACAAATGGGGAGCTCGGTCATCTCTTCCCATGGAGTCCTGGGTGGTGTTCCATCCTCCCAGCCATGCTGTGTGACAACACACAGAGAGTACTTCCAACCACGGAAGTTCCTCTGAGCCTATTGTGTCCAGAGTTTTGTTTGGCATCAATCATGATTCACCTGTGTGGCTGAAGTTTAGTCTTCAGCCATCCTGGAGATCTAGCTAATACCTTCAGTTCCTTTGGAGGTTAGAGCTGATGTGGCATGGGCCAAACCCCCATTATATATCACATTGTTAGACTGTCTGGTGGACAAAGCCCCTAGGAAAACAAAGACACTCTCATCAGGCAGGCTATTCCTGGGGCTGGGAGGTCACCTCCCAGAAGCTGAGGACAAAAGCCAGGCCTCTTTATGGGTAAGGTTAATTCCTCACTAGACACTAAGCGTCAGGTTGCTCTTCCTTATTTGACCTATTGTTCCTCCTCCGTCTCATCTTTTCTTGATAGAATTTGATTCCTTTGAAATAGGTCTATTTTCTAAGTAACATTTGGCAGGAGTTAGGAAACAATAGGCAGAGTCTGGAAGGAAGAGAAAGGGTATTAACACATAAGCTGAGTCCAATATGCTTCTGGCACATGTATGTTATTTAATCTTTACAGTCATTAAAGGAAGACAGTAATTTCTTTATTTATAGGCTTAAAGAACAAAGCCGCAAAGTGATCCCAAAGACAGTCAAGGAGCCAGAATTTGAAGCTAGATCTGGCTGACCCCCAAGGGTGTGCTCCATTCATTAAGAAAGACAGAACCCGGGCGTTTGTTTCTCTCCCTCACCATGAGTGGATATTTCTGTGTAAGTAGCAGCAGCTCCCAGTCAGGAGAAGTGATCAGGGGTGGGCCCAGCCTAAAGGTCCACAGAAGCCAGTGGGTCTGTAGGGGCGGAGCCTGAGATGAACACAGTGAATTCCATTTTCCTGTTCAACCCCCAAACCCAGTTTAGATGAAGAACTGGTGTTGTGAGAGCCCAGTGGAACGATCCTTTGTCTATGATTTTGTGCTTATAATTTCCATTTACTGGTGAAAAGTTAAAAAAATAATACTAAAACTTACTAAATTCCCATATATCTTTATCATTTGTTACAAAATAGTTTAAAGCAGCTATGCTTATTTCCAATTTTATGAGCAAATTGAGACTCAAAGGATTGGAGAGCTGGTGAGTGGTAGGGCTGGGACTGAAATCCAGGTCAGCCTGACTCCCATGCCAGCCTGTGCCCTAGTCTGCTACCCCGTCTGTGTTACTCCAGCACCCACAGACATGGTTACTTCGTGACATAGAGGTTATGCAGTTCACCAGAAGTAACTTTCCCACTTCTTTTAATTATTTCTATGAAGAGGCACCAAAACTTTTCCAGTGTCTATTCCTAGTATCTTGTAGAAATAAGCCCTGCCCTTGGTGCCAAGTTTTGAAGTGAATGAAGGCCCCAACCATTGTGTTTCAGGTTCAACCAGGAACTAACCTTTTCTACAGGAATAGACTTGGTTAAATGTGTGGGAGGAAAGAATGAAGGCAGGGCTGATCTATTTTTAGACTCCATTCTACTGCTTTGCCTTGGAAGGGGGCAGTACTTCAGCAATCCTCATGAATTTGTAATTAAATTTGGGATTTAATGCCTCCTTAGAATACGGTTTTAAGTCTGGGGGAAATTAAGAGGCAACATTATTTTGAAATTCATAAGAGCTATACATAAAGCAATCAATCCTACCAAGTTTTAGGGCTCAGAGCCCAGAGAAGGGTCTAATGCATTAATCTGAAAGCTGGATACCTGTGAGTCAGCCAGCCCATATCACTGTCATCCCATAAATCACCTGTAACCCCTAGAGGAGGTGAAAGCAGCCAAATGCTATATTTAGTAGGTCCTAGACTTGTAATTAAATGACAAAAAGAGAAGCAAGAGACAAGGTGACTAGCTAGAAGTATGACTCAGCAGGACACACTCTCTACTTTGGGAATGTCACACCATTGTTATTTTGGGAGGAAAAATTGATTTGAATTAATATAAGGTCCCTGACATTGGTTTCCTTAAGGATCGAGACATATTTATTTTAGGGAATGAGCATAAGATCAATGGTATAATAAATGTTGCCAGCAAACAAAATTTAAAGGGAAGATCTTTAAATCAACCCAAAGAGAATATTCCAAAAAGATATATTTTCTCTTGTATGAATTTGAAAATAATATATACCAAACGATTTAATTAATCTTGAGAGACATTTTATTGAAGCTACCATGTTGATCCTTTTAAGAGACTCTCAAGTGGGTGGGAACTTTATTTTACAGATGTCTCAAATTTTTATAGGTAATAACTTAAATTAATATTTTAGATTTAATTCCACTACATGACACGTAATTTCAATCAGTGTAGTGCATATCATTTTTTATCATATTAATGTACAAATATATTGCTTTCATTTACTTTGGTAAGTACTAATTTGAGTCATTTAAATTATTCTGTATGGTACAAATATGAAAGAAACCTTATGTGGGGACAGAGTCAGGAGAGCAGTTTCCAGGCTCTTGACCTCACGTGGAAAGGTGCTGGCTCGGGTAGTAGATGGCCATCTGCTGTGACTAGTTGGCCGTCAGCTGTAACCAGTGAGCCATTAGCCACTAATATAACTTCCGTGGCTACTCTAGGGGGTGGATTGGTTGGTTGGCAGAGAAGAGGATGGCGGATTGCAGATCGTGTGGCTCCTGCTTCCTGTATTTCTAACCCAACTGCCAGCAAGACGATAGTGGTATGACTCTCCTATCTATGGCTCCGTGGGTGTTCCCTTTTGGCCTCACCATATCCTGTGTTCTTGTGTGGGGAGCGGGAGCTGAGACCCCACATGACACCTTAACAAGTCTTTTCATATTAGTAATATCTTTATAACAAATGACACTTTTGGGAATCAAATGTGGAAAATGATAGTTTAGATTTGGAATGAGCCTTGTAGGGAAAATTTGTGCTTCAATGGAAAACCAAGTAAGTTTCAAGCTCACATTTCTGGGTTATCTGAATCTGAGTCTGGAGGGCTGGGGCTGTGAGCTTTAAGCACTTTTACAACTGGGAAACTTGTAGATAACTGATAGCAACGCAAAATAATTCTTGTCTATAGACATGTAAAACAGTTCTGTCTGCTGGTTCACTTGACTTCCCTTCCTGTATGGAAAAAAGTCAGTTTCCTCTCTTTGTAAATTCATTTCAACTACCCTTTACTACATAGAAATTTGTGCTGATTTGACTTCTCTTTTCAACTGGTTGTAACATCATACAATTTCCCTTATTAATAATGAGTTAAATAAAATCTTTAACACATATTCATTTTATATTTATATGAGAGCCATGATTTTACCCTATTTTTGAAAATTATCCTTTTCAAATGTCACACTCAAATATGACACTAAATGTCATCTCTATAAGAAGCCAGAGCGATATCTTTCTGTCTTTGCTGTATATTAAATCATATTCATTGTTGCTTCTATTTTGATATCCTCTGGTATTGCTGTTGTTTAATTTGTCATTTTACTACTTAAATGTTCACGGGTGTATATTTAGTTTTCCCACCCTCGTTGTAAACTCTTTGCTGGTTAATGCTTTTCTATATCCTCTGCAGTGCTTAACGTAGTATGTTACACAGAGTATGTGATCAGCTTGATAACTACTCGTTGAATGAATAATAACCTAGGGTTTCATGTTTCATTTACTCTCTGTACTTTCTCTGTGGTCCTAGGCAAGTGTTACAAGATTTGTAGCATCATATCACAAAGGTCCTTGGGAGTCCTATGCTCCAAGGATGAGAAAGACAACTGGGCATTTCCTAATGGCTATTTATTTTTTTATGCTATTTTCATATGAGAGAAGTAGTTAGTGAGAAAACAAATCTATCCTGTATTATGAATAGATTACAGTCTTTTCAGATGCCTGTTTTGTGGTTTTAAATTACCTAGAGGAATTGCAGCTCTGAAGTGTCCTTCATCCAAGGTTTGAGTGTATGGCTGACTCCATCTCACGGATGAGTGTGGAGAAAAAGCACTGTCCTGAGAAGTGAACCAATGGTATCCTCCTTCTAGGAACCTAATGGAACGATCATTTGCATGCATTTAGTTCTTACTAGAATAATATGCATTTTCATATTTGGACTTCAAAGCCGCTCACTCTATTAAAGACAAATGTACTATTTCTCCATTTTATAGCTGAGTAAACTCCAGCTTTATCAAGTTAAGTGACTCCATATTTGACCCTAGACCTCTGACACCCTAACTCATTCTCGTTCCATTAACCCAAGCTACTTTCCACAACACGGGGAGGTCTTATCTTTCAGAGAGTCTCTTCATGACATAGCCTTTCTAGTTTGCTATGGATCCATCCACACCATATCCTCAATTGCACTCAAAAGTGTTTCTTAGAAAATTATAAAGACACAAAGATAACTGTTAGACCAAAAATATGTTGGTTTTTTGTTGGTAAAACTTGGATGTTAAATTCCTCTTCATTTTGTTTTTCTCAGAATCAGGTCTTTGATCAATATTGATTTAAGAAAGCTTCCTAATCATCTTACACACAATAGTACCTCCCCCATCTCCATCACCTTTACTTTGTCTTTTTGTCAGAGCATTTAACCTCTAGTACTCCCCACAGCCTGCCTTCATGTTATATATCTATGTGTTCATTACTTTTGACTCTTTAATGCAAATGTGCTATAGGGAAGGCTCTGCTTTTTCCATGGCTGCACTAGTGTCTGGCTAACAGTAGGAGTTCAGTTCATTGAATGAATGAATGAATGAATGAATGAATGAATTCTCATTAACCTACTCAATGAATTCAATAAGATCCCAATTGAAAACCCAGGGATTGAAGAAAATCTTGATCAAATGATTAAAAATTCACACATGCTAAAATTTAGAATATGCGTATTTTTTGAAATAGAAATTCTGCTTGCAGACAACAAGTCTGAAAATAATTGAATGAATGTTATCCATACAAGGATGATCATTATAGAATTATTCATAAAGTAAAACATATATAATAGTTTTAAGTCAATTACTGGAACTAGATTATATAATTTATGGTTCATCAAATTAAAAGATAATTTCCTTGACAGAGACATTACAATAATAAATGAAATATATTGTCAAATAGAATATATAGTATAAGATTATTTAAAATATATGGTTATATGTGTATATATATATAAATATAAATAAATAAATAAATATATATATATGTATATATTTATATATATATAAAACATGTCTAAGAATGTATGTGAAGATATTAACAATAATGATTTCTTATTGGTAAGAATAGGGTGATCTTCATTTATTTTAAATCATTTCCTTTCCCTCTATAACAATTAATTATTTTTAAAATAAAAAAATATCGGGGATGCTCAGTTGGTTAGAGTGTGAACTCTCAACAACAAGGTTGCTGGTTTAACTCCCACAAAGGATTGGGGGCTGTGCCCCCTGCAACGAAAGATTGAGAACCGCGACTGGACTTGGAGCTGAGCTGCGCCCTCCACAACTAGATTGAAGGACAATAATTTGGAGCTGATGGGCCCTGGAGAAGCACATTGTTACCCAATATTCCCCAGTAAAATTAAAAAATAAAACAAAATAATATTTTATTTTGAAAAAGAAAAATACTTTATTTGTATGGAGAAATATATTGGTCTCAAGATACAAACGTGTGTGTGTGTGTGTGTGTGTGTGTGTGTGTGTGTGTGTGTGTGTGTGTAAGTATCGAAGATGGGAACAAAGAAGTTTATCCCAAAACATCAGTCTGGAAAAGTGGAGCAGATTTGGTTTACCTGAAAAGTTGAGAGTTGTTTTATTTTTCCTGGACCAAATAGCTATTTATTATGAACCTCAAGTTAGCTATCAAATTGCCTCATGACAAGACACCTGACTCAGAGGTAGATCTACTCTGCTAATTGAATGTATGTATCACAGAATAGTAATGCAGCAAAATGAAATCACACAAATAATCTTTTGATAGACCTCGGTAAATATAGGTAATAGCAAACCTATATTAACATCCTAATGCAGGAATTAAACTATACAAGTATCAAGGCAAACTGGAGAAGATTGAAGGGAATATAACAACAGGACTTGAATCCTCAGCATCAAGTTGCAATGTTCAAGTTCTTTTTTTTTTTTAAGGGGAACAGGACTTTAGGGAGCAGTGTGTACTCCCAGGACTTTTTCCAAATAAAGTTGTTGTCCTTTCAATCTTAGTTGTGGAGGGTGCAGCTTAGCTCCAGGTCCAGTTGCCATTGTTAGTTGCAGGGGGCGCAGCCCATCATCCCCTGTCGGAGTCGAACCGGCAACCTTGTGGTTGAGAGGAAGTGCTCCAACCAACTGAGCTGCTGCTGAGCTCCTGGATGGCTCAGTTGGTTGGAGCCATGTCAAGTTCTTAAGAGCTCTTAAGAGATAGCTATTTGTATAAAGCAATGGTCTCACAGAAAAATAAATTCTCAAAAGATAACATTAATAGTCCCTTGGATTTGTTTGCTACCAATAAAAATAGTTATTGTGAAACTCAGGTGCCTTTTGTTCAGCATACTTGTTTGAATTTCATTCTTGGATATTTTTCAACATGAGTCATATACAGGTTAGATTAAAAGAGTTTGAAATAGTCAAGTATTTGGGAAGTTAAATTTTGAGAAGCACAAGCTGTGAAAAATATTATGTGAGATTGTGTGGTCAATTTAAGAGAAACATCTGTGGCTACAGGTAGCATCTTTCTACACAATGAGAAAGGTACCTTCTCTGGGAGGCTGTGACCCCGTAGGATGCATGGTTTGACAAGCCTATTCTTTGGGAAAACTGGAAAAAAGAAAAAGAAAAAGCCAGTGTGGCCATGATTAAGGCTGTGAGTAAAGGAGACCGCCTTTATTTTTCGGTCCTGAGATTTTGGAAGGGTTATGTCTCTATGTTTAGTAGCATAGCAGAAAATTGATTCCACAAAGCTTAACAAGGAACCCATGTCCCTGGCCTGCTTACAGTGTGAATTCTATATTCTCCCCTTGGGCCTCCCCTGCTTTTCCAGTTTTGTTCCCTCTTTCATCTTCACATGGACTATATTTTCTTGTTTCTTTACAGCTCTATTCTGTTTTATTAGTTTCTCAGCACAGTTCTAGAACTTTCAATTGCCTTCCTATATGCTGATCAGTTTACATTTATTTTCCACTTTTGCTTTAGTTAACCTCATCTGTTTATTTTTTAGGCTTCTTGCTTCTCCTTTTTCTGTACTTTTCTCTTTAAAGTCTTGTTTTTAACTTATTTGAAGAAAACAATAGCTATTTCAACTCCATATAAAAATTCGCAACTTTCTAAGTCATGTTTGATTTCATTCTTATTTAACTTTTTGAATATTACTGGAGTTTTCATTGTTTGTATTACAGTTTTTACTCCATTTCATTGCTTTTTTCTTGTGCTTAAATTTTACTTTTAAACCTCTTTTAGCCATCTCCCTTCCTGTTATCAGGTACTTTAATTTTATTTTGTGTTTTTCTTTTTCTCCTCTCTGTCTCTTTATAAATAATTCTAATATGACCTGGAGGACACGTAGCCAGATAAATGGTGTTAAGGAGACATTCTTCACCAGACAGGAGTGGTTAGAGGCATGCCTTGGCTTCCCACCGCTGTCTCTGCAGCTTCCTCTGTTTCCCCTAATGGAGTTCCTGGTCCACTTAAGGATGGCTCTTCAAAAACCTCACCCTGATACGCCAGTTTTCTCACTGGCTATAATTCTATTTGTGTGACTGACACTTCTGATTTCCTGGAATAGAGTTTCTTCCTAAATCCTCACACCTCCTGGTCTTTACCTAAGCAGTATGCATTTAAAACCTATTGTCTGTTGTACACACTATTAAATGTGAGATAAATGGCCAAGAGACAAATACTGTGGCAGTGCTGGCAGGTCACCTCAGAGATGAGGCATGTCAGGCAAAATCTCTGTCTGGCAAGGCTTGTCCTTGATAAAGAACAAAGTGGTGTTGAGCTGCACATGGGTCCTTAGGGAGATGGAACATGGAAACACTCTCGTCTCCCCGTTGATTTCCCATCTCTTTTAGTGGGCTTCCTAGAGTTGGCTCTACATTCCTGGCTTTCATTATGATGTTTGGAGGGAATCTGTTTAAAGGAGCTGTTATTTTTTAAGGGCCATTATCAACTTACTTGATAGCAATCTCAGTTTCTTAGAATTTGTATTGGGCATTCTGAATCTGCCTGGAGTTCCATACCTAAGGAGAAGAAAGGCCCATTTGCTTAGACGTGGATCTTGTTCCCGGGAAAGTTGCGGGGTTGTGTGTGGGGATCTCTTACCTTCAGGGAAGTGCAAGTCTAGGGCTGGTCAGTGTTCCTGAAACTCCTGGATTCACAGTCAGGTTCTTAATGGAAATACCAGAATGGCACACACTTTCCTCCCAGATGTCTTGTATTCCCTAAGGGAGTTTTCTCACAATTAAGCTAGTTCCCTATTTTTCCTGACCTGTTTAGCAGTGCCTCTCACATTTATAGATAGTGATTCAAGAAAGGCAATTTCTACTTTTAAATAGCTGAGTCACTTTCCTTGCCTTTTTTTGTTATGTGTATGCATGTACTATCCACTTAAGGATGTTGCTTTCTATCTTTTGTATTCCCATAATGTCCATTCCATTAAGTTAGACACATTGGGTCTTAAGCCTCCACACTCTTGGATATTTTATTCCGTATTATAAAATTAGGAGATGGCATCATCTGAATAGCATCTTGTGTGTTGTATCAATTCACTTTTGCTCTGTAATAAAGAACCACAAACGTTCAGTGGCATCTGGTAATAAGCATGCATTTCTAATGCATTTGCTGGGTTCACCCCACTCAGGCTTGCCTTGAGGGCTCTGCTGATTTTGTCTGGACTCACTTAGGCATCTGTGGTTGGCTGCGGTTGGATGACTTAGGCTGGACTTGGCTGGTGAAACATAATTTCATATGTGTCTCACCTGCCAGAAGCCAGTGTTCTTGTGATGTTGGTGGATGCACAGAGAATAAACTCCACGCACAGCTTTTTTCAAGCTTCTCACTGGCTCATGTCACTTCTGCCAACATCATGTTGGTCAAAGCCAGTCCATGGCTGAGTCAAATCAAGCCCCAAATCAAGTGTCAGGACAGGTCACCCCGACCACAGTGGGAATACACTACATGGTTGTATGGGGAAGAGTACAGACACAGGGAGGTGTGAGGACTCAGGGCTGAACGTTACCATCTAACACACGTGATGTGGACTGCTAGTGACTTGTGACCTCGGAGGAAATTGGACATGTGCATTTCAGGGAAAGCTGACTCTGGTCACGTAGTTCCTTGTAATGTTCTGTCCACCTCAAGGACTTCACTGACTTCTGCTTAGATGGACTCCTATGCTTCCCCAACCAATAAAGTCCCTGTCAGCTTTTCTTCTCACTGCTGACTCATTAATGCAGACACATCACCATCGCACATCCTATTTCCATCTACCTATCGGAATTGTTTATTTTAATTGTTTTGTATTGTGGTATCATTGATATGCAACATCATATTAGTTTTAGGTGTACAACATAATGATTCAATATTTGTATAGATTGCCAGATGCTCACCACAAGTCTAGTGAACATCCATCACTATACATAGTTACAGACTATTTTTCTTGTGATGAGAACTTTTAAGATTTACTCTCTTAGCAAGTTTCAAATATGCAACACAGCATTATTAACTGTAATTGCCATGCTGTACACTATACCCCCATGATTTATTTGTTTTATAACCAGAAGTTTGTACCTTTTGCCCACCTTTATGCATTTTGCCATCCTCCACTCCTGCCCCTGGCAACCACCAATCTGTATCTATGAGTTTGTTTTTTTTCCCTAAGATTCCACATATAAGTGAGATCATATGGTATTTGTATTCCTGTGTCTGACTTATTTTAATTAACATAATGCCCTCAAGGTCCAACTATGTTGTCGCAAATAGCAGGATTTCTTTCCTTTGTACGCTAGCTATCTGAACCTTTATCCTTACCCACTTTTTAAGGGACAGATGAAAACTTATTTTCTCCATAAATCCTTCCTTGAGCTTCGTATTAAAACATTCTTACCAATTTTCTAAACTCACAATGCCCTTAGTAACTCCAGCATACGACTTAATTATAATCTATATGTTGTTTTGTTCTGATCTCTATGTATGTGTAATTCTTAATTGCACAGACAGAATGCAGGTTCCTTGAAAAAGTGGGGAAAATGGTCGCTTTGGAACTGGAAACTTGAGCTCCGGTGTTGACGCTGCCATTAACTAGTTAGGAAATCTATTTTAGTCTGTGTGTGTGCATCGACACCCTTACACTGGGGCCAATGCAGACAGTGGCTGATACAAGATATTCCACGGTATATCTTAGGTTTCTTTTCAGTTCCCCATAGCATCTCATTTAGTCCACTGTTAGGTACAAGGTAGGTTTTTAACATGTACTTTTTTATTGATTGACGAAATGATGATTTTTCATGCATAATAAGATATGCAAGGCCAGAATAAATCCAATCTTATGTTGTATGCCAACATAGAATTCAATCAAGTGCAGTGAAGAAAGTTTCTCAGTGGGGAAAACTGGCTCCGAACTGTTATAGTTAGGCCAATGATCTTTTATCAGCAATGATCACTTAAATGCATAATAAACGGAGTCATTCCTCTCATGGCCAAATTGTAATCCACTAAGTTCTCAAGTGTTTAAAGATACATTATTTTTTTTCCAATGGATTCATTATCTTAAATTGGTGAAAAATGGAAATTCCAGGTCAAAATATAAGTCAGATCAAAACCTGCCCACAATGGAGGGTACCACAAAATTCTGGGGGGAAAAAAAGCATGGATCATGAGATAATGTAGATAGGAATGCTGCCACATATTAAAAAAAACAAAAACAAAAAAGAAATTCTCTTGATAGTTAGAGCTTTGACAATTCATAAGGTTGCTTGTAATGGTGACAACACCTTATTTGGGTTTTGATTCAGTGAAGTTACCCATGCAGATAGAGAAAGTTTACACTCTATTGCCTGTCCTCTATTCAGAGTGTGGATTTTTCTTCCAACCATACACTTTGACAAGCTAAATATTATCACTTCCTGTCAAGTAAGATTGGTGGGGCTGGTTTCAGGATGGGAGCTCATCCCAAACTGTGCTGGCTTGGGTTTTCTCCTTGCTTGCTTAGCAGGCTACACATCATTTTTGATTGTTTAGGCCCCTATGATGTGTGTGGCAAACGAGAGGTGACTTCTTATCTATAAGCAGAAGCTGCCTGATAAACAGCAGGGATGAATAATTTATAAGGTAGCAGTATGGAAAGTGGCATTTCACACTTCTTCCCATGTAAAATGTCACATGAATTCCAAGCAGGCTAAACAGTTTAGTAGGAAATGGAAACCAAAAATCGCTATCAAGAGAAAGGAGAGAGAGGCTGTATAATGTGGTAATTACGATATTACTCAAAAAGGATTCAGATCCAAATATTGCTCTCCATTGATTAAATGTGAAAGCAAATTACAGTTTCTCAAGTCAATGTTAAGAAATAATTATTATATACATGAAAACAGCATCAATAAGGCAAATAGGTTTGGGCTCTTTTCCATTCAATTTCAGTCAATTTATAGTAAATGAATCCTGAAAAACTGTGTTTTTCACTTTCTAATCATGCAGCAAGCCCTCCCTTAAAAGAAAACCCCCAAATGGGGTTTGATATATTATTATGCATCGTATTGCGTAGCTAACATTAGTCCACTTAATCAGAAAATCTAATCAAATTGGGTCTCTGAATTCAAATCATCAAGCTGTCACTACCTCTTTATTAGTCAAGATAGTTAGTAAAATTAAACTGAAACTGTAGAAGATTAAACTCTTGAAAGTAAGATTACATTTTTATCCCATTTGATAATATTTAGCAAGTTGGTGTTTTGGAAAGCTAAAAATTTAGCGTTATCTTATTAAACTCTTGAATGATTACTTAATCTGGCTTGTGCTAATATATCATTTTTTGAAGAACAAAAACGATCTAAAGTCCTCAAAGAAATCTGTTAAACACTCTCATATATAAAATATTATAAGGAACACTCTGGGGGATAGAAAAATATTAAGTTATTGCTTTCTTCTCTAATGATCCATCATCCAATCAGGATGGGAGAACGACAAGAATTAACACCTTAGAGATAGAGATAATGAAATGGGTTTGGTGCTAACTAGTGCTCAGTAGAAATTCAAAGAGAAAAAAATCAGTCTGTTCTGGAACAGTCATGGAAGGCTTTCAAAATGACCAGAGAGTTTGTTATTCATTTCTCAACTCATCCCTTGCCCTCTTCAGTTTACCGATAATTCAGGACAATTCTACCAGCCAAGTAATTCTTCTGCCTCCATCTCATTTGTACTGCCAGCAGCCTGAAGTATGTCAGTACCTTTCTAGATGGTAGGCCTACATTACATTCAGTCTGCCATTACTAATGCATCCTGAATGCTCCTGTTTTGGCCATCTTCCTAAAGATTTGCACATTGAGCAAGGAGTGCTAAAGAATCCAGCTCCTTGGCCAAATGCACAAGATTTGTCTTGGAGGAGCCTGCCCTGCCCGTGGTCACCGAGCCAGTGAGTGGGAGAGCCAGAATGCATGCCCCTCTGCTTATCCAAAATACCATATTGTAATCACATGTGGATTTGCCTGTCTCCTGTCAGACTGTAAGTTCTCAGAGAACAGCAACTACGCAGTGTCTTATTTCTTTCTGTATCATTAGTGTCATGCCCGCATCAGATACTCAATAACTACCTGTCAAATCATTTGGGAAATCTTGTATGTTGAAGGTGGGGGACCCAATCGGGAAAATAGATCCCATACCAGCTACATCCAGAGAGGAGCTGTAATAGGGAAAGCTAACTGAAAGAATCTTGGAAAGGCTAAACAGATAAAAAGAGGAGTTACTGTTTATCGGGTATGGCGTTTCAGTTTTCCAAGCTGAAAAGATTTCTGGAGATCTGGTGGTGATGGTTGCACATCAATATGAATATACTTAATATCACTGAGCCGAACACTTAAAAATGGTTAAGATGGCAAATTTTATGTTATGTCTATTTTAGCACAATAAAACTTTTGGAGGAAGAAAAGGGGACAGGAACTCAGCTTAGAAGTTAGCATCATCAGAAAGTAGACCAGCCTTAGGGCTGGTGGGACAAGGGGAAAGCTGGTGTTGCCATTGCTAAGAGGAAAGGGCTGCCTGTGGTGAGCTAGGACCACAGAGGGAGGGACTGTCAGGCTGGAGACACGGAGGAGGTACAGCCAATGCCAGAGTGGGAGACCGTGCAAAGACATGCTGGCTTCTCTTTACCCCCTGCTCTCCACTAGGCCCACAGGCCAAACCCAAGGGGAAGCCAGTTGTCAACGTAGTCTGAGTAATATTTGCAGAAGTCAGGAGTAGGGGAAGGGCAGGAAATGGATTTTGGGGGGCAAGCAGGCACTAAGTGGCATGGGGAAAGATGTTTCAGAGAACAAATAGTAAGGTCTAAGACATGGTAGAAACAAATATACTATGTGGGGAGATGGGCTTAAAATGAAGAAGCAATTCAAGCTGGAAGAGACATTATAAAACATGCATATCTGGGAGTATAGGGACAAAAATGTTTCAATAAATATAGTGAGGCCAGTTTGGGGGATAGCTTTAAACATAGGTGGAAGAGTTTTTACATAACAACACTAAACGTTTGGAAACAGAAAACATTAAGTGTGATCTTTAGTAGAATATAAAAACATCACGGGTCCATTACACATTAGAAGTTAATTAGAACAGTTGCCAAGCACAGACTCAAATCCTAAGAAGTAAATAATAGGGAGCTGTGATACCATCTCTCAGAACCCCATTCTTCTAAAGAGACATTTATTACTCCACGTAACAACCTTATGAGGGAGGTGTTATTTATACCTATTTTATAAATCAGGAAAGGTCAAGGTCACTCACCTAGAAAGTGACAGAGCTGAGATTTGAAGGAGGCCGTCAGCTCCCAAAGCGCAGGTGCTAACTGTAGGGCCTCCTGCCTCAGTTCTAGCACGCTCAGCCCTCCAGTTGCTATATTTGGAGATCTCTGAAGACAGATGGCACAGTTGTTGGTAGTTTGGTCCAGTGATTAGTCACTCTACAATCAATACATGATTTTTAGTTTTAATTTCCAAATGACTTTTCCTCTCTCTGCTTCATTCCTTTACCCAAGTAGAGAACATCTGCTCTGCGAGTAGTATTTATTTAAATTCAGTCTCCTATTTTCCCACACAAAACCACTTCCTATGCGCTGATGTCTGAGAGTAAAAATGGATTAGTTCATAAGGCACAATCTCTGCCCATAGGAAACTTGAATGTATGTTAAAAGCTAATATTCCTTTAAGAAAATTTGACCTCCTTTGCTATTTTTCTTTACAGGTTCTGTTTTTCCTAACTGGTCCTTTCTCTTATGAGGATTCTCTTCTAGTTTCTAGTTTTTTTTTCCCCTACATCAATTGCATGGTTGCTATATTTTTGTGATGTTGTTGTGGTTTGGAAAACCCTTGTTGACATCTAAATTAGTTAAATTAGGCATGGTAGGCTTTCCCCTTTTCCCTGGATTTTGATGCCTCCAAAATCCTAATAGATATGAGATGTAGATGCTACTTGGGTGGATCTCCACCAAGGACCCAAGCGGATTCTCTCCTCCTCATGGAATCCTCTGAGGCTTGAATACAGTGATTATGCTCCAAGCAAGACTTGTTCATACTGTTTAAAGAAAGAACGTCATTTAGAAATATTGCAAGAAATGAGAAACTGCTCAAAACATATTTTACTAGGAGTGTACTTGGGGTGATATTGAATTGGCCCCAGGGAAAAAGTAAAGTGTTACAGCTCTCAACCACTCATTCTGAACAAAATCTTCTTTAGGACAGAGGACATATCTTGAAGCACACTTGGTATAGTATTACACATCCAGTAATTAATTATAATATTTTAAATGGCTGTGGAGGGCAGCCTGAGGCACCAGAGCTTCTGGAAACAGATTTTGCATATCTACTGAATGGCATAATAGCTAGTTTCTGAAAATATTAGTCTTAGGGGAATCATTCTATACATACATTACTCCTTGTAATTATGTCTGAAGCTTCTCCAGTGATGAGGTGTCTTTTAATTTGTAAGTATCTAGAGATTATGAACCAGGTTATGTAATTTATGATGAAAAGTTCACAACTTCTCCACATGAATATACATGATGTGCTGGTTAATTTCCTTAGTTTGTCTGGTAAGCAGCCATAGATTGTGATTGTAACCCTATAAGTGCCTTTGTGCTTTTGGTCTTAGGGCAGGGAAAAGTGACTCATTCAACATAAATTTCATTAACATTTGCTTTGGGCAAGACAGTTTTGGATGATGGGTGTGGGGAGGGGATTAGAGATAAGGCCTTCTTTGACCTTGATCTAGGTAACCACCTGATTGAGGCCCGAGGGGATTCCTGGGCCTTTCAGTTTTGAATCTGGAGAGATTCTGGGCAAAACTGGAGGAGTCAGTCACCCTACTTGTCCTCAAAGAACTTATGAGAATCTAATTGGAAAGACAAGTACATATAAAAGATAAGAAACAAAATACTCAGTTGTGAAGAGGGAGAAATTATTTTCAGCTGAAAGCATTTGGGGTCAGGTTAGTGCAGATCCCTTGAAATACCTGGGGGCTGGAGGGGAAAATTTAAATGAATGGCATTTTGGAACTTGATTAGGTCCAAGGATTTCATTCTTCTTCTCTTAGATCTCCTTCAAAATGGCTAAAATGATATGAAATAAAGGGAAAGAATGTTGTTATTAATAACAACCAGGGCATAGGGCCAGTCACCTGAGAGAAGTTACAAAGAATTTCTCCCTGAGAGAGTGACTGGGACCAAATTGAAGAAACACTGAAGGCTGTTTCACGGTGTCCCCTTCTGAGAAAGTGGCGCTAACTTGGAATTAAAGAGAGCCCATGTTGGCTGCACTCCATCGGTATGCCTTGATGTGGGGCGGTGAGGACAGACCATTGGCAGACAGGGAGTACACTGTCCTCAGAATCAATCACTTCCGCTGCTGGGAATTAAGGAGCAATTCAAGGCAGACACTTGTGAGTGTCTAGAGTTTCCAGTGAAGCCCTACCACATAGAGAGCCAGGAGCGGGCAAAGCTTTCCTCTATGTAGGCTGTGATGAAACACAACTTCTTCCTGAACAAGCGGTCTGGAAAGGGGCAGCCTGGATCAGTGTGCCTGTCACAGAAACCAACACGAGAGTCAGAGAGCTGACCCCTGAGCTCACAGAGATACTGGACAGAGCTGGCCTTGACTGCCTGTGGTTCTCATTTTCCTCTTGTTTCTTTTAGGCTGCAGTAAAGCAAATTTCAATAAAAACATACACACAAAAAATCCTCTCGAGTTTAAACGTTGCGAAATTTCTAACAGTGAGCAGATGGGCAGTGAGGAGACACAGGAGACCCCTCCCAGTCTATTTACTCCTAAACAGGAGGCTGAGAGACCTCTCCTGTCTCAAGGATGTGTAAACAAAACAGCCAACCGAAGGCCCAGGGAAAAGATTTTAGAGCTCAAAATAAGGAGAGGGACATGGTACTCAATACTCAGGAAAAGAACTGGTTTTGAAAACATTTACTACAGGAATTAAATTATATTTGGGCAATATCTGCTTTATGATCTCTGTAAAATATAAGTGGTACTTTTATATAAGAAGTGAAAGGTGGCACGGAATCACTTAAGACTTAGGTGAGGCACAAGCATTCTGAGTCAAAAAAAAAAAAGGAAAAGAAAAAAGAAATAATTTGAGAAAACTAAAAATGCAATACTGGAATTTAAAATAATATTAGAAGTCATGAAAGAACAACACTGATACTGCAGAATATTTAATTAGTAGATAGAAAACACACTTGAGGAGCCAAACTGAATGCATCGAAATGGACAGAAAAGAGAAATTGATTAGAAAGAAGTAGTGGATAGAACAGATTTGGAGTTCCAATATATGCATATTTGATGTTTCTGAGCCAAAGGTTAACACACAAAGAATTATTTTAACATATAAAACAAGTGATTTTCTGAGCTGAAGAAAGACTCAAGCCTTCATACAAAAAAACCTCAATGAGTACCTGGAAAAAGTTATGAAACATGGAAAATGATATAAAAAGAGACCAAAATCTAAATTTTCTCTCCATGAACATTTGGAATTTCAACAATAATATGGAAAGAATGCTAGAATACTGACAGTTGTTAATGGTGCTGATAAAAAATTAAAAATGTATAACTGTCTTACATACTAATCAAAATAATTTGTTAAAGATAAGGGTTAAATATACAATTAATATAAAATAGCTAGAAAAGTACTTAAAAAAGAAGTATCAATATACATAAGAATCTTTATGCATAATGCTATAAAATGACTCATGTGAATGAAGACTAAAACAAAAAGAGATTTAATCCCTATTTTTAGATACAAAAATTTGACATTGCATAGATATAAATTTTCCTTAAATTTAATGCAATTCCAATTAAAATCTCAATAAATATTTTTGGAATGTGATAAAATAGTTCTAAAATATTAAATTATCAATGTACCAAAAGGATCAAAAATATTTTGGAAAAGAGGAATGATGAAGGTTGATTTTTCTGCCATAGTGTTAAAATGAATAACACAGCTGACTAGATGGAGAAGGCAACAAACAAAACCGGAAAAAAACAGATGCAGGGAAAATGCAGACATTTGCAATATATAATTCAATTAATATTGAAATCAATGGAAGAAATATGAGTTATTTATTAAACAATATCGAGATTGTTTACTATTAGGAAAGAAAGCTATTATGTCTTTTCTTATACTATGCCACAAAATTCTAGATTAATTACAAACCTAGCTATAAATATTAATACTGTAAAATAAGGAACACAATATGGGAATAAGTATATCCACACATAAATATGGACTTGATTTCATGATATGTTAAAACCATCCTTATATTATAAAACATAATAAATTAGAGCAAAAGAACACAGTAAGAAAATATTTAATTAGCATATGAAGAACTACTGAAATTCATAAGAAAATGTTCAACACCTTATAGAAAAAATTTTAAAGGACAGCTAAAACGGATTTATAAAGAAGTAATAATAGTGGTCAAAAATTAGAGGAAAATGATTTTTTTTAAAAAGATTTTGTTGGGGAAGGGGAACAGGACTTTATTGGGGAACAGTGTGTACTTCCAGGCCTTTTTTCCAAGTCAAGTTGTTGTCCTTTCAATCTTAGTTGTGGAGAGTGCTGTTCAGCTTCAAGTTATTGTCTTTTCAGTGTTAGTTGTGGAGGGCGCAGCTCAACTCCAGGTCTAGTTGCCGTTTTTCTTGCAACTGTTGCAGGGGCCACAGCCCACCATCCCTTGCGGGAGTCAAACTGGCAACCTTGTGGTTGAGAGGACGCATTCCAACCAACTGAGCCATCTGGGAGCTCAGTGGCAGCTCAGCTCAAGGTGCTGGGTTCAATCTTAGTTGCAGGGGGCGCTGCCCACCATCCCTTGCAGGATTCGTGGAATTGAACTGGCAACCTTGTGGTTGAGAGCCCACTGATCCATGTGGGAATTGAACCGGCAGTCTTTGGAGTTAGGAGCATGGAGCTCTAACTGCCTAAGCCACCTGGCCGGCCCCGGAAAATGATTTTTATATGATTCTAATAAAATGCCATTTTTAAATAGCATTTTTGTATTCATCTATGAACTTGGTGAATATTTATAATACTAAGAATTGTGGACATGGCGAGAACTCTTACACATTATTGATTGAATTATAAATTTGTATGTTTCTGGAAGGGAACTTAGAAAGATGTGCTAATGCCAATGTTTTTTGAAATACTTACAAGTTTTGGCCCAGACATTCTATTTACAGTTGTTTTCTTAAGGGAAAAAAATTATTTAAAGTAAATAATTGCACCATTACTTATAATAATGGAAACTGGAAATAATCTAGTTATGCACCTTTATGCTATTATTTAAGAAAATTATGGTGTATGCTTATCATAGAATATTATGCAGCCGTGAAAGATATATTTTCAAAGACTCTAACAGCTAAATTAATGTGCTATGAATTAAATCCATCTTGTATATTTTCAAAATTTTCTGTGCGATATTTTATTTATATAATTTTATGTTATTTTTGTAAAAAGCAAAGAGTTTGCCCCAACACTGGTGATTCAGTAACACAATATTTGCAGGAAAAGCAGGCTTATAATTAGTACCTAAGGCAATGAATTCTGATTTTCTCAGAAATACTACTTATTATAACATTGGAGGGAAAAAATCTTAAGAGTCATAGTTGCTTTGTTTTCAGGTCAAGGTTAGAGCACAAACAGCATTTTATATTAATCAGATTTGTTGTTATGATGGTTTGCAAGAAATTTTAAAATGTAGGTAGAACATATGAAGAAGTACTCCACATGATCAGAAGAGGGAGCTTTTAGATTACAATGAAAAGCAAAAATCTATGCACTGTATTGTCAGAGTATAGTAGTATTTCAAGTCCACATAATGAATATTAATGAAAAAATATGTAGCCAGAGAAATAGTCCTTTGTGATAGCTTTAAAAGAAAACCTGTTTTGTTTCACGATTTAATGAAACATGGAACTTACCTTCATTCTTAATCAAGAGAATTTCTTATCTCACTCTACCCATAGCCCTCACACTCTGCACATTTAACCTTCGTAAGTGTCGCTGACATAAGAAGCCTGGCTGATTGAGGTATATACTTTTATGCTTTATCTTTTTCTCTTTTGCATGTGGTAGAATTGGTAAATGAGCCAAGGACAGGATTGGACAGCAAGAAGGCATGAACAACTAACCATGGAATAATTAAAGATCCATTATGTGTTATTTAATAAAGACACAGGGCAAAGCTCTCTGTTCAAAACAGTTCACTAAAGATAATGCTATACATATAAAAGTTGAAAATAAATTGATCTTTTTTCTATGTTCACATTCAGAGTTTAGGACGAGTGTTCCAGTTCCCAGTCTGTGTGTGAGCTCGAGATAAACTGAACAGTGCTTGGAGGCACTATAGTAAAATCACAGTGAACTAAGAACCAGACGTGAGTTGATATTATCCAAGTGATGAGTGTAACCCAGAGTGTAGAATGTCAACATAAGGAGGTTCATTCTTTTTAAATTAGCACTGATTGAAAGCAAGTTCTTGGCTCAATATTTTGAGGGAGAAGTAGAAAATTTGAAATGGGCTCACACCATAGTCATAAGTAACATTCAGATTTGGCAAAGCAATTATGACAAAACGCAACAAATAGGGTTAATTGTTTTCTTAAGTTAGTTACCTTAAAGAGAGAATTTGAAATGGTTACTCAACATGTTTCAGATATATGAAGGTTGATTATACACAGGGGATGGGACCAGATGTTCTTTCATCCTAGGAGTGAAAAAATAAATAAATTGTTGATTTCAGTGAATACAGCAGAAAACAACCAAAGCGAGTAATGGGAGTTCAAGCGTCTCTTGCTCTTCTGTGTGCATCAGTGCTCATCTGGCATGAAGCCTGGACCCGGACAACCTTAAATGTGTCCTTTATTTGCACACGGACTAAGCCTTTTCCTGAATATATGTGCTGCTGATTGAATCTGACAAAAATGTTTGGTGGAGTCTAGGCACAAGTGATAAGGACAGTTGAAGTTTCTTATAATGTAAGGAAGGAGAAGGGACATGAGACAGAAGGAAAGTCAGGTATCCAATGAGTAGAAGGAAACTGGGGTGTTTGGGCAGATAGAAAATGGAGAGCTGCTATTCACATAGATGGAGAAAAAGATATTCTGTTTCTTTATTCATTCTTCATCTTCTCCATCCTCTCACTATGCATCCATTTACTTTTACTGTTTTAAGACATGAAAACTTCCTAAGGAGAGAGGCAGAGAATTCTTATAATTATATTTTAAATACAATATACCTAGAGATATTACTCTTACTTTTGGTATATTTTCATGGATGCTGCTTCCTAAAGATGGCCACAGTTCATCTATGGGTGCTCTCTCAATCTGTGACTTTCAGTAGTTATTTAAAAGCACTGTTTATAAAGCCAAATATTGGGTGAGGTGTGATGGATGCAAAGATGAATGAGACACAGTCTGAGAAACTCAGAACCTCACAAGGAAATCAGATAGGTCAACACACATTTCAAATTTGCTGAGAAGTAGGTCCAAAGACCAGTGGTAAGACAGTTAGTCATTGATGCAGGATGGGGCATGGGCGAGGAAGAGAGACCTGTGGGTACAGAGTTGACCCTAATCTTTAAAATGATCTTTCTCAGGAAAATGAAAGTCTCTTGCTAGCTCATCACCTGTATTCATTTGGCTTATCTTTTCTTTTCCTGTCATAGAGTTTCAGGAAGTTTGTAAAGGGTGTTGGGAAGAACTCTGCACCCAGCGTCAGAAGACTGGGTTTTCAACCAGCAGTCCCTTGGTTTGGTTTGGTACTGGGACCCTCATTTCTCATTGCAGCTGATGGATTGTGTAATGTCTGCATCCTTCCAAGCTGTTACTAATAGTTAACCTTTCCTGATATGTTTTACACAATGGCCTGCCAGTCAAATAGCATGAAAACATGTGTTCTGTGGTTCTTTGTTAACATACATGGAGCATTTCAGGACGCAAATAAGTTCAAAGTTGTGCAAAGCTCTCAGAGTTTCCATGTCACTCTAGACATTAATTCAAAGAAAAAGCCAGCTGCCGTTTGGGCCCTGAATTAGTAACCGTCTCTATTTATAATGCAAGCTTATATGGACATATAAGAAACATTTGAAACTTATCCTCAGTTATCACATAAACATACACAAGCATAAAACCGTCAGCGATAAGCAACCAACATGCTTTCGTGAGAGAATGCTAAAGATCTATTTATGAGCTCCTCTTTGCTAATTTATTCACCATTATTTCACATGATCTAGTGATACTAGACACACTAGTGCTCAAGGAATTAAAAAAAAATAGCATTTTTATGTCACTTTTTCTTAGAGTTTCATGGCAATTTTTTTTTTTAATTATTCATTTAAAGTAGACATTCAGGATGTCAGCTTTTAAGAACAGGGACTCTGAACTTACAAGTCCTCTGGCCCATCATGAGAACATAAATATAAGGGATAAAATATAATGGTATTTTAAATATTTAAGTAAGTAATTATAAAGAAATAAAGATATACACCCAACTGAGTACCAGAAAAGACCAAAACACTTAAGAGTTAGCCTGGGTATGCCAGTGATGGATTTATGTTTGGACTGACTGATGAAGTAGTCACAGGCAGCCAGGGCAAGCACCCTCTGTGTGGATTAATTCTCATAATTCCTAACACCTGCACAGCAATTGATTCTTTCCTAATTTGCTAATTTTTCTTCTTGGTGGCATACCTTCTTTATCACATGCCATTTCCAGTTTTCTCCACCTCAAGAATATAAAACAAAAAAACTTAACTTAAAAATTGTACCTAGATTTGTCAATATGTATGCCATTTTTCTTTCTCCGTGTTGTTTCTAATCCACTCTTTTCTGATCAATTTCTGTCTTCCAAAAATAGTACTCTCTCAGTCTTTATTTGTGTGTAAATTTCTTTATTTCACCATCACTCTTGAACTGAAAGTTCAACTGAGTATTTTTTCCAAATCAGCTTGAGGATTTGTAGTCTCTCTTGTTACTAATGGAAAGATTCTTAATTATCATCCTTTCATGGGTCCTTTTTCTTTTCTTCCTGGTTGTTTCATCTTTGTCTTCTGGGTTCTCCAGCTTTGCTCAACTAGATCTAGAAACATATTCGATTTTATCTCTCCTGTCCCAGACTTTGTTTATTTCATCACGAGAGCATCTTTCTTCATTCTTAGTTGTTTTCTTTTAGAATCTCCTCTACTTTCTCTTTTCTCAGTTCAGGAACTTTTACCAAATACATGTTCGAACTTTTCTTTCTCACCTCCATGGCTCCTAACAGTCGTCGTATTTAAGACAAAAGCGCCTACCTTTTGGGGGGTAGATCCCTGATTTGCTCTTTTTGAGCTATTTCCTATGTTACTTAGATTGTATTTATTTGCAACCCTTGCAACTCCTCTTTTGGTGTTGTTTAGACATCAGAGTAGGTCGTGATGTTAGATTCGGCCTCAAAAATCCAGTATGGTTTGTGGACATAGAAAGTACCACCATTAAGGGCACTTAATTAGACATGGTGGAGTTTCAAGCAGGTAAACATCTCTATACCTGTGTAGTTATTTGAAAATGTATTTCTTAGGTCAATCCATGTCTTGTCTATCCTAGGAGGGAATCGAATATAGCTTGTATTACTTGACAGAAGGAAACATTCCACCTTTGTAGTGTTGGGTCCTCATCAAGTGAGAGAACCTACTGGTGTAGATGGTGCCAGTGTGGGGACTTGTGGCCTGATCCCACCTAGAGAGGGTAACAAACGTCACAAGTTTATACCGTGAGTGTAGTGGGTAGGCTCTTCTAAGAAATAAGCTTCTGGATGCACACCGTGAGGAGGGGGGTATTGGTGGGGAGCGGGCTGCGAGAAACCATATGAAGTCGTCCCCACCCTCCTTGAATAATACCCAGGTCCCTGGGTCTGCCTCCTCTCTGCTTTCTCTCTTCTATCCCCTCCTGAAAATGCGATCAGGAAATGCTGATGGACGGCCAGCATATTTCCGAGGAAGGCAGACTCCAGACTCCTTTTCATGTAGAGAAAAAGGAGAGCTCACTTGGGGGTCCAAACTGTGAAAGTACGTAGAAGACTCTCGGGTCCTCCTTAGGAACCCAGCCAGCGATGTAATCAGTGACTGCCCTTGCCTTTGGAGGATGTTGCCCTGCGGCACTCTAAGTTGATTCTGGAGATTTGGTTCAGATTTTGAAATACTGGGGACGTCAAAGAGGAGTCAGGACTGGGTGCCCTGAGCGAGATTTACTGGGTGCAGCAGACTTTATTTTCTTTTGGTCAGAAACAGTTAGCAAGGACTCCATGGACTCTTAGGGAGCAAAACAGCTTTGGAAGATAAGGACGAGTCGTGTCCAGGTGTCTCCTTCAGGATGTGACTCTGCCTCTTGACCTGACTCTGGTGAGCAGATCTTCTGTGAAGCTGCCCGCGGTCCAGTCTGCCTGGACACTCACTGTGGAGCCATTTCTCCAGATCAGTACAGCATCTCTAGGAGACTATTCACCATCCCCTTCTCGACTGCTCCAGCAATTTCCCTACCCAACCTCTTAACCTTCTCCACAAACCCTTTGGGTGCCCCAAGGCCTCAAGAAAGGAGAAAATGGCAGGTACTGTGTGCTTCCTGTTTTCTATACAGCTTCCCAGAAGTGACATTGTGCGCGTCCTTTCCACCTGCGTGCGGGGAGGAACACAGGGAGAAGACATATAATTCAATATAAAAAAATGCTATCGAGTGAAATCTATGATCAAATAATTAAAAAAACACACACAAACAAACAGCTCACTAAATGGTGTAAACAAAATATACATATACTTTTTCTACAAAATGCTTCTTGTTTACTGGGGTCTGATGGTGGTGATGGTCTCATCCCCGACACCTGCAGTAGGATGGAGTTTTAATCCAGGCCATTGTTCAGTTCATTTTCTCAAAGGGCCCAGAGCCCATTCTGATGGTGTCACTACTATGGGAAGTGGTACATGTTACACAAGGAGAGCCTGGGTTAATAGGTGACAGATGCAGCACAATTTTCAATAGCTAGTGGTTATTTTTACATGAACCAAGTTAGGAGAAAATAGCAATTCTGAGTGGCATTAGAAAAGTGTAATTAAAAAGGCTTTCTTCCCTGGACCTTCCATGCCCTGCAACTGGTCATACCTGGATGTCACAGTCCCTAGTAATGCACATACAATTGTTTGCAATGATATTCTGGCCTAACCGAAGGAAGGACATGCTAGCAATGTGTCAACAGAGTTAGCCTTGGAGATTTCTGCCTTTACACACTGAAGGTCTGATTGGCACCTGAACTTTAGCAGGTTTATTTAATGCTACAGAACTTCAATATTTTCAGGTTACTCTTCAATTCGGAATTTTCTATGTGTTTTATCCAGTGACCTGTTACTTACCTCAGCTTAGCTCCTTAATCCCTTTGCTCTTAAGGTTAGCTTCTCCCAATGAGTTTCCATAAATCTGGGCTAGTGTGTGTGTGTGTGTGTGTGTGTGTGTGTGTGTGTCTGTGTCTCTGTCTCTCTCTGTCTCTCTGTCTCTCTCTCTGTCTCTCTGTCTCTGTCTCTCTGTCTCTCTCTCTCTCTCTTTGTGTATGTGTGTGTTGCCTGAATGCCTAGAGATAGGCTGGCTGAGGCAGCACCTATGTCTGGCTCTTTTGGTAATGGCGTTCTTACTCCACCTCCATCTGGCTGCTTTACCACCTCTGCAAACTTAGATGTAGTCACTGCTTAGATGCTTGAGGCTCCGAGGACAAATGCTCTAAGGCACCCACTGCCCGTGCCGTTCTCTTTCTGCCACCGACTCCCCTGTTGCTCCATTGTCATGTGGATTTCTGGGTTCTCTCATAGCACTTACAGAATGCCTTGCTGCCCCTGAAACGTGAGGAAATAATACAAATTTGTCATTTAAATCAATGCTGCTCTGCCAGCGTTTCAATAATTAGCCCCGGGACTGGTATCCCGAGTGTGTGTGTTTCCGGAATAAGACCACACTGACCCAGGTACGATGCCTCCCTGGGGTGACGGTGAAGAAGAAAAGCCGGGATGGGGCTAGCACGTAGAAAGAGAAGAGAAGAAAAGACACAACCTTGTTTCATTCTTCCTATTCTACATTGGTGGTTTAGGAGCCGACTTGCCACCTGCAGTTTTGTTTGCTCGCAGAAGAAACTGAATTTCAAAAGTTACTTCAGAGAGTGACCCATGAGGAAAGAGCACAGAAACTAGTGAGCAAGTTACCGTAGACAGATAATGACACTGTGCCTGAGAAATATGAGAAATGGGGTGGAATTAGCATGCACCTCAGGCCTGGCCTCTAAAACATTTTTTATCATCCTCTTCTCGCACTCACTCTTTCGTCTCTGCCTGGTTGAAAGAGAAGGAACCCAAGATAGCGGAGCCACATGATGAAAAGCACCTAGGTTTCCAAGTCTCCACTAAAAATAGCAGCATCCGTTGTGGAGGGAAAGGAGCTGCATAGCAGACGTGTTTGGGTTGATTAGCTGTGCCTAACCTCTGCCATCTTTCTGGGCACGTGCTCTGGGCAAATAGACCAGTGGTAGAATGCACTATCAAACACTGGGGCTACCTGAGGTGAGAAAGTGTCACAGGCTAAAGTGGAGGAGTTTGACCAATGACACGTGCTTCCCACAGAGACGATAAACACAGGTGGCTCTATGGAGTATAGAGGGAAGAGAAAGACTGACAGGAAATCTCTGAAGTCCTTAAGGATTCAGGTGCCTGGTGACTATTGCTGACCATCTGATGGCACTGGGATAAGTGGGCATGTAGGAAGTAATGGCTTTTGCATACTGCATTTTTGACTGATAAAAAGAAATTGAGAGAAGTCCTCTGCACATGTGTTCAAAGAGAGACCATGGGGAGGGTCCAGAGAATGAACACCAAGCGTGCCGAAGTACAGCTGTATGTTGCAGTCTCACTAGCACCAGAGGTACAAAGGGACCTTGGATTCTCATGTTATTAGTTTCAATTTAGAAGAAGGAGAGAGGGACATGGGCAATGCATCTCTGAGATCCGTAATGAGAGCACTCTAATGCAGAGTGAGACCTGGATGGGGGGCAGATTCAAAGCCAGTGTGGGTCCACTGCCTGAGAACTGTCCATGATAATCGAGGGTGTGGCGTGATGATAGGCTGGCTGCACATCTCCAGGCACCGGGTTCTCCAAATGGCTCAGGCCATTGCAGGTGGCTTTACCCACCATTCTGCTCTAGGCAGGAGAGCTGGGACCAGGCAGGCCAACAACCTCTGAAAGTCTACAGTCTGTATGGCATGATTTAGGTAAACATGAAGAACAATGCATCTAGGTTGCTGTTACTTGGAGCAGTGTCCTAGACCTAGGCTGGGGAACCACAGAAAAAATAATGGCTCTCTGATTTCTCGATAGTGATCAAACTCTAGGGCTCAAGGAAGCAGGCATAGCCACTTCCATTATGGTTGTAGGGAGGATGGGATTTTCCTATAAAATAACCAGCATAGGGAGAACCTGCTTGACTCACTGGGGGAAGCTAAGGATGGCTTGGCGTAGTTTGGGAAATGAGGGATGGGGGTGTCATGGAAGAAGAAATGAGTCATGTGAATGCTTGAGTTAACATGACTAGTTGACTCTGGTCCTTTCTCTCCTCTCAGGTACATGGAGGGAGACAAAGAAAGCTGAAAGTTCAGGTCGGAGAATTCAGTCACTGTGATAATTAAACATTCACAACTGTCTCTGCTCTTTTGGGGCCAAACACAGTAGGTTGCCATTCCTTGGCCACAGATGGCTATTAGAGTTGTCTCTCCAGGACTAAAGAATTAGAACCAGAGTTGACAAATGTGAGGAGGTGAGAACACTAAGAGTGAGATGAATGGAAAGACAAGTAAGGATGGAAGACAAGAGCCACATCCACACTCGATTGTGTTTGGTGTGTAATAGATACTGTCACTCAATGATCAGCCCTAAAGAAGTGTCCAAATAATTTTCCCCACCCATCTCTCATTCAGTAAACATAAGTTAAAGCCTTGACAAAGACTACAAAATCATTATGCAATCAAGGGTGGAAAAGGGAGAAAAACAAATAAATATCTACTCTGTTTTTTCCCCCTCATTCAGGGGATTAAAAACACATTTTGATGTCTTTCCCCACATATGTAGTGGGGGAGAAAGTCCTGTCAAAAAATTATCTAGGGCATGCTAAATGACATCATCCTCCCTACTTGAGAAATCACTGTGATAGATAGTGTTGTGAAACTAACTTGGAGAGAGAGTGTTATTTTTACTGAAGATTTGAGAAAAATGGATTTGACCCCAGGGGAGGCACTCTGCTGCGTAATTTAAGAGAATAACATTAGGCTAACATGGTTTTGAAACATGCACCAACACAAAGTTGTTTAGTTGGGGTTAGTGTACAGGAAGTAGATCAGTTTAATTGGGTTTCCATTAGTGAAAGACTGTTACCGCTTAGCATGTTAGGACTTGCCTATAATGCAAGACAGAGTGAAAGATGGAAGGAATTAGATGGAAAGGATCTGATTCATTGCTGATCACGACAACTTTGGTCAGCAGGCTCTTTTCTCAACAGTGGTAGAAATAGGGATTAAAATTGGAATTGGCGTCTGAATTGGAATAAGCCATTTGAACATTTGAATGATTAGGTGAAGAAACTCATAATTTACCTCCCTACATATTGAGCTGTTTACTCACTGTCATCGTCGCCATCCCCATCATCATCATCATGTCTTCCACTTATTTAGCTTCTACTAGTTTTGGAAGTTTGTTGGGAACTTATCCGTCCATGACCTCACTCATCTTAACAATAACTCTGGTAGATAACACTATTACTGATGCTCATCAATACCTGTGTTGTATTTTTTCCTGGAGATACTGAAGGTTGCATTTCTCAGCCTGTCTTTGGCTGGGTGTGGCGATGTGTGTCGTTCTAACCATTGGACATGGAAGGGAAGTGGTGTGTGCCACTTTCAGACCAAAGCACTCAACTGCCAGTGGGAGAGCCTCTACTCCATCCTGTTATGGACATCTAGGTGTAATCTCGGTGTTGAGATGGGAGGGCCAACACAATTAGGTAGGTTGAATCCCTGAGATGCCTTTGGTCTACAGAGGACTTGGCATGAATAGGAAATCAAGTTTATTGTTTAAAGCCACTGTGTTATTGTTTGTTATCACAGCATCATCTAGCTTTTCCTCATTCTATAAAGTATATCTATGAAGTACTTACCTTTTACAGATGAGAAACTAAGGCCTAGAGAAATAAGAAACCTTACTTGGCGTTGCATATGAGGTTGTTGAGCTGGAGTCTGAACCTGGTTTTGTCTTCAAAACCTGATGACCAAACCAGCTAACTGGACTGACAGCATTATAGAGGAATGGTAGATTAGGGAAGTAAAGTAGAAAGTCTTGGGGGGCCTAAATGAAACACTTTCTGAAGAAGAAATGCTTGCAATTCTTTTATGGTGAATACACAGTTACCAACACAGTAGACCAGGGAACCTTGTCTTTGGAAGTGACTTGGTGTTGTTTGTGTCTGTGCCCAAGTTTTGGTTCTTTTCTGAGTTATTCAGAAGTTTGGAAAGATCCTTGTTAGCAGGTATGGAATGCAGAATAAAATGAACAACAAGCACAAAAGACCCTTTGCTTTGGCCTCACCAGCTCAGCTCGTTCATTCATGCTGCACTTGAAAGACATTAGAAATAACTGTAGCCATTATTACCTGTGGCAAAACACTTTGCTGTGGATGGACGCGCTGCTAATGACCTCCCAGCATGAAATACGGCTCCGAAAGCATTTCTCCGTTTCCAGTGCAGGGTGACTGGTGTGTTTTTCTACATCCTGATTAGTACTTTAGAATCTCTGTGTGGCGCTTCCTGAGAAGAGGGGTCCATTTTGTTAAATACTATGGATATGATGATTGGCAATTGCAGATCAAATGAGCACTCAGGTTAACCTGTCAGAGGGAAGACTGTGCAGGGGAAAAATATAAACTCCTTCAAATATATAGTTTCAGTATTTAGTATTTAGTTAGTCTGGATGATTTCCTTCTTATGACATATCATGTTTTCCCCTTTCATCTCTTTTAAGAAGGACTAACAGAGCTTGCAGCTATCCTTCCTGCAAGACCAGCTGTCAGTGTGAGATAGGATTAAGGCAGGGTATTCTCATTGCAAGACTGCAAATTCCTTGGCAGAACAGACTTGGCCTTACTTGTCTCTGGATGCCCAGATGCCAGCCTCATCCTTGGCACACAGTAGGTTCTCAGTCATCGCTGGATGAGAGGTCACTCATGCTCAGATGCAGAATAAGCTCCCTGATAGCACTTCGTTTCTGATATTTAAATGTGAATTCTTCTCTATAGAAAAGTAGGGAAAAAGAAATTGTGATAATATAAAGCAGAACACGAAAAGACTGAGGTCAGCTGGTAGATTCAAAAGTAGAGCACAATTGTTCTCACCTCAAATCCTTTAGCCATGTGATTCTGCGTCGAAGAAGCGAGTCTCAGGGCAAGAACTGAGGTGTCACGGCCCCTTTGTCTGTCCTCTCTGGATGGCTGTTTGTCCCTAAACCTGCCTGAGTAAAGTTTTCTAAGCTCCTTCAGGGAAGTGTTACGCCGACAGTGTGTTTCCATGCCAGGCTTCCTAAGGATTATGAGATGCAGGGTTTAATACTTTTTAATAGTAAATGTAATTAAACTAAATGTACCTCAGGGAAGAATAATGTATGCAAACTTATCACAAAATCAAGCACCATGGTGAGGAAAAGTGGGAGCTTAACGTGGATGAGTTCCAATATATTTGGCTTAAGCAACAAAATCAACTTTTTCTGTATTTCCCCCTTAATAAGTTGTGTGGGTCTTTTAACAATCGGTTGTTTAATAATAGTAATCCTCAAGCTTATTTCTGCGCTCAGCCTGCCTGTGACGGTCCTTCATTCTCAGTAAACACTGTGATACAATCGGTCTGCTGCAGATGCTCCTTAGTCTGTTACTACGGCATAATCATTTGGGGAAATCTGTGAAACTAATGCAAAAGCTCCAGAGCTATTCAGATATATGGATTGAAAATGGAAGGCTGGAAAAAATGGCTTGTCATAGCCCATTAGCAGCCACACACTGCCATTTAAGAAATTATTTTTCAAAGTTTCCTTTTTGCACATTACTTAGAAAAAATCCAAAATTGTTTGTTGCTGAGGAACAATGGGAACATTTATCGGGGACTGTTAAGTCAAATTTACCAGGCAAATACTACTATTTCCACTGGCATAAATAATGTGTCTTGACCTAAGATTAGCCTGTGCATTTTTCTCAGAAGAAACGGTATCTCTGATATTGTTTTTATGGAGAACAGAGGACATTAGTGTACATAGAATTTAATGGTATAATTTCATTTATCTTTGATGAGCAAGATTCTGTACTGAATGATTGGCCAGCACGTCATCAAACTGGCTATTTGTTCTTTTTTTCCCCCGCCTCTATCTATCATTTTACAAATATTTATTCACATATCTTTCCTGTCTGTAACCTCCATGAATCCTGCAGTCTTTCTTGATTATTGATCTCTCTTTCCAGAAAGATCCTTTTATTTTATTTCCCAATAATGGTCTTAGCTTCATATTTGGACATACTACTCCCCCTTGAGATGCAGCAATTTTACTTGTTTTATTCCTCAACTCCTGATTTTTTTTTTTTCTTCTCCCCATTCTCCAGGAAGGAAAAGAAGGCATCTAATACTTAATAGTCACCGTGAGACTATGAATACATTCTGGGCCTTGTACTTAGAGCTTTCACAACAATTTGTTATATTTTATAGAATGGAAAACTGACACTTAGAGATATTTAAAAATTTGTCTAAAGGTTACACATTGAGAATATTGCAGAGTCAGCATTTGAACCTTTTCGTTCTGACACTCAATCTCCGGGTCCTTCCACTTTCCCACGATAGATAGTCTAGAATGATTAACTTCACCCTGCTCTGGCAGATCCTATAAGAGCTGAGTTAGAGTCAGTGTGGGTTGTGCAGTCAGATGGACTAGGGAACCACATCTTGCTCAGCCAGTTACTGCCTTAGCAATTTGCTTAGTTTTCCAGTAAAATGAGAGTCAGCTTTGCAATTTAAAAGGAAAACCTAGTGGACAATGTAGCACAATGCTTGGCTATTAGTAAGAGTCAAAAATTAGATTATTATCATTATTACCTCAAATATACTGTACATACTTATCCTGGAAAAAAGGTCATAAATTATTTTCCTTGATTTGGCTATTTCTTCAAAGTTCAACATTTTGCTCTCCATTCCCTTCATTCCCCCTTACCACTATCACCCGCAGAAAGAAAGCAGTTGTGGGTTACTTAGAGAAGCTGCAGGTTTAGATCTCTCGGCTGGCTACAATGCATGTGACAGTGACGAGACTCACTTTCCGCTCTCTTCCCAGCCTAGGGAAAAGTGTCAGTGGTGGTAGGCATTTGGGCTCCATCGCTCTGAAGCCCCTGTCCCACCAGCAGGGACAAGGTGGCCAGTGACTTTCAACCTCAGCCATGGATTAGGTATGGGTGGACCCAATATGTGTGGGGAAGATGTCCATGGCTTTGACCTTGCTGCTGGAGGCACACCACGTCATGATAAGAAGATATTTTTCATGATATCTCTTTGGGGATTCTTCAGATTTTCTAGAACATACTGACAGTTGTACTTCTCTCAAATGTGAAATTCTATTAATGCATTCACAAATAGCTATCAAATCTGAAGGAGGAATTCATGCTATTTAGGGAAAACATATAAAAAGGGGAGAAAATAGCTATTTCAGGGTCCTAAAGTGAAACTTTCCAAAGGGGTCCTCCCTGCCAGTTTCTTCAGTGACGTCTTCTGAATCTCACTTTGGGAGAAGAAGGGGGTGCTTCATTTTGTTATTCCAAACTCTTCAGTGGAGGATTGTTGAATGGGACAAAATGTAATTTCACCATGTGTTATGAACCAAGGAGATTTTAATTTGATTCATTATATTTTATACCTATGTCTATACTAGAACTTTCTGATATCTTCTTTGGTGCTTATTTGTAAGAATGTTTGTTTTTAATGTGGTTTTTAAAGACTTTGTGTGAGAAGCTAGTGGGTGAGGTGATGACAATAAGATAAAATATACATCAGGAAAAAAGCGTAAAAACCTCCCCAAAGTTTCAACATGCCCTTCTCCATTCCCACCGCCCCCATGCTGGCCTTGGGTGATGCAACCATTTGCAGTCAGTCCCTTTAAGTGGTTTTGAAAGGACACTGCTCTCTTATCCAGGGAGAGCAGTGTGCTGAAATTTAGTGGAGGCTGTGAAAACTACACTCACCCCCACTTTACCTTCACCCCTAATCATCTGCCTCATCAAGTTCACAAGTACCAGTTTTGTTCATTTCTAGAGCATCTGTCTAGTGAGTAGGATATTATGTTCCCAAATGTCTATTGTTCATATATAGATACCCTAGGAGGGGGTGAGCATTAATCTACTCACCGTCAATTAGCCTATGAGCAGAGATTATGCTATCAGGCAAGCCACTGAGAAAGCACAGATGCATGAGGCAATCTGGTCTCACTGAGGAAAGAAATAAGAAGGTTTTCCAGCTCGAATAAGGGCTTTGCAAGGAGACAGAAATGGGGATATCAGATGGGACAGTGGAAGGAGAGCCCAAAGACACAGTCTATGTCCTGAAATATTGTAGGACATTTTGAAGCACAGTGGAGCCCAGGTTTTCTTCATAAAAATTCCCTTTTGATGAGCCTGACCAAAATGGTCTTAATGTTCTCCTGAGCTGGACTAAACATTAGACAGTCTCTTCCTACTTCTAGGCCCTTGACCTTCCTTTACTTAGAGCATTTGCTCTAGAAAATTTGCAAGTGTAAATTCTTTCTCTACCTTTTTGAGATGCAAATCTTGATAACAGCCTCTTGCCAGTTTTACAACCCAGGACTATCTTTCTCAAGCTCCTGGGGCCTCCCCTTGGAAAAGTTATCATCAGGGAACAGAGTGCCCTTAGTTTCAAATTTCTGTGGGAGGGTAGGAGCCTAACACCTTTCAAGTTATAAAACTACCTCCTGTGGTAAAGATAGGCAACAATCTATTTTTCACTTGGGTAACGCTAGTTAGCAAACACAGTTGCCCTAAAATTTCTCAGCTCTTAAAAACCTTTCAGCCCTCTTTTCGATAGAGTTAAGGAGTGAGTTCTGCCCTCTCTCTCCTATTGCAATAGCCTTGAATTAAGTCTTCCCTGCCTGCTTAACTGTGTCTGATGCGATTTTCGCTTTTATAGTTGGATGAAAATACTTGCCCGTCTTTCTTACACAACAAAAAGTGTTAAACTCACCAGCTGCTTTAGGTTTTCCATAGACCTTTGACAGAAATGAGCCTTGAGGTAGGAAAGGGTCTCTTCTGTGGTAGTGTGCTAAAACCCACAAACTTGATTCCTTCATTAAATCAAAGCAAAACAAAATTCACACAACTGAATTTTAATCTCTGTTTGCATAACAATTAGTTCCATTCCTCACAGTGCCTAATTTATTCCCTATAGTAATTTTCTGAGGCTCTCAGCCCTTGCTCACTTCAATAAATCAAGTGCTTATAAACAAACCTTAGAACTCTTTTAGAATTAGCATCAAAATGCTAACTGTGGCCCTTCCGTAGGGCCCTGGTTTTTAGGGAAATGAGAACTAGACTCAAAGTCCTGAATGCCTGTCCTGACAATCCATGGGACTTAGGTAAAGTAGACCCCCCACCCCCTCCCTAACATCCTCCAGGTGAGCAACAATTGGACACCTATTAAGCATCCCTACTATGATAGACCCCTTATTTAATAACCTTATCTAGTGTTTATAACATTCACAGAAGTAACGCATTGTGATTTTTGCTTCTCAGATAAGGAAAGGTAGAGAGATTACCTATCACACTCTAGGTTTCACACATAATATAGTTAGCAGAGTTGTATTTCAAAATTCATTCTTGTTTGCTCCAAAATCAGTGAATTTTCTTATGCCTTTGTCTACTTCTTAATCTGTAAAATGGGGAGATTGATAACTGATGCGTAAGTGACATTCTGGGCTCAGAATTCTGTGACCTTGACCTCAGAGATGTAACCCTCAGAGTGAGTATCTTGGACCCAAACAAGTATATATATCCAGGCATTGCAAGGAGGGCAGTAGAAACAGCTCTTTTTTTTTTTTTTGGAGAGATTTAGCAGCTCTTTATCCCGCTGGGTCACCACTTAGGATAGTTTCTAAAAGGGCATGTAAGGCATGAAAGTGGTACGAATCACCACAGGTTCAGCTAGAGAGCAGCTCTCTGCCTTGCCAGTGGGCAGGTTCTGCCCTTCTCCTCGTGTTTCCATGCATTTTTTCTCCTTTAACCCCAGAAAAGTGATATTTACAGTCAAGCCCTTCTTGAGAAGCTTAGAGGAAGTGGCAAATGAAACTGTCCAAGGTGTCAGGCTTGTCCTGGCTTTGCTTGCTTCTCTTTTCTTTGTTCTTTGATAAGTAAGCAATGTCATTTCCCTAAGACTTTGTTTTGTTTCTTAAAGAGTGGTGAGAATAATACCCATCTGACAGAGATTTTCTAACAATTAGATAAAGGAAAAACTCAGAGAGCCTTGAGTTCTCCAGACTGAATGCATTTTATAAAGTAATTACTTAGTGTGAACAGCCAGGAGGCATTTTATTCTAGTCAGGGGGTGCCTTTGGTATTTATTTTGTATAAATAGAGCAAGTTTAGAGGAAGCTCAGACATCACCTCCTCTAATGCTCTTATTTTACAGAGGAAGAAAATGCTCGATTCTGTGATATTATAAAATGGAAGTCAGTGAGGCTAAGTGTCCAAATTCCCATGCTTTACTTCATCCACTTCTCTCCTTCCCCCCAGACCCCCGGAACTTTCCACCTTTCAGAACTGTAACACAGAACAGCCCTTCCTTCAGTCTGTCCTGAGAATCAGCTAAGTTCAAGGATCTTCAGATCTCAGCACCAGCTCATTCCCCACCCATTGGTTCTCTCTGCCCATTTACTCCTCCCTATAGAAATCCCTTCCTGCCTAACCTCTAACACAATTGTGGATCTTACAGGAGGAACCTTCGTCCTAGCATAATGCTCTCCTCCCTACTTGAATACATCCCCTTACCCTATTTAGCCAGCCCCGTCCCCTAATGCAATGTCCTCCCTTTCCCTGCTGCAGTAGTGTTTTCAAATAAAGTCTCTCCTTACCTAAGTTGAGATTTCTTTTATTTTGACATTTCTGCTCAACACTTGTTGTCTACAATATTCCAGATGCTGTTAGCCCATTATCTGTATTGCTCATTTTATACTCATTATCTATGCATTACTGGCTGTCTTTCACCAGGCTATAGCTTAGTTCCTTAAACATAAAATAAAATTACTGGATAGAGACCCTGTTGTGTGTGTGTGTGTGTGTGTGTGTGTGTGTGTGTGTGTGTATATAATAGAGCACAGAGAAAGATATAGTCTCCAGTGGGTAAAGAATTCCTAGAAGAGAAGATAGAAGAGAAGAGATTTTTTTTAGTTAACGCTGAGTGAAAGTAATTGAGAATAGAAGGGCTCTGGGACCTTCTAAACAAGTGGAATGGCTAGGTAAAGGCTGGAACTGATATGGTCTGGAAATAATTTAGGAAGTAGATAGATCTCCTGAGAGTTTCATGAACTTGAGCTTGGAGAAGGGCTTGATTTTTCACTTAGCATCTTTTAAACTAATTTATTGATTCACTGAAATCAATCACAGTGATATCCAATTAATTACATATTGAGTTTTACTGGGCTAAACATTACAGGGATTAAAAAGATGAGATGAAATGGATACAGGTCCTTTTTACTGCAAAAGTTATGGTAAGAACTGTAAGGAGTTCAGTTGTTATACACTTTCTGCTTTATTGACAAACAATTCATTAACAATACTGCCTCACATTTCTATTTTAATTGAAAATGGCTATGACATAATTCCTCATAGTGACTGAATGGGAGAAGTGCCTCTCCTGTGAGCTTTTCCCAAGGCACTTTCTCTGTGTCTCCTCTTCTAGTGCTGAGGTGGGTTTTCTTAAACCTCTTTGACAGTAGTCAAGAAACTGAAAATCTTCTGGATTGTTCTACCTCAAAGACTGATCTCCTTCTAGAATCTTCTTTTACTTATGACTGTTTTTCTGTTTTGTTTTGTTTTGTTTTTATCTCTTAGTACAGTATTGGGACACAATCTTGCTGTTGCTTTTGGGCATGCTTATGCAGTCTGTCAGACAGATACTAAAATTGACAGTGATTGCCCTTTTCCGTGTGTATGAAAATAACTAAAATATCGAGAGAAAGAACAGCCACCATAACAAAATACTGCATAAAAAATAAGCGTTTCATGTTAAGTATTTCTGTGTGTTCCTTTCCCATATTTTTGAGAAGCAGTTATATCTAATTATTTTCCCTTCAAAATAGATTTGTGACCATTAGAGGGGCCACCTTCCTGCAAAGAGATCAGGGGAGGGTCGCAAGATCAGAGCTGTTCAAGGTCCCAAACTTTGTGGAGCATAATTAGCAGCAAAACCAAGCCAGTTGTAGGGTGTTCCACAGAACTGATGCTCCTCTATCTCTTCTCTCAGATAGCTTTGAATTTTTTTGTTAAAGACATTCTAAAGTCTGAATGATAGTTAAATTCAGAGAACTACCCTGCTTGACTGACACACCAAATCTTTCTATTAACTGCTAACGCTGGTTCAGATTAATGATCTAGTACCTTGTGCTAAGTGCACACGGTGATAAATTAAATGGGCACTTTCACGAGGGCATTCTTTTAGGCTCTGTAGACTTTGGAGAAAGATCCCCGCTTCACATATTAGGTGCTGAGATGATTGAGAACCATGTTTGTTTCAGCACTAACTTTCTTTGTGCATCTGTGAGATGCCTGGAGGGCATTTCAGATGCTCAAGGAGAGCCAATGCACAGTTCTGTTTTGTTTTGTTCTGTTCTGTGTAGGGAAGTTGTAGCCTCTTTAATCCTCTATTATTCAGATTCTAGCGACCAAGGCATGAATGATAGCAATTTAGTTATCACGTTCTATTTCCAGCAGAATTGTTTGTAGTTTAGCTCAAAATATCTATCTTCTTAATTTTAACTGGTTTTGCCAGTTGCCAGTTAAACCAGATTGCAAGTGGAAATGAATATCATCAACACACTTAAATATTTCTGTGCACGATGCAAAGCAGACTGTAGATGATTATAGACTACTGGAAAATGTGTTTCCACAGAAACTTTCTTAGAAATTGCTCGGAGTGTGCTAGACTTTAAAATCACTCATAGATGTGTGCTCAAAATTTTAGTAAATTTAAGAAAAGTTTCTCTTACTTTAAAAGTATATTATATTTAGGGCAGTGAAACTACTCTGTATGATACTGTAATGGTGGATACACGTCATGATACATTTGTCAAAATGCATAGACTGTATACCAAAAATGAACCGTTATGTAATCTATGGACTCTGGGTGATAATGATGTGTCAGTGTAGGTCCATCAATGGTAACAAATGTCCCACTCTGGTGGGGATGTTGAGAGTGGACGCTATGCATGTGTGGGGGCAGGGACTATATCTCTTTGCCTTCCTTTCAATTTTGCTGTGGACCTAAAATTGCCCTAAAAATAAAGTCTATTAAAAGAAAAAAGAAAGGGAGAGTGATATTCTTTAAGTCAACAATCGATATACTATTCCCCTATAGTTTAAACATGTTACATGTACAGTTACGTTGTACTTAAGATCACTTTGAGTCGCTGTGCATGATAATTTAAAACACTCCAAATTACTAAATGCTCACTGTGCCCCTGCTGATCACCCCTTCTTGGTTTCCCTAAGCACATGTCCTAGTTTGTCCCTTCATTACTTTTCTCCTGGATTGTTGCTGTAGCCCAGTAGTTCCCCTCTTTCCACTAGCTCCTTCATAATGAACTTAGAATTGTCTCTAAAATGGTTCTACTAATGTACTTCCTTTTTAGAGATCTTCAAGACTCACGAATTGCAGAAACAAGTCAGACCACTCAGCCCTCTCAAAGTCTTTTGATCACATTCTACCCCATTCTCTGCTAATAAATCCACACACATATTCCAGATGCTCCCTCACCCTCAGCTCTATCCTTTTGCTCATCCTGTTCTTTTTCCCAGAGTGCTCTTTTCTTTCACATGCTGCATGTTAGTGTCTTATTCAGGATCCTCGTAAATGTTAACCAGTTCTAAAAAGCTTTCTCAGATATAGCTCCCTTGTCCCAATCTCCCTCACCCCCATATGCACACACCAGCACACCCCACATTAGCTTTGAGAGTGTACTTCTCCAGGAATGACATTCACAATATTTCACCCCTGCACAGCGAGGCTACCCACAGACCAGAGCCATCAGGCTGTAAACATCCAGTGTATTCTGACTGGGCTAGCCTGCAGTCTTTCCGACCACTGAATTGGTTTCCCTCAAGTCTTTTAGGAAGAGTTCACAGACCTCATTGTAACTAATATGCTCCTCCTCTGTGGTCCCATAGCATCTGTATGTGTCTCTATCATAGAGCTAACTGCATTGGGCTAGGATCATGCTCTGCTACGATTTCCATGCTCTGCCAGCTCCTATGTCTGGCATACGTTGACATTCGGGAAAATCTTGCTGCTGGATGGATTGAATTGAAAAAATGAATGGAGGCCAAAGACCAATTTTAATCCTCTTCCCATCACTGTTTATAATAACTGTATCCATAAAGTGTTTGAAAAATTGGTTGAACTGAGCCATAACACTGGCTCTCTAATGAAATCTTAAAATGAATCACTTAATAATATCAGTGATGATGATGGTGATGGTGATGATGCCATGAAACAATTATACCATAGCATTCACTATGTGTCTGGCACTGTGTTAAGTGTTTTATATGCACTTATTTCATCCCCATGTCTACCCTGTGAGGTGGTTCTATCCTTCTCCCTGACTTTTAGATGAGAACTGAAGCACAGATGCATTAAGTGACTTGTCTGAATTTAGGAACCTCATGAGTGGCATGGCCAGGTTTCTATCCTAGGCAATCTGACTCCCAGTCCTTTGCTCTCGCTTTGAATTTATTTTTGATGAAAGCACATTTTGTTCTAATGAACCTAATGTATACATGCATTGTTTTCTGTTCCCAACCACTTGTCCTTTTCATTAACAGTTGATACTCCGGCTCTGCCCCCATTTCTCTGGAGGATATTTTCAATCAAAAGCTTGCAAATAACTCTTAGCACCAACAACCATCATTGAAATCCTCTAAGACTTGCAATTGTTGCCCCCACATTTAACTATTTCTTTCCTGCTTTCCATGAGATAAAGCTTTTCTCCCTCTGTATTGTGTTTCCCCTTCATGGTTTCCCAGTCGAAGACAACTCATGAAATTCTGTGCCCCCTTCTCCCTGCCTGGGCCACTCAGCTTCTCACTGGCCTCTTTATTCCTTAGGTATCTGCTTCCACTAATACCCAAATATCTTTTCCTTTTCATCCCAGTTTCTCAGCCACATTTCAGTAGCAAGTCTCCAAGACAGATGTTGGCTTTCTTTTCAAAATTTAAAGGAAAAGCACCTTAAGAGTGAGTATCACTCCCATCTGAAATCATACTCTCAAATATTGATCCTTCAGTTATATTAGTAACATGACGGGCCAATCCAGTCCCAGTTCACACGGTGATTTCATCTCTCACTGTTGCTTAATGGATGACTAGTCTGGTTTTGAGCATCATCCTTGAAAACCTGGCTTATGTCTGTTCTGTTAAGAGATAGGTTAGTAAGAGAGCACCTGTTTTCAGCCTAAGGATCAATCCCCAGTTTGTGAAAGTAACCAACCCATTATAGTCTCTTGGAAGCCAGCCCACAGCCCTCTGTGTAAACTTCTACCTGTTGTGTAGGTGGTTACTATCAGTAATCCAGGTTTGTGCATGCATTTCTGCATTTCCACCCCCACTCAACCTCAGTGTCCTTAAATAATACCGTGTTTCCCTGAAAATAAGACCTAACCGGAAAATAAGCCCTAGCATGATTTTTCAGGATGACATCCCCTGAACATAAGCCATAATGCATCTTTTGGAGCAAAACTTAATATAAGATGCAGTCTTATTTTCGGGGAAACACGGGAGGAGTGCATCTCTCCTTTGGATTACTTTCTTCTCTGAATTCGATTCCCATACAGAGTGCCCAAAACATGCTAAGAATAAGGAATTTGGGATTTCGCTAGCTGAGTAAATTAGGGTGGAAAGAGATGAAGTTCGGTTTCACGTGCTGAACTCTCTAAGGTAGAACTAGGTTCCTCCAGGGAGAAATATGCTTTACATCTTCTTTTGGGTTGTTCTTTTTTTAAACTTGCTATCAATGGCATCCAACATCACTGCTTGATGCTAATGTAAAGTGTCAGCTTAAATCAAAGAATAGTGCCTAATTGTTTTGCAAATGAACAATCCCACTTACATTCAATGCAGTTTGACTTTATAGATACTTCAATAGAAAAGGTGGTTCTCTGGAAGAATAATCTTTTCATGTTTCCTGAGATACTTGTGCAGCATAGAAAGTACCTGGCTATTCATCAACTTGGCTCAATTGACCTAAATGAGGAAAATGGAAGAGACATATATTCTTAGATGGTGACACTATCACCTGCCACCTGTCACCTCTCACCTCCAGGTCAGGATATTGAACTGCTCTTTAACCTAAACTGAAAAAGAAGTCAGTGAACTTTTACCTACTGCAAAATGTTATTTTATTTAAAGCTTTACAACCACAGTCTTGGATGGGGGGTATTCAACATAGTGGCAGCTGCGTGATAATTTACCTGGGAACACTGAAATGGAAATCACAGCCAGACATTGCCTTAGAATCATTGGGGTGCAGGACTTAGGGGCGGTTTTTTGAATGTGTGACTTATTTTCTCTTCTGGTGGTGGCAGGTAGGACTTCATATCCCACTCTAGACTTACACACAGAGCTGTGTGTACAGGTATGGCCATACCAGTTTTTGAAGTATTTTAAAAATCTTCTATACCAGTTGATAAATAATCACCGTACTCAGCCCTCTGAACAATCTCCCTCCAATCACAGACTTTCCCTCGGGACTCCAGGACTTTCCCACAATTCAGCAAATAAAGGAAATATCCATGAAACAGCAAGCCTCTTCTTGGCTCTGCACCAACACCAAGGCCTGTGCCATTCTGTTGTTAAATATTTTAAATATTCTCCCTGAAAGGAGAAGTAAAGAAATTGAGTGGGCTGGCTTTTACACAGCATCAATTTAAGAAATATCCTTTTTTATAGGGTACTGTAGATCTTTTACAACACTGTAGTGGAAGATCGTATCTCTTCTAAGTCAAGTGTCTCTCATTACAGGATTCATATGATAAATTTCTTAATTTCTTTAGGAGTGCCTTTTTTCTGGGAATGTAATTCACTCCTCAAGAAAATCTCGTTTCTTTTAATCAGGCAGAAGGAATACATTACAATATACTTCTCTTTTTGCTTTGTCTTTTAGGAATTCCAGAATTAAAATTAATGCTCAGCTGAACAATAAAGTTTTAGAGCTATTTGGTACATCTTTCCTTCCTCCTAAATGATTGATTTACTAATTTAAAAATTGTATTTATTTTAATATGATTTAATGTTAGAAGCTGCATCAAAAAAATTTGGGTGGTCATAGGTGATAAAAAATATCTCAATGAAGCATGCTCTGTGCTCTACTGTTCTGAGTGCTTTGTGTACCATGAGCTGCAGGGACCGCATGGCCCTTCAATGTGTTCTGGGCTAACCCAATTCTACAGTTATATTTCGGAACTCAGAACTGAGCCCTCTCTTATTATCAAAGATGAAATAGGTCAGAATAAATACTGAAAACACATTTAATTGTCCATGTTATCTACTAAAATGTCTTCTTCTGAGATTTGTGTGTCCCTAGAGTTGACCTAGCTAGACATGGGGAAAGGAAGTCTTCAAATTACCCAATTATTATTTCATGTTTCGCCCTATTCATTGAATACACCTCTATTCTAACTCTTGATATTTACTTAATTCATGGACTATTATAATCTTTTTAATTGCTTCCTTTTCTTACTTTCCTTGTAGCCATTTCACATGAGCATGTCTATTTTGTAGAATTAATGAAGGCAGAAAGAAGTTAAATTCAAAGTAGTCATTTTTGCTAAAGGTGATTTATAACTAGTCTATGAAAAAGTGGTGTAAAATGTTACATATGGAGGAGCTCAATTAGAGTGACTACAGGTTTTAAATTTTCTGTGCATGTCATTTTCAAGAACATTCTTTTTATCATATATACCATAGACGATAGGCCAAAATGAGAAGCAACCCTTTTCTAATAATTTTTATTTGTTTTCAATAATCTGGGCATTTCCTGAATTTAGAGACAATATACATTTAGTCTTTTGTGATCCCCATTCTTTGTTCAGGACTTTATACATGATATATGCTCAGGGAATATTTATCCAATTTTATTTTATTTTAAAGTACACATTGTGTGCTTAGCTCAATGGGGAACAATTAAGTCCTTTTCATTTTCTCACAATTTCTGTGTGTTTGAAATCTCTTAAAGTTCTGCCATTCTACCAATCAAATGAATAATTATTATCATCCATCTGTCCTACCTTTTCAGTTCTTGATTGGGTAATCAATCAATAATATATTAGTACTTACTGTGTGCCAACCATGTTTCCAAAAGGAGACATATATAACTAACACATTTTTCTTCCAATAATTTGCTTCCCTTTCAAGTTAGAGCATATAGATTTGTAAGTAAATAATGTATATAATGCAGCAAATTGAAATAGAAGTCTGAAAAAGTATTATGGGCATAGAGAGGAGGGATTGACTTTGTCCTCAGAACTTTAGGAAAATCTTCATAGAGGTGTTGATATATAGAGGTGCTGTAATTCTAAGTATGAATATGAGTTTCCTGGATAAAGGAAAGAGAGCAGACAAAGGCATTCTAGATGGAGTGAACACCTTGTTTAATAATCTGGCTTATATTGACGTCCTCAAGTTGCATGGTGGGAATTGCTGGTGGGTAAATGTGGCGAGGTAGTGAAGCGTTCTTGTGAAGGACCTTCCATGCCACGTTGTTTCAGTCAACTTGCGCTGCAGTAACAAAAATACCATAGACTGGGTGCCATAAACAACAGAAATTTGTTTCTCATGGTTCTTGAGGCTGGAAGTCTGAGGCCAGGGTGCCAGCCTGGTCAGGGGTTTGGCGGGAACCTTCCTCCTGACTTACAGATGGCTGTCTGCTTGCTGTGCCCTCACATGGTGGTGAAAGAAAGAGGAAGAAAGCTCTCTCCCATCATGAGGGTTCTAGTCTCATGACCATATTATCCCCCAATTGCCCACCTCTCCAAATACTATCCCTTTGGGCGTTAGGATTTCAACCTATGAATTTGGGGGAGGAGACACAAATGTGTAGTCCACAACACGTGCTAAAAACCTTGGGTTTTAGTTGGAAGTTACAGGATGGCCAACAGAGTTGGTTGGGCAAGCATCTAAGTCACATCTACTGACTTGTGGTGACAGGCAGAGGCCAAGGGAGGACGGTGAAATCCCTTAGATTTTTGTTTTTAGCTCATTTAGCTCTACTGTGTTATATTATTATGGAAAAAACATGCTGCAGAAATATGGGAATTTATAAGTAATAAAATGGAAATAATATGTCCACCTGATGTGTGTGACAGAAAGGGTTCCTCTTTAAACAACTTCAAATAATAATATTCATGACTAAACACTGGGAACTATGTGCTTTTATTCAAAAACTATGGTAGTAATTTCTTTATCATTTTCGATATAGTGGGAACCTTGACCTCTATATGCTATGCCACAAATTTAACTTCCACCTAAAAAGTATTCATGCTAGGCTTTTGTGACATCTGCTGAGAAATCTAAATTACCCATTGACAAGGATCATTCAGATAGAAAAAGCTAAATCTATGTAGAAAAATTGAAAGGAACTGAATTGGGCAGCTGTAGGGGAGAGATGATAAGTCATCCATTTATGTCAGAGGAAAGTGCCTACTTCTGTATTGTTGGTATGTCATGTGGTTCAGGTTTGAAATACAAAGCTAATAATTTTTCTTTATATATAGCATCAGCCCATGAAGGGCTCAAAACAGCATTTATGTAATGGTTTCTCACAATATTTCAGTGGAATAAGGGATAACCTATGATTGTAATTTATGGATCAGGCAATGGCTGCAATTGCTGGGAAAGTACTAGAAAGGTTGCAGCATCAACTTGTTTGGGATCTGGTGCAACAAGCAGGTCAGACCAGAAGAGGTTGCAGTGGGTGGTTGAATTGCAGAAGGCAATGCACTGTGTGAAGATAACCTCAGAAGTGTCATCAGGAGTGGGGACTGATAATGCCACGATGACTGGCTTTCCTGTCCTATTTGAAATAAAGAAACATAAAAGGCAAATTATCTACCCCCAATTGAAAATTTACTAATTTTCCTAGCCCCACACTTTGCCCAGTGGCTCCTCTGTGTTACTTATTATCCATTGTGTTACTTGATATATTTACAACAGCAAATATTTTTATTTTGTTTATAATAAGGGGTAGTGCCAATTTAAACAAAATATAAATTTATTAGCACTATGTTAATATATTGCTACATTCATTTAAATAAGGACATGAAAGAAACTGGGGTAGTGCCTTCTGATTTCACTGATATTCTGTGGGAATTTCAATGTATTTAGACATAAAAAGTATCCTTTTAAATGGTCTCCCCAAAGGAAAAATAGGCAGAATTATTCTACAGTAGTTGCATGAATGAAGTAATTAGCAGTAGATCTATTGGTAAAGAGATTAATAGATAATTAATCATTAGCAGCGTGAGAATTATTTTCCTTCTTTCATGGTTCCTTGTGTCTATATTTGTGTGATGATAGAAAGGGGTGCCTCATTATATTAATTAATTGCATGTATTGAGAAATGATCTGTTTCAGGCACTGTGCTGAATTCTTTACGTGCATCATCTCATGTCAATCTTAGATAACCTTTTTTCCCCAATTAATATCGTTGTCCCCACTCTATACAAGACAAGCAAAACAAACCCAAACCATGGAGCTTCTGCTGAACGGTAGCCTTCGACCACACACCCACCGAGCGGTGGTCAGGATCAGAATCCAGTGAAGCCTGGCTCTGCAGGGTGTAAGCTTGGCTTCAGCTCTGTAATTCTGCATGGCCTTGCCTGACATTTTGGGAGGCGGGGATAAGCAGAGAGGAGGAGGTCTTGAATTCTTGCTAGAGAGCAGGAAGTGCTTGACCGGGACACAACTGTGGTTGAAGTAGCTGAGGGGTCACCCCCAGGAAGAACTGAGGGGCTCTCTGGGTGATGTCTACCTTAGTCTTCTAGGGGTGGCCCTGACCCAGTGCGATACCACCCCCAGGATAAAGTCAAGAGGGCTGAAGGCTCTGGCTATGGGGTCAGCCATGGAAGAGGCAGTAGAGAGAATTAGTGAGTCCTCAGTATGCTTCTCGGGGACATAAAGTGATTGGGACATTAGGACTCCAATCACTACCCTTTAGGGGCTTGGCCACGCTGTTGTTGGTGTGAACACATTTGGGTTATTTATATTGCTTTTCTCATCACTGGAAAGTCTGGCAGAGCAGGCTAAGGAAATGGAATTGATTCTATAGATGAGCTGCCACTGGAGGTCCTAGCAGCGAACTTTTCTAGCTGCGTGCTACTGTGGCCAATGTAAGGGACAGATTGGAGAGGACACATAGATTGGGAAGGGATACATCTACTGTGTAGACTTTACTTCTTGGGAATCGCAAGGACCCAGACCAAAGGTGGATAGAGACGAGAAGCCAGATTTGGGGGATGTTTGAGGTTCTAAATAAAGTTAGAGCTTTTAGAGCTGAGAGAACAAAAAGAGATGCAGCACGCTGCTTCCAGACTTCCTCCTGTTCGATCTATCTTCTGCTCTGAGGCCAGAATGCTGTTTCTAAACTGTGCGTCAGAGGTGACTCCTGACTAAAGTCACCTACAGAATATAATTTGAGTTGTTCAGGTCACGGATAGGCTCTCAAGTCCTCTTTCCTTTTTCCTTTCCACCTGATCTCCAGCCACAGATCGTGGATTTCCTAAATGGGCATCTTTTGCTTTTTAATGTCACCTGCCTTGCTCAGGCTGGTTCCTATAGGCAGCAGGGCCTTTTCCTCTTATATCCCAGAGTTAAAATTCTATTCACCCTTCCAGGGGCAGCTTAAATTGCACCTCCTCTGAGGAGCTATTCCTGACCTTCTTATTTTATACAAGAGAAAAGGGACTTTCAACATGTCATTCTCATGGTTTCTAATGTAGTATTTCAAAATCCGAGTCTATTCTTGTTCTTTCCTGGCTTAAAACATTCACTGGTTCCCTTTTTCTTACAGGGTAAAATAGAGCTTTACCTCACATGAAAACCAGCCTCATATAAAATAGAAATACTTGGATAATATAGCATTCATCAGAATATTTTTTTAAATAAATATTTGTGTAATAAATATTTCATTGAGGCAAGAGACACTGAAATACAGTTTTTTAGGGCATTAAACCATTGAGGTCTCAGGCAAAAATATTTCTTATTTATTTTGAACCATATTTAGATTCTTAAAGTGCAATAATATGGAAGATAATTTCAATATAAATATATGAGGCATTCTGTGACACTGTAAAGAAAAGCACATTATGTTACGCGAAATCACCAAGGTGAGTCTAAAATTTTTAGGACATTCTGTATGGGAAGTCTGGCAAACAGGAATAGTGGGAGCTCATGGATGCTGTGTACAGCTGGTGAGTGTTGGCAGGGGAAGAAAAAAATATATTCCTTCTAGCAACAACACGGCAGGTGAATTAAGAGTTTCAGAATTTCATCCCAGTTTTATATAAAACAAATTTTCTGGAGCTGATCAAGAGTTGTTTTTCTTCTATTTGGAAAATGTAACTTCTCTGCTTCCCTAGCTAGAGTGAGAATTTTTTATTTTTCTTAGAATAATGGCAGAAAACACATCCCAGCCTGAACTCTGATGTGTTCTGTATACCTTCCAATCAATCCTGTTTCTCTCACTGAGCTGTTTTTCTGTGTGAAATGACTCCTCATTCTTTACGTAAATTGGTTTTAAATGAGAATGTTTAATTAAAAGATTTGATCTTAATATCATAACAGCTGTTATAAATATGGGTGCCCAAGCTGTGTCGTCTTCTTTCTTCTAATGTATTTACCTTTCAGATTTATTATTGTCTTTTTAATATCTTCCTGAAAGGAAAGTCTGTGTTTGAAGTGTTCATGAAAACTTTTGGGCTAAGAATTAGGGTAAAATGATGGAAATGAATCCCGAAGTATAAATTATGAGGAGTGCACTCAGATTCTAGAATTTTCAACGTTAATTGGAACATTAGGCAGCCTTAACACTCTGGGCCTGTTTCCTTTCTTGTCATTGAGGAGTTAATTGAGAATGTCTGTACTACTTTTCCAGGGCTAAGTACAAGAAAGTGTGTGATATAAACAGCTGAAATGCACTGCCTCACAGTTCTGGAGACTATAAGCCTGAAATCAAGGTGTCTGCAGGGTTGCTTCTTTCTGAGGAGCGAGGAGCTGAGAACATTTATTCCAGGCCTCTCTCCTGGACTTGACGATGGACATCTTCTCTCTGTGTCTCTTCATGTTTTTCTCCCTCTATGTGTGTCTGTCTGTGTCCAAATTTCCCTTTTATAAGGGCACTAATCATATTGAATTAGGGCCTACCCTAATGACCTCACTTTAACTTGATTATTGCTGTAAAAACGCTTATCTTCAAGTAAGAACAAGTTCTGAGACAGTAGGAATTAGAATTCCATTTTGTGTGTGTGTGTGTGTGTGTGTGTGTGTGTGTGGCCCTGGGAGAGGGGGCGGGACCCAATTCAACTCATAACAATGTCCAAATTCTTTCTTTTCCCCTTTAACATTCTGTCAAGGCCCTGTATGTGCCAGTTCACTCTTCTTAGGTTGTTTTAGTGGAAGAAACACAAATGCACCTGGTTTCAGGCTCAGTGGAGGGAATTTGTTAGTTCACAGACTCCAGAGAATATGAACTGACAGAGATGAAGCTCAGGCCCTTAAACATCGGCAGGATTCTCTCTCCATTTGTTCAGCTCTGCTTTGTATTAACTTTTTCCTCTTTCTACATAGATTGACTTCTCACATAACAAAAAAAACTTGACTTCTGGCATCTTACAAGTCTTCTGAGGTGGGAGTGTGGAGGGAGGGACGTGGATAACTATTATCCTTGGAGTTTAAACAATTTCAGGGCAGGCATCTGAGGGGCCCAGCTCAGATAAAGTTCTTACCCCAGGCTGCTCCCCCTGTGGTCCACCCACAAAGTTGGGGGGGCAGGTATTTCCCAGGAGAGTGGTGAATTACTGGGGGGGGGAGGGAGGCATTTCCATAGCCTTTCTACAGTGATGCTATTTAAGAATGTCATTCTCATTGTCTGTGCATGTGTGATGCAGGACTTGTCCAGATATCTGCCTCTGCAGTACAGACAGGGTGTTACCACACTGGAAAAATCTGGGCTGTGCAGGCTGAAATGAGCAGGCATTAAACAACAGTGTATATGAATGCAGAGTGGATGGCCAAGCTCTCAGAAGAGACAACATGAAGAAGGAAATTACAAGATGTGGCGGGAGCTTAGGAATAGGGTATATGTGTGCAGTTCCTTCCATCTGAGGTTCAGTGTGCCTCCCGCCAGGAGGGAAGTGACACTATGTAAGGGGCATGCAGTGATGCAGCTGGAGAGTGTTGGGCTGAGAGACACACTGACTGGTCAAAGCTCAGGTGACATAAGAACAAAAGGTAGTGTTGCTGCTTGATGCTTAGATCACGTGACATTGTGCTGTATTGCTTGGGGTCCCTGAACCCCCTAAACTCACATCTACATGGAACCTGTGGATCTGTTTCATGGTTCCTTGTGTCTCTATTTGTGTGATGATAGAAAGGAGTGATCTAATTTGGGAATGAGATCTTGCAGATGTAATCAAATTTAAATGAGGTCTTCCTGGCTCACCTGAGTCCAGTGAATGGTGTCCTTCTAAAAGAAAGCAGAGGAGGGTTTGGACACACAGACATGCAGGGAGAATGCCCCATGACCACGGAGGATGAAATTAGAATGATGCAGCTACAAGCTAAGAAATGTGAGGGAGTGCAGGCAACCACCAGGAGCTGGAAGAGGCATGGAAGGGTTCTTCCCGGGGGACTTGGAAGGGATCGTAGCCCTATGGATGCCTTGATTTTGTACTTCTGGCCACACCTCTTCCCAAAGTGTGAGAAAATAAATTTGGGGCATTTCAAAGCACCCAGTTTATAGTAATTTGTTAGGACAGTCCTAGGAAACCACTGCAGACAACATACTTCAGTTTTGAGCAGGAACCTGTGGACACAGATAGAACTCCTCAGAGGCTTACGACTTGCTTAGAAGTAAAGAGTTAAGCCAATTAAAATCCAGAATTGAAATTCTGAAGTGGAGATTTGTGAGGATAGATTATCCATTATAACGTTCTCTTTGAGGACTGCTCAATTAGACTCAGGGAGTTCCTAATTTATACCTTCGTGTTGTCAGATAGCCTACACTTTCAAGACTGAAATCAAATTATACATTGTCTAGAGAGAAAAAGCTATAGTAAAGGTTGCAGTTAGTAAGAAAAATTTCTCTGAGAGTTCAACCTAAGTCATTAAAATGCACAATGAAGACAAATAAACAACACAAACCGCTACTCATTTTCCGTCTAGTACCTGTACCCTCTCTTATTATTATTATTATTGTTTTTTTAGGGCTGTCAGTGTTTTCTTAATTCTAGAGCATTGCCTGGTTTGGATGGTAAATATCAATTTCCCCTACTGAAATTCTTCAGATTGCTTTTCTAAATGTCAGTGGTATTGGACTTTCCCCGAGAAAAAAAAAAAAAGGTGCTGTCAGGGAGGCAGTTTGTAGATCTAGTAGATACAGGAACCAAGATGCTATAATTAGCTGCAGAGAAGGCGGTGAGTCTGCTGGTTACATAAGTGAGGGAAATGGTGGCATTCTGGGAATGAGGGGAGACATGGAAAATTGATCAGTGAGGAAGATCTGGACTGTTTTCTCATTATCTCTGTTTTCTACCAAAAATGAAACAAAGCAAAACAAAACAAAAACTAGCCCAGAATTGTGCTCTAGTCTTTCTGTCTGCCTCCTGTCATTTGAATCCAATCCACCAAAGGATAATATCATCTTTATTTGAAAATTTTTAAGGTTGACTATAATATCCCTAGTTCAAGTCAGTGGACACAAGTGAGAAGTAAAGAGTCAGGCACCTTTGTAGGTTATTTATATCACACCCTACTTTTGCTGTGTTACAGTTTATAAAATTCTAGACAGCCCTTTCTCAAGTTTCTGTGTATTTCTTCACAGTCCATGACAATCTGACTGTTGGTTTGCAATTTCTTTTCTAATTAGATTTCTGGCATGTGAAAATGCAGAGCTCCTTTAGGTCTAGCCCAAGTTTTGGGTTTTATTTTTCTTCACCTTTTTTTTCCTTCTCATTTCTTGTTTGTCTGTTTTTTTTTATTTTTTATTTAGCAGCCAGTTTGGTGCTTCTATGGTATTTTCTCACCCTTGGCCATGGAATACTGAGCAGTTAATTTCTGGTAGACTCTTTTCTAATGCTTGTCAGGTTCCATTTCTCTGTGTGTGTTTTTTTTAGTGTATAAAGCTCAACCATCACTTATTGTTTTTTGAAGATAATGTTGTTTGTGAGCCTAATGACTTGAATACACTTGCAGTCAATGACCCTATCCAAACGCTGAGAAGAGTATGCATGGGGCATAAGCGACAACCAGTGCATGGAGACAGTATCAGTAAAAGCTGTCAGCTCCTTAGCAGAATGCACCAAGAACTGCCATAGGCAACTCCTGGTAATAGAACTTCTGCGGGAAACAGTTTCTTTTCAGTGACGTTGTCCTTAACAGCTTCCAAACGTGGGCCCTCCACCTCCAATCAGAAATTAAAATTGCACATCAGCAGACTGAAAGACTTTTCAGCAAACCCCTCAGTTCTTAATCTCCTGAAAATCAAGGAACCAAATCTCCAGCCAGGTCAGATTCATAGCAGCAGGGTCTGCACAAGGTCAGCGTTCCATGCCCACTGCTCAAAGCACACGACTGTGCTTACAGAATTCAAGACGAAATGATGCCAGCAGAGGTGTACATGGAAGTGATGTCACACATGCAGTCTGACTGAATGAAAAGGATGCTAGGTAAAGCCTCAGATACTGAGGACAGCGGTTTCAGTGCTCCTGGTTTGCCGTTAGACACGACAGAGTAATCCTAGGGGTTCGTTATTTTTAATCACAGGACCCTGGGTGGTGCATTTGCCTAGTTTCCAAATCAGTCCAAAATTTTCTGGTGCTTGCATGATTCTGATGCGGCACAAACACCCCTGGATGACCTACAACGTCTTGGGTTGGACAAGTTGAAGAATCTCCCCTTAACAATAGTAATGATGATGATGATGATAATAATAATAATAATAATAATAATAATAAAGTGTGTGTGCTTTAATCTTGAAATATCTAAATGATTGGTGAATAAAATTAAACTCACTATCCAGTAAATAATAAATGGTATGATTACACAAAAATAAATGAAGCAGGTGATGGGTAAGGCACAGACATGGTGTGTAGGCCTGTCATCCGTGAACTGTCCCTCCTCTGTGGGCAGGTGCGGGATACATGCCGGAAGCTCCAGGTCTCAAGCTTCCCAGAGAGAAGTCTCATCCAGTCTGGAGGTGATTCTTTTAAACATGCATCACATCATGGCCACCCTTTATTCCACACCCTCAAAGGGCCTCCATTCCATCAGGATAAATGAAAGTCCTCATGGTGGCCCTTACATCACGACCTAAAGGCTCCATGGATCCAGCCCGAGCCCACCTCCCTCCCTTCTCCACGCTGCTCCAGCTGCCCTTACCCCCTTGTTTTAATCTAAACACAAAATACTCCCACCTCAGGCCTTTGTAACTCTGTGCCCTCAACTCCAAATGCTGGTCCTACAGATATATGCTGCCCTTTCTCACCTCCTGTGACTCTGTCTGCGAGGCCTTCTCTTACTAGCTGGTCCTAGCTGGCACCCTCAGCCTCCACTCCCTGTCGTCCTCTGTACCCTCTGCTTTGGTCTCCTTCACAGTACTGGTGCTACCTGGAATAGTCCACACATGTGGGGTTCCTTTCTGTCTCCCCAATGAGAACGACAGCTGCGCGGGGACAGATGCTTCGTTTTATTGTCTGCTTGGTCCCTGGTGCTCAGGACAGAGTCTGATAGATAGTAGGTGTGAGAGCAGGAGTTTTTTTGCTGCCATGGGTATATCCTACGGCAAAAGAGACTGTGCAGATTAAATTAAGCTTGCGTATCAACTGACCTTGAAATAGGGAAGTTGTCCCGGCTTCTCCGGGTGTCCCAACGTAATCACACAGGTCCTCAAAAGTGGAAAAGGAAGGCGAAGAGTTCAGAGAGAGATGTGACCAGGGAAGAAAGAGGCACACGTGGCTGGCTTTGAAGATGGAGGACGGAGGCCCCAGCCAGGGAAGAAGGGTGCCTCTGGAAGCTGAGGACAGCTTTCAGCTGACAGCCAGCCGGGAAATGGGGACCGCAGTCCTAGAGCCACAAAGGACCGAGTTCTGCCAACAGTGTGAATGAACGAGGAAAGAGATTCTTCCCTAAAGCCTCCAGAATGGAACCCTGGATTTGGGCCTGTGAATTTCTAAGCAGAGACCCAATGGAGCTCGCCAGTCTCCAGACCTATGAAAACTATGAGGTGATAATTTTGTGTTGTTTGAAGCCATTAAGTTTGTGAAACTTAATGAGCAGCAGTGGGAAGCTGATATACCAGGCAGTTAATACATATTTTTTGGCTCAGTTGATGACCTGAGATGAGCTGGCCTGGCTGGGGTGACATATGCATCAGTGACTCAGTCATAGGAGACAGGATGGTCTAATGGGCCAGGCCCGACTCAGGGATCTATTCCTGGAAGCATTTGGATAGAGAGCTGTGGAGAAGTGATTTCTTAAAGTTTGCTGGGGGCACCTTTACAGAGGGGGAGAGGGTGTGTGTCAGGCAGAAACATAACATGCGATTCCCACGGGAGCACCAGGGTTCATCTTGAGGGCACACTGGTAGCTTCCTGAATGCTTTGTGTCCTGTCCTGCTCTCAGGGCCTAAAGCTCAGGAAGCACCAGCAATGAGTTATAGAGAAGCACTTCCTGTGGACTGGAGAAGCGGGGGCTTCCACAGCAGGAGCACTGAATTGGGGCATGCATCACACTCACCTCTGGACCTTGGTCAGTATTCAGGTATCCAGAGCCTGCCCAGGCCTAGTAAAGTAGGATGTCTGTGTGTGAAGCCTGAGCACCTATTATTTTAAAATTGCGCCACAAGTGAATCTGATGTAGGTATTGGTTGGAGCAGGGGTCAGCAGGCAAACTCTTCCTGTGAATGGACAAATAATAAATACTTTAGGCTTTGTGGGCCCTGTGGTGTCTGTAGCAAGCACTCACATCCTTCCCTATAGAGGGAAAGTAGTCATAGACTATCTACAAATGGATGTGGCCAGGCTCCAGTAAAGTTTTATTGACAAAAGCAGAAGATGGGCTGGGTTTGGCTCCTGGGCCGTAGTTTGTGACTCCTGGTCTAGATAGAGCACGGGGACCTGCACAGAGAAGCAGGCCCAGAGGGAGAGCAGAATTCTCAGGAAGGTCAGAGGTTGTCAAGAGGGATGCAATACCTGGAGGATGGGGCATGAAGGATAAACCCACGATTTGCTTAGAGAAAAGTGCATGACAAAAAGCATATGTTACATGTTCTTGAAAAGGACAGGAGTACTGTTTGCAGTCATGCGCACATTAACATGACATTTTCTTTCCCCAGTTATCATACATAGGTGGCAGTTAAAATACAAACACAACAGAAAACAAAACATTATATGTAGAAGTCAAAAAAAGGGCTGGAAATCCTGTCATTTGCAATAACATGGGTGAACCTGGAGGGCAGCATGCTAAGTGAAATAAGCCAGACACAGGAGGACCAACAGTGCAGGTGGAATTGTTAAATACTCTCAAGATGAACCCTGGTACTCCTATGGGAATCGCATGTCATGTTTCTGCCGGACACTCCCCCTCTTCCCCCCTGTAATGGTGCCCTGAGCGCACTTTAACAAATACTTACAAATAATCATCTATGTTGAATCTAAAAATAGTCAAACTCACAGAAGCCAGGGGAATGGGGAAATAGGGAGTTGTTCCATTAGTATAAAGTTACGCAAGATGAATAAGTTCTAGAAATCTGTTGTACAACATTGTGCTTATAGTTAACAATATAGCATCACACACTTCGGCATTTAAGAGGGTAGATCTCATGTGAAATGCTCTTGCCACAAACAACGAAGAGAACCCAAAGGAGCACAAAGAAACTGAGAGGTACTGGATACGCCCATTACCTAGAGTGTGGTGACTTTACCACAGGTGTTTGCATACCTCCAAACTCATCAAACTGTACCTATGACATAGATGCATTTATTTGTATATAACTTGTACCTCAATAAAACTGTTAAAAGAATTACGGCTTTAGGTTTTTTAAATCAGATACCTATACTTGTTTTGTCCTACACAAATTTAGAGTAGTCAAAAATTGCACAGAACAAATTTAAAAAAAATAAAGAAAAAAATTAAAGCATAAAAAATTAACTAAAGCATATTTTGGGTTTTGAATTTTAATATATAAAAGATAAAGGATTAAATGGTTACTTAAGTCATCTGCTATTACATGGAGGAAATACAAAGTAAGGGTTGTACATAAGGTATGTACTTAAATGTTTTATAAAATTGAATAGGTTTTTTAAAAGGTTGCTATTGAAAAAGATGGATTCTTTTTTATTCAGAAGATGTTGGTTAGTGTTTGAGTCTCAGATCCATCATTCTTGGCCCAGTAACCTTGGGCAAGTTCATTAAAATTGAGATAATGATGGTATTTACCTCAGAAGGTGAAGAACCAGAGACATTGTTTAAATAAAAATGTTTTGTAAATGGTAAAAAAAAAAAATAAATCATAAAATATGCGTTGTTAAAATATGAAAACGTAAGTCTCTTGGATATACTGGAACTGTTATCCTTGGAGAAGTTCTATTCCGGTAATGCTGAGATTCCTTTATTTTATAGAAGTGCTTTTTGGCTAAATACTTCAGTGTAATATGCATATGAAACAATGTGCTTTAGCATTATCTGCACACTTAAAATGGGACTATTCTCACTTCATGATTAATGTGAGGGTGAGAAGCTAGCTCAAAATATTTATGGCATGTTTAAGGCTGATTAATCTTATGATCTCACAAACCTGGTCTGTTTCACAGTTTCTGAGCTAAAATAGGATGTACATTATTGAGCTATAAAGGTCTTGGAATGAAATTTTCTCATATCTTCATATTTGTATATGAACAAGCGTAAGACGTGGCATTTTGCTGGCTGAGCTACAGCCCAGACTCTGTTGTCTGTGAGAACTGGTGGGTGTGCATGTGAGAGGAGTGGTTCAACGTTTTCCCCAACAATTTCGATGCATGTATCGATCACTTTGGGACTTTGATTTTATAGCTGGCAGAAGAGAAGGTAGTTGCTTGGCTATAGAGGCTCACTGTGGGGAGTGGAGTGGGTGGTATGGCGTCTCCTTCTGGTCCTGCCCTTGGATTCAAGCTAATCACAGGAGTGAGGGTCCGAGGCTGTCGAAACTGCATCTACATGCGGATAGTGAGCCTTCCGCACAAGCAGGTGAGAAAGTGATACAAAGTTGGGAGATGGTTATCCCCACCACTTCTGAATGGGACTCTGCTGTTTGATGTGTCTCTAGACACAAAGTATAAGCAAGAACGTGGCTCACAGGGACCCCCACGCATTGCTGGTGAGAACATATCCATCATGGATAGAGCATAATGTGTCCTGCCCCATGAAATAAAGATTATTTGGTATGCTATGACTACCCCCTCCCCCATGTAACCAGATAAACCTACTCTGGTGGTTAGAGAAGTTGAAAACAACTTAGTGTTCAAAACCAGGAGAATCGAATAAGTGCAATGTGATGGATACACGCTATGGCACAGCACAAAGCAGTGGGAAGTAATGAATGACAAGTACATACTGCAACATGGGTAGATTTCAAAAGCACAGTGTGGAACAGGAAAAAAAGCTAGAAGCAGAATAAAATTCAGAGTTACCATTTAGGGAAGTAAAAACATTACATATTTTAAAGAATCAAACATACCCACAGAAATACACCAAGAAAAGTGGGAAGCATGAGAAGGGAAAGAAAGTGGAAACAAGCTGTAAGACCCAGCATACGGTAAGATCGGCATTATGAAAATCGCTGGTAAAACTGGAGGTAAAGGAATAGTATATCTGGTCTTGCGTTATTGGGCTACAATATAAGCCCTTTATTTTAAAGTGATCTACTTGTTTCTATTTTGTTTAACTATATGATTCTCTCTATTTGCTTATCAAATCTGGATGAATTTTAAAAGGTAGTGATAACATGAATGCAGCATCAGGTAAGTACCTACTGATATCTAACTTGGCGGCTCTGATTCCATTATATAATAATTAATAGATGAGCCAGTATCTGAAAAATATTGATGATGCACAAATATTTCTTAATCAAGACATGCCAGAAATGTAGAGGATCTTTGCAAATAGAGGGATTTAAGAGTTAAGAAGCATTCTGTCTTCTAGGAACACAAGTATGTCCTCTTCATGAATTACTTGGTGCGTAGGCCAAGATTTGTCTCTTAATCACGTTCTTTTCGTGGCCTATTATGTTCCTTGGGGTCAGTGCTAATGGGCAAAGGAGAAACTCTGTGCTTCCTTCTAGTTTGCATAATTTGAGTTTTGTTTTTGTCAAGACAAAAGATTCTTAGATATACAGGAATTTGACAAAAGTTGGTCAATTATTAATATTCTATAGAATTAGGTTTTTCTGCCAGTCACCTATGTATGTGACTTTCTGTGATAGGCAGGAAAATGGCCTAAAGATGTTCACATTCTAATCCTCATAACCTATGAATGAGTCACCTTACAGGATAAAAGGAGAATGAAGGTATTAGAAGATGGAGTTAAGGTTGCTAATCAGCTGAACTTAACATAGGAAGATGATTCTGGATGAACGAGGTGAGTACAAGGTAGTCATAAGGTTCCTTAGAAGTGGAAGACGGAGGCAGAATTGAGAATCAGAGGGAGACGTAACTATGGAGAAGTGGTCATAGAGATGCAACGATGTTGACTTTGAACATGGAAAATGGAGGCCATAGGCCAAGGAATTCAAGGAAATTCAAGGAAACTGGAAAAAGGTAAGAAAATTAATTCTCTAGAGCCTCTAGGCAAAGAAGTTCTGCTGAAATCTTGATTTTTTTTACCTAGTGATACTGGTGTCAGACATCTAATTTACAGAACTGGAAAACAATAAAATTGTGTAGTTTTTACCAGTAAATTTTTAGTAATTTATTATGGCAGCATCAGAAAATATATGTGTTGCTATGGAGGCATAATTATAATATGCCTATGCAATGATATGGCCTCAAATTTAAGCTTGACTGTTAATTGCTGAGACTATCATTTCTCTTTTCGGTTGGGTCCAGCTTTTTATTTATTTTATTATGTTTTATTAGTTTCAGGCCTACAGAACAACATAGTGATCAAACATTTACACACCTCACGGAGTGATATCCCGTCTACTATCCTCCGACACTGTACATAGTTATAAGTACATTATTGACTATATTTCCCGTGCTGCACTACACATCCCCGTGACTACTTTTTAATTATAGTTGACGTTCAATATTATTTTATATTAGTTTCAAATGTACAGCATAGTGGTTAGACATTTATATACTTTACGAAGTGATCCCCCCAAGAAGTCTAGTGCCCACCTGACACTACACACAATTACTACAGTATTACTGACTATACTCCCCACACTGTACTTTACATCCTTGTGACTCTCCTGTAACTACCAATTTGTGTTTCTTAATCCCTTCACCTTTCTCACCCAGCCCCCAAATACCCCTTCCATCTGGTATCCATCAGTTTGTTCTCTGTATCTATGAGTCTGTTACTGTTTTGTTTGTTTATTTTGTTCTTTAGATTCCACATATAAGTGACATCATATGGAATTTGTCTTTTTCAGTCTGCCTTATTTTACTTAGGTCCATCCACATTGTCACAAATGGTAATATTTCATTCTTTTTTATGGCAGAGTAACAGTCCATTGTATATATGTACTACAATCTCTTTATTCAGTCTTCTATTGATGGGCATTTCGGTTGTTTCTGTATCTTGGCTATTGTAAATAGCACTGCAGTGAACATAGGGGAGCATATGTCTTTTTGGATTAGTGTTTTGGGTTTCTTTGGATAAATACTCAGAAGTAGAATTGCTGGGTCATAAAGTTGTTCTATTTTTATAATATTTTTTTTGAGGAATCTCCATACTATTTTCCATAGTGGCTGCATCAATTTGCAATCCCACCAACTGTGTACGAGAGTTCCCTTTTCTCCACATCTGTGGTCTACCTTGGAGAATGTTCCATGTGCACTTGAAAAGAATGTCTATTCTATTGCTTTGGGGTGAGATACTCTAAAAATATCAATTAAGTCCATCTGGTCCATTGTGTCATTTAAAGCCACTCTTTCCGTGTTGATTTTCTGTATGGAGGATCTATCCATTGGTGTCAGTGGGGTGTTAAAGTCCCTCACTATGATTGTGTTACTGTTGATCTCTGCCTTTATGTCCATCAATATTTGTTTTATATACTTAGGTGCTCCTATGTTGGGTGTATAGACGTTTACCAGTGTTATGCCCTCTTTTTGGATTGGTCCCTTTATCATTATGTAATGTCCTTTGTCTTTTATTATCGTCTTCTATTTTGTCTGATACAAGTGTTGCTACTCAAGCTTTTTCTTTCATTTCTGTTTGCATGAAATATCTTTTTCCATCCCTTTACTTTCAGTCTATGTATGTCTTTCGATCTGAGATGAGTCTCTTTAGACAGCATAATTTTTCTTATCCATTATGCTACCCTATGCTACCCTTTTGATTGGAACATTTAATTCGTTTGCATTTAAACTGATTATCGATAAGTCCGTAGTTTTCCCATTTTATTATTCGTATTATTGATTTTCTTATGTTTGTTTGTTTTCCCCCTTCTTGTTCTTCTTTTTTTTTTTTTTTTACTTTTTCCCCCCCTTCTTCTTAAAATAGTTCCTTTAACTTTTTTTGTAATACTGGTTTTAGTAGTAATGAATTCCTTTAGCTTTTTCTTGTCTGGAAAGTTCTTTATCTCTCCTTCAATTTTATATAATAGCTTTGCTGGGTAGCGTAGTCTTGGTTGTAGGCTCCTACTTTTTATCACTTTGAATATTTCCTGCCACTCCCTCTGGCCTGCAAAATTTCTGCTGAGAAATCAGCTGATAGTCTTATGGGAGCTCTCTTGTAAGTAACTATTATAGTTATTTTTCTTTTGCTGATTTTAGGATTCTCTTTGTCTTTAACCTTTACCATTTTAATTATAATGTGTCTTGGTGTGGGCCTGTTTGGGTTTATCTTGTTTGGGACAATCTGCATTTCCTGGGCTTGTATGTCTATTTCTTTCACCAGGTTAGGGAAGTTTTCAGTCATTATTTCTTCAAATAGGTTTTCAATCCTTTGTTCCCGCTCTTCTCTTTCTGGTATTCCTATGATGTGAATGTTGTTATGCTTGGTGTTGTCTTAGAGGTCCCTTAAACTATTTTTTTTCTTTTTTCTTGAATTCTTCCTTCTTTTTGTTCCAATTGGGTGTTTTCTACTACTTTCTCTTCTAAACCTGACTCATCTAATCTGCTGTTGATTTTTTTCTAATGTGTTCTTCATTTCAGTTATTGTATTCTTTATTTCTGACTGGTTCTTTTTAATGATTTCTATGTCCTTTATGCTTACTATCTCTTTGCTGAAGTTCTCACTAAGTTCCTTCTGAATTCTTATAACCAATGTTTTAAACTCCTTCCCTGGTAGGTCGGTTCCCTCCATTCCATTTAGTTCTTTTTCTGGAGTTTTCTCTTGGTCTTTTATTTGGGACCTGTTTCTTTGTTTCCTCATTCTGGCTGCCTCTTTGTGTTTGCTTCTCTGAATAAGTGGATCTCCTATGTCTCTCATTCTTTGTTGGGTGGCCTTATGTTGTAGGTGTCATGTGTGGTCCAGTGGCACAGTCTCCCTGATCACCTGTGCGTGTGTTCCTGGAGTATCCCTTGTGTGTGTTGTGTGTATTCACCTGTTATCGTTGAGCTGTAATTGTTTTTGGTGCATCAGTGGGTAAGATGGCTTTCAGGCTGACTGGCTGTGAGGACTGGCTATGCCCACAGCTTATGTGCTGCTGTGTGTGGAGTGACCCCTCAGAGGGGGACCTGCCTGAGTGAGTTCTTGTGCCTCTTGATACCACCCTTTGGGTGTGCCACTTGGGGTCCAGTTGTTTTTAAAAGCCATTAATTTTTTAACTCAAAAGGTGGGTTTCAGACTAAACCATTTGAAAAATATGGAGTACTTAGTCATTCCAAAATGAGGAAAAATATTAATGTAAAATATTAATATTTTATGGTAAGAATAAACCTCAGGCTATTCTCAGTAATTAGGAAAAAAGTTTTAAAAGAAAATTAACTTTTTATTTTAAGTTTATCTTACAAAGTTATAGTCAGCACTGAGTTAATTTTGTCCAGTAATATATAGTAACCACAGTAAATTATATTCTGTGTCTTGGTTAAGAAAGTTTTGAGAATGGTATTAAGACTAATTTGTCAATAATAGCACAGATTGGTTATAAAGAAAGTTATTATTTTTTTTAGAGTATAGAATGTCCAAGGATGACAATATAAGTTTCCCAAGAGATGGCTCCCATTACAATTTTTTCTAAATTTACCAGTTTTTAATTTAATTGGACTATGTATGTGTGTGAATATGTGATGAAGACTTGCGACCAATGAATGTGACTGTATGAAGCAACTTAAGTGACTGGTAGCCCTTCTACATTGAATATTGGGGCCTGATGCCAACAAAATGACGTAGATGTGAGGGATTTGATCTGAAACATCCTGTGGTCTGACAATTGTCCTGAACAGAAGCAACATGACATAACCAGTGTGCATCAAAGAACATACCCGAACAGACCCAACAGGTGGGATTTCATGAACAAACAAAGATTTGGTTTACTATCCCTTAATTGCTGTAGAAGAATCCATTAATAGATGAACAACTAAAAAACAGTAAAACATCTAAATCTTTTGAAAGCCTCAAAAATAGAATGTGATTTTAAAGCGAGTCATGCTTTAACACATGCTATAGGGGACTAGGGCAATAGAAGTGCGGAGTGTTTCTCTGGCAGACTTGGACCCCTTTTGAGAGGTGAGGTTTAAGTGTGCATGTGTGTGCTTATTATATTGAACTGCTTAAATTAATAATTAGTGTAACTTTCTGCTGAAAACTAAGGGAGATGCTTTTAGTCCAGCTTCACATATTGGCAAGTCAATTTGTGTGCTTTTCGAATGTTTTTTAAAAAACAGAATTCTCCTATTACACTCAAGTTTTTCCTTCTTCAAAAAATACACATACAACTTACATAATGGGGAGCTGTGTATTTTGTGTAAAGGTACCATAGCATTTATATGGGTTTGGTAATTTTGAATATCCTTCAATATCACATGTAAATCTTTGGAAAGTTAGCAATGATTTACGTGGGACATACAGATTCAGCATCATTCATTCTCCTCAGAAAATGAAAACTAATGGGTACCTTCAAGTGAAATGGATACCTTACGAAGGATTTTACTAAATGGGTGTGATTGTATTATGGTAATATAAGAATTTAAGTCATCGAACTAGAATATTTCTAAAGTGGTGTTAAAAAAAGTGGATGAAATGTATTGAATGAGTTTATCTGAGTTAAAGTATTGAGGACATTTGCATATATTTGCATATATGTACCATTTCCCCCAAGAAACTCCATAGAGCTATATCTTTTTTTGTATCTTGTTTTTAACACTGCAAGTAAATTGGAGCCAAAATTTATCAATTTGTACAAATGAAGTACAAATATGTAACTTCGGAAACGATTACTAATCTCATATTGTTCTCAACCTTCATTCTTGCTAAAAATGCCTGACCTTGCCCATCAATGGAGCTGCAGTCTTTCTTGTTTTAAAATTTATTAACTTTAAGTTCATTACTCAGTACTTTAGGTGTTCTCCCTTTTCCACTCTTCCCACATTGCATCTGGATGCAAGAGGAAATGTATGTAATATGATGTTATGGGTGGAACGTGATTGGGTGGGCCGGCTGCTTAAGTGTCCAGAGCTGTTATCATTTCTAGTTGGTTTTATCATCTTGGTCAAGTCTTGACTCCCCTGTGTTAATTCAGCCTGATGCTCCATCCTCAGCAACCTCCACTTGGCTGACCAAACACCACCATGTTGGATGCTGTGCTGTGTGCTTCTTGAGAGGCAAGGCATCTTCCAGGCTCTGTTCAGAGAAATAAGAAACAAGCTTCCTACCTGGGATCTGCGCCTATCCCCTGATGTTTCCTGGGGACTCTCTATTGCAGTCTCCCTTCTGAGATTCAATTCAGAGGAGACAGGGGAGGGAGCATAGTAAAGTCTTACCAGCTTTCTCTCTTTCATGCTCCAGCATCAAAACGTACAGTGGGTAGAAGAAATTTCTTCTTGTGAGTTGCAAATGTTCCTGATCTTTCACTTATGATATTCTTATGTCTCTTTACTAGGACTAACTGTAAAATTATATTCAGATATGTAAGCTTTTCTCTTTGTATGGAAAAAAAAATCCTTTTTTTTTTGCTATTAGCATAATCTTCCCACATACCTTCAAACAAGCCAGGATTTCAACTCACTGTCTTATAGGGAAACATAAGGATATCTAAGGAGGAGCCCAAAGCCAAGTTAGGTTTCCTTTGTTCGAGGCTGTCTCCAAAGGAGGCGGGGTGTGTGTGTGTGTGTGCTGTGTGTGTGTGTCCAAATTTATGATCCTTCTAAAGAGCTGGAAGGAAACAACAACAACAACAACAACAAAGCACATATTCATTCCTGTGGGGTGAAGATACTACTTCTTAGAGTCAAATGTGGAGTTTTCCAGATAGAGTGGCCACAACATGGCTGTTGGTTTGCATGTTTTCTTTACTTTCAAGGCCGTAGCCCAGAAGGGAGTGCTTTTGGAAGGCACCTTGTGAAGGGCAGGTCGGCTTCTCTGATGTGGTGAGTGTCTGGTGTCAGGATGCCAACATCCCAGCTGGTTTCGGGATTCCTGGATCTTGGCTGAGATACCGGGTAGGTCAGCATTTGTCCGTGTGCCCCAATGTGGGCATCACTGGGAGAAGCTCAGTCATATGGAAGAGACCTCGAGGGATAAGCTGAAGGCAATTTCACAGGAGGAGGAGGGCACAGAAGTCAGAGCTGTGACATTTCCTGAGCGTAGTGTAGGTGGACTCAGATGGCTGATGACCTGAGGGGTGGACGTGGTCTGAGATTTTTAAGGGAACAGACGTAGAGTCGACAGCTACATCAGCTAATAAAATAATTTAATAATTTGTCTTCATGACCACTGGAGGGAGGAATCTATGGGCTGAGTGCCTTGTAAAATATTTCCGCCATCCCTTGGAGAGTGGAGGAAATGACTTTCTCAGCACTGGATGGAGGAGCACTAAAGACACCACCTGGAAATGAGGGGTCATCAGATTTGCCCTTTACAGCTGGAGGTGTTTGCCTGATCTCCTTCAACCTCTATGGAACCATCCACAGCAGCTGGGGGTAGGTTTGCCCCTGACATCACTTGCAAACTTGTGTGCTGTGCGTGGGGCATATTGTCTGGAGAGAGTCTGGTGCTTTCAGCAGATTCTCAACAGAGTCCTTGACTCCAAAACATCAAAGTCTATGGCATTAAAGGAAATGTTACACAAACAAGTAACTGATAACGTGGTACATTAAAACTCTCTTTCTTTTCCCAGAAATTTCAGTGAAAAAAGGGAACGTCACTGATCACAGAATTCATTTCCTATTTTCATGAATTTCTTTACTGCTAAAGCTCATGCAAAGACGTCCACTTAAAAGAGAACAACACAAGAGAACAAAAGCCTGCCTCCGGGGCCTCCTGGGAACCCTCTCATAGGACCCTTTACTACCAATAAGCCAGGAATTCAGAATATCTTTAAATCATTGGGATTCCTTATAGGAACCCAGCTTTGGCAAATTCATTTGCCAGCCGAGAAGCATGTGCGAAGACAAGCAGTAGCATATGATAAATAACTTACTGTAAAGGGCAAGTTTCTGTGAGGAATTAACGATTCGTCCTCAGGAGGCTTTTATTTACTATAAAAACCTGAGTGCCTTTTGCTGTTATCAGGCTGATAGTTAGAGGGAAATTGATTCTCTGCACAGAATTTCCCGATGGTACCAATAAACCATTAGGCGCTGCTGGCCTCCCCTTTGTTTCAGCCGCTGCTCTGCAGTGGCCAGCGTCACCATCCCCACAGCAATTAGCGGTAATAAGTAGGAACTCACACAGTTGATGGTGTAATTTGCCCGGACAGTGTGGAAGCAGCAGTTATGAAATGCTTCACGGAGCAGAGCTCTTGTACTTGGTGCCTCCCTTCCATCAATTTTCCAGGTAGCAGAGCCTAATGAAGTCACAAGGCAGGGGTGTGGGGACAGTCGCAGCTCGGTCGCAGAGCATTGGGTCCTGGGCAAAGGGACCAGACTGTGCTTAGCATGTTTGCGATGAATTCTTTCTTTCATCACCCTAATTGAGGCTTCTCCTTGGTTAACCCTGATGAGCTTTTGAGGAAAAGGGGGCAAGGAGGGGTGGGAAGAGCATGGACTGTACCTTTTTCTTTTATCTCTGTCGTTCTGTAACAGTGTCTTTGATCGCTAGCATTCCCCTTTGATCCTTTCTTTGAGTTTCCATCTCTCTGCTTACACTGCATGTTGTCAATTTTTTCTATTACAGCTCCTAGCATATTAATCATAGGTGTTTTAAATTCCCAGTTGGATTATTCCAACATCTCTGCTATATTTGAGTCTGGTTCTGATGCTTGTTCAGTCTCTTCACACTATGTTTTTGTCTTTTAGTATGCCTTGTGATTTTTTTGTTGGCTGCCTGACATGACGTATAGGGTACAAGGAACTCTGGTAAACAGGCTTTTAATAATGTGGGAGCGGGGAGGGGACACATTCTCCATTCCTATGATGGGTCTCAGGCCGTTAGTGAGCCTGTGCCTCTGGACTGTGGGTTCTTCTCTCTTTCCTCCCCTCCTCCTTAGGCTGGACAGACTGACTAGAGTGGACATGAGTTGGTTATTTTCCTTTCCCCAGATTGGTTAGGCTCTTTTAAAACCCTGGTAATTTAGGGTCTAGTAAAATAGTTTTTCTTGAGGGCCGTCCTTGTTAAGAAGAACAGAATACTCTGGCATATTTCAATATTGTGACTTGACCCCTCTCCCCTGCCAGACCAAGAGGGGAATTTTCTCAAAGCTGATCCAGCTTATGGAGGGAAAACTCACAAAACTGTAGGGTCCAAAGAAGTCTGGGCCATCTGGAATTTTTGTCTCCGAGACTGGTCCACTCTGAAACTCTAGTGGTTTGTCAATTGAAGTTTGGTTTCTGCTCTTGGATTTCTATTCTGGTAAGTTGTGATTCTATCAGTCTGTCTGTCTCTCCAGTTTTTGCATCAGTGGTTTGCCCTGTGACCTTCCTTCTCTTATAGATCTGAGAGTTGTTGATTTTTCAGTTTGTTTGGCTTTTTACTCGTTGTTAGAATAGAGTGGCAACTTCCAAGCTCCCCACATGCTTGACTGGAAACCAGAAGTCTATTTTATTTTTTTTAAGTAAAAAAAATTCAACACATTCATTATAAAAAGATTTTGGAAATCTTCTTTGGTACAAAATTATCCCCTCTGAGCACTTCAGTAATAACCAACCTTGTGGTTTAATTACTCAGTATATGCAGATAATTCTCAAAATGATGTCTCTCATTCTGGTTTCTCTATTATACTTTTGATGTGTGTGCCCATCTTTCTGCTAGATTGATACATTTGGATAAGTAAACCTCAGACTGAAATGTCCAGACTGAGGTCAATATTTCCCTGCCCTTATCCTAGGATCTTCTTCACTTGCTCTTCCAACAGAACCTATGCTCTCAATTCCTGGCACTGACAGTTACGCACTTCTCCAAGTTAAGTGAATAACAACTGCCTTTCCTGGATGGCTGATCTCTCACTACCCCACATTCAGTCCCTGAACATGATCTGCTGATTTTACTTCCTAAGGGTTTGGTTTCTTGGATGCATTCTCCCTTCTCTACACCATCACCTTGGTTTTAGTTCAGGACACTTCTGGATATCTCAGGAACTTCTCAATGAGTCTTTGCATCTTCCACGTCATTTTAAAATGATCTCCTCCAGACCAAAGTCAGAGTGTCCTCTCCACAACTGCATTTAATGGAAGCCCCCCCAAAGTTGGGTCATTTATTCTCTCACAGTATCATCTCCATCTACTGTGATTTCACTCCTGTTTTAGATGTCGTCTTGTCTCCTTAAGTATGGCAGTGTATTTATTTCCCTTGGTCTCCCCCTCATCTCACTAGCAAAAATTTCTCCTTCTCCTTTCTTGGTCCCTCATCCAGCAGCCTTTTCTTTGGGTGGTTGTTCCTCATTGCAGCCTGTAAGTAGTTCAGGCTGACAGCACAACGCCTTCTCACACCGCACTCTCTCAGGCCTTTGTGCAGTTGCCATTTGCGTGCTCATACCTCCACATTATTATCTTCAGTCCAGACGTCTCTGCTGAAATGCACTTGTACGTATAACAGGACTTCCAAACACAACATGCCCCAAACTGAATTCCTCACATTGTCCCCAAACTTGCGTTTCCTTCTGCTTGAATGTTTCTTGTGGTAATAACATTGTCATTGACTCACTTGCCCACATCAAAGCACACAGAGCCACATACAGTCCTCTTGTTTCTGTGCCTATAGTAATTCCCTTGATTTTATCCTGCCCCAATGGTCCTAAATAACAACGAAGTGCTGATGGCTCTCAAATTCATACCTGCAGCCTGGAGCTCTCTTATGCATAAGTCCCTATTCAGTATCTTCACTTGAATATTTTGTAGGCGAATCATACTTCCCCTATTAACCTTATCCCTCCTCTACCACTACTCCTTCCCATCTCGGTTAATGGGACCATCTCCCATGTCTCTGAGGAGTCAGACTTGACATCTCTTGTCATTCTTCCTCACATTCATTCCATCAGCCAGTCCTATCACCTCTGCATCCTCCCAAATCTAAATGCAGCCACTTTTCATTATCTCTCCTCTTTCTACTTTAATCTAAGTCATTTGTTTACCTGGATTACTGTCATGGCCCCTCGATTTTACTTCCTGAGTCTACTCTTAAAATGCAGAGACAGGCTAGAGAGCTTTTCAAAAGAAAATAATTGATATCAATCCCTGTTTAAAATCCTCAAATTACTCATCCTTTGTGGGGAGCAGGCTGTGAGCTGACAAAGGCCTTGCAGCTGCAAGGTCATTCTCATGGGAAGCCACGCCTCAGCAATCTTCCCAGGAAGAACAAGATAACACTAATGCAGCCACAGACATACAAACTTGCCAATGTACAGAATGGAATGTTCTACTGATACTTACTTATTCTGCTAATACTTGCTTGTGTAGACTATTGTTCTAAGACAGTATAAAACTGTGTAAATAATAAAAACTGCTCCACTGCTCTGCCATCCATGGACGGTGGACCTCCTGATCCCAGCTTTCCTTTCTCTGTGTCTTTTCTCAATCTCTTCACCCTTCCCCCTCAGGCAGAGCCCTCCTGGTCGTGCCGGCCGCGACAATCCTTAAAAGAAGGAAATCCTGCCATACGTGACGACATAAATGGACCTGGAGGGCATCATGCTAAATGAAATAAGCAGACACAGAATGACACATTATATGATTCCACTTACTCGTATACGAGGCATCCAAAACAGTCACACTCATGGAAGAGAGAGAAGAGTAGAATGGTAATTATCAGGGTATCAGGGATGCGGGCAGGGGGATGGGAGAGTGAGGGGGTTACTGTTCAAAGGTTACAAAGTTTCAGTTATGCAAGATGAATTTCTAGAGATCTGTAAAATATTATACCTATAGTTAACAGTTCTGTATAGTGTACTTAAAAATTTATTAAAGGAATAGATCTCATGTTCAGTGTTCCTACCACAATTTAAAAAATGTTAAATTACTGCTCTTTAAAAATAGATTACAAAATAAACTCATTATCGGGACCTAAAAAAGTCATATGGCACCTGGCTGCTGCCTGTCTCACTCACCCCTTGTCTCCTTGTTTCCTCTCTTCCTCATTTACCTGCTTTCTCATCTTTGTAGGTTAAGCCTTTTCCCATCGCAGGACTTTTGCACCTGCTATTTGTGACCCCTGAAGGCTCTTGTTAGAGACTTGCATAATTGTCCTCTTCACATTCTTCAGAACTTGGCTCAAATGTCTTGTTTGCAGAAACACACATCTGACCTACTCTCTCTAAGGCAGTCGTGCAGTCCTGCCTAGTTATTTACACCATCATCATCCTGTCTTTTTTTATTCACAGCCTTGATGAACATCAGAAGTAATCTAAGTCACCGATTTGTTGGTGCAGTTGTTGTGTGTCTCACACCAAGCCAATCTCCACTAGGATGTGAGTTATATAAGAAGAGACTTCACCTTCCTTTTTTTAACCATTTTATTCCTAGTCCCTGGAACCTTGGATGGCACACAGTAGGTGCTCAATAAATACTTCTTGAAGGAGCTAAAAAGTCTTCAACTTTAATTTTTCTCCCTCTCCTTTCTGGTGTGCAGTCCATCAAATAAATCCCATGGTTTTACTTCTTAAATAATCTGAAATTGGATCACCAATCCAGCCGCACTAACACGGTTTAGACCTCTGTCATCTCTTGGAAATTGCTGAATCAACCTTTCTTGTCTGCAGTTATATTTTCTTTCAGCCAATTTCTCAAAACATGGCCACAATAATCTCTCTACGATGCAAACATGTTCATGTCACTGTGCAGCTTAAAACATTTCGTGGACTTGCATTGCTTTCTGGACAGTCCTAAATCCTTTCTGGAATTTGTGGGAACCTCCATGATGTAAACCCTGCTTCTTCCTTATTTCTCCCATCCTTGCTCTCTGCTATTCCCTGGTTCCAGAAAAGTGTTCTCTCTGGTCTCTGTAGTTCAGAATGGATCTCTCTTTCTTCCCATACCTCTCTGACTACGGCTGCTTCATGTCTCTATCTGTACCTCAAGTCTTTGCTGACTAGTCAGTGCTAAGCTGAGTATTCCTTCAACAATAACCACAGAGACCTTTGTGTCCCCGTCATACCACATGATATCCTAATTGCATATTTGTCAGAGAGTTTAGTTGTTGAGAAGAGACTCTGACGTTGGACAGAAAAGACTCCACGGTGTATGCAGATCATCTGTTTCAACGCCCATCTTCCTTTGTGGGCCAAACCTATTCAAGATGAAGACTCTGTCTTGAATAAGTCATGTTAAGTGTTCACTAAATATCAGCTGAACAAACACAGGGAGAGAGTATGGAACTAGCATCTATAAAGTGGAAGATACTTTGCCAGGTGTGTTGCAAGAGTAAGAAGAGAAAATGTCAATAATATGGAGTGAAATTGTGTTTTATCTTCCTTTCACTTTCAAGAAGGTATTGGTCCTTTTCTTTCTAAAGGGATGCACTGAATTTTTTAACTCTTTTGTATAGTTGGGTACTTTGTCCCTCCCCTGCCCCGCTGTGGGGTGGATGGAGGAAAAGTATGTGGATTGATTCTTTAATGTGGATTAAAGAATACTTGTCATCAGATTTTTCTCCTGTGAGTAGCTCTTCATACCTTTTCTCCCATCTGCTTCCCCATTTTCTCTTCATCTAAGATTTGGTACTTTGCTCTACCTCATAGGCTTAAAGAAGCAGAAAGAACTCCAATTTTCCTATTTTCATTTTCCAATGTCTCCCTATGGTGCATGGAATAGGAAAAGTGTAAGGCTGAATAAAAACTAAGGCACAAAGTTCCTGAGAAGTGTTAGAAGTTATAGTTGATTAAAATTTGACAATATTACTTATAAAATATTGTCTATTCTATGGAGAAAAAGCCCAGAATATGAATTCATAAATAAATAAAATGAATAATCCCATTTCCCATAAGAGACAGATAAAAAATGGATTTCTTTTCTTAAAACAAGTCAAATTGCAAAGAAAGAGAATAGGACCTATTGTGAATTTAAATGAATGCCCAACTATTGCAGTTATAACTGCATTTCTTATAGAGTGAAATAGTTCTTAAGGATTATAGATTAAATTTAATTTCAAACCTCTGTAAGCATAATTTATTAAGTGGGAGGTACCATTTAAAAAGAAATTACTTCTGTAAATAGTGGGTTTTTTCCCCCCCCTCCTTTGGAGTCTCAGATCACACCAGTTGATTCTGGATTGAAATATTTGAAAAATTTCTATAAATGCAAACAGTTTTTTCAAAACAACATGATAAACATATGATTTGGGAGACTGGGGCAGCAGAGCTGCTCCCAAAGTATCGGTGCCTCACATTCACTTAAAGAACAAATAATCTACATTCTTCCAGAGCCACCTTCCTACTTGGAAGTTTAGAGAAATTGGTCTGCACTTCATTTTGCTGAAACTTTGCCTATGAGTAATTATGTTTCTCAAAATGTGTGTGTGTTTTTCCTGTAATAAAACCTTGTCTTTCTGGGATTGGAGCAAAGATCCTCTAACATGTATGAACTGTTATGATCTGCTATGAACTTTCTCATAACTACACTGCTTCTAGAATCCTGATTATCAGCTGGCTCATTTGTGTGACTACTGAACTTGTAGAGAGAACATTGATAGTAAATGTGGTACGTGACACTACCTCGTCTCAGAAAATCCAGAATGTCTAAACTTTAAATTACTCAAGAGTTACATTGGGCTTTTTCTTTGTGATCAAATATCCTTGTATGCTTCTAGATTCTCAAGTTACTTCACTTTTTCTGTGCTTCTATTTTCACATCTGTTTCTGTGAAAATGGCACATATGTTTCATTCTTCTTTGATTAATAATTGTGGGGAAGGAATTGTCCCAACTCAGAGGGCAGGTTGGGGGCTCTCTCAAAGATTCTACTCATGGGACCAACCCACAGAGATGCAGTTTCTAAATTCAAGGAAAGTTTAGAGATAGTACAGTTGTTGTACCCCTGGATATTTTCAAAACTGTTTCTTTTGGAAATTTTTGGGATTAGGGGCTGCTGTAGCTAAAGGTTATATTTTAAATATTCATTAGAAAGCTGTCTTTATCTATTGAAGGAATATTGTTTGCTCCAAGTTTGGGGAATGTGGATGGTAGGGGGTGATTAGCTGTTCTTACTTTTAACATTGATAAATCATAGGTCTCTTTCCAGTGGTTAATTCTAATGTAAAGACAAGTTAGAGAAATTCAGGAGGAAACTTTGTTTTTGTTTTTGCTCTGAGTTTCTGTAACTACCAGATTATGACCTCCTAGGCAAAGAGACATTAGTGAAAGTTGTCTTGAAAGTTCGACAAATTACCTTGTTACTTTGGATTTGTTATACATTGTTTTGTTAAACTCTGCCATAAACATTTTGAGTTGTAATTTACTGAAATTTATTGTAACCGCGGAAAGTAAATGTGAAGTCAGAGGGCTACCCAGTGGCTCACTGGGGGCTCAGATTCTGATCTGGAAGAACCCAGGGTTCCCCACAGGCAGTGCACACTCTTTGTGTACGATGTTTTTCTAACCCCCTTCCTTCTTATCAAAACATCTTTCCAAAGAGCCCTCGTTCAGAGCCCAGGTTCTGCTGGTTGATAACCTGCTAATGTCTTATAAGTAAATCCCAGCTAGTGGGGTGGTATTGAATGCTAATCAGATCATCTGCTACTTTTCTCAGACAATGTAACTACACTTTAATAGAAGTATTCTTCAGATAATTTGTCACTATAACAGAATGGAGCTGATGCTACCTGGACAACAGGTGGGACAGACATTTTTGGGATATGGGTCTGGTAGTGTCCTTGAAATTGAAGTAGGGGGTAAGCAGGCCCTGCTTGAGAAATTCAAGAGGATCGGCCTCAATAATGGTGTTTTTACCCTTTTGCATGAATATTATCAAGAAAGTTTATATGTAAACCTCAGACTTTTCCAGTATAATGTTACAGTTTTGTTCCTATTTATAGAAATTTATGGTCTTGTTACACCTACTGCATATTTTGACAACTGATGAAAATGACCCCATTGCACTCACTCAGGGCTCCTGCTCACTACTTTCTAATAACCTTCACTGTCTCTGCCACATTCCGGTGCTTGGTGATGCAGAACAGGTCATCACACATCTGGGTCTCTTCTGTTTCTTCTGTAAGGGAAAATGGTGGCACTCAGTGGTCTTTAAGTTTCCTTTCAGTTCTGGCACTTCATGTTTCAGTGTTTGTCCTGCTCTAATTGGCTTATAATCAACCCTAAAACTTCCTCGCATTTCTGGGTGGTGAAAGAAACCATCTCTGTGTAAAATGCAAGATGGAGAAACTCTGATCCCGGGAACGTGAAGCTCTCGGTGACCACAGCTCGTCTCTGACTGTGATGAGCCATTTCTCGGCTGCCGTGGAACTCATTACTTGAAAGAGATTTGCTGTAGCCCCAGTTACTGTGCCTTTGGAAGAAACAAAGCTCTCCTGCCTCTTTTCTAATCTGCCTTTCGTGGTAGCACCAGAAATCTTGATTTAGTCCACTCATCAGTGAAAGACATTACGCGTCTCCCAATATACAGTCACTCCTGGGTCTGATGGATGAAGCATCCAGGTCTGTGCCTTTTGCTTTCTTAGAGATAATAGATGTGGCTTTACTACTGTTCCCCCACGTCAGCGATATAGGCACCAGCAAGGCAAAGAGGGAAGTGGAACATTAGCACACAGAGAGTTCACACTCTCTTTTTCATGATAATGTGTTTTTGACTGCCAAAGTAATCTCAACTCCTCTTTCATTGGGCTCTCTTCTCTCCTCCAACTCGCTACCCTGCATTTTAAACTGCTATAGATTCGTATAAACCCTCAATTTTTCTTTTTTGAGCTTAGTGCACTGAACATTTCTACTCATACATAAAAGATGCCCTGAAAATTCCCATCACAGCTGCATAAGTGTTTATTTATTTTTTACTTTTTGAGAATCAGGCTCTAAGGTAGTGCCTTCAAGAGACAAGCATTTATAGTTTTGCTACAAGATTTGGTTCATTTTTTTCTTCTGCGTTGTTTGTTTATCAGGAGTAAAAGTGGGAATTAAAGATATTACAATGAGTTTCCTTTGTTGTTAATTTTAGGTATTTTGTAAATAGATGGGATATTTGGGCTTCCAGAAAGAAATAGGACTATGGGAAATAGGATGTATTATACAGAGATCAGGGGTTATTAGACAATTAATTGTAAAATTGATCTGAATAATATTGAATCGCTAATTTTAAATTCAATGTAGTTTAGATATGAAATAGGTAATTTAATTATAAAATTTCAATATTCTCGTTTGGGATTCTGGTATAACCCTTAGAGTGAAAATATGTCATTTTTAATTATTTTGGTAAATTGCCTAGATTGTATATAAATGAGGAAAATAAAAGAAACATTTTGCATTATTTTGTAGATTTAAAATTCTTTTCCTATTTAGCTCTAGTGGTCTGATTTCAAAAGGTAAAGGGAAGAAATGAAGGTGTTTTATAGTCACATGTTAAATTTAAAACCAGTTTTTGGTCAGAATATAGGAAACTTAAAATCCATGGTTTTGTTTCTTCAAAATGAAGAATTATTTTTGAGTTATTCTTTGGTGGACAGTATTGTGGGCCTCTTCTGAAGTGTACATTTAAGGACGAGACTGAAAATTCCCCCCGGAGTATCTTCTGGATGAGAATGGGAATCCAGTTGCTTCCACCTGCAACTAGGAAAATCCCTATTTGAGAACCCGTGCACAGCTATTAATCAGGTGAGCTTTCAGCATTGATAGAAGCGAAGTGCTCATGACAGGTTGGGAAATGTCTACCGACACCTCGGGCAGGCTCTGACCAGCTTATTTGTAGCTTACCTGGAGGAAACACCCCCTCTGAGGTTTACTTAATACACCGGTGCCAGGCGTTTCACATTTGTAACCCCAGACTAAGCCAACAGCCAACGTCACGCAAGATTTGGTGCTGGAAGCAGATTTCCCATTCTGCCCCCAAAATTGTGTCAAAAGGATATGTTTTTCGGTAGAACACTGGTCTATAAGTGTTAATGTTCTAGTCCATAAAGAATGCCAATCTACGTCAATAGTCTTTCTCTTTCCCTTTCACTTATTAGTCAAGCCATGTTTTTCTACTGTGTTTCCCCAAAAATAAGACCTAGCAGGACCATCAGCTCTAATGCATCTCTTGGAGTAAAAATTAATACAATACACAGTATTATATTATTATATTATATTATATTATATTATATTATATTATATTATATATTATACCTGGTCTTATAGTAAAATAAGACTGGGTCTTATATTAAGTTTTGCTCCAAAGGACGCATTAGAGCTGATGGCCTGGCTAGGTCTTATTTTCGGGGAAACACTGTAGCTATGGTTTGGCAGAGAGGATACAAAGTTTGAAGAATTATTTGAGGTAGTGTAAAAATTCCATTTGACTTCTAAAGATTATCTAGATTAACTGAAAATTGTCCAAATTAACTGGATATTTTAAATAAATTTTTATAAATTATAAATATTTAAAATATAGGCCCCCCTACTGACATCTCTGGTGCAGTATGCATCTGAGTATAGAAAAAGGCAATGTTATCTTTAGCACAGGTGTGGTTAACCTTGCATCAGACTTCTAATGACTTTGAAGCAGTTAGAGTAACTTTGGTTGAGAGATAGTGGATACATCATCATAGAGTTGACATCATTCTGTCAATGGAAATCTAATAATGATCAGACACGCTATATTTTATAAAAACTGAAAGCTTATAACAAAGAAATTCCATCAATTAATTTATACATAATGACGTGGACGCTGAGAGCCCAGATTTTCAGAAGTGCAAGGGTGTGTTAGATTGACTATTATAGATGCACTGGGAGAAAATATGAATGAGCTTCAAGAGTCGTTTAGGCAAATGATTCTGTGCCCGATGGAAGGATTTCTATGGTCAATGCTGTGTTTTCTGTAGTGAAGTGTTACTTCCAGTACGTCTTTTATAGCTTGAGATACATGTTAGCTCGTTCTCTCCCTATACTTTGGAAAGGAAGCAGCTTACAATAGTTAACCATGATCTAGCCACAGACTTAACCAGGGGGGAAAACAGTCCTCTCTTGCTACAATTTGCTCACAAGGCTTTCAAAGGAAGTGGCCAGTCGTTGTCTAGACTGAACGACATCAGAACCCAGTGCCGTGTAGATGCAATAATTCTCTTTCAGTACATGTGTTCACCAGGTTGACATAGCTATCATTTGTCACAAAAGGCTTTTGGGAAACAAAATGCAGAGTTCTCCCTTTAGCTAGAAGCTTACTTGGCTAGAAGGAAACTTGGTGGGGAGGGTGCAGAATAATGTTTCTTCTTTTAGAAATGTGCTCACCCTGCATTCTCTTGTATTAAAACAAGAAACAAGAGCGCCGTTTGTCCCGGTGATCTACCCTGTGCTTGGGGTTTAGAATCCTGAGTTTTGCATGATTGCAACCCTTTCCAGAGCTCCCCAGAGATTTCCTTCTGACCCCTGCTTCCCTCAATCTCCACGTGCCACAACACAAGTCATAAATGAGTTTTCAATGTCCTCAAGTACCTCCGTTGTCATTTGTAATATATCGTTGAAGATCTGTTTGAAGAATTAATAGGACACTGTATTCCGGGGAGAAAATAACCCAGTCAATTAAAATGGTATAAATAAAAACGTGTTAAAGAAATCTGGTTTGCTTTTTGGAATTAAGAACTGAACTTGCACTGTTATAGCAGTTCTCAACATCTGTTTGTAATTTCTTGCCCTTTTCCTATTTCCTCAACCTGTCTAAGTGCCACAAGACAGGGACACTGTGTGTCCTCTGCATCCTTTCATCTCTAGAGCCGCACACAATATTAGTAGATGCTCACATATTTGTTAAGTAACTGGACTAATGAATGATCCCAAGAAATAGGACATGTGGGGAAAATATTATGAGAATACAGAGTGTATAATTCTCTCCCTAATGTTGAGGATTCTTGGAATTTGACTAATCAAATTTAAAATAGGGAAAACTGCTGTGCTTAAATTAGGGGTGACTCCTTTCCCTGAGCCACGCCTAATTTTTAATTATTTTTAAATAGGCAATTATGCAAAAAATTTCAACATAATAAAAGACCTGAGGTCAAGTCAAAGGTTATTATACTTTTGATATCTTCATGTGTACTTAAAATAATATTACAAAACATTCAGATAGCCCCACGGTAGCTTCAGATTACTGTTTACATAATTTCAACCCTTGTTTTATGAAATGAAAGTTTTGGGAACCCTCACGTCACAGCTTTGTGGAGGACAGACATGGGATATTAAAATAACTAGACATCTGTTTCAAATTTTAACCCATCTACCGTGGGTTCTTAGGGTTGAAATAATTGGCTTAATACCATCAAACGATAACTTTATCACTGCATTTCTGATAGGTTTATAGGCCCTTCCTTGTTAACGATAACATCATACACGTTTTTTTATCAAGATATTTTGTTTGGGACTTCCCAAACATTAAATGTTCAGATGATGTGAAACTTCTTGTTCTGCAAAGCTTCACACACATTGTACTATGACTTGAGAACATCAGTTATTTTCATCTTTTTTTCTCCCAAGAGAAGGGGAGAAATAATCAAAGATATGGTAGATATTAAGGGCACTTCATGACTATAAAGCTGCATGTTCACCTGGAACACTACATCAGCAGTAGCAGGAAGGATGCCATTTCCATCTCAAAACTTTGGCGAGGTTGCTGCTGGATAGAGGACTGCTCGAGATACGCTGAAGGAGGCATTGGATGCCTGCTGTGATGAGAGTCAGTGTGCCTGGACATGGACAGTCCGTGGCGGTTCCTCCCAGGTCCCTGTGAAACCTGGTGACTCAGGGGAGTCCGGGCAGGCAGAGAGCAGGACCAACGTAGGCACAGCGTCTGCTGGTGTAGCGGGCTACATGCTGGGGTGGGCTGAGAGATGTTCACAGATCGACTCAGGAGAGGGGAAAGGCATACATATTGGTATTTTATAAATATATGTATATGCATAATACACACACATGCATTAAAACCTATGATTTTCCAATTTTTAAAACTCATGCTTCTGTTGAAAAACTCAACTCAGTTCAGCTTAGCTACCACAAACCTCTCACAATACAGCACCCTTGGGTTTCCGGTGCATAACTTGAAGGGCGTGTGATCTCGCTGTTGCTTGAAAACCAAACACTGATGCAACCGGTGATGGTAACACAGTCGGACACGTGCTCCACTCTCAGTGTGTGCAGAGGGCTGTGGGGTACCGAGTGAGAAATGCTCGGCCCTGGCTCCTGGGCCGAGCAGAATGGATGTGGTGGGGGCTCACGTGACAGGGTTCATTCCTCCCCATCACTCTGCATTGTGCTTCAGCTGGAGAAACGAGGTTCAACAAAGCAAAGTGTACCGAGGCAGGGGAATGGTGATAGCCACGACTCAGCATAATACTCCGGTAAGTGCTACAACGGAGGGAAGCTGCGCTGTGAGCGTTATGACCAGAATCCCAGGAATACCCATGGCGACTGGTAACCGAAAGACCCCACTCGACAGCCAACTGCAGCGGGGCTCGGCCTGTGTCTGGTTTTGCTCAGTGTTTCAGAGCAGCTTCCCACACAGTGCCAGGCACATAGTGAACAATGTTAATATTTGCTGAATGCATTAATAAGGGAAGGTCCCATGGGACTAGATACCAAAAAACGCACAAAAAAAATCCCACTGAATTATGCTGAAGAAAAACTTAACAAAAAAAATTATTTCTGGCCAGTCAGTATCAGCCATAATCAAAAATATAAAATTCACTTAAAATTTTTATTTTATTCTCTAGGGAAAAAGAGATGTTTTAAAATTCCTGATATTTCTCCAATGTGCTTTTGCTATACTCTCGCAGATTAAACATTATATTCAAGACCAATGGAAAAATAAATGTAATACTGAAATAAGCTCTGTGTAAGAGATAATTAGAATTTTCTCTGCAAAAATGTTTATTTGTAATTTGTGCTTCTATAGAAATTTTATGCTTAACAAAGGATTCGTGTCTAGATGTAAATTTAAATTGCTTGATATTCCCCAAATGTTTTGAGTTTATACCATTAGTAATAATGAGAGCTCGGTGGTTGTACAAGCCTATTCACTAACTTCAGACTGTTCTCCTTTGGGGGAGCTATAATTAGATTTTAATAAGAATGGTGAATTAAATGTGATCAAGAGATCCTTTACATTGTATATTAATAAGTGTCAAGATAAGAAGGTGGGTTTTAGGTATTTCCAATATAGATAACAACAGAGGGGAGGGGAGATGCAGTTTCAACTTGGCTGTTACCAATATTGCTAAATTTCTATTTACTGGTTTGAAAATACATTCTTTTCATTGCTCACACATTTCATAATTATCAGCAGATGTGCCTTAATACAAATGGATTATTTCAACCAATGTAAATAATTCATTGTCATAAATGATATGCATATTTGGCAAGCCAAAGTGAAAGCATTAACCAGTCTGGGTCCCCACACCTACCCCCCCCCACCCCAACAGCTGTTTACAGATTGCCTCAACATTCAAATCTATAAACCACTTAGCACTTGATAACTCCTGCTGAGGCAAAGCTTTGCCAATGCTGAGTAATAGATAGTTCAGCATAGGAAAATACATCAGCATTAAGGAAAGAAGGATGGAGTTAGTGGTGTTAAAAAAACAAACAGAAAATTCCCTCTGCCACTGCTTCCTTCTGTAGCTTTTTTTGTTGTTGTTGTTCTGTAGCTTTTAAGGGTTTACAACATTGTAAACCCTTCCTCTTCGTCCTGGGAAAGACCTAGTCTACATTGAGGAATTATGTCTGTAATATACTAGGCTTACCGGGAAGGACAGAGAAATATTTGAAAATAAGTGTGCCTCATTCTTCGTGTTAAAATAGCTCTGATATCGTTGATAGTGAAATAAAGGTAGCTGCATTTGAATCTATGACACTTTAAATATTAAATCTGTACTTTACAAATCTGATGTTTTGTGGGACGTTGCAAGTGATACTATGGATTTTAAATCACGTTACATATATTTATTTTAGCAAATTTTACTTTTATACTTGTACTAGAACAGGACTTTTCTGTTCTCCTTAAACACATTTTAAATGTCTAATTTTAGGTTGGACAGACATTCTTACTAATTCTGCTTAGAATATCCTAACTGCTGTCTGGACTGAAATTGAAAAGCAATACTGTAAGTAAATAATTACGTTAATTACATGAATCGCAACACAGAGGTACAGTATGTTCTAGTGGAGAGAACGGAGTTGATATAATGCTAAGTTATATTGGTGGGGGGTGATATGAAACAAGTAGAAACTGAGAAATAATTTGGTCTAAATTATCAATCAGCCTTAGGGTTGATTATATAACTTTAGCTTGCTGATTCCTTGTACATATCTCTATTTGTAAAGAATATTGAGTACACAGTAAAAGTGCCTTTCATTATTACATTCAAATGCCTGAACATGAACCACTGGGTTCATGGGAGGAACACAACAAATGGTGTGGACACGGAGGGAACAGGCTCACCGGTGTCTCTCTTTATTCTATGAAGCAAGGGACGTCCTTATACTGTGTATCACCCAGTCCTCTCTCATCATCTATCTTGTATGTGTTTTTGCCTTTCTTACGATCCAGGGAAGTTAAGGTAAGTCAAGCTAGCGTAGAAAACAGTTACTAATGGTTTTGCATTGTGTATGAAGCAAATTGCACATAAGCATGTTTCAGCGGCTTCTGTTAAGAACAGAAACAATAAGAAATGAAAAGACGCAACTTGCTCTCTTTCTATTAGCAGGATAGCAAAGTCAATGTTTGTAACTTATTCTTGTGGCTTAAAAAAATATTGCAATTGCTACTATTATGCCATTTAATTTAGGGCCTTAGTGGTCTTTGATCATCAGGGAATGAGATATCTTGTTCATAAAATAGCATGGTTGACATAAAATTGGCAATTCTCTTTAATCTCTCATTGTTGAATATTCTTCTAGCAGCTCTGTCATCTCTTTGGCTACTACTTGGCCTCCCAATTGGCCTCCTAATTCCCAGTCTTGAGTCCCGTCTAATCCATTATCCTCAGAACATCCAGAGTGATTTTTAAGTGCAAGCCTGGGTGCATCAAACCTCTGCTCGAAACCCTCCAACTGTTTCCACCGCACTTAAAAAAATACACACATTTTGTTCTAAGACTTCCGAAGCCTTCCAAACCTGATCCCTGAGCAGCCCCACTACTCTCCTCTGATTCCACTACCCCCCACTATTACTGCATGAATATTCCTTCAACCGGCCAACCTCTTCTTCATTCAGGTCTGTTGTACTATTTGACAACAGTGCTGCCTTTTATTAGCTTCTTTCAGGTGAAAGCAGAATCTGAAGTGACAGCAAAGTCCAGCAAGTAAAAGATGGCTTTTTTTCCAGCTGAAATGACTGTATCAGGAAGCCCAGGCAGCCGTTCCAAAAATTATTTTGCCCCCTTAAATAAAATCATTGTAGGCACTGGAGTTTTATGCTTTTGAACACTCAAAACTTTATAGTAGGAACATTATTTGAATTTTTAAATTCATTGCTATTTCCATCATTTCCTCTCTTTCTACCTCAAAAAGGCTTTGGATTAGCCTGTGGAAATGAAGTCCATTAGAATTTCTGAAAATGTACTCAATTTAGAGCCTTCATCTTTTTTTTCATCAGCCAGTCTGGGTCTGTTGGCATGGCACCCTGATATGGTAATTATCACTGGTTCAGGCCAGGAGTGAAAGTCTAGATTTGCCACCTCTTTCTCTGTCTCTTTCTCTTTCTCTTTCTCTGTCTCTGTCTCTGTCTCTGTCTCTGTCTTTCTCTCTGTCTCTCTCTCTCTGTCTCTCTCTCATCTATCTATCATCTATCTATCTATCTATCTATCTATCTATCTATCTATCTATCTATCTACATATCTATTATATCGACTATATACTACATATCTACTATATACTTTTAGTATAAAATAAATAATAATAGCCAAGTTTTCAGCACACCAAGTACACAGGAGGAAAAAAAAATCTTTTGGACTATGTCCGTACTGGTCAAATTGAGTAAGTCACGGTGTATGCTTTAGCTGTTCCCCTTCATCTGAAGGAAGCTGATGTTTGCTGGGTGCCAGTCTCTTAGAAGATCAGGCAGTTCATTGAACAGCATCTGCAGAATGCTCTGAACACCTGAGCACAGGTTGTTCTACACACAGTGTGTGATTATAATCGTCATCTCTAGCTCCCTGCGTTTAGTGGGGCATGCTGCTTCTCACGCGGATGCTGGAGGGATGGAGGATAATACTGTTAGGACTTAAAGCTCCATGGAGTCAGGGGTTATGAAAGTGCAAGGGAGTCCAATGACTATTAACCCCATACATTTTGTTGCCACCTCACTGTCCCTTTCCATCAAAAGTAGATGTATATGATTTATCAAATTCACACTGAGAGAAACAACAATATAACACTAAGTTGCTTTGAAACCTGGAGTGTGTGGGTGTATTTAAGATGTTATTTGAATCCAGTTTCTTAGCAAACACATTTCCTTTCTGAATGATTTTGGTTACATCTAACACAAAGAGAGGTGATTAGAAGTTTCAGATCTTGGTCTAGAGAGCTAAATTTTTTGAATCACAATACTCCACTAGAGAGAAAAAATAATAAAGTGAGCTATAAAGTCATTTTAGTAGCCTTGCGACAAGACTAGATTTAATTGTTTTCAATCATGGTCTTACTAAATCTATAGACATCTGTGCAATAAAAGCCCGGATTGATGTTTCATAAAACTTGTAAATATTTCCCTTTCCCCTTAAATAACATGTTCTCTTTTAAAGGAATATTCCTCAAATTAAAAACTAAATATTGAATTAGAAATAGGGTGTGGGAGTTACTAGAATTGATCAGAAAGAAATTAAATTATGTATAATGAAAAATTAGAACGAAGTAATATTAATGCTATGTTTGATATATATGTATATATATATACACACACACACATATATGTACATACATATGTATATATTATGTACATATATACATCTATATGAAGGGTTCTGTGTAACAGACAGGATTCCATTACAGCTTTTTGCACAGTGCACTCTGCCATTGACCTCTCTCTTTTTCTGTCTCGTAATCCCTCCGTCCGTATTTCAATCCATCCATTTACCCATCTAGTATTTATTCCTCTATCTTCCATCTATCAATCATATATCACAGTAGTTAATAAGTTAAGCTGTATATCTTCATTCAGGATCTATCTTCTTGTTGCTGACTCTACACCTCACCCCGGATGCTTTAAGGGCATTAAAAGCAAAACAAATCTGAAAATGCACATAAGCTCTCCCACCACTATTTGCCCCAGCTTACCTGGCCTGGGTATATTCTCCCCTAAGGTTCTACTTGTCAGTAAATGCACTTGACAGTTCCCAACAGAAACCTAGGACATCCCTCCCCCTTCCGTCTCCTATTTCCACTATCAACTATTCCCTATTGTATATATTCTGTTTCCCTCCACTAATCTTATCAGTTGTTATTACTCAAAGAATTAAATAACTTCTCTTTCATTTTCAAACTTGCAAGTCGAAAGCTTAACCATTACATCTATTTAGTTTTCTTCCTCTGCAGGGACCCATCAAATCATTTCAATCAGGTGATCATTTACCTGATTGGAAGTAAACAGGCTTACAGGGTGTCTGCAATTGGATTCGGGATACTATATTTAATTGTTATAATCATCTCCCTGGTCCACTAAAGTCAAGTAATTAAATGTACATGTAAATTACATTTTTCCTGATAATTAGTTTTTTTACATGTGTTTTGTAGCATTGAAAATGAAAACCTGTAGCTAAACATTTTCTATAGCAATGTATGTTTTATAATAAATTACACACTTCTCTGCTTTCTTAAACAAACTCTCTGAACATCAGCATTTCATATTTTCTTGAGGAGTCAGAATTGACATTTTGGATACCAACTGTTTGATTACCATGTAATAGGTTGATGTCTTCTGCTGAGGTGTGTGGGGCCTGTTTCCCATTTGCTAAAATGGCCGGAGGCAACTGTATTTTCAAACTTAGTGCTTCTATCACTGTCATGTTCAGATTTGATTCAGTCATTGTGTCTGTAAAATACATATTCCTAGAGGCAGGTGGTGGATCTGTAACATTTTCGTCACGTGGCTTTTAGCAGAGGGCTTGCCCAAATAAGCTGTGGTATTCTTCTGATGGTAAACATTTTTTTAAGGGAAGAAATTTTTAAATTCTATTTGGGGGCAAAAGGGAAAGGCTGAAAAAGTAAATATAAGTTAATCATTTCACATCAGTCTTTCCTTGTGTGTAGCTACGTCTTCACAGCATATTTGCATCAAAGGAATAATGACCTACAAGGAATCACTTTACCAATTATAGATAATTTGAATAATCCTCTTCTGCTGCTGAGAAAACCCATTTTTTGTAGTTCTAAATGTATTTGGATGCTGACACTCCTCCTATCCTCCGTCCCCTGTCACATGCTGCCTGCTGCAGTATTTGTCATGGAGAAATAGTTGGGCATGAAAGAGCCCTGTTTAAACAGAGCTGTCATACATCTTGATCCAGATGAAATGGGGAAAGCAAATCCTTATTTTAACTGGAAACTAGATGGCTTTCTGGGAATTACAGCCTCTTAACCCATCATTTCCTCTGATTTCTCTGAAGAAAAATGTACGAGTGTCCAACTGGGCTTGATGTCACCAGTGGGAATCCAAACTAATGTCACTCCCTTTTCCCTCGTCGACTTCCTCATCAACTCCACACAAATGAGGATGTGGCTGTGGCCCTGGGGATGGTCCTGCCCCAAGCTTAATGAGGGTGTGTTTCCTCAGGGTGCACTGACTTCCACATGTGTCAGTGGGGATGGTGCTTAACACGAGACCATGTTTTGGGGGACATGTAAGCCCTAGAGAAGGGTTAACAGGTTCTTTAAAAAGATATTAGCATGGGGATCAAATTTCCTTTTCTGATTCCACTGACTACCCAGTGCTCATAATGTGTTGGTCACCTAGGTATTCAATCTACAAAACTAACACAGATACGACTGACAGAGCCACCAGCCAACACACTATATCCCCATCAGCACTAAGGGCAACTTTTGACAGACTGAAAACAAAATCGAAGGCTCATTTTGTCAAGCTGTTTTCATTCCTGCCATCTTTTCCCTTCTTCCTACCCCCGTCAAACCCATTTCATCTTCTTAGTTTTCATTTTTAAAATATGGTTACAACATGAGTGGTTTTATGCAGAAGTAACAGGGATCTGAACAAAGGAAACTGACAAAAAGTCCCTGGGACATGTTTGCCTGAAATACAAATTGTTTTTATGGGCATATACCAGTTTTCTTGCTGGTCTCGAGCTGTCACTTTGTGTTATTTTCACTATAGTCACTGAGGAGGTTAGCTGAAAAGCACACAACTAAGAAGGAATGAAGCAGAGAATGAGAGTGGCAGGGCAAGTCCCTGGAAAGCTCAGAGCCAGCTCCACACGCAGGGAAGTGTTTCCCAGCTCCCCCCCCCCCAATAAACAAAGCGCACACACACACACACACACACACACACACACACACACACACGCATTTGCTCAAAAAATCTCATTTTCTTTCTCGAATATACGAAATGATGAAACAAAGCAAGGAAGTATTCCTGAGTTCTCAGCTGTGAGCAAAGAGAGAAATCAAAATCTTTTCCTTCCCAGTTTTAGAATCTGAGTTAAAAGAGACGGATGCGTTTCCGCTCCTCATCTAAGTACCACCAACTCTCTTCCCGTTTTCGTTCTCAGCCCATCGGTCATCATTAGCGTGCCCTACCTTTGACTGCAGGGCAGAGTGGTGCCAGACCCACCCCATTAATCAAGCAACAGATGGAGAATTAAGGCCCATGAAACTGGAAAACTGGAATCCTTTCTTTCTATCCCCTGAGATTTATGTACATTACCCAGAGGCTAAGCTTATTGCGAGATGATCGGATACTGACATGCTTTACAAATGGTGGCTCTTCTGGTGTGTGTGTGTGTGTGTGTGTGTACACTTTGGTGTGTTCCAACAGCTGAGCAGAGTATTGACTCTGTACTTTCCAAAGTGTTTTTGAAAATAGGTCTTAAATATAAGCTTTGTTAAACATACCAGTGTCTTTGAATGCCAATGTTCAGTGAACACTCTTCACTCCCTCGTGTGTTTTTGAAGCTAGCTAAGTGCCTCAACTGGGAGTGCCTTTTGAATATTTATGGAGACTTACAATGTGATACATGCTGAATGGGGCTGATAGGAGTAGATGTTCAAGGATGGCTGCATCTTCTAGGAAGTAGAAAGTGTGCCTCTCTGGCTAGGACCAGACCTCATGCAGCTATTATTCTACAAGGACAGTTGACCTCATTCTCCAGAGAAAGAGGACCAATAGGATGGGTATATATGTAGAAATAATTTTATTTTAGGGAATTGGCTCACGTGATTATGGACTCAGGCAAGTCCAAAATCTATAGAGTGGGCTGGTAGGCTGAGACCCAGATGAAAGGATGTTTTGGTTCAAGTTCAGTCCTTTTGCTGCAGAATCCCCTTGTGCTCGGGGAGTCAGTCTTTTGTTCCAGTCAGACCTTCAACTGATTGGGTGATATCCACTCACATTCTGGAGGGCAGCTGGCTTTATACAAGGCCCACCGATTTAAATATTAATCTCAACCAAAAACAGCCTCACAGAAACAACCATGTTTGACCACATATCTGGGCATCATGGCAGAGCCAAGTTGACACCTAAAATCAACCATCACATTTACTCTGACCAAAGGCTGATACCACCAAAGTCAGGTATCCTCTTTCTTTGTAAATGCACAGCCCTTAGGTGTACAGCTCTATGGTTTTTACGTGCATATATACACCTGTGTAACCACACCTGGGTCAAGACATGGTCAGTATTCATTTCCTCATAAGACTGTCTTGTGCCGCTTTCTAGTTAATCCTTCCCTCCCCCAAACCCAACCATTTTCTGACTTCCATCTCTATGGATTAGTGTTGTCAATTCATGAACTTCATAGAAATAGAATTGTTCAGCATTTACTTATTTGTCTCTACTTTCTTTCACTTAGCATGTTTTGGATTTATCCACAGGGTTCTCATAACTTAGATCTTTTAGTAACAACAAAAGTCAGAATATGCAAATTTCTTTGTCCTGGTTCTTGTGAGTTCCACTTTTGTTTCTTATCTTGTTCCACATGATCCATCAATTCTCTTCCCTATCTATGCTGTTCTATGTTCCCACACCCTTTGCATTTTACACCGTATTTCCTTACTGCTAAGCAGAAAAATCTTCCATTTCATGGTCTACAATTGCTCCAAGTCATGCTGTAAGTATGGAGTCTTCATCAGCTGTGCATGCAGTTGAAATGCTGAAGTGTTCCCCATTCCTCGCTTTTAATCACTAGAAATGTCCTCTTTTTTGGTGCCTACTTGCCCTGAGGCCTTTCTGTTGTACAGAACAAGAGTGGGTGGAATTGTATAGGTCATCACTGTGTTTGCAAGGGGGAAATGACTTCCGGGTTGAGCTCTACCTAAAAAGCATCTCTATTCCTGGACATAAGTCATTTCTTAAAAAATTATCTTCTCTCCAGCCAATGATACATCTGATAAGGGGTCAGTTTCCAAAATTTATAAAAAACTCATGCAACTTAACACCAAAAAATCAAGCAATCCAATTAAAAAATGGGCAGAGGACATGAATAGACATTTCTCCAAAGAGGACATACAGATAGCTAGTGGACTTATGAAAAGATGCTCATATCACTAGTCATCAGAGAAATGTAAATAAATTTCACAATGAGATACCACCTCACTCCCATCAAAATGGCTATCATCAATAAATCAACAAACAACAAGTGCTGGTGAGGATGTGGAGAAAAGGGAACACTTGTGCACTGTTGGTGGGATTGCAAGTTGGTGCAGCCACTATGGAAAATAGTATTGAGGTTCCTCAAAAAATTGAAAATAGAACTACCTTATGACCCACCAATTTCACCCCTGAGTATTTATCCAAAGAAATCCAAAACACTAATTCAAAAACAAAATGTATGCACCCCTATGTTTATTGCAGTATTATTCACAATATCCAAGATATGGATACAACCAAAATGCCCTTCAATAGACTATTGAATAAATAAATTGTGATACACTTATACAATGGAGTATCACTCGGCCATAAAACAGAATGAAATCTTACCAAATGCAACAACATGGATGGATCTAGACAATATTATGCTAAGTGAAGTACGTCAGACTGAGAAAGACAAATACTACCGTGTTTCCCTGAAAATAAGACCTAACGGGACAATCAGCTATAATGCGTCTTTTGGAGCAAAAATTAATATAAGACCTGGTCTCATTTTCGGGGAAACACGGTATATGATCTCATTTATATGTGGAATCTAAAGTACAGAATAAACGAGCAAACAAAACAAATAGACTCATAGATACAGAGAAAAAAACTGATGGTTGCTAGATGGTAGAGGGCTGAGGGATGGGGAAGAAGGTGAAGGGATTAGAAAATACAAATTGGTAGCACAAAATAGTCTCAGGGATGTGAAATACAGTATGGAGAATATAATCAATAATGTTGTAAAGATTATGTAGGGTGTCAGATGGGTACTGGACTTATCGGGGATCACGTCATAGATTATATAAATGCGTGACCACTGTGCTGTATACCTGAAACTAATGTAAATTAATATTGAATGTCAGCTATTATATATATATATATATATATATATATATATATATATATATATATGGTCATGGGATGTAAAGTACAGCATAAGGCATATAGTCAATGGTACTGTAATAGCTATGTAGATATCAGAGGATAGTAGACTTTGGGTGGGGTTATCACTTTGTGAGGGGTGTAAATGTCTAATCCTTATGTGTTTTGCACCTGAAACTAATAAAAAAATAAAAAGAGGAAAATATTCTCTTCTCTCAATGCACTAAAATCCAACATCCTTTCCATCAGTTTTAGCCTTTGAATCAGGCCCACTCTGGGGGACCACACATGCTTGGATGGATTTGGTTATCTTTTGGCTATGCCACAGCTGTGCTGGAAAAGTAGTGTTTTAACAGGTGACCTTGGCTGTGAGCTGACACTTGGCTGTTCATGTCAAAGGTGATCAGATCCTGGGCTCACCCGATCGCACCTCTGTGCACAACACAACTGTGCACCGACTCTGAAAAGTCACAGCGATGGATGTTCCCTGGAGGAAGCTGCTCATCTGCTTTGGGAGTATCATGAAAACTGCTCTCAGGCTTTGGAATCCCCCTGAATTCTAGAACCGTGTTTAATCCACTGCACTGGAGAAGGGTGCCTTATGGCTCATGAGCTCCTATCTCACTGTGTATCGCTGCTTTGGGGGCCCGCCAAGTACCAAAACCTTAAGTAATTCCTGAGGAAGTCTCAAGATGATAGTCAAGGCTCATGTTTCTTCAGATGCTCAAAGCCTGCACTGGCTATTATATCTAGTATTTCCTTGACTTTATAACTATTTCCATATATGCCCTTGTCGGCACTATTGGAATTTACTCTGGACTGAACTGTCAAAATCGGTTCAGCAGCAAGTCCAGCATTATATCTTTAGCATCAAGAAGGAGCACTTGTTAAGCATTAAAGATAAAGAATTTAATGTGCTAAGAGAAAGCAAAGGTGATGACGTTTGCAATACACACTTGGTGTAAACACAGCTTCCCAGTCTCACCTCTTGGAATAAAGTGGCATAGATGCCAGGAAAACTGACAATGTGCTTGCAGTGTAAACATCTTACCCTGCTCAAAAGCCTTTTAAGAAATACAGTGTGACCCCCAACTGTGGGAAATTCTGTTCTCTAAATATGATCTCTGATTCTTTTTGTTCTTCCTTCCTTTCTTCCCTCCCTCCTTTCCCTTTCTTTCTGCCTCTTATACCCTCTCTCTTTCTTCCGCACTTTATTTCTTTCAGTAAGTATCTGGGTGGACCTAGTGTGCACTGAGTATCCTTCTAGCTTTTGAGAAGAATTGTAGTAAATAAGATAAGGACCCAGCTCTCGTGGAATTTTTCCTCTTTCTTCTCCTTCTTCTTCTCTCCCTCTGATTGATTTCATGCCACACCATTGGGCTAAAACTAGAGTAGTCTAGTAACAACATAGCAGTGGCACTAAATGTCATCCGGCAGCCACAGAAAAACCTTGTAAAAGAAGCTATGCTGCTCGACAGGCCTCTCTGAGTCTGGGCCGGAAGCACAGAATAATGGGGCACGGAAGGCCCCTTGTGTACAACTGCGTTTATTAGTGACGAGGGATAATGCAGCTGGCTCTGCACCTCTGCCATGTCCCCATCTGTCATCAAGACCCTTGTTAGCTGTTGATTAGACCTCCTGGGTGTCAGTGATTATATTGCTAAAGTGCTAGCAATGCCTCATCCCAGCAGTAGCCATCACTGTTTCTGAGCATGTGAACTTGGAAGAGTAGTCAAGCAAGAGTTGTGCAATACCGAGTGTGGGGACAGAGCCAGGAGTGTAGTTTCCAGGCTCTCGGCCTCATGTGGAAAGGTGCTGGCTCAGGTAGTAAATGGCCATCAACTGTGTTTGGATGGCCATCAGCTGTGGCTAGTTGGCCGTCAGCTGTAACCAGCGAGTTATTGGCCACTGATATAACTGCCGTGGCTACACTAACAGAAAATGAGAGTTAGCAAGAAGATGGTGGCTGAACCTGCAAGTGGTGCAGTGAGGGTTGCAAACAGTGTGGATCCTGCTTCCTGTTTCTCCAACCCAGCTGCCAGCTAGAATATAGTAGTATGACTCCCCTACCTATGGCTCTGTGGGTGTTCCTTTTTGGCCTCACCATGTCCTGCATTCTTATGTGGGGAGCGGGAGCAGAGACCCCACAGGCCGCCCTGCGTGACACCGAAGCTGCCTGGGTGACTCTCAGATACATTGTGTGGCTTTTAATTATTTCATATTTGCATTTGGTCCCTGAAGATCTTGACACCGTTAGTCAATCTCACTCATTTTATTGAATCTGAACTGTGGGTGATTCAGCACCATCCATAGCTGAGGTGACCTTCCAGGAGGCTCCCTCGTGTAGTGAATCTCAGCCACTGCACTGATAGGGATATTGCTCTCACTGCAAACATTTCAATTTCTAAAATGATACAAAAAAGACTTCATTTGGACTTTTGTTATGTATTATTATGTTTACACTGAATCTTACCTCTGGTCCAGGTGTTAGGAAGACAAAAGAGGTGGGCCAGGTGCTTACCTAGTGTCGAATTAAATCAAATTAAAATATTAACGCACACTCTAAATTTGATCCTTCTGTCTGTTCTTGCTTCCTTATTCAGCTTAACATTAAGAAATTCACAAATACAAAGCAATCTGTCTCACTAAAAAAAACCCCAAAAACACCAAAACAACAACAAAAAAAAACAAAACTGGTGAAGCCTTTACAAATTTTTTATTATGTAAGTTTCTATACACCTAGTGCCTACCAAGATTAGGACACACTTACAAAGTTTCCTACAGAATTTATAGATATTTGGCAAGATCCCACTTTCTTAGCACTTTCGGGAATATTTAAGATGCAGAACATTTTTACTACAGTTATATTAATAAGTTTAAATAATTAAATACAGTTATGTTAGCGGTTCATGTAGGAGGCTGATAAATCTCCACACCTTCTCTCCTCTGCCTCTAGATTTCTGATTCTGGGGGTGTCATTGCCTCATTCACAATAGTTGAAAGTTCCTAAGTGGTGAAATTTCCACTTGGGAACCTTCCCTACCACGCAGCACATTTTTCTGACACTTACGCTGTAATCATTATGGAGAAAAGCAACTGGGGCTTGATTTCCTGCCATTCTAGGACCCAAGGGCAACTCAGTACCTGCTGGTCATCCATAGGTTGTGCCTAGAAACTATCTAAGAAAAATTGTACCAGACAGAGTTAAATAGGCAAGGAGGACTTTATTCAAGACTATTGCAATAGGAGAGAGATTGAACTCCAGTCACGTCCTTTGTAAGGAGACAGATGGGAGGATGTTTAAGTGCTGGGGTGAGCTAGTGGAAAAGTACTGGGGGACATTAGCAGGGAGGCTGGTCACTGTGACAGACCAGCCATATTGGCTAATGGCACTTACTGAAGTGAGGCTCCCCCTCCCACAGAGGGGAACATAGGGGCTCTATCTGTCTTGGGAACTACCTTTCAAAGGGCTCTCTCCCAGATCCTTCAGAAAGACATTCCCAGGCTTTCAAAACTGGCCAGGGGCCTGGAGATGACCTATCTGCATTTTAAAGGACCAAAGACAAAATTGCAATTATGAGTTTTCTAAAGCAGATGCTTTAAGAGAAGGGAGGTCAGGATCCTAGAGTCAGAAAGAAAGATGTCTGAAGTTCAGGCAAGTTGAGGGGAACTTTAGGGTGTTAAAGATCCCCTCAGCTTGACTGTCATATTAAATGTCAAGAAAATGCTCATCCGTTGACTTGGAACTCTTGGTTTCCTTCACTGAATACCTGTTGGTTTTGTGAGGAAGGAATATAACTGCAGTTCCTCCTTTTCTTTGGAAGGGTCACATTCTCCTCTGTGCTCACCACCTTCTGCTCTCTTAGTGCACCTTCAGTTTCCTTGGGGACTTTCTGCACATCTTGCCCAGTTCCTCTCTAACGGTGCAGCTATTTATCAGCACATACCTCACTTTCCTTCTAAAAGAGTATGAAGGCTCAAGCTCATTACCTCTAGCCTTTATAGTCTGAATTTAGCTTCTGGGTTCCTAGAGGACAAAGGCCATGTCCTGACTGAGTTCCGATTTAAACATGTCAGTGTGTCGGTAAGTATTGCTTTGCCCCCAGCAACGAAGAGCTCATTCAATGCCTCAGCCATGAAGGCAGTTGACCCTGAAAATCAAAGCAAATGTATATTTTGTGCCATTCTAAACTATAGATGGCACAGGAGTCTGTTTGTGAGCGTTCCTTGAAGTCTGAATATTCACTGTGTGCATATATTAAGTGTCAAGTAGAACCGACTGAAAATTTCAGCTCCAAAGAAAGCCAGGAAGCAAGTATCGGTATCTACAGGAAACAATGAGGGAGGCAGCCTGCAAAGGTGAGAACACACTGGATGATTTGAAGTTTGAGGAAAGCAAGAGTGGCAACTGTGTAAACAAAGACAAGCCAAGTTCAAATAAACATAAAGCAGACTGAGAAGACTGAAAAGAACCTGAGATCAAAGGATCATGAAATGGCTAAGGATTGGAGATTGCGAGGAAATAAAGTTCAGTGAACATTCCAGACCCCAGTGTCTTGTGACTTTCATCACCAAGGAAGCCAGAAGCCTGCATTGCTTTGCAGCTGTAGGGAGCACTCACTTGCTTAATTGGGAGATGAAAAGAAGGAAAAATAATTGACAGAAGCTCATGAAGAAAGTCTACTAATAAAAGATTTGGATAGTACTCAGGAGGGAAGGAGAGAAGAAAAATGCTTGCAGCACTAAACTGTTGACTTTATTTAGCAGGGGTCCCAAGTTCCCAGGTAGGAGTTCAATGGCTGGGTTAATAGGAAAAAAAACATGTTGATTTATAGTGCAGATGTTTTGCAAAAATAGAATAACTGTTGACCTCTTGTTTTAGTCCATTGTGGCTGCTTTAACAAATACTATAGACTAGGTGGCTTAAACAATAGAAATTTAATTTTATTTTAATATGTAGTGTTCTGCGAGCAGGGAGCCAGCATAGTTTCTGGTGTGCAGATGGTCACCTCCTTGCGGTGTCCTCACGTGGTACAGACAGAGGTCATCGTTTTAGTCTCTTGTCTTATAAGGGCATTAATCCCATTCACAAGGGCTCCACCCTCATGAACTAATCACCCCCCAAAGACCCAGCATCCAAATACCATCATGTTAGGGGTTAGAGCTTTGACATAGGAATATGGGGGGGGGTGTGCAAATTCCTATTAGGGGTGGGGGGCAAACATTCAGTCAGTAGCACCTCTCAGAGTAAACACAATGGGCTAATCTATTGAATGTGGATACACATTGGATAATCCGGGCCCAGAATAGACAGTTTACTATCAGTAATAAATAATAATAGAAATAGCTGCTATTTTACGCGTGCTGTCTTTTTGGCCATCATTGATGGGAGAAGGTCGAGGTTGCTGGGTTCAGCTTCTCACATCTGCTCAGAATGAATAACCAGGGAACTAGAAGACTCAAACCTTCGAGGGTATCATGTGATTAGATCCCCATCCATTTTTTTCATTTTATTACTGATGACACGAGGGCCAGGAAAGGTTAAGAGACTCTGCTAAAGTCAATCAGTAAGTGATAGAGCTGGATCAGAACCCAGAACTTTTGGGATGCTGATTCCCAATCCAGTGGATTTGTTTGTTTCGTTTTTGTTTATTCCATTGATCTCACTACGCATATATATATATATATATATATATATATATATATATATATATATATATTAATTTGCTATATTCAGGAAGTTTAGCTTGCTTTACTTTGATAACAGTTTGTTTCCATGGTTATAATTGCAGTGTGTGTAAGGCCTAGAGTATAAGAATTTTATATTGATGGAAGCATCATTGCTGTAAACATATAGACACATCATTTACTTTCTATTTTGCTAGTTTAAAGCATTAATCCCTGCACACTCCATGAATAGTTTTGACAACCTGGACGAATTTCCAAGTAGACTTTGAGGACTATAGACATGAACATTTCATGTTTTTCTGCAAGAGATTGATTGACTGCTCTTAAAAATAGGATACGAGAGAGAGAAAATGTCAGAAGTTCATCTAGACTAGTCCCCTGCTTCCAAGCCCTTAAATTTAGACCAATTGCAGCCTAAACTTATTATTGTTTTTTTAAATCCCTGTATAATGGAGACCCCGCAACCTTCTTTGGTGGTTGTTCACTCAAGCATTTCTTCTGACACCTAATGTAAATCTCCCCTTCTGTGATGTAAGCTCATTTTTTTTTTTTTTCGTAGCCTTATCTTACAGTTTGCGGTGCTACAGCTGTTTACTTTTCCCCTAAATTTGATTTCAGTAGTGGATAAAAGTCATCATCTAAATTCCCCTCAGACCTAATATTATGTCCAGAGGCCTCAGGCAAAATATATCTTTTCTAGACAGCTTCTAATCCTTATGGAAACTAAGGGAGAATGACAGAGGGCTGATAGGGGCTGACTGCTCCCTACTCCCTCCAAACCAGAGAAGGAAAAGGGAAAGCCTCTTCAAGAGAGAAGGGGTACTGGACTCATCAGGGGGACCCCGTCATAGATGGTATAGATGGCTGACCACTGTGCTGTACCCCTGAAGCTGAAGTAGAATAATACTGAATGTCAAATATATATATAAATGCATATTTATATAGTCATGGGATGTGGCGTACAGCATAGAGAATAGAGTCAATGGTATAGTAGCAGCATATACGATGTCAGAGGGGCAGTAGGTTGGGGGCGGTAATTATCACTTTGTGAGGGGTGTAAATGTCTATTACGTTGTTTTGTACACCTGAAACTAATAAAAAATATTGAGAGAGAGAGAGAGAGAGAGAGAGAGAGAAAGGAGAGGGAACAGAAAGGCAGAAGGGGCAAACAAGAAGGAGAAAGAAATGGAGAAGTTCAAGATCCTGGACGCTGGCCTCGCACGTACGACCAGAATCCCCCCTGCCCCCACAACATACTGAAATTATGCCAGCACCCCATTGCCCAGCCCTCTTCATATCCCGGCAGTGATGTTCCCTAAGCATCTTTCCCAAAGGTGAGAAGAGGAAGGGATGCACACTTGTAGGCAGCCAATCCACTGTCCTTTCTCGCCATCATTATATATGGGCAATGCATACCTAATGAAAGATTGAAGGGGACAAAGGAGAGAATGCAGAGAGGTGAGAACTCTGTGTCCCACGCAGCTAGTGCAGAAGCAAGCTGAGTACTTTTGGGGAAGGATGTATGAACAGAATCTTTAAAATAGGGGTCCAAAGGAGAACATCTTTGATAATGGGATTATGAATGAGGTGAATTTATAAATTTACAGACCTAATTTTTTGGTAGCTTTACCCAGTTTTGATAATTTTTAAAAGGATCATTGATATTCTTATATTGGGTTCATAGAAAGTTTTGATGCATTTTTAAAAATTTAATACAATGAGCTACACTGTCTTTGACAAGCTAGAAACATTTATGTCAGCCCAACATAGAAGTGGGATTACATTTGCTTTTCAAATATTCACAAGTTCTTCCCTTCCCTTCCCTTCCCTCCTGTCTGTCCCCTCCCCTCCTCTCTCCCCTCTCCCTCTCCTCCTCCTTCTCTCTCTCTCTCTCTCTCTCTCTCTCTCCCTCCCTCCCTCCCTCCCTCCCTCCCTCCCTTCTTTCTTCCTTTCTTTTTATTCCTTTTGTGCTCGTGTGGCTTTCATTCTGCCATTATTGCATTAATAGAAAGGAAGGTGAGGGTTAAGAAGGAATGACCATTTCTTTTGCATTTAATAGTTTAGAATCATGTATGTGTAAGAAAGAATCCAGATCATTCTTCCCAAAGTTGTAATTTTATACCCAAAGAAATTCTCTTCTTTTTTTTTTTTTTTTTTAAATAAAGGTAAAAGAGGCTGAAGTAAGGAACCCCTAGTGTGTTAAATTTTTATTATTTCCAGACAAGGCCAAATTACAACTCCTATTTCTATTGCACTAGGGAGAATTTAAGACCTCATACCTACATTTTTAAAAGGTTAGGGAGAACTGTACATAGCTGACATTTCAGTATATGACCAAAGTGTTCTTCAATTTTAAATACATGCTTTAAATGTGTCAGATACACCGTCACCTGCTCACTGTAGCATATAAACTTCCCCACATACCACCTGACATTACCTGACTGAGTGATTTCATTGTTTACTCTGTCTGCCATAGTGTCAAGCCATTTCACCTAGGATTATGTCTGCTAAGGAGGCCCTACCTCACACTGGTAACAGATTGTGTCTGCACTCACCTTTCCAATGCCCCTATCATTTGTAGACATTTTAAGTGATCACCCTTTCTTTAGTGTCCAAAAATGAGGGCAAAAATTCAAAATTTGCAACATTTTGTGTCCTAGTGTGCCTGATGTGATTTTTGTATTTGGAAATTCTAAGAATTCACTGTAATGTTCAAATTACTAACATTGTAATTTTATTCCAAAATCAAGTTGTCAAAATCAACAAGGGGTTTATGACAGGCAGGAAAGGATGCTATTAGGAAAGATCACAAGGTCATGTGTGTTTTTAGATATCTACTTAGTCCTGCCTATTTTGAGTAAATGCACTGCCTCCCTTTGAATTTAAGATCTCAGAACAATCTGATGGGCTCGACACCTAGATGCACAGCACACACTGAGAATTTTTTAACATATAGACTTCTTTCCTTTGGTGAAAGGATAATTTTTCAAAGAAAACAAAACTGTGAGAAAATTTAGGCTCAACTGTCTTGGGTATTGTTTGCTTTTCAGGGTGAGGCTATTTTCCTTAAATTGCTCATGAATTGTTGAACACCATGTCAATGGTTTATGTTTTATTTTATTGTAAGCCAAATGATACCTTCCTTTACGGGGGACAGATGGGCAGCTCAATTGCGGAAGCACCATTAAGGAAGGCATACTGTTCGCTGGAAAGAGTCACTGAGGAATTGAATGGAAAGTCAAGATCCCAGAGAAGCACATCAAAGCTAGTGAGTGTCTATGTGTCACGCAGGCACTACTGAGCTATGAAAGCCTCGCTTCTCTTCACCTTCTTCCTTCACTCTCATGTGTATATTCAAGTAGGAAGATGTTGAGTTTAAGAGAAGGAAAATTCAACTCAACAGCTATTTATTAAGAGGCTGTCCAGTAAAAGCACGGTTATAGTCACTATCAGGCAACGTCTACTAAGCTGTAGACATTATCTACAGAGCTTAAAATCGACGATATTCACTATATTTTACATGTGCATGTGCAAATGTTCTCATGAGATGTACACAAGTACACAAATATACTAAAACATTGGCCTTGGTCCGTTTGGGCTGCTACAACAGAATACCATAGGCTGGGTGGCTTATAAGCACCCCATTTCTCACACTTTTGGAAGCAGAAAGTCTGAGATCAGCGTGTCATCAAGGTTGGGCTCTCCAGGGAACCCTCTTCCATGTTGCAGATGGCCGTTTTCTCATGGTATTGTCACATGTTAGAGAGGACAAGAGCTGTGTAGTGTCTTCCATGAGGGCTCTAATCCCATCCATAGGGGTTCCACCTTCATGACCTAATGACTTCCCAAAGGCCCTGCCTCCTCATACCAACACATTGGGGGGTAGGATTTCAACGCATGGATTTTGGTACAAAACAAACATTTACTCCACCACAGCATTAAATAGGTTTAAAAAGGGAAGAGAGCACATTCATTGCAACTTGGAAAGGGATACCATTTTTATCTCGCTTTGTGATCACTGTTTCTAGCAGTAGCTCATGGAATGGAAAGAATAACATCTATTAGGTTGGTGCAAAAATAATTGCGGTTTAAAAGGTTAAAGATCGCAAAAATCGCAATTACTTTTGTACCAACATAATGGGTCCGGATTGCTGAAAGTCCCCTAACTGAGTCACTAAGAATGATGATGAGAGAGCCCAATTCTTCCCCTTGTTTCTCCTTCTCTATATCCTGGTTTTGGAGGAAAACAAAAGTCACTATAATAGCCTTTTGTTCAATGTGTTTCTGTGTCATAAAGGGCAGAGAACCAACCCTTAAGATTGTTGGTTTCTGAGATGAACTGGGAACGGCCATTCCATTGTTATATAGACCAGCAGTTTCTGCATGATGTGGTGAATAAGAGAATAAAAACATCACGTGTTCACGTGTCTATTGTTACTTCTTTGACATAAAGTGGGTCTCTCGGTCGTAAGATATATTACGCAGGATCTAATATCAATAAATCAGGTAGTGTGTTGAGCCCTTGCAGAGTAATCGCAGACAGGAAAGAAAAATCCTAGCCAGAATATGTATCAATCCTAGTAAGACTGCATCAGCATATCCTCCAGGGAAAGAGCTGTTGTAATAAACTTGTCATCAAGTAGCTGATTGGTCTCCTTGAGAGAAGATACTGCATGGAGGACTCAGCATTGATCCAATATCCTTCAACGGTGAAGGTTTGGAGAAAGAAATGTCATCTTGACTGAGCTTTGTACATCCTGTATCACTGCCCCCATGACTGCTCCATCCCTGGGCCCTTGCACGAGCCCTGGAGTGGCAAGGACAGAGGGTGGCTGCTATCACTGGACAGGTAATTTTATGTAGCTGATGTTTGGTGTTCATTTATGGCCTGTGCTCTCTGGTGGATGTTGACGTGAGATACAAAGATACACACACTTTGTACCCAATCCCAAAGGTCCATCCAAAGGCCTCCTGCTCAGACGTCCTGTCTCTGCTCTCACAATATCACTCCTTCGATGCCTCTCACCTTCCAAGCCATTTGCTCTGGACATGAGTATATGTATATATTCATTTCTTCCTCTACCCAAAGTATTGCTTAAAGCTCTGCCCACAGGGCCAGTTTCCCTGCCCGTGTTTCTCAGGGCTACCACTGAATGGACTTGGCATTTGCTCAATGGTCCCTTTTCAGTCTGTACCTATATTTCAAGCTGATTCCTCCATGGTTAAGGCTCAGTCACTTTTTTCTTTTTCTATCTGCTAGTTGGAGGAAACCCTCCTCCCTTCTCACTTCCCACTTAAGTCCATAAGGGAAAGCAAAGGAAGAGATGTGAGTTGAAAAGAGGTAGATGACATGGGATCTGGGACACTGTTCATTGCATGTTTTGTGCTCTGTCAACATTTGGCCTGAATCCAGAATTTTCTATTGTGTAGGACATACTGACGTGTCCCACCTTCTACTTGGTGGCTATAACATTTCCCATCTCAGAATAAGCATCTCCACTTGCAGAGTCACTTGATGTCCCTGTTTCTGTCTCAGCCTATTAGAGCCTAGTAATATGCTCGGGCGAGGCTTTGTGATCGGTGACTTTTTCTGCTGCAGAATGTGTGATCTTGCTTTGGGGCCTAGATTCTGCATCATGGCTCTTTGTTTGGGGGGGTGGTCTCATCAGAAACCCCTCATGGTGCCCTTATCTGCCACAGATCCCTGGCAGACCATCAAATCTTGTCTTGCACATAACCTAAGCTGCAGGGCAGCTCCTGCCACAGCCAGAACCTACTGCAGAGTCCTTTCTTGTTCTGGGTCCTGCTCAAAATGTAGGCTTCTGAGTCCTCTAATAAATAGTCAGGGTTCTGTCCCTAAGTGTGGCATATCTTGTCTTCACAATCCAAAGATGTTTAACAAGCACTGTGACTTTTTCCTAGTGATAGAAGTTAGAAGTGCAGTCAGTTTTCATGATCTTGGAAGGGATGTCCTGCCATGTCCCCAGTCATTGAACCCTTAAAATCCTCAATGATGTGATAGACCCAGGAATCTTTGAGGGTTGTCTTCACCTTCTGGCATTCTCTAGCAAACATGGGCATCTAAAGTGATGGCTGCCCATGACTCGTTCACATAATATCAAACACACAGTGGGCTAGTGTGGTGCTCTGAAGTATATGAGGCAGTCTGGCTTCCTTTGGACTATATTATGACAGAGAGCAAGATCTACATCAATTATTTTAACAGAGAGTTTAACATAGGGATTTGTTAAACAAATGTTGGAAAATAGAAAAAGCAAAAGGAACATATTGAATTAATATTGAGTAACTGCAGGATTTACACCTCCCCTCAGGTGGGGGAAATAATGAAATAAGTTGGGGTATTAAAACTTAGAAGCTTGGAGATGGAACCCAGTTATATAAAAAAGGGTGTTTGCCAGGTGATGTTGGTGCCTCAGGAGCTTGGGGGACCCCACTGTGCTGGACTCAGATCTCTAAAGAATGTGCTACTGAGTCAGTGCTGATATCTCTGAGGTTAGTTCTGACAATGTGGGGGGAAATCTAGAAATGAGCGAACTGTGCTTCTAGGATAGAGGACCACTGCTAGAATGATGGTGGCCGCGCAGTGAACTATCTGGAAGAAGGGAAATCCTTCTTCCTTCTCCCTTTGTGCCACCTTTCTGCAATCATCCACAAAAGATAAATAGGATTTTCAGAGTCCCAACCCCAGCATCAATAACCAGAATTCAGAAGGGAGAGTTCAGAGCTGAGAGATGGCAGCTTAATAAACAGCACATCTGACAAAAGAGTAAATAACAGATAATACCACCCAAACCCAAGTCTGCCCAATTCTGAGAAATCCAGATTTAAACTCCTTGTGAGCTTTATAAACTGGATTTCCATAAGTGCTTTCCTGGCTCTGGAATGGTGACTGCCTCCAACCACTCATCCACTCTTTCATGAATTCCCTCTTTTTCCTAAAACAGTTATTACACACTTACCACATGCAAAACCCTGTAGTTAGTTGCTTTGTCCTCAAGACTCTTTGACACACATATTCCTTTCAGCTCAACCCGAGCAGCCAGAGAGTTAGAAGGAGAACAGGGCAAAGAAAATAATAACGTAGGACAAGGAGATGGGTTTCAATGAGGAGAAACGTGTGCAATTGTTTCAAATGTTAAAGAGCTTTACAGAGGTGAGGTACATGAGTAAAACCATAATCGCTAAAATTAAATATTTGTTTCTAGTTAGAGAGAACATTTTACTACTATCAAGGTTATAAGTCTTTAGATTCATTATTCATTGACAGTTTCTCACAGAAGAAGGAAAACAACTTTAATAGATACAGTCTATCTAAGAAATAAGAAAGGTCTTCAGCGAAGAAGTCAGAGAAATTCTCACCGTAAGTCGACATGAAACGTGCTGTTCATCGATGAAGAAAAAACTGTAAATACGGCCGGAAGACAAATGCCTCCAGTGGCTGCTAATGTAGTCACCCCGGGACTCCCAAGAGGCATTACTTTGCTTACATGGGGCTTTGTTTGACTTAATTGTTAATTTTTGATTTATTTTTTACAGTTATCTTAATTAAAACATTCTCTGTTCACCCCTTGGATAAGGCAGACTGTAATTGTAAAAAAACAAACCATTAAGCAGGTGCGCCACCGTGGAGACCCAGATCATGATGAGAAGCAGGACGGATTTACTGATGTTGAAAGAGAGGCCTGGGGAAGCCTGGAAGGGTGAACCCGGAGCCCCCAGGGAAGCCTTTCATTGAAGGAGGCCCCGGAGGATGGCGTTTATTTTACATGAAACAGACTCACACTCTGCAGCAGCATCTCCACAGTTGACTGGGCAACTTCCACTCCTGGGGCCTCTGTGCAGTGACCACTTTGTCAGCTGTCCTGGCCGCAGCACATCTTCAGGGAGCCCGGAGGGACTCTCCTGGAGAATGTGGCCTTCACCTAGCAAAGCAAAAAGGGCATCAAAATAAGCCATTCTCAGACTAAGTCTTCTTTACCACAGTTATTGGGGCCTTTTTATAGCTTATTTTGATGTCATTGGTAACCTGTGTAGGGGACTTGACACCATTCACATCCTGCAATATTATAGACCTTTCTGTATCTGATTTGCAGAATAAGGGAACAAAAGTTATGATGCTTTATCTTAGGAGGACTTTAATATAAAGCTTTCTTAGGTCCCCATGTTGATCTGAAAACCAGTTGACATGTATTTTAATAGCAGTAGATAATTGTTCTAAAACCATTAGGGAATTAATTAATGGGGGAAAGCCAATTTTCTTTGTAGAGTTTTAGAGATAGGCAGTTATAAAAGTCAGTTTCATGAAAAAGGTAACTCTGGCTTCAATCATAGCATAGTTAAGCATAGAAAAACCTAGAGGACAAAATTAATGCAAGCCAAACCTTTCAGGAATCACTTGCTCTGCTTTTTGATGAATACAACAGTAGTACAACTTTATGACCTGGATTTTAGACAACACTTTAAGGAGTGTTAAAACTACTCCTTAGTTTAAACCCCATCATATTGTGACCATGTTAGTTCACTTTCCTGAGAAAGCATTGCTTCCTGAAACTCAGACCTGGCATCCTCTTCAATGGCTCTCAATGACTCTAAGGCCAGTGGGGGCCTCCCTGGCCTTCAGAGAGCCAAATAAAGTTGGCTGACATCCCAAGTCCATGTTTGTGACAATCCAAATCACCACACAATTTTTGCAAATTCTTGAGGAGCTACTATTTTAGGGTCATCTCTGTCACCACACCCTGAGCCACATCCCCATAAAGTGACATGCATGCAGCCTCATCACTCGATGCCACACATGCACCTTAAAAATTCTCTCGCACCCAGTATTTATTAAGTTTCACTCTTCCCTGAAGATAAGTGGTGTCATGGAAGAATTCAGGCCACTTACTTCCTCCTCTTTTTTCTCTTCCTCTCCCATCTTCACCTCCCTTTCTCTATTTCCTTCTGCCTCTTTCCAAAGGATGAAAGAATAATTCCCATTTTACAGAAGATTAACTGAACCCTTATCTAAAGACTTGGGGTCCACACAGAACTTCCACCTCAGCCGTTTTATCAAAGTTTTCCTCCAACTAAGGAGTTCCTCTTGCTATAAGAAATCTTCTACCTGCCATGGAGAGAGCACAGCTTCTCCATTTCTTTACATCTCAAAAGTTTCTACAGATATGATTTCATCAGTCCTCACAATATCACCTTAGATGGTGGGAAGCAATGATGGTTTTCATATTTGAGATGAGAAAAACCAAGAAGAGTAAATCACTATCCATCCATTTATTTTTTATTATTACATCTGGGAGTGCTTAATAAATTAATGAGCCCAGTGGGTCATTAATACTCATTTCATATTGCAGACAGATACGGATACACACATTTCTGTTACATCAGGTCCATTCCTGACTGAAGAAGAAGATGCCATCATTTCAGCAGACAGCGATTTGAGTGACTTCACAATGAAGGTGAAATACGCAACACTGCTCTTCCCAGAGGTTCCTGAGTGAGGTGGGAAGGAAGCCTGGTGTTCTCAGCCAGCTCCTTCATCAGGAACACATTTTGGACCAGGCATAACACGGAAGCATCCCGGGGGATAGCGGAATTGTGCTTGTGATGCAAAGCAGTTTTTTATGCTGCTGGGGTTTCATTTTAAATTCCCAACTCTCCTCCTGCTCCCTAGACATGACTCTGGTTGGAGGCATTCTCTTCCCTTCCACTAAAGCACGGGGAACTCAACTATATGCAGACAGAGACTGCATATATGCAGAGGGTGCCGAACAAAAATGGATACACCTTTTAAGGAAGGAAAAGCTGTATTAAAATTGTAATGTTCAATATATACTGATAACAAAAGATGAATACAAGTCATGTTTAACTTCTGCAATTACAAGAGGTGCTCAAAGTGGTTACCATCAGCATAATTTTAATAGTTTTCTTCCTTTCTTAAAATGTGTATACAGTTTTTTGGCACCCTCTGTGTGTGTTTGTATGTGTGTGCATACAAACACACATACATATATGTATCGTACATATAATTGGCTGTGCTTTTGTACTCTATCTTAAGATAGAACTTCCATATAACCGGGACTTCCAGTGCTTAAGTTATCTACTGCTAAATTACCTAGAAGATCTCTAAATGACGCATTTATGTCTTCAGTCTACTATTGCAAAATAACAAACTATCCGCCAACAAAGTACTGTGCATTCCTGACTCCTCAATTTGCTAGCTTGGAGAATCTCAGTCAGACCTTTTTTTATCTCACGAAAATGAAAAAAAATTTTCATAATATTTATGTCAAGAATAATTTGGTTGAAATAATTTCTTTTAAAATATTGTAAGGTATGATTAATATAAATGTGACCATAGAAAATGCTTGTGGAAAAAGCACAATATGAGTTTATCCAACATAGTGAATCATTCAGAACCACTGTTAATCCCTTGTTGAACAGACACATTACTACTCTAGCAAAACCATTATACAGTGGAAAGCTTGTTAACTCAGACTATTTTTACAGGCCCTGAAGTGGTGAACATTTTTAAAATTTTGGTAAAATTATCTATTTGTGTTTGCTTTGTAAAAGAAAAAATTAATATACTCATTGCACTGTCAAATTTTAGCTATTTAGTATAAGGAAATTTAGGGTCACTGTATTGCAGTTCAAGATTTGTTGAAAGTTTATTTTGTGATAAACACGGGAACTAGGGCTAAAAAGACCAAGTTCTGATAAGCCAATCAATAGACAAAGGGATGATGTAACCATTTGTAAGATGTGTTATAACAAAGGCATGTTATCATAATAGCTACCATCTTGTGAATGCTTACAGTGTTCTGGAAATTATTTCTATAGGCTTCACCTATTTTTTGTTTTGTTTTGTTTTTTGTTTTTGTAGTTAATCTGAACCTCAGAAAAACCTCATGAGGAATATACTATTATTGTCCATATTTTTATAGATAAACTGAGGGACCAAAATTAGCCCAAATCACACTGCTAGTAAGTGGCAGAAAGAGTACTTGAACCCAAAGAGTGCTAAATTGCATCCTGCTCTGTACCAAGAACAGGAAGTGACTGATTCTGCCCATTAGTAGGGGAGACGTCACAAGGAAGGTATATTTGACCTACGCTTTGAAGAAGGACAATCTTACTCAGTGACAAAGGGAGGAGGGCATTTGAGGGATAAATAGGCCAGAATAAGCAAAAGCACAGTTGTGTAAAAGTGCTTGATGTTTTCAAGGGACAGCTGATACTTCACTAGTTGTGTGGTTGGAGATAAAAGAAAGGGAAAAAGGTCCTGGGATTTCAAGTTTTTGTTTTTGTTTTCTTGTAGGCCAAAAATGGCATGATTTTCAAAGTCTATGGATCCTTTCCACATTGGAATTTTTTTTTTTTTTTTGCATTTTCATCCTAAATGTTCATACTGAGCAGCATAAAATCACATGCAACAAATACAACTTTCCCAATTTTTGCCATTCTGTAATGTGAAATGAATGAATGCATGTGTGTAAATTGATACAGATTAGATGTATACATGATCAGTTTTGCTAAATAAAGTATTATTTTTCTCTAGATGCATGTGAGTAAGTTGAAAATACTAGCCTACATAATGAGCAAACAGGCTAATGTACAATGAAATAATTTTCACCCTCAGTAAGTCCAGCTTCTTCACTTCATTAGTTTTTAATTAAACCACTGTCTGATTAAGTTCTCCATCTCTTTTCCACAAACCTTGGCTTATAAAATTTCCTTCATTTGGTCCTTAGCAGCTTCCAAGCAGGGTGAAAAGCAATATTGTTTGTTTACTGTCTAGTATTTTCCTTGTGTACATCACCTATTATTTTAGTTTAAAAACAGAATGTAAAAAAATGAGAAAAGCAATTCCATAGGATAAGAATAGAATATATGGACTATATGGAATGTATAGAAACTGTGATGGCCCAGGGCCTAGTTAAGATCATGGGCCCTCCCAGAGTACCCCTGGTTCTTCAAGACATATACCCTGACTATGGAGGAGAGAGAAGTTTTCCTGGGTTTCTGAACCTGATTCTGGCTTTTCTTAAGGACAACCAAAGGGGAGTCTTGTCTTCCTCAACTAACAATGCCAAAAGGTGGTGGACACCAGTCCCACACCAGAAGCCCTGCCGGTCCCTGCTGTGGGCTCGGCATGCTGGAGGGACGTTCTCTGGCTCTCTTCCTACTATACCCCTTGAAGGACAAAGGCCATGCCCTCCAGTGCCTGCTCCATTCTCGTCATTTAGATTATATTCCATATGTCCATATTCTGGCCTCAAAGGTCCCAAGCTGGCTTCCACAGCCTGCCCAGGGCTCTTCCTGCCTACCCTCCAGTAGGATGGACCCAGCTGCTCTTTTCCCACCCCTTGATGAGGGTGTAGCCCAGAGGTGAACTTGGCATTTGCAGTTGTACACTGTGTGATCCCCTGGCCTGCATGTCAGGTCTCTCTTGGGGCAGGGCTGAGCTGGCAATGAGAAGAGAAGGTGGAAGATCTATGGCTGTGAGGCTTTTGTTTGCACCCTTGCCCCAGGTTCTGCAAAGGTCAGGGGTAGGCATTATTAAAAGAGAGTGACCAAAGCTTAATGACAGAAAGTTGTCTGTGGAGCATGCCCCCCCCCCCCCATTTCCTTCGAAGTTGAATTTAATCTTTCATTCACTCACTCTCTCCTTTATTTCTTATTTATGGAGCAGATATTTATTCAGAATCGCTATGAGCTTCTGTGAGCTAGGATGGAGACAGAATACCCAGAAATGGAAGGGCGACATTCGAAACATGAGCTTTCAGGAGGAGGGAGTGGGCAACAGGGATATTGTGAGGAAGCCTCAGCACATGATGGCTGAGGGGTGCTCAGAGGTTCCAGGGATGGAAGATCATGGAGGCCTTCGCAAGAGAGGTTCCAGTGAAAAGTCAGAAGCAGAAAATGAAGGTGGAGTGGGTTGAAAAGTGAGAGGGGAATGAGGGCCTGGCAATGGTGGATAAAGGTTATTATTGAGGATTTGTTTTCTTTGAAGGGTTATGCAAAGGTACTGAAGTGACTGGGGTAGGAGGTAGGATTAAGGTAGAGAAGTTTTAAAATGGGAGAGATTACCTTTCTTCAAAAGAAGCTGAGCTCCCAGGTGCTAGGGGCGCACTTGACTTTGCGTGGGGTTTGTACAACAGGTTTTATTTCCATAACAAAATATCTGGCTTCAGGTTTAGCCATTTGTAGACAGCTAATCAATGTGACTGTTCTATCCCCCTCCTCTCCTAATTTTGTAATTATCCACAGAGCTATTCCAAGACCACACAGGCTGAGCGCTGCTCTCCCCACACTGAGCTGGTAGACTTCTACTCCCTAAGTAGACTTCTCTTACTCCCGAAGTTTTAATTTATTAACTGTTGCACCTGAAAGCAATCACCCTTGCAGTCAATTCCCCGAATAAAACATCTGCCTTTTCAATTCAGACAGGTATAAGTGAAGAAATACACCAGGGGAGCAGAATTATGTTCTCTTTAGAAAGTAGAGATGTTTACAAAGACAAGCTTCTGCCACCAGCCGCCTGGTCTGCACGGGAATGAGCTGGTGTCTGTTCTGTGACATTGGCCTTGGTTCCTCCTGCTCACCTGTGAAGATGCAGGCCAGTTCCTGCTCCTTTATCGTCCCTCCTGTATTAGCTGACCTTTTACAGAGGCTACTGGAGACCTGCAAGCTCTGAGGTCATTAGTTCTCACCATGCTCTGGTTTTCTGTAGCATCTATTTGCATGACATTTGTGATTTTAACATGCACTGAAATCATTTATCTCCCCAGGCCTTAAGGTGCCACATTGCAAGTCTCTTAAGAAGGCTTCAGAAAAGTATGACACGCATGCTAACTTCTCCTCATAGCTTGTTCTATGTACTGAAGTCTGGGGGCAAAAGGTGGGTGAACACACCCACCACACAAGGTAATGTTTTTCTCTCTCCTAAGAAGTGTGCATGTGGCTGACACAGAGGAAATACGGTATTAATATACTGCCTCTCTCTCTCTCTCTCTCTCTCTCTCTTTCCTGAATATCTAAGCTTTTTGGAGGTTTGGTTTTTAGCCATCGCTGGCAAACAAAGCTGGTGGAGACCCTGGATAATTGAAAGAGCATAGAGTTCCATGGGTCCTACCTGTTTATAAACCTCTCTGGCTTACAGGACCTCAGCCGAGAGCACTATGGGTGGATTGCAATTATTATCCCAGCGAAGGGAAAAGTGCAGGCAGGGCCTGTGGCTGCCAGGCAGACTGCTTCCTCCCTGCCACGTGCATATCTATACTTCCCCTGTCAGACAAGTGAGCAGGGGACAAAAGTAAGCCCCTGAAAGGTTGTCTTCTTTTTCTGCAAAGGAAAAAAAGAAAAAAGATTACTATAATGACTTACCACCCAAGCAGCCCACACAATAACGTGCAGCACAAAGGAAGAATGGAAAATTGTGTGGCGCGGAGGTGTTTGAGGACGCTCTGGGCAGAAGAGAGTGAAAAAAAAACACGTGTGCTAAGATTTTTTTCTAGATGAGGTTCACCTACCCCTTCACATCAAGTTAGGATCCTCTGTAAAATCATTACAGGACTCAGGAGGGTAGAATTCTACAGGTTCATGGGATTCTTTGCAGGGAACCAAGACGTTGGTTTTGGAGCAAAATCTCTATTTAACCCATTGCAGAGCAAACTTAGAAAAGCATGCTGCAATCTCATCCATCAGAAACTACAGGGAGCTCATGTGAGATGTGAAACAAAGGAGCGAGTTTCAGAGGTGAGAAGAAAACAGAGGAAAAAAACAAATGACTGCATGTCGATTCACTGAGTAACTGATTAGCAATAATACATACAGTTGAAAATCATCGCTCTCTCCTATGAGAGACATGTTTTGTGACTGTAATATCAGAAGTTTCACAATTTTTATGCAAGTTATACTTTAATAAAAAATTTTAAAGTTTCATAACACTTTAAGTCTATGTATATAGAGATGGTGTTTAAAAAGTTAATTTTTATATAGCAAAAGAGAAGTCCTTTGAAACAAAGACCCTTACCTCCTTCCAATGAATTCAGACAACTCAACTGAGGAGTCCTTTAACTTGTGATAAATGCCAGAACACCCTCAAATTTAATCTTATTTGTTATCTTTGCCTCAAATTGATTAGTCTGGGAATGGGCAATTTGTTTAGTACCTTGGGTCATAAATATTCTATCTTTCACCTTTCTCATTAGCACAGCTTAGACAATTTACAAAGCACTACCTGAGTAAACCAAGTATTTCAGACTCAAGTGATTCCTTCATAGTTTCTGCTACAGACTGAATAATTGTCCCCCTCCACCCAAATTTTATATGTAAAATCTAATCCCCTGTGTGGGGGTATTAGGAGGAGGAGCCTTTGGAAGGTGATTGGGTCATGAGGGTGGAGTCCTCATGAATGGAATTAATAGCCTTCCAAAAGAGACCCAGAGAGTAAAACAACAAAAGAACAAGACCAACAAAGAAACAAAAACTCATAGACACAGACAATAGTTTAGTGGTTACCAGAGGGTGAGGGGGGAGTGATGTGGCAGACGAGGGTAAATGGGGATCAAATACATGGTGATGGAAGGAGAACTGACTCTGGGTGGTGAACACACAATGTGATACATAGATGATGTATTACAGAATTGTACACCTGAAATCTATGTAACTTTACTAACCATCGTCACCCCAATAAATTTTAATTTAAAACAAAATGAAAAGAAAAAGAGAAGAGACCCTGAGAGTTCTCTCGCTCTTTTTCTTCCATCTGAAGACACCGTGAGAAGACGGCCATCTATGGATCAGAGAGTGGACCCCACCATACACTGAATCCGCCAGAGCCTTGATCTGGGACTTCCCAGCCTCCAGAACTGTAAGAAATAAGTTTCTGTTGTTTATAAGCCACCAATCTAATGGTAATTCTTTTTATAGCAGCCCGAACTAAGACAGCTTCCTTTTAATTAAAGATAATTTTCTTCTTCAGGAGACTTATGCTGCTGAGTTCATATATATTCTGTCGCAAAGAGGTGGCTTACAGTATTCTCTTTCCATATTAACCTATGATTACTTACATTGCACCCTCTTCAGAGTTGAGGCACAGCTTCTCTAGGTGACAACCTTAGAATGTAGACCTAGCCCGTTTTTATCTTTCACTATCACGTCTGCATTAAGAAACAGGACATTCTAGTAGGAGGATAAAGGATGGGCTGAGCTCTCTGACGGCATTTTGGAGTACAGAGTCAAGGCTTATTACAGGCAGGAATACAGAGATTTGTAGGTAACTCACTATAAAAATCTTAGTTATATTTCTACTTCTAATTTTATTTTACCTCCAAGAAAGTCAGATTCCTTCTACTTTAGTCCCATACTCACACTATCCTGGCATTCATAACAGTGAACAGTGCAAGTTTAATTTTGACCCCTACTAGATTCCGAGTTCCAGAAAAGCAGAGGATGATTTTGTTCTTGCTTATTTTGTTCTTCTCAGTGTCTAATAAATATTCATCCCCTTTTAAAGTGCTCAATAATTATTTGCTGAATCTCATTGAAACAAGGACTCTTCTGAAAAAAGTGTGTGTCATACACACACACACACACACACACACACACACCCCACATTCACAGAGGGTTCCAAAAAATGTATACACATTTTAAGAAAGGAAAACACTGTATTAAAATTGTGATAATATATACCGATAGCAAAAGATGAATACAAGTCACATTTGACTTCTGCAATTGCAAGAGGTGTTCGAAGTGGTTACCATCCACGTAATTTTAATATAGTTTTTTCCTTTCTTAAAATATGTATACAATTTCTGGCACCCTTCGTAAATATTCCAATTTTTTCATAGAATAGTAGACCTGGAAATGAGCTATTTTACTTCTTGAGCTGTTTTAAAGTGTGATATGCGAATTCTCTCCCCTCTGGTTTGTTTCCATTGCCTGTTCCTCCCTTCCTCACTGACGGATCATATTGTTTTGCTTCTTTGCTTGTTTGTAATTTTTGATTGTGTGCTTGACTCTGGAGCTTAGTCTGGATTTTGTTTTCTTCTTTTAAAGAGTGTTGAGTTTTGTTCTGGCAGGCAATTAATTTACTGCAGATCAGCTCAATTCTTTGGGGGCTTGTTGTTAAACTTTGTCAAGATGAGTGTAGGATAGTCTTCCTCTAAGACCAGAGTAGCTCTGCTTCTTAGAAGAGGCCCTTCGGTGTCTCAGCGAAATGCCTGAGTGTTCAGCAAAGCGTCCCCACTCCGGAACAATTCACTTAACCTCCTCAGCTTTAGCCCCATCTCGCCCCCGAAAATCCCACAGAGTTACTATATTCCTCTGAAATGCTATTTTCAGAATAACAGCTTCAAATGGTTTAGAAAGCTTTTAAAACATCTTGCTTCCATTTAAATGCATGTTTCAAACCAGGTTTCCAAATGTCCAGTGATTCAAAAACACCTTTAGGTAATATCCTCAAAGTAAATTCCAGCCATTGATTGACAGAAATGAACTCCTGGGGTGTTGAAATATACATCTACCTTTTATTGCCACATCCACTCAAGCACTTTGCAATGTGGAGTCAAATCTGTTAGAATTGCCCTTTGGACATGTTTGTCTTGTTGGATTCAGGATGTATTCATTTCTGGCTGCCAAGGGTGTAGTTTGCTTCTCTTTAGGGTGCTCAGTTTGAACTGACATCTGTTACAGTTAATGCCTGACTAATGAAGCCTTTTTATTTTCTTAAAGCCCCTATGACCCAGGGCAGCTCAGGGATGAAAAACGAAAGACAAATAAGAAAGGCCAAGAATTCACACCGAAATACACTTTTTTAAGGAATGCATGCTGCATTACTTTCATTAGTGTTTAGGAATTAGCCCAGACTCTGTGTCTGTGAACGCTGAAATCAGGTTTCCTGCAGGTGGCGCCTCAGGTAGCCCCATCAGAACCTGGGCTCTGAGTCTGTGCTCTGTCCCCTTCAACAGGGAAGAGCAGAGGGCTGAGGTCTTTTATGAATTTCCCCTGAGGGAGAAAGTGGCTAGTTATGCAGAATAAATTAAACAGCCTGGGAAATTAAAAAAAAAAAAAAAGGCTATCAATAATGTGATGATTCGATTTAGTGTGGTGAATTTGATTCAGAAGCAGCACAGAAGTCAAAGGTTAATCCTCCCTGAGTAAGACACATCCTACCAAGGGGCTTAGTCATTGGCTGGGATGGCAGGGACACCAGGGAGACAGCTGCTGTCTGACGCCTTACCTCCTGAATGGGATTGTTTAGCCTCATTTCAAACAGTGCCCAGGTAGACCACATGAACCCAGAGAGAAAAGACCAGGGAGCATCTGGAGACAAAGCTGATTATCCTAGTCCTCATTAGCAGTTGCACGCACTATTCTTTCCAATTATACCAGGTCTGACAATTAAGTTTGCTAACTCATCCTAGAAAAAGTGCTACATACCTCACTGCTGAATTTTACAACGGTTACCTTCGAAGTACTCCCCTTGGGAAGCTATACAGCGATGCCAGCGCCTAGTCCACCCTTCAAAGCAATTTTGGAACTCTTTTTCTGGAATGACCATCAGAGCTGTCGTCATATTACCCTTGATGTCCTGAAGGTCATCAAAATGTCTTCCTTTCAATATTTCCTTTATCTTTGGGAAAAGAAAGAAGTCATTGGGGGCCAGATCAGGTGAGTAGGGAGGGTGTTCCAATACACTTATTTGTTTACTGGCTAAAAACTCCCTCACAGGCAGTGCCGTATGAGCTGGTGCATTGTCGTGATGCAAGAGCCATGAATTGTTGGTGAAAAGTTCAGGTCATCTAACTTTTTCACGCAGCCTTTTCAGTACTTCCAAATAGTAAACTTGGTTAACTGTTTGTCCAGTTGGTACAAATTCATAATGAATAATCCCTCTGATATAAAAAAAGTTTAGCAACATCGTTGCAACAAGTTCGCGAACTTAATTGCCAGACCTCATATCATGTGTGTTCAGATGTCATCCTCATAAATGACACTTTGAGGAGATGGAGTAATGCCTGTTATGAAGATTAGGAGACTGAGGACTGGAAACTTTAAGGAACTTGACTGAGATAACTCAGGTAATAAATAAAAGAGGCTTAAAACTTTCAACTGTGAATCTTTGGCCCTACCTGCTACAAAATAATACCATCACCATAAAATACTGAAATAAATTCTTGTTATGGCCTTCTGTAATATTTCTCTGCTATACAGAAAAGTACAACAAACTGTCAATTTTATCCTTTTCTATTCAATGCACTTTCCTTATTGACATATGGCAGATCAGGTGGAACTGAAAAATATATTAAGAAATAATCATATCAACCAGCTATTAAAACAGTATTTTTGTTTTTTATTAATAATAGCCAAGAAGATTTCCAAGGTGTCAGTTTAAATTCCTGAAGACAGGGACTTGGCCTTGTTTACACTGCATTCCTGATTTAATAATAAACTAGGGGGGAAACCACAGGTCATTTCCAAACTGTAGGGGTAACAACAATTCACTTGACCATCTACAAATGCTAGAAATACAATGTTTAATTTTCCAAGAAAATACCAGCTTGGAATAAATGCTAACTTGTAGGGGAAAAAAATCACAGACTATACGAGTATATCTTCAAATGTAACACTATTTGTACCTTGAATCCAAAGGGTTCTCTCTGAGAAACTTGGGCTCACCAGTGTGCCCCAGTGAAGAAAAAAGACTCAACTGGCCAGCCAAGCAGCCTTTGCTTGGGAAGCTCAAGGAGCCAAAGAATGATAAAGAACAAAACAGAGACCCTCATCTGGAGGTTTCTGAGAGGTCCAATGGTGAGACAGCTTGGACTCTGGGAAGAAACCACGGGAGCTCACTCTGAACTTGAATGCAGCCACAGGATGGGGTGAACCCACTCTGGGTAAGGCTGTAGATCCCCCAAAAGGAAAAGGAACTAGAAAGTGAAATTCAGTCACATGATAATACAGAGTCACCTGTATATTTGATCTTTCAATCATCCATCCATACAGATAGAAGTGGCTCTCAGTACCTGCTCTTTAAGTACACAGAACCCAAAACATAAGGTCATCGAGGTGCTGGAGAGATAGTGAGACTAAAATACTGCCTCTGGCCTCACTTTGACCACAGAATGACCAACTATAATGTGACTATATCGCTATTATTAATAGAGGGGGAATAGTGCTGCCCAAAGAAGAACAATGTACTCTGGTGGTTGAGTTAAAAATGATATTATTAACAAGGTAATCTGTGACTTGTGGTTTGAGAAAGAATATTATTTTGACATACGAAGAAAAAGAAAAGAGAAAATAAAGGTCATTCCAAAGAGAAAGTTAGAGTATGTGAAAATATTAGAGAGATGACAGGGAACTGGGCATCCCCAGTTTGTCCCTTTTGAGAATCTGTTCAAAAAATAGGAACCTCTCCCCAGAAAAAGGCATATAGTTGTTTCCAAACTAAAGTTAAATGTATAATTTCAGGGGCATTCTATCAGGATAATATTTGCACGTTGAATTAGCCTTCCGACCCCAGCACTGACTATCCTCAGAAGTGAACACAATTATTTCCCTTTTAAGTCCTCATTTCATCATCCAGTGCATTTATGTTTACTGCACAGTGGCCCTAAATTAAGAGCACACCTTCTAGACAGAGATCATTTTTCAAATTCAGTGCAATATTTCTTTTCATGAGGTAATTTTATGAGCTTTTTTTTATTCCTTCCTGTTCACTTTGGGGATAATTGTTTGCATTTGTAATATGTGCAAACACAACATCTGCCTCCAAGTGAGTTCCTGTGCTCACTATTCAATGAAGCAATGAAGCATTGGGAATGCAAGAACATTTCTCACAACGCTGTTGCTAGTTAATAATTCTTCATGCTCGGGATGTTGCATCTCTTGCACCCGGAGTCTATTAATCTTGAAAATAACACAACTTACATGGGTCTCATTATGCACCCTTAAAGAACACAACAGAAAAGTGGAGTGAGGGCAGAAGGGAATTCAGTCAAGGGTTTCTCATTGGAATCTTTCAGGAAAATATTTTAGGAGTGGACCTTACCTAAATCAAGGAATACATTATTTTATTAAAATAATATTTTATTGATTGGATTAAAAACTTTAACTGCCAATCTCCAGAACAAGATAATAGTCTGAAAAAAATCAATACAATAAGATTATCAATCTAGTAGAAAAATGAAGTTGGCCTGCACCCTTATGAAAGGATATCAATCTCACTGGTAATTGAAAATAAAACATATGAAAAAGGAAATGACATTTTTTTCATTTTGATTCAAAACATGAAAAATGAAGGGTAATACCTAGTAAGTGTTAGGGAGAGTTGGTATAAGTTTTCTGGAAGGCAATCATGCAAATTATGGCCAAATTTGAAAACAAAATCATACTATTGGCTTAATAATTCCTCATCTTATAATTTACCCTAAGGAAATATTATACCTTCATAAATATGTTTGTGCAAAATTGTTGATTGTTAAAGTGTTTAAAATATTGAAAAACTGGAAACTAGCTAAATATCCTATAATAAGAGAATGATCTATTAAATATGCTACATGAATCCATACATAAAAGACCCTGCAATCATTAAATATGAAATATATGCTTCAGAAATGTTTAATGAAATATATGTATATTTACTGTCATGGAAAGGGGTTTACTATGTAGGGGTTTGCTATGTAAGTAGGACAACTTCAATTGTCAATTGAAAAATAGTTGCTTCAAAAATTATGGGTACAATCTGTTTAAAAAATTATGCTTATTCATATTTTACAGTGAAAAGGTTGGAAGCCTGTACAGCAGAAGGTCAATAGTTGTTATCTCTGTATAATGGGATTTTAGGTAACTTTTTCTATTTATCTGCAGTTTCTCAGCTTTTTCAATTAACATGTTATTTCTGTAATGAAAAATATGGGAAGTATATAACACGTCAACAAAAAGAAGAGCATAGTTCATTTAGTATTTTATTACATAGCTCAGAAATAGGGACAATTTAACTGTGAATACTTTTAAGTTCTTTTTTCTTCACTCTTCACTCAATACTCACTTTCCCACCCCACTGTGTGGAAGGGAAACCCTATACTAGATTATGCAAATGAAATGAGCAGATGTGGATGAAAAGTCTATCATAAATCCCATGCGTGGAAGCTATGGAGCAAATGGCATATTGGCCAATTCAAGACTCAATTAACAGAAAATTTGCAATCTGGTCAAAATAAATGTCCAAATAAGATGCTAATATGCCTTATAACTGCCTCATAACTAAAAATGAAATTTTATAAAAGAGATGAATAGAAAGAATATTTTAAAATTTCAACTTTTCTTCCAACTCTCCATGGGGCCAGATAATAATTTTAATGACAGCACACAGCTGATAGTTCATATACAAGTTGAACCATGCCCCCAACTCTGTCAGGACAGGAAGTAGTGCCTCTGTGGCCCTGGGTCTAGTGAGCTGGTGGAAATGAGGCCTCAGTTCACTCACTTATTGTTAGTCATTCACTGAGCATGTGTTGAATGCCTCTGAGAGGCACAGCACTGTTTTAGATCTCGGAAGAAGATAAGAGTCATGACCATGGTCATTGTCATCAAGGAGTTGGGGAACAATTTGCAGCCAAGACTTACACATGAAACAGGTAAGGAGCAATGAAGAGGTATGTGTTCTCACACATCTAGACCATTGGTGCAGACACGTAGCAAGGGGTTAAGGAGGTTTGGAGAGAGAAGGAGCCCCACTGAGTTAGCACTCAAAGAACAAACTGGATTTCCAGATAGAAAGGGGAGGGTGAAAGACCCGTCCAAAGAGAAGAACACAGCCATGTGAGGAGCATATCTTTTTCTGTTTAAATTATTTTTCAGTTTCGTTTTGTGGGCATGCATGTGTGGGGAGCTCCAAATTTAATGTAGACAAAGCCAAATCTTCTCTTGGACTGTTGAATTGACAGGCAGGAAAAAAAGTATGCAGGGGCCAAAAGGAAGAAAAATAGTTGACTTTAAGATGGAATATTTACTGTGTTATGTTTTGTTTATTCATTGAACATATTTATTGAGAGCCCGCCGTGTACCAGGAATTGTGCTGTGCATGGCACACAGGGGTGAATAGAACAGACACAGTTCTCCACTCCTATAAAACCATGAAGAATATGGTAATGATAAAACTTTGAACGATCACATTCATCTTTCACTCTGCATACATGTAAGATACAGTTTATTATTAGTGCATAGGTGCACTAAAATAAACTAAAAATATCATTTATATTGTAATGCCTTTCAGATGCGTTCATTATAGAAACAATAAATACTACTTAGATTCTTCACATGAGTCTTTCTTTTAGCCACACACTCTGCTGTGATCACTTTAAACTTCTTCTTTACAGGACCCACAGTAAGAAAGGTATTTTATATCAAATCCCAGTATACACACACAAATGAAAACACAAAAGTTTCATGAAAATAAAAAATAAGGAAGTGGAGTTAAAAACTTTGGGGAAAAGATGGACTATGTAATAAATGGTAATGGGACAACTTGTTGTGCATATGGAAAATAATAAATTTACCCTTACTTCATAATATACATAGAAATCAAATGTAATAATATTAGAAACCTAAGTACAAAATGAAATGTTCAACATTCTACATTAGAGGAAATAGAGGAACATGTGAGCTACCCTTGAATTATGGAATATATCTTAAACAACACGTGAAAACACACACACTAAAGCAAAGGCCAAAAAAATTGGCAGCATTAAAATGAAAAACAAACAAAATTTTGTACATTAAATTACAAAATGCAGAAATAAAATATAAACATTTCCACTTCAGAAAACTAGCAAGGGTTAAAATGCAGAACATATACAGATTTCTCCAAATAAAAATACCCACATGTTTCAATAAAGAAATGGGGAAGGAATGCTCCCAACGATGTTCAGCTTTATTAGTTGGGAAAATGCAGAGCGGAGCTATTTCACAACCAGCAGGTGGGTAAAAGCAGTTTGACAGTACAGGTATTGACCTGAATGTGGCATATGTGAGTGCGTATCCATTGCTGGTGTAAATGTAGATTGTATAACCATTTGGTTAAAGATGTTCTACTTAAAGATGTTCTTGCGTACATGTATAAGAAGACCTATACAAAAAATGCTTTTTGCATCATCCTAAAAGCAAAATGTGGGAAACAACCTAAATGCCCATCAATAAGAGAATGAAAAATTAAATCATGGCATAGTAAGCAAAGGAATACTATGCAGAAGTTAAAATGAATGAACTAGAGGTATTTGTGTTATAAATAAATCTCAGAAAGTAACCTTGAATGATGGAAGCAGATTATATAAGAATATATGAACAATAAAATTTAAAATATTAAATACATATTTTAAATATGCTCTTGTACTATATTTATATGACTATTCATATATTTATCACACATGCATGCCAATGATAAACCCAAATTCAGGATAGTGGTTATGGCGTGTGTTGGAGGACCCCAAGACCATCCTCAGAACTGATGATTTGACAGGACTCAAATCCAAAAAAAGCTTTTGAGATAATAATGCCAGAGCTTTTCTCTATGGTTTATTACAGATAAAACACCAACAAAGGAGCAAGGTGCATGGGGAGTACACCAGGAGAAACCAGGTGCAAATACCCAGGTGTCCTCTTCCAGGACATCAATGAGTCCTATGGGATGCCCTGAATTTTCCCAGAAATGTTGGGTGACAACACATGTGAAGCACTGTCAATCAGGGAAGCTCGCTCCAACCATGATAGCTACCTAAGTGCCCGCATGACTGACTCAGCTGCTCCGACTCCAGCTGCCAGAACAAAAACCGGTCCTATTTCATCAAACTGGTGCTGTCTGACTAAAGACCTCAGGAATACAAAAGTACTCTTATCAGGTAAACCATCCCAAGGGCTCAGAGCTCACCTTCCAGGAACCAGCTAAGGTATAATCCTGAAGGCAGGCCTTTCTTGGGAATGTGCAAGTTTTGAGAAAGTTATTTCTGCTGAATCAAGCCTATTCTGCACACCTCTGGAAAGGTAGGAATGGGGCTGAGATCTGCAAAGAGTCCACAAGAGGCTTCAATGTGAAATGTCATTTATTTCTAAAACTGGGAGTGGGTGGACTTACGGGTAGCAATTATATAATTCTCCAGACATTTTTATTCCCAAATACATAAAAATTCAAAATGAAAGTCAATGTACTAGGGAAATACTACTTTACCCAGATTTGTCTAAAAATAGTTAAGAGAAATGCTATTAGAATCATAAATAACAACAGAATTTTTACAAATTATAAAAAAGTTATGGAATGTGTTTGGTTTGGGCCTGGGAGTAGTCTACCCCATCAAGGAACAAATCTCATTAATGAAAATAATGCCAGAGCTTTTCTCTTGCTATGCATACTTTCTTTGTTTTGTTTTCAGAGATAAGGTATAACCTCAGCCTTGTTTCAGCATGTGGATGGCAATCTATGACTGTCTGATTCCCGTTACACAAATCCAAATTATTACATGTTCTCTAAATATGTCATATATATATTTTTTGCCCTTGTCCCTTGTGTGACCTACTTCTTTTTGTTTTTTCCCTGTAATCTATGCTAGATTCCTTCTACAACTATTTTAAAAATTCAGCATAAACACACCTGTCTCTGCGAGGAGTTCTACTTCCATCACCACAGAAATAATTCCTAGTGTTTGTTGAGTACCAGGGAGCACTCTAAAGGCTTTACAGGTGCTAAATACTTGAATCCTCACCACATTCAATGAGGTAGGTGCTGCCATTTTTGTTTTATCAATGAATGAACTGAGGTAAGGAAACTTAGCCAAGGTCACACAATTCGTAAATGGAGGGTGGGAAATAGGACCCAGGCTGTGTGACTGCAAAGTCTGCCTGTCTAACCTTACAGCTCTGCTGCTGTCCACAACACCCCTCTTCTCCAGGATTTTTATGCTTCTTTTGTGCCTTGTATATAACTTTATTGTTGCATTTGTCATATTATGGAATGATTTGTTGTCTCCCTCACCAAGCTATGTGTTCCTTGAGGTGCTATCGAATCCTTATACCCCAGTGAAGTGCCCAGTGTATAGTAGGAGTTAAATACATTTATTTAATAAATTAGTTATTAGACTATAGAATGTATGTTTTATTGGAATCCATAAATAAATCTTTGAAAAACAGTGTGCATAGGGAGCATGTGAGATCTGCTCTCTGGTATAAGTGGTCAGTTTGGCTCAAGTGAACTGTTATGAAAATTGAAAAAAAAAATAGTGTGTATAGGAAGTTTCAGCATAGAAACTTTGGTGGGGGGGCTTTAAATGCCTATGTTTCATTTGTGTTTTAGTGAGAACACCAAATGATTAAGTCAAAAAGTATAAGCTACTCACGTGTATTTATCTGAGTGCTAAACAGATTATTTTCGTGGAAATATATTAGTATTTCAATGTGGAAGTTGCAGCAGTGAATTAAAATTCCAGAATTGTGTTTTCATAACATTTTTCTTAATCAGATGAATGAATATTTGATACTATTTTGATTTTTATAATTATCTATAGTACATATTAAGTACTCATATGTACATATTTATTTCTGTTCATTTATAAACACATTACATACAAACACACACGCATGTGTCTGTTTTTTTCTTTTCCATTAGCAGAGGCATTTTCACATTCTCTAAGAAAGGACCATTCTATAGATCACTGGAGAAAGAAAACATACGACTTTAACTCAGTTCCTCTTTTAAATTATTAAATTGTATTGATAGTAAGAGGAGGATGTATCTGGGATACTGTCCAAAAAAGACCTAGGTACCTTTTAACTTATCATCTTTTAAGGGGGTTGCCAAAAAAGGATGCTGGCTTTCGACAAAATAGCCTTCTTCCTTATGTCTTAAACTCAATCTCTACAAAAATGTACTGCCTCAAGTTTTTGTTTGTTTTTCTTTCACTTTGTATATTTTACCTGATTATATCCTTCAATTTGGGGTTTATTTGACTCTACCGTGTTTCCTCAAAAATAAGATCTACTCCAAAAATAAGCCCCAGTAAGATCATCCGCCATTTAGCACGTTGTGATGATGTTCCAGAAGAAGATAACATGACTGCATTTGAATAAATGTAGATCGTTGTTCATGGAAAAATAAGACATCCCCTGAATTTATGCCCTAATGCATCTTTTGGAGCAAAAATTAATAAAAGACCTGGTCTTACTTTCGGGGAAATGTGGTATTGTCAAGAGAATGATCCTTTCTCACATTAAATCTCGGTGATGGGACTCCAAGTTAACAAATCCATTTCCCAGCGGATCACATAAATCACAATAAACATTTGAATTTGAACCACTGACTCTTATTTTCTCTTGTGTTTAGATTCAACAGTATTATGGAAAATAAAAGCCCACGCCTATTGTATACAAGTTGGTATCAGAAGAAATTCATTGCAATAAAAGTGCCCTTGTGAGTAGGTATACCTGTTGATCCAGTTCTGTTCCAAAAGGCAACCTTGCTTTGCGTTCTAGCAAACACAAAAAAAGCCCCATAAAGGAAACAAACATCATCTTCTATCAGCCCACCCTAAATGAAAGAAAGAAAGCAAGCTGAAAATTGGTAGAAGAGTTGATTTCACTACATGTTTATGATAATAGGGTATTTGACTTTTGAATGCTTCATAAACCTTGTTATGCTCTGTGCTATTTGAGGAAGTAAAACAGCTGGAACACTGCCAGGAGCCTTAATTGGAATCAGCTTAGCAGGGGCTGACAAGGCTTCCTAGTGTTCAGTTTCAAACTTATTATAAAAATGCAAAATTATGTGCCATTTGTTTTCTTTTCCTCTTTGGTTTACGCCTGTAAAGGTAAGACTTAGCTGCACTAGGAAATAAACTCATTTTTCCCTTGTCTGCCCCAGGCTAGAGCTCTGAATCCAGCAGCCTGCATATTGTCTCTTCTAATTATCTATAGCTTCACTTCAGATGCAACAGAGAATGTCATGGAGATCTTTCCCCCATGTGTTTTGATTATTGGCTAAATGTTCACTCAAATGGTCTACCCATGGTCAAGTTACTGAGCTCTGGGGTCAATCTGGCAGCAAGGTAGTGGGCAAAGCCACCAAAATATGGTCACATATGGCTCTGGGGGCTCTTAGGTTTCTCCCACCAAAGGGTCACAGTTGCTATTGGTCAAATATTACAAGCAAACTCTCAGTGTTATTTCAAGCTATGTGAAATGGATGAGTTTTATGCTTTCTGCCAAATTTCAAGGAAGTAAGTGCTTTTTATTTTGTTTTTGAGTTGGGTTTTTCAGCTTTAATTGACTCTGGTATTTCAACCTGTCTATTACTTATTATACTGTTGCCTGACATCGAAAAAAATTCAGTTCCTTAAAAAGATTTTAAGTGCCTACTATATGCCCGGCAATGTGTTGGGTACTAATGACACCAACACATGTATAAAATGTAATTCCTGACTTGAGATTATTACTGTTTGGGATAAAAGAGAAATTTCAACAAATAATTTAGCATGAGTTATGAGTGAATTCTGATTCAAAAAGTTGTCTAGTTAGCTGGCCCCGAGGCAGCCTCCCCTAGCTTTTTCTTAACATATCTGAGAGGACACAGAAAAGGATAAAAACTCAACCTAGGTGCTTTCTGGTTCCACATGAAGGATCTTAGAAGTCCCAACTCCATTCTAACAAAAAGTAAAAAAGATGAAAAGGCTGAAAAATCAATAACTTATTTCAGATCCATAAAAGAGAGGGGAGGACAAGGGCAAACTGTTGACCCCTAGATTGGAGAGACAGACAGGTGAGTACAGGGAGTCATGAACGGCTCAGTGGAGCAGAGATTCACAAGCCAACACTTCCATGGAAATCAGTGCCTGGGTAGGATGGTCTGAACTCTAACTGATGAAGTGCTAGAACCTCAGTGAGGGCAACTCGGGGAGTTAAAACTCCAAGGGACCCAGTCATAGGGGGACCCCAACAGTATTATAAGATTTTTCTCTCAGAACTCAACCAGGTTCCCACAGTAAATGTTGGAGAAAAATCTTCTTTGCTTCCAGCAGATGGAGGAGAAATGAAATTTTGAAATACAGCAGAGTAGTCTGTCCTTAACAAGACCTGCCTGAAGGGAAAACTAGTTAACCAGAATCTAACCTGCTGGAGTGTTATCAGAGCCTAACTGACCTGAGGAAGGGAAATACTCAACTCCAGCAGGTTCTAGCCATCCTGTCTTATGCAAACTTTGAAGACACAGAGCAAACATCAGAATCATACATGGCAGGCATATTGGAATAATCCGATAGGGAATTGAAAACAACTATGATTAATATGGTAAGAGCTGTAAAGGACAAAATATACAGCATGCAAGAACAGATGGGAAATGTAAGAAGATAAATATAAATCCTAAGAAACAACCAAAAATAAATGAAAAAGATAAAAAGCACTGTAACAGGAATGAAGAATGATTTTTGTGGGCTTATTGGTAGACTGGGCACAGCTTGATCAAACTCCAATTAGGGTTTTGCCTGAGATCCATAACACACTACTTTCATTGAGAGAACAGATGACTTCACATTGCTACATCTAGTGGACTATTCTCAGTTTCCATTGTACCTGATGCATCAGTACCACTTTATATCAATGTGCATTCCTTCTTTTCTGATACACGTTCTTCATTTGGCTTTGAGAACACTGCTCTCTTCTTTGCCCACCATCACCATTTCTCATTCTTCTTTTTCTGGTTCTTACCACCTTTTCCATTCTCCTACTGCTGGTATGTCCCAGAATCCTTGGTTCTCTTCTCTCCACTACCTAATCTACATTTATTATCCCTAACTTCATCCCGTTTGGTGGCTCAAGATACTATCTATATTCTGACAAGCCTCCAAAGTTTATACCCCAGCCAAACATCTAACTGACCTCCAGTCTCATCTATCCAGTTTAGCTCAATGGTAGAAAGAACGGAATGGAGCAGCTGTATTTCACATAGTTAGTCTAAGATACAGGCTGATGGAAGCGCCACCATCTGCAAATAAGGAAGCCGGAGGGCCATGCTCCATATCTCATGCTTCAGTCCAGGAGTGCCGTGCGTTATATGAATAATTGTATGGCCCCACATAACTGCAAGGAGGTTGGAAAATTCAGGAGAACCCATGAACGTTCAGTGAGCACACCATATACTGCAATGTCAGCATAGAGGTGAGAGTCTTTTATAAGAAAGTATGCCTATATCAGGGTCTATTTTATATGTATAGACATCATACACAGGCAATTGAACTATGTTTTAATTTACATTTTGTCTTTTTCTGCATTTTTTATTTTTCATAAGGAATAATTACTGCTTTTTTACATAATAAAAATGTTAATGTTGATTCCATAACTAAAAGCAAATGTTGTTAGGGCCAGTGTGGCAGTCGTCTGGGCTTAATGAAAAGCATGGGGAAGAGAAGGGCATGGAGAAGACTGAAATACAACAAACTTGGACTGGAGGAGATTTACCAGAGAGGGAAATGTGAAGGCCATTCTGTGAAGAAAATTTTAAGAGAGAGGAACTAATTGGCAGAAGAATTCCTAAGTGCTATGGGGGAAGTGGGGAGGCAGATTTGGGGCCTGTCACACCAGCTCAGCTGGGTGTGGCTTGACTTCTGAGAGAGGTCACCATGGTAAATATAAAGAAATGGTTCATAGGAATGAAGAAGCAGAGGTAAAAAGAAAATGGCGGCCATAAAAATGGAACTGCAGAAATGGATGCAGAATGTAATATGTAGAAGATGCAATGTACTGAGCTGTTATTCTAAGGAAATAAGCTTGTAAGAAAAGCTAGGCTGGGATGTATCAGCATTGTTAAGGAACATATATATGTATCGTGCATGTGCTGCCCTTAACAGGTAAGTTATAAAGTGCTATATATGCATATTTAAGAGAAAAGTACACAAGCAGCATGGAAGATGGATGGGTCTTAGGATAGTGATATCTGCATATGACAGAGGGAAATGTAAACGTCATTTGAATTTATAATGTCAGATTGAAATTGATTCTTTTGTTGGTGGCAGAAAGAGTGACTTTCTCTGTTATATCCAAGGTAGGAGCTGTGTATTGATACTGACAGCCTGACATTGAGGTGAAGACAACGCCTTGATGCAAAGAAGATGGACTCCACTGTCCAATTCAGGGCAAAGTCTTTTGGATCCAAAATTGGCATCACTGGATTATTGAATAAACCTATTCACATTGCTTGCATTTATGACTGCATTTTCTTCGATAATCCGTTAGACCTTGAGCTAAGGGCGGAGGCGGGATATACCATGATCAGGAAAATATCCTTTGCATTTGGAAATTTAGAGACAACTGGTAACTGTTTCCAGAAGAGTTTTAAAAGATTAATGGGATGGAAGCCACTTACATGGGTTGGCTGGAGAGCAAATAGGAGGAGAGGATGTAGGAATAGCTACCGTACGTCTTTCAAGAGGCTTGACTTCAAAAGGAATATGGGAAGTCTGTTATTAATGGATACGTATGTGTTTTGTATACACAGAGAGTTAAAAGGCTGCCACATCAGGTATGTATTTATTAGTTTCCCTTTAAATATTCTTTTAAGATTGAACAGTTGTTCTTATTGGCCCTTACAGATTTTTGTGGATGTAGAGAATGTAGATTTTTTTTTTTTTTCAATCACTGGAAACTAACTCAAGGCTACATATGTCTTGAAAACTAAGTCTAGACCAAGAGAACTGCTCCTGGGACAATAATTTAGTTCTCTTCAAGCTTACAGTCATCCCTTAAATATTTTTTGAACTGTATGTTATGAAGGGATCTAACCCATTTGGGAGGAAGCTAGGAAAAGGCGATCTGCTGGTGACAGCATTTTCTCCTATTTTATCAGCAGTTTGTCTCTGGCCTCAAATTTTGAACTTGGGCCAAAAGGGGCAGACATGCAGCTACCTCTACATACCATCTATAGAAGACAGTTCACTACCCCTCAATTGTTATAACTTGAGTATGCATCTTAAGGATTTCACCTTTACCCCAAGTGCCTACCAGACCAGTCCTTCCAAACCAATCATGTTCCTAAGAGAAATATATTTCCCCCATCTCATTACACTTCCTGTGAATCTTAGCTCCCTTACAGACTGGCCTTCTGAAAATCTGACTAGTTCCTGCCCAAAACAAAAGAGACCAAAAAAGCAGTTTTGTTTACAATACCCAGCCTTCAGCTGATTGGGTTTTAGTTGATTAACTCTTTGTTAAACACATGCTCCTTTGTTCATCTCTTTTTGTTTTCCTCCTCTAGCTCCACATTTTGCAGGAAGTTCTAAGATGAGATGATAAGATGACTAAGCATGATGCATGGCTAGGCTGTAATAAAATGCAAGATTTACTGATATCAGCCACTATGCTTATGGTCCTTACAACCAGACTACAGATAAATGATCAAGCTATACCAACAGTACACGAAAAAACTCCACGACAAACGAGGAATAATTCAACTGTCAAGAACTGATAGGAAATGGGGGAAAAAAAGACCTCCAAATTATTCTGACCATAGGACTCAAGAGAAGGGAACAAAACTGAGAATCTAAAAAGGATACAAATGAAATTATTTTCCTCTTCCTCTGAAAAACTATTTTGTTGTTTTTGCCCTTTTAAAGAGCACAAGTTAAAGGCCTCCTTACCAAGACCTTTGCCTGACATTGCCATTAAAGAAATGGATTATAAAAGCACAGAAAACGCCAGCCCCAGAGGTTCTGTGAAAGTACTGGTCATGGGGAATAGGAATTGGAAAGCGAAGACTGTTCGTGCTGAATTTATCTTCTCTGGTGCAAGGGCTTTTTGCCTCTTCTCCCCCTCAAGCCCCTGGGTGGAAGCAATGAAATTCACTGACATAACTGGGCCAGTTGCTTTTTATTTCAAGTACGCTGTGAGAAATACTTGAAAGCAATCATCTGTGCTCAGTAATTGGCTGATAAAGCTCAATATCCTCAGCAATTACAGTCACTGTTCATTCAGGAAATCCTCCATACATCATTTGAAAGCAGGGCAAATTGTAAATTATTATCATACTAACCTGTGTAACGCTAGTCGAACATACTGTTCTGCTGGGAGGAACAAAGATTTAGACCCCAAGTGGAAATTCTAGTCAGGAAAAAACCACAAGTCACTGAAGCTTGGAGGGGAACTGAAGAGGAGGGACAGACAGGGGGACTCTGGGGTATTGGGGTATTCCCCAAGCGCGTTTGCTCATAGGAAAACTAACCCAAGCATGAGATTTCAGGGGTCATGATGAGATTTCTGAAAAGAACAAACCATAGCAGACACCCATCTGAGATAAGACAGTAGGAAACCATTCACTTGAATGTGCCCCTTGGGACACAGGACTGGAGGAGGGAGGACAGATAGTGATTGACGAACAGATAAGCGAAACATGAAGTCATTAAGTGCCTTCGAAGAAGGCGTAACTCGGTGTGTGGCTACAGGGCACCAGAATGAGAAGCACTAATTTCTCATGGAGACATATAAAGTAGGACATTTAGAGGTGGGTAGCACCTGTTAAACTTGCATTTTCAACCTTTAAGTTACATGTCTAAGGCATTGCCCAAGGTACCACCACCAGCAGGGGGCAGAGCTGAAATGAAAAGTTAGGTCTCTTGACCTGATTTTCAGTTATTTTTTTTAAATATAATGTGTGGCTTCCTTTTCATTGCTCTCCTTATGGACTAGTTCAGATTATTAGTCAGTAAATATTTACTCATTCAGGTTTCTGGTCACCAGACCTGTTTTAGAGGTCAACATTTTAGTTGGTTTCTCATCTACTTCATTTCTAGGATTCTCTGATCAGTTGTTTACCATCCAAGATCCCTCCATGTGAAGATGTGAGTGTTGTTTTGTCCCTGGTGCACCCATCTTTTCTTTGCCATTTTGACTCTGCTATTCAGCACATCGGTCTTACTAGTGGTCTTACTCTTAGCCTAACTCCCACCATCATAGTAGGCCTTCAGAGAGCATATGCATGGAGCTTTGCAGAGATGTTTGTGTTCTCTTACTAACATATTTTTCAATGCATTAATAAAGGGAGTGTACTTTGGGCCCTCCAGGAATAGTGTCTGTGTGTGTGTGTGTGTGTGAGTGTGTGTGTGTGTGTGAGTGTGAGTGTGTGTGTGTGTGTGTGTGTGTGTAGGGGTGATCTGACATGATATATCCTCTCTTATATTCCTACCTCCTAAACCTTTGTGTTCTCTCCTCTAGCTATATTGTGCTAGGGTTGATCTGATATCTTCACCTCATTATATTTCACCCACTATTAAGCCCAAGTTTTAGTCAACCAACAAGAAACCTGTCACAACCAGCTACATAGGCCACGCATTCAATCTAGAGCTTGTAGGAAGCGCTCACACGTCAACAAATCTGAGCAATAAGTGTTCTGTCGTGTCTAATTCCCTTAGGATACATTCCCACACATATTTCTGGATTTATGCCAGTATTGAGTCATAAAAGTAATTAACATAGATTAAAAAATATTGCATTTTTCTTGGTGTGTAAGCTGTTTCTTTCTAGATTAGTCTTCGATCCTCTCACCCTGAAGCATACTGGTATCTGATCCCAGTTGTGGGCTTTTGGGGAAAATGGGGTGGTTGGGATGAGTCTTGAGAAGAGTAAGTAAGAATCAACTTGAGGACAACTGGCTCAAGAAGTTGTTATGTTGTCTTAAAGTAAGAGGAAACTGGTGTTTGCAAGACACAGGAGGGAGCCTTCTTCCATTGGCAAAGGAAGTCCATAGATTCCATGTTTTCAGCTTCCTCAGTCCTTTCATATATCACTTTTTCAATTTTTAGAGTCAAAGGTCATTGTGAGGATGGACCAAGTACATTTTTTATGTATGTATACATCTCTCCTGCCAAATTAAGCTTCTGAGTGCTGGGATTATATATAATTCAATTGCGAATCAGTGCCTGGCAAATAGAAAGCACTAAGTAAAAGCTGATTGAGTAACGAAACTGAAGAGGTCGATTGACTTCTAAGTGCTTTGGCAAGTGGCTGTTGTTTATTATTTTGGAAATGTATAAATGTCTTCCTTTGTACAGTATGCCATAGCTCGCACTAATCTCTCTCTCTCTCTCTCTCTCTCTCTCTCTCGTCACTGATCTTTGGTGTGGTCCAGAGACATACTCCAACTATAACTGGAAGGAAATAACTCTCACAGTGAATTTCAATTTGGAGGAGAGAGAGGTCCCCGCATGAGACTGACATTTTCTACTTTGGAGCGTCAGGCCATCTGCTGACTTTAGCACCATGGGCTTTGCTCCTCGGCGCTTCTGTGATGCCCATGTCACAGTGACCTAGGTTCATAGTCACCTGGGATGGACGATGGCTGCCTTTGAATTCTATATGGAGCTCAGGGGCCTCCTTTTCACAATCCCACCAGGGATCTCCATTAGGAGTACACACTGCACACTGTGGGAATTCAATTTTGATGAGTGTCTCTGAGCCTTCTGGGAAGTGTCTGTGAGGAAAACCTGGGGTCCTATTGTCCTCAAGGGGCCAGGTGGGGTCTCACTGACAGGGAGTACTAGAGTTTGTCAAATATGGAAGAAGTTTATCAAATGAATTCTGAGACACTGTGGAGAGATGAAATCTTTAATGAAGAGCCAAGATGTATCTTGGAAGGAAATCACTCAAGTCAAATGTAAGGGGTGAGATGGGAATAAGAAAAGGAAAAAATTAATGCCAAACCCAGACCCCATTCCCAGCTATATTCTTCCTTGCTCACCTGACAATATGAAACTGGGGGGTGAAGGTGGGAAATCTCCCCGGTATGAAGTTGTCGTGAGGTGATTCTATGGCCAAAGAGGTGCAAGAGGATGTTTTGGGGAAGTTTCTAGGAATATGTTTCATCCCTGACCAAACGGAGAAAGCTATGATCTTTAACCCTCCTGCCAGCCTCCTTCCCCATTTCTTTCTCCATCTCCTGCCTTCGAAGAAATGTGGTTACGGTGTGTGGAGCTGCAGCAGCCATTTTCAGATCATGAGCTGACAAGTTTAAGGAATAAAGGAAATACTAAAGATGACAGAACAGCAGGATGGGGAGAACTTAGATCGTTAACTTCAGTCACAATAGCTTAACTTTGGTAATTATTGATCTATATGGAGTCTGTCTTAAAACAACAACAACAAAACATCAGTAAATACTTGGGTATGCTGCATTCTCTACTTGCAGGATATGGCAAAACATTCAACTTCCCTGGACCTCACTTTCTCTAACTATAAAATGGAAATAACGCCTTATTCACAAATGTAAATCAAGATATGCAGGTAAAAATGCTAGATGAATATAAACTGTCTTCCTCAGAGAAGTAAATGCATGCTGCACAAATATGCTGATTTTGGAACACAACCTTTCTTTATTAATACAAGAGAATGGCCTTCACATTTAGAAGGCAGAGACTCGTGAGATAGTAATTATTATACCAATTCTTTCCACAAACACACTTTGTAATCTTCAGCAAATTATTTAACCTCTCTCACCTGTTTCCTCACTGGAAAAAGAAGATGTAATGCTTTTCCTGCCTGCATAATGCGGTTGTTCTGAAGATTGAAGATGGTAAAATATTCAAAAACTTTTCAAAAGTATACTGTGATATGTAAATGTATAGTATTAATGTATCATATATACATATATAGGTAATATATACGAGACTAGAATGTCCCCACTTATGCCTAACAAGAAGTTCAAAGACTGAACAATTAACACACACGTGTGTGTGCTACTGCAGTTGGATTACATAATTAGATTTCTAAATGTTTGGTTGGTTTGGAAGTTGAGGTGACCTTCTCAAGTTTGTGTAACCATTTCATAGAGCACTGTAGCATGTGCACTATTTGCATAATGTGACTAAAAATCCTGGATTATGTTATATCCATGTATGAGGGGCTTGCAATCCTTCAATATCATTAGTTTTATTTCAGTATGGGCTGACGATGTTCTACACGAGAACTGAAACGTTCTCTCTCTCTCCCTCTCATCTTTCCCCAAGCACTGTCCTTTCCAGATAGAGATGTCTTTCCAGATTTAGCTGCCCTTTCTTCGAACAGAGCTGACAGCCCTTGCTCTGACCATAAATGTTATTTTTAAACCTTCCCTTGCTTAGTGTTACAAGTTTTGATAAGGTCTTGACCAGTGGTACAATTGCTGGATGCTGCTGCCTGGCTCTATTCTTATCAGCCTGTTTTTAGTAAAGTTTCTACTTTTCTTATTATCATTCTGTCTACCTTACATTCATTGTTAGGAGCAGGAAGTTAGACCAGAGAGAAAACACTCATCCTCTCCAAAAGCTAATCAAATGCAATTCCTAAAATGTGATTGTTACCATTGTTACAAGGACTACCAGAAAACAACTGAAAGATAAAGATTAGAATTCAGACTTTCCATTTGACACCAGTTAGCTCATGCACTAGACTATGGCCTTCCTATTTGGGAAAACTACAACCGGGAGCAGCATCTGACCCCTTTCCTGCATGACTGTGGGTCATTAGGTCAAGATACTATTGTTCACGCTTCTTCAACAGTCTCATTGGTTTTGACGACTGCACTCAGTTTTCTGGTTTCCCATTCCAATTCAATTACAGCCCCAAACAGACCAAGTCAGAATTTAAACACAGGTGCAGTTAGCAGTCATCAAGCACTGTCACAACTCCAGCAGAAAACGTCCTTTCTGAGTGCTGACTTTGGCACCTTCCCCACAAGTAGATGTACAGGTAATGTACTTAGCGAGCAGAGCTCAGATAACACAGAATAGCTTGTTGCTCTGCATTAAGCCGGACCCTCTTTCAACTGGGAAATGCTGCTTTGAAACCCCATTCTTGTACATTTGCCAACCTATCTTACCTTTATTTATCACACCCATCGCCTTCAGTCACAAGCTCTCTTGACTGAAAACAGTCAGGAGGACCTGATGGGCTAGAAGTATTGCAGATTAAACGCCCGTGTTCTAAAGTCTATTCCTCTCACGGCCAGTGTGTGGGATTATCCTGGACAGCCCCTGCGAACGCTACAGGGCATTAGGTACAGCCCATCAGTGTTAATGGCTGAATAAACTTTACAGTTTGTTAAGTAATGTAAAATCTATTAGAGAAGGGTGAATTGGTTAATGTATGTGTTAGGTTCTAAATTTGCCTGAATCAAACCTCTTAATGGACTACTTATCTTTTGCTTTGTGCCAATGAATAATTAAGTCTCAGTGTAGGCACCCTTAAGCCAAGCAAATTACTTATTAGTGGTGTTTGGGAATTGTTGTAAAAATTCTGTCCAACTTCAGAAGTGTCTCTGTTGTCACCTTCAAAACAATTCCAAGTAAGGGTGATAGAATTCTCTTTATTAATACACGTGAGATGCAAACCTGGAAAAATGCCAAGTTTAGATGTGCAGTATTAATTTTACAACTGGAGGCAGTTTGTATAAGGAGCAACAACGAGGCCACATATTAGTGATTATTGCCGCCAATTTTGTGGTTTATGGAGCTTGGTTTTAATTTTTATATCCTATCCAATGAAGCATATTAGATATCCATATAAGTTACTTTGCATAAAACTTATTACAAGGTAGATATAATTCCCTAGGGAATAAGCTATTTGTGTTCAAAAAGAAAATTATGACCAAGATTTCTAAAGTCTGAGAAAAAGAATTTTCTTTTCTTTTCTCCATCAATGGCACACAGAGGTAAATTTCTATAATGCACATGCAACTAAATTTCCCACTTCAGTGCTATTGTACCACGATCATACAATTCCTATTTGGGAGCGCGGGCCATTTTTCCATGTCCAATTGTAAAAGAATATAACACGATTGAGAGAACTTTCCTTTGAGGAAATTAGCTTTTGGCTAAAATCTGCTGCTACCATTTTAATAGAGCTTTCTTAAGAGCTTTGGATATTAATAGCTGAGATTAAACCGATTTCTTATAAAAGGAAATTGTTCCAGAGTGGATATAATTTTCTTAGAGATTGGGACACTATCTTAAATAAGATGTGCAGAAAACAAATATAGCATTTCTTTTTATTTGATGAATAAATCTTGGTTTAAGCATTGTTTCTATTAGCCAAAAAGGGTCCCTAAGGTAAGAGGAATGAAATTCCTTGTCTTTCTTCTCCTCTTGAAACTCACCCAGGAACAATGAAGAAAACAAAAAGTTGAAACAAAAACTCCATATTCTATGAACCTTGGAGACATTTGTAACCCCAATTCACAGTATGTGAAGAGAGAGAATTGATGATGAAAAAACAGTAAATGGTTTAGTGGGGTGTAGGAAGGTCAAACCTAAATGTCCACAGAGGGAGATACTCATGGGTAGCAAGTCGATTTACCCTACAAATGTTGAAAGGCTGAGGAAATAGAGATGCCGGATACCATAATACATAGGGAGAAGGCAGGGGCTGAAAACGGATTTCAATGTCAGTCTGAGGGGCATTTGGTCCCCTGTGAACCCACTCTCATTGCCTTGTTCAGCATCTCCTCTGAACCCCTCACAGCAAATGTTCTTTTTGAATTACAGGAGTTCCAGAAAGACAATAGAAAAAATAAAGGAAATGAAATGTTAAGCACATAATACAAGCACATTTCTTGGAACTGATAGATGTTCATTTTCTGATAGAAAGGGCTTTCCAAATGCCAATAAAAGAAATGACAATAAATGCACACGAATATTCATCACCATGAAATTTCAGAATATGTGGAAAGAAACAACAGTCCTCAAAAAGACAATAATGTAAAAACAAATACACAGAAAAAGCAAACAAAAACTCCTGTATGACAAAAACACTATAAGCCAACTCAGAAGGTAAAGGACAAGTTGAAAAATACGATTTGCAATTCATACCACAACGAACTAATATCCTTAAAACATGAAAAACTCCTAAATATCAAAAAGAAAAAGCCTAGCTCTCCAATACAAATAGTGTCTAAACAGACAGATCACAGAAACGGAAATACAAACAGTATTTAAAAAATGAAAAGCGTCTCAGCCTTACTCATAATGAGATATACAAATCAAAATTAAAGTGAGACTTTTTTTTTTTTTTTTTAATCTAGCAGGTTAGGTTAGCAAAAATAGAAAAATTTCACAACTCAGCTTGGCAAAGCTGTGGGGATAAAGGTCCTCTCATATAAATTTGATTAGCATATAACTGATACAACCTTTACAGAGGGACAATTGTATCAGAACTACATGTAAATATACACGGTGGTCCAGTACTCATGGGTTCAATGGCAACTTATTTTACAGATATACTCTCATATTGGTACAATATTGGAACCACAAAAATGACCAAAAAATAAAAATTCAAGGTATTGATTAAATAGATGTATTATTTTCATTAAGTGGAATACTATGTAACCATAAAAATGAATGTGTATTGAAATAGAACGGTCTTTAAGATTATTAAATGAATAATGCAAGATGCAAGACACCTTGTATATTATGTTTTCTTTTGTATTAGGAAAGGAGAGAAAACATAAAATTATGCTTCCATTTGTATAAAGAAACTAAAAATCACAAAAAGCTATTAAAAGTAGCTAGCTTTCTGGGTGGGTCTAGAGCTCATTGTTTATAAGTGCTTTTGTGCTGTTTGGCCATTTAAATTATTTACAAGTACTTTTGGGACACAATAAATCAAAACTGAAAAGTTAGTCTTCTTCTTTTATTCTCAGAATTTAGCTATTTGAACATGATCTGCTTTTGCATTTATTTGCAATATTGATGAGTCTATAGGCCTTTTACTTTGAGGAAGAAGTAGGAATTAGATTTGGGTGGGGGACCATGGCATGTCATCTGTCGGCTGGCATTTCCATTGGTTGGGGTTGAGTTTGATGGAGATAGGGTTGAAACACTACAATGCCAGGTGGCATTAGTAAATCAAGCACCTCATGCTCTCACTAGAGATTCTAATCAGCTGTCCTACGAGGACTGTGCCTCCAGCTGGGAATACCTATATCTTATTTGAAGCTACAATTGAGGATTATTTTATTCCAACTCTATTCTCCATGGTGTCTTTTAAGAAAACAACAGGTCACTCATGTTGATTCCCAAATATAGAATCATATTAAATATGCTTTTCAAAGTGCACACACTTCTCTTTCCCCCAAATTCTGAAATGACCTATATTCCTCATATGTGTCCCCAACCCTCCCTCTGCACCCCTACCTCAGCTTGAGAATAACTGATTCATAGGCGGAAACGGAAAGAATCCTGTTCACAGTCAACACACACACACAAAATATAATGTACGGGACAGTCTGTCCAGGCGGAGAAAGAAACATAATAGCTTAGCTGGCCCATTCCTCCTGTTACAACACACTGTACCTAAAGCTACTCACCGTTGTCCAAGGCCTGAAGCTCTTACTTAGTATCTTTTCAGTGTTAGGTCCCAGAGAAACCAACAAACAAATGATCCTCTCACAGTTATTAAGGCTGAGATACTCCCACCCACAACAGATGAATAACAAAATGAAAAAACACTTTTCAAGTCCTGGCTAGGCCATGCGCACAGAAAACATGGAAATATTTCAGAGACAGTCGGTATTCGCGAGGGCTAGAGCATTGCAGATGGTGGGGCTCTGTCATTGGACTTCCTGAGAGGAGATCCTTCACAAGTCAGAGCTCAAGCACCAGAGGGGGACAACAAAGGTGCTGCATGTGACTAGAGGGACTGACTCTGCTTGAAAGCACATGAGACAAGGCAGAGAGATCCAAGATAGCATAGCAGTTAAACACTGTGCCTGCATCCTTCCATGAACACATTAAAATTACAACTAAATTATAGAACAAGCGACTTGGAGAACCATCTGAAGTCTAGCAGAACAGAAGTCCTGTACCAAAAAATACAAAGGAGAAATCACATCGAGACTGGTAGGAGGGGCAGAAACGCGAAAAGGGCCCCAAACCTCCCTGTGGAGGTTGTGAATCAGGATCGATATCTCAGCCATGGAGGTTTCCCTCCAAGAAGCGAGGACCCCAGTCCCTACACCAGGCTCCCCAGCCCAGAGTACTGGTGCCAGGAAGAGGAGCCCCCACAACATCTGGCTGTGAAAAACAGTGGGGATTCTGACTGTTTGGGTGGGATGGAAGCTTGCAGAAAAACCAGACATCCACTTAAAGCAGGGGTGCCCAAATTTTTTCGTTTTTTACCAAGGGCCCTATGCGGTAAAATACACAAACAGCCAGGCCACTCACTCGAGGTGAAGTACGTATTGCCTCACCTGGTTTATTGAAGTAAACTAAATATATTATAACTAAATAATATATTTTTGGAATTTGCTGCGGGTCAATTAACAATGGATTGCGGACCTCAGTTGGCCCGCGGGCCGCAGTTTGGACACCCCTGACTTAAAGCAACTCATACACAGACTCACTTGGTCACAGGCACTCACCTTGGGCTCCAGTGAAGGCATGTTGACTCAGGGGACGTCAGAGACACATGGGGGCAAATGGAGATGTGTGGTCTCAGGGTGAGGACTGGAGGACAGTCAGCATTTTCACGGTGAAGGAACCTTCTCCTGCGCAGCCCAAGATGGTAGGTGGATGCCATCTTTCCTGTGTTGAGCCCACCCTCACATGACCAAATCTGAACCACTGCTCCACCCTGCTGACTTACTGTGAACCCGCTTCACCCAACTCCAACGCTGGAGGCACTTTCTCATGATCAGCCAGCCCTGCCCAAATTGCACTCTTTCTTGAAAAACTATCAGATTTCACAAGCTCCAGGCAGCGGCAACATGCCTTGGCATGCTCTGAGACTTGCTGAGTCATTCCAGGCTCAGCACTGACACGAAGCCAGAATCTACATTAATCTGGTGACCACAACTGTTCCCACTCTAGTGACTTCCTGAGACCCTACCTCACCCAACTTACTTACCACATGAGGCTTTATCAGAGACTGAACCTTAAGAGAGCCAGCAGGTGACAGCAGGCCTTGGGGGCTCCTGGCTTTTTGCGAGCATCCCAGGCCTAGTATTGGTGGCACACATCCTCGCTTTGCTGCATGCCTGTACAATGCTCCTCCAGGTTTAGCACAGGCAATGAACAACTGTCAATCACTTTGTATCTCCTACCAGGTAGTCCCCAGCTGGTCACAGGCAGTGGGTGACCTGGGCCTGCACCAGAGTCCCTCTCAAGAGGCTCCAGAACCAATATATCCCAGAAGGGATTGGCACAAAATATTCAACATGATGGAAAGCAAGGACCTACAAGCAAGACTACTCTACCCAGGAAATTTGTCATTTAGAATTGAAGGACAGATAAAGAGCTTCCCAGACAAGAAAAAACTAAAGGAGTTCATCACCACCAAACCGGCATTACAAGGAATGTTAGAAGGACTTCTTTAAGATGAAAAAATAAAAATTATGAATAAAATGGAAATAGCTACATATCTATCAACAATTCCTTTCAATGTAAGTGGATTAAATGCTCCAATCAAAAGACGTAGGAGGGCTGAATGGATAAGAAAACAAAACCCCTACATATGTTGCCTACAAGAGAATCACTTCAGATTGAAAGACACACACAGACAGAAAGTAAAGGGATGGAAAAAGATATTTCTTGAAAATGGAAACAAACAAAAACCAAAAAGCTGGGGTAGTAATACTTATACAAGACAGAATAGACTTTAAAACAAAGGCTACAACAAAAGACAAAGAAGGACCCATTACTCCCACTCTTGGTTATTTACCTGAAGAAACCCAAAATGCTATTTCAAGGGGACCTGTGCCTCCGTATACTCTTTGCAGCATTGTTTATAATAGACAAGATGTGGAGGCCGCATCATGTCTGTCGATGAAAGAATGGATAAAGAGGAGGTGGTACATATGTACAGTGGAATATTGCTCAGCCATGGAAGGGAATGGGTTCTTGCCATCTGGGGTGGCATGGATGGACCTGGAGGGTATTGTGTTGAGTGGAGTGTCAGACAGAGAAAGATAAATGCAATGTGATTTCACTTACATGTGGAATCTAAAGAACAAAATTAACAAACAAAACAGAAATAAACTCATAGGTACAAAACACTGTTTGATAGTTGTCAGACAGGAGGAGGGTTGGGGGTGTGGGTGAAAGAAGGAAAAGGTATTAAGAAGTGCAAATTGGTTGTTACAAAGTAGTAATTGGGATGCAGGGTACAACATACGGGATATAGTCAATAATATTACAATAACTATGTATGTATCAGCTGGGCACTAGATTTGTTGAGGTGATAGAGGGGAGGGGTTTTCAGGGCAGGGTGAAAAAGTTGAGGGATAAAGACGTACAAACTTGTAGTTACAAAATAGTCATGGAGATGTAAAGTAAAGGCTAGGGAATATAGTCAGTAATATGGTAATATCTATGTATAGTGCCAGGTGAGTACTAGACTAGTCAGGGGGATCACGTCTTAAATTACGTAAATGTCTAACCATTATGCTGTACACCTGAAACAAATATAATATTGAATGTCAACTGTAATTGATGAACTTAAAAAAGGGGGAGAGAGGAAGGGGAATAAGAGGTCCAAATTTCCAGGTATAAAACAAATAAGTCGTGGGGATGTAATGTACAGCATAGGGAATATAGTCAATAATATTGTGATAACGTGGTACAGTGTCAGATGGTTGCTGGACTTATCATGGTGCTCACTTCTTCAGGTATATAAATGTTGAATAACTATAGTGTACACCTGAAACTAATATAATATTGTAAGTTAGCTATATTTTTAATCAAAATTGTAAAAAAAAAAAAAAAAAGGCCACGAGACAACTCTTGCAATCATATGGGATTAGGAGGGAGGTTGATTTCAGGGAGCATGACCCTGCATATGCTTATGAAGGAAAATAAAAAAAATATATAAATTAACGTAATCCTCCTCATTCCTCATTTGTATGCTTAAATTGGCAACATTCTGATTGAGGTATATGTGTACACTATGAAGAAAAGTAGAAACAACCTGAATGACTAATGCTGGAGAATTGGTTAAATACTCATACATTATAAATCCATGATCTAATTTATGCAGCCATCAAAACATGTTCTATAGGGATTCTTTTTTATGCAGAATATTTATAATCTATTCCTGTGTCATTTATGGCTTTCTGGTTGCTACAGTGACAACAAAAGCAACAAAAAAAATAGAATACGGATTCTGAGAAAACTTAAGTAAAAAAGGAAACTTGTGGATAAAATATGGAGAAGCTTATGTAATTTAGGGAAAACTTTAGGGACAGTGGGAAGCAGGGCTGCTGAGGGGGTCTGAGGAGGAGGAACCAGTAAACTTCTTTTCAGTCTGGTACTGTCAGAAGAAATCACTTCCAACCATTGTGCATCTTCATTTTTTCTGCGAAGAAGTCTTTTTTACTTAACTTTCATTTTAGGCAAACTCTTATCAAGAGGAGAGTGGAACCCTGTAAAGCTGCATACAACAGAAATGGTAGGTTCTCAAAAGAAAATTGGGGTATTGCTCACAAAAGTAGGAATTGTGTTTGTGTGCATGTATATTTATCAGTCTGCCTGGTTGAAATTCCACTTTCACTGTGGACTAGCTGCATGACCATGGGCAATGTATCAGTCAGGGTTCTCCAGAGAAACAGAACAAATAAGATGTGTATATATAGAGAAAGATTTATATGAAGGAACTGGCTCCCGTGATCATGGAGGCTGGCAAGTATAAAATCTACAGTGGATCACCGACTGAAAACCCAGCAAGGAGGTGATATTGCAGTTGAAGTGTGAAGGCCATCTGTCTGTGGCACAATTCCTGCTTGCTCAGGACAGGTCAGTCTTATGTTCTATTCAGGTCTTTTACTGATTGGATGAGGCCCATCCACATTATGGAGTACAAACTGCTTTACTCAAAGTCCACCAACTAAATGTTAACCTCACCCAAAAATACCCTCACAGAAACACACAGAATGTTTGACCACCTGTCTGGGAGCCATGACTCAGCCAAGCTGACACATCAAATGAACCAACACAGGCAAATTACTTAAACCCTCTATGTCTTCCTTTTCTTATTTGGAAAATTGTGATAACAATAGCACCACTCTCACAAGGTTGTTGAAATGATTAAATGACTTATTAAAATACAGAGCACTCAGTACAAAGACTGGTTCAGGGTAATAGCTTGATAAATGTTTAGTGTTTTGAGTAGCTATTGTTATACTGTAATAAAGGATAGTTTTTGCAATCAGAAAATACATGTCTTTGATGGCAGTACTGGGACTTTTTTCAATTGTCATGATCCCTGAAGTTCTGATGGTTAAATTAGTTGGCAATAATTTGGACCTTCTTAGCCATAGTAAACCTAAGAGAAACTTGGGAACAAGCAACACACTGTTACAAAGATGTACATTTAACTGAGGCTTATAGGAGTCATGAAAATCCTCTCTCCCTCCCACTGGCATGAGCAACTTGTGGTCGTGGGAACCACCCACATCCCTGACAACAGGAGGAGAAAGACAGCGGGCAGGTGTGTCTCAGCGGCACCACTGCAGACTTTGTCCCTAATTCGCATAATTTTGTATTCATGAAAATCTTCATCTTCTTCATGAGCTGTTGCAATTTTTGAAAGATGACATTTGCCCACAGCCATTGATCCAGATACTCATTACATAAAGTAGTTTGTTCCCAGAGCCAATATTAATGGAACAAACAAAGGGTATGCTTGCATAGATCCTACAACTAACTAGGAAAAAATAAAGGTAAAACATTCTAAAATGTTAGGCTGTTCCTAAGTGGCTTGCTTAATAATCAATAGGGGCAGGCAGGCAGGGAGGTGGCTGTATTACTGCTCAGACTTAGAGAGTCACAGGGGAGACACAGTCAACAGAGCAGCTCCCATCTCAAGTCCCAGATATGAAATCAGTGGTCCCAGAATAGATTTCCCAAATTGCACTGACTTGTGCCCTCCATAAACTTTCCCCCAAATTTATTTTTAAAATGAGGGCTCTGGGTTCAGGACTTTATAGTCCCTCTTACAGAAGAATAAACTGCATTTGCCTCCGCCCCCCTTCTTTACCTTCCTTTCTCTTCTCCAACCCCTCCAGTTAGGCATTCACGACCCCACACTATTAAAATTGCTCTTATTGAGTTGGAAATCATACTCAACTTTTGAGCAGCATTTTCTTTACCACCACCTCCTATGGGAAATATTTCCCCCTACTAGCATTCTGATACAACACTCATATTCTTTTATCTTTCTGACTGTTTTTCCTCCATCACATTATTTTTTTGGTTTTTCTTGAGGCCATGATGGGGAACCCCTTGACTCCATCCCAACCCTCCTCTCTTCTCCTTGCATGCTACCTTTTCCAGCTCATCTAGTCCCATGGCTTTAGATTTAAACTCTACACTGCTGACTCTCAAATTCTGTCTCCATCTCCTCCGTTTCTCTCGGGCTTGAACTTGTATGGGCCAGCACCCGTGGACATCTCCTAAACTACTGTCCATGAAGCCACTTCCCATATCATCCCAACTGTGGCTTGTTTTCCCCATTTCTGGGCCAAGACTCTCTTCCTTTGGTGTTTTACACTAGTTCCATTTCAAATTGTGGATTCTGCTGTATTTGATTTCTTCTTATTGGTTTCCTTCCTCAGTCTTCTCAGCATTACCCTGCTCCCCCTTACTGAACACTCTTGCCCAAGGACTTATCAAATTCCTAATTTCTGGGACACCCCAGTGAAGATTCGACCCTCGAAGCTCTGCTTTGTGAATTGCTCTAGCCCTCGCCAATACCGCCCGTCTCTGAAATATTGCCCTGTTTTCTGTGCTCATGGCCTCGCCGGGACTTGAAAAGTGTTTTTTCATTTTGTTATTCATCTGTTGTGGGTGGGAGTATCTCAGTCTTAATAACTGTAAGAGGGTCATTTGTTCGTTGATTTTTCTGGGACCTAACACTGAAAAGATACTAAGTAAGAGCTTCAGGCCTTGGACAACAGTGAGTAGCTTTAGGTGCAGTGCGTTGTAGCAGGGGGAATGGGCCAGCTAAGCTATTATTATGTTTCTTTCTCTGCCTGGACAGACTGTCCCATACATTATATTTTTTTCTGTGTGTGTGTGTCTTCAGTGTTCCAACATGCTGCCTGGAACACAGCAAGTGGTCAATAATATTCATTGAATTTAATTCAATTAAGGACACTTTTGGTGGAGAAGGGGAATTTCCAAAGCTGTCTGAATAATATAAAAGAAGAATTGCTAGGCTCTTAGGAAAAGGATGACATTCTGAGCCCATTACGCCTTTCCAGCATGTTTTAGAAAGGAAGAAAAAAGAAAAAAAAAGTACCTGGGTGAATAACCAATAACACGTGTTTTACGTTGCCTATAGAGAATTATAGAAACTCCCCATTTCTGCAATAACTTAGTCACATTATTTCGAGGTAACACGGCCCTGCTAACCCGTTGGTTTCAGACTTCCCGCCTGCAGAACTGTGACAGAATAGGTCTCTGTTGTTTGAAGCCGCCTCGTTTGTGGGACTTTGTTACAGCAGTTCTGGGAAATTAGTACAGAAACTTAATCCTCACTTCAGTCCATGTGGTTTCGGGGGCTTCTAGCTACCTATGCAACTGAAAGGGAAACTGAGTCCCCGAGGCAAAGCAGCAAGCTCAGAGTCACAGGGCAGAGCCTAGAATTTAAGGCAGGCAGTCTGACTCCAGAACGCATGCTCCTAACATTATGCTACACAAGTTATTGGAAAAGTTTTGCCAGTTACGTGAATTAGTGTCTGGACCTATAGGATTGCTCTATAGTGCAAGAGCACATGCAAAATCATTTCTTCTTAATATATTGTGCTAAATCACATTTCAAATAAAACAGTACATCCTCTTGCCATGGGTTTTGTAACCACTGCACGCCCCCACCCGACTTTCTACCAATTATTCACTAACCAGATATTAGCTTTCATTCAATTATAATGGGGTGTTTTGTATCCAATATCTTTTTAAAGCTTTATGTATAGAAATGGAAAAAAAAAAAGGGTAATTCCAGAGCTTATAGCAGCTGTGTACCTCTCCAAAAGGCTATTTCTTTTTTTCTTGAAAAAACTGCAAGACTCTAACAAGACAGCTAAGTCAGCTGTTTGCAGTTGAGTGGCTAGGTTTTCTTTTTGAAAATAATAAATATGTGGGTGTGCTTTAGCAGAGCGCTCTCTCTTTGGTCAAAGGCTCTGTTCATGAGCATCCCCGTTTCGAACACTGTGTCATCCACTGCGCTAGGAATCCTTACCTCCCACGCCACAAGCTATGTAAGAAAATTGCCAGTGATTTTGAAATTATAGGACATTTTCTGTCTCATCACTCCCTCTAGGCCCAGGAAAATGGTCTGCGTTGCTGGAGAACCAGTTTCTGAGCTGTGGTCCCCAGGTTTGGGCAGAAGGGAAGGAAGCAGCAATAAAACGATTCCGACTGGCAAAGTTGCTCCCTCTCCTTAGGGATGCTCTGATGACGGGCCTCGTGCTACGCCAGCAGCTGGGAGCATGACCGGAACAACTTCTGGTGTCCTTTCAAACATCAAATGACTAGCTATTGCAGTGCCACTCAGTCCCCATTGCTCATAGTCAAACATTTCAAAACCTAACCACTGCTGGGGCCGTTGAAGTCTTAGACCTTCAAATGGAAATTTCCTCTCAGCACAAAGAAAAGGCCTCTTAGGGAAAGGTTGAGAGAGAAAATTAAGCTCTACTTTACAAAGGTCAAATCACTTACGGCTTCATCAGGTGCAGCCGGACCACGAACCCCCCTTTCTGAAGGTCTTGCAGGTGCAAAGACTTCAGGGCAAGTGAAGGCAGCAGGCTCATGCGTTTTATACAAACGGGAGCCTGTTTTCCTTCTTCCTGGGAGCACGAAGACTGCTGGCAAAGGCTTATGTGTAAATACCGACAGTGAGGTCAGCAGATGGGGCTTGTTAATTAGAGGAAGGATAAGCTGAAGCAGAGGTCGAAACCATTCTGCAGGTGTTACCTACGTGCCACGACGAGTATTCCCATCGGCAGTGGCAGCCTCGTTTTGGAGTTTTACCGGCTGGCTGGAGGGAGACCTACAGTAACTCCACTGACTTTGCTGGGACTTATTTTTGTCATCAGATAACACGAGGAAGTGGTACCTTTAGATTCCCGACTTCTGTGACTCTGTGAAACTGTGACACAGAATCAAAGGCCACACAGCAGAGAGGAAGGGGCCAGTCACGGAGCCAGCTGTTCTGCCGTCAACTCTCAGCTTCATGGTTAATTCAATGACAACGGACAAGTTATGGAAACTCCAGCCCTTAGTTTCCTCATTTGTAAAGTAAGGATATTTATACTGACCTGCAGATTTGTTATGACAATTCACAGAAATAATGAACAAAGAACAATCAACTTCTATCTGTTGTTGATAAATGGTAACTTTCATCACATTCTCTTTATCTGTCTAATCACTCCCTCTAGACCTGGAGCAACGATCCACGTTGCAGGAGAACCAGTTTCTGAGTAGTAATCCTCAGGTTACAGCAGAGAATTTTAGTTTTTTTTAAGTGCACCTTTGACTAGCATCTAACATAATGGCTGGCTGATTCCTGGTTTCCATAAACAAGTGGCTCTTGAAAGAATGCATGTGTAGGGGAATGAATGAATGAATGAATGAATGCTAGCCACATTCAGTGCTCTCCAGGCACCCGGCTCTGGTCATGGCTGATCACTCATGCAGACCCTCCTAGTAGCCATCATGCTCTAATAAGATGATTGTGACCTCATCACTCATGAAAATGTTTTTTTAATTCAGTTATTCTTTCAACAAGAAATATTTTACATTTAGATAGTCTACTAACATATTCTAATGTATTCCTCATAATGAGCATATGATATAGAGATTATTATTTCATGTAACAGTTGAGCAAAGTAAGACTTAGAATAATTAAGAATTTTTTTCCTAAGGTCATTCAGGTAAGAACTAGCAAAACCAGGATTTGAACCTTGGGGTGTCTAACTCCAACGCTGCTAATATTGATCACTAAATTATATAGCGTAAATCTCAAGGTGCTCATATACTAGTAGGAGAAGGAAGACATTTACACATATAATTGTGTATAAGAGGAACCAACCTAAGGACTATGAGAGGACAGAGAGAGGTGACGTCTACCAGGTACCAGGTAGATTAGCAGATGGTCTTAACATGTTTGCTGATCCGTGGAGGAACAGGCAGATTTCTGATGGTGGGGAAAAGGGTAAGGGAGAGGATTTTAGACAAATAAAATGTAAGGAATGGCATGCAGAATTATGTATATTTATGTAACATCCAGCCATTGGATCAAGTTGGAACACAGAGGATGATGAGGGTAGTAGCTGTTGAGAAGGCTGGAGGGGGAATTATGGAGTCTTCAAACCCAGATCAAAGAGTTTTGATTTCATTTGAAATAAAGAGAAGCAGCATTTATGAGATTTGATCCAGTGAATGATACGCTCAGAGCTGGTTTAAGAGGGCTGACATGGCGAGGGGTGAAGGGCCAAGGGGGAGAGGAGACATGGGTGTGAGGAGCCAAGGCAAGGCATGGAAGTAATTCTGATGAAGGAAAAGAGAAACATTTCTTAAGCACCTGTTAGGGAAATGCACTAGACATTTTACTCATATCACATTTTTAGTCCTAACAACAATCTAATGAGGAGACATGGACCAGATTTACAGACGAGGGGGCCGAGTCTCAGGGATGGAAGGGTCAAATGGTTACGGACAAAGATAGTATTGGACTATGGTGCCCTCTGACTCCAACGGCCACTGAGTTAGTAAGACTTGGTTGCCAGTGGCCTGATGGACGATCCAATCCATAGGAGGACTGGACCGCAGTGGAGAATTAGGGACCTCTGGAAGCAATGGCTTGAAGACTACCAGGTGGTTTCTACTTTCCACACACATTTCCTCCCATTAAAAATCCACTTTCTCAGATACCTGGTCATCATAGCCGCAGCAACACCCACAGTTTACATCTTTCATTATCAGTCACTAGAGAAATAGTTAGTGGATCACATATCTCCAAACTTCTGTGGGGAAAGAAGAATAATCACTTAGCTTAGGGGTAGCACTCATCTCTAGATCAGTGAACTCTGGGCAAGAGAGAATGGTCTGGTATGAGCAGAATATGCTGGGGGGGGGGTCTCACCTCTGTAGTTGGAGGGCATGGTCACACTTAATTAATATGGAATCTCCCTCAGTAAATATGTGGATGGAGAGAAGGCCAGTTTCTATTAAAAAAAATATGGGTTGCATGAGGTAAAGCAACCCACTGGTAACCACTTTATGCATTGTTTCTCCACTGAAAGTCCCTTTGGACTGTACTTTTCGTGGCCTGAATCATAGGAACACCCATCAAACTGGAATGGAGAAGGCAGATGCAGTGGTCAGTAGCAGTCTAAATCATGGACTTCACCATCAACGTTTCTTAATGATCTTTGTAAAAAAGCTTGATTCAGTGGGTTTTTCTACTGCATTGAAATTCTTATTTTTATCTTATGTCATGGTGTTATCTTACATAAGCCACAGATGCAAAACCAGTGATTTTTTTTTTTTTTTTATGTGGTGGTGATTGACTATCAATTCGTCACCATCCCATAAGAAAATGATGGCAAACATTGCATCTTTTCTTTCAGACATGGGGATTTTTCAGAGGCGTTGACAAAAAGCAACATATTTCCCCCTTTTGTTCTTAAGTATATGTTATTCTTTGAGGATAAGTTTACAAGGGAGGATACAGTCAAAATACCAAAGCCTATTCATCAGGATAAAACGTGTTACCCAGGCAACCTATGAGAACGTTTAAGATCTGTTTTGCAAAAGAAGTTAAAACATTTATTTTTTAGACTACTGAAAGATCTTTCCATCCTGTTCAGTAGATTCTTTAGTAATTACCTAATATGTTCACCTAGTTTTGTAGTGCACTGTGTTTTCCCATCTATCGTCCCTCTGAGATTCACGGTAACTTTGCAAGGTAGCTCAGGAGACCATTATAATTCTCATCTTGCAGATGATGGAATTGAGGTTCAGATGGACTGATTTTCCAATTTTCACAGTGTATTGATCTTGATCCTTGCAAAAACCAGAACTCCCTTTTTTTTTTTTCTATTGGGAAGGAAAGGGATGTATTAAAGGACATTTAGGAGTTCATGAGGTGGCTGAAGTCCCAGCCTTGATGGCTAGGTAGCCAGAACATCACGGGGGTTACACTATGGAGCCACTCCAGTGAAGATGAAGGCATGGTTATTACTTCAGGGCACCACCTCTCATGCTGTGACACTGGCAGGAGACAATGCTCCTGGAGGGCTGATCGATGTTGCCTTGGGGAGCTGAAAGTCTCCAACACCACCCCTCCAGAAAAAGATTCTGTGCCTGCACGGGACTGAGTATTCATTCTCCCCCCCCAACTCCCCCCCAATTCCCCCCAAAATCTGTGTGTTGAAATACTACCCTAAGGTGATGGTATTAGGAAGTGGGGCCTTTGGAAGGTGATTAGGTCCTGAGGACGGAGCCCTCATAAATGTAAGGATTAGTGCCCTTATAATAGAGACCCCATGCGAGCTCCCTCACCCTTCCACCCTGTGAGGACACAGCGAGAAGCCTGCTGTCCATGCACCAGGAAGGGAGCTCTCACCAGACACCTCTTAGATTTCCCCACCTCCAGACTGTGGGCAATTCATTTCTGTTGGTTATAAGCCACTGAGTTTAAGACATTCTGTTATAACCTCCTGAGCTGGCAAAAACAATGCTTCCCCTGCGTCTGCAAATGAGTCCCCTCTAAACCAGGGTACTAACAGTATGTCTACGTGGTAGAAGCAAGTACAGAGAGTTCCCATGTACTCCAACCCCCACACATGCCTGGCCTACCCCGTTATCCACATCCCCAGAGTGGGACATTTGTCATGTTAGATGAACCGGCATTGATGCACCATTGTCACCAGAGTCTATAGTTTACATTAGGATTCACTCTTGCTGTTGTGCATTCTATGGGTTTCAACTAATGTACCCACCATTACAGTCTCATACAGAGTAGTTTCTCTGCCCTGAAATCCTCTGTGCTCTCTAGTCACCTTGCCCCCAGCCCCAATCCCTGGTTACCATTGATCTTCTTACTGTCCCCATAGTTTTACCTTTTCCAGAATGTCATATAATTGGAATCATACAGTATGTAGCCTTTTCAGATTTGTTTCTTTTCTCTAGCAATATGCACTTAAGTTTCCTTCATGGCTTCATAGTTCATTTCTTTGTAGTGCTGAAGAATAACATTCCATTGTCTGGATGAACCACTGTTTTTTATCCATTCCCCTACTGAAGGACATCTTGGTTGCTTCCCAGTTTTGAAAATTATGAGTAAAGCTGCTATAAACATCCATGTGCAGTGTTTTGTTTGTTTGTTTTTGTGTGTGTACAGGTGTTTTTACTCCTTTGAGTAAATACCAAGGAGTGTGACTGCTGGATCATATGGTAAGAATATGTTTAGTTTTATAAGAAACCACCAGACTGTTTTCCAAAGTGGCTGGACTTATTTGCATTCCCACCAGCAATGAGTGCTTTATGTTTTTTATATCTTTAATTTGTTCATCCCACCAGGCCTTTTCTAAGTCTAAAAACTTAAGGATGCCTCATCCTGCTTCCCTCCAATATCAGTGAAAAATCAAACCTATCTGCATTCGATTTTTATCACTGCCAAACAGCTTTCAAGAAAAATCTGTGTTTGCTTTCTCCTTGCTGCTTACTACCTTCAAAATCATACCTCGACCTGGGAATTTCTTTCTCTTAGAGAAGAAAAATATATAAAACAATGTTATTGAAGGCACAAATTATAATGGATTATTAGTTCTCATTCTTTTTAATTTCCCTTGTACACTGTGCAGTATTGAGGACGCTGTCATGGAAAGTCTCCCTTTTTTCCTTGAGGGTACTCTGTTTTTCTGATTCTGCTTTTATAACTCTGCTTATCTACTCCCTTATTCCAGCCTTTAAAATATAATTCCCTGAAGATATTTTCCTTTGTTTTCATTGTTTTCTTTATTGTCAACATTGTTTATCTTGCATAGCATATGTTTCAATTATTGCAAATCTGTGAACTAACCCCCAAATATTTAACCATCCACCAATTTCCAGGTTATCTTCCCGAATTAAATATTTAGATGGGCCCCCAGATGCAAGGCCTTGTCCCCAGAAGTGAACTGACACTTTCTCCTCCTAAAGCAGTCCTGCTCTGTGCCCTGAATTTCTGTCTTGGCTACCACCACCCCCATTTCCACCCACCACAACCCTCCAGGTACCTGGGCATGAAACTTCAACACGTTAAAAACATTTTTTTCTTTTGATCCCACACATTCAATCAGTTGACAAGTCAGATATGCTGCCATATGTTCATTTTTATTTTTTTTCCCCTCTCCTTTCTTTTAAATGATTCCAGTTCTTTATTTCACACCTGGACTTCTGTAAGCAGCTTCCCATTCAGTGATTTTCAAGTGTGAGTTTTGGCAGAATGTGGGGTGGGGCACGAAACACGTCCTGTTAGGAACTGCTGTCAATATATTGGTCAGGAAAAGGTAGCGCTTGTAGTGTGCAGACAAGGTGCTTTCTGCGGCGTGGGCATGAGAGTGGCTCATGTGGTGTCCTCCTTCTACCTCTAGGCCTGGGGATGGGACACCCAAGGGGGAACACAGAGTGACCCAAATGGAGGAAGAACAGTTTAGATCTTCTATTCTCTACTTACACTTACTTTGTTTTGCTTCCACAACAAAATAGGAAAATAGAAGCACTACTAGAATCTAATGCATGGCTGTGCATGGGCCCTCGCTTTTCCCATACGGAAGAGGCTCACCTGTTATGTGGCTCTGGTAGCAGGGAGCTCCTGGGGGAAGGGGGAACGGTAAACAGTGGGTCCTCAGTTGTTCCTTTATAGTAACACAGTGCCGTATGTACCCTGATAATGGATTTACAGCTTAGCTTTATCTAGCTTTAACTAAATGGGCCCTCACAAAATAAAACGCCTAAAAATGCCAGTAAAAATCAGAAGATAATATGAGCAATTAAGCACAAGCAAACCAAATAAGTGGCAGAGCTGGTATTCTGAGCATATGCTCTTTGTCACTCACATTGCAACACAACATAATGATAATCTAACCAGTTAGGACAAGAAATAGGCCTCCAACCCTCTAAGTGAAGAAGAAGGCTATTTGAATTTTGGCTATATTTCACCTTTAGTGGATAAAACTTGCCTTCAAGGGTATATTGTGTGTTGAAATATTAGCGAAAGATAGGATGTAGTTGTCATTAGTGAGATGCAAAAAAAAAACAAAAAACAAACTGAGCGTAACTAACATGATTAATTATATAAATATGTGTGCATGTGTATGGAGAGAGCAAAAGAATTTATTGTACCATCAAAAATGCAGTAAATACATATTAGAAATATTATTTATTTCATCTTTTTAATTTCTATGTTTGCATAAATAATATAGTATAATTTAAATAAATATGTGGAAGACAGACTTTCAATTTTCTCCTGAAAATATGCATGAAGAAAATGTCTAGACACAAATGGCCTTTACCAAGTGAGACAGAAAAACTTGACCCAAGGAAACAAATTTATTACTTAGATTAGAGCACATGATGAACGCTTATATCGTGTTACATTTAGAATGAAGTACTTTCTTTCTTAAACAATATCTTTTGTTTGTGCTTTGAGAAAAAGAATTTATTTTAAAATCTCTAATATAATAAAATAAAAATAGGAAAAGATTATCCTCTCAAATTGGGGCATTGCATAAACGGTGCGAAAACATTTAAGAACCACTATTTTGAATGGTTTTCCAGTCTGTCTTCCTCCTCTATTCACTTTTCTGTGTATTTTTTTGTGTGCTTGTATTTTGTAAAATTTCAAACATGTATTAGTAACCATGTATTTTGCAACACACAGAAACAATCAGAAGTTAAGTAAGGACCCTGAATTCTAACTTAAATTCAAAATGTCAGTATTAACTCATAGTACTTTTTTAAATATATAAAAAAAAATATTTCCTAGCTTGTGCATGGAAAAGGCCTAGAAACAATGACAACCCCAATATGATCTTTATCATACCTGTTATCTAGACTGTGGTCTACATTCCCAGCAAAATTTATTGAATTTAGATATTCGGAAGGAAAAGGACCAGATGAGCCTAGAACATCTTACTTTGCCAAAAAGTAAGAAAGTTATCAATGACAAAATCAAAAGGCTTCCGGAGCCAATGGATTCAAATGCGTCAACGATGTCATCCTCACAGACTCAAATGGGATGGATAATGCTTCTGAAAAATCTTTGGTGACTTATGGAGGATCCTGGAAAACCAATTTCTTATTTTGAGAACTCATAAATAAAGGGAAATAACCAAGAAATAATTTGATCTTACTATATGTACTGTATCTCAGAGTAATGAAAAGCTTTTGATGAAAAGGCATTTTTTTTTTTTTTTGTTTTTTTTAATAGAAAGGCCAGCTATTAGAATATTAATGGAAAAACAGATCCAAGCAATGATCAACAAGCTAAAAGCCAGTGGGGATTTTTATGAAGCATAAATCAAGCTGACAATTCCTAAATCAACTGATTAATCTTAACAAAAGACAGACAGACACTCTATACCTCTTGATGTGATTCAATAGAAAACATATACCACCACCTATGGAATATTCTTTCTAAAACACACTAACCTTAAACAACATCAATCAAATGCGATCGGCAAAATCCAGAACATAGAAACTCTAAAGGACAAATATCCCACTTTCTTTAAGAAACAAATTTTGAGAAATAGAAGAATAGTGGAAACCATAGACTAAAAACTTCAGAGGTATATCAAGTGAATGCATTTTGGCACAGTTCAATCAACTCGAAGTAAAAACAAAACCAAATGTCAATTATGAGATAATCGAGGATCTTTGATCATTGATTTGATAATATTAAGAAATAATTATTAATTTTTAAATTGTGTTTTGTAATGGTAATATCAACATTTCAAAAGTCTTAACCTTTTAGAGATACATACTGAAGCGTTTATGGAATAAAATTAAAGAGTATATGAGATTTGCCTCAAGTAATGGAGTTGGAAAGAGTGAGTAGAGTTTTAGAAGAAGCAAGATTTATCATGCGTTGATTGTTGTTGATACTTGGTAATGGCTTTATGGGGGGTTTATTATAGTCTTCGCTCTACTTTTGATATGTTTAAAATTTTCTGTAATTATAAACTTCAGGCATTCAAGCAGGTAGAAATAATCATTTAATGATTAACCCTATACATGTCACCTAGCTTAAACAATTAACTTTATAAATCTTAGTGAAAATCTCATGGTGTGTAATGCAGTTTAGTTAAATAAGGATTTATGTAAATATGCTTACGCTTTCCAGATTCCCAGTTCTGTCTTATGTCTCCTTTTGCTGGTGGATAGATTTTCTTTGTTGCTCTGCTCTTTCACTGAAGGATTAGCCCTCAATTCTCCTATATACACGTATGTAAGTCATTTGCAAGGGTTTCAAGTCTTCTTGGTGGCCCCTGCACAACCTCAGTGAACAAGCCTCCTGGAGGGGTAAATGGGTGCTGATTTAATCAGCTTTATCTATTTTTGGCCCTTGTGGATTTCCCTTACTTTCTTGCAAGCTGGGTATTTCAGAGAAAGTTTATTATATTTTATTCAACATATTTAGGCATTTTACAGTAGGAAAGTTTACAGATTACCTAATATGTAATATTTCTAGAAATAGGAGGCAGTTTCATATTTCATCCAGCTTCCAGATTAATCTTCTTGGGACACAGGTCTGTATAAAATTATATATTATTAAACCATCGCTTGTTTCTTATTTGCTATCAAATAAATAAAAGACATAAAAACTAGCCTAGCTTTCAAATTCCTGCACTCTATAATTCCCACATTTGTCTATGACATTATTTGTCACCCATTTCTGTATTAGGCAGATTTTGTCTGTTTCTTAGAAATGTCCATTTCCTTTGCTCAGGCCCATCTGTTCACTTGGTGGCCCTCTCTTTCCCTCTATATGCCCCAGTCTTACTGCCTTTGAAGATCATGACCCCTTCTGCAAAACTGTCTCCAAATCTCCTGATGACAATAATTTTCTCTTCAGAACTCCCTCCACCTTAGGAATTCATCTTTTTCTTTTCTTTTATGGCACTCAGTATTTAGCTCTATTTTATCCAATTTTGTATTTGTTATTGCCTAACCTTCTTAATACTAGGACCTTGTATTTATCTTGGCATCCCCTAAACTACAGACTTCGATGACTTTCATGTAGCAGAACTTCATAATAATTTTTGACTGTACACATAAGTTACAAAAAATATCTATTACTTTAACAGCTGTATCTTTGGAAACCAAGACCTGTGAACTGAAATCACCTGTGTTAATATAACGTGGATGAGACTGTAGAACCCCTAGATGAATATGACTTTAGTGTTTGCTTCAGGAAACCTTTGCCTGGAAAAGAGAAGACCATAAACCACTTGTCTTCAACGTTTGCTTCGGGAAATTCCTACAGATCAATTTATTGGGGACAAAACTCTTCACTTGGGCAAACTCCTCACTTATCCAATAGTTTTCCAATCAACACTTGCTTCCTTGGTCTTGCGTCCACCAACCTTTAATTATTGTATCAGCAATTTTGCTTACTCCCTGTCAGTTTTCTGCTTTGTAAGACCTGCCTATGAAACGACTGAGGCCAGATCCCAGAAAGTGTTCCACTTCTAAATTCTCTCTTCTGAGACACTCCTACGATGGCCAGTGGTGTTCTTCTTCTCTCCTCAATTAAGGCTTGCTGGTGATACTTGGGGAGTGTAACATACCCTATCAAGGTTTCGGTCAACCTACGTTGCATATTTCTGGAAAATCAAATAACAATATATACCAAATTTCTCAAAATCCAAGATAATGTCGTTTTCAAGTTGAGATTTATGGTACTGGTCTGTGTTTAGAAAATAGAAACAAATGTTTTCTTGAAAAACAATGTTCGATATGATCATTATAAGATCTTATAGGATCACCACCTGCAAAAGAGTTCTTTCACATAAAATTCAGCTTTCTTTGTACTGATGGATAACATCAATTCTTTTTTCTCCCTCTCTTCACTTACTGGAGAATTGTTGGTTTGATGGTTGTTTCTAGTTCACAGAGTCACTGTTAAAGTAGAACGTTTATTTTTGTTCATTTCAAGTCTATTTGCATTGGAAATCTGAAGAATTCTTGTGATTTTAAATTTCCTTATGAAATATAGAACAAATGATCATTGTACTCAAATTATGAAAGAAACAAAGCAAGGGTATCATTTATGTTAGCTGGTGACTCTTGGTAAGTAGAACTCAACTGTAAAAGGGCTGTTGTAAATTTGTAAAGCACTCTACAAATTTTCGAATTCCAGAATGGATCACAGTGAGTGACACTTAGGAAGAATGCAATGCTGTTTATTGAGTGAATGACAGCTTTTAGTCTGCAATTAGAGGGCTTAAAAATGTTTCTGAATAATATAATATTAGCTTATCTTTTCACTGTAGTGAAACTGCTAATATCAGATCCTTCCTCAAGAACAGGAGTCATCTCAAGCCAAGAAAAGGGAGCAAATAAGTGTGGGACAGGTGACACCATCTTGGAGCCCCAGGTGGAAAGGGGAGGTTGGGTGTGCAGGGCTCTAATTGACAGGGGAGCACCTGCTGCTACGTGAATGGTGTCCCAGGTTCGTGCCATGGCTGGTGTCACAGAAGCCCTATCTTTTGCATTTCCTGAGTGAGCTGTTGCCTGTCCTATCAGTATGGAAAGGTCAAGGAATTTCATTCAAACTTGGGTTTGCTCATAGACTTGTAGGGTTCTGGGGCAACCCAGGGGGAACAAGCTTTCTCACTGTGCTCCTTCTGCCCACCTGGCAGGTCCCTGGAAGGTGTGGAACCCTGAGTGGCTGGTGCTCTGGGGTGACACTGGGGGAGGGGATATCTTAAAACAGGCTGTCCACAGAGATGCTAGTCAGAAATGCAAAGTAACAGAGATAATGGTCAGTCCACGAGGGAACTACAGCCAGAGCAGATTAACTGTCAAAGAAGAAAGACCTGGTTTTCCTGTTAATGACTTCCATTACGAAGAACAAAGAAAGAAAACTAGGAATTGGTGTTTACTGTAAGTTTTTGTTCCCCAAATAGAACAGGTTTTTTTGGGTATCTCTCGTCCTTATTTCTTAAGCTCTTTGTACAGAGATAATTACATATGAAATCTTAGCTGTGTGTGCTGGTGCACATGCAAGATTACACACACACGCACGCACGCACTCACACACGCACACACACACACACAAATACGCATCTTCAACATCATCCTGCAGCACAAAAATGTCCTGTCTGCAGAAAGGATATTGCATCATAGAAATGATGGGGGAAGGTAAATAATTCAATTCTTTTGCATAACAAAAATATTTCTTTTCGGTTTAAAGAGGTGTTGGCAGACAGACTGCCCAAAGTATGTCTTATTTGTTAGCAGATTCATCTGTGGGTAGTTGAAGATGGTGGTGGAAATCTCATCCAAGGGGCCGGTCCCCTTGAGTTCTCCAGAAAAAGTTGCCGAACTCCTTGCTATTTATTTGTAAAAGCAGGAGGAGGGGTCATGTACCAGCGGAAATATTCATCTCCTTTAAAACTAGTGGATGGCATCTTGTTACATTTTAGGAACAGATCCATCGTGATACAGGTGATAAGTGACGGAAGGGCAGTGAGCCCTCCCTGATGGTTAAACAAAGCAGAAACTATGACACCATTTATGGAACCATCTCAGATGTTCTCTATTTCTCCCTAGAATGTTTCCTCCTGCCTTCCATTCTCTCTAAACACAAACACAAGTGTCCCTGGATTGTAATTCATTTGGAGACAACCTTAGGAGAACATGGTAATCTGAGAAACTTCCATGGTCTAGAGTACACAGGACTTTATGTGAAAAAAGTCTAAAGCAGTTAGCATTAATTATCCAAACATTCTAAGCTGTAGCACATAGTTTAAATGGAATTTCATAGTCAGAGTAACTTACTGGTCCTTTCTGTTTTCTTCACTCTCTCAGGAAAGTGCCCAAAGTGAAACAGCACATGGCTGAGAAAAAGAGGTGCAAGTCCCGAGACAAGCAATGATCTGAAGAAGTGGGGTGATTATGGTGGTGTGGAGTGGGAGGGTGAGGCGGCAGGAAGCATAAGAAATATAAGAGTTTCATCGTGATCCTTTGAGACACAGGTTTTGTCACGTTCCATGGAAGGACCCAGAACATCTGCGCTTTGGACTTTGTAGGTCCTCACAACGATGATTAATGAACACTTGTAGAACCGATCACACGTTGGGAAAAGTTCTTACAACAACAGTCCTATGGGGGGAGGAGGAGGGCTATTGTTATACCCATTTTACAAATGAAGAGACTGAGGCCTGGAGAGTCTAAATATCTTATTCAGCATCACACAGCTACTCAGCAGCAGAATCAGGATTTGGATCCTGACGTCTGCCTCCTGGCATGGGCTACCCGTCAATATTTGTTGAATGAATGAAGGGCATCATTACCTATTGCTCAGTGTTGAATTTCCCCAGTATCCTAAACATCCAGAAAAACCTAATTTTAGAGCTAACCTTTAAACAGACTGTTTTGAAGTTCTTTACTGAAAGGAGCCTCAGTTTCCAGCTCATTTTCAGCAGAGGCTACAAAGAGGAAAACACGAAGACAAACAGTCTGCTCCCCGTTTGACTGACATCCCTGCTAAAAATGCTAATGACCCAGCACAATAACTCCCGTCCTTGATACAGTTCCTGAATTGGTTTGAAAAGGAGTGGACTGACCCTTGTAAATGAGTTTAAGTTGCTTTTTCACATGGATACCAACTGTCAGTTTTCTGTCATCTAAGCTGCCTTGAGAAGCTCTTTATGTTCCACGTGTTATGTGACAGTTTTTTTTGTTTTTTCTCCCGATTTCATACAATCTCTGGAAGGACCTTTTCCTTTCCTTAGAAACATGCCACTGTGATGGACAGCAAAGCAAGCTCCTTCTTCCTCTTTATCTTCAGCTCATTGCCAAGGTCCTTGTATTCTCCTCACTTCATTTCAAATGTCTTTCATTTCTTTGAGAAACGGGAAGGCTGAGCCTGCCTCCCCATCTGCATTTGTCATTGATCAGAGTGTAGCTACACTCAGAGCTCTCCGGAGACGTGACCTGGATTGGGGGGGCAATAATATATTCACATCTGTTGGGAAACTGCACTGCGACACCTCTACGAAAGCAAGCAGTCATCTAGAACAGGTTACAACTCCAGGGTCACAGGCTGATATCAGGCGCGAATCTCCTGCCCTCTGCTCTCCTTTTTTCCCTTGTTTCCACCCATAGCAGGGTAACTGGCAGTTTCTTCTCCCTGAGACTCAGGCCTGACTCTGTCGAAGGTGACAGAAGCCCAGGACTGGAAACAATAGCTTCTGGTGCCCAGAATCACAGGTCAAGGCTCACAGTGTCCCTCTGTCCAGCTCTCAGTGTTGCAGAGCTACCTTGTGGAAGGCAGGACACATTCCAGGGACCTTTTCTTTGAAGGCTGCCAAGAGAAAGGCTTATTCCCTCTGCCTCTTTTCTCTGTCCTCCTCCTCCCCGAACTGTTAAAAAGGAATATTATCTGATTATTAACAAAGAGATCCTCTCTAACACATCCTACCAATCTCACAGGTAAAGAGATACTGCGATTTCAAGCAAGAAAGAGATTGGATATTTTCTAACATAAGAGCCAATGATTACAGTGATTTTCCTATTTCTTGGATCTCTGTTTGCCAATATCTTCAGATGGCTTCAAATGTCATTTTATTGCTTCAGATATAGCTTCATGGATGTCTTTGAACATCCCAGTAAGTACTGACAATTTGTCTTTCAATGGATGGCAGTGTCATCATTTTATTAAAATGGGAGAAAACAAGAGCCATTTCACACGGTGTTATAGAAAGAGATGACTATTTCAGGCAAACAGAATGGTTATTGTGCGATGTGCACTGGAGAGACGCTCAGATCCACTGTGGAGCAAGTGAGATAGTACACTGCTCCCTGGCAAGGCCTCCTGACAAAGGGACAAAGGGAATTGTACAATACAGCTATTTATCCTCTTTAAAAACTTAGTGGAAAATGAGAGAAGGCACCGCTGTTGAGAAAAGTAATAGGGAAAAGAAAAGCAACTCCAAATGCTATACGCTGCCCTCAATCTCTTCAAGAACTTCTCTGTCACCTTCAGTGGAGATGGAGGGCGCCTGCAGGTTTACAATTCCCAGACTCCCTTGTTTGGCTGACCTTGCCCCACTCACCAGCCAATCAAGCTCCCCACATGCTTTCCTCTCAAGTTTTCTGGTTGGTTAGTCTGGTTACCAGAGTGAAGAAACACTTGCCTTCTGTATTTTCATTTGTAGAGGTGCAACTCTAAACTTATGTAAATATACTATAATTATTTTGCAATGAGTTGTTTCCTGACCTTGTCAGTGACTTTTCCAGATAATATTGTTAAATGACAGTGACAATTTTGATGCTAATGCTTACTTTTTTTTTGGTAAATTATTTTGGGAAACAGAATTGCTAACATTCCTGTGTATCAGCCTCAAGTTATTAATTTTTTTTCTTTACATCTTTCTCACATATTTAGAGCCACTGAATATAAAGACACTTAATCTTTCCTGACTGATGTATAGAGTGTTTTTATTTTAACCTTTGAGTTGTGATTTCACAGCAAAATGATTTCTCACTGGCAAATTCTAATAATTTTCCAGTGTAGAAAAGCTTAGCAATTATGTTTTAATTTTTCTCATTTTTCTCCCTTCCCACCCATGACAATTCTCTTTTTATTTAGGTGCATTTACATGATACCAGAATCTTTGTTCATTAAGAGTTCATCTGCTCCTGCTGCTTATTCTCCACCCGAAATTCTAATCCTCTGTTTGTGACAACATAATCATTTCCACAGCAACCATTTGTGAAGTTGCAAAGCTTCAAAGGATTAGACTTCAGGTGGGGAATAAGCAACAAAGGGCTGATGATCTTTGAAGAAATAAAAGGAGTGCCATTTATATGCAAATCTTAAAGGTGGCCAAGAGGAGTGGGGATGCATTGGGCAGAAAGGAATGAATAATAAAGTAACAGCATCATTTTAAATAGACATGAAAAAAATTTTCTTTCTTTCTGGGAATTTAGTGGGCCTTTTGATGCTGCTGCAGGTTGATTTGGTTTGTTTTCATTCATTCATTCATTCATTCATTCATTCATTCATTTGCAGTTTCAGGACTGGACTTGCAGCACAAAACCTGGCTATTGAAAGAGAAATCTTTATGATGTCAGTGTCCTGTTGAATGTACTAGGTAGGGAAGGATAAAGAGAAGACCTGTTTTGTGAATGTTTCTATTTTTAAAGAAAACTTCAAGAGGAATTTTCTAACTTTCATCCTGAATATGGGACAGAACAATTACAATGAGCCTCTTGACCTCCCTGTTTCAGCTTAGGTTAGTGAGACACAAATGGGATCATGAGATTCCACACACAGATTGTGAAAATACTACGATGGATTTCCGGACTTCTAGAAATTTCAAAAGTACAAGAGGGTAGAAGAATATCATTGGGTTCTCTGGTCACTTTAAGACCTTATCACTCACGAGTAGATTACCACATGGGAAACTGGGGATTAACTCCCCTGGAGACTTCTAGAAAGTTCAAATCAATTCATAATAAAGATGATGAACCTCATTCATAATCAGAGAAATGATAATTGCAAATACAATGAGTGACCCGATCATAAACATACAATTAAAAACAAAAATCTGACCGTCATAACTGGTTAAGGAAACATAGAAATCACACAGTGCTGAGGTCTGAGGGAGATTTACACCACTGCTTTCAATAATTCTCTAGTTTTTGCAGACCATAGCTGTGTGTAATGTATGGTAGCAACTTCCCTTCTAGAAAGAGAACTCTGAGAAATCCTTGCACGCTGCATACTTGGAGACATGTGCAAAAACGTTCACTGCAGCACTGTTGGTGTAACAGAAATCTGAAATCACTAAAACCCCCAGCAACAGGCAAATGAGCACACTAACTTTGGTGTTTTCATACCATGAAAACCACACAGCATTTAAAATGAGCTTTGTGGGTAAATTTGAAAATGTACAATGCTAAGCAAAAACAAAAGAAAAGAAGAAAAAACCCTCAAGTTGGAAAATGACACCTATAGAATCATAAAATGTATCGCAAGTTTTAAAACATGCAAACTTATTATACATATTTGCATTCATATTCCACGTACATGAAACATGGAATTTAAAATACTCACCAAATTCAGGAAGTCATCATAGGAGTATTTGAGAGGGTAGCAGGATCTGGTAAGAGCACAAGAGGGCTTCATCTGTATCCCACAGGTGTTATTTCCTTGAAAAACACAAGTAAATATGGAACAATATCAAGATTTAATAAAGCTACATTGTCAGCAGTTGTCTACCTACTATATTTGTTCATATTTTCTACATGCTTGAAATATTTCACAATGAAAAGAGAAGGAAAAGAAAACATTCCTCCTTATTTATTTGGTACCCGCTGCTGCTGTGAGAGCCTTCCCCAGACTTCGGTATCCGGTATAGAGCAGGACTTTCTGTGGTTGGGGGTAGAGCCACATACCCATCTCTACTTGAAATGTATTATTGTTTTGGGGTGAAGCAACTCAAAGCCTTTTTCTCAACCCTACAGATCTTTCTGGATCCCATGCCCAGCCCGGCGAGGTGCTGGTGAAACATCTTTAGGCTACAGACTGGATCCAAGGACAGGGAAGGGACTGGTGATACTCTGATAAGAAATCTGGTGATGACGTGAAGACAAAAGAGGATTAATCTGAGTTGGCAACAAGAACACGTTGTTCACAAGAAAATACTTGATCTTATTTGCAGGCAAAAATAACATAAATTACAAAAAAATCTCCATCTGTCAGAAGTATATTCATTAATGGATTAACAGGAAAATTTCCTGGAAAATGTTCTTGGCAATAAAAATTTAAATTGAAGCATTGACAGAGGAATAAGTGAGAGCGTTGTTTATCTTTGAAGGAGACTGAAAGACTTCTGTAAGAAAAATAAGTAATTTGGTCACTTTACTTTTCATTCTAATAAATATTGAATTATGTAAGTCAATTCCAGTGAAAATAACATAAATCCAAACCTAACATTGTCATTGAAATTAATTTGAGGCAACTATCTGCTTGGACAGCTGGCATATAACAGAATGAACATTTACTTCACAGTGTCACAAACACACTGGGTTTTATTTCATTAACTCCTTGACGAGTGATTCAGAAAGAGCGGTCCCTTGTGTATGCCAGCAAGGGGCTGCTATGGTACTGTGGGGACGGCCGAGGGCACTCCAGACAGCAGTTAAAGAAGTAAAGGCAACTGCAGATGACTGAATGCAGATATAAACCTCAATCCATATATTTTTTTAATTGGGTTCCTTAGAAGAAAATAAAATTTTTGCTGTCATTATGTTAGCATCTTACCGATGATGTGTACGTATAACTATAGGTTCCATAACCACTCAAGTGTCATAGCACTGGTCTCCACATGATAACATACAGGTGGCTGGAAAAAGAAAACATTCAGTGTGACAGCGAGACCTTTTTCTCTAAACAACGACATGTCACTGATTGTTTAAAAATCTGAACCGGGAAAATATTTGTCTAAATGGAATTATGACTTTCACACAATATAGGTAGATGACTATTGAAGACAGTGCCCAGAAAGAAACAGAGGAAGCAATTATTTATTTCACTTCCAGCACATGTCAGGAAAGGAGCAAGCTGCTTCATAGGCAGCGTCACATTTACTCTTCCTGGCAATTAAAGCAGATTTGTACTATTTTTTCTATTTAAAAGCCAAAGAAAACTGTAGTGATGATCATATGCTGTTTAACCTCACCCAGCGGGCAAAGGAGAGAGCTCAGAGCGGAAGTCAGTACCAGGACGCTTGTCCGGGTTCTTTTCTCCATCTTCCTGTTTCTGTCTTGTGTAATGTTCAGAATGCACATATTTTGTTTTAAATCTTTGGCCATAACTTATACTTACAGATAAGTAGTATTCGTGTTGTCATTACTTTATTTTTAAAAAAGCTGCTGTTGATTTTTGTAAGGACCATTGGCCATACTCTTAATCGACAAGGAGTCTTCACCCACTTCACCAGGGGAGCACCAAGAATATGCCCTCAGCAGGGCTGGCACTGAGCAGGCTTCTGGGGCAGTGCCTTAGTGGAGGCCTGAGAACGAGGTGGAGTTAATGAGGCCAAAGTAAGAAAGTAGAAAGATTTTCTAGGCACAAGAAGCAATGTGAACAAAGATAAAGGCCAGGAGACAACATATTGCATCATGGGAATTAAAAATAATTCATGACTACTACAACATGAAGCCTGGGGTGAAATAATTCTAATTTTCTAGTTTCTTCTTATTGTCCATGGAGGAAAAAAGACTTCAAGTGATTCCATGCATAACAGGGAGAAAAACATAATTATAATATAGTATATATAATAATATAATATAATATTATCTAATCTAATTAATATAATATATAATTATTAATATACTATATAATAATCACCTCACTCTTCCTCCTCTCTCAAAAGAGTATCCTGACATTAATTACCTGGAATTGCCCCTTCCACAGCTCCTAACCTCATTATGTATAGGAAGTAACAACAGTGCCAAGAGAGAATTGTTGGAAGAAGAAACAGACAGATCCAGGAAGATGAAGACAGGAGCAAAGTGAAGAGCAGCTTGTGTGGGGTTGGGCTTTGGGGATTTTGAGGTGGCATTTAGGAGTGAGGAGAAGAGTTTGAGGGCATAAAAACCATCCATGTAAGAAGGGTTGTAACAGGGCTGGGGGTTTTGATGAGGCTTTACCGTATATTATTCATATCTCCTCTGCCCACCTATTCATTGGCATTTTTCTGTCAGGTTGTAGAAAAATCATAGCGTTTTCTTGTAGACGACTTTTACTAGGACTAAAACTCTTTCACTTATTTCCACATATATATTTTAACATATACTTCAACATGTAGTTTAAACTATTAGCAGTGGTTGTTTACTAATATATTTTCTACATTTCCCCAAGGAATACCAATATTCTCTAGTACTGTGGTAATGTTCATTAGGGAGTCAAGCAAGTTGTTTATCAGAAATGGTTAAAAAATGTTTCCAATAATTTTAGCAAATATTTGTGATATAATTTATCTTCAGAATTGGTTAAAAGAAATGTATCTAAATAGTCAAAATACTTTGTCCATTAACACCTAACAGAGAAGGGAAGACATTCCCCTGCCTATAGATAGAAATACCAATCTACATATTTGAGCTCAATTCTGCTTCAATGAACTGAGAATTGCATATACTATGTTTAATTGCATTCAAAGGTTTGAATCATTTTCTCAGCATCAATACATCTTCAAAGAAACTGGCATGGGAAAAAATCAAACGTGAACGTTATTGAATTTCAATGAGCAATTCATTATACAAATTTCAAATGTGGAAGCAATTACCTTTAAGTTTTCTTGGAATTGAGTTTTATCAGAAAAATACAAATGATGATAAACATTCTTAAGCCACCTCATGGCCTTTAAAGAAACCCAACTCCTGTTAGAAATACTCCTCTTTAGTTACTACTGCTGCTCCATCTGGACGCTTTCTAAACGAAGCATTCTTCCTTGCTCTGAGACGCAAACTCTCTCACTATTTGTTGGTTTTGCTTCTTAATATTTTAAAGTGTGACTTAGCAGCCAAACATAGTTTTAAGTTCATTTTAGCGACATTTCTGTGAAATCCAACAACTACTTTCGTTCAGTTTTTGTGCCCACTCTATTTTTATAGATTCTGAGATGAATTGTTGAATAGGATGAAGAATCTGAGCTGGAAATAAATAGAAGTAGTTTCAAGTAGAAACCTACACATTTTTGAACATACATAGAAATATATTTCTAAATTTTGAGAGCAGCTGCATAGCTTTGAAGTGACCTTTGGCACAGAAAGTATGTGAAAGTGGAAAATAAGGCAAAAAAGACGGATGGCATGGACTTTCAATGTCACATCGAGGTGAAGGCTCTGTCACGGTCTGTCTAGACAGTTTAACCAGCTGTTTAGTCTTGACTGAAGGCCCCAGACTTAGTGCAGCTAAACATTAACTTATACAATTTTGTCAAGTGGAGATACAAATAATTTGTCTCTTACGGAACAGACTGGACCAAAAGTTTTGGCCCTGTGGGACATGTACCACTTTTGTATCTCCTCTGAGAATCTTACCATCCTGTAAATGCCCTAGCTTCCAAAATGCTCTTTGAATGAGTCATAACATTTCACTGGCTCTCTATTAATTAATGAGTTAAGTAAAATCTTAAGTGTGATCATTTTATATTTGTGCAGAAGACAGGGTTTTTCTCTTTTTTCAAAATTATACTTTCACTCTCCCCAGGACAATCATGATCAATGATAAAGATGAGATGAGATAATGACACAAATAAGAATTTCTATGAAAAGGAAGGTTTAAGATTGGATGGATATTAAACAGGCCCATTCTGTGAACAGGTGGGATATTAATATGGAAACAAGAGAATTTGGTCAGATCTGAACTTTGTCATTGATGAAATTTTTAAGTTTCCATCAGTCATTTAATTACTCCACAATGTCCCATTTCTTTAAAGGGTTGGGTGGGAGTGGGGTGGTAGGAGGGTGGGGAGATATCTAACACATGTAGCTCTTCATTTCAAGAAAATGGAGAGAATTAAATCGCCTTGGTCTTAATAATGAACGGATTAAGCATAAAAGAAGTGGGATTTAATGGGTAATAAGTAAGATGCTAAAACACAAAGGAGAAACAGTATGTTTCAAAGCTAGTACAAATTTGCTGGGTGCTGTCTTTAAATGTTGGAAGATGCAAACCAAAACTGAAACGAACACACAATAAAAATAACTTGTTATGGTTACCTTTAATTTTAAAATAATTTAATTTAACTTTTAAACAACAAGAAAAGTTTTCCTAGAAAATAATTTGGCTTTTTCACAAAAATGTGATATTTCAGTGGTAAATCTAAGAAAGAAGCTTTTGTATTATAAGACAGAAAACTAATTTTACCCCCTATGCATTTTTGAAAAGGAGCCGGCCGATGCCTCATTATTTATGAGCAGCAGGTCATTAGATTTTATCCATATGATCAGAATGTGAGCCCAGACTGCTTGAAAATTTAAGGCAGTTCACACCAGAAGCACAGCCCTTAGAGTGGACTGTGGGGGACAGTCGACGAGGCTGACTCAGCCATGTGTAGACAATGTCTCCTGTGAAGCATGGAAAGTGTGGAGCATGTGCGATTTATATTCTTTAAAACACTAAGGGAAATCAAATAATAAACACATACATAAATACATAACATTTAAAAAGCAGAGTGGTTACTCATGCATTCTTAGGTAATATCTTCATGAATTTGTGTCAAGAAAGCTATGTTTCAAAAGAAATGTCCATTCTATTCCTAAGTGTCTGAACATGCCTCTCTGGTGTCTTCAGACATGAAGACTCACTGACTGAGTAGAGGATTCTTTACTTCTAAATTGAACATGTGGCGTGATGGTCTGCTGGCATTAAATGTTATAAAGGAGAAATATTAAACAACAAATATTGTGAAAACAGTTACATACTTCCTGTGGCAGGTCTATTTATCTATATGTAATAAACTTAGCATCTAGGTGAGTGTGAATGAATGCCTTCACACTCCTTAACTTTTTTCCAAAAACAGGTTTGCCATTTGTTGATTGTAACCATTGAGCTAAATGATCACCCCGGGATATTCCAAATCTCAAACCTTATATCTTATAACCATGTTTCAAATAGTCCCAGAATGCATTGCACATAGTAGGGTAAGTGCTTAGTGAATAATCAATGTACATTGAACAGAAATTCTTCCTTAAGAAGTCCTGCATTTTGCTATGTCCACTTGATTGCATGGCAGGTTTTGATCTTTGAATTATGAAAGAACATCAAAATGTAGCATAAGAAGCACCGGCTGGTGTTTAAATATAGGCCAATGTATTTCAACATATGAGAAGACTTTTGGAAAATTCTAGCAATATTCAGGAACTTTAGTTTTTCATAAGATGCAGATTAGGCTACAAAAGATACAGCAAAATAAAACCAAAAAACACTTGTGCTTTCTTTTCCTCCAACTCACTACATGCTGGATCAGGGCTTATCCTCAGACAGTCAAGATGAACCCTGATTCTGCCACTGACCAGTAGGAGTATTTAAGTTCTCTGAACCTCTGTCTCTTCCTCTGTGATGTACAGACCATAAACCTGCTTCCAATTAATACATATTTGAATGAATATAAAGAAGTGTCTATATATCAGGCATATAAGCGGTGCTTAATAAATTACACTTATAAATTCTATAAGAATGTAAGTCATGCATTATCAACATCTAAGAGATAAGAAAATGGAGACCACAAGTCGCTTTGAGATTTTCAAAAGAAATATTAAGATGATTTAAAACCCCAACAAGGGTTGGATCAAAGACCTCCTAACTTTGAGGTCTTCAATGCCTCATGTATGGGGGGGTTATTTTTGAGTATACACTCATATTTTTAACCTTTATTTATTCAAATGTGTCAGGATGTTGCGAGAAAGACTTTGACTATCAAATTGAAGTGAAAGTTCAATACTTTTATTATTATAATTGCACTTTATTCTGGATAGTGCAAAACATATTTGTAAAAATAGAATAATCACATATTTGTTTGAACTCATAAAGAGCAGGGTCAAAGCAGAATATTAAATGTTTTGAGCCAAATATAAATATACATATACAAAAACTATAATGAAAAGAAGAAACATTCAAAGCAACACATGATGTATAAACAACTTTTTCATGAGTGTAACTTCTATGTCAGAAACTAAACTGGATGGCATAAATTTCAAGAAAAAGTAAACATAAATGGAAATGTCTTCAAGCTTACAGGTTTCAAAAATAAAAAAGGAATTTAGGGTACATCTAAAAAATAAATAATACACATCACAAACTGAAACAAAGTGAAAAATGTACAAAAGGGGCCCCAGGCACTTTTTCTAACAGTAAAAGGCTTTATTTTTTAAAATATAAAAATACAGTATACATTTTTTACTTTTGGTTTCCAGGATTTTTCATATGTACTTTGTCACTGGTTATAAAGTCTACCCAAAGATGGTCGTCATCATCATTAAATCCTTTGATAGAAATCAAAGTATACCTTGCAAAATTGTATAAGTATATACCTCCAATATATTTCACTGGGGGTAGATATTAATTTTTATCACTGGTATGTCAACACTTAGAACAGCAATAAGCTGGCTGAAGTGAGGAAACCAATTTGTCTCTAAGATCACAAATAAAATGCCAACAGTAGGAGGTCTCAGAGCTATTGAAAGAGCTTCAGGGGCTTGAAAGCCATTCCATGGGGATCATAATGTGTTGTCTCCCAAACACTCTGAATTATTTTCTAAATGTTGACAGTTCCAAAAATGTTTTAACAACAAAACCCATTTTATGTCTATGGTGTTTTGTAAAACAGCAACAGGGAGATTTTCTTCAAAGTGCCCATAAACCCTTGGAACTCATTGCCAATTAAAGGCAGAAAAAGTGCCGGTACTTTCTTGTGGATTTGAACATTTGCTGACATGGCTGACACAGGCAGAGCTACTGCAAGTGATTAATTGAGATCACTCTGGAGCTACCATATGCTAACGCTCCATGAAATCTGTCACATGGGCATGTTGCGGAGGGTGAGAAGAGCTCTATGTGAAGAGCCAGGAGATGCTGGCTCAAATTTGCCTTGACTATGATCTCCCGGGATAACCTGTAACTGGCTGCTTAATCTCTTGAGTTTCAAGGGAACTGTTTTGCTTCCCTGAAGGGCACCACATCAGTGCCTCCTGAAGTGCTTTTGCTGCTGTCATTCTGTCTCTTGGCTCTAATGTTCCTAAGCTGAAGTATACTAGAAACTTCCTAATTTTGAAGACATGGAGCATTTGCTGTACATTTTCCCTGGTTTTGCCCTGGAGTTACCTTTAGTACCAGGGAGCCACCAAATACAACATGTTTTATATGTGGAAGGGAGACCTCTATGCCATCTTTTGGGTTCACAAAGAATTCCTAAGATCCTAGATATTGGAAGAGAAACAAAATCAGGTGAAAAGCAACTTTGCAACACAGTGGGAATTCTTACTTCTGGTGTGGATTTATGATATGTCAGTCTGTAAACTGTGAGCAGGGAAGAAGCTGAAAGAAGCCTTAAAGGTGGGTTCTATCAAGAAAACTGAAGCTGCGATTGCAAAGCGCAAGACACTTGCTCTATGAGGCAAGTTCAATGGTCCTAAGTTATAAGGAAAGCCAGTCTTCCTCAGCCTTATAAAGAACATGCAGTGTGTAAGCTCTGATTTATACATGGTCTGGTTTGTAAATAAAATGTAAGATTTTTGTCCTTCCAGATGTAAACTTATTACACATGTGCACACTGCTGGTACGTGTTTTATTTAAACTATGCAAATATGAGATTTTTAAAAATTAGGAGATAACAAAGAGAACTCTGAACTCCTTATGGAGTGAGAGCACAGAATTTCTGAGCTAGAAAAACAATTGTATATGAAAGCATTATGAAGTAGAAGTTGAGAAGTTTTAAATCTTGCCCCAGTTATGATATTCAATTATTTCAAAATTTCCTTCATACTCTTGCTCTGCCTTACTGAGGGAAATTCCAGACTTTGGCCTAATGACAACTTCCTTAGCAAGGTATTTTTTTCTGTTTTGGGGCTCAAATTTCGCATGACCCAGAATGATTGTTTCCTTGGATGTTTATTTAAGTGACTTGAAGGATAGTTGACATGTTCTGTGGAAGACACCTTTATAAATCTGAAGACTATAATGAAAATATGGTACGTTCATGCATTCCTTACACCTAAATGCACATATTTTCCCATTACTGTACCTAGGTAGTTCTCAAAGAAGGAAATCAGGCAGAAGAAACGATGACTTGAGAATCAGATGCATTTTTTGGATATCAGCTGTTATATATGGAGCAACAAGAGAGAGAAAAGTAATAGTTCTGCAGGTTGACTCATAAAAATGGCGCTATTGCTTATCATAGAGAAATATTAGAAAACCAAAGCCACCTGTTGCCTGGGAAATGTAAGAGATTGAATAATAATGGCATCCAAGTATATTAAAGCTAAGTGAAATTAACTGAAGGCTTGGCATACCTTACTGATGACAAACTGAGATCTGCTGTTAGACTGTTTAGGTTGAAATCCTGGCTCCACTCTTCACTAATTGTGGCGAATTCGGCAAAATAATACAAATTTTAAGCCTCTGTTTCCTTATGCATATAATAGGGATGATAATATTTACCTTATAAATGACATGATGCGTGTGCATTGCTTAATGCCATGCCTGGCATATCATAAAAGCTCAAGAAATGTTAACGTTGCCCTAGAACACTCTGAGTGCTTTGCCTTAGGTCGTCCTCACACAATGCATTGAGGTAGATGTTTCTGTCATCCTCCCCATATCAGGGAGAAAACTAAACCAGAGAGAGGTTAAGAACTTGCCCAAGGTCACAGAAATAGCCCCTGGAGAGGTTGTGATTCCAACCCAGAATTTTCTGCATACTTTTAACTGTGATGCTAAAAGCCATGATGATAAAAGCCATAAACTCAGATGCAAGGGCAGACTGGGAATCATAGTTGTGGATTCTAGACTTTGTTCTCCTTCAGGCACTTTGTGAATTAGGACAGATTTCTTAATGTCTTTGGTCTATTCAGCCATAGTTACAATGGTCTGGAAGAGATAGTCTCAAAATTTTCTTCTGTTCTAAGATTCCCACATGTCCATGGTTTGACCTTAGTCTTTTTTCCTTCATCAAAATTTATGCCACTGTCCCAAGTAGCCTTTTAGGTACTTTGGAATTAATAAAGTTGTGGGAGTTAAAACTTTAGAGGGAATAGCTTGAATGGTGACATTTTGTCAAGCAAGCTCTATTAAATCTTGGAATACATCTGTCCTGAGTATTGTATTTATTGTACTTGTGCTGATTTATTTAGAATATTCTAGTTAAGTAGTATGACCTATAAATATACTGAAAAAGTTAACTGTATCTGTATTAACAATCGTCTGGCTAGGGTAGATAGAATTAGCAATGTTTAAAGACAGGCATTGTAATGTGTTAGGAGTGAAACAACAGACGTAGTGCCCTTGAATGACTACTGTATGACTACCATGTTTCCCAGAAAATAAAACCTGATTGGAAAATCAATTCTAATGCGTCTTTTGGAGCAAAAATTTATATAAGACCCAGTTATTATGTTATGTTATGTTATGTTATGTTATTTATATTATGTTATGTTATGTTATGTTATGTTATGTTATGTTATATTATATTATATTATATTATATACCCAGTCTTATAGTAAAATAAGACTGGGTCTTATATTAATTTTTGCTCCAAAAGATGCATTAGAGCTGATTGTCTGGCTAGGTCTTATTTGCGGGGAAACACAGCATCAGCAAGCTCATAGTCCTTCCTGTGTTCAGTTAGTTCAGCCCTTGAGGCAAAGACCCTGGTGCAGTATAACTCCCATGCTGGACGACCCTGATTCCGTGCCCAATGACAAGGCTTGCTCATCTTGCCTAAGAATGTGGCACTACCCACTTTGGAAGCAACTTCATACAAGATGCTAGCTGATGTGACAAAGAGCAATGAGTGAGACCTTTTCTGAACTGCAAATAAGTTGCAGAACTGTGCCTTCTTGCTAATAAGAGTCTTTCTATTGATGTTAGTACACAATTCTGTTTCGTGAGACTTGCTTTCATTGCCAAACGCCGTCTGGTAGCAATGGTGTGAGAAGGGGGTGTATTATTATGAATTACCTTCATCACTAAGGGCTGCTGATACAAAAGTTCTGACCATCAAATTGGGTTTAGGTGAGTTTAAGACAGTGACAAAGTCAAATAAATTATCTGGAGCATTTAGAGCTGCATATGATCACTTGAGATTAGAATCAAGGGAAATTGAGGCCAGGTATTTCCCTGGATAGTTAAATAAGGCAAACTGTTATCAGTGGTATCAGTTAAAAAAAAAAAAAGATAAAGATATAGAGTTAAACAATGTGTGTGAATAACCTCTTCCTGATCTTCCCTTATTCAGAATAGAGTGAAACCAAATCAAGTTGTTGGAGTAGAATTGACCAAACTGAAATAGAAAGAATGTGTGATTGTCTATGCTACATTTTAAAATTTTAAATGATATAGTGTTTATAAAGTTAAGTTCTCAGTCCATTGATTCATTAAAAAATATGTCTTTACACCTACTTTACCTGGGTCCAGGGATACAGCAGGGAATGGAATAGGCAAAAAGTCCTGCCCTCATGAACCTTATATTGTAAATGAAGGCAGAAAATAGATATATACATACAAAATATGTTAGATGGTCCTAAGTGCTACAGAGGAAAATTAAGCAAAGAAAATGGTAGAAAGCGTTGGGGTGAAGGAGATGAATGACGTTTTAAATGGGCCAGGGAAGACCAACTGCTACACTGACATTTGAGCAAAGACCCCAAGGAGGTGAGAGAGCAATCCTTGTGAATGAGAGAAAATGGCCAATGTAAACTGAAGGCACAGAAGAGGAATGTTTAATGACAAGAAGCCCAGTGTAGGTGGCATTGAATAAATGGGGTGGGGCGGTAGTAGGAAATAGGTTGGAGTGAGAGATCAGATCATACGGGAACTTGTAGGCTCTTTTGATGACTTTGGGTTTTATTTTGCATGAAAAAGGAACCCACTGGAGGATTTTGAACAGAGGAGAGAAATATTTCAACTCATGTTTAACAAGATCACTCCAGTTGTTGGATTGAAAATAGATGGGAGGGGGAAAGGGCAGAGACAGGAAGAGATCAGTTTAGGAAGCTGCAATAACTCGCATGGGGAATAATGGAAGCTCAACCCAAGGCAGTGGGAACGTTGGGTGTGTGATGTGGTTGGAATCTGGATATATTGAGAAGATGGAATTGTCAGGGGTAATTGAAAGGTAAGATATGGGGTGTGTGAGAGAGGAATAGAAGATGAACCCAAGGGGTTTTGACTGAGCATCTGGAAGGCTGGAATTGCTGTTAACACAAATGAAGAAGGGACTTTAGGAGATGCAGAACAGACTCTTAGTTTCAACATGTACTTTTGATGTGACTATTAGATATGCAATTGAATGTACCATGTAGATGATTGAGCACACACGTCTGGAAATCAGGAGAAATGTCTGGGCTCAAATTCGGATCATCCTCACTTACGTGACATTTAAGATGTTGTGAAACTACATGCATCCACCTTAAGTGTGCATGTAAATAGAGAAATGAAGAGCCCCCAAAACTGAGCCCCTAGAGCACTCCCAAAGTAAGAGAAAAGAATAGATAACGAGGAAACCAGGAAAGGGTGGAGTGAAAGGTATGTTTCCAGGAAGGAGTTATAAATTGCGCACTGGTGTCACACATTATTTCTTTCCTCCTTTTCCTTTAATATTTAAGGTGCTCCATTACAAATATCTTTTGGGAACTGAGATTATTACATGGAATATTTTGAGTATCCGTCACACAAGGCTCCTTGGTGGAAGAGGGGAGTTCTGTATGTATAAAAATGATTGCATTAGCGGCAGCTATGAAACCTGAGCACCTGCACAACTGAAATAGTGGTCTTTTTAGATCCATTTAATTTTTCTGTGTTCTTATGGAAGGCAGATTTCTATAATATTCCTGTGAGGCCAGCTGTATGGCGCTCTCGCCCTCAGTAGGCGAGCTCTGGACACTACAGCTTGCTAAGCACCTGGGATGTAGAGTTGACAGACTGACAACAATTGAGAAGTGACAAGAAGCTCTGCAATATTAAATGTCTTCTCACATGCACTACCTAAGGGCTGAACATATGTTTCTCTGTTGACAAAAAGGGATTTGTTTCAACCTTAGATATAGCTATTTCTAAAATGTTCATCAATAAGGATTGTAAAGAAAGAATTCCAACATTTTGCTGAAAAAATGGAATATAAACCAGGAAAGGGCAAGCGAGTGAATATCTTTTTTTTTTTTTTTTTTTTGCTGTTTTATTATGAAAATGTTCAGACATACAGAAAAATTGAGAATTTTACAATGGACATCTTTATGCCTACCACCTGGATTTTACCAAAAAATTTCTACTCAATTATTTTATCACATATTTATATATCCTTCTATCCATTCAACAATCTGTCTTTCTTTTCTGATGAATTTCAAAGTAAACTGCCAATATTAAGTTCCTCCTATATACATCAGCATATATATCACTAACTTCAGCCGGATATTTATTTACAGACTTTTTTGATTTATATAGAATGAAGTTCACAAATTTCAAATGTGTATTGACTGAATTTTACAATCCAAGCCACTACCAAGGTATAGAACATTACGATCAACCAGAAAGTTCCCATGTGTTCTCCATTCGTTCTCCACTCCCACCTTTGAAGGCAGCCACCATTTTGATATTTTCCATCATAGATTGGCTTAACTTGTTTTAGAACTTTGTGTAAATGGAATCAGACACTCTTTTCTCTTTTGTATAAGGCTCTTTTCCTTCCACATGTCATTGAGAACTATCTTATTTAAAGACGGGAAGCTCTCAAAACCAAAACGTTGATATGTTGAACTCTAAAGACGCAGTCAAATGAATGGATAAATAAGTGTACCTGGAAATGGGATGATACGGGTTCTCTTGTCTGTGTGTTTAGAGTAACATTTGCATGCATGTGTTTGTGGGTAAAATCGTCTTGGAACACAACTATGCATTCTATTTAAGAAGAGCAGGTGAGTAAGAGAGCTGATATTTATAGGCCACCTAATGTGCACCAGATATTTGACACACGTTATTTCACTCAAACCTCATACTCCAAGAGAGTTGCTATCTCCATTTTATAAGTGAGACAGGCACTCCCTGCCATGCTTCGCTGTTTCCCAGCATGTCCTCCTGCTCTGTAGGTAGTTGGGTAATTGGGGCTCCCCAGGGTAAGCTGCCATTCCTAACTAGTCTTGTTTGCTTCTTCTCCTCATTGCTTTTTTAGTTACAGTTGACCTTTGAACTATGTGGGGGTTAGGAGCTCTGACCTCCTGTGCACTCAAAAATTCAAGTATAACTTCTTACTCCCCCAAAACTTAACTACTAATAGCCTACTGTTAACCAGAATGTACTTGTCTGGAAGAAGCTCAATCCTTGTAAAAATGCAGCTTTCCACTTCCTTCCTCGCACTTTACCTCCAGCACCTAGAAAATGTTCTGGCAACTTCAAGGGGCTCTATAAATACTGATGACTGAAGAACGGGGATGGTGGGTGGGTGGAATTATGTGGTTATGTAAGGTGATGTTGAATGTTTATTTCTTCTGTGATGTCCAGAATTACCTGGGATGATATGGGAGAGACCAGATAACACCAGTTATTAATAGTACCCCTTGGTGTGATGGTTTCTATGCGCCTTCCAACTGAAGCTCCAACTGAAGCTCCTGCCAATAGTTCAGAAATGTGACATACTGGAAACTTCGAGAGGACCCCCCCACCCCTCACCCTCCACTTGGCATTTGCTCAGCAGCCCAGGGGATCCTCTCAGCAGTTCATTTCACTTCTATTGGCAGCAGCTTCCTGGAATATCCTGGGCTGATAACGGTGACAGTTCCAAGAAACTCCTAGTAAAAACTTATGGTGTTTCTGGGGTTCATCCAGGATTACTCCCTCATCACAAAGCTGTGGCTACCTTAAATCAGTACCGTTCCGTGTTCCTGGAGGGCAGCTCTGCCATTTTCAAAGGTAAGTAATTTTTTCAATATCTTGCCTTTCAAGAAAATTCTTTAATCTCAAAAGTGCTATAGGGAAAGCAATGAGTATAATATCACAACACACAGCCACATTCCAGTCTGTCTCCTTCATTCAATTTGATGGAGGTGACTTCTCATTCTCTCCGAGGGGGCTCTTTACAGATCTTAACATGTGGAGTGGAGTCCACCACTGCTTTCTGGCACCATCTAAACTCAGGTATCAAGAGAAGCTCCCACTGTTTTTCCCTACGTCTCTGCCCACAGGTCTTGAGTTTCAGAAATAGTCTGGGACAAATCATTCCTCTTTCTCTAAGCTCCTTTGCCACTAAGTTATAAATGCAAACAGAACAGTATTTGTTAGCTCTAGGTTTGTTAAAAAAGTATATATATATATATATATATATATATATATATATATATATACACAATATATTCAAAATTGCCCATCAAAGGTAATTAAAAAGTTTGAGCAGCCCTAAAGGAGCAACCCTTCCTCCGTTAGATTACAGCACTTTCCCATATTTGCCTGATTAAGGAATCACCTAGGATACTTGTTAAAATTCTGCCAAACCCATGCTGTTTTGGTTATTGTTGCTCTGTAGTATAAGCTGAAGCCAGAGTGTGTGACACCTCCAGCATTATTTTTTTTTCCTAGGATTGCTTTTTTATTTTTCTGTTCCAGGATCCTATCCACGAATCCATATTGCATTTTGTTGTCGTGTTTTCTTGGGCTCCTCTGGACTGTGACAATTTCTTAGGATTTCCTTTGTTTGACATGAACTTGACAACTCTCAGTTTGGGTTTGTCTTTCCTAGTTGTTTTCTTTTCACGATTAGACTGAGGTTATGGTGTTTTGGAAAAAAACAGCATAGAAGTAAAGGACCCTCTCATTGTGTCATATTAGAGATACCACATTCATTTGTAGCTGTGTAGCAACATATTTGTTTCCTCACTGGGCATAAGGTTGTATGTTACACTGAACATGTGTGTATCTCTTTAGCATGCAGAACAATGCCTCCAGTGTACTAGGTATCCACTAGTGTATTATTATTTTTTGTTTTACAGCACACTGTTTAGTTGGCTCCCTTGCTAACGGGCCTCCTAAAAGTAGAGACTATCTCGGTCATTTGTTCTCCATCCCTCTGCACTAAACCCAGTGCCTGGTATAAAGAAATGCTAAATAAAGGTTTTGAAATTCATGTTCAATGACTTGTTCACTTTTTTTTTGGTAGCTGTTTTCAAAGGCCTGCCATGTTTAATATGTTCACACAACGAAAGTAGTTGGCAAGTCACAGACTCTTTTACTTAAGCTGATAAATGGTTATTCTTTGTGGTAAGTACAAACGAGACTCAAATGAATGCCCTTTCCTGTTTATGGACACTATTCCAACTTGATCTTTATGTAACATAGATTTACTGCTGCTGTTATTGAAGCCCTGCCTCTTAATGGAGCCCTCAGGGTCTGTACTGGGATTTCTTATTCATCAGATGTTAATTCCTTCACTAGCAGATGCTCTGAATGTTCCTGGCTTATGCTGAGCCTGGCCTAGCAATTGATGACATTGGGGAACTAATGCGGCAAGTAAAAGAGAAAGTAATACAGAAAGATCCCCAAATTAGAGAATTGATAGAGATAATAAGTAAGGCTGCCCCAGAAGAGAAAGGTACAACCTAAAGGCCTTCAACAGGGGAATATTTGCATAAATTCATATAATCGACTATTAAACAATCATTACAATTTTTGTTTACAAAGAAATTCTAATGGCTTAATTTTTGTTTATCGAAACAGATACATAATGCTTACAGGAAAATGTTAATATGGACATGAAAAGTAGAATGTAAACAATACCCCAAGCTTACCCACTCCTTTCTCTGTGTGCATGGGTGATTTCTAAGAGAGACGGACAGACTGACAGTGTCAGAACAGAGGGATAGACAAAAAGTCTATCTGCCGGTCTTCAACAAAACTGGATTATTTCATGCACGTTGTTTTAGAGTATTCCATATTTTGTGTAAGCAGTTCACACATTTTTGGATATTCAGCTTGTTCCAAATAATTAAGTTTTGTTGAAAGTTTAGATGTGTCAGATTTTCAATCTTATAAATAGTACACAACAGAGTGATGGTTAAAATCAAGTTGAGTTAAAAAAAACATAGCAAGATATTTCTTAAAGTGACTGAAATATTTAGACATTTCAGTCAACTTAAAATATTCTATTTAGTACCATAAACAACAAATATTAAAAATCAGTGTTTGCTGTTTATTGTTTTGATTTTAATGTTAACGGTTTTAATATTGAAGATGTTAAAGATATGTTACGGTGGGCCGAAATGAACACGAGTTAAAAGAACAATGATGAGATATATTTATTTTCAATTCCTCACGAGTTTCATAAAATTCGATTAGTTTCTCCTCTTGCAATTGATCCCTAACATATTTACTAATTGATGAGTACCATAAGGTTCTCTAAACATGGTACTCCTGAAACAATGACAACAACAATAATAATAAACATTTAGTATTGTATTTACTAACTGTGAAGCATCTGGCTCAAGGTTTTACAAACAATAGCTTACACAATCCATACAATAATTCTCTGGTTTAGGTATTATCTATCCCATTTTACTGATGAGAAAACCGATAGGCTAGGTAGCTTTCCAAACGTCAGAGCTAGCAAATGACCCAGTAATTAAAACTGAGGCCTTCAGGTCTCCATAACCCCTGGATTCTCCACAAGGCTGTCTCTATTGCCTGCCTAGTGCCCTGCCCCCACATCCTCACTGGCAAGGTGTTTTTTACCTGTTTTGTCATCTATTGGGAAAGGTATGTGGCTCAATTCAATGTGCTATAGATGGTGCGTCAGTTCATGCTTATTTTACCTCTTCTATCTCATCCATTCCCCTTCTCTCCCTCTTTATGGACCTAAAACATCATGGATATAGGTTCTGAGAACAAATTTAGGGACGGCTCTACTGTTGAATAGCAATTTGCTTAATAATTTTCAGGCTCGGTTTCCTAATCTGAAATGGAAATAATGATGTGTCTCACCTTTGGGAAGACTAAATTCGAGGACTCATGCAAAGCACCTCAGGCAGGCCTGACACATAATTCTTGCGGACTTGTGTCAGTCTCCCTGTGCTGCTGAAACAAATTATCACAAGCTTCCTAGCTTAAAACAATACAAATTTATTATCTTATAATTCTAGTTCTGGAGCTCAGAAATACCAAGTGGGTCTCATGGGTGCTAAAATCAAGGTGAGTGCAGAGCTGAGATCCTTCTGGGAGCTCTGGGGGCAACCCGTTTCTTGTTTTTTTCTTGTTTCATGGTTTGTAGCCCCTCTCAGTAATAGCTTTCCTTCGACCTCTGCTTCCATTGTAACATCTTCTCCTACTCTCTCTATCCCTTCCAAGGATTAAGTTGGCTTCACTCATAGAATCTAAGGTAATCTCCCCATCTCAAGATCCTTAATTTAATCACTTTGCAAAGGTTTTTTTTATTTTATTTTATTTTTAATTTAATTTTTCTTCCACATAAGGTAACTTACACAGGTTTCAGTGATTAGGGTCTGGGCAACTTTGGGGGCTAACCACAGTACTCCTTTCCCCTTCCTCCTAAAATACAAGTCAGATGTCATGATTTTCATGACATACACTCCTACACGCATTCAGACACAGACACCCATGTGATGGATTTCTAGTATCTACAGACTAGAACTCAAGCTTTTTAGCGTGAAATTGAGACCCTCAGTCCATTCATAATCTTTCCTAACACATGTCTCTCACTGTTCCCATCCACCTTTTGCAGCTTTTCTTTCATCCCTCCCAGCCACATGCTGTTTTCTGAACAAAAACTTGGAAGCATTTGCCCATATTTTTCCTGAGCCTGGAATCTCTCCCTTTCTCTCCACCCCACTCCCATATATGGTCCTCAAGCACTAGTTCATATTCTCCTTATTTTAGGAAATCTTTTCTGTTTACTTCAACTGAAAAGAATCACTCACTTTCCTGCATGGACACAAGTCTTTGTGCGCCTATCACTACACCTCTTTCATTCTCCTCTGTGTGTACACCTGGTTCCTAGGCCATCACTACACTGAAAATAAAGCTTGCATTTACCTTTCAGCCCGAGTCCCAAAATATGCGCCATGTGGCTCTATTACTCCAAGAGTCCATATGGCTTTATTACTACACATGCAGTATCTCCAACCCTCTGACATTTTCTCCTCTCAACTCTTTCTGGAAGACCTAGGAGGCTACCTAATATCTGTTCATGTAAACAATCTCTTGCCATCCATGCAGCGTCCACAATTTTATTTCTCACCATTAACTCTACAGAGATCTGGAACTGAGGATTCTGAAGGTGGTGCAAAGGACCAATGGATGTGCCAAAACAATACACCGAACTCCCTGTCACTACTGGTCCAGGTGTTGTCTGCTGGCATCTCTGCTAACATAGCAAAGTGGCTCCAATGTTGCTCATTGCTCGTCTGTCTACCGTTGTGGTACACTTGCTCTGAAAGCAATCGTGCTTGAAGTTTTAACCTCTGCCTCTGGAAGATTTTGGTGCCTCACCAGGAGTTAGGCATGGGAGCTCCTTCAGTTTTTAGTAACAGTTCTTCTGACCCTAAGATCGGCTACAAATTCATAGGAAATAGGTTGTGTGATAATTTGAAGCATGTTCCTTGAGCTTTGCTCAAAATAACTTGATATTCAGGCTTTGTTCTCAGATCAAGCTGGTATGTTTTCACCCTTTTCTCTGAGATTTGAGTTATTTTGCTAAATGCTTGTCAGCCACACATGCGACCATATTCCTGGCTGGACTGTCCATTAGTCTTCAAGTTATGTGCAGGCATCCACAGATAGTCAGGTGCCCTCTAAGGTTACTTTATGATTCATTTTAACATTCCATTGTGATTGATTGCTTATGTGTCTTTCTATTTTGCTACTTTATAAAGTCCTTGAGGGGGAAGAGTAGTTTGTGCATCGACCCCAGTGTCTGTGTCATGCTTTGCACAAAGTAAGAGCTAAATAAATCATATCTGAATGAATGCATCTTGGCTATTTTTAACATGGAGCCTTTTTCCCCCCATGCAGTAGGCGAAAGGGTTAACTGCATTGTTGGAAGAGCTAGATCAAGCACAAATAAAGCACACAATAAATGTGGCAGCCAGCAGATTCTGGAACTCTATCAAAATGTTTCAGGATGTTTATTCAAATTTGCCATTTCTCCATGCATACACAGGCACACTTAGGGTTGATGTGCCCTGGGAGAACTGGCATTCATCAAGGTTTCTAAGCCATTACTTTTTCTATGGACCCTAGCTGATGCTTCCTTCAAAAAATGTGAAAGGCCTGCTAATTTCTTCTAATGAAGGAGCAATAGAGGCACAAAAGTTGAAACCTGAAAGGTCGTTCCATGAAACATAGAATGGGGGAGGCAATTCACCCAAATAAGAAACTGAAAATAAATTCATCAGATCATCAGTGTTTTATTAATAATCCTTAGTAAATACATATATTTGGTTTCCATTGAAAATAAATTTTAAAATTTAGCATTTGTCTATTTTGGAGTATTAAAAGCTCTATGCTTTTTCAAAATATTATTGATAAGAATAATAAATAATGGTAATATAGTTTATGGAAGGTTCTTTTTATATTATTATTGAATCACCTGAGGATGACTAGGAACTGAGGAACTCCTGGGAGCCAGAAGTTTAAAATCAAGGTGTTGTCAAGGTCGTGCTCCCCATGAAGAAAAAATCCTTCCGTGCCTATGGGAGCACCTGGTGGCTCCCAGCAATCCCTGCCATTCCTTGACTTGTAGATGCATCACTCCCATCTCTGCTTCTGACTTCATGTGACCGTCTTCCTTCTGTGTGTCCTCTCCTCTTATAAGGACGCCAGTCATTGGGTTTAGGGCTCACCCTAATCCAGTATGACCTCATGCAGATCTTAACTAATTACTTCTGCAGACTTTACTCCCACATAAGCTGAGGTTCTGAGTTTTTGTTTGATATGAATTTTGGGGATACACTATTGAAACCACTTCAGGGTACTATGATCAGAATTAGGACCTAGAACGCAGCCACAGCACTGGACAAACATGCATTTCAGTGAACCCAGAGCCCACATCAGAAGTGGTTATAAACATCCCACTAGAAGCCAGAAGGGCTTCTTGATCAGAAACGAAGTCTCCTTCCATCACAACACTTCTGCAGAGTACTCGTATGTGACTACACATGTCCTCAACATCTCTAAGATATGAAGTAAATGATCTTTGAGGTATACATTTTTCTGAGAAATCTAACTTTTATCTAAAGAATTCCCAGCAAATTTCAAAGCAATCACATGTTGTAAGTAATTTACATGGACAATTTAGGCAGAGGTAGGAGGTCCCTGAATTGGAGAGAAAATGACTTTATTTCTCTTTTTTAGCCTTTGTGGCAGGAACTTTTTAAACTTGTTTGATCCTGGAATTCCCTCAATTTTTCAGTGTTTCTTTTACCCAACTGTTCAAGGAAGACTTAGGGCGGTTCAGGAAGCAGGTGGTTTGGAGGTAAAAATGTTACATGTTTTGTTTGTTCTAATTATTTCCTTGTAGCATATGGAGAGAGATAGTCAATTAGGCAGGTAGGACACCGACCACCAAGATCTTTATAGATTCAGCTTTGCACTTGCATTCTGATGGGGCGCAAACAGGAGGCCATTTCTTTAAAGAATCCTAACATTTTAACTGTCATCAAATCTAGCCCCTTCTAGAATAAAAAGCGAGAGCTGTTTAATTGCCCTCAGCATCTCTCAACAACAAAGAACAGGAAGTGAAAAGTCCAATTCCAACTGCAAAGGCAATAACTAATGAGAATAAGAGACTGCTTATAATTATTTCTTTTGGTTCCGACGGCTGACATCAGTTGGATAATCACTGTGGATTTCATAATTTATTTCAATATACAGCTTTGACATATAAAATGTGTAGTATCAGCTTTGTAAAATTTTATGCCATATCACTGGTTTATAACAGCAAGTTATGGTTTCCTAGAAATATTTTACCAGATTAAATAAAAATAATTTAATTGAAAAAATAAAAGAACATAATCGGTGAGCAATGGGATGCTGGCTGAGAATTTTGGGGGACTCTTCATCACTGATGTTTGAGGTGCTCATTTGCATAGGGAGGTTGTACTTGGCTTTGCACACGTTGGGCCAAGCCTGCTCTATCCACAACTGGATTAGGACCCTCCACCACGGACGCTTGTATGAGTCCAGACTCTGTCCAGTCTAAGCAGAGACCAGAAGGTCCTAGACCAGCTGTGGTAACCTGCTTGCTTGTGTAGACTTGGCCAGGGACTGCTACCGGAACACTCATCTATGGTGGCCAGAACCAACACCATCCGAGACACAGAAAGCACACATTAAACAACTGCATCCATCTCACATGCCTAGGGGCACAAATCTGTTTTGTGGATTAGCCATGGAAGAATTTTTAAATCATAAACTATTTGCTCCTACCATCCAGTGGGCTTCGGGGCTTTGGACCCAGCCACTCTTCATAGACTGTTCAGGGGATATATACCAATATGGATTTTAACCCAAGAGGCTGGGGACAATTGGGATGATAAATGAATTTTTAAATCCAGGCGTATATTGGTTTTGCCGTTGAAGCAGCTGCAGTGGGTAGCTGACCATATTCCCTTGGGTTGTCCAACTCGCAGCACCTGTGACTCTTTGCCTGAGGTCTTGCTTTGGGGACAGAAGCTGCACTGCCCATGCATGTGGCAGGTCAACATGCTAGGAGATGGATGCCCCCATGTCCCACCAGTGGCTGACGGAGCTTGGGGATTAACTCCCTGCAGTCCTGCCCCTAGGATAACTGAGGTCTGCACCAGAGTTCTGAGTTCTCTGGGAACATTAAGCTGCAATTGCCCACAATGGCAATTTAGGGCATGATATAAACTTTTTTGTTGACCTTCCCTCTCCTGTCTCCCTTCCCTGCTCTTTTCCCAGATTGGGATTACCTTCCAAATACACAACTTGAACTTGAGTGCTGTCTCAGGATATGTGTCTGGGGAGCCCAATCTAAGACAGCGGACGTCTTCCACTTTTCATTACCTTGTCAGCTTCAAGAAGCCAGTTAAGCCTGTACTGAAACAGTGCTCACTGATGGGTTCTGGAAGCCTGCTATCTGTCCAGGCTGTGTTGGGAGCTGCACACACAGTGTTTCTGATCCTCATAGGTCATCCCTAATGGGGCTTGGTCACTGAACAAGTCAAGTTCTCAGCCTGAATCCTAACCCAATCTCCTTGCATTTCACTCTCCCAAGTTCAATGGTTTTACGAGGTGCATTTTGAGAAACAACAAACAACAAGAATGCATGACTTAGGCGGGACTTTCTCCTCTGTCATCAAGTGTCTGTGCCCAGGCAGAACAGGGGCTGCCTACGGGAGGCTCATTTGAGGCCGTGAGGCATTCACTAAAGAGCAGTTAAGAATCAGAGAGCACAGAAAACCTCGGGCAAGGCTGCTTCATTAGTGCCTCTGCTGATTAATCAAGCACCGGCTGCCACTCAGTTAAATGCCTCGAGGTGGAGTTGGAGGCAATCAGCCCCGTGGAAACTGCTTGATTGCTTCTCAAAGTGGCAGCTCGCTTTTGGACACTGTACTTGTTCCCATCAGATCTGTAGTGTGACCTTCAGTGAGGACGATGACCCTCTCTCTGAGCGCACTATCTTGGAATCTGTTGTATGAAGACAGTTACACATGAAGAACCAGCCACGAAATCCCCACATGCGAACATACTTTGGTTTCATAAATGCAGCTCAATTATTGCATTTGTCTTCCTTTTGTATTCAGCTTGGAACAGGCACCAAACGCTGTATTTTTTCTCCATTTTTGGAGTGTAGATCAGGAAAATGAAATGTGCTCTCTCTCCCTCCCACGGTAAACAGTCACATAACTGTAACGAGAAGCTTTTTGAATAATTTATAATTTGCAAACAAAAATTCATCTGATTATGCTGAGATGACAGACACTCTGCATAACAATGGGTATTATCAAAGAGAGCTTTTGTTCTTTTTTTTCCATTCTTGTTACTGATTATTTATACAAATCGAAGATAAATAACTATGTGCACTATTACTATTAAATTATTTTTAATCTAGCTCTTCATTGTTCAAAACTATACAGGAACGATATAATTATTCTCTGCCAATCATTGATGATGTATTCAAAAGCATTTTCCTATGCGGATGAACAAAGCACATGTTCAAGGTAACATGCAGGTCAATGTTTCTTTTTCCGAGGTAATGGGTGTTTCAAAGTTATAGATCATCAGTGACTCAAACCTATATAATGTTTAATTTTCCTTTGTTACTGGAAAAAAGCATGTAATACATGCATTTTGCTCCACGGTCACACCACCCTTCGTGTCTTCTCTTGGCTTTGTGTCAATAGTGAAAAAGATGGTGCTCTAATTTGTTTCAAGGTGAAAGTCATGGATTAAACATGATGGTTTGGTTGGAGCCACTTTGGGAACTAATCAGAAGATGCAGAGAACAGAAGAAGTAATACCCATCTCCAACATGCTGGGGGAAGATTACACAATCTGGAAGAGTGTATGCAGTTTGGCTTAGAACGATGATGGTGTTGATGAATCCGCTGAGGGGCTCCCCACTTATGTTTAAATTCTAAAATCTCGAATTGCATGACTGCTTCAGAGGTACGAGTCACAGATACGGTTATAATCTGTAGTTTTTTTTTTTTTTCCGGAAGACCGTTATTTTTCTTGAATGAGTTAATTTGTTTCCACAAATTATCTACAAGAGCAACTTGCTTTCCCCTATTATTGATTATTATCTAATTTACATCATGCTGGCTTTGGCATATTTCACCAGAATTTGCCAAACCTTGGTTATTGAGGTAAACAAGCATGCCTCACATGAATTCATGTGTCAGGAACTAGTGATGTGTCCAGAATACTGTACCAATTCCTGGGAGGTGTAAGAATGTTCAAAATGTACAATATAAGGCCTATGAGAACTCATTTGTAAGCAACACAACATTACAATCCATTGGGCCATAGGTTCCTACTATTTGTAAAGAGAGAACTTATTTTAAATATCCTCAGTTGGGTATTTTCCCACAGGGAATGGGTGTTGAGGTGGCAGCTACAGTGCTGATCAAGTTAGAACCCAAGAAAACAGTAGGAAACTGACCATAATGATTTGTAAGATTTATAGCCATCTGGAAGCAGACTTTTTAGAGGAATCGGGCCAAACCTTTGACTCAAACAATGATCTGGAAATCATTTGTGAACCCAGAGATTCTGAAGTCTCTGTAGTCTGCCTTGCCTTTCAAGTACATCCAAGTAACACCAGAGGCCAGCTGGAAAAGCTGCACCACACTGGGACCACCTCTGGTTTTTTCTCATCACTAGTCAATAATAAGTGTGGTTGGAGGAGAAGTGTGGGCTGGCTGCAGGATCAGTACCTCTTCTTTACAACCTGGCAGCATGCTGGAAAGTGAGGGCATTGATATTTACCAGTGCCTCCAGTGTACTGGATCTGGGATTAAAGTGGGGGGGGGGGCTCATTGTAGCCTGTGAGTAGAACTGGGGTCTGGATTGATTGACAGCACCTGTAGGCTCCCATTATTTCATAATCAGGGACCTGCACTCTTGGCATGAAACCATTTTGCACCAACATTGTCTTCAGAAATTCCATTAGGCTGACATTTCTCTGTATATATTTTCACTAATATTTTAGCTGGAAAGCAGCCACTAGCTCTTTTTTAAACCCCTTAACAGTTGTCAGATGATGAAACTTTTCATTTCCTAATAACCTGGGTTAAATTTAAACCATGCCGCATTTCCTACATTCCAATCACCCCATCTCCGCCGTATTAGCACATTTCTTCATGGTTAGAGAGCCCACTAGGAACCCTGTGAATCAGGGTGTCAAGGAAGAAGACACCTGTACACTGAGCAATGGCTGGTCCCATCTCCCTAGTGTGATGGATCTGAGTTCATAATGAGGAGAGAATTTTCTTGCCTTGGTGAAAATGATTTAAGTCATAAGTTATGTATTTTATTTGCCTTTATCTGTCAGGAATTTCAATTTCCGTGGAAAGGATTATTTTCCCAGGCTTATCTTAGGTCATGAAACACGTCAAGAGCTTCAGAATTATCCTATCTATACAGAAAGTGTGAAAGAAGCCGAGACCCACGGCCAGAAAGCTGTTCCTGGTCCCTTTGTGTTGGGCATGGCTGAACATCCCAAAAGCAGCCCCTGAAGGGGACTGATGTTGGCCCAATGTCAATTCTCTAGGGCAACAGATGTTCCTCAAAAGAATGGTGTGTTTGTGATTTTGATGTCCCTATTACGGTTCGGTTGCATTTTCGGTATGAACGCAAGTGTCCTTGTGAAGGCCAAGAGTAAACAGGATGAGACAGAGCCAGACACCGTCTTAGTAAGACCTCTAGACACACGTTTCATTCCATTATCCGGTCCTGAATACACAACTCTATTTTTGGTTATCTGAGCACTGACTTCATACACACAGGAGTTAACTAATCGAATGTTCCCTTGCTGATTTTTTATTCAAAATTAAAGGGACGCTAGAGGATGTGATGAAGATTCAGGTCTTGGACTTTAGTTAATTTTTAAGATTTTCGTTTTGATTGACCACCACCACCACCAACAACAACAAAAAGTGGCAAGTCAATTAGTGCCAGAGTTAACAGGAATACACATTTTCTAACATTTCTCTCTTCAACAATTTATTTGGATTTAACTTGAAACAAAATGGATCAGAAAAACATGTGTTCTGTGAGGGAGGAGGTGAATGGGAAAGGGAAATATTTTTACAGTGATGGAAATTGAACTTTATAAAGTATTTCACATTTAGTTTTCTCTTTCCATATTTGAAGAGAAAGAAAAAATACATAGTTATAGTCCTTGGTCCCATAAAAGGGTTGGAGGCATGTGTGATGACATGTCCTACCTAGAAAAGAAGCTTGGAAGAGGTGGGAGACGGAGAGGAACAGGGCATTTTTGTAAATGCAAAATAAATTCTCATGTGATTGGACCTTTGGCACAGCACCTGGCACATTGAGGAAATGAAGTGATTTCTGTTTTCCTACATTAGGAGAGAAGAAAGTAGCCTTCTGGGTCAGACAAAAGTCTTTCTGATCAGACAAGTCTTTGATAGTGTCGTTTGCTACTCAAAAGCATAAACGAGTTGAGAATTGTTGACTTTTTCCTGTTTTTTTTCAGACAAGGGTAGTGGTGGATAGGACACTGGAGAGGACAAAGAGGAGAAAAACTATAGTCATATTCATTAAATAATAATAGCACTACTGAATATGCCATCGACTCAGTTTCCATAGTACACACAAGTGTCCTATCCAGCATCATACCTCTCAAAACAACACTACAATGCTGGTATTATTGCCCTTATTTTACAGATGAATAAAACTGGACCCCAGAAAAAACTCAGAAACAGTATCAAAGTAATGGAACCTGCGAGAGGCAGCCAGGCTTCGAACTGAAGTGTGGCGGACTGAAGTCAGTATTATCTCCATGCTTCTGTCCTCTTCTCACGGGTTCATCTCAGCTGCACAGGAGAACATCTCTGCCATCCCAGGAAAGTGGTACCAGGTCCTCAATGTCCCATGGGGCCGCCTCGACCTCCCACGTCTGCTAGCTGTCGGTCTCCAAGAAAGTGACTCTCACCTCTGAGCAGCGTCTTCTTGAGAGAAAAACAAGAACAAAGAGAAAGAGCAAACAACAGACATCAGAAAAGAAGAACAAACGAGTGTAGGGAGGCTAGAGCTGCCATCGCTTGCAGACTTTCTGTGATACTTCCTGCACTGAATTCATTCCCAGTTTTCCCCTTGATTGTTAGCAAAGGAGCACAAGGATTGGTCTGCCCCATTCCAATCTTGTTTCATGCACCACCTATTGCTACTTAATAGATATGCCGTATCTGCCAATGGAGAAAGAACATGCTCCAAGAGCTGTATCTTTGGCCCTATTTCTTCAGAGGGATGAGGGCACCCAGTCTCTTGCAGTTTCCTAAATTCTGCTCCCCCACTCCAAGCGCACTGAGAAGCAGACTTGAAACACTGTGCTGAGAGGAGGGCTTGGAGTAGAGCACTGGAAAGTAAGGCCCTGAGAACCGCCTGTCAAGAAAGACAAAGAAACCCACAGGTGGGCTTCTTATGCAAAAGATGAAGTCTCCTTCATGAACTGGCCTACTCAGACCCACCCATTCAAATGTTCTGTGGCTCAGAATGAGGTCTCTGTGGATGCCCTAGGAAGTGTCCTTGGGATGTCCTGGGTGCTTCTAAAGAGCTGGCTTCTTGAGGCCAAAGCACTGGAAGTGAGGAGGAGGCTGGGAAAGAGGTGCAGAAAGCTATGATGGAGGACAGTTTTCTCTGCTTGGTCAACACGGCCAATCTTTGTGCTGGAGAAAGAAGCAATGGGAACAAGCATTTGATCAACAGTCCAGAAAAGCTTGGGGGAGGAGAAAGAAAGTGGAGGGATTTCCAAAGTACAGCTGCTGAAGGAATGTTCCTTTCACCTTCATCAGTGGTGTGTCACCAAGGAGTCACCGGGCCAAGGGCAGCATTTCATGGCTTGCTCCCCGCTGTTGCTCACACTGGGCCAACTTCAAAGACACATATCGTCTGTCTTAAGTCAAGTGCACCTGCTAAGCAAGTATGGCTCTAGGTCAAGTCTGCAGTCATTGTTCCTACAAGATGGAGATCTACCACAAAGAGATTCTCACACAGTCTGTGATGTCAACATAAAGGAAAGGGGAAGTCTGACATCAGTTAGTAAATTTATATGTAGACGGACAATGTATCATTCGCAAATATGTACTCACATCCCCGCTGTCAATCTGTCTGTCCTTGGACAAAAAGGTTCCTAAGCTCCATTTCTGAAGATACAATCGTATTTAATATAATGCTGTATTTAAGGCACATAAACTGTTTTAAATTACACTGTTCTAAATCACTCTTCGCCTCATCTCATTTGGGGTTGAAAGTTTGATGGAGACGAACGCTGCGTTTCAGAATACAGCAAACTGGTACAGGAAACTCGGTTATTTGATTTCAGATGTAAAAAATCCCTGTGCTGCTTGTCTGTTACTGTTGTGCATTTTATTGCAGTTTTTTTTAAGTAAAAAAGAGAGCAAGAAAGAGAGAGGGAGGGGAGGGAGGGAGGGAGGGAGAGAGAGAGAGAGAGAGAGAGAGAGAGAGAGAGAAAGAACTGAAGGGAGGGAGGAAAGAAGGGAAGGAGGGAGGGAGGGAGGGAAGGAAGATTTCATAGATATAAGGTTTTAAACCAAACTTTGGGTAATCAGGTGCCTACACACCTGAGTAGGCTTGCTGGTCTCTGTGCAGGGATGAAATTTAGTAGCCACGATAAGGAACCCGGTTGGGAAGGTGGGCATGGAGTGGGGGCTGCTTGGTGGAGGAGAGACAGTGGCAATTAGGAAGGGACAAGTTGGACCAGGAGAGGAGCAGAAAAAAGTTCAGCCAGAAATACACCAAGTTTCCGAAGCAACCAAAACAGCATCAGGGCCTGTTTTCTGTGCACAAATGTCCTTGGTGTTTCTTCATCTTTTTATAAAGACACCAATTCTATCGGATCAGGGCCCCTTGCTTGGGACCTCGTTTAACCTTAATTACCCACTTCCAGGCCCTAGCTCCAAAGACACTCACACTGCAGGTTAGGGTTTCAATCTATGTTTTATTTTGTTTTGTTTTGCTTTCTGGGGGGACACAATTCAGCCCATAATGGGGTGCAAAGAGTCCATGTGCAGTCTGGTTGCCTGGTGATAGTGGCTATAACTTCCTTTTTTGGATTCACTCTTTCATGCAGATGTGCGTCTGATGAAGCTCTGGAGCAGAAATCGGAGAAGGAAATGGTCAGACAGAAGCAGGGGCATCTGCGCACTCAGCCCAGCACGGACCCTATGCTCACATTGTTGCCTTCTGCAATCACCCACTTTCCATGAGAACTGCTTGAAGAGCTGTGGGCTATGACCAGCTCTTCATTTTTATCAGTAGCTCTCCAGTTTCTGACTGGAGGAAATCTACTTCCTCAAGCTCTTCCCCGCACGGCTGGGATGCCACGTAAGGGAAGGTGGATTTGGCATAGTTAAAATGCGTGTCTGCAAGAAGTAGACTGTAAGAAAGGCTAAGAGTATGAACAATCTGCAGACTATTTTTAGGAAGGCATGGGCAAAGCCGTCACTTCTAAATGTCAGTACTGTGAAATCCCGTATCGTGAATTATAGTTCTCATTTACTTGAGAAATGTATTAATGTACCGTCACCTACCAGAGCTTATGGAAATCCCTGTGCCTTCTGAATGAATCCGAATCCCATGAGCAGGTTAAATGCAGGCCTTGCAATTGCCATTCAGTGTGCCTTCTGTCCCTGTACCAGCTCATAGCAGAAATTGTGGGACGCAGCCTTCTGGCTTTGTGCTCCCGACACGTGTGTATTACGTGGGATGCATGCTAAATGCTGCCCACAACTTGTAACCTAAGTCTCCAGAAGCAGTCATCCAAAACACTCAGCTCTGTTCTTTTATGTTTCCTGATGCACACTGACTCCTAAAAGAAATGTCATACTGTACCCAGACTGCCTTTCTCTGCATACAGTTTTTGAGAAAAATACAAGGGAAAGTTGTACTATATTTGTTCTGAAATTTACATGAAGGCATGAATGTAAGAGTTTATTCTCCTTCCGAGAAGGTTAGAGTACTTTTTTTTTTTTTTTGGTTACTACTTGGTCACTAAATGGAACGTTTGCAGTACAGTAATTGTTGCTTTTGCTCCCATTTCTACTCCTGATACACTGCTACCTGCTCTACCCCAGTGTGTGAGAAGTTGTTTCTAAATCTACCTTTAGCCTTCCACTGCATAAATATCTGACCCATCTTTTGGGGAATGTCAGTACTTCTAAAATATGCGCAGGTACATAAGGAAGCAGAGGAAAAAAGAATACACAGCCCATGGATACGGGGATATAAAAGCTCGGCAACAATTTGCAATGAGCAGCATAAAAGAATTCTTTCTTCTAACCACTTCATATTTGCAGTATCTACCCTAAACATCCTAGCACATTCAGATATTAACCCAATGATTTCAATTTTCCATTTTGAGAGAAAAAAGGGGGAAAAAGTAAAAAGACAATCTTTATAAAAACAGTCATGACAATAAAAAACTCCACATTTAATTCAATTTATCCTAATACATTTCACACATATTTATTGAGCATCTACTACTATCTTCCAGGAATTATACTGAGGACAAAAGATATGGGGATTGACAAGATGCAACACAGTGCTGGACTGCATGACTTTTACAACAGTACATATAGAACAGGCCATTCTGGTGTGATGCATAGAATATGGCAGTGAAGTTTAAAGAGCCAGGAGAACACAGAGCAGAAGGATTTAACCTATTCCAGGGGTTACGGAAGCCGTCCTAGTCCAATCTTGGGATGTTCCCTACTGGAATACGGACTGATATGCTGTTTCAATAATCTCCCGGAGAATGGAGCTGAGCTACTTGAGTGCTCTTAAATCATGCGTATTTGGCAGAGTAGTTACAAACATATTTGTGGTTTATTCCATTCATTTTGGAAATCCAATGAAGAACAAGAAAACCTATTCCCCGGTTTAGGTGATTTTTCTTCTCTTCGGCATAGGATTGTGCAGTGGGTTAAAAACCCACTTAGGAATCCTTGAGTGGATTGCTTATCGAGGACTTCTCTCCCTCCTTCCACACCTGAAACACCCCCAACCCCACTGGAGAGTGTGTGGGATGAACCCCTTGCAGTGCCTTATCCCAGGGAAGAGACATTCAGGAAAAGCACCGATTGTCCATACTGGTACGAGGTCTCGACATGTGTCCCAAGGCTCTACCAATCCCAGGAATAGTGGTTAACAGGCCCTTTTCTGGTCACATCTCTTAAAGTCTGGACTGACAAGTTATTCTTATATAGAGAATATATGAGAATTTGCCTTGGATGATTTTCATATCAGACAATGCTACTGTTGCTTGTCAGCCCACGGAATACCATCTTTGGGTGAAATGCCTGTTTCTGACCCAATTACTGTCCGGCCACCTCTGAGTAAGGAAAAACTTCACAATTTTCCCAAATGAGGTTGCTTAATTCTAAAGGGGAAATCTGAGAATAGCAGACATGACGAAGTTATTGTTGTTATAAGACTAAAAGTACAGGGCTGCTCTCTCCTTCAGATTCCTTCATTGTATCCATCACTCCTTGATGTCCTATTATGTATTTACTCGCTTTTGTCTGTCTTCTTCACTAGAATTAACTTCCAGGAAGTCAGGGAATTTATTTTGTTCACTGTTGTGTTTTCAAGACCAAAACAGCTTCCTAAAGTCAGTTGTCAATCAATATTTCTTTAATAATGCATGAATACTCAGGCTGTGTATATATTTTCTTCAACACGCAATGGTTCCCAACATGCTACACAAGATCTAATCCTTAGGACTTAAATCTTCACTTTAAGACAGTCTACAGATTTAATTGTGATTGGTCCTTTCTTTTCCCAGTTTCACTGAATGTAGATATGCTATGATTATTATGAAAGAACATTTTATGAGAGCTATGAAGAGTGCTTTTCATCAGATGAAATGAATTCAAGGACAAATTCCAAGTTCCAAGATATAAAATAACTTCTTAGAAATTTTGCTCCACGGGCTTTGACTAAAGCCAGGATGTCTTCTTGGCTCTGTTACAATCTTGATGAGACTCCAGAGGTGGAGTAAACTTTCCCTGTACTGATGTCATTTCTGGATCACTCCACAGGGTAAAATTCTTAGCGAGGACATTTCAAAGTAAAGGACTTATTTTCTCACCTGGCTCACCATTTCTCTATCTTCCTTTCCTGGAAGAAATAGTGTATAGTTATGGTGAACACTAATGTAGAAGGATGTAGTCAATTTAATTTCATATGTATGGTATTTTCATCTATCTTATTTTCATCCTTTCTTATAGAAAATAATGCTTCTAAAATTTAAATTCGTTGCTCCTTCTTGCAAACATTGAACTTAATTTCCTAAACCTACCCATCACCTTTAAGGCGACAGCTTATAAAAAATTCTCATGAGAGGATGAAGATGACTTTTTGAATCTTCCCAATGGTACACTTAAGGAAACTAGGATCCTGCCAGTCTTCCCTAGAGCTAAAGGAGCAGCTTCCCTACGGAACACACTGCAAAGCATTTCGCAGAAGCCATGGTTCTGTGACTTTAGAAGAGTTTGGAATCACTTAGAAGGCTTGTTACACACAGATTGCTGGCCCTCATCTATAGCGTTTAAAAACCAATAGTTCTAGGGCCTGTAGCCAGTTCCCAAGTGATGCTAATGCGACTGCTTGAGGGCCACCTTTGAGAACAAGGGCCCTAGGCTACCTTGAAAGCAAAATTTGCATTGTAACTTTCACAGCGGGCAGTAAATTCTCTTTTAATTTCCCTGTGAATTCTCAGGGTTTCTCTAAAAAGCTCAAAGAGAGCTTTGCCAACTCAGGATCTAGAACAGGATCTGACCAAAGGAAGAATATACTTTCTTTGTCTCATAACCTTATTAATTTTGATTCTGAAATTTAACTTACTGTAAAAGGTGGTGATTTTTCATACAAATGTTTACTCTCCTGAACACTTAAGACAGTGGCCTAAAAACTAACGAATGCCCCTTTCCCCACTGTGCCTATTTTATGAGGTGGGGAATGGCAGCAAAATCTAGAATTTCAACAGCACAAAAGAACTACTAATTACTTTTGATTGCTCTGGGAATGTGGGAAGTCACCCACCAGACATCCCTCTTGTGAGGGAGGATGGAAGGAAGGAGCTTTGGGGCCAGTGTATGATATAGCAGATCTTTGAAGCTCACTTGGGTATGCTAAGGCAGTGAGTCATAAAGAAGTGATTGAAAAGTGGGTCAGATTTCCACCTCTTTAACTGGGAAGGCATTCTGGTGTGTAACGCCTGTGAAGGAGCGTGCATTAGTGCAGACATAATCAGCCTTTGTGTAAGCTCCCTCTGAGCTTACTGGGGAAGGAATTGAGGCCAGGTCCACCTTGGGGGAAATCAAGCTTCCAGTAAAATAACCCTTATCGCAGGTATGTGAGTTAAATGCATCCCCCTTGCAAGGCAAAGGTGAGGTGAAGGTGGAAAGTGGGACCACGTTCAGTAGGATTTTCAGTACAGGGGCATCCTCTCCAGTGGCAGGGAACGATGCAGCATTAGCACTTATGCATTTATACCGGTGGAGAGATAGCAGAGGTCAGAGCCTTATTTTGGGGGGTAAGTTGCATTCAAGCAAGTTAGGCATTTCTGTATTAAAACTTTAGACCTAGAGGGTATCATTTAATCAAGTGCATAATTTAATCAAGTGAATTAGCAAACCAAGTGATTCATGAGGAAGGGGGGTGGGGTGGGGAGCGGTGCTTAAAGTGAATGTAGTTTCTAAACCTGTCCATCCAGAATTTTCCGTGTAGCAAATCAATCAGTCGATCAATCAGGTGGATACTCACCACCACGGCAAGCTAGACTTTTATGGACTAATTGCAGCATGTATATACCTGGCCATTCTCGGCTGTAAAGACATTGCGCGTGCTGGATTCATTTTGAGGCAAACGCAATCATGTTGAACTGCCTGGTTTTTAAAGTACAAATGTGTTCACATTACAAAACCACTGTAGCAAAGCATTTCTATTAAAATAGCCCTGCTGCTCATATTTAATGCTTTCTGGATGCTGTGTGGCTCAGAGGGGCTGAGTGAAGCACATGAAGGCATTACAGTAATCATTAACGATCAAGGGCTTTCCAATTATCAAGTCACACTTAGTAGACAATAGGCTGAGATAAATGAAGCATGGCTTGGCAGTTTCATATTCTGAATCAAAGATTTTCAAACCAGGAAAAGAGGCCTCCCCTTAGGAAAGACACAGGCATTTGTCAATTAATTTGAGAGAGATGCACATCAAAACTCTCCAGGAACTCCCTAAGTGTTTCCAAGACTTTAACAGTTAACAGAAATTGTGTTTTTTTTTTTTTTTCTTTTAATGAAATTTATCCCTGTGATAAAGAACCCAGGGGTGCATTTGCAAGACATTTCCCACATTCCCATCCCAAAGCTATTATTCCAAAATAAGGTACATTAGCCCACCCATCAATGGGAATCCAATAAAGCTTCAATTAACTAAAATTGTGTTTCTTCTGTGCTTAATTTTAGTAAGGAGGAAATTCACAAGAAAATAAACTGTAAGAAAGGATCTTTTTTCCCCCCAAAAGACTGACTTTCAAGATATATCCTGAGGTCAAACAGACACAGACCAATCTTTTTTATTCTTTATATTTACAAGTATAACACTGTACTGTGATTCTGGAGCCTCTAAATGATGTCCCCAAGGCAGTGCAAGATGCTCACTCATCATAGAAAGATTCAATTCTATCTGCTGGACAGCGTCTGCTAAGGCAGAAAAGGGGACTAACGTGTTTTAGAGAGAATTCCAGCAGCACGAGAGAAAGTAAAAGGAAATGGCTGAGTAGTCTGATTGTGGTGAAATGGGCACAGTTTATTACACAGAACTGCAAGGCTCTCAGTAAATGTTTCTTTAATTATATTATATTTAAACTAAGAGATTGGTTAGCATCAGTTAATTGGGGGTTAGAGCATCTTCAAGATTGCTCCCAGCTCTGGCTTTCATTCTTTCCTGGTGTTACCTAACTTTGGAAGGCCCGGCCACTCTCAGTCTATGAAAGGAAGGAGTTTGTTTCTACATCTCTGGAGGCGTTTTGAGTCCTCACCTAGGGTTCTGGTTCTTCCATTCACCAAGCTCTCCAGACAATGATACTAAAAAAAATTTTATCCTTGTTAACTTATTCAGATCCAACTGACATTTATTGCATTATTACTATGTGTGTGCACCAAGAATATTCATATACATTAATTAATTCTCACATTTCCAGTGAAAAAAAAGAGTCTGTGAGAGTTAAATTATCTGCCCACTTATAAAATAAATTACACTTGATCTTAGCCAAAAGGCCGAGAAGCAATAAATAAAATAAATTACAAAAGAAGGATTTGAAACAGGTTTTGAGAAAAGAAACTTATTTGTTGATATATATGTTTACTACAATTGTGGTGTTTGTTTCTCTATACCACTCCTCAAATATAGTAAGTACAGTGAGACTTGGGGCCAAAGCTCCTCTCCTCAACCAGAGTCCCTCCCCATCCTGTCAAGTTTTCCAGACGTTTCTCATGCCCAAAGTCTCAGAGCTTCTCTCTCACTCAGCGCAGAGAGTCAGTGCTGAATAGCTCTTCCCTACCTGCGTAATGACATCCCTCAGATGTTGAGGTTTCTCTATGGTTCTTCTGACTTCTATGGGCACTTCTGAAGCAAAAGAGCCTTGTTTTAGCTCTTGAATGCCTTTGAAAATGAGTCACCACCAGAGCTCTGCTCATTCCTCTGATGAGAACTTGGTGCTAAGCAGCTCTTTTAAAGAGAACCCTTGGGAAAACCTTATGTTCTCCTGGTTCAGGGTGCATTCTTGTAGCTCGACTCAGTATTATTGAGAATCTTTGTAAATGGGACTAGTCCTGAGAGATGGTGATATGGAAATGAATAAGACACTGTTATTAATTTCCACAAACTAATAACCCCAAACCTCAACCGGTTAAGTGCTTTAATAAAGGAAAGTGTGGAATGCTAAAAGAAGGCCTAGTCTGATGTGATTAATTGTGGTTAGGGAATTCAGGGAGGGCTTCAGAGAAACAGTGACAATTGATTTGAGCCTTGAAGGATTAGTCAGGTTTGCCAAGCAGAAAACAAGGGACAGAGCTGTGCAGGTAGGAAGAAGAAATGATATAGACAAATTTCGGAGGCCTGAGAGGGTAAATAGGGTGTTGTCCCATGGATTCTTTATAGGATTGATCATTTTCCTTCATTTGGATCACAGCTCAAATAATAAAGAGACTTACTAAGACACTCCAAAATCCCCTCTGTGGGTCTCCAGAGCATTTGTAAAAATGGTGTCCTTGGCACAGCTAGACATGCTGTCTTTGTGTGGTCAGTGGCCATGTCTGTCTTGTTGACTGTTCTATATGCAGCACTGTACAGAGTGCCTGTCACAGGGCAGCACCAAATGAACAATTATTCAAGTAATTAATATGCAAATAAGGCAAAATTATAATAACCTTAGGAAAAAACTCCCAGTTTCTTTCATCATTTCATATACATTCCAGATGATCACAGTTACATTCTGGTTGGTTTCTGATTCTGATTAATGCAATGATAATTTCAAAATATTTTTGGAAGTTTATGTGTGATATGTCCTTTGAATTTCACATTGGAACTTAACTATCCATATAGTCTGGTCTGTTAAAAGCACAACTTAACCTTATAATTTATTCCCTTCCTTGAGGAATCAAAGAGCTCCAGCTTTATTTGCCAATTGTGGCCTGTTTACTTTGAATTTAATTTGCTCTTTTTTTTTCTGGTTTCTCAAAGTGGAAGCTTAGATTATTGGTTTTAGATCCTTTTTCTTTTCTAATATATGCATTTAACGTTATGAATTTCCCTCTACCCACTGCTTTCACTGCATCCCACAAAATATGTACATAAGTATGCATAACAGAATACACTGTTGCTATTAGTTTGAACAAACTATTGTCTGTTAGATCATTTAAGAATAAGAAAATTAAATGTTTTATTGTAACTTTACTGATTTCTTCCTGATGTTCTTCATTTCTTTATGTAGATTTGAGTTTCTGACCTGTATTGTTTTCTTCTCCGCTAGATAAATTCTGTACATTTCTTGCAAGACAGGTCTACTGACAATAATTCCCCCCATTTTTTGTTTGTCTGAGGAAGTTTTTATTTCTCCTTCACTTTTGAAGGATAATGTTGCAAGATATGAAATTCTAGGTTGCTGCTTTTATTCTCTCAACACTTTAAGTAATTCACTCCACTCTCTCTTTGCTTGCATAATTTCTGAGGAGAAAATGGATATAATTTTTATATCTGTTCCTCTATAGGTAAGGTGTTATTTTCTTTGTTTCTTTCAAGTTTTTTTTCTTTATCTTTGATTTTTTTTAGGTTGAAAATTATATGCCTACATGTAGTTTTACATGCAATTTTTTTGTTATTAAGCTGCTTGGTGGTCTCTGAGTTTCTTGGATCTGTGGTTTGGTGTCTGACGTTTGTTTGGGAAATTCTCAGTAATTATGTTTCCAAATATATATATATATATATATATATATATATATATATATATATATATATATATATTTCTTTTATTTCCTCTCTGGTATTTTCATTACATGTATGTATGTTATAGCTTTTGTAGCTATCCTACAGTCCTTAGATAGTCTGTTTTTTTGTTTGTTTTTTTTTGTCTTTGTTTTATTTACCTTTCAGGTTTTGAGACTTCTCTTGAGATACCTTTAAACTCAGAGATCTTTTTCCTCAGCCATTTCCCATCTACTAATAAGCTTGTCAAAGACATTCTTCATTTCTGTTAGTGCTTTGGATCTCTAGCACATTCTTTTGGTTCTCTCTTAGAAATTCCATCTCTGCTTATATTATCCATCTTTTCTTACATGTGTGTCTACTATGTCCGTTAGAACCCTTAGCATATTAACCATAGTTGTTTTAAATTCCTGGTCTGATAATTCCAATATCTCTGCCATAGCTGAGTCTGGTTCTGAGGCTTGTTCTGACTCTACAAAGTATGGTTTAGAATGCCTCATAGTTTTTTCTTGACAGCCAGAGATAATGTACTGGATAACAGGAATTACTGTAAATAAACTTTAATAATGTGGTGTTAAGGTGTATGGTAGAGGAAATATTCTATAGTCTTATCATTAAGAAGCCTCTATCTTTTCGCAAGCCTGTGTTTTTGTTTTATTAATATTACATGTGCTTCTCCATACCTCATGTCTTAAGTGGAACAATATGGTGAGGGTGAGAGTGGGCTGGGGTTGGCTGTTTCCCTTTCCTCAGGAAGAAGTCATGTAAGTAGAATACATAAACTTAAGAATAAAAGAAGGTCAAGGATTAAAACCGATGAGATGACAGCATATACAGGTAAAAGACCTCACAAAAATGACCATGTATAATTGCTATAGGGATGGAGATACATCTTGATGATACATGCATTGGTAAGAGAATGGATATTGGGGCCAAACAGGCATGGATTTGCATCTCTATTGTGCAAAATGCCAGATGGTGCCCTGGGAAAATTATTTAAGGTTCCTATTTCTTGATATCTGCATTTATCATGGAATAACCCAAACCATTTTGGTGTTGTAAAGACCAACGTGGCAAAAAACTCAGGGCAATGTTTGGCTCCAGGTGACAGCAGGCAAATGTTAGTATTACCATGGAAATGAAGGAAGATATTACATAATTTGTAAGGAGCTCAATACCAGATTCTTCAGAAAAATACAACAGAAATTATGTGACCTGATATATGTCCAAAATAGAGGAGTTTTAGTTCAGTAGAGAGTATGGATTCAGTGTACACATATTTCTTTATATTGAGGGAAGGACAATTGACCTAACTTACTTTGAGAAAAGAAGGTCTAGAAAGAACACAAAATATTTTAGGAAAGAGACCAAGAATCTTAGATTTGGATTAGGGATAAGGTGCAATCTAGGGATAAGATTCAATCCAGCTTCAATCATTAAATGACGGAGTTCAGGACTTTCTTCTTTTCCTATCTTATCTCTTTCTGTAGGTGATTTCATCTTGCTGCTAGCTTCCAATGTCAGCACATATTCAAAACACTCAAATATGAATCTCCAGCTCCATATTTCTTTTAGGCTCTAGAATCATGTACAAGTGTTTACTCAGTCTGACAATTTGGATGTCTCAGCAGTATCTCAACCTCAACATGCCATAATCTTCCTCTCCATATTCTCTCCAATGGTTCCCTTATCTCAGAAACTAGAATCCTAGAGTTATTCTAGAAAATTCTCATTCATCACCCTCCACAGATAACCAGTTTTTTACTAGGTGCTATCAATTTTTACCAATTTCTCACTTCCATGTAGTCTCAGTCACCATTATCTGGACCCTGGTGATAGCATTTACTTGTACTGCCTGTATCTATTCTTGTCTCCTCTGCCCCTGTCCTCATCCATCCTATCCATTCTTGACACAGCATCAGCATGTAAACTTGCCTTTGCTCTCCCACTTCTCTGATAGCAATTTTAAAAATGGCTTTACATGGCTTTCAGGGTAAAATCAAAACCTACACCATGTCCTACAAGGACTCTTAATGATATGGTCTTTGTCTTTCTCTCTAACTTTACTATTGTAACCTGCTAAGCAGAATGCTTGACATGTAATACATGTAACAACATATATACTAAATGGATAAAGAAGTCAGTATCCTCAGTAAGGCTCATTTTCAAAGCTGGGTCATACATATATAGACATATGGGAGGGGGAAAATAAGCCCTAACACCCTGGAAAGATTTGCTGTGGAAAAGAGGCGATACATTTTTACTATCTCTCCTCAAATCATTCTCTGTCTACTTAAGGACTGCTGATGAGGGCTGATGACGGTCACCTTGGTCAGACTTCTACCTAAATCTTGAACTCATCCTCAGACAGTTGGATGAAATCTGTTTCAAGGGCTCTGCTGCGTCTTTGTCTTCTGATACTGGAAAACCTGAATTCACTTTTCTGTAGAAACTTTGATTTGGAGAAAATCCATAAGTGGGCCTTAGGTAAAAGAAAAAAAGAAAAGAAAAAGAAAAATGAGGCCTGGGCAAGGCAATACTAAAACTTCTCTGAAAAATTAAAGTAAGAGTACTGTTTTCCTTGAGTGTAAGTATGGACACTATTTTGGAGTAAAGATTATATGTATATAGGTTTTGAAGTTAATTTGTTTGGAAATTGAAGCTAAAAGAGAACCTGAATCTCACTCCTGTGCTAAAACGGTTTTTGTTGAACTTGCAGAATGACCTAAAAAGGAAGACTGTTACACAACACTTTTTGACAATGTATATAAGTCACAGAGGATGGAGCTACATCTCAAGGTCATAATACCAAATATGGGAAACAGAGACAAGCGGGGCTCATTCTCAAGCACCGTCATGGTACACACAGCAGGCCGCCGGCTGCCACGGTGCCACTCCAGTGTCTCTGTCCCCTTGGGCGTCTGTCTTCGCATTCTTATGAGGTCTCACTCAAGCCAAAATGCTCGCGCAACATTTCAGAAGCAGCTGGGCTCTGGCCTGGCAGCTTTGAATTGTGTAGTGTTTTTCTCCAGCCATCTCTGCTCATGGCATTTTTCAGGATGACCTATTGAGATGATGACTGATGGTCAGTCACTTCTGTAATGGAAACTGGGTCCCCTGTGCACCAGGTTACCACCATTAACTTTTCTCAGCTCTCTGTGGGATAGATTACTGACGCTTTCCGTGAGCTTTCTGACCTTGTCTTAAGCTTTCCAATCCATGGTGATGAATTTATAGAGCGATTGTGACTATGTATGAATCGTGTAACGGAGATAAATGGGCATTAAATGTTGACAAAGCAGAGAAAAAATATTGTTCTCGACACCTTTTGTTAGCAAATGCATGATTCACTATAACTCTTCTTTAGTGACTTATCTATAAATCTTCTTTTCTCACTTAATAAAATGCCCCCCCCATTGCTCCTCCTAAGCCGACAGCATGTTTTTGCAATACATTATTAAAGCCGTGTCAGGCTCAGGATGCAGTGTGCTTGGGGCCTCCTGGCAGCATTATTGTACCTTCCCCTTCTCAAAAATGCTCACAGGGTTCCAAGGACACGTTAGGTCCCCTTCTTCATTGTTCCACACAACCTGCTTGGTAGGCAACCGGAGCTACATAAGGCTTTCAAGGTGGACATATTTCTTTCACAAAGTGCTCATATATTTTTAACAAAATTTGGGGAAAACTATTAAAAAATAGACTGTAGGGTTTGAATGGGGAGTTGTTTTTCTCAAAATTCAGTTCAGGAAAATCACTTAGTATGCAAGATCGTGGACCTGAAAAACGTTGAATGTTACTATTATTCTGTAGCTCTTCTGCTAGCTGGCTTTAATGAGACAGATTCTCTATTTTATTCTCTTTTTTATGCTCTATAAAAAGGATGCTATTTGTTTTTTCTAATATCTTTTTCTTTCATTTAAGACCAAGGCAAGAAAGCTTGTTGACAGAAACAATCGCCAGTGAATTTGTATGGACTCTCCTGGCTGCAGGCAAGAAAAACATGACAGTCACTCATCTTCAGGTTCACTGCCTAACTTTGTGCCTGCTTTCTACTTCTATAACCACTCCTACATCTTCCAGGTTGAAGTTCACAGCCAACTCACCATAGGCAGCATGTATCGAATTATGACAGGCCACGGAATTTGGACTTTATCGTACATTGTAGTAGGTCAAGGCATCAATACAGCAAGTGTTTTCTTTCAAGATTCCCAACATTTTCTTATATGCAGCTATTTTGGGCCCATTGAACAAGACCATATGGAATTTGGCTTAGGAGAGGTGGAGAAATAATAACGCAAGGGAGGGTGATGGCAACTCTCTGAGTTGGACTTTCAACTAGAGATTCGGCCAAGTTGGCCTATGTTGTGTTAAGATGATCAGCGGAAAACAAGGATGAAAAGAGTTTGAAGTCAGATAACGTTAATCTGAAGCCTCTACTAACACTTGTGATTTTTTTTTTCTATAAAGAGAAGGTAATTTACATCAGGTAGGTGACTTAATTAGAGCTGTTCCTTAGGAAGATAAATTTGGCAGTAATGAGTTAGATGGACCCGGGAGAAAATAAGTTGGAAGGAGGGCTATCAGCTAGGAGACCTTGAAAGTTCAGGGAAGTGGTAATAGGGACCTGACCCCAGAAGATAACAATGTCATTAGATAGAAGAAGGCAGAAACATGAGACCTCCGGGTAAACTGGATAGAATAATTCCAGGTAAGTTCAAAACTGCCATGCAGAAAATCATGAAGAAAATCAAACAGTTCTGTCAGCAATGTAAACATGTCATTCGCTCAAAGCCTGTTATCCTAATGTTACATGACAGTGTCCTGTGGGTCACTTTTCCATTACAAGAAGTTGCAGGAGCTGATAAGCCTGGGACTAATTTAAAATGCAATTGTTGCTCTGTCATCCTGAGACATAGTTTGTGTTTCATTTCCTTTAAGTAAACAGTTTAAAGAATTGCAGTCAAGCTCAATATTAGAAGCCTGGTTCCTAGAAATAGAAAAGGCTTGAGAGAGACCTCTAGCTATAAACAAATCTGACCCTCAAATTCTCATTGGCCATCATCGATGGCGGCAGGCAATCCCTGTGGGTGAGAACTCGTCCCAAGTTCTGTGCTCCGAGATTGAGTAAGGTTTTCTGATACTGATACCAAGGACGGACGTAAACTTACCAAAGAAGACATATGTACTTAAGGGGACTGCTGGGTTGATAGATCATGAAAAATTCACTCGGAGAAGACATTTGCTACATCATAGATTGTTAGTGCTGGAAGGGATTATGAGATCATGTAGTTAAGTGTGAGAGATTTAGAGTCAGGCCAAAGTGGGTATGAATTTCCAGCTCCCTGTTGTAAAGATGTGTGGCCCTACTAGTTACCATTTCTGTGAGCCAGTCTCTCCTCCTGTAAGATGGAGACACAGCCATCTCCAAGAGTCACTGCAAGGAATAAATAAATTCATAAATGGAAAACACAGCCCGGTACATGGCAAACGCTCAGCACACAACAGCTGTTATTGCAAATAAAACCAGAGCTGTGACTCGAGTCTCCTAAATGTGGACTGGGGCTCCCACCACAGCACCGCCCCATGTCCTGTTATATTCCCCCGTGAAACTAACTATTCCCGAATTTACGCCAATTATTCTGACATCGCTTTCTCCATCAGATTGTTTCCATCATTACTAAGAGGCTATTAAAGTCAACTCTACCTAATCAATCACTTAAAAAATATACTGAGTACCTACTCCATGAAAGGAACATGCTTTTGATGATAAATGACATGCCATCATTAAAAACTTAATGATTACTTATGGCCTCACAAAATATTAATCATTATTATTTTTAAGCAGAATTAAGAGGCACTGTTCTGTAATAAAGTGCTCTGGGCTATGACATGTAGGGAGAAATCAGGGCACCGGTTATTGTTGCTAGAATCCAGCTATAATTTCCAAGGATGCATTGTGGTTATTCAGAACAGGGCTTCAGAAGTACGCAATGGGTTCCAATATCAGGAATGGTCATTCCATTCAACACAAGGATGTGTAATACGTGCTAGAGAAAATACCGTGTGAAAGCAAAAAGTAGGAACCATAAAGGGGAGAGAAGGGAAAGGAACTCACGTCAGCAGGGTGTTACTCTGGGCCAGACTCTCAGAACAGACACCGCCTTTCATCCGTAGGACAACGCCAGGGAGTGGGGGTACTTACTTTTATTCACCTTTTACTAAGGAGGAAACAGGCTCAGCTATGAACTTGCCAGTTTCACAGATAATACATGGTGAGCCAGAATTTGAATTCAGATTTATTTGGCTCAAACTTGTGTTTCTTTTAAAAATCATTTTGCTAGAAAATAAAACAGTTACAGAAAACCACACATTAGAAATTCATAGCTGAGTGAATGTTTATAAGGCGAACAATTTTATTACCACTATCCACGTCAAGAAACAGGTTTGCCACCTGCTGCGGAAGCTGCTCTCCAAATGTAAGCACAATCCTGACTTTTGCAGTAATCACTTCTTTGCATTTATTTACAGTTTTCTTGGCCAAATGGGCATCCTTATAATGTAGTTCAATTGTTCACATCTTGTAAAGCTCAGTATGTCTTTGATATCTCATTTAATGTGCAGTCTCTTTTATTTCCCTTAAATTCTACCTGCTGAGTAACCGAAGCCATTTTTTGTAGTTTCCAGCTGTCTGGATTAGGGTGGTTTCATACTCCTAGGGCCATTCAAACTCTTGCTCTGTTCTTTATAGCTTGTCAACTGACCTCCGGATTCAGAGGCTCAATCTGACTCAGGTTTGATCCCTTAGCTAAGATTTTAGGGGGAGTGTCTTTTCTCTTCAGGGGGCACAGCTGGGTTTTGCTCTTGTTTTATTTTAGTATCTACTAATGCTTAAAGTCTATGTTATTAATTCATTTGAGGTTGCAAATGGTGACACTTTCACATGTATTTTTCCTTTACTCACCGAAATAATATTGGAAGAAGAAGCTTCCTCACCTAGTATTTGGTTACCAAGTAATATAGTTCACATAGAAAAGGAAGAATAAGGAAGAAAAGGAATGCTGACTCTTTCCTTTTATTTACCTAGTTTTTACATATATGTAGTGTTTCTTGATCCATTGTAATTTTCATTTCTATTGAAGCTCAAATTTCTCATTCCTTGAACTTAGTCCTTTTGACATGGCATTAGAAGTTTCTGATAACTTGTTAGTTAGCTGGTATGACAAAATGTTCCAGATTCTTCTTGTAAATTCCTTTCTAAATACCTGGAATCATTCATTTCTACAAGAAGCTTATTTTATTTAGTGGGAATTAGGATTTCAAGATCAGAATCTGAACCTAGAGATGCTAATTGCTACTGGGTTGCTAATTGTTTCTGTCTTTTTAAAGCAGAGAAATAGGATGTGATTTAATAATGATATTTCCAAATCAAACTTAAAGGGTTTTTACTTAATTATTTCCAGATTACATTTTTATTTCTTTTTTCCATACTGAGAATCCTAACTTTTCAGGGCATCAGAGGTGACAATTACAATGTGCTATAAATATTAATTTGCTTTTTTCATATTATATATGCACAAGTTTCAGAACAATAATACTTTTACACCATCACCATTTACGACTACTCAAAACAGCTACAAATATTTTCATATGCAATTCCATTTCTCCTCCCCATCATATTTTAATGGTTATACCATATCTATACTGTCAGATAATATGGCCACTAAAATATATGATCCTTTACTTTTAACTCTCAATTTGTCTTAATTCTACAAGTAACTGTATAGACTTCTGATCCTTACACTGATGTTTCTTTTGTAAATTCGGCTGTCTGAAGCTTGTTCTCTAGCAGATTTCTTAGAAAGTTCTCTCAGGAAGAAATTCTTCCTGAATTACCACGTGTTGTATGTGCCCTTTATAATAAAGGTCAGTGCTTTTGAGTATATTGTTCTCTCCAGTTACCAGAAATTCTCATGTTTCTCATGGTTCACATTTGCCTTTCTTGAGCATCTTAATTACTTTATTCCATTTTCTTCTGGAATAAAATAAGCTATAAAAAAAAAAAAAAAAAAGAAAACCTCATAAAGATATAATTATCCATCCCTCATAAGTCACTGCTATTTTTTCTAGATTCTGAAGCGTTTTTCAATTATTGTTATTTTTTTAATTTCAGACAGCTCTCTTTAATTATTATTTTTTCAGAGCCTTCTATTATTTGTAGGGTGGACCTTCTTTGCCTCTCTTCAATTTTCATCTGTCTACACTCATGTTTATCTCTTTTTATTTTTTAAAATTTCCTTTTTTATTCTTTTTTTAATCTTAGTAAATTATGTGATGCATTTTTCACTCTTGTGTTCCTTCTAGCTTAGTCTTCATTCTAAAATAATTATTTTTTAATTCTAGTTTCTAAACATTGTTTGTAATTATGCTATGTTTTGCTTCAATGTTTTGTATTATTTCTGTAAGTATTTGAAGCTCATTTTTAATTCATACATTACAGTTTTGATATGTTTTTGAGTAAGTATCCTTGGCATATTTTTCTTATGTATAAGGAAAATATTTTGCTACTTGGTCTCTATTTCCTTATGGAAACGTTGTGTGGGATTTTCCCTAAATATTTTCCTCTTTCCGTTTTTTAATGTGAACTTAGTTTTCCTTAACTTTTAGTAGAAGACTAGATTCGAAGTTCAGGTAACTTTTAACTTTACAGATATCCCTTTCCTATTGTTACTAGCTAGTTTAATAATATGCAGGGTTTTCTTCTGATGTTTCCAGGTTTTGCCCAATTTTAGTTTTGACCTTTCTCTTTCTTAACCTTTATTTTCCTTAATCTGCTTCTATTTGGAATCCACTTGCAGCAGCTTCTCTTCCCTGTGGGTTCCTGTCATGGAAGTAAACCCTGCCAGAATATTTTAAAGAATATACATGGTTTAAGGTACTCTAGCCCCTTCAAACTTTACTCTGGAACTGTTTTTCACCTACCACTGAAAAAGGTGCATCCCTCCCTTTTTTAGTTGTTGTCCTCAGCCTGGCCTGCCTTCTGCTTTCAGGCAATATCCACTGACAATTCAAGGACCTGCTATTCTCTGGTTCATCTGGTGTCCTGCTACTTCTCTCTCTTTTTCCTAAGTCAGATGTTGCTAATGTACAGCCACTCATGGCTTGCCGGTAATAACTTGTATTTTGTGGCTCCTCTGGATATCTCTGCACCTGGTTTTAATGTAAAGGTTGGCCATGGATGTGTGACTTTGCTACCTAGGCACTCTCCTTTTCTTTATTTGGGGGTTTGGGAAGATCCAGAATCTATGTTTTTAATGCTGCCTCCACATTTCTAGAAACCAGGCATTTACCATTACTATGTTAACCTCTTAAGTGAGTAAAATCAAGATCACAGCTCAAATATTTATTGTATACGTAACTGTATTGGAAGGTGGGAAACCTAAGCAGGAGGTGAAATCTCTGAGTCAATGCTTATCAGACTCTAGATACATCCCTGTCTTTCCTGCTGTGAACTTTGATGCTCCAGGTGATCCACCAAAGCTTTTCCTGGATGAGGGAAACACTTCTTTACCATGACTAATACAGTATAATGGAAATAGTGTGTATGTGAAACCAAAGACACTGAAGTTTATATCCTTATTTTATTTTTTAATGGTTATGAAAATGCAGGGGAGGTATCTATGTTTTAAAAGTATATATTTCCTTATCTGTGAAATGTATATAACTATATCTGTCTGTTAGCACATAGCACATTTTGAATAAATTTTAGCTTCCCTCTCCAAATCCCAGAATCTCCAACGCTGCATAAAGACAAAAACTTTTAGGACCTTTCTTATTTATTTTTGTACTCAATTAGATGCAACTTACATGGTACCCTACTCAGATGTGTAAGAAATTGTCCACTTGTTCCTAAAGGATTATTTGCTATTTTATAAACTAGAGTTAATTTTCCCTTTTTGGCTGGTATCAGTTTTGATTTGCCAAAAACTACTCAATTTAGGGAAATATGGGAAAGGAAGGAAAGTAATGCAGAATTTGAAAAGCTATCACACAGATTTAAGCTCATTTTACAGAACTGTCTCTGTCTACAGTCCAGGGCTATCCCAGAGGAAGGATCTTTTTTTTTTTTTTTTTTTTTTTTTAATAATTCCTCATGCAAATTGTCATATAACAAATTAAAAGCAGAATTCAACTTTTGTCAACTGCTAGAACTGGGGGCAGGAGGTTCTCAGAAGTTAGGTAACCATGATTAAAAGCTTTGTCAAATGCTAACTTTAAAGAAATTGTGGTTTGATTTTTTTAATGTACTATGAGCAGAAAATAGCATTTTCTCACTCCTTGAAGTCACACCTCTCTTTGTCAATAGAATAGTTGATACATCAGTGAAAACAGAATTAAATGTACAGTAAGCTTTCCATCTGGTCACAGTGACACCCTCTAATTCAAGCCAAACAAAGTGTCTTTGAGGAAGTCTTTTTCTGAAGTACATTGGATTGACAACATTTTAAAGGAGTCCTTCCTCGTTCAGGAGAACATTACTGGACATTTGAAAAAAAACAAAACAACAACAAAAATCTTGAGCCAGACAAAAGAAGAATACACAAAGGGGGCTATCTAGTTAGGTACCTTTAATTTGAGACAGCCGTGTTTGTATTTAAAGAATATGACTATTTTGCTACCCACCAAATGCTTTCGTAGTGTGCTTCTTTTTCTCATAACCAGACTTGTTGTGTGCTTACCCTTTTTTCCTAGCTATTTCGTTGATTTTAAAGAGCTCAAGGGTGAGGAGTAGGAGGAGCCAAAGAGAACGAAACCAATAGCAAATTTAGGAACTTGAGAGAAAAGTCAGTGGTCAAGGGATTCAGCGTTGGAGTCTATCAGACCAGGACACTAAATCCAGTTGGTCATTCATTAGCGGAACAATCCTGAGACAGTTTCTTAACCTCTGGAGGCTTCAGAAACAGATGTGATAATGTTGGGTAAAATATTTGTCACATAGTAACCACTCATTAAAATTAATTATTTTATCAACCTTTGGTTTAAGGACTATGTTAGAATATTTTCTAATTTGGTAATATATTTTAAGCGATTTCATTCTTTTCTATAGTAACCCATCAACATAGAGTGAGTTTATATTATATTTAATGGTATATCTGGTGATATAGAACTAAGTGAAATTGTGATACCTACTTCTCTTTATAGTCAGATACAATAAGTCATTTGAAGCACACATATTGTGTTCAGAAGAGAGTCCCTTGAATTTCTTGGCTTATATATGACTATAAGATTTCCAGAACAAAGACGAAAATGCAACCCTTTGTGAGTTAATGAGGGAGTCCAGACAATAACCATTTCTGTGTACAGCTCTTAAGAAAAGATGGACCAGTTTGCATAAGATGTTCTTTTCAGGGACAGAAGAATGCAAAGCTGGCTTAAACTGGAGTCTCTAAAATCAGATGTGCAGATGGAGTTGGGGTGCAAGATATTGATTAGGGTTAAATATGTGTAACAGAAGGACAAAGGAATAAGAGTTGGGAAGAAAAAGAAGGTGACAACTTGATCAAGTCTCTGTCAACTCAGCGGGGGTCTGAACCCCAAGTTTCCCAGTTGTATCACCTATAATGGCCCATTTCACTTTTGCTTTGCTCAGTTACCAAATAATGGGCTGTCACAGAGCTATATTTTCTAAGCTAAAAAGAAGCAGTGAAACTTGATCCCATGAATTCTTTTAATGTCTATGACTCTGAAATAAATTCTGTCAGTGATATCTGTGTATGATTTTAGCCTCTTGCATGATAAAAACATTTGCCCTGTATATTTCTGTAAAAAATAGGAACAAATAAATAGATCTAGTGCAACTATGCCTTCCACTTCCCGGAACACTGAGATACACATTTATAAAGAAGACCGCCTTTTAAATCTGTTTTTTCCCCCATTTCTTTACTTCAAGAGAACAACATTCTAGCAAGAGTTAGATAATGAAGTTGAAATCTAAAACAACAGCAAAATAGGACATCAAATGAAGCTCATTGGCATCTATCATGGAAGTCAGATCAGCTTCTGAATTTAAACAAACTTCAGGTGTTTCTAATTGAATGTCGAATAATAGAACCCCCCTAAGATTTTCCAGTTACCATCTGTTATTCAACAAATCATAGTAGAATGAGTATGTTCAAGCTCAACATTGCTCTACTTTTTTCTTAAAAATTCTAGCAGCACCTTTATTATCAAATTTCCCCCATTCTTTCCTTACACAGGTGACCAGTGTTTTCCTGAATTTCTCAAATTCCCTATGACCTTTACCCCGTATTTCAGTGGCATTCCTCTCCCAAACGTGACAAGGGTATTCTTCACTAGCACATTTTGATGGACAAGGCAATCCATTTTGTTGTCTAATCTTTATATTAAAGTGACAGAAGATTCACAGGTTTAACAACTGGAGAAATTTTCAATACATGAATGAGATTTAGCTGAACACTTCCATTAACAGTACTTAAGATGAATGTTCCTAAACATACCATTCTCAAATCAAGAGTTTATCATGTGTCTTAACACGTTAGAGCCACAAAGTTTTTCTTATTCAACCTGCCTGTAACACAATTTGGAGTGAAACTTATTTGAGTAAAAGTTCAGATAATTTATTGGAAACCCCCAGCAAGTAGCTGAAGATGACCCCCTCCCACAAAATAAAATAAAATAGTAAAATAAAATACTATAGATCTTTAAGGGTCTTGTAGGCAGCTACCCTAAATCCCAATGTTGCTTATGAAATCCAGCGTTAGTTTGGGGAAGTAAAGGGTACAGGTGAAGAGCTCTCAATCACTCAGTCTAGCAGTTTAATCCCTCTTCCCATGCACCAGTCTTTCAGATAAAAAGTCAGCCAGAACTAAGACCTCACTTTAAAATTCTATCTTCTGACATAGCTCTTCAAAAACACACTCACTGAAGAAAAGGAATTCCTTTGATTTGATCATTAATATTTCTGTAAATATATTATAAATCCATAGCAGTCCTCAAACATATCATATTCCTTTGTATCCGTCTAAACTCACACATAAAAAAGCTGGCACATATTGTGTATTTATGAAATTGACGAGATGAAATGCAACTGCTTTAGTATTACGTGGATGTGGGGGCAGAGCCCCAGAAAGTAGTTTCCAGGCTCTCAGCCTCACATAGATAGGTGCTGGCTCAGGTAGTAAATGGCCATCAACTGTGATTGTATGGCCATCAGCTGTGGCTAGTTGGCCGTCAGCTGTAACCAGTGAGCCATTGGCCACTAATATAACTGCTGTGGCTACGCTAGAGGAGAGGAGAGAGAAAAAAATGGCGGCTAGCAAGAAGATGGTTGCTGGGCCTGTAAGCGGTGCAATGAGGGTTGCGAACAGTGTGAATCCTGCTTCCTGTTTCTCCAACCCAGCCACCAGCGAGAATATAGTGGTATGACTCCCCTACCTATGGCTCCGTGGGTGTTCCTTTTTGGCCTCACCATATCCTGCGTTCTTATGTGGGGAGCGGGAGCAGAGACCCCGCAGACCTCCCCGCACGACAAATGGTGCAGTGAGCAGGGTGTCCCGCATGACAGTGGAAAAAAAAAAAAAGCCACGTAATTTTCAGTTTGGTAATACGGTGGCATTATTCCTGAATTACTTCAATATTTTTTGTTTCTTGTAGAATTAAAGTTATACTTTAATTCTTGTTTAAAGTCATTCCTTGAGTAATCTGTATGCCAACATAATTTTTGGTCTTGTGGATTCATTTTTTATTGATGTAAAACAACAAAGTAACTTATAGTTACTTTAAATCTAATCTCAAGTATTATTAAGAGCAGTAGTTGATAATATTATAGAAAGACTATTTTCTAGAAGTATTCAACCCAAGATGCCCCATAGAATCTACTGAGTACTTTCGTGATGTCCAGGAAAAACAAAATTTCCTCAATTTCCAACATGTGTCTTCAGCACAAAAAAAGTAAGCACAGTAGTGGTGACTAATGGACCTAGAGATTACTCCACTGATCAAGGCACTGGAATGAAGGGTGAATGGCACTGGTAGCCCTTAAAAATATAATGAAAAAAATAAGTGATTTGTATAGCTAGAAAACCTCATGGGGTCCAGAAAGATTATAGGGAGTCACTAGAGGAACATAATCTTGTGTGTTTTCATAAGGGAGGATTTATTTCCGGGGGTGTAAGAGAAAAGGATATATCTTTAATTTTATTGGTTTGTTAAAGTAGTCAATATATTCTTCATGAAATAAATATTGACTGTGACTTCAGGCAAAGTTGCATGGAAAATGATAGCTGTGTTCCCACATACGCCTACTAGTTGATTGCAAAGCCTGTTAGTTGTAGTGTCTGATCAACTGCACGTTCTCATGCATCAAGTTTGACAGAGGGTGGGGAGAAATTGATCTCTCTTTTGTTAGTTCATGTGGTAAGTCCCTGGTATTTCCCTGATAAATATATGAAGTTATTTCTTAATCAGACCACTGTCAGCACTCCGTACACACTTTTCCTAGGTTGGATAATTAAACCGTTCATTTATTTGATGGAGACAGTCAGGCCAAGAAAATCAAATACAACAATTAAGACTTACATTGTGATTTCATTACTTTTTACAGTGATACAACAGAGCCAGATAATTTTGATTATAAATGACACTGGACATTTCCTGTTTTACTACTTCACCCAGATAAAACTACTGGATTGTGACTATTTCAATCTTTTTTCCTTGTGTTGTGGAGATACATTTGGCATTAATTTCAGGTTTCATCAGACCCTAAAAAGTGGATCTGCAGATACACTGTGCACAGAAGTGAATCTGATCAACTACTCCCATCCACGTCATTGAAAAGTCACCTAAAACATACTGTGCTCATGGATCTAGACCCCTCATTGTTTCAATTATCTAAAATGTTAAACTCATATGTGGGGGCAGAGCCCCAGAAAGTAGTTTCCAGGCTCTCAGCCTCACATAGACAGGTGCTGGCTCAGGTGGTAAATGGCCATCAACTGTGATTGGATGGCCATCAGCTGTGGCTAGTTGGCCGTCAGCTGTAACCAGTGAGCCATTGGCCACTAATATAACTGCTGTGGCTATGCTAGCAGAGGAGAGTGGAGGAGAGTGGAGGAGAGTGGAGGAGAGTGGAGGAGAGTGGAGGAGAGTGGAGGAGAGTGGAGGAGAGTGGAGGAGAGTGGAGGAGAGTCGTCGGTTGGTTGCAGAGAAAACAGACAGCAGGTCGCACGTCCAGTGAACCCAGCCTCCAGTGAGACCGTAGTGGTAAGACTCCCCTACCTATGGCTCCGTGGGTGTTCCTTTTTGGCCTCACCATATCCTGCGTTCTTGTATGGGGAGCAGGAGCAGAGACCCCGCAGGCCGCCCCGCACGACAAATGGCGCAGCGAGCAGGGTCTCCCGCATGACACATATCAAATAATAAGCTTTAATTTTGACTAATGGGGTTTGAAAGACTCTTAGTGTCTGTCCATGTCAATGAAACTAACAAAGGGATTCAGTTCTTCATGTTACATGAAATTGATACCGAAATCAGTCCAGTGATTCTACAGTTCCAGTTTCCTACTTGGCTGTGAGATGCAAGATTTGACCTCTTTCCGGCATCTCTTTATTAGGAACTGAAAATAGCAACTTAAGTTTAGCCCAGTAATAACAATACTTTGGAAAGCTGATTTTAACTCTGAAAACTTTACTTTTAGAAAAAGAAGGAAAGACAACTGGATGGGAAACGGTTTCTAATTTGCCCTGGTAATCGGCCAATCGACTAATTCTTTCTTAACACTCCTTAGAAATGGCAAAACTCAGTACCATTACCAGTGACGTAGTTCTCTGAGTAGGCAACAGTATAACAGGAGCTAATTTCTCTACTAAAAAAAAAATAAAAAAATAAGGGGGACGCATATGTTTTTGTGTTTTTGGCACAGGGAGGTGATGCTGGAAAGCTCTGGTTTCAGACGTTTTCCAAGTGACTTCTGTGCTGTTCCCCATCTGCATGTTTTCACTATGTGTGTCTCCCTGGTGTGAAACTGATTAGTAGCAGCGTGAATCTGTCACCAAGAGTTACAGTGACTGGGATTTAGAGAGAATTCAGCTTCTTTTGGTGGATGTTGTAGTGAGCCCACACATCCCTTCAAATGTGACCCAGGTCTGGAAATGATGTGGTTTGATGTGTCAAGGTCCTCAGGGACAGAATTCTTTTTGAGAAAAAAAACACACAAAAAACAAAAAAACAATTTCCATCCCCTAGTGGTCCTCCAACAAAAATGAACAGGTCAGGGAGATTAAAATGCCCTTTGGTATGACAGTGAATATCTATAGAGCAGTATCTGAGGAAATAACAGAAAATGTAAGAAACTGCCCAGCAACAGCTTAAATGGTCACAGCTGTCATTTATTTGCATAACCCCAGCCCCTCTCAAAGTACGTAATACTTCAAATTACTTGAGCTTAGGGGCCTTTACGTGTTTCTTCTATCCGATATTATGATTTACTTGTAAAAATATATGGCGATGCTCTCTGCTAAGGGACAAGTTAGCTTAGGTGGCAATGGCATCGACGTCTAGCATTGAAAAGTGGTAGGTCATTATGTTCTAATAGTGTCTTTTTATAACTAAACAAAAATAACCAGGTATCCAGATAATTGTGTAGTCAATGTGCATTAAATCCATTTGGTTTGGTGAGATGAAATCACTGGAAATATATATTTTAACAACTCTTAAATTTACTGATTTTTAATATATATGGTTGTCTACATCAATATATTTATTTTGCTTTGTAATTAGGATTTTTGTTTCTGGGGGGGGTGGGGGGAAGAAGGGGATGGGGCTGTATTTCTTACCAAATAAACTATTTAATTCCTGAAAATGTTTTTTATAAACACTCAAATTTTTTATTTTATTTTTTTATTTGCAATTGTAGGTATAGTAATATGGTCAATTTCAGCTAGTGGTTCAAAGAACAGAACAGATCCTTTTGACCTGAATAGCCAAACATATGCCATATTTTGTTTTGAGAAATATTTTCATTTTATTTGACAATGAAAAATGTACAACAGTTATAGTTCACACTGGTTGTTTACTAGTGATTTTATGCATATTGAACCCAAGAGCTGTAGTCTGGACATCAGTATCTTTTGGCAGCTACTCAACCAGGAGTGAGAAACACTGACCTAGCTCAAATGTTACTGTCTTTTTTTCATGCCCTCTTTTTTGCATACTCCCTCAACTCCTAAACTGACATCCCTTTAGTCACTTCCCTATTATAATAACATTTTCCAGACAATTCTCTGTTGTGGTACTTATCATATCTACCTTGTATCAGAATTATTTATGCCCATGTCGTATTTCACTTACTAGATTTTAAGACTATTCAGGTCTCAGATAGTTGGCCCTAACATGATATGTTTGCAAATATGAAGATTAGGCAAACAAAGGAACAATCAGGCATTTTAAAATTGAAGAACATAGAAGCATGTGGTTTGCAAAACATAGATGATTTTTATGGGGTTCAGGGAAGGCCACCCTATAATAGTCCACTTGGAAATATTATTTTGAATTAATGTCACTTAAGAAATAGCTGGTACAAGGACACTCTGACCTCCTTTATCTCCTAAATGGGGGAAATAAATCTCCCATGTGAAGGGTACCCTTCCCACATGTGGAGGGTAGAAGGCATCTTTATCACACAAGATCGAGAATTCAGGGCCAAGAAAGCTATATAAACAAACCTTGTCACTTCTTCACTAACTTACTAGCCCAAGCCCAAACCCCTTTGTGTTGTCAATTCTTCACAAACGTATTGTTTCATTATCTAAAAGGTATAACAGCTGCCTGCTTTGGTGACTTCTCTGAGCCTCTTATTTGTATGAGCTCCAGTATGAACAAAATTATATTTGCTTTTCTCCTGTTAATCTGTCTTATGTCAATTTAATTACTCAGCCAGACAAAGAACCTAGAAAGGAAGAAGAGAAAAAATTTCCTTCTCTACAGTTTCAATTGACCAAATCCAAGTATGTATGTGTGGACTATAAAGAAAATAAAAGTGAGACTGGGGGACCATTTATAACTCCACATATAGAAATAAGCTCTGCATGTTGAGAAGCTTCATGGAGACCACGTGGGTTTCTGATCTTGAGAGGCTAGTGCCTGTGGAGAGGATGCAAGGACGTGGTGGAGCTTATTTTTGCTCACTCATGTCAGTTTTGTCCCAAAGAACACGGTCCTGAAGGTTATGTAATACTCAGCGTGCATGTATTACTACTCAGCATGTGGGATAAACAGGGTGTCATTTGGATTTATTTCCTGCATTCAGGGGATAAAGGAGGTCTGAGTGTCCTCCTTGTATTTGGTATTTCTTAAGTAATATTAATTCAAAATACTCAGTATTTCAAAGTGGTGTATTATGGGGTGGCTTACCCTGAATCCCATAAAAGTCATCTATGTTTTTCAAAGCACATGCCTCTATTTGGATATTATGCTGTTCTATGCAAGAATGTAGAGTAAGTGGCTATCATCTAATTCAAAGAAAGTGCGTGGTTGATATGGGGTCAATGTAGGGAGGGAAAAAACAATGAACAGGAGCAAAGACTGAGTAACAAGGAAACTCAATTTGCTCACAGGTAACTCTCCAAACACTGCAGTTACTTAGCACCCCATCTTGAAATCTCTGCTCAACACCCTAAACCCATACAAAACAAAATAGAATCCCGACTTCTATTGCCTGTAGTTCAGAGAAAAGTGTGACGTCTGTAATGTGAATGTATTTGTGATTCCTTCCTGGTTCTTGGTGAGGGAAGGGAGACACCACCCCCTGATGTCACTTTCTAAGTCAGCCATCTTCTGTGATCACTTCCCCACGGGTTGAAATGGCTGCCAGTCTTTGAGCCACCAAACACTACATTGAGCATGGAGGCTGTTCCCAGGGAGCCACTGGAAATGGGACAGGAGGTGGTGACGTGGATGGAGCTGTCAAGTCCTGCAGGACCAGATTTGGTCAGGAAGTTTGCAACACACTGTGTTGCTGAGTCATGTCCTGCACTGACATTTGTCTCTGTGACTCTTTAGAGAGATGCTCCCTCACGTTTTCTTCAGGTGCCTTCTTTGCGTCACACTTGAGTTTCTGATTTTTTATCCGGCTATGAAATCCTCTGCCTCCAGCAGAGAACAATGCTGATCTTGTTAATGTCACACAGACCTCTAAATCATGTATGCTTTGGGGTGAAAGGGCAGCATAGTGCTCATAAAATTCTCACTTTCATAAGGAAAAAAAAAAACCAGGTATGTGATATAGCACATTTTTTTTCTGGCCCTGGTTACATACCATAGACTGCTGATAATGATACTTTAGTACTTAGCATTTGCAAGCATGACTTTTTTTTTTTACCCTCAATGCCTGGTTGTCATTTACTATTTATGTGTACTTTTGGGGATGTAGAAGGTGCTCATTCAAATACAACAAATCCTTTGTATTGAGTTAAAATAACTTAATGCTTTAACCAGAATTATGGAGGACTAGATTGGTACTGAAGGCCCAGAGAATATTGTCCCTGGTTTTATAAAGAAATATAGAATAAGATCATAAGCAGAAGTGGTTTTATGTTAGGCCCACTTCTCTCCAATTTACCATTTAGTCTTCAAGTGATATATTTTATGAAGGTGAAAATCCTTTAAATGTAATTCTAAGCTCTTTTATTCTTACAGTTAGTAAAAAAGAATACAAAAAGAAATATGTTAGGGAAAAAAGTAGATTCTCATAATAGATAAATGTGAATGTTTTACATAATTTGTGAGACTAGTACATGGGTAGTAGTTTACTGTAATTATATGGCTTCTGATTTCCTGAACCCTGTCTCTCTTCCATCATTTCAGTAAAAAGCAGAATTTACCATAAGGGAAAAATACGGTTTCCTGCATTTTCATTGCTAATCTGTTCTATTATCCAAAACCTAGCTTTTATGGCCCAGAGCAATAATTGTTATCTACCAAGGAAGCTTTAACTATGGATTACCATTGAATTTTTTTCCTTTGATCAACTTCTGTAGACCCAGAAAAGTTTAAAACATCAGGGATTATGTTCGTCTACACTACTTTCAGAGTTTCTGTATATTATGATTATAATTCAGACAGTTACGTTACCATGAGCGGACTACAAATCATGTCAATTAAATGTCCCATTGTTTTTCAGATTAAAATTCTATAAATTCTTTCCCTCCTTTGCACTTTACCAATAATTTGGAACTTACTTTTTATTATATTTCTGTGATTTCTTTTTTTCCCCCTCCCCATCTCAATAGTCTAAAAGTCCAACTGCATCAAGAGCGTACCAAAGGGTATGGAATGAAGGCCTGAACGGTCTTTCCTTTTCCTTTGATTTGAAAAAATTGAATATGCTGGGTGCGTTCCTTGTGGAGTAGCTGTGTTTTCTCTGCTCATTCACTTGCTCTCACTCACTCCTACATTCTCTCTCATTCTCCTTGTTTCCCTCTAGCTGGTGGCCAATATTTCAGGCTCCAGATGTTTAATTAGCTTCAGAAAATGTTGAAAATGGAGCATGGCCTCTGCAGTGTATTTCACTGCTTCCTTTCTCACCTGATTAGTTTTGCCTCTGTGTCTTTTTTTCAGCTGTTAAATGCTTAGTGGTTATACAATCAGGGAACCAGTATTGAAGAATGCTCGATAAAGAAACAAAATATGTACCTTTTAAAAAATAACATGTCCTTGCCGTTTATTTATCTTGAATCGGTTTTCTAAGGGTTGTGATAGAGGAGTGGACCATAAATCACGAGGTGTATCTTTGTGGCATATTTGACCTCTGGAGGACACACACAGGGACCTGCCCTCTGAGGATGAAGGCAACATCTCCGGTGGCCTTGGGCTCCTCCAGCCGGCACATGGGAAGGGCAGAGGAAGTCCCTGCAGTTTTCTCCAGTTGCTGTTCACCGGCCACAGGAGAGGAAAGATAAACCTGAAATGAGAGGATGTGCTGCCTCGAAAGAGGCCATCGAAATGGCACGACAAATGAGGCCATTTCTCTCCTCACCACCCTTTCCACGGCTATGCGTTCGTTCTCCTGGGCTGTTCTCCCCCCTTTCATCCCTCCCGCATTGACATTTCTCTCCTCTGCTTCAGATCAGCTAATGAGCTTCCTTCTGGCTGCCCACGCCTTTGTCTCACCTGTGGAGGTTTTGCTCATTTGCCATTTCTGTTTTCTGACCATTCTTACCATTCCTTCATGCCATCACCATCACTTATGCAATGAAACACACTCACATACACAGGCACACACACACACACACACACTTAGAGTCTAGTAGTATAGACATGAATTCATTTTATTCACATAATGTTGATTTCCATTTTCATTAGTTTGTTCACTATGAATATTTTGTTTTTAAGGAAGATAGGTTTCATTATTATTATTATTTTTAAATGCAGAGTTTCAGATATTGGACTCAGAAAATCAAGGTTTTTGGAAACAGATTAAATTGTGCCCTCAGGGCAGAATTTCATATATGTGAATGAAGCACAGGGCTGTTATTAATATTTTTGAGAATTTCTCCTAAATGGCCCAGTCCCAAAAATGTTTCTCTTGCCCTCTTTGAATGATTTTCTCCTCTGCACTTTTGATTCCAGACTATTTTATGGACAGTGGCTCTGGTCCTGGACCTGCCCAGATGTCATCATCTCTTCACTGTCTTATGGGACCCTGGCTGCACCCAACTCTGCTCTGACACCATCAATTGAGTTCTGTATCCTGTGGGTACTTTTTCAGCATTTTGACCCTGAACATTTTCGTGCATTATACTCTGGATCATTCATGAATAGGTTCAGCTTCCCAAAGGAAAAAAATAATTGAAGGGTTTATTTCCTAAATGAAGTCTGAGAATAGGCAATCCAGGGTTGGCATGGAAGCTTTAGGGCATCATCAGAGGCCTGGCTCCTTGACGTTTCTGCTCTGTTACACTCAGCACTTCCTTAGGGTTGCTGCATGTTCCAAGAAGGCTGCTTGAACGCTATTCATTACATCAGCATTCCAGGACACAGGTCACAGGTGGTAGGGGAGGCAAAGGGTATTCCCGTCTGCTAAGTCAGATCTTTTTGAGCAACTTGCCGGATATCCTGTCATACATCCACCTGCATATTCTTATCTGGAAGGCTGGGAAATGTCTCCTTCTAGACACACTGTGGTTATGTTTCTTTATTAAGGGAAAAGGGGAGAGTAGATAAGAGATGGCAACAAAAATTATCTGACACAAATTATATTTTTATTTCAGGGCTGCCACAAAGAAAAAGAGGAATGAGGCTCATTAAGGATCAAAAGGTATGGTTCGAATGATCCTTACTCACACAGGAGATGGGACCGGGAGGGAGACCTGCTCTTGTTTGTATGGTGAAAGTTGTCTTGTACACACTTCCCTGCTAAAGTGAGAAACAGGCTGCCTCATCTTATTTCCTTCTGAGAGCAAAGTTAATCCCCACAAAGCATATTTTCAGAGACTAAATCCTTTTAGGAATACAGTTTATTTTCCTTCAAAAGTCTTTATATTGCAGTTTTCTTTTCTTTCTTGGTATTCTCTTCTTTTATCTTTTAAAGAGAGAATCTCTGTATTTTATTTCTTTTTAATAATTTGCAAACTCATTCCTGGGTCTCTTATTTTAATGAGCTGACACAAGATGAGATCAGGGTGAGGGTGTGGGTTCTACAGTTTTCAAGCTGGTATCCTGTGTTGAGAACTCTCTACTGAAGTCTTCACTGTCACAGATGGGAGCATCTAGTGGCTTCAGGAGACTACCCAGCAGCCACCCACACCTCACTCTCCAAAGCCTGAAGTGAGACTTCCTATAAGCCGCTCAGAGGGAGAGATGGAGAGTTCCTGCTTGGTCTGTAGCAACTGTCTCCAGGTGACAGTCTTCCCTGGTAGCCTTTCTACCTACACTCTGAGCAGTCCTTAAGTCACGGGATGCATGTGACACTTCTTGCCTGTCTGGAGTCCGTTGCCCTGAAGTCGGCTCTGTTTCTTGGAAGTCACTTAAGAAAAGTCCACTAGACGCCACCACTACATATTCTCGGCTCCGTCTTCACCGCTGTCTTACATTTCCCTTCCCTCTTTCATGGAGAGTTCTCTCTAAGGTGAGAGGGAGAAGGGCACCCAGAACATCATTCTCCCTGGGATAGGCTCTACTGCTCAAGACAGCCTGACAGGGCACTCACTCTATATTAGTGTTTTTTCACTTTGCCTGAGTGCTTGACTCACTTTAGGGAAAGTCCTAGAACATTGTTACCCTCAGCGCATCCTCAAGGTTGTTTTCATACCCCTCACCAGATGCCATAGTCTTCAGCCTCATAGATTTACCAAGAACACCTTGTGAACTTGAATACAAGGAACCAAAGTCTTTAGAGGGTGAGACATGCTGGAAAACACCAGACATATTCATGGAAACTCCTCCCTGAAGCCCTCCCTAGGTGATAAAGTATCCATCTCTACCCTTTAAGCCTCTTAATCCTCCACCAAATTCCAGCCTGCCTTTCATAATTCTATTCTCAGTCTTAGAGTACTATGTCCATATGAATATCTACTTGTGTTAAGACTCCCCTGACCTCTGTTCTTTTCTCCCAACAGGATATATTTAGTTCAATATATGCTTTATGTCTCCTTGGTATATGGTATCACAACACAATGGGGAGGGGGTCACAGTCCCTTATGAAGGACATGTTACAAAGAGCAGCAAAAATACCAAGGCTTCTATATAATTTTCTTCAAAAAAATCAATAAGATGAAATCAAATTTAAGAGCATGACTCTCAGGGCTTCCAGTTCTAGTCAAAATAAAATAAGAACAAGATTTATCCTACTACCTGCAACAACTATTAAAGAGGGCAAAATACATGAATCAATGGCTTTCAAGAAACTGGACATCAAGCAAAAAAAGGACAGTGAGCCTTGAGAGAAGCAGATGAGGTGATCTCTATGATTGCCCTCGCTTCCTGCCAGGGAAGTTTCCAGGCTGTGGTGTGGGGAGGAGTGCCCAGGCAGTGCCTGTTCTCAGCAGCCAGACTAACGACCGCATGCTGCATGGGACATTGGGTAAAGTATTGAGAAGGGTCTTGCCTCAGTAATGGGTAATTTGACACTAAACCAAATGCTGTTTGGATCCCCACCTACTACATCTTAAAAGCAAGACCTGAAAAGATCAAATGGTTTCCAAGTAACTTAGCCATCCCCGAAGAAAGTACAAGACAATTTTTAGGAATACAAGAATATTTAGTCCTCCAACAAGGTAAAATCCACAAAGTCTTGCATCCAATTATAAATTACCAGGCATAAAAAGACACAGAAAAAGACTATAATGAAGAGAAAAACCATCAATCAAAACTGACCCAGAAATGACCCATGGCAGAATTAGTAGACAAAAACATGTAAACAGTAATTATGAATGTATTCCATATGTTCAAGAAGCTAGAGGAAAGACTGAACACATTAATGAGAGATGTGTATAATTTTTAAAAGCTATGAATAGAATTGATAGAGATGAAAACTACAAATTTTTTCTCTTCTTTCCTTCTTGGTTCTTTGGCTGTCCTAATAATTACATTTACATAAGACAGATTAACAGGAGAAAAGCAAATATAATTTTGTACGTACCGGAGCTCATACAAATATGAGACTCAGAGAAGTCACCAAAGCAGGCAGCTTTTATACCTTTTAGATAAAGAAACAATACATTTGTGAAGAATTGACGACACAAAAGGGTTTGGGCTTGGGCTAGTAAATTAGTAAAGAAGTAACAAGGTTTGTTTATACAGCATTTTTGGCCCTGAATTCCCTATCTCGCGTGATAAGGATGGATGCCTTCTACCCTCCACATATGGGCAGTGTACCCTTCAAAAAGGAGATTTATTTCCTCCTCTATAATTTCAATTGACCAAATCCAAGTATGTATGTGTGGACTATAAACAAAATAAAGATGACACTGGGGGACCACTTCATGTCATAACCCCGTGTATAGCAATAAGCTCCACACATTGAGAAGCTTCATGGAGACCATAGGTTTCTGATCTTGAGAGGCTTGTGCCTGTGGAGGGGATGCAAGGATGTGGTGGAGCTTAATTTTGCTCACTCATGTCAGTTTTGTCCCAAAGAACACGGTCCTGAAGGTTATGTAATACTCAGTGTGCATGTATTACTACTCAGCATGTGGGATAAACAGGGTGTCATTTGGATTTATTTCCTGCATTCAGGGGATAAAGGAGGTCTGAGTGTCCTCCTTGTATTTGGTATTTCTTAAGTAATATTAATTCAAATATTCAGTATTTCAAAGTGGTGCATTATGGGGTGGCTTACCCTGAATCCCATAAAAATCATCTATGTTTTTCAAAGCATGTGCCTCTATTTGGATATTATGCTGTCCTATGCAAGAATGTAGAGTAAGTGACTATCATCTAATTCAAAGAAAGTGCGTGGTTGATATGGGGTCAATGTAGGGAGGGAAAAACAATAAACATGAGCAAAGACTGAGTAACAAGGAAACTCAATGTGCTCACAGGTAACTCTCCAAACACTGCAGTTACTTAGCACCCCATCTTGAAATCTCTGCTCAACACCCTAAACCCATACAAAACAAACCAAACATAATTCCGACTTCTACTGCCTGTAGTTCAGAGAAAAGTGTGACGTCTGTAATGTTGTTAATGTATTTGTGATTCCTTCCTGGTTCTTGGTGAGGGAAGGGAGACACCTCCCCTGACGTTACTTTCTAAGTCAGCCATCTTCTGTGATCACTTCCCCAGGGGTTGTAATGGCTGCCAGTCACTGAGCCACCAAACACTACATTGAGCGTGGAGGCTATTCCCAGGGAGCCACTGGAAGTGGGACAAGAGGTGGTGACGTGGGTGGAGCTGTCAAGTCCTGCAGGATCAGATTTGGTCAGGAAGTTTGCAACACACTGTAACCAGGAAGGCTAAAGACTGTATGATTCCATTTACCAAATTCCAGAATAGACAAAATAATCTGTATTTAGGAATAAATGGATCAAGGGACATGAGTCATTGGGAAGGGAGGGCTGGCTTACAGTGGGCCAAGAGGAAAGTTTTGGGGGAAATGGATGGTATTATCTGAATGCTACGGTGGTATCTCTGGGTGGAAACATGTACAGGTTATTGTAGGTCACTCATGCCTCCAAGAACCTTACTGTGAAATGGGTAGCTGCATCTCACTTGAATCCTGCTCTTCTTTCCTAAGTGGAGGAGAGACTGGAGGGCACAGTTGCATCTCAGGAAACAGTGGACAGGCCTGTTGGAGCTGCTGAGACCACACTCTTTCCCATTATAGAATCTCCCCTGGCAGAGCTGAACCTCAGCAGGAGGCCATGCAGGCCTGGCTTATGTCACTCACTCATCTCAGGAACTCTTATGCTCACACTTCATCAGAAAGCCTTTTTGCCAAACTGTGAAAACTTACTAATAGATTCCTCTCATCTTTGATTTTCATCGAAATCTTTCTGTCGGTTCCCTTTCTAGACAGTTGTTTTTCCTTGTCCTACTTTGTCTTTTACTTATGGAAGAAAGTGCAGTTTTAGTATCCACTATTTTATTTTCTTCCCCCCTGACCCCTTCATCTCTCTGCCCCCTTTCCTGCTTTAAATTTATTCTTCCTTTTTTCCATGCAATAGCCTATGTAGCCTGTTATTTATCTTAAGTTGGTAATAATTTTCTGTGTTGGTAGATCCTCCATAAGCTTTCCTCAAAAATAATATTTGATTATATCAACTTTTCATTCCCAGTGTGTGTTCTTGTCTGTACATATCAGTGCTCTGCTTCTGAATCTCTGCCAATGAGTGAAACCTTTTTTATTTTACACTCTGTTGAAAAATGTCATCTTTGTTTAAAAAAAATACTTTTAATCAAGTAAATACTTCATACATTCACACTTGTAAAATGGAGGTAACTAAGCAATAACTAGGTGCCTACTCTTTTGTTCAATATGCTATACTTTTGGACAGATGGTTTATTTTAGAATCCCTCTGCCATAATAATTTCATATTTAAATTGTCAATGACATCACACCACCAATAAAGTGCATCTTCTTTATTGACAAACAATTGCAATAAGTCATTGGCTATCTTCAATCTCTTTATATATATATATATATATATATATATATATATATATATATATATAAACAAATTTATATATACACACACACACACACACATACACAGAGGGTGCCAAAAAGAATGTATACAAGTGGACACTTTGGTCAGTGTTGCTCAAGCAGTAGTTCACCATAATCAGAAGTGTCTGGATGCTGATGGGAACCACTTTGAGCACCTTGTGTAATTGCAGAAGTCAAACGTGACTTGTGTTCATCTTTTGTTATCAGTATATATTGAGCACTACAATTTTAATAGTTTTTTTTTCTAATAATGTGTATACATTTTTTGGACCCTCTGTACATTACACAAAAAATTATACAAAATATACATATTTATATAGATACACATATGTACCTATATAAATATATATCACATATGTATATATTCATATGGGTATATGTATATATAACATATTCTTCTTTGAAGTTATTACTGTAAGTTTAGCTGGCAGCTCGTGTTTTTTTCCCTAGGTAATTTTTCTAAAATGAATAATGAACAGATGTATTCTTACAGTTTGAATCGTATTGTATTAGTCAGGGTTATTAAGAAAACAGAACTAATAGGAAAGAAAGAGACTTATTTTAAAATGCTGGCTCACACTGTTATTGAGGCTGGAAGTCCCGCAGTTTGCTATTTGCCGTCCTGACACCTCGGAAAACCACAAATATAGCTGGGGAGCTGATGGTGTAGATTCTTGTTTGAGTCTGTGGGTCTGAGGACCAGGGAGGGCGAGGGCAGAAGATGGACGTTCCGCATGAACTGTGAGGCAGAGAGCAGATTGAAACTGCCTCCATGTTTTGTTCTGTGTGGGCCCTCAGTGAACTGGATGAGGCCCACATGTGTTGGGGCGGACACTCTGCTTTACTCAGTCTATCCATTCACATGCTAGTTTCTTCTGGAAACACCCTCACACACAACCAGAAATGATATTTCACTTGATATTTGGGTATCCTGTGATCCACTCAAGGATAACATGTAAAATTAACCATCACATATATTATTATTTATTGTTTATATACAGATCACTGCAAAAATGCCTCTGTGTGTCATCTCCACAAATGCTATCATGAAAAGTCTCAAAAAGACATTAAAAGTCTCAAAAAGAATGCCCAACATAAATACTTGCTGCCTTACCCTATACGTTGATCTTAGTGATGGATCTGTTTTGACTGGTCATATGATCGGTTTGCTATTTTTACCCCCTCACATGTTATTTCTTTCCACTCCTTAAAAATGAAAGGGAATTAACAGGCCCAGTGACTTAAAACATAAACCTTGGATATTTCCTTAAACAGAAATCCTCTTTGAATAAGTCTTTTGACAGATCCTCAAACATTTGTTTCTGTTCTTGTGACTAGGGATATTTTCCATTATGTTTAGGAATAGTAATATCCGCAGACTTTTTTTGAAATTTAGATACAATAGTCACATGGTGTTTCTTTAGTACTGAGAAGGTTAATATTTATCTTTGCAAAAGTAGGAACATTTTTCATGAGGAAGAGATTTGCTGGGCAAATCGCAATGGAAACTATAAGACAAGCACATATTATGAAAATGTCTGAAAGAATAAAAAAGGAAGAATCTTTAGGAAGAATATAATACAATAGTTACTACCCTATATATGTTAAAAAGAAGGAGATTTCAGATTTGAAAATCAATAAAAAATTTCAGTGTGTAAGTGCATAAAATATCACCAAGATTCATCAGATGCTAATTAATTAGGCTGGTTCAGTAGAAAATGTCAGTGATGGTTCATTCTCTCTGCAGGGATGGATGGTGCAGAGGTCCTAGGGAAGAGCAGAGCTACAATTGTTAGCCGTCCCAGGCAGCTACATTTTGTGGTCTCTGATAACTAAGAAACATTGCTTTATCGAAGATCTGAGGCAGGTCGAAGTACAAATAAGATAACAGAACATTTAATTTGCAATCATCTCTTCCAGTATAGAAATTTCTAAACAATGGATGATGTACACCTGTTGGTGAGATAAGTCCCCTTCTGCTGCCTGGACAAATCTGGTCAAATCTTATGAAATCAGTTCTCCTATCCACGGACTGGTGTATGTGTGTGTGCTTTTCAGTCAGATTGCAGGAAACCTCTATCGACTGAAAACTATTTGAACTCTTGGTAGAAATGGAGAAGTTCAAGAGGGCTTTTGGAAGCTAAGCTTAACTTCTTTATCCTCTGAAACATTTTCAGGGAGCTCACTCATTTATTAAAAATTTTTTCTTGAGTTGCCTACAATGAGCCTGGCACTGAGGACACAACTGTAAATGTTACTGCCTTTCTGGATTTCCCATGCTCTTTCTTTGCCCTGTTACTGAAGGACACGGACTTACAGATATGGGGACCTCCCAGAATTGTCCTATTCATTCTGGTATCCTTGTGTTCTAGCACAGTACACACAGTCTCTGATTTATAATGGTTCAATTTAGGATTTTTTGACTTTGCGATAGTGCAAAAGTGATACGCATAATAAATTACTGGAGATTTTCAACATTTTATTACAAAATAGGCTTTGCGTTAAATCATTTTTCCCACTGTAGGCTAATGTAAATATTCTAAGCGCATTTAAAGTAGGCTAGCCTAGGCTACGATATTCGGTAGGTTAAGTGCGTTAAATGCATTTTTGACACTGTATTTTCAACTTAGGATAGGTGTATTGATACATAACCCCATCATAAGTCAAGGGACATCCACACACTGACAATAATTATGAAGTTAGGAAACTAGTAAATAAACACAAATGAGAACAATACAGCATTTCCACTTCCTCCACTTCTTCTGACCCTTGAAGAGATTGAATCAATATGGGATTCTCTTTTTCCTAAACTGCTTCCACACTTTCATTTTCTGTTATGAGACCTGAACACAGGCATACATACATATGTTGTAGGAGGGTCTTTTGCTTTAAAAAGCAGGAACAAATTTTCCCCCAAAAAGTTGTTAAGTAGCCTCTTAACTCTCGGTGACTCTTGTTTCCCTAGCCACCATTAGTAATTTAGTCTTTCCATGGTTTTTAATATATTTTTTTCTATCTCCCTGGAGCACTGTGAGAATTACCTTCTTTTATGTCAGATTCTGTAAAAGGCAGCTTCAAGGTCCAAGGAGGAAAGGTGCTGTACATGGTACAAGTAATCTCATAACGATGCATCGCAGGAATATTACAATAAATAATTGGGTGCTATCTGTAAAATATGGTGAGCTCCTCAGAGGACATGTGTGACAGCAATTTTCTTCTGTGTAACTAAGCTTTCTGGCTCATAAACAAAAAGTGTCTGTCTCCTTTCATATGGCCATTTAAAAAAAATTTGCAAGTTTTATATCTCTGGGTCTTAAAAGATATCTGCAATAAGGATGAAAGCAGAAAAACTTTTGTTTAAATGGAAGCTGAGTAAACTTTATTGTCGAATTGTATAGCAGAAAGTGCACCGACATGGAAATTAGGGGGCGTGGGCTCTCATGTCCTATTTGTTCTTGGATTATTATATACATTTAAGAGTGGCACGTCTACGTGAACTTGACAACTTGACACACTGCTTGTGTGAGGCCCAGCATGGAGCCAGTGAGCTCAGGGTCCTTTTCCACATGTTTTGATTCTGATTTCAACCACTCTAAAGTTCCTAGGGAACAGAGACCTGAATATTTTTTTTTTTTCATTTCTTTATTCCTAGTCATAAGCATGGTACCAGGCAAATGGTAGCCTGTCAATAAATATCTGTTGGATGACTGTCATACAAAATATAATCAGGATAGCTGTTTGTATAACATTATTCAGATCCAGCATTTCCAAGGCTGACATCAGAGATAGCACTTATTTGTTCAAAAGACAACCGGGAAATTGATATCATTAAGATTCTTTTGGGAAAGCAATAAAAACTGTTAGAATACGTCATATGGATCAGCTCTGAACAGACGCTGTGCTGAGGAATCTGGAAAAGAACCCCATGAATTACATTCCAAAAATTAACTGTGTTAAATATTATGCATTTCTGACTTTCAAGTGGAAATGGCTTTGTATGGTTGGTCCTATGGATGTTCCTGAGTCATCAGCATGCAGAAGGTGGAAGGCTACAGCGAGTTTGCCATGGTGCCGCTCAGCAGTGAGTTAGACTAGAGGACCATTTTTAAAACTTCAACTAAAGATTGTTGCAACTTGGAGGCTGAGCTAAGCATACATCGTTAGGTTTTGAGAACCTCCTAGAAAAAAAAAAAATGTCTGCATTCATTACAGCTAAGTTTAGGGCCTAGATTATAAAATATGTTTTAGTCTTCTGGCTACAAAATATAAGTGAGAAAGACAAAACAACAGCCAACAAGAGAGAGAGTACATTTCACAGTGGAGAGTCCATACGCCTTTGTTTCCCATTTATTCCTTCTAGATTTTCTTTACCTCGAAGGGTCTGTAAGGAAAATCGTCACCAGGAAATTGCAACTGGAAGATTTATCTTGAGAATGTTTATAGGAAAGCCAAAAAGACTTGGGTTTTAGGTAATCTAAAATAGACTACTCTAGACATAGCGCAAAACACTGAGGACACGAAGATATCTAGAAAAGGATAACGAATACAAATCTGCTTGACAAGAAATTTTTTCTTGAAAGGAGGGATAAGCTCAGATATGACTTGGAAAAGATGCACTTAGAATCACTTGGGGAGTTTGTTCTGAAGGATATATTCCTGAGCACTGTCATGAAAATTTCTGTTTTTTTTCTTTTTTTCTTTTTCCTGTTGTTGTTTGCTTGCTCTTTTATAGGCGTTTTCCATTATAAACGGCTGTCATGCTTATATAATGTTTTCTGTAGTCTTTGAGGAGCTTCTCAGGTGTAGACAAACTACACTTGGCTTAAATACTACAAGCAGTTTGACCCTTCCCTGCTTCTGCCTGGAACCTTGGCTTGGAGAGGTGTAACTAAAGAGAATGTATGCTGGTCACAGCTCATTTGTGTGCTTCAATGCAGTCTAGCGTTTCTGGTCCATTTCATAAATCCTGGCTTCTATTATAACTAATTTCTCTCTCTCTCTCTCTCTCTTTCTCTCTCCAATTCCTCAATTGTGAAGGTATATCATTCTGAATGTTTCTTTTATTTCAAAACAGCCATGCTCCTGCAATGATGCCAGGGTAATCTTACTAGAGTCTGAGAGATTATTTTTTCCTTTATTAAAGAGCATGCAGAGACCTTGATTTGTTTATTAAGCATGATAGAAAACAACATTTTAGGAATCAAAGATGCACGGAATGCTAAGTATTGTATTACAGTGATAGAATAAACTTAATCACATAAATTATTCTAATGGGCAAATAGAGATTCATCAAAATATCAGCTTGGATGCTGAGTAAATGAGAGTCTAGGGTAGAAGATATCTGATGACTTGAGTCTACCTTTAGCATTGCAGGAGCACGATAACGTCTGCCGCTGGTTTGTCTCTAAAACACTTTAGAAGAATCTCTATATATCAGTGGAGGCTACAGCATAATATAGCTGCATGAAACCTATGCTCACATCAAGATGCTAAAGAGAATCATTTGTTTCCTAATAGCTCTATTTCAGCAGACCATGGCCTTACCAGGAAATGCCCTGTTAGCAAAGCTGTCATTCCACAGTGATTTCTGGATGAAAGGACGATGATAGAGCACAGACTCCTGCCTTTATTGTAGAATAGCATTTTCCCCCTTTATTTTTGAAAGAATTCATAATTTGTATTCCAGTTTCCTTTGGTTATAATAGACTGTGGTTTGATTCAAGGTAAAAACTCATCCAAGTAGGGAATTATACACTGGAGAAATATTTACAAGATGCACTGTAATCTTTCCAGCTAGAGTACATTAGATTTTCTTCTCAGACCCAGGCACTTGAAATTGATACACTGAATATTTCCTTTTCCCCGGGTCACACTATAAGAATAATATCATTTAGTTTACGAATTATACCTTGGGAGTCAAACTTTATGTGGTATAAAACTAAAGATGGGTTGATCCTGTTTTTGGCAATTTACAGACCAAACATCTTCAATGCCCTTGGGCTTGTAGGAATAATGAGGGTGATATGATTAAATGGAGTCCCCCTGCTTGAAAGTTTTGTACAGATTCCGGTCACTGTGGATTTAATTCAAATCCTCACCATGGTCTATAAGGCCTTACTTATAGGATCCTGCCCTAGATGCTGTCTCATTTTTGTCATGTAGCAGGCTTCCTTTTTACTACCTTCCCAGGTACACTTGCCTTCTTAATGACCTTCCCACCTAGCAACCTTGCTCCTCCCTTGTGGACTGCCCTAGCTATTTTCTCTGCTGAAATGCTCTTTGTATAAAGTATTTACTTGGCTTGATCCTTTTTATTAGACAGGTATCTGTTTAAATGACATGACTTCTCTTTGAGAGGATTTTTGACCATCCATGCCCAAGTAGTTTTTCAGACACTGAATCACCTTGTCCTGCTTTAAAAAAAAGATAATGATTATAACTATTTTTACGTTTGTTTATTGTTTCTTACCTACTCACTAGAATGTAAGCTCTGTGAGATCAGGTTCCCTGTCTGTTTCATTGCTATGCCTGAAGCAGTACCTGGTAATAATTGGCACTTACTCTTTGTTGAATGAAGCACTGAATGAATAAATTAGATGGGATTTCAATCTAAGGACAAATTGAAGCAAGTGAAAGGCGGTCCTGTGCTTGCTCTCTCTCCCTTAATGCACGCATGCTTTAATTTCACACTTAACTTCCATGAAAGGCGATATCAAAGGTAGCTGCAATTTTCTACAAACAAAAATCAAAGATAGAAAAAGCAGAATGCAGAGTTTTTTTTTTCTATATCCCTAGAGCCAACACTCAGGGCTTTGGCCCTATTTGAAGCTAGGATTGATTAAGTTTCCAAAAGTCTGACATTTAACATGAGCTACCATGTTGGTTCTATAAATCTCTTGACCTAGAAAGGCTGTTTAGATTCCTCACGGACACCTCTGGACAACTGTGATGGCAACGAGATGAAGTCAATATAAGCAGCCTGATGTACCGTGATGCCAAAGGGAGTCTCTGCCATTGCATTTTTATTCTTTTTTCCAAACTGGTTCCTTGAGATCCAAAGTTTATCAAATTATTCCAATTCACATGGTTGCTCTAATTTATAATCAATAACACCTTGACCCCATTCGAAAATAATTCACTAGGGAAAATGAAAGTAAAGCAATAAAAATAATCAAAGATGCTAATGAAAAAGATCTTTCAATGTTGGCAAATATATTGGGATATGCTATTTTGTTCCATAGTATTTTATCTCTCTGGCCATACTTAGTTGTTATTCCAACATACTTGATTTAAGGCTATATTTTACTTTATTTTTGATAAAACCCAGGGCATTTGTGTATAGTTAAAAATTAAACAACAACTCAGCACCTCTATCTCACCTGACCAGTTTTCCTGTATGTGTACCACTTGTGATTAACCCTTATCAGCTTTCTCAAATCTTTATCCTACAACCTTTCTTTATAACAATGTCTGACTCTGGCTCACAAATCCTATGCAAAGTCAGTATTTCATGTATATACCCTTGCTCCAGTTGTGCGCACATATGGCAAAACAGAGCTGTGGTTCTGCACGTAGCAGAAAGTGTCATCCGTCAGAGATGATGCATAATGCCAGAGGAATGCAGGATCATCCAGAAGCTCAAGATAGCATTTTCCTGGGAGAAATGAAATATCTGAGATGTGAACTTGGACATACTGAGAGGTTGATGTTATGTTTGAAAATCATAATATTTAATTTAAAACTTAGGCAAAGATAACACAGAGCTGGGATTTGGGAGAAATGGGTTATAACCAAAGCTCTGACACTCCATGACCTTGCACAAATGACTAAATCCCTCTATGTAGTAGATCTCTTAAATGTAATATGAGGTGTTGGCCAAAAATATGGCTAAAAATATTTGTAACCAAGATTTCTATGATGATATGACTACCTGCATTGGATATACATTTTTATACATTTTCAGAATTATGTTCTATAGTAATAGAATGTTTCATTTAATTAGACAGAACCACTCCATTCAAAGCAGATTCTTCTGAAAAACTGAGGTCTTTATTCATATCACCTTAAAGGGGTCAGGAGCATTATGCTACATGATTTGTTTCTGGTGACTCAGCAAATGACCCTTTCGCCAAAGACATCTATGTTATTTTACTGTAACAGGGACGGTATTGTCATTACAAAAATCAATTTATTGGGATTAGTAAATCTATTAAAATGCAAACATCCAGTAAAAACGTCCTTGGCATGCATATTATCCATTAATGATGGACTGTAAATGAGTTAATAACTTAAAAGGAATCCGAGGGGGGCAGAAGAAAATGGTAAGGAGCGGGGACATGCACGGTGTAGCACAAAGTGAGGCCTGGGAATCTGAAGACCTCAGATGAAGGAAGAGATGAACAAAAAAGGCACCAAAGAGCATTTGAGCACATCTGGTGTCTGGTAGTTTTGGGAGAGGGCAAAAAAAAGTGAGAAAGATGAAAAAAACGTTGACAGACTAGCAAAGAAAAACGTGTGACCTCTGCATTTTGTATAGAGGCAGATATGCTACCGCATGTTTTAGTGGAAGGAGTCCAAAGAAAGACATGGATGTTTTTTACTCCCTGTGGGATCTGAGTAAGACATTTAGCCTCTCCATACAATTAAGATGTTTATATTGGAAGCCACAAGATGCCTTCCTGTTCTCACATTGCGTTTCTATACAATTCAAAGTCATTTACCTAGCCATATATAAAGCTCCTGATTTCCAGTTATCTGTTTTCTAGTACAGAGGCTTCCAGTTTCTAGGTATGCATGTCTATTATTTCATTGTTTTTGAAGTTACACAATCTTCTGTCTTTAAATGATGGAGGTAAAGAATGTCAACTCATCATTATTTCTACTCCTCTGCTTCCTTTCTGAGTTATTAGCACTTCTGTGTTATCATAAACACTTTAAAGTCAACAATTAATCCTCTAAACAGCTCTTGGGGGTGGGGGGGCTGAAAAGATTTTATAAATACTAATGAAATTCATTGCATGCCTCCTTAGGAAAGCATGCAAATGATTTCCCTATTGTATGACTGTGATTCTAGCTCAAGTTTCAACTTCATAAATAGAGAACAGTCAATGGCTCATGTACTAATTAAGCTTCTGTTCCTTAGTTTTATTATGATGTGTAATTGTTTATTAGCCCCAATAAGATGTTTTGTCAGGATGAGAACTGTCAATTTCATAAAATTTATTGACCGAGGCTTAGCCCTGGATGGAAAAAGTACGAGTGGAATAGAATTGACAGGCGTTTGTGAAATGCAAGCACGTTATCTCTTACTTTCAGGCATTACCGGAGGTAACAAATTAAGTAAAATTCAGTGCAACACAGAGGAGCTCTCACCTGATGATAACAGGAACACATGACCCAGGTGGATAAATAGGGGACTCCTCAGCTGAAATTCCATCTTGAACATGAATAGATGTTACCGGAACTTAGATCCCAGCAAACATTTCCACGCTGGTTCATTTTCTACCGAGAACTGGAAATGCGCTAATATCACACTGTTTTTATGGTTCTCTCACAAAAACATTGCAAAATTGAAAAATATTTCTTATTAAAGGTATTTTCTGTGAAAGGATTTAAAAAATTTGATCCTACCACGTCACGTCCCTCACACATATGCTTTTCTCTGAGAGGACACTATAGAGCAGTAGAAACTGCGTTGTGAAGAAGCCATGGGACAGAGAATAAAAAGAAGGAAAGACCTCTGCATCCACTTCTCGGTCCTCTGCACCTTTTCCTGCTCTTTGAACGTCCCTGTGGCCTGGGCCAGGGTGCTTAGCTGTGCGTGCCCTTCCATAGAATGTGTTTCTTAGCCTGAGCTCTTGAAGAAAGTAAGAAGAACTCTCTGACCAAATGTCTGCGTCTGTTCAGGCTGCTGTAACGACACCATAGTCCGAGTGGTTGGTAAGCAAGAGAAATTGATTTCTCACAGTTCTGGAGGCTGAAAGTCTAAGATCTAAGAGCTGACAATTTCAGTGTCTGGCAAGAGCCCCCTCCCTCATAGGTGGACATCTTCTTGCTATTGCCTCACATGGCAGAAGGAGCCAGGCAGTTCTGTGAGGTCTCCATTATGAGGGCACCAACCACCTCCCAAAGGTCACACCTCCTAATGCCATCACACTGGGTATTAGGTTTCAAGGTATGCTTGTTAATGGGAATAATAACACTCAGTCTATCACACGGGATTCATGGGAGAATCCCAGACAATGCATATGAAGGTACATTATCAAATTGTAAGGTGCTACATATGAAATGTTTGTTATACCTTTTTGAAAGGGCCACAGCTAAGAAACTGGTATTAGCATTTCTTGGAATTTCAGGTACTGATAAATTTGAATGATAATAGTCAAACTGCTAAGGAAATTCCTGAGTAACTGAATGGTTTTGGTACACATGCATGACCATCTCTGGACACACACACACACCTGCACCCCTAACTCTCAGTAACGTACTACAACAGATTTCATAATGTACTGCAAATGAAATGACATATTCTTTATAAATGTCGGGTGTCATGGAGGTGAGAGAAGAAAGGCTTCTCGGGGAGGCCCGCGGACTCTGGCTGTCACATGGCCAAGCTGACTCAGAGTGCTGCGGTCAGCTGGCTGTCTGTACCACATCCTGCCAAACCCCAGCCAATCTCGGAAGCCTAAACCAAGCATACACTGAAAAGCCAACATTTTGCTTTCTGTCCTGAGAGCAACTCACACAATATTTCAGTGCAGACAAAGGAAAGCAGTGTGACTTAGTGCTAAATGCATTTTTATACAGTCCCTGAATTGGTGATACTTTGGATCAAATAAATATTTACCTTACCTCACCCCATACAAGGCTGACTGGACAGCATTGAAATAATAGACAGGTGAAATTATTATAAAAAAGAGATTATTTAAAAGAAAGGGTCGTGCTTCTTATATCAGGCCTTCAGATAATCAAATCTCCCTCTTTTACCTACTTTAATTCACCTCCTTTATTTGAAAGCATTTTTTTTCCAAATAAGCTCATATAGAAATACGTCGTAAGATTAGTATTCAAATCAAAACAAATGATTGGAAGCAAAAGATAATTTCAAAAGCCTGCAAACATATTAAGTATTATAGAATTCTGTACTAGTGGGATACATAATATCCAAATATTAGCGAAAACCCACAATGCATTGTGGAAATAAGTTTGGATAAAACAAGTCTAATAATGTCTTCAGAGAGATGTAATATAAGTCATAGATTTCAATTGATGTCTGGAAGATTGTGTAACTATGTCCACAGAACTGTCTGCAACTCAGATTTAAGGAAAAGAACTCATGTTCATATGAATCTGTAGGAACTGAAAGATTTCATTCCGGGGAGTGAGAGTTCCAGTATATCTTATATTGTCAACAAAAGTTTCTGTGGTTTATTATATATCATAGCAGAAAGGCATCTTATTCCAGATTGTTTTGTGTTCAAATAGCAATATTTCTGGCCCTCTAGGAATGACACGTTGTTTGGATTACTGAGCTCCAGAGAAGCCTCTGGGCTTGGATAGAAGATTGAGATTTAGTAGGTAATATATTTACCAGTCTTTTTGAAAACTGGAATGTCATTTTTACATTTTATCAGAATGCATGCTGAGTCCTTGCAGTGGACATTACAAAATTAATGAACATATGGTTCTACCTCATTTTTTTGTTTTCTACTAAACTAGTAGTAAACTAGTGATCCAACTTTAAGAAAATATTATTGATCACCGATGACTTTTTTTTGTATGTGTATGATGGTATTATTTACATGGGCAATAGTATTTAACCTGCTGAATATTCACATTCATTACACACACACACACACACACACACACACACACTGGTAAGACTGTTATTTTTGTCCAACAATGAAAAACACCACAAGGGCAAATGCAAAGTTTGGTATGCTTCTGTTACCATAGAAATGCTTATTTGTGTTAATTAAGCTACTTTACAGTGATTAAAGTTACCAGGGGCTGTAGAGAATGAAAAGGGGACTCGATAGGTTTTGTACGTCACAAGTCTATCTCAGTGTGTCCACAGAATTTGAAGCTGTTGTATAAAGACATTTGCTTAGAGTGTTGTGTTAACAAGATTATTGATCTATTTCCATGTAGAACAATTAGCTTTATTCTGCTCAAAGGCCACAGACTGCACCCATGACCGTGATAACTTCTCTTGTAAATGTTTGTCTCGTGTCACAGGAAGGTTGGGTCAGCACTAGTTCTGGATAGAAAAACTATGTCAAAGACACCCGTGCTGGTGGTAGGTGGGGGACTCAGAGTGTGAAAGCCAGAAGGGATATGAGAGACCATCGCCTCCAGCTCTCGGAGACTTCCACTTTGCGAGTGAAAAAGAGCCTCTCACGTGTAGCACATACGCAATATGCAGAAGCAATCCTATGGTAACTACATCATAGATCTCACGTCTTTAGGCTAATGCACTACAGACACTGATGTTTGTTGGAAGGTGACCACCTCAAGTTAGCTGACCTGTAGGAAAATGGGATGCAGCTCAAGTGTCCCATTTTCAAGGAGCGTTAAAACTTAAATATATTAGTATGTCTTTTTGTGATTTGATGGGTCTATGAGTGTAATATGAATTGATTCCATGTAAAGCTACAATAACACATACTATGTGTGGTTATTATGGCTCATCATACTAACCTAAGATACACCTTTTGCAAAGTCAGTGTTAAAATACAGATTCATAAAGCATCTGTAGCTTCATATTTTCAGGGAAGAGATTAGTACCAAATAGAGCAAATAAAATAAAAGAACTCTTAGAAAACATATACATATTAAATGCTGCAAAATCTTAGGGTTTTATGTCTTCAAGTAGGCATCTCTGTATTGTGACAAATTTGATACCATTTCTCTCATTTTCCCCCAAAGGCTGTGACAGTGTCTGTAGTAGAATTACATAAGATTAAAAGATTGAATTCCTCTCAAGTGCTGTACATAGCAAGGCCTGCTCTAGACAAAGAGGAACCATATATTGCTTATTTCAAATGTTCTTAATATTTAACATTTATTGTGCGTCTAATAGGTTTGGTATTGTGTAAGATACTGAAAATCAGAGGTAAATCTGGTTAATTCATGACCTCCAGAAAGAAGCAAAATGTGCACATCTTACCCAATCTGGCTAAACCTCAGAGATAACTGTTGAGTAAGTAAAGCCATCAGGAAAATGGGAAGGTTTTTTGTAATATAGTTGGCAGCCAATAGTTGGACAGATTCAAATAGGTCTATATTAGGCTTGTGGGGAGGGAAATGCTATAGAGAAAATATAGGTGGGAAATTAGGAAGACAACCTTTGAGGTCCCTTTCAAGCCTAATATTGTCTCGATTGGTGCAAAATGACGATCCTCACTACCTGAGGTAGCATTTAAGTCTATTAGTCATTGACATAGCTGTGCGACTGAATTAAACAGTCTCTTAGGGTCATAAAAAGAACAGGTTTGATCAGGAGTTGGTGGAGAGCTCAGTGCACCTGAGAGAATTACCCAGGAGAGTAAACCAGAAGGAAGGGCACTGACCAGAGGAGGTCGTTTGTGTTTGGTGAGGGCTGGTTAAAGTTGCTGAAAAGTGACTTTACCTATTTGAATTTGCTTATGTGAGCCTTTGCTTTTTCCTGCTTATATTTACTAATTGAATGTCTAATTAGTAATGGTCCTTGAGAAATCTCAGCTTGTAAAATATAATTGGCAGTAAACATTGTCCCTAGACCCTGTTTCCCATCTCCCAGTAGATCTTTGTGTGTGTGTGTGTGTGTGGTGTGTGTGTGTGTGCATATTTTTTTCCCTCTCTGCTGAGGGAGAATTTACTGCTTTCGCAGTTTGGTGATAAAAATTTTGAAAATGTCCTGGAACCTCTGGAATCTGTCATTTAGATTTGAGGGCACAAGGGGAGTTGGAGATTGAATTCTCCAACATCCAGGGTCAGTTCCCTTTATGGCAATTCTAAAATGAGACTTGTTTAGAAGCAGCCACTGGGGCTCTCTGTGGAGCCCTGATTACACCTGGTGCAATAAAAGCCACCTAAGTCCACCAGGACTCCCAAGAAGTCTTTTATTTAAAACTTTGTGAAACTAGGATTCATCCAGAGTATTGCCCATCTCGTGAGAAGCAGACTGTGGTACAGGTGACGAAATTTGCGATGCCTACTGATCACTCTAAACATACATACGTCTAAATTGCTTTATTGTCACAGTGTCTTAAATCTTATACATTAGAAATTTTGCTCTGGCTATAATCCATTTTGTGCAAAGGTAACATGTACATAAACCCCTAGGAGACAGTGTGTGGTTAACATGCATTCACACATATAATGTAAATTTACTAAATCAAATTACTTTCTTAGCTAGCCTGACCCGTGGACATAAAGGACAGATTTTTTGATTGGTTATAGTTAGGAGGCAAGGGAGAAGGAATATTCGTGCATTAGGAGGAAAACATTGGCTCATTAGATAGCCAGGGAAGAAAGGAACAGAAAAGGTAGGTGTTGGGAGACACAACCACTTCCTTATGGCATGATTTTTCATGTGATGACATGTGGCCAGGCTAATAACCGTCATCATATATTTTTAATTTTCCCAGCAGGTGCCAAACTAGCTTGGAATCAGAGTATCTATACGAATTTGCTAGCAACAAAAGTCTATGAACAGTTAGCTGTGGACTAACTTCAGACATCTGAAAGCTGCAAGTAAGTACCAGGCAGATTTATTGAGCACCTACTATGCATTAGTCCAACAGGATATTTTGGTATGGGCTTTATTGTGACAGATCTCTTTTAAAAAAATTTATTTTATTTATAATTGTGGTAAAATGTATATCACATCAAATTTATCATCTTAACCATTTTTAAGTGTAGAGTTCAGTAGTGTTAATTAACCTTGTGCAACCAATCACTACAACTCTTCCATCTTCAAAAATAAATAGTCTACATCCATTAAAAAAATAACTCTCTATTCTCCAGCCCCTGGCTACCACCATTCTACTTTCTGACTCTTACACATTTGACTGCTCTAGGTGTCTCATATACGAGATAGTGAAATCATACAATATTTGCCTTTTGTATCTGGCTTATTTCACATAGCCTACATACTGTCTTCAAGGTTCATCCATGTTGTAGCATGTGTCAAAATTATTTCCTTTTGAAAGCTGAAATACTCATCCATTTGACTTGTCGGTAAACATTTGGGTTATTTCTACCTTTGGTTATTGTGAATAATGTTGCTGTGAACATGGGCGTGCAAGTATCTCTTTGAGACTCTGCTTTCAATTCTTTTGTGTATATGCCCAGAAGAGGAATTGCTGGGGACAGTTCTGTTTGTAATAAGGTCTAAGATAAGGGTGGAGACATGTTGGTGTTTCTGGATAAGGAAGCAAAGTTGAGGGAGAAAGGGGCTAGGACTCAGGGGCCGTCTCAGGTTCAAGGTGAGATGAAAATACCTGTGTCGCATGTCCGCCACAACGTTTAGTAAAAACACCACGGACAGGCAATCTCTGTAAAATGTCTGCTTTAATCCAATCCCTACCACAGCCTTAAGAGGTAGTACATTATAATGTAGGAGAGGGGACATTGCGTGTGTGTGTGTGTTCTGGGGGAGTGATTAACAGTATCGTTAGTGATATGCCTGGATTTCTAGACCATCTCTGCTACTTACTCATTAGATAGCCAGGGGTGAACGCAAGAAAATTACTTCTGCTTCTCGGTGTTCTCATGGGGATAATTGTTTTGAGTTGTAATCAGCTAATGCATGTACAGATTTTAGAACAGTACCTGTACTAAGAACTCAATTGATATTCATTTTAATGATGCCCTTCCTTCTTTCTTTTCTTCCTTCCTTCCTTCCTTCCTTCCTTCCTTCCTTCCTTCCTTCCTTCCTTCCTTCCTTCCTTCCTTCCTTATCTTTCTCTCTTTCTTTCCTTTCTAATACAAATGATGAACCTGGAGTTTAAGTGATTGACAGAACAAGGATTTGAATTAAGCTGTTTATTACTGTGATGAAAAAGATCTTTCCAGAATTTGATTGCTCCTTCTCAAATGAATCTTACTTTGAAATCCAAATTACTGTTGTGTGGACTTAATGGACATTTTATTTAGTAAATATTTATTGAGCTCTACGACATGTCAAACACTGTGCTAGGAATAGGGAAGACTATTGCAGCCTAAGGAGGACAAGGTAATAGAGTAAGAAAGTATATCAAACAAGAATCAATTTCAGAAACATGACATTTTTAAGTGAAAAGCATCTGAATTTTGGGGAAGCCTGACTTGGAGTTTGAGGTGGTTGTTAGAGCTGTTTCATCTCATCTCACAAAAACACACCTGTGCATTTTGATCTTGTTTCTATTGCTACCACCTCAGCCCCTCAACTCAACACTACTTTTATGTTTGAAAGACAATAATTTGCATAATCTTTTGCTTCTGGTTTTTCAGAGCATTGTCTCATGGTGAAAGGCCTATGTGGAGAACGGTGAGAGGAAAACAGCTCTTTACTAAACTCTGCCCTTCCCTTAACCCTTCCAAGCAAGCGAATTAACCCACTAGCACTTACCACACTAACTGTGGTGTCCAGGGCCTATCCCCTAAGCCCTGCTTTGTTTGTGTTTGCTTTGCTAAGCAACAAACTTGCAGCTTGAGGTATCTATGAGGTATATGATGCCCTGAATCGTTTTTGTGTTCCTCTTGGCACTGGGAGAGCAGTTTCAGGGCTGTCATCTCTGCTGAAAGATATCAAACCTCAGAAGTCAAGGAAGATTCTAAATTTAATTCAGAAAAGCTGTGTATTTGCTTCCTGGCTCTACTGATTTACATCAGTTTGTTTGATACCTCTGCGAGGATGCAAAGGCTATTGCTGCAATCTTCACCTTACAGAACCTGAGGTTGATTAGCCCCAAAGGATGGAAGCATTTGAAGATTTTGTTCAGAGTGTAGTTGGCGCTGTGATGCTTCAGGTGCAGAGGACACAAGCAATGGATGTAGCAAAGGTGTGTGAAGGGGGCTTGGTGGGGACATGCCTGGGAAGGGAAGGAGCAAGTTACGCTCCTGAAGTCTCGAGGGAGAGCTTGGCTATAAGGAATCCTAAATCCAAAGAGGCCTTGGACGGGGCCCTAGAAATCCCCTGTACATGTGAGTCCTGCGTGGCCTCAGGCTGGTTCCCACGTGCAGGCCCCAAGCATGCTGCTCATCCCTTTGTGACTATGGAGTCCCACACTCTTTAGGACGACGGGCTTGGGGGAGGTGGACACCCCCAAACCGGACCTGTTGCGGGAAGGCTGTAACTCTCATCTGTCTCCTGAAACTCCCTTAGTGTTTAGAGATGGTGTCATGCAATCCACTAACTTTAGCTCCTTAATGTTTTACCATCATTTTTCTATGGTTAGCTTAATGTCTCGAACGAGACGTAAAATTCATGAGGAGAGGGACTGTGCTTTAGACTTCCCTTTCCCAAAGTACAGGCACATAGGAGGTACTCAGCGGACTTTCAATTCTTGACACACTGGGCTTAGACTACTGTGACTTCTACCAGGCATCCCACCTCCTCTCAGCATGGCACCTGCCTCTGTGTTTGCACCAATCACTGAGGACCTGCATATGTACCACTCTGAGGTAACCACTCTGAGGTCGCAGTGCCCTGCAGAGGCTTTCGGAAAGTTCCTCTGGGGTGGGGGTGACAGTCCCTTCTAGCCACACACACGATCTGTCTTCACCTGACACAGACATTATACCTATGGGGAGTGGAGGCATCCTGTGTCAGTCATGGGACAGTGCCTCACAGAGAAAAGTGTCTATAAATCTGGAATTAGGAGAGGTGATCTCCTCCTGTGATGCACAGTCTTAGATGGAGAGGAGAAAATCTGTTGATGTGCCATTCAGGATAGAAGAATACGTGTTTCTCTCTCTCTCTCTCTCTCTCTCTCTCTCTCTCTCTCTCTCTCTCTCAGAAAGGTCTCTAATAGCTAGAAGGTTAGTTAGCAGCTGGGGTTCCAGGTGGGGCCCTTGCTTACCTCTAATTCACGAGAGGGCATGTGGTGAAATCTTTTCTCAGAGCTATTTGTGATATTGTAAGTTTGCTCGGGAATATTACTACTGGAACCTTAGCCACGGCACTGTGTCCAGTGGTGTCCTTGTACATGGACAGAAAGGGACAAGTGCTCTCAGGGCAAATACGTTCAACCATTTATCTCCAACAAATAGAAAGGTTCATGTTCATCTCTACTATGTAATTACATGAGGACACCAGGCACGTGGCTGCAAAAAGATTACACAGATTTTCTCTTTTGAATCTCAGAAGATACTTGAAATAAATATTGACAGGACTAGTATTACTTTTTCAAAACCTACAACATTCAAAAACTTTGTTAATTGAACAATTCCTGACCAATTATTTTCTATATGCTTCACGACTGTGAATGAGGAATGATGGTGAGGGAAAAATATTTATTTTCCTTCTGGAGGGTCAGAAGTTAAGATTTGTGTGTGGGGTGTTTCTGGTGGGCTGTTTTAAAGTCAGGAATAAATGGGAGGTGGGAGAGTTTAGCTGAATTTTCATGCATGTAGACCGGCGATAGAATTGATGGCTAGTGCCATGTGCTCTGGTCTCCTTGCACTAGTATATCTGGACATACAAAAATGCAACTCTTAGCTTCAACCTGGAAAAAAAAAACAAATGTTTGTAGCTGTAGTTGGATTCAGAAAGCCTGCTGCTAGTTGAGATTTTAGCCTCAGATTCAAAGTTAATATGAAGTCGTTTGACAGAAAGAATTGCTGTGTTGTGGTCTGCTGCACTTCCAGCTGGACTCTCCTGGTTGTTGTTTCTAAAAACATCAAAAGCAATACTGCTTTGAGACTGTGCTTCAGGAAATCATGAATGATTTCTTCTCTTGCCTGCCGGTGGGGGTGGTTTGAATGCCTAGTGGCCCTCTGTCTGGACAGTGGAGGCTGGTTGACTGAGAACAGCTACTGAAGTCACAGACATTGCTGGGCTGGGTTAGTCCCCACTATCCAGTGGTTAGGGCCATTTGTAGGCAGCACCAGGAAATCGAGAAATCCTGGGCTTTCCTTGCAGGAATTTATCTTCTGTTGTTAAACATAGTTAAATCATATAGATATTATTTTCCTGTAGGCATGCTTCAGTTTGACAATGCCCGTTGAAAATTATAGAGACTAAAACTGGATGGGTTGCTTTCTCAGGTTTCTGACCAATGACCAATATTTTTCTCTTAAAATATAACTCTGCCACATGACTGGTTCATGTCAACCTGGGATTCTTTATGACTCCTAGGTTTTATAAAATACATTTGTAATTTCACTTTATACCTGGGAATCTCTGATATAAATCACCATTCTCTTTTTTGACTGACACTCCAATAGGCTATTTGCTTATGTCTCGTCTGTATGGAAAAGGTTAAGATAAGTTTGCATAATAAGAGATACCATTTTGTGGGGAGTGTTTTTATCTTTTCAAAATTATGAAATACACACACATATAGAAAAGTCCATAACATGTAATATAACCTACAGACAGTCTGAGGAACATCATCAGGTAGCACCCCACAATCATCTATTGTTTCTTTCGTGTAACAGCCTCCCTTTACTCCAGAGTTAACCATTGTCCTCACTTTGTACTGCTGTGCAGCATTCCAGTATATAACTATACCAATAGTCATCATTATGCCGGAAATAGACATTCGGGTAGTGTATATATGTTTGGTTTTATTTATAATATAGATACAAGCATACTGTATATATATTCTCATACATATGTGAATAAATTTCTCTCGGGTATATATATGTCAGATGGGGAATTGTTGGGCCACAGGGTAAATTTATCTTCACTTTTGGAAAACAGTGCGTACTTTAGTTTCCAAAGTGAATGTACCGAGTTATACTCTTTACTTGCAGAGTGAGAGATACTAGTTACTGTACATCCTGTCTTGGTGTTATCAGGCATTTCAGTTTTTGCCCTTCTGACAGATGAGTAATTAATTAGGGTTGACAGATAAAAATACAGAATGCACAGTTATATTTGAATATTTGGTAAAAAAGAATAATTATGTACTGTAACTAAATATTACATAGTACTATGTATGTAGACTAAAAAATTATTCACTGTTCCTCTGAAATTCAAGTTTACTAGAGCATCCTGTATTTTTATTGGCTAATATGGCAACCCTATATGTAATGGTGTCTTACTGTGGTATAAATTTATATTTCCCTAGTTGATATGAAGGTTGAGAGCCTTTTCAAATGTTGATTGGCTGTTCAGATTTATTTTCTGTGAAATATTTTTAGAAACATTATTTTTCCAGTTTTTTATTATGTATGTGTGTATATTTCATATGTGTTTTTCAGTTTTCTATCATATATATGTATATATATATATATATATGGTATATATATGGTATACATATGGTATGTCTATATCTATATCTATCTATCATCTATCTATTTATCTATCTGTCTATCTATCTATCTATATCTTGTATATATATTCTGAAAAACTCCTATATAATATATATAGTCTTCTTTGGCTTATTTTTCACTCTCTTTATGGTGTCATTAAAAAATAATTTACTCAATATTGTTGCATTTTATTAATCTTTTCTATTACGATTAACACTTTCTGTGCCTGTAACCTACCCAAGGACTAAGTTCTCCTATATAGCGTTATAAAATCTTTATGAGTGCATCATCTACCCACAGTTGATTTTTATGTGTGCTATGAGCTAGGAGTTTTTTTTTTCTTATTTTCTTTTATTTTCTTATAAGTAAACAATTGCCCCTGCACCATTTACTGTAAAAGTATGTATCCTTTCTCACTACAGTTTTTGTAATGTTGAGGCACTTTCAGATTTCCACGGAAAAACAAAGAAAAATGCTGAGATGGGTAGAAGAGAGTCTGGCATAGGCCTATAGCACAGTGGCAAGTTGGTGCCTAACAAGCCAAAGAGTAGGGATTCACCAGGCTCGGCCAGCCTGGTGTCACTCATAAGCTGTTTTTTGTCATTTCCCTAATTTATCACCAAAGCCGTCAGCACATTTCCCCATCCACCACGACTGTTAGCCTCATGCTACCCACTGCCCAACGCAATGAAGGGAGAACTAAACCTATTTCCTCAGAAAAGGGGTATCAGAAGGAGCGGGAAAAACTCAGAGAGCTCATGACAAGAAGGGGGATCAGAGGAAAGGAGTTTTGAGTGAGTCATGACAGAGAAAAGCGTGCGCACTCCATATGCTCTAATCTGCTCACGTCACCTTTCTTTAAGGTCCCAGAACCTTTCCAAGTTTGGAACTCAATTTACTATTGTCAAACTAGAATATGGCTTGAATAATTGTATTTGCATATTAAAGGAAAGGAGGAAGCCAAAAGCTATAGACTTTGTTGCAGATATTTGGCTTAAGGAAATGGGAGGCAAGGTGGCTGGAACGGAGCACTGAAATCTCAATTAGCTTTTTCTTAAGATTACAGAACCAGGGAATTGGCAGGAAAGAGAAGAAATACTTATAGCAGGTGTTGCAAAAAAACCCCAAAACCAAAAAATCTCCAATGCCCACAGAAGCCTGCAGGTAATATAAGTGAATAAACTGAATTAGGTATAAGACACACGACGGCAGAAGCTTGGTGATAAATGGCTGCTGGCTGTAGCACAGAGGGGCCGAGGTGCTGGTGTGGACTGGTGGCCTGGGCGCACAGGACCATCTAAAAGGGCAGCTGTTCCTCTTCTCCAACATGGTCCCATGTGGGACGGGAAGTCTGATGTGGCTGGAAGTGCAGACTGTTTCAGTGGCGCCAAGAATCTAGATTTTTATGTGAACTATATCGATTCTCATTGTTAGGAACAGATTCAATTTTTAAAAAGTAGAAAAGAATAAAGAAGAAGAAGAAGGAAAAAAAAACAAAAAAACGATGATAAAACACTCTATGGGCCAAAGAAACACTTCTATCAGCTGGACTCCACTCCCAGGGTCTCAGATTGTGAGCTTGGGACCAGAGAGCATAATTCTTAGTCGGACAGACCCGGGTAAGGTTGAGTGAAAAGTGCTAGAAAGCCAGAAAATGGTGGGAAGTGACGGGGCATTTGGAGGAGAATGGATGGGCACTGAAATCGAACATCGCTCCTCCACAATTTTGCTTTAGACTTGCCGTTTTGATCTAGCCCAGATGGCTATAGATTATTGTGGATATAAATGAAAAAGCCAGGAAGGTAAATCATTTAGAACCATCCAGAGTGCCACTTAGACAAATGCTCAAGGAGAAAACAAATAGGGACCTGAAAGCAGGGTTACTGATCACTTACTGGCTGTGAACACCTTCCTAGACTTCCCTTTGTCAGAGTATTTTTCTAGCAATAAACAGGATGCTTTTCTAGCAGGGGTTCAACATGGAGTCAGTTCTGTTGTCCATTATCAATAAAATTATTTCTCCCTAAAGAGCATCCCGAGATACCTTTCTGTATAACTTCTTTCCCTTTCATCTCCTTTTCTCTTCAATTCTCTGACATTAAGCAGGAAATTTGAACTGTGTCAGCCAGACACTTTATCAGTGGCAAGAATATTCTTTCATTAGAGGCTAAAACTCACTCTGCACAGAAACACATATGCACACACTCACACACAGATGCCTCCAAGCAAGGGTGCCTTATATAATTAAAGGTAATGTGTACCGAGCGTTAATTACACCATTACTGGGCTCTTCTGCGTGGTGCACGATTTTCAGGCCAATAGCACTAACCATCGCGCCACATGGCTGCCCTGCCTACCGCGGGGTTTGACAATTTATTTTCAGGCCTTCAGTTGTCTGTTTATTATGCATGTATCTCTATACATTGACCGTATGCCTGAAGGATTGGATATGTGCCATATCATGAAGGTTATGGAAGTGAGGACTTGAAAGTCAGAGATGCCCGGTCCCCAGCTTTCCTCAGAGCCACGGCCTGACCCACGTGCACCTACATTAACACACACAGCATTGCAGCAAAGGCTCGGCCTTAGTTACTCCAGGAGCCACAGTGCTCAAGACATATAACTTTACTACCAAGTGCTTTCATCACAGGACACAGGAACTACCTACACAGTAAATCAGGAGTTTATCTTTTCAGAATCCGAAATAAATCAGACTACTGGAAAGAAAGAAAGAGAATTAAAATTAGAAAGAAAGAAAAATTTATGATGCCTTGAGTCCTACATTTTTTACTATTGGATGCTTTGGTACTGTTTGTTCCAGGTGTTAGAACGAGTGACACCTGAAAAAATTACTGGTGAGTTGATAGATACCCCAAGTGCTGCTCCACTGCTGCTGGATCCTGAATCTGCAAACTCAACACAAAACAGATTTATCTTCCTGGCCTGCATCTAACCTTTCAGGGCTGTTTCACAATGAACTATTAACAAACAGGTATGCTTGGCATAACTGGACTGAGGGTCTTCAAAGGGAACTATTATTTTAGTATCTAGGAAATAATACATAACAGCAGAAATGTGGGGCAACCATTACTTTTACAGTAAAACAAAACAAAACAAAACAACAAAACAAAACAGGAATATTAGAGTTTTTAAATGGTTCTTGGATATTTGTCACATGACCTAAAGCTCATACATGATTATTGTTATTTATTGGAAGAGGTTTCACATGCACAAAACAGCAACTTTGTAGGTAAGAACAAGTAAGTGAAGCTCAAGGTGCTTTTCCTGACAGTCCCTCATCAGTGGCTTTCAAATTTGAGCATGCTCAGATTCAGCCGGAAGGCTTGTTAGCCCGCCACCCACACTTCCTGATTCAGCAGGCCTGGGTGGGGTTGGGAATTCACATCTTTAACAAGGTCCCTGCTGCTGCTGTTGGTGAAGGTCCAGACCACACTGGAGAGTCACTGCTGTGCAATACAAGCTCCATCTTATCAGGGGCTAGATCTCTGTCATTTAGACCAGCACTCAATAATAGATAATAAATGAAGAGTGGGACTGCAAGCCATCAAAATGCCTACACACTTTTATTACAAAGAAATTTTAATAGGCCACCTCGGAGTGGAAAATCATCTGTAGTTTGGTTACAAAAACACTCACAACAGGCTCGGATACTTCCATTAAAGCAAAATATTGGTTCTGCCTTATTAACAAAATTTATTGCTACTAGACTTTTTTTTATTATGTCTTCAGCATTTTTATAGATTTTGCTACATTTGTTTTTTGCTCTCCATTTAACTTATATTTCAGAAAATCTGCTTTTCCCATTCTGACCGGGGGAGGGGCATTGAGATTCCTTGCAGAGAAAACTAATGCCCATATTCTTATGATTGTTTTTCCTTTTCTTTTCTTCCCATTAGAACCAGTAACCCCTTTTGCAGAAATGTTCCAAGCAACCACAAACAACTTATACCAGGTAACATATAAAATGCAAATAATTTTCAAACCCTGGAATAAGAGATCATCTGTGATTGGCAGAGTCTGTTATTCTTCTGTGCCAGGCACTGTGTGGAGCCCTCTGTATGGATAACTTCATTTATCGCTTAGAAATTCTTTCAAATACTGCTCTTATTTTGAAGCAGCTTTATGTCAATGAGAAGCATGACATAGGAGGGAAAAGTAAACATATCCAGTTTTCTTATTTTACAGATGATAATGCCAAACCGATTTTTCTGTAATCACAAAATTGGATATATGGGATATCGGGGAAAGCAAAACATGACACATAATTTAGGAAAAAAAAGATCGGTAAAAAATAATCAGTGACTTGAGTTGGATTTAGACTCTGTGTCTCGGGTTTGCTAAAACTGTACCTTATTTTTCTCCTAACTGCTTCACCTAGTATGTTCAGAGATGCGTTTTCTTTTTTATTCATCACCTACAAATGGAAATCATACTCTTCCTTTTAACGTGAAGAAATTCTTTAAAGGTCCTGGTGAAAATAGAGAAATGAGTGTTGGGACAAGCTCAGTGTTTGGTCCTTACTCCTGCCAACTCTGGCAGAGGCTGGGGCTCTCTAAGCTGGAAATGGGTCTGTGCACATTAATTCAAAACATGATCTCCAGGAAAATTACTGTATAGATTTGTTTCTACCCTTCCTCCTCCACTTCCTCAGTCCTCTTGCCATGTGGGTGTTGTTGAACAGACTATGACAAGTTTCAGGTTAAACATGGGTGTGAGAAAGGACAGCCTGGGGCATTTATGTGAAGTAGGGGTGAGGTTTTTTTTTAGCAATAGGAGGTGTGTGGTAGGCGAAATACTAAAGATGATCCCATAAGATTGCTGTTCCCTAGTCATTCAACCAGATGCTATTCTGGGCACTGTTGTGAAGGGACTCTGCAGGTGGAATTAAGGCCGTAGATGGGCAGGTTCAAATGAGCAGATTGATATGACCCTGAAACGCAAAGAACTGTGTCCAGCTGAAGGGCCAGGCAGACACAGTCAGAAAGATGTGGCAGACAGGGAAGATGGAGAGATGAGAAATCCTTGATGGAGAAAGAAAGTCACAAGCCAAGGAATACAGTGACCCATGGAAGCTGAGAATGGCTCCCAGCCAACAGCTGGCGAAGAAACAGAGACCTCCATCCTTCAGCTGCAAGGGACTGAATCGCCAGCACCTGAATGAGTTTGGAAGCAGATTCTTCACAGAATACCCGATGAGACCCCAGCCAATTGACAACTTGACTTTGGCCTTGTGAAACTGGGAGCAGACAAACCCGCTGAGCCAACATCAACTTGTGACCAACAGAAATGTGAGATAATAAATATGGCGTGCTCTACGTGGCTGAGTCTGTGATCATTGGTTCTTGCAGCACAGAAAGCTGAAACAAGAGGACTGAGTATGTACAAAGACTGTGTCTGGCCCTTCTCCTCCTTCAGCTCTTGTAACATTCCATACATCTCTCACATTTTATCAGTCTCTTAGTGCAAGAATCACGTTTTGCTCATCTTTGTATCTCTGATATCTGGGTCAGCGTTTGGCACCTGTTAGTGACATAACAGATTTATCTAATACGCACTTAATTTTTTGCTACTTAACATACATTAACACTTAATGTTACTGAACAAATAGTATTCTAAATCTCCTATCATCCCCTTTGTGGTAGATATAACTACCATCTTCATTTCACAGATGAGGCAACTGGGGCATGGAGAGTCCACCACTTGCTCAGTTCACAGATCTAGTAAGTGGTAGAGACAACGTTTACATCTGGGCAGCTGGCTGCAGGGCCCGTGGTCAAACCACTACATCATGCTGCTGTTTGCTAAAGGAATATACAAATACTATGAGCATGAGGGATCCTGGCATTTGCCACTGTTGACATTTCCCCCAGCTCTTCTGCAGAGTCACTAATCACTTGCCAGCAATGCAATACCTCAAAATGTAGCTGGGGAATCTGTCACACATGATAAGCAAAAGTTTATGGTATCATAAACTGGAAGCGGTGTCTTTGAAATGTGACCTTCTGGATTATTTAAACTCTCCCCAAAGTGCTCCAAAGCAATCCTTCACCTTGCCTCTGTTTTCCCTGTGGTCCCTCCCAAGTATAAAGGGTTTCAGAAGTGTCACTTGGCATGAGAGGGCGTTTGGGGACACGTTCTGTCTCTGGGAAGAGGTCTAGTGTACACAGATGACACGTGTGTGATGTATTCAGTAATGGAAATGAGTCAACTCACAGGCCCAGAAAACCAATGCTACTTACAACTGGGTAACACCTTTGAGGTATGTTTGTTGTAGTGTGAGAGCAGCCAAATCCGTGTTCTCTAAAATAAGTCTATTTTTTTTCTACCTTAATACTTCTAGGGCTTTCCTTTATGCTTTTAATTTAAAACATTTGAAGACTGTCAGGAGAGGGGATTGCTTTTTACTCATTATGTCTCAAACATGGTTTCAACTCTTGTGTTGTTCAGTTGGTCCTTTTTAAAATTGAAGACGTTTCCAGTCATGGCTTCATCCAATTATTCTGTTTTATTTTAGGAAGAATTCTTCTAAACATGAGGTTCAACCTATTTTCCTTTACTGCTACTGGTTGAAGTGTTATTTATATTTTAGTGATTAATCTGTATTACTTTTGTGTCACATCTGAGATATTTGTGATGCATTAAACTGAATCTGTGATTTTATTTTTTTAAATCTTAGGGTAGCTGAATCTTGAATCTTCATCCCTAGGTCTGTCTGACGGGCTATTCTAAAACAGACATCATGGTTTCTTTTGTTTCCCAACATTCTTTTCCTCATTCTATTCACTTAGTTTCTCAAAAATGAAATTATCCTTCATTCCTGTGTTTCCTTCACACTCCACATCCATCTGTCAGCGGATCCCTGTTTTATTAGAAAAAAAAATGCTCTAGAATCCACTCATTAGTCCTGTCTGGACCAAAGGTGCTTCCTACACTGTGGGCCAGGAGGAAAAGGCGAGAACAAATGGAGAGATTGCTGTATTGATCACTACGTGGCCAAAACTTGCTTTAAAAAAAAAAAAAAAAGTTTATTAGGGTGACAATGGTTTGTAAACTAGGTTTTGGTTGTATAATTCTGTAACACGTCATCTATATATCGTATTGCGTGTTCACCACCCAGAGTCAGTTCTCCTTCCATCACCATAGGTTTGATCCCATTTACCCTCATCTACCACCCCCTCCCCCATTCTTTGGGGCCTTGAAATAAAAATTAGAGGCCTAACCTAAGGGAGTTCTGTTCCACTGTTTATTCACAGTCCATAATTAAAGAAATTGCCGATCTTATCTGTTTGGCTTCGTTTGTTCCATTTCTTTGTTCCATTCTCCTTCTTTCCTCTCTCTTACATTCCCATTTTCCTTATTCATTCTTAATTTATTCTGCTTTTATGTCACCTTTTAGTTTATTACTTGAATTTTTATAAAGTGAATATTGTCTAGATCACAGAACTTTACATCTTTCTGACTATTTATGTCCAATGTTTAGAAGTCTAAATAACTACATTATCCTGTGTTTGGTCCAAGAAACCTATTTGGTAACTAAACTGCTTCTTTCACATTTAGTACTTCCAACAAAATTGTCCCTAAACTTAGGTAAAATGAGCGGAGAATGACCCCTCAGTGAACAGTGGACTGTCAAATACAGACTCCCCTACTGACATTTCCTTTTACGGGATAGGATATGACTCAGGTATGAGAAGTAACCATTGCAAAAGAGGACTAATGAGTATATTAATATTTATAAGGTGGTCATTAACGCATTAAGTCTAATTTGAATGATAATGCTGTGGACAGACTTCCTGCTGTATTCATTTCCAAGCTCAGACTTGGTTCCTGTGAAACACATTGCCCACACCGACTCCCTCTTCATCTAATGTGATGAAAAGGAACTTTGCTAATCACTGGAGGAACAGGATCTTGCATTGGTTGCACTGTGAGAAGACAGCCTTGTTTTTATACATTACCATTGCTTCTTTACACACAGGAGATAAAAAAAGAGAATCAGAGAAATATACACTGCACTTGGCTGTAACATGCTTGTGGGAAATCCTCATCTCAGAAAATGTTTCAAATAATGAAGAAAAGTGAGGCTTTGATGATATAAGGCAATTCATTTTAGAAACACATGACAGAAGTGTTAAAATAACTTGAAGTGTTATTTAATTATTGGTCCACTTAAATTATGTATTACAATAATAGCTGTTGCATGTAACATCGTTATTTTAAATTACTGGTGGTATAAACACATTTTTATGGATCTATAAAGAAGTAAATTCCTTGTACCAGGGGTTATTAAAACTAGTAGTATCCTGTACTCATATATTTTTGAGCTGCATTGGAAAACAATTGCAGTTGTCTGTATTTATTCAAAGTAATAGTTCCAATTTTTTTTTCTGTTTGATTATAAATTCTTCCTTGGCCAGTTATTTTGATAAGAACCCTGCGTGTCTGAGATCCAGCACATGGCCTTTAGTACATATTACTCAGCATTAAAATCAAGACGATGATGTGTAACTTGTAGATGTGACAATTAAAGGCTTACGAACACAGCAGTGCATGCAACACAGAGATTGCTCAGAGATGTTGCAGATCATTATTACTATTATTGGTATATGTTCTATATTAGTATTTGTTTATTTCATACCTCTACTTAAATATTTTTTTCCTCTGTTTAGTCTGCAACTACATTTCACTCAAGGCTATTTTAAGGCAGAGATGATCTATTTTGTATTTCACCTGGTCCCTAGGACCACGCTGAGCACACTGAATGAGTTCAGTTTAATTCAGTTCATCAGATTTTCATAAAACAGCAGGTTTAACCATTGTGTGTTTGAAAGAAAGCCTACGCTTCCTTTGGCAATACCTTCCGCGGCTACACAGCATTGTCTTTTCTGTTTTGCCAATGTGATCTGCTGACTGAAGTGATCAGAATAAGGAAGCATGGAAAAAGCCACTTCTGTCGTGACCTTTCTAACATCTTTGTTCCCTTCCAACTTGACCTTCCACTCTTTTCGACTGTCTCAGAACCCTAGGGTTCTGTCACTGACCCTGGCTTTTCTCTGTTTCTCTTCCCTGACTGGAATCCAGTTCTGGAGGTGTGTTCATATTCATGCTTCCTAAATTAAATTGAGCTTCACTGTAACTTGGCAAGTGTAACAATAACAAAATAAATGGCAGAAAGGGTTTCTTCTCCATCACCCTTTTCCTTCAGGGTCTAGGAAAGTACTGGGTATAATAGAAGAATACAGATGGATATCCACAGAATATTAATTTAGGCAGTGTGGATGTTGTATAGTGTGGGTGTTACAATCATGGTGATAATAACGTCTATTAATTATTAATCATCGCTGGGCATTTTGAGATATATTATGCATATTATCTAGTTCATTCTCATAATAGCACCTGGTAAGATAGATGTTACTATTCAGTTCAGAGAAGTTAAATCACTTGCCCAAAGTCATATGACTAATTAAAAGGCAGAGTTGGGGTTTACAGCACAAGTCATTTTAATTTCAGAGTTCATTTTCTTTCTACTCTGCAGTGTTACACATCTATTTTGGGTTGTTATTTGTTTTAATACTTTCACACCTTTGTCTGTCTTTAATTTTATACTTTAATTCTACTTCCAATCACATACTTGGCTGCTGATTTCAACTTCATTTTATGTTTTAAAATTAAGACCACATTTTTAGAGCAGTTTAAGGTTCACAGCAAAATGGAGGGGAAGGCACAGAGATTTCCTACATACCCCCTGTCCTCACACATGCATCGCCTCTTCCATTATCAACCTCCTCCACCAGAGTGGTCCATCTGTCACAATTCATAAACTCACACTGACACATTGTATCACCCTAAGTCCACAGTTTACATTAACTTTGCTTTATTTTGAACTTCAGAAGAATTAGTTGTGATTTTCTATCTATCTATCTATCTATCTATCTATCTATCTATCTATCTATCTATCTATCTATCTATCTTTTCCTTTATGTTGTCTTATAAAAATGAACACTCCATTTTTTAAAACTAACTCTTCTGTTTCTACCTTTGTCCACATCTGGCTTTCCCAACTTCTGGACTTTCTTCTCTAAAAATGAAGGCTGTTCTTGTGGCCTCCATGAATGTACATCTCTACCACATTAAGTGATGCCATATCTGACTCTTTCACCCTGAGTAAGAAGATACGAATGGCATCCCTTAAGTGCTGTTCTCAATTTTAACCTAGATTTAGTTGTTCTCTGGAAATTCAACTGTGTCTGAAAAATTCTCAGTCATGTCTTATTCTCCAAGCTCCATTTCAGACTTTCTGCAAGGCACTTCCAGGCAAATGTCCCAAATTCAAGTTATACACTATTTCTCCCATTTCCTAAATCAGGTGGTATCACTCTTCCTAGTAACTTTTGTCATCTTGCTCTTTCTTTCTTCCTCAGATGCACTATCTCATCTGACACCAAAACCAGATAATTTGCTTTTAAAATGTCTCTATTTCCTCTTAATGTCCATGATTATTTAGCTAACTCAGGATTTTATCATCATTTGGAAAAATGCTTTTAACAAACTTCAAACTGCTCTCTCTGGCCCCGTGTTCATATTTCACAGATAGGACTTACTCATTCTGCTGCTCACATCCAGCTCCAACTTCCTGTTCCCATTTCACCTCTTGACCTTCTCTTGATTCCCTCTTACTCTTTCTACGCTATACTTTGCTTAGAAAATATCTTGCCTTGTTAAGCTCATATTTTCCCTTTCTGTTGTCATATTCATCTTCTTTCTACATCTGTTGAAATTGTCAGTCACTCTTTAACATTTATGCCAAATATTGCCTTAGTAAATTATTTCCAGATCCCCCAAGTAGAATTCAAATTCGCTTCTACCATGATGCTATAGTAATTTGCATGTAGACTCTAGTATTATAGCCCTGTTTTGTTACCATTTTATTTGCAAACTTAGAATGTAAGCTCTACTCTGACGCACACATAGAAGAAATCATGGGCTTTAAGTACATTTAAATTCCAGCTGAACAATTTAACAGCTAGTGATGATGGGCCAAATTATTTAACTCCTTCCAGTGGTGATTTCTTCACCCAAAAGCTGGAAATGTGGTTGCTCTGAGGATTAAGTGAGATGAACCATGTGACCTGGCTTAAAGGACCTGACTGGAACATCGTGCTTTGTAATCAAAACGTTTCTTCTGGTCTGCCTCCCCTTGTTCATACAAAATCCTGCATCATATCACTATTATAGGGAGAAGATTTTCTGATATTCTCCCAGTCATCAATTGTGATTTTCTGTCTTTATTTTTCAGTGTTTTTATATTTGATCATTTGAAAATGTGATACTGTCCCCCTAGAAGGCATATTCCATATAAGTTCCTCTTAAATTTTCAAAAATACAATTTGACTAGCATTCCATATATACCAGCCATCAATAACATTTTCATGATTCATCACCTTTATTGGGAGATGGCATCACGTGCTGATTTCCCGTGGGCAGGATAGAGAAAACTACAGTGCATGGAGCTCGGGTCTCCGTTTTCCTTACGACATCTACCCTAACTCCCAAAGTTCAAACTCCTGGCCCAGAGCTCAGAATAGACAAATAGAGGAGGAAGCAGTAGACTGAAGAAAATCACAGTTATTTAAAGAATTTATCACATTAGCAACATGTATTGAGCAGTTATTTTTAGAACCTATTGAAAATGAGATTTTTCTCTTTATTTTAAACAAGATACCTATTTATTTCATTTTGAAATATTTATATCCATGCCAAATTCAAATAGAAAATCAAGTTTGTATTCATCAAGTGTACTTAGTGAAAATAAATGAATTCATGCTCGATAATAATAGTGATAAGTAGTTTTTGTCCCTTGATTTACTCTTATTGAAGAAATAAAGTTCCAATTACAGAAGGGATATGTTTTGGGGGTCAGATATATAGTGGCAAGAGTTAACAATATTTTCTACTTGAAAGTTACTATGACAGTAGATCTTAGATCTTCTCACCAAAACAACAATAACAAAATGGTAATTATGGGAGGTGACGGAGATGTCAACTACTGTAGTAATGATTTTGAAAAATATACAGGTATCAAATCATCACATTGTACATCTTAAAATTACACAATGTTATATTCCACCTATATTTCAATAAAGCTGGAAAAAATCAATTTCACTTTAGGACAGGTATCAGAAAAGGTTGTTTTTTATTAAACATGTTGTAATGCATAAGTTTTAAGGAAAAGAAATAGATTATAGATTAGAATATAGTGGATGATTGTGCCTTCTGACTTGACCAGAAGACAAATTTCTAAGTATCATCTTTCATGACAATGATATCTACAGTTTGTTAAATGATCACCAGCTATTTTAATTCAGTTCCTCATTTAATTCTAATAAGAATCCTATGAGGTAGGTGCTGTCTTTATCTTTTTTTTTTTTTGCAGACAAGGCATATTCACTCTGTATAACTTGTCCCAAATCACCCAAGAGCTCTAAATAATGATACAAGACCTTGAACTCTGGTTGACCTTAAAGGCCATGCTCAAGTCACGTTGTGCTCTTCTTAACTCTGACTTACATTCGAGTCTACCTGGGAGTGCTTAAGAGCCTTCTGACTTTCCTATCTATACCCCACTCACCTTAGTTTTCTACAATAAAAAGGCAACTTAAAAACAAACAAAAGCAAAAAACAGATTACAGTAAGTGCCAAATTTGTAAATTGGCTCTTTTATCAAAGTGAAGCCAATTAGAGTTTCACAGAATGAAACTCGAAGGTCAGGCTCTCAGTTTACTCAACCATCTACTTCATAATGCAATAGAAATGTCACCACAGACCGCTTAGGCTGGAAGGACCATAGATATTATATAATCCAGCTCCTTAATTTTATAGAAGAGGAAATTGAGGCTCACAGAGGTTAAGTGACTTGCCTAAATGACTTGCAATGAACAATAGCAAGAAAAATTACTATTGCAAATATCTAGTACTTCAGGCTTATTATGGGTTTTTGTGGGAATATAACTACTGTTTACATCATTGCTTTTGCAGGAAAGAAAGTGATAAGAAGTTCAAAAAGCCCACAATAACGTCAGTTGAGGCAGGATTAGAAGTGTGTGCAGAAAACAAGCAAGGACGTTCAGGAGTGCGTGATTACAAACAATGACTAATGTGCCATAGCTGGTGTTAAGCACATCGGTGTTTCTCAGTGGCTAAGTGAATTTTTAAAAAATGGCCTGAACTTGACAGAGCTCTTGGGAAAACAATAGACCTTTGCAAAAAATATATATCTTTTAGACATGGAGTTCCTGTGAACACCCTAGACTTCATGCAGCAATGGGAATGGAAGTCCAAATTAATTTAGTAACTCATTTTTAAATGTAATTTAGAGTGAGTGCTTCCCCAAATGGGCGGGGTGCATCACGGTACATGTGCGTTTGGGTGCACACCATACCTTACAGTCCATTTTTGGTCTGTAGATTTTCATACATGGCTCTGTGCACATCAAACATCATTTACAATTTCATAGGCATTTTCCCCCAGAACAAGTGTGTTTTTAGCCAAGGAACAAGGAAATTCACTGTTTAGGCATTAGCTGCTCTTAGCACTGACAGCATTGATGGGGGAAGGAGAGAACCACAGGAGAAGGAAAGCAGCAGGGCACATCCAGGACTTGTGCTGATGCGGTGAGTGTTTACCGTCCAAAACAGGATGTACCTGGCCCAGAGGGGCCTGCGTGGCCCTGACCTCTTGTCCCGCAAATCCACAGGCAGGAAATGCTCTGTTACTGCCTCTGCAGAATCAGGAATGACGCTTTGCTGTCTCCCCTGCTGCAGGGAATGGCTCACCCATGCTATTACCTTCTTTTGTCTTCTCAGAGTTCAAGATAAATTATTTCAACCTCTTTGCAGGGGACATTTGAAACCTAAGTTATTTTTAGGGAGAGATAATTTTTTTTTTTTCATGTAAGATGCAGAAGTTGTTGCTCCTCAGGCAGCAGAGAGAAAATGAAAGGCACTTCAAGTCTTTTTAAAAGGCAGATTCTGATGTTTAGCTTGAGATCAAAGGGAAACTCAGGAAAGGAGGGGAAGTAGAGGACAGAGCAGAATATGCAGCACTCCATCCTTTGAAGGCACTGCCTTACATTTCTGATCTTTGAACTCAGCAAGTTATTTCATAAGAATGAGCGGAGGCCCTGGCAATCGTGCAGCTAATAACCAGACAGCGAAGTGGTGTCAGCGACCTTCAGCGCAAGAAACATGGCTGCACTCCTGAATGGGATCGATGCAGACACAAGTTTGCTTCTACCTGTAAACACACTGAAGCATATTCAAATGCTCCCCGGTGTTTTTGGAGTCAAAATCACAGCTTTCGTAGTCGCATCTTGCAATACTTAAGCTGCCAGTGTCTTTTTGGTACAGCATTATATTGAATACTCAACGCTGGACTCTATTGGCCTGGATTTTACTTCTAGTATCTCTACTTGCTGGCTGTGAAATGCTGGGCAACTTAAGTTCCCTGTGCTGAAATTTACTCATGTGGTGTAAAGGGTTAAAAATAAATGCAAAAACCACAATTACTTCTGCACCAACCATATATATACACACACACACACATATACACACACACATATACACACACTCATATATATACATATATACATACATGTATATATGTGTGTGTGTATATATATATATATATGTTAATAGGATTAGGGCTGATTTTGAAACGTTGTTGTGAGGATTAAATGAGATAAGTACCTGCTATATTGTAAGTTCTCTATAAATATTAGGCATTCTTATTCATCACATTTGGCAGCAAGATGATTTTCTTTTTAAATTGCTCTATTTTTCAATAATGTTACAGACAAAACTGTTCCACACTTATTTCATTACCAAACATACTCAGCTGAATGTACAGTTTAAACTCTAATTCCACACTAAATTACTTACAAGTGGTGGTTTACATCTAACAGAGATCCTGGTAACAGAGAATCTTGATATGCTAAGGGTGACTTTTGTTACTGAGAGAAACGGATTCCTTCCCTCATTGCTCTCCTCTTACTTGAAGAGGTGAGAAAAAACAAACAAACAACAAACAAACAAACAAACAAAGCACAGCTTTGGCATAGAGGCAGGTTACCTGTGGTCTCGCCCTGTTCCCCATCCATCAGTGAGATCACTGTAAAGCTTCTCAGCACCTGGTATCGATCTCAATTACACCCCAATCGTTTCCTAAATTTATCCTACCTGAAGCGACAGAGACTGGAAATCCATCACATTTTATTGCCTTGACCATCAAATCAAGACATCCACAAGATACAATTTCAAAGCAATGTGTGATGTCAGGAATTTCATAGTGCAATCTTATTCCAGCGGTACAGAAATGACTATGAGAATTAGCACACATTTTAATCCTTCCCATCTCCATCTTCACTTGTGCCTTGGTCGGGACGTATTTATCATCTGCTAATATGATATGATTTTTCTTCTTTATTCTTTAAATGGCTTGGTTGTTATTTGTTTTTTAAGTATTTGAACCAATTTTTTGGAACCTGCAGTTTTGGGGTAATCACGTGAGGTATCCAATTTGCATGCAATCTGTCAAACATGTTTTGGTGGGAACATTTAAGATCTCCTTTCTTAGCAACTTTTAACATTGCATTGAACTTTGGACTTAGATTTGGATGCAAATTTAAACTTCATTTATTATCATAGCAATAGTGCTTTAAAAAGTCTCTCTCTATATATATATTAAAAATATTTCCAATAAAATAATCTTCTTAGATATTCTATGATAAATTTTGATCTAGGCTTTCTAAGTATTATGCTAGACAAATGGTTTTCTCAGCCATGTTAAAATAATTAGTTATTTTCAAGTGAAGTTGATTTGATTCAAATTTGTTCTCTTTATATAGATTCTTTATTTCTTTAGCTTACATTTGGCTTTTGCTTATGTTCCTAAATCACATTCAATCTCAGATGATGAAGATATTTTTCCATTGTAGATGTACAAAATATGTGCTACAGAGTCTGAAAGCAATTCCAAGGGAGGCAGTCTAGCAATATTTTGGTCAATGGTGACATTACTGAAATAACAGAGTAGCTTCTGAAGGTGACTATTGTGTTCAAGAGGGAAAAAGACACTTGGGTATATACATTTTGGATGGGTTGTTAAAAATATCAGTGTCAGTGCAGCTAGACCTTTCAAGCTCCCTTTAAAACATATTAATCTATTTCTAAAATGGGATAACCTCTGAGTTCTAACAAAAAGTAAAATTATTATTGTCCAAGCACAAAATTGCTAGTGAAAATGATACTTCCACTAACAGTCCAAGATGTAAAAATTTTCTTTGAGTTTTCAGTGCCAAACAGACAAAATGTTTGCTGTGTGCCAAAATATCAAGGACACTCTTGGGCACTTTTTCTGGAAAGGAGAGACATCAGTTCTTTTGGGAAAGCAACTTTGATTTTCTGAACTTACTTCCTCCCTCCTTAAACCTAATTGCATCCTGTATAAACCTCAGTTTTGCCACTTATCTCAAAGTATATAACTTACGTGTTTAGGTTTCTGCCTCTCCCACTCAACTCTTGTGTCTTTTAGAACATGAATCATATTTTATTTATTATGATATCTGCAGGATCTTATGCAATGCTCAGCCCATTGTATATCCTCCATACTTATTTGATAAATGAATGAATGAACGATTCACTGAGAGCAAGCTATTTGAGCCAATTTATTTTTACCTTCAAAGAGAAGAATGTAATAAAAACGTATCAGAGATGGAGTATGGAAAAGAGAATGCGAGTATTTTCTTTGTCATAAACGTATATGTCACTAAGTTCTTTGAAATTAAAAGATCCACATCGATGATAACTCATGGCCTATCCTTAACATGAAACAATTTACCCTACAGCTCACAGGAACTTTGAGAGAGAAAATGAAATTACACACACACACACACACACACACACACACACACACACACTGTGTAAACTTTGAGGACTTCTGATATCAGTTTTGACATGGGAAGGGCATGGAAGTCATCACTCCTACCTAGCTTTCAAACAATTAAAAACTAAACAAATTGAAAAATCAATGGCTTTTCTTGTTCTTTCAGAGAACTGAGATTTTAGGGCAAGACAAAACCTCAAAATCTGGAGAAACAGGTGAATGCAGAAAGTCAAAGTCAAGACCTGCTGGAAACTGAGTGGGGATGGCCTTCAGGTCACAAGTCTCAAGCAGGGAGTGGAAGTCTTGGGGAGCCCACAGAGTTTCACAGGTTTGCTTCCAGGAAACCACAGGTTCTAATGGTAAGGATCACAGTAATGTCCCCTCATGGACTTGGTGGGAGGATTGGGAAAGAAATCTTTGTAAAATTCACTCAATGTGTTCTCCGTAACAAAGGCCAGTTTTCTGCGGAGGCGAGGAGAGAGTTCACCAAAGACTTCCCCAAGCCAGGAAGGGCCTACTTTCCACTCTAGACACTTCTAGCTTTCCTGAGTCATCTCAGAGAGAAAAACCTCTACCTCTAGAGAAACACTGTGAAAGTCGAAGGTGTGAGACATAGACCCACTGCAAACTGAAGATTAATTGTGAGATTATAGAAATCATCCTCTCTCACACATTACTCCCAAACAAACCGGGTTCAAGTATGATAAGTGTGCATTACAGCAAGATACTCTAACTGAGGAGTGGTACTTAGAAAAACCCAAGTCAAGAGGAGAGAGAAACTCACCCTCCAGGAACGTAACACTTCTGACACTTAAGCTCCAGCAAACATTAAGCTCAATTGCTAGCCAGACTGACACAGATCCTCACACTAATGCTCTGTTTACCTTGGTTCTTAAGATGCAATACAAAATTATCAGCTTTCAACAATAAAAATTACAAAGAATGCCAAAAGGAAAGAAAAAAATGCACTCTGAAGTGAAAAACCAATATCAGAAACAGAGTCAGATATGACATAGGATTGGAATTATCAGACAGATAATTTAAAATAGCTATGATTACTATGTTAAGAGCTGTACTGGAAAAAGGTATACAAGAAGAGACATGGTATAAAAGCATACAAAAAGAGGAGATATGTAATATAAGCAGAGAAATGGAAACTCTAGAATCAAAGAGAAATGCTAAACATAAAACACACCACAATAAAAATGAAGAATGCTTTCATGGGTGCATCAGTAGACTCAATACGACCAAGGAAAGAGTCAGTGAGCTTAAAACGACATAAACAGAAATGTCTCACCTGAAATACAAACAAAAATGAATGAATGAATGAATGAATGAATGAATAAATAAATAAATAAATAAATAAATAAATGGAATAGAATATCAAAAAACTGCAGGGCAATTTCAAAAGGTATAACATATGTTTAATTGGAATGCCAGGAAGAGAGGAAAAATAGAACAGATAAGAAAAGAATATTTAAAGTAATACTAGCTGAGATTATTCCAAAATTAATGACAGATGCCAAACACCAAATTTATAAGCTCAGAGAACACCAAGCAGGCTAATACCAAAAACAATACATAGGCATATCATACTCAAACCACAGAAAACCAAAAACAAAGAGAATATATTAAAAGAAGTCAGAGTAGTAAAAAAACAAACACTTTAATTATAGCAGAACAAGTCTAAGAATTGCAGAGGACTTCTCATCAGAAACTATACAAACAAACAAACAAACAAAAAATAAATAAAATAATAATAATAACAATAACATGGAGTGGAATATTTCAAAGTTTGTAACGACAAAATAAATACCAACATAGAATTATTTATACAGTGACACTATCTGTTAAAATTTAAAAAGGGAAATAAGGATTTCTCAGAAAAAATAAAATCTTAAAGAATTTGTCACCTGCAGAACTGACCTGCAAGAAATGTTAAAATAAATTTTTGAGGGAGTAGGAAAATTATGTAGACAGAACTCAGAAGAATAAAAGGAAGAATTTCAAAAAAAGGATAAATAATGGCATAAATAAAAAAATGAACATTTTCTTTTTCAGTCTTAATTGATATAAAGAATAACTGTTTCAGGTAATAATAATATATACTGAGTGATGAAATCATGTGGGTAGTGAAATGAACGACAGTGGCGTCATAAGGAACAGCGGGAGAAAACCGGGAATACTCTCATAGGGCACCTGCACTACCTTGAAAGTGCTATAGTGTTATATACGAAAGTAGAGGTATATCAGTTTAAAATGTGTATTAGAAACTCTAGGGTGACAACTAAAAGCATTTTTTTTAAGTATAAGTGATATGCCAAAAGAGCAGTTAAAATGGAAACATAAAACACTCAAAGTCACAGCAGAAAAAAAGAGGGAAGGCAGGAAAGAAAGCATGAATTCAACAAACAGTAAACTGCTACAAATATAGTTGATACTAATCCAACTATGTCAATAATCACTTTAAATGTGAATGGAGTTAATATATCAATTACAAGACATATTATCTGATAAAAGCAAAACAAAACAAAACAACAAAACAACACAGAAAAAGACCCAAGTATATGTTGTCTACAAGAAATCCACTTTACAAAAATATAAAACTTAAATAAAAGTAAAGAATGGAGAAAATTATACAATGCTTACATTAATGCCAAGAAAGCTATAGTAACTATTAATTTAAGACAAAGTAGACTGGGAACAAGGAAAGTTATCAGGGATAAAAGGGATGGTACCTAATGACAAAGAGGTCAGTATTCTGAGAAGGCAAAACAATCCTAAATGTGTATGCACCTAATAGCAAAGGGTCAAAACACACGAGAAAGAAAACAGTAAAACTGAAAGAAGAAGTAGAAGCAATCCACTCTTCGCTGAAAACTTCAACATACCTCTTGTGGCAATCAATAGATTAAACAGGCAGACCATCAGAAAGAAGAAAGTTCCTTTGAGGAGCAGTATCAATCATCTTGATCTAGTTAACATTTATAAAATATTCCACCAAAAAGCAGCAGGATACGTATTCTTTTTAAGATCACAAGGAACAGCCACCATGACAGGCTGCATAAAACACACTTTAACAAATTTAAGAATAAAAATCATAGGAAATATGTTCTCAAAGCATAGTGCAGCTAAACTAGAAATCAGTAACAGACGGTTAACTAAAAATCCCCAAATATTAGCAAATTGAACAATACATTTCTAATGAACATGTGGGCCAAAGAAGTGTTAGAAAAGTAAAAAAAAAAATAATTTGAATGGAATAAAAATTAAAATACAACTATGAGTTTTGAGATGCTGTTTAAGCAGTGCAGAGAGAGATATTCATAGTGTTAAAAGAATGTATTGGAAAAGAATAAAAATCTAAAATCTACAACCTGAGCTTCTCCCTTGAGAGATTAGGAAAAAAGAAAAATTTAAGTATAAATAAACAGAAAATAAATAATAAAAATTAATGCAACTGAAAGCAGGTAAAGAACAGATAAAAGCAATGAAATAAAAAAGTTGCTTCTTTGAAAAGATCAATAAAATTGATAACTCTGTAGTCAGACCTAATGAAGACATAAGATACCAATTACTAATATCAGAAACAAAGATCCGGTCATCACTACTCATCCCGTGGGCATTAAGGAAATAGTAAAAGAATACTGCTAACAACTCTATGTCCACAAATTTGATAACTCTGATGAAATGGAACAATTCCTTGAAAGACACGAACTGCCAAAAGTCACACAGGGAACACAAATAATCTAAGTAAGCCTGTATCTATTGAAGGCGTTGAATCAAGGACACCCTCTGTAAATGCCAGGTTACTGTATCTGAGAAGCAGCAAGAAGGCCAGTGAGGCTGCAGTGGGGTGAGCAAGGGCAGGTTTATATAAAGTGAAATAAACGGAGTTCCCAGGGACCGGACCACATGCAGCATCTTTTAATCATAGCAGGTATTTCTTCCTATTGAGATGGGCAGCCAAGGGGGATGTGATCAGAAGACTGATACGGTCTGACTTATAACTCTGGCTGCTGTGTGGAGAATAGGCTGTGGGGAAGGGCAAGGAGGGCTGGCAAGACCGGAAGAAGGGAGACTCATTAGAAAGTTACTGCAGTGTGGGCGGGAAATAATGACTGCCCAGGTCGCTACCTCAGTGTTGGAGAAAGCAGGAAGTGGTTATGTCAGGATATATTTGGAAGGGAAAGGTGACAGTGCTTGCTGATGGATAAGATGTGAGGTGTGAAAAAAAGAAGAGTCAAGGGTGACTCAAAGATTTATGCACGGATATGTATTTGAATATATATGACTTTTTATACATATCAGTAAATCTGAACATTTAATCTCTAAGACAGCGGTGATAAGTACATACACATAGATGATTATTAAGCGTTTAACTATGAGGACTGGGGCTACATCTGAAGTGTCCACCCCTGCAACCTGACCTCTTAGAATAGTGCCCGGGACAGAGTGAGCATTACAGAAATTGGTTAAAAACAAATTACTGGAGATCAGTGATGAGAAGAACATTCTTAATGTTTGGGTTGAAGGACACGTAACACAAGTTAAAAGGGCTTGATTTGAAATTTGGAGGCATTCCATGAAAAATAATTTCCTAGTGAGGAGCCTCCCAAATGTCTGGCCAATTACTGTGCATGTATCAAGACACCGGAAAAGTAAAGCCAGCTCACTGCTGTCAACCCCAATGACTTTAATAAATGTGACGCCAGAAAGTGCCGTATGTGTGACATATGCATGAATTAATTTTAGTTTAAAATTTTGGTTTTGGAGTCTGCTTTGTTCAGAGGGCTCAAACTAGCATAATTAACATAACATTAACTTTTCATCAGCAGAGACTTCAGTTTTATATTACCCTGACCCTAGTCTTCAAATCTTACTACAGGTTCCAACTGCCTTTTTTTTTTATTACCAATTACCTTTTTTGGCTCTCTGCCATCTCCTTGTCTACCCATCTTCTCTCACTCTGCTTCCATTTATTCTGTTTTCCATTTGCCTTTTCTGTTTGTTTTCCATTCCTCTGAATATACATATCTGCATATCTAGTCTTTTACGATTTCCATTTTCTTCCTCAAAATTTTCTTCAGTTTTGCTAATATGTGGTTTTACCTACATTAAGTCATCAAATCCCTACCTGACTCTATTTTTAGAACCTGCTGGTATCATCCTGAAAATAACTTGGGGTTATTTTCCTTCTCCCTTAATGCATGCACTATTGCTTTCATATTAATGTTTCATATGCATGTGGAATCATTAATCCCAAGAACGTAAAGAGAAAGAAGCATTCTGTCCTTACAGGCCAGGGCTGTGGATTTGAGGCGGCCATGGTGCTGAGCTGCTCAGATCTTTGCAGCGAGTGTGACAGAGGGCTGCAGCACTGCTAAGTTCAGTGGTGGCTTTGTCTTGCAGACCAGGGCTTCCAATAGGACAGGTGGGCTTGATGCCCTTCCCCACAAAAAAACTGAGAGCAAGTGCAGGCACTTAACAGCCAGAAACTAGGAGGCCATAGTTAGCTGGCAAAGTAGGAGGGGTAGCCAGGAAGTTTTACCTGTATGGAGTTGTGTAGATGCTTAATAGATTCTGGTGTCTTTAGGGATAAAACAGGCAGACAGGGAGTCATCTCAGGTGCTGCTCAATATTTATAAACCAAACAAACAAAAATCAAGAGTAGAGGAGCAGGAGGCTGAGCCTAGTCACCCAAATTAAAAAACCCCTTCTTCATCCTCAGACCTGAATCGATATTGAGAATCCATTGCCAGTAGAGGGATCTGGGTCACTGGGGGGAAGAGCCATCAAGCCCACGGTAGGTGGTGATCATCTCAGTTTTGCTTCACCGGCTCTAAAACCATTTAGTCAGTTGAGAAAGGTCTTTTGGGCACTTTGATGACTATTAGTTATAAAATCTGCTTACAAGATTTGGGACCTTTTGTCCCAAAGCATCATCATGAACACCCTTGCATTAGAGTGGGGCCTCTGGGTACATGGTTAGAGTCCACTGACAGTGGGCCCACATGTCCACGAGCCCCTTGGTGGGAGTTTCTCCAGTCCCTGAGAGGGTAACTGAAATCGATATACTTGGCATGTGGTATAGCCACTGTACTGGTTCTCTATCCTGTCAGATGACAGTTGTTAGAGTGGAAAGGCCAAGTAGAAATTTCCAAAACTGCATAATCCCCCTCACCTCCCAATCCCACTCAGCCAAGACAGTACTTTAAAAAAAAAAAAAAAAAAAAAAAATTGTATCCGTGGAGAATGGCCACCATTAAAACCTAAACAATTCAGGAGTGTCAGTTCCTATTATACCTCCATTTAACTTGGCTCTCTGGTCCTCACAGAAACTGACTAAATCCTAGAGAGTAACAGTAGGCTCCTACAGACTTAACCGAGCAGAAGGCCTGATCACTGCTGCTTTGCCAATTCACTATCATTGCTAGAGAAGATTAAAGAGGCCTCCAGTACAGAATGTGACCGCTGATTTGGTGAACGTCTAAAGGTAACCTCTGAGAAATTCTGTGCTTCCACTTCCCACCACGTGGAACTCTGGCCCTGAAAAGGAGTACTCCCATGTCTTTAGCTTTCTTGGGATGCCGTAACACAAATACCACAGACTGAGAGGCTTAGCAACAGACATGTGCTTTCTCACAGTTCTGGAGGCTAGACATCTGAGATCAAAGTGTCATCGGAGTTGGTTTCTGTTGAAGACTCTCTTCTTGGCTTACAGACGCTGCCTTCTTGTTGTGTCCTCACAGGAACTCTTCTCTGTGTGTGGACAGTCAGTGCTATCTCTCCAGTGTTTCTTCCTCTTCTTATAAGGACATCAGTGGTATCAAATTAGTGCCCCACCCTTATGACCTCATGTAACCTTCATTTCCTCCTTCAAGATCCCAACTCCACATACAGTCACCTTAGAGGATAAGCTTCAACTTACGAATTTGGGGGGAGCACACTTTTGTTTGGAACACCTGCCACACGACACATCTAAGTTCCTATTGAACCACAAGTTACAGTTGCCCACAGGGTACTTTATTGTGTCCAAACACCCACAGACAAGAAGAGGAGTCACTCAACTGACAGCAGTAATAGATCCTGATCAACGAGAGGAGCAAAGCCTTTTGAATAATGTTGGAGTTTGGACTACAGTTGAACCCAGTTGACCCATTTGGCTCCTACCTGTATGCTCTTTGCTGCACCATGACTATGAATAAAGCCCAGACAAAAAGCACACCATCATTTCCAATGCAAATATACCACATCTACCCGTATGTGCAAAACTTAGAATCCTCACATATACAAGGATGTTTCTTGCAGCATCATTTCTGGTATCAAGGAGTAGGAAGCAACTTGGGATTACATCCTTGCTGTGAGAAGAGATAGAAAAAAAATGTGTTGGATGTATAGCATGGGGCGATATGCAACAGCTAGGAGAAGAAGATTAGCTGAACAGAAAATAACATGGATAGATCTTAAAAATATAGTGTTTATTGAAAAAGTAAATAAGAAAATATTCAATATACTAGTAATAATGAAAATTAAAAACATCTGCTAAGCAAAAGACAATGCACATTTTAGAACACACACAGACACCCCCCAGAATGGTGTCCTGTTGTTTGGGAGGTTGGGAGGGAAACAAATGTGTTTTTAGAGATACAAGGAAGAAAGAAAAACAAGTGAGATAGGAAAACTGAAACAATATTCATGCCCACCAACTCCATTCTAGCAATCACATGTTTATGTACCCAACACTCCCCTTCACCCCAGTAAATGCTGCTTTGAAAGCATCCTTTGTTCCAACACTTGCAACATTTAAGTTCATGGTAGATTGAGCTGCCTGGCAGTCCTAGACATCGCAACACATTTTCCAGGTGAATAGCTGGATTGAGGCAATGACTCTACATTCTGCTTCACCAACTGCTTTATCATCCACTTTTCACTGCTTTATACAGATTCTTGACCTGTCACTTGGCTTTGGTTTTCTGCTCACAACTCTTTCATTCCCTCGGTCTCTCCCAGTAAGTTTTCCAGCCTTGTCTAGTTGTAGAGAATGTATCATTTATATGTAAGGCCAAAAGAAAAAACACACACCATTTTTAATAGAGCTTTCTGAGAGTTATCACCATCATTAGTTATCGTGCAGTTTATTCAAGGAGTTAAGCTATAAGCATATATAAGAAAAATAACTCATTCAAAGGAAGTAATACTACTGTTCTTCAAATAATACCACATAAGCAGTGTCCCCAAATCATTAATTTTACCAAAATATTAACATCCTAGCTCCCACTGTAAACACGCCATAGGTCCCAGGGATTTTGCACTAGGATTCCATCATCAGTATAGAAAGGGCGTCTTATACCAATATGATCTGGGGACACTTTACGTATGCGATGCTCCTGTTTATACATTGTTCAGTTTAAAAAACATATCATCTCTCTGAGAATGTCTCCGTAAGGATAAAACATGTTCAAAGCTCAACTTGTAGCTAGTTTACCTGAGATGCTGTAATGACCTGAGATGCTTTTCCTTGTATGAACATAAGAATTCACCCTCTGCTCTGAATCAAAGTTTTTAATTTAAAATATAATAAAGGAAACACAAGAAATCACACAACTATTGGACCAGGTTAGTATGAAAAATGGAGAGAGTCCAAGAAAATAAAACAGAAAGCTACATTAGTAGGAAAAACAAAAACAAGAAAACGTAATATCTGATAGAAAATATTACCTCAAATTTAAATATGTAAGTAGGAGAGTCAAATGGTTCTTTTCCCTAAGCTCAAGCAATGATTCAGTATGGTGAATTTAGCCATACTCAGTATGTTCAGATTAAAACAAAGAGTTAATTTGGACTTGATAAGATAAAAATTCAGGGTTATGTGAAAAAAAGGTCAAACCTCAAAAAGAGTTGATCTCTTTTCTCCTAAGATAATCTTCTTTCTTTCTTTATTTTTTAACTAGATTTTTACTGGGTTCTTTTCTGCTGAATTTGCCAAATGTTTACAAGTTCTTTAGAAATATTCAGTTTGCAATGAAGTTAATGCATTAGTTAAAAAACAATGCAAAGAAATCTTTCCTCATCCTCATTTGAAATGGCTTCACAGCAGATAGAACAGCATGGGACAATGAATGATGGCTTAGCAATCAGGAAGCTTGAGTTGTGAATTCAGCTTTGACTTATAATTAATATTGTGCGAACTCGGGCAAGCTCTAACTCTCTGAGCCTCAGTTTCCACATGTGTTACCATGTTGGCCTAGGTCATAGGATCTCAACCTGAGGTCCACAGACCCCCAAGGTACCACCTGCCTGTGGATAGGCCTTGGGGTTGAGGAGGAGAATGTGATCTCAGAAAATTACAACTACTGGATTTTAATGAACTTCCAGCTGAAATTTAGCATTTCTCTCCATTTTGAATGTAGACAGTAAACCACAGAGGGGTTAGCAGTACCTGTGATTTTCACAGTAATGAAAATCTTAGGTATTCTATTCTATAGTAAGATATCATACATATTTCAAAAAATCATTTAAGTTGATCATTACTTCAAAATTATAATGGTTATTATTCCTATTGGTACATCTTGTCATTTATGTATTAATTAGTAAAGATAAATTATAATCGATTGCAATACATTTTTAATTATTCGACATATTTTATGTGGAATTTATAAACATTGTGCTGTAAAGATGTCCATAAACTTCATACTGAAAAAGAGGTTTATGGTACAGAAAACAGGAAATCCCTAGTCTTCCTGGTGACAACAATCCTTCCCATCTCAAGCGTCTCATGGACTTTTAAGTCCCATCAAAGGATACTTTGTTTCTCCAGAGACTGAGGAAAAAATAACTAGAAATAATTAATGTTCTATATTTTACAGACTTCTTATGTGGCCTCCCGGGGGCAGGTGACTAATTTTCCCCCTAATTCAGTTCTCTATTCTTCTCCGGCTTTTTACTAATATTATATATAAATATATATAAATATATAAATATATATATAAATATATAAATATATAAATATATATATATATATATATATATATATATATATATATATATATATATATATGTATCTGCAGTTAAGTGAAAATAAAGTTGTAGGCATCATGGGAATGGCTCAGTAAGGACACATTTACATCCTAAAGAAGGCTCTCCTATAAGCATTTGATCAGAGAGAATGACTTAGCTGGGCCTCCTTCCGTTCTTTTCCCTCCACACCAATCATTCGAAGAATAGAGATAGTGGTGGGATTTTTTGCTTAGCACCCAGAATCAGGAGTACTTCCTTTGACCTCAGGATGTAGAAGGTAAGATCTGGCACCATGCTCTCCCTTAGTAGCGTCAAAGAGGTAGTCTTGTCCGGATTGTTTAACAATGCAAACCAGTAACAGAGTCCAATAACAATCATAAGTATTCTAATATACACTGAGTAGTTGCATGTGCTCTGGCATGGTCCAAGTGCTTTGCACCTACTGACTCATGAAATCCCAACAACCAACCTACGAGGTAGGTAGTGTTGAACCTTCCTTTGCTATGAAGAAAACTGAGCTCTGAGACGTCAGGTGAATGATTCAAGTTCACGAAAGCGTAAGCAGAATTGGAAACTGGACTCAGGCCTGCTCCTGTGGGCCTGTGACTCTAACCCCCCCAGCCCGCGCTCTCGTCAATCTGACTGGCTGTTCCTGCGTCCCTGGCGTGGGGGCGTGGTGGTAAGAAGTGTGGCAACTCACTTCCCCAAACTCCCCCAAGTTGTTTTAATTGCTTCCACTATTGTTGGTGGTGGGAATCCACGAAGCAGACTGAGGGTTTCTCCTTCCAACATGAATGAAAGATAGCCTCCATGGGTCATAGATCTAAATGTAAAACACAGAAGTATAAAACTCCTACAGGATAACATAGGAGAAATCCTAGATGATCGTGGGTAAGGCGATGTCTTAACACTTGGAAGCAACCAGGATGTTTTTCAATAGGTGGATATGGATAAACTAGTAGGTCTAGACAATGGAATATTACCCAGCCCTAAAAAGATATGAGCTATCAAGTCACAAAGAGACATGGAATATACTTACATTCATATTACTAAGTGAAAGAAGCTAATCTGAAAGTGCTACCTACTGCATGATTTTCACCTATATGACATTATGGAAAAGGCAAAAATATAGAGACAGTAAAATGGTCAGTGTTTGGCAGATGAGTGTGAGGGGAGAGGTGAATAGATGGAACACAGAGGATGTTTAAAGCTGGAAAAATACTCTGTATGATATTACAACGATAGACACATGTCATTATATACTAGTTCAAACCCATAGAACGTACAACACCCTGAGAGTGAACCCTACGTACTCCATGGACTTTGGGTGATTATGACGTATCAATGTGGGTTCACCGTTGGTAAAAATGCGGTGATGGTAACAGAGAAGCTCTGCATGCGTCAGGGCTGGGGTCACACTGGACATCTCTGCACCTCCCAGTTTTGTTGTAAACCTAAAAGTGCTCCAAAAAGTAGTCAAAACCAAACCAAATAAAACCAAACGAAAATGATAACCCTCTCTTCTTGCCCCACACTAGTAGGAAAGAGTTTTCTACAGCTTACTCAGTAGTCGTAGCTCAAAGCAGACACCTGAATTCACTATGATATTTTAGATCATGCTACTTGTTTTTGCAGTATTGATATCATCTATATTATTAGTTTAAAAAATATAAAAGTATAGCCTTGTCAGTAAGTGCATATAGGTTGGGGTCAGATGGATAAGGAAGACAGAACTGGGCACTCTTCACTAGTGATGCAATATCTCTAAGCCTCAGTTTCTTTATTTGTTAAATGGGTATATTAATGCCTAATTTAGGGGTTTCTGTAAGGATTAAAACATGTTAGTGAATAGCAAAATGCTTGGGTGTTGACAAAAATGCAATGTTAGGGTTATTATCTTTATTAGATTAAATAATAACCGTACGGTAAACTTGTTTGGTACTTTATTTTTGTTTGGTTTTGCTTTTCTTTTTTTGATGATACGAGAAACAGTCTACATTAAATCACTTCTGCTTATTTATACTTAGGCAACTAACCAAGAAGTGGACTTGCTGCATCACACTGATCCATGGACTCCTAGTTTAACTCAGGTAACAGTTAGAATGGATACTACAATTTTTAATGAAATGGCTCTATGTCCCCAGGAGAGTGGAAGACAAAATAGCAGATATCTAAGGGGGACAGTTAGAATAGTAACATACATTTCTGTAATATGACCTGTCTGGAGCAGGAGATGGATAGCAAATTGTTAACTTTCTCCCTAACACCTAAGCCTGTTCCTTCGTCAGCCTGAATCCATCATCAACAAATAGTCTCATTATTTTCATCTAATGGGATAAGAATGAAAGGGAGCATATTTTCAACGTTTTCTGACTGTTAATATACTACAAACATTGAGATCACAAGGATTAAAATGGCTACATTTGCAAGAATGGCTTATCTGATGAATTAAACAAGCTGGGAGATGTTTGTCTAGCAAACGAAACTACTGATTCAAGAGGCTTTTGGCAATCTGCCTTCATTCTGCTTTGCTCTGAGTTACTCAAGCTTTCTACTTACCCTCTTTTCTCGGCTGACTCTCTGAGAAAAGCCCAGCCTTTACTCTAAACCCAAAGCAGAGTTCTTATGTCCAAAGTAGAAATTACTTTCTTAAAAGCAACGCGTAACAACCCACTTCCTCATTTGGACCAGTTAAAGAGGTTTTACAATTCTATAATTATTCTCACCATTAGCCAAAGCAGGACTTTGAAACAGATATAAATTATGCAACATACGTAGGGGTAATAGGAGTTATATAATTTAGTGGTCGTAAGACCTCTGGAAAACAAAAGTTTACATAAGAAACGTGAATATTGCTTCAGAGTTGAAAAAAAACAAAAAACAAACCCACGCGTCCCAAAACAATATCATTTCACATTTCTCCCATCAATAATAGGTATACTGTGCTCTGTGCCATAAATGTAATTTTTGAATAAATCCATCTGAATATTTGAAAATAGAAATTGTTCTTAAAAAGAAAAATCTGAGCATCTGAAGACGAGACCTGTGAGTGGCTCACATGCTGTGCATGCTGTGGGGCCATGTGTGTGCACGAAAGCACGTTTGCTGCAGACAGATTGAGACAGTCTGACTCTGAGGGCGCTTACATTAGGGCCGTCATTTTTGATGTAGATCGGTAATTGCCCAGCATGCAGTCTTGAGTTCTGTCTCAAGCTGTTTATCTTTCTTTTTACTAATTCCACCCAATGTTTGCATAGCTTCAATTGCGTTAACAGTGGAGAGGCAGTTAGAAGACCAAAGTATATTTTGAGTTATTACATTGATTTATATCTTCATTATTTCTTAACAGTTATTAAAGCGGGAGAGAAGAAAACCCATATGTTAGGGATTAGAACATGACCTTTGGCTCAAGGAAAGGTTGGCAGTTGATCGCATCCTTGGATAAGTTTTGTAGGTCCTCTTGATCCTATTTTAGTTTACTCCATTTATTCACTCATTTGATTTTTCAATAGAGATCTGTTAATGTGTTCTGTGAACCACACACACATTGGAGATTTGGGGACACAAAAATGCAATAAGCATGATGATGTCTCTTCTCAAGAACTTTCAATACTCTGGGGGAAATGCCCAAGCAAACAACAAGTAGAATTTGGTGTGACAAGTTCCACAGAGAGACACCTAAGAATGACCAGGGAACAAAGTCTTTTATCTCGTACAGTGCTAATCAATCACTGACTAATCTTGTAATCTCTGGTCAAAACTAAGTGAGCTTGACGTATTATCAATAGTATAACTTGAGTGTTTTATCATTGCAACTTTAGAAAGGGCTGTATGTCTGTAGCAGTCTGTAGTGTGTCTATTTTCCCATTAAATTGCAAAGAACTTGAAAACAGGAATGATGTCCTTTCACCTGGAAAAATATAGGAGTAAACACAATGCCTGTCATCTATTAGGTGCTAAATGAATAATTTTGGAAAAATATAAACCGATAGAAAACTAATAGAGAAAAATGTAACTAAACACAATGCTTGTTACCTGTTAGGCAATTAAGTGAATAATTTTGGGAAAACATCAATTAGTGAAAAACTAATAGTGAGGCTTCGTTCTTTTAGATTGGTATTCTGTTTATCCAGAATCCTCATCTGATATACGTATGTCCCAAAGAAATGTGTATTTGGAGGAAAAGAAATATAGCCCATCAGCAATCATTAACACCTAATGGGGTAGGAGGCACCATAGTTTACTAGACATTTTTTTTTCTTTTTTTGAGTTACTTAGAAATCAAACCCTGGCTCTACTACTCTAATGAGGGAAAATTAACTAACTTTTGAGTCTTTCTTTTTCTTGTCTGCAAAACATTGGTGATAACAAATAAATCACAGATGTTCATGAACATACG